>NC_140489.1:54530122-55880122 GCF_964271855.1 Acomys minous
GTCACAGTCATAGTGGAGGGAAGTAGGGGGGAAGAGGGAAGGAGGGAGGAATGGGAGGATACAAGGGATGTGATAACAATTGAGATGTAATATGAATAAATTAATCAATATATATTTTTAAAAAATAAATAAAAAAGTAAAGTCATCTAATTGTCTTTCAAACAGAGGTTTCCTAATCAAATCCACAATATTTGTTTCAAAGACTCCTCTGTTAGGACTCTGTCTGCTAATACTATATATACCTGGATGGTAATAAGGATGAGTGTATAGGAGAGGCATCTCATTCATTTCTATTGTGTGAACACACTCCTTTATTAGCACCTGTGCTATGGATATCATTTTTACAATGCCTATTATTGTAGCTTTAGGCTGCTCATTTCTTTCTTTTTCTTTTGAATGTTACTTACAGAGTTAATTATTGTAATACTTCAGTTTAAAAATATTTATATATATATATAATTTTCTTTGAAAAATTCATAGATTCACACAGTGTATATTTATCATATCCATCTACCGCAATCCTCCTAGGACTCCTACCCATTTTCCTCTTAACATCTTGTTGTTGTTTTAAATTGTATAACAACCTGTATTAAATTCATGCTTCCATATGTTCATGGGTATGTAGTTATTCACTAGGGGAAAGGCAACCTACTAGTAGCCACATCCTCGAAAGGAGAGTGACAGCATTAACCAGAAGTCCATGTCACTAGTACCCTCAATAGAAATGATGCCTCATAGCCTTCAAGGCCCATCTTTGCTGACATTTTTATGACTCGATTATATATATAGGTAATCATAGCTGCTGTGGATTGATGTACGCAACAACCACATCAACTCTAAAAATCTGCATTTCACAGTCATCCTTCCCACTGACCAGCTCTTACATTATTTCTTCCCTTCTTGGAAAACCTTCAGGGTCAGAGGTTGATACAGATGACTCGTACACAAGGAAACACTCTGATGCTTACACCAGACACTTTGCTGAGGTATGAGTCACAGCATTAACCACTACCCACTACAAAGGGAAGTCGCTGCATTAGCCATTACTCTCTACAAAGGAAAGTTTCTCTGATGAACACTGAGACCATCAAAAATGTATTATTATAAAGACAAATATTTTGAATGAATTTTGACAATATGACAATATTACAAAACAATAATAGTATTTAATTTCTAACCTCTATGATCACTATTTATCTGGTATGCTGTTCTAAAAACAGGATGCCTAAAACAAAGCGTACTAACAGTCATATGATAATACACATATACATACACACATATATAATTTTCTTATTTAAATGTGTTATTCTAAAAATTCAAAGCCCAAATACATGAACTAACTATACTTGTTAGACAAAATAGACGTACTTCACATATCTACGATGTTGTCATATAAACACAGAAATATCCCTAAACAATTAGATATATAAAATCAATGATTATGATAATTAAAGTATTAAGCAAATAATTCTAATTTAGATCTTAAAATCTAAAGATTGTAGATTTAGGGCACCAGTTTATCAGAAAAGAGTGAAGGATAGAATACTACAGTACAATACTTGAGAATGCTTAAAAGGAAGGGAAGCCAGTGTGTCTTCTGAGGCTGAAAAGGGAAATAAAGGTGTGAGAAGAGGTGAAAGAAGTGGGCAAGAAGAAGTGTAATGACCTAGAAATCAAGATGAGCATTTTAAATGTCATTAAAAAGTCCAGTTGGTACAACGGAAGGACTTGGGTAGGGAGAAATTATTTTTCCTTTTGAATGATAAGTAAATGAGGTATCTGATGCAAAGAAAGAAGACAATCAGGAAACATTTATTGTAGCCAAGGTTTAGTGAAGTAGTGGGTCATGCTGGCCAAGAGTACAAAATGGCAATTTAAGGTAGAATTTAAGGATTATACTGGTGATAAAATGTCAAAAAAGTCAACATAGGAATGAATAGGTATGAAATGACTCACTGTAGTTGAGAATACATAAAACCTACCCAAAGGCCGATTTTTATGTTAAGATATGATTACTCAATTGTACATCTGTTCAGAACATTAATTATTACAATATATGTGTCAGGTGTTTGGCTTAGTATTAAGTATATAAAATAAATGAGATATGGTTCAAGTCTGGGAAGCTATAATTATTCTGCATGAGGTAAGCTAAATAAACAATTATGTGCAAGGGAATTATATTCATGAATATTTATGAAACAATACACACAAATTATTAACAAAACAAATCCATTGATGTTCAAAATTGATAGCACAACATGACCTACTTTTTTCCTATGAAGCATAGGTCATGTACCTTAGAAAATATGTAATATATTAAAGGAGAAAACATGAATAATTTTCCCAATAGAAATTAATAAAAATTCTGATATACTGCAATGTCATTTAATGATGAAAAGCAAAACTTAATTAAAATAGAAAAATATTTTTGCTTGCTGAAATCTATCTACCAAATATATGAGCATATATGACTAATAATGAAGATGTTTTAGGCACAGGTCATTAGCGTTATCAAGGGCAAAATGTTTTCTTCCCACTCTTCCAAAGAATTCTCTGTGCTTTGCTTATTGTTTGACTGTGGGTCTCTGCAGTGGTTTTCCATCAGCTGCTGTACGAAGCCTCTCAGAAAACAGTGATGATAGGTTCCTGTCTGCAAGCATAGCAAGGTGTCATTACCGGAAGACTGAGCTATATGATTACCCAAATGATGCTTCATCATACCATAAGGACACTTGCTCAACTCTATTCATTACAGGTTTTTTCATAATAGCCAGAAATTGGAAACAACCTAGATATTCTTCAAGAATTGATAAAGAAACTGTGGTACATTTACACAATGCAATACTACTCAGCTATTAAAAACAAATATATTATTTAATTTGCTAGCAAGTGGATGGAACTAGAAAAGATTATCCCAAGTGAGGTAACCCAGACCAAGAAAGACACACATGGTGTGTACTCATTTATCAGTGGATTTAGCTGTAAGTACAGAATAGTAATGCTGCAATCTACAGATCCAAAGAAGCCAAGGGATTCCCAAGGGAGAATGCTTGAATCTCACTCAGAACAGAAATAAAATAGTCATCTAAAATAGAGGGAGGGAACTGGATGGGAGAGGGGGAGGGTAACTGGGGAGGGGATCATCTGTGGAGAGACCTGGGCAGTCAGGGGAGAGGGGAGACCAGGAGAGAAAATAGAAATCAGTAGGGTGTGTGGACATCTCTGGGACAGGGGAGCCTTCCTGGAGTCTGTAGAAGTAACTGTCAGTTAGACTCTTAGCAGTGGGGGTGAAGGAGCCTGAAGTCATCATGGCCTATAGCCAGGTGAGACTTCCAGTGGAGGGAAGGGGACACCAACTCACCTATAAAATCCTAGACCCAAAATTTGTTTTTCCTAACAATAAGCATAGGGATGAAAATGGAGCAGAGACTGAGAGAATAGCAAATTAATGAGTGGCTCTACTTGAGATGCACCCTGTGAGAGCGAGCCAAGCCCTGTTGTTTCCCTTATTTCTTAGGGCTGCCTTATTCCATATCATTACTTAAAATTTAGCCAATGGGGTTGGGTTGCCATAGCTTTATGGTATATAGGCTTCAATTTATATCAATATTTTGTGTTCATTAAATAGCACAACTATTCAACATAGTATTCCCCAGAGTTCATATACAATTTCCCATTCTAAAGAATTCCCACTCTGCAAGCTAAGGATACTTCCCCTGTAATGAAGCCTACTGAGCAAAAGATAGCATCTGGTTCTCCATGAATGGTCCAGTGGAATCAGAGCAATAAGAACAAAGTCAATACGATGTTCATGTTGTGTGTTGACTGAATAATGAAATCTATTATCTCTTCAAAATCAGGTAGCTGGGGTAAGGTTTCAGACATATGATAACTCTTAATATACTGAATCCAGTATTACATGATTGACAAATAAGCATTCTTCCCATTAAGCCGCTGGGTTTTGAGGATTTTTATGCTGTATCAGAAAGCTTAGTGAAACCTGGTATACAGTAGCACTATGCGTATTGTGCAAGGTAAATTTTTGGCTCCTGTATCAATAACAGTCTGAATTATTGTGATAATTAATTTTCTCTCAAAGTAGCATATCTAGATAGAACATCCTAACATTATGCCAATATGGATAAGGACTTGGGTAGTCCTTCTTTGTTCTATGACTCAAGAGTATGTTATCCTCAAAAATAGCATCTTACCATAAAGAGCAATGTCAATAGCTCATAATGTATGAAGGTCTATGGAATTCCACTGACTGTGAACACAGAAAGTGGTAATCCATTTCTTTTGGCTTTTTACCAAAAGGATATTTTGTCTAGAAGTGAGTGGCATTGTCACTCAGTTATAAAAATCATCATTTAAAATTCCTTATATGTGTGTGTATTTTCATGCACCCCAAGAAATGGAGCTATCCTCCTTTAGGGTGATCCTTTCTGCCTCAAGCTCATTGACAGTTCCCTATAAGCATGACCATAGAACAACATAATTTAAGATTTTAATATTTTCACATTTAATTGTGTGTGTATATATATATATATGTGTGTGTGTGTGTGTGTGTGTGTGTGTGTGTGTGTGTGTTCTTCTGTATATGCATATACTAATGGCTGCAGACGCTAAAAAAAATGTTGAATCCTCTGGAGCTGGACTTAGGGTCATTCTGAGCTGCCTGACAAGGCTTCTGAAAAAAGAACTTAGGACCTCTATAAAAGCAGTACATGCTGTAAACTGCTGAGCCATCTCTCTAGCTCAAGGATAATCTATTTTGAATAATCCTGCAAATGTGTGCCCAGAAGCTTATATATTAGGGGATTCTAATCTTATCAAGTTGATGTCACAAGTATTTAAGGTATTATAAAAATTGAAATAACACAGTTTAAAACAAATATATGCTATTAACATAAAAGCTTATAAACAAATAAAAACAGCCAGACAAAGATGAGTGTAGAATTCAGGATGATTGTTTCTGAAACAGCAAATGATATGAAGCAAGTTGGAAATAACATTGAAGCTTCTCTAGATTTATGAAGGTTTATATTTACAAAGCGGTAGTGGATTTTAAGGGGCTTAATTAGTTTATGGTTCATTTCATAAAATATGTTAATTATAGATGCCTGACAACATGAAATGGAGAAAACGATTTGATATTCCTTCTTTAATAAGCTTTTGAGAATGTTAAAGAATAGTTATACATGCCAAGCATGATGGCACACACCTTTAATCCCAGCACTCGGGGAAGCAAAGGTAGGTCAATCTCTGTGAGTTTGAGGACAGACTGGCCTAAAAAGCAAGTCCAGGACAGCCAGGGATACACAGAGAGATCTGTCTTGATCAATCAAACCAAACCAAACAAACAAACAAGCAAACAAAAGCAAAACAAAAACAAATAAAACTGATGCAAATGATGTAAAACATCACTGACAGAGTGTTTTTCTAAGGTGCATGAATGTCTAGGATGTCCTGTATTAATCACCAGCAGCATGAAAACTAGCTGTAGTGGTTCTTTCTTCTTATCCTAGCACCCAGAAGGTGAAGGGAGGAGTGCCAGAAGTTCCATTTAATTTTTAGCTACACGGACTTTGAGGCCAATCTTGGATTACCCAGTCTCAAAAATTAACCTACAAGTAAACAATGAGTAAATAAAAGAGTTGATGAAAATGTAAATTAGAAACAAAACAGCTTAAAGGAGGAAAAATCAAATTATCTTCCAAGCAAATGCTTAACTTGTAATTCTATATTCCTAAGCTATTTTGTTTAGGATTTCATTGAAATAAAATTTGATAAGCTTTATCATCCATTATACATAATATGTAAAAATGCATATAGAACATAATTTCATGTGAAAGTTAAAAAATTTAGGAAGAATTTAAACATTGTTACACCTATTGGATTTTGGACTTAAAATGGTTTGAACAGGTAGAAGCAGCAGTAATAATGTATAAAATTAATTAATAGATGCCTAGACCACCTGTTGTAGCCTTACAGTTAATGAGAGTGAAATGTTACATATCTACTGGAATGCCGTCAAAAGATTCTGAATATTTGGGAGATAATTTTGGAAATTATTATCACTAAATTGTTCAATTCCACTGTCAGCATGTTTCACATTGAGATCCAGTGAATATTCTATTAGACAAATACTATAAGAGAAATCATATAGCGAACTTATTGAACTTTGTGGCAGTTGTCCTGGCAAACAAGAGTTCATAGTAGGATATTTCCTTCTTTTAATGAAAATGATAAACTCAAAGGGACTAAAACAGACAACAGTGCAGCTATCAATATATTCAAGAGCAAAGTGGTCAATACGTCATTTCTACTTTTGGAAGCTCTTGGCAAATTCCCCAGGAGGTGCCTAGAAATAAAAGGTGATAATATAGCCAAATGTTAGTCAAAGCTGTTTTCTTAGCTTGAATTAGTTTACTATTATAAACAGTAATATAGATGTAAGCAAAGTGAGTAGGACACAAAAAGACATAAACAAATGACACTTGTCAACTCCAGTCGATAAAAATGAAATGAATATTTTCTGTTAATCTAGTTTGTATTCATTTCAGTATATTGTTTGATGTCAAGGATATGGCCCATTAACATTTATACAAATATGCTTTGGTATATTAGTCTAATATTTAACAGCCTAAAATAGCTTTTGTTTAACTTAAGGAAAACCAAGGCTCAGTTAGGGAAATAGCTCAGAGTAACCCAATTAAATTTAGTCAAAGAAAGAGACATTGCTGATAGCAATGGTAAAGTAAAATAATTAGAATAAAATGTCTAGTTAGAAAATTATTTGCTAGTTAAAGGCAGTTAAATTTGTGATAATATTTTATGTGTATAAATGATGATTGCACTGAAACCTATAGCACCATGCTGGAAGGAGTTCTTGCTTCCAAAGGAACAAAGGAGAAAAATGTGAAAACAATATAAATAATAAAAGTCCCTTAACTTTTATGATTTTTAAGAGCAAATTGGAACATATAAAAAATGACTAATAATTACATTTTATTTCCTAGGAGAATAGCCTTCACATACAAGATACATAAACAAGCCATTTATACATTATGTTGTTCAAGGAAAAGTTTAGTCAAAATCTTTAATTTTCTTTGGGATCATGTGTAGTTTGTTCTCATAAACAATAAAATTGAAATAAGCAAAGTAAGTCACACAAGAAATAATTGCAAGGCTCCAGTCAACAAAAATAGATTTTTCTAGTCTCTTAGGATGTATTTCATGCTAATCTATTATTTGGTGGTCTGGAATGTGTAAATAAGCTGTTCAAACAATTTCAGATTTCCTATGCATAGTCTATTGCTCAGAGTAGGGTGAGGACTATACCAGAAAACAGCGAGGGGGTGTAGTAGTTGTTATTGGTCTAATTTGGCTAGACTTGAACAATTAGGCATTTTAACTCATTTTTAAACTTATGACTAAAATTATACATTTTATACGTTATGATGTGATGTTTTGGTGTATGTATATACTATATGATGTTCAAATTAAGGTAGACATCTTATAATCTATTTATAATTGTCAAATACTGGGAGTACAAAAATAAGTTATTCTTCTTTGTGAGGCTTTATAAAGCCTTGCAATTTTTTTCAAACATCTTTAGTATGATATTCACTAATTGCTTTCAAGTGGGAAGATAATGTGAACTAAATTAGCCTTTCCAATTCTAATTATGGAAGTAACTATTCATTAACGTCAGATTAGCCATGGCATCGATGAACATTTTCCCACGTACTCATACACTCACCCAGCATGTATTTCAATGCTAGCAAAATAGCTCCGTTAAATATTGAGGGATCTTTTACAGAGTACTTCGCAAAATGTGTCAACTTTTTATATTTTCCAATTAAAAATAAATAAATCCCCTCTGGTACTTCATTTCTTTTTGTCTTGGAACTGCATTGCGTTTAGCAGAATTAAAGCAGATGGCTGCTTAAAAAGGAACTTATCACCAAGTTTAACTAGTACATTTCATAGAAGTCTTTCCATTTATACATGGAAATTTTATGAAGTGTTTCTTCTCCAGACCCTTATGTAAATTAGCCCACACTCTGAGGCCCAAGGACTGAAAACAGTTAGACAGACTTAAAGAAATAAGGCTGCGGGCAGACAGATACAAAGCACGATGTATGCCCAAGGCTTCATCTGCCTTGAGCTACTCTGCCTCACAGTCTCATCGTGTTTGTACATGGAGGGAGGGAGGAAGGAAGGGAGGGAGGAAATGCTGCAGACTGGGATGCTGCTAAAACTGTGCTGGAGAACTGTCCTAACGCAGTCTTTGTCTCTCTAGTCATTGATTTTCTTAAAGCATGTAACTGAGGGAAATTGATAATTTTAGCAGTAAACTTCCTCAGCCCGTTTCACAGATCTGGGGTTTTCCATTCATTGCTAGCTACTCTCTTTCCTTCCCACACAGCTCTTTCTGCTCCCCTCTAAAATTTCTATCTATGCCTCTGATGGCTTATGAGCATTCTGATGCAATTCAGCTGTTCTCAACCTTCATTTTATTGCAGAATCAAAGGGTAAAGAGCTAGTTGGTTTAGAGTTTGCAAGCAAGGTCTAGTCTATTCATAGGTTCCCTTTAAGAATAATATGTAACAAAGACATTAACTGTGAAAGGCATCGTCTCCTTCATATATGGCAACGGTACTATGACTGCTATCATTTTAGGTACTGGTGCAGCTGAGAAGCAGGCACGTTTTGCAGCAGGGTTCCTATTGCAACTGGACTGATAACGAGAGCCCTTTGGTCTGCAGCTGCTGACACAATGCACTAATCCTGACGCAGCTTAGAACTGTTTACCTTTTCAGAAATTACTTCAGAACATGGCAAGATTTTAGGGAAAAAATGTGTTAGTACACACAGTAATTAAGATAATCTTCTAAGGAAATAATCCTACTTAACAATAAAACAAATTTATGGTCAGCATGCCGAGTACTACACAAAATGATGTTTGTAAAGTCTGAGGATTCTAGCTAACTACTCATGGCAGATGATGTCATTATACCCTAGAGGAAAACCTGTAACTTTCAATTCCCTAACGTAGTACAATTTCTACCTACAGTCTGTATATCTATCTATCTATCTATCTATCTATCTATCTATCTATCTATCTATCTATGTGGGTTTTCAAGACAAGCTTCTCTGTGTAACAGCCCTGGCTGTGCTGGAACTCACTTTGTAGACTAGACTGGACTCAGACTCACAGAGATCCACCTGCCTCTGCCTCCCAACTGCTTAGATTAAAGGCATCCAACACTTCTGCCCAGTTTCTAACTGCATTCCAAGTCTTATTATTTTTTTAATTAGTTTAAAGATTTACAAGGAATATATTTTATCATGTTTATATCTCCCTCAACTCCAAATATTATGCTTATACCCACAAATAAATGTAACTCACACTACTACCAAAGCAGACTCTTTTTGCGTCGTATGGAGATTATTATAGAGAACTACCTCTGGTCACAATGCAAAAAATAAGTGTGTGTGGAAAAGACTTAGTTACTGTCCTATTGCTGTGAAGAGAAAATGTGACCAAGGCAAATCTTATAAAATAAAATCACTTAACTGGAGCTTGCTCATAGTTTCAGAGGGTTAGCCTATGAAAGTAACGGCAGAGAGCATGGAGGCAGGCAGGCATGGCCTGGGGCCGGAGCTGAGAATTCACAGCTGATAAGTAAGTTATGGGCAGTGAGAAAGGGAGACTGGGCCTGGTGTGTGTTTTTGAAGCCTCAAAGCTCACCCCTAATGACACAGCTCCTCCACAAGGCCACAGGCCACAGGCCACATCTTGTCCTACAAGGTGAAAAATCCTTCTCAAAAACTTCTACCAACTAGGGACCAAGCATTTAAACTCATCAAGACCTGGGGCACTTTCATTTAACCTACCACGGACAACATGAGATAAAAACAGAACTCTTTTAAAAATATGGAGAGCTAGTATACCAACTCTTA
The DNA here is from genome assembly GCF_964271855.1 of Acomys minous. NCBI lineage: Eukaryota > Metazoa > Chordata > Mammalia > Rodentia > Muridae > Acomys > Acomys minous. The sequence continues at coordinate 54,540,095 of NC_140489.1, forward strand.
TAGTGTCTGCCCTGGACATGACAAGGAAAATGCACTTCTGTTTTCCTGGGAATATGGTTGTGTGACTAGAGAAGGTTAAATTGCATTAGTTGTCATGCAATTGTGAATTAGACATGTAGCTCACTAAGTCCTACCCCTACATAGCGCAGCATGACAAGTGGTAAATGGCTGCTGAGTGAAGGAGAATCAGTTTCCTCCACAAAGAGCCCGCACTCTTAGGCTTGCCAGTCTCAAGTGATCAAGACTGGGCACAGTGCATATAAACAATGGTAAGTTTTTAAATGTGCCCAGTAAATCATAAATAAATAATACATATGTACAATACATTCATACATATTTATAAATATGTATGTATGTATGTATGTATGTATGTAGTCTGAGAAATATTTGTTATACTTCCTATATATGTGTGCATGTAAAAATAATAATTATAGAAGAAAACATAATGAATGTAATTAGGAGGGATTCAACAGCAGGACTGCAAGAAGGAAGGAGGTATAGGAATGATGCAGATGCAGTACTTGTATATGGTCAACTTATAGAAACAAGAACAAGTCTTTTGGCTCTGTAGGCCGTTGGCCTCTTCAAGAGTCCCAGTATATGGGCAAGAGCTCCCTTTTCAATAATCCAAGCCTCAGTCAAATATAAGTAGAAGAACTTAGAGAGACTGTGGAGGCAGAGGGCTGTTGCAAAGAAAGGGCCTTCTTTAAGGTCTCAAAATCTCCTCATTCAGAATCAGGACATTACTGTGCCTGGATGCCACTGGTACTGGTATATAAAGGCTTAGCTATCTCTGAGTATGTGGGTTCTACAAGACACAATACACAATAACCCCAGAAATACCACACTTCTTTCTTTGTTTTAGTAGCAGGATCATTAGTATCATTGAGATTCAGCTCGTAAACTGTACCTCAAGTAGGTGACATGGGATATACATAGTTGGACTTCTTGGCTAAAACCTGGTACCCTAGAGCATGTCGTGTCTCCAGGAGGCCTTCCGTAGTCTTTTTACATTTCTCCTCTATTTTTGAAGCTATGGGGAGGTCACCTATGTACTGTAACAGGTTGTTGCCCAGATACCTCTGCCAAAATGTCAGGAGATCAGCATTTATGGTCTCATCAAAGAGAATAGAAGAGTTATTGAACCCGTGTGACAGCCTATTCCAGCTCAGTTGGCTCATAAATCTTCCCTCAGCATCAGTCCACTCAAATGCAAAAGTGGGTTGGCTTTTAGGTGCCAATGTGGGGCAAAATGTCCAGAACTGTGTGAACTTAGCTCTTTGGTGGCAAGAGACTCGGGAGAATTTAGTGGTTAGAAAACATGGGGTAGATGATCTGTTGTTGATCTTTCTGGGATTCTACATGAGCTGGTAGTCCTGGGTGCTGGCTTTAGGATGAGAGCAGGAGGGTGTTACAAGGGGAACAGGAGAGGATTTAGTTTCTGCTTTACATAGTGTATTATTATGTTTGGCAATCCCCTGATTGGCTTCCTAGGTCATAGAATACTATTTGATGCACACTAGGGTAGCAATATTTAGTAATTAATGACACCTGGTGCTAAATGGATAGACAATCCTGATGAGTTATCCTCAGCCCAGGCTCCAGGGTATAGCTGTTGCAAATTCTGCAGGTATTCTGAAGGTTGAGCATCTTTTTTTTGGTATAAGACTTCCATGAAGGGATTATTCTTTCCCCTGGGGAAGGTCACACGAATATGGGTTTGGATCTGATTAGGATTCAAAGTAAGGGCAGTGGCCTCCTTAAAGGATTTAAATTCCTAGTAGATTTAGTAATAAGGCTTTCCAAAATTGGGGCATGACAGAGTCTGGCATGACTAAGAATTGGTGAGTCACAGTATCTTCTACTAAATCTATTGTCCAAGACATCATTCGGGGAAAGCAGAGTCTGCCCACTTACCCCTTTGATGGCCATCCATTGAGATGTCACTGATCTGAGCATTTCTGTTTGTACTGAATGGACCATGCTTTTACTGACCAAGAATTTTACAGATTTGCTACTTATCTTTAATGTTAACCTTGGGCCCTGGCAGCTCTGTGGAATAGAGGTCCTAGTCTCATCAGTTCCCACCCAAATGAAGAATGGGATTTTCTTCTAATCTTTCAATTTGGCTGTTCATTCATGCAATGTCATTTGTGTTTATAATAAGCATATAGGTCATTATTTTTTTTTAATTTGGTTTGGTTGTTGGTTGGTTGGGTTTTTTGCCTCTCTTTCCTGGTGGTGTTTCTGGATTCCCTCCTTGGGACCTATTTTATCCATCTTGCATGAAAGCTGCCACTATTGCTTGGACCAATATTTTGTTCTGTTTCTCTTTTAGAGAATCAGTTATTGTAAACCATTTGAACAGTTTCCAATAATAGGACCTATTTATACCTTTAACCCCTTCTAACTTATGAATGTATTTGGGGTTGACTGCATAACAAAAGCAATATTGGTTTGCACATTGGTTATCTGGTACATCTGTATCCATGGGGTGAAACACAGAAGGCACTCCATGAACCCCGTGGGTGATTTGTGAGTATCTTGGAAAACCTCGTTCACCTTAGATAGATTGATGAATTTTCTAACCACTAATTTCTATCCTCCTCAAGGGGCCTGGTGAACATTGTTTAGAGGCTTTTTACTTTGGGGTCCCAGTCAAGCTGGGAAGAGGGAATATACCCTTCTACTTGCACTCAAGAGATCTTCTACCAAACCCAAAGGTGGCTTTTTTATTTTGAAGCTGAATTCTGTCCTGCTTCTCAGCGATGAAATGTGTGGCCAGGGACTGTAGGAATCATCCTGGGATGGCTGGTGAGTGTAAAACATACCGTCTTGGAGAGATTTAATGATAGCCTGAGATTTTTTTAGAGAATAGTAGATTCTGAGTTTATCAATTAAATATATCACTGGCTAAAAAAGAGATATAAACCATGAAAGGGGGAGAGCGGTCCCAAGGCAGAAGAGACTACTTTCACCCCAGTGCATCTGGGGACTAATTTTTCCCTCCCCACATGCAGCCAGGGGCCAAGCAGAGGCAGAGACATGGGGACAGTCAACTTCCATCAGTGGATCTGAGAGAACAGGAAGTGCTTTGCGGTTCTCTGGGTGACCTTGCCAAATCACGAAGATTTGAGTTCCAGCAAGAAGGCACAGCTCTTAATTGATAGTGTATCTTGTACCAGAAAAATGCAGGGTCAATATAAGGAAACCTGTCAGTGTGGCTGGGGTCTTCGGTCACGACATTCCTGAACCATCTGTTGGCCCAGAGACAATTAATCAGACTCCAAAAAAGGGCCAATCTATTTCACAGAAGGTCTGCGAATCACTGGTAAGAAATAGACACTGTATCTATCCTCATCAGCTAAAGGTGTCTTGAAGTGATTTAACATGTACTTCAATGGTGTCTTAGGGTTTCTCATCCCCCTCCTACTTTAGATAAGTATCCCCAAACAACAGAACAGGCAGAAACATTCAGAGAGACATACAGACAGGCAAACAATAAAGACAAACAGAGGTAGCCACCACACTGGAAGCAGGGCCACTTCCAGCCATAGCTAAGTGTCTTATTTAAAAGGCATTGTAAATAGACTTACCTCTAGAGGCAACAAATTCATGCAACTTTCTGTAACTTCCCGTTTTAGAGTGCAGGCATTAGGAGCCTCAGGGCAGTAGAACTAGAGGCAGGAGAAGTTCATGAAGCCCTGCCACATCTCAGGGTATGGACCTCTAGGAACTGTCTGTTGTCTCAGTTGTTGACTCCAGGAAGAACCACTGTTCAGGATGTCTTACCATGTCAGTCTTGAGGATCTTGCTGGAGCCTCTAGAATGCTGTAAGTTAAGCTCACTGGAAACCAAAACAAGGAAGCCCTTCAAGCCAAAACAAAAGGCTTTATTGCTGGCAGGTGGCTGCATGGGAAACTTGTTGAAATCTTGCAGCTTGCAGCTGCAAACCTTAGAGCTCTTTGACTTTTAGGTACCAAAAAGAAAAAATATCCTGGTTGAAATATTTCATTAACAGGAATTGAAACTAAAGAGCCAAAAAGCAACATTCCTACATTTAGGGACTTTTTATTTGGGGATATTTCTGGAACTATGGACTAGGTCTTTCTTTTTGCTTTTTACAGGTATTGGGGCATGTTGCTAGGTTTTAAGGTCAGAATGGTACTTCAAACATGGCATCATCTGTGTAAGGTCTGCAGAGCCCGTTACAATTGCTCCATCTCTAAGGCTCAAGGAATGTCATAGAGGAGTAGGCAGGAAGATTGTTAAGAATCAAATACTAATAAGTTTTCTGAGAACTAGTCTCTCCCAGAAATGGCGGCACAAACAAGATCAGAACAATGGATTTTATTCCCAAGGAAAGTAGTCCAGAGGGAAACAATATGGAGATATGAGTAATCTTAATCTATTGCTCATTTCTTTGTGTCTCTTCTTAGACTCTTAGTAATATAAAATATAGCAGAAAATCTCTAGAGACTGCCTGCATCAGTCTTAAGTAACATTTTAGCTTGAAAAAGCAACTCATTTTAGACTTGCTCTAAAATGTAAATGCACACACCAATGTAATATGAAAGCAAATCTCTACGCTCTCACACTGTTGAACCATTTTTGTTGATCAAGTCTGATAAAATTAATCATAGAAGAAATGGCTACTCAATAATCTCATTCTCAAAAAACATGCCTTTATGGGGGCTTAGTGAATTCTATTATGCATATTGGCTGCCACTGAAGTGTATAATAGCACACTACTGGAATAAACTAGTGGTTTACCAGGTATAAAAAATTAAAAGAAATTTAGTTTTTATATAATTACTGTGACTTCCTTATAAAGATTATAAATGATCTCTGTCTGTCTGTCTGTCTGTCTGTCTGTCTGTCTGTCTGTCTCTCTCTCTCTCTCTCTCTCTCTCACACACACACACACACACACACACACACACACACACACACACACACATACACATGAGAGAGAGAGAGAGAGAGAGAGAGAGAGAGAGAGAAAGAGAGAGAGAACTTTGTTTTAAAGTAGTAAGTCTTACAGATTTTTATATTGGCTTTTTGTTAAAGATAATGTTCTTTTGAGTAACTACTTAAATCTTTAGTTTGATACATCTAATAAAGTTTGATAGATGTTCTTTTCATGTGATCTGAAGCTCATTCACTTTTATTTTATTGAGAAGCATGAATATGTGGATCAAATTTTCAGGGGGTTAGTAACTGTCCTTGGTAGGATTACTTTATCTGGCCCTTTCAACTACTTTCCAAGTGTTACATTTACCATGGCTCTATTCCGTAAATCTGAATCTTCGGACGGGAGAACATGTTGGCATTGTCTGGATGGATGTTAGATGAAGACTTATGATTACTTGTGATAGATTCACAAAGCCGGTACACCAGTGTTATTACAAGTATCAGTTTTTTACAGGGCATTGTTTACAAACTTTTATAAATATGTGTGACAAGGAGTAGCTAATAAATGCAAATGAGACAGACGTCTGTGAAGCCCCATGGAAGTTTGAGTATATCCAAGTTAACTTAGTTTCAGAATTAAGAGTTACTAGGAACTGAATTTCTGAATTTGCACGGATTTTTAACACACAATGACACAGAATAAACATGCCTTTCTAAATAGAAAGAATAAGGACATAGTGAGAAAATGCTGAAACATTAGCAGGCCTGAAGCTGAACAGGGCAGGCAGAAAATCTGGGAGACCCATGTATTTGGGGCTTCTGTCACAGGTTTAGACAGCTTTTACCCATCCATCTTTTCTGCCTGCAGCATACATCTCAGCATAGCTCCACTCCCTGTATGCAGATATTCCACAGTTCTGTAATCTCCAGCATCTTGGAGATCATAGCCAAGGTTTTACTTTTACAGCATCACTGAGTGGTCTCTGAGGGCCACCTTTTAGTGTTTCTGAGCTACAATATATTGTGTGGGTTTAATGGCTCTCTGAGACATTGAAGAAGGAATCCAAGGTCCCTTCCTTTCAGCTCTCTCTAGTCCCATGTGTTCTTTGCCAGTTTCTGCTGTGAACAGAGTGAACCCCTCTCCCATCTAACCACAGCTGCACCAGCTTTTGGATGCTTTATTTCAAGAAATAGGAGGCCCTGGTGCCCTTTAAATTGGAGCTGGATGGGGTCTGCTTTATTGGCACCTTTCTTATCTTTTCAAAGAGAGAAAGAAGCTTCCCTTTCACAGCAATAATCTCAGTAACAGTGATAGCCTCTTTTCCTCACAAGACATTAGCTGCCACATTAAGCGTACTGGTGGTCTTTTCTTCTCCACTGTACACATTAAAAAAATTTACTTCTGCCTTGACTGTTTTTTTTTTTTTACTATTAACACATCTAATAGTAATCAAAATGAATATTATATGTTCTTGAAATTTTCCTTACCCAGAAATTTGTTCCTTACTTTAAAATTGGGAGGAGAATGCTAAGAATAGCAGTCTGCTCACATTGCTGATGTTGGCCATCCCCTTTAACATTATTACCATGGGCTACTTGGAAGTCTTTCATGGTCTACGTTAGTTATTTCCTCAAGAAATACCAGAACATAAGAATTCTTTATTAATCATGTTGATCCTGGTAAGATCAAGAGTATTTATAATTTCCAAAGCATTTTACAATTTTTTTTTGCCTCCAAACAGCAAATAGTTACCAATTTAAACTTTGATTACTCTATCTAGCCAACAAGGTAGGATAAGTGAAAGTAGGTCCTTGTCCCTTTTCTTTTCAGAAAAGAGCAATTATCTAAGAGACTACAACTAAACAGGCCAAAAGTAAAAGCATTCATGTAGCGGCTGAACAAGGAGACCCAACAGGAAGAAAAGAGTCTGAAGATCAGACCAGAGTCAGATGTTCTCTCTCCAATTGTTGGGAGTCACCCAAAACACACCAAGGTACCAGCCATAATTTTTATGCAGAGGACCTCATGCACACCCATGCAGACCCCATGCTTGCCATTCCAGTCTTCGGGAGCTTATATGAGCCTTGCTTGGTTGATTTAGTGGGCCATGTTTTTCTAGTGTATTCCATCCCCTCTAGTGCCTAAAATCTTTCCTCCCTCTCCCATGGGTTTCACTAAGCTTTGAGTGGAGGGACCTCTACTCTACATACTGTCTGTGAGTCTCTGCTTCTACTCCCATTTGCTGTCAAAGGATGCCTCTTTGAACACAACTGGACATGGCACTGGTCTATGAATATAAATATCCTGTTTTGATAACTAGAGAAAAGAGATTATATATATTAACTACATGAAATATAGTATTTAAAAAATCTTATAAAGTTGACAAAATGGCTTCTCCTGTATATGCAGGCCTGGTGACCTAAGTTCATTTCCTAGGACCTATGTGGTAGAAGGAGGCAACTAATTCCTGCAAATTGTCCTCTGACTTCCACAGGTGTGGCATGGCACCTGTGTGTCCAAACACACACACACACACACACACACACACACACACACACACACACACATCATTAAATGTAGTAAAATAACAAAACTACTACATACCACTGAGTATAGCGTTCCCCACACGTGTCTAATATATCATTTTTGAATGAGGATCTCAATCAATTATTCCTTTTATTACCTTGAATAATCTGGTCCTGAAACTAACCAACATTTTAATTCACACCAAAAGAAGAAAGAAAAGAAAAAACAAACTTTATCCACCTCCAAGTGTAGTTCCATGATGTCATGGAATTAGACATTGTTACTAAGTTCTGGCCAGTTTCTTTTTTGTTAAATAGTAATTGTGTTTTTACCATGATAAAACTAAAATAGCAGGCTTAACTAGTTTTGGTTTATGTAAAACCAACTATTGTTTTCATCATCTTTAAAATGTACTAAATTAGAATGGGATTTCTGTATCTTTTTGTGACTTTCTATTTGTAGACAATATGCTTAGTCTATGTCTTCCTCACTATGCTTCCTCACTGAGGAAGAGTCACCTTCCACGGTCCTTCAAAAATTGCTTTTAAAGTCACATAAATACAGAAATTGTCCTATATGATCTGTAGTGTTGTCATTTTAGGATGGTGTTTTTATTTTAAATCTTAGATATTTAGTCATTTTTCAATTGAGTGAACAGAATCATTTCTCCTTTTGCAATTGAGAATAGAAACAGTAATTTCCTATGTTGACAATTTTAATTCCATAAACAATTCTCAGAAAAGAGGCTAAGTCCTTATTTTAACAGATTTGTCATATTTTCTAATTACGCCCTAACATAGTAAAAAAAAAGTGTCAAAATTCCTTGAAATTCTTCAAAAGTATGAGTCTTTTGTTCTTCAAGGAATAACAATTCTTGGAACTAGGTATTCTTTTTCTCTGTGGAAACAAACAGGGAATAATCTGATTTAATCAGTTTTCTGATGCTACTTATCTAGTAAAGAACAGAACCAAGCAGTCCTTCGACCCAAGGCCTCATACTGTATATATATCAGTCCATGCATCCACCACTAAGATTTCATTTAACAATTTCAGTTCTATTCTGTGTTTGGTATTGCTGTTGTGACATTGTTCTTCTTGACACAAATGTGATTCCTGCAGTGTTACTTCAAGGGTCCTCTTAGAAAAGCTATCTTCTGATGCTTTCATTAGTCCTTTGCTGCAAGGTTCATCTTGAACCTTGAATGTCATTTCCTCTTTACATGAAGACCCTTTAGCAAATTGAGTTTAAAGAATGCATTGTCTTTTCTTAGATATTCATGAATAAGTAAGCACTCTATCTGTTAGAGGGAGGGATAGGGAAGAAGGGAGAGAGAGCAAGAGAGTGAGAGAGAGCAAGCGAGACAGAGAGAAAGAGAGAGACAGAGACAGAGACAGAGGAGAGGAGAGAAGAGAAGAGAAGAGAAGAGGAGAGAAGAGAAGAGAAGGGAAGGGAAGGGAAGGGAAGGGAAGGGAAGGGAAGAGAAGAGAAGAGAAGGAAGAAAGGAAAGAAGGAAGGCAAGGCATTGGACTGGGTTTTGAGTGGTACTTCAAGCATGAGAAGGGAACCTGAGCACTGTGATTGAAGATGCCCAGTATATTTTGGCTTCCCTTTCTTATAAGGACTAAAGAGAGGAGATTTTATTATAGAAGAACTGGTTGTTTTGTGAACTTGGTTCTCATTTTATCCATTCATGCATGGAATGACAAAAAAAAATTACTGTGTCTGGTGACATAGAACTAACTCCATTTGTTTTGATTGGCTGGGGCCCAAAACAGGAGCTTAGTACAATTTGTAGTCTTTTTTCTGTATGTTGCCATAACATTCATATATAAGTGCTTGCCAAGTTGACTGCTAAAGTATCTGTCTCTAGTCTTATGGCTAACCATATTTGAATATCCTTACTCTATTTCTGAGTCTCTTGGATGTACACAATGATTTTTGTTAAAGAGAAAAACAAATTTTGCCTAGCTATAATTTTTTCTTCCTCCATTTTCAATATGACATCTTTGATCAGGCACTAAGAAGAAGCATTCTGGTAAAAAATGTTCAGAATTTTAAAGCAAAGTTAGAAAAGTAGATCATATGTTTGTTTGTTTTTAATTACTGTTCTTACTTAAGCATTTGTTCAGACTGCTTTTGTTGGTTTTATTTCAGGATAACTAACAGATATATTCATTGTTGGCCTTTGAAACTAAGGAAACAAGCACTAAAAGTGGACTTGACAGCAGTCATACATTAGGGAAAATTCCTAAGAAATGTGTCCAACAATTTCAAATTAGATATCTTCATAATAACCCACTAATTTAAACATTGTCATATTCATTTCTTTTTAACTTTTCCCTCCTTGGATAATGAAGTTCTATTAGAAAATGATGTGCTATATAATTTTTGGTTTTCTTATTACTGGATATATCAATGATATTTTCATTGATTGCATTAAAACTCATGGTCTCATTTTGTATATAACAAAAATTAAATCTGTATATATTTTAATAAATGGATATAAATTTTCACAGAAAGTTTCTGGCACAAAATAGATAGTCTTTTATTCAATTCCGTGCATGCACTAATAAAAGGAGATGCTTAAAAAAGAAAACTTTAAGCATGTTGTATTCCTGATTTTTATTTATGCTATAGTTTTATTGTTGCTATGGGGGATATCATTGATTATTTTTAGGGGTGAAGCACTTTTGATAACTAGTGCCAGAAAAGGATGTGAAACAGTTGATACATTTCAACTGTCACAGTAGTTCCTAAATGAGTCCATGTCCCTAATTGTTTTGTTTTAAATAAAGCCATAATAGATGCTTGAAGCTATCATTCTATGTATGTTATACTTGTACTGTGGAGTATATTTTATATAAAATCTGCTATAATTGGTTTTCCTAAATCGAGCTTGAGTGAAACTGATTGGAAATACATAGTATATATAATAACAATTATGAAGTTAATTAATTAACATTAATTAACAATAAAACTAATCATTGTTAATTTCATTGTTTGCTGTTAATGAAAAGTTTCTTTAATTAAATTTATCTTAAGCTTGGTTTTAAAAACATGTAAATCACATTCTACAGTTATCCATATTAACAAGAAAGGGTTATGCTTTTGGAGACATTTGATTGGGAAACAGACTAAATATTCAATATCAAACTCAAGACTGTTTGCTAAGATTTGGGTTAGCATTGTATAAAATGGAATATTACTTTCAGATAAAGGACTAGAGTTATGACTATTCAATCCTGACAAAGTAAAAAAAAATAACAAACAAACAAAAACAAGACAATGGATCAACTTATAAATGAAGCACGTATATTTGAATTCAATGATAGTAATTTCCTTTGAATAATGGATACATCACCTCTCTCTCTCTCTCTCTCTCTCTCTCTCTCTCTCTCTCTCTCTCTCTGTGTGTGTGTGTGTGTGTGTGTGTGTGTGTGTGTGACAGAATATACCACTACAAAAGACATTTCATAAATTTTATAATAAAATTATTTTTCTTTTCAGAAAACTACCTATTAGAGTAATCTAATATCATGAAAATGTGGTCCTAATAAAGCAGTTTCTCAATAAAATAGATATAACAAAAATTTTTATAATAAGGACTGTTTTTCAGCTAACTTCTTTATGTAAAGATATACAGAAATATTGTTTTAAAAATTATCATTGTCCTTGATATATTTCTTTTCTAAAAATATCTTGTGTTTAAAAGGCATGTAAACTGTAGAAGTGATCAAGGAATCAAACATTTACTTTAAAAGTAACTAATTTTTAGAGTGGTTTTGTTTTATAAAAGCTGTGTACTCTAATGCATTGAAGATATGTAATTGATTTTTAAATGTAATTTATATGATTTTATTAAAAGTGTGTGTTCTGTACAAAAAAAAGCCAAAATGTTTTACTTTTGTTTGTTAATATTTTAAGATTTGCTATCTTCTCTATATAATTTTTAACCATTCACTGAACTTTCACTTCTCCATAAACATTACTGGGTATCATATAGAAATTATTCTTTCATTTAATGCTCAGGATATAACTAGGGTTACCTTGATTTCATGTTCAATTACAGTATTTGAAATATTACAGATACATATCTAACTTGATAAATGGTTCATATTGGGTTAACAAAACCCCATATCTGTGATTCATGTACTTTCAACTTTCAGACTTTTCTGAAAGAGATTTGCTCAGTGGTGTGCATTGGATCAAATCTTTTCTCTGTCTGAGATCAAGTATATCTAATAAGGTTTTTGAGATCAAGCTCCACATCTGCTATGCATATGTAGGAAGCTCAGGCTCTTCCCATGCATGCTCTTTGATTGGAGACTCAGTCTTCCTCAGGCCCTATGGGTCAACATTAGTGTAAGCTGTCTTGTGGTGTCAACCTCTCTGGCTCCTTCAATCCTTTTTCCCTGTCTTCCACAAGGTTTCCTGAGCTCTGACTAATGTTTGGCTGTCAGTTTCTTTATCTATCCATCAGCTTCTGGGTGAAGACTCTCAGAAGACAGTTAAGCTAGGCTCCTATCTGCAAGATTAGCAGAATATCATTAATTGTGTTATGTGTTGGCTTTCTCTCTTGAGATGGGTCCCAAGTTGGGCAAGATCGGCATTCCCTCAATTTTTGCTCTTTCTTTATCCCTGAACCTCTTGTAGGAAAGACAAATTTTGGGTCAAAGGTTCTGTGGGTCGTTTGTTGTCTCCATCCCTTCATTAGAAGCCTGATTACACGAAGTGACCATTTCAGGTTCCATACGCCCTGTGGCTAGGAACAAAATTCTCAGTAGATTGCTATTAAAAGGAAAGAAAAACTCATTCCAATATAATTGAATGGATCCATTTCCTCTTCTGTTGGTTTCCTTTTCAAGGATATTTAACTGTATGATAAGTGTTCTCCAAAAACTTTTAAAAAAAAGTGATATGGATTAAATTATAGGTGGTACCAACACATGATTTTTACAATATGATCCTATCATTACAGATGTTCAATAATATTCATATTTTTATTTTTATAGTCACTAATATTGGAAAATTCTACAATCTCAATTCGTTTCATGTCTGCTAGTATCATTTTACAGTATATAGTTACTAAATGATCTGTTTCTGATTTAACACTGCTTTCTATAATGAATAAACTCTTTTTCTAATAGTTCCAGAGTTGGAACTCACTTTTATGCAAATTCAATTTGATCATTCTCTTGAACTACAATATAGGTAGATGTAAATATGATCTGTAGGATAATCAACAGTTTCTACACTATGGCTAATGTTATTTGAATTGTGGCATGCTATTGTGTCATAGGATTTTATATCACACTAGTTTTGAAAGTAGTTATTACATTCTTATGCTTATCATTTGACATTACAAATAATAGCTTAACTATTTTAATGAAAGCCATATACATTTAAGAGAAGATTATGAGAAATATTCATCACCATCATTCCTAGTTGTTGAAATACTCATAATTTAGGCATCTTGTACTCCATTATCTAATCATTATGTGAATATACATTTTTACTGAAGAAAGTATTTATAATCTCATAAAATGTTTAATATTCTCTTAGCTGCTGATCGATAAAGCATAATAGAAAATAAGGACTTCTATAGTGCATAATACACATATATACTAGAGAATATAGATTATATAATATATATTATATATTTTAAAGCTTGAATGAATAACTACAAGCTATGTTTACTGTGATAAATAATTTTTTGTACTAGAGGTATATTGAGGAAACTATATAGCATCATAATCCAATGCCTAAATGTAGTAAACATTGCAATATAACAAATTACACATGTATTTTAGTAGTGACTGTTTAGATTGATAAGAATTATTTTAGGCAACTTTAAAATTTTCCATTTTCTTCTCTACTGTAACTATTGCTGGAAATGATTTTTTCATACAGTATCCAGAGATATTTTACAAAAATATTCAATTTGGTCATAATATTCATTTACTTCATATCTACAAGTTGATTCTCACTCTAATAGAATTATATCCGTACCCCTAAATATCACATTTAAATTTTCATAGTTTTCTAATTTCATCTTGTTTAGATCATCCTTCCCCTTTAATCATATATGCATCCTCTACCAAAGCCTTTCCACTTCTTCCAATCTGCTGTCAATTTTTCCCAGAAATAGTCTGTGTAAAGCTTGTGCTCTTTGCTTTGTGTCTTTACTTAGAACAATATTTCCTAGGAGAGAGTTATCTTGAGTACCAAATACAAAGCTCTTTCTTTCCTCCTCTATCATTTCCTTCAACTTTTTCTTTTCTTCACACTTTTCTTAGTGGAACATAGCTTCTGTGTTGCTTATTTGTTCAGTCTGTTTTGGACCCTTGTTCATGAGAACAGCAATAGTGTTTTCTATGTTCTTTGCTATATCTTCCGGCTTAGAACAGGGTCAGTTCATTAAGTTAAACTGGATGTAAATATACTTTAATTGAACAGGATACATGCAGTTCTAATCTCTCATGGGTACAAAAGATTGTTGGCAGAACATTAGGAATGGTTATGCCTTCAAAAATAATTAATCCAGATACAGTCACATTAAAAAGCCTTTGGACAAGGATTTCTATTTTTATTCCACCTCTCTGACCTAATGTCTTTAATGAAATTGAAACAGATATAATCCATTGAAAGAATGAGACAAATTGTGTGTTTATTTTCAATAAGGCCTTTGAAATTGGTACAATTAATTGACTTTTTGATCAGTTTTCTGAATATTTTATCTCTTCCTTTCTGTATGCAAATAGTTCCCATATATTTAAATTATATATCTAATAAATCATTAAAAATCTTTACTATTGTTTTATACAGATTTGAAGATTGGAATACTTATAAGTGTGCAAAAATTAAATAAATATAAATATCAACATTTCAAATTACCATTAAGATACCTGCTGTGCTGTGATCTATTCTTCTCTGTTGTGTAAAAATCTTAAGAGGGATATCAGGAAGACAGCTCTCAGAGGTGAAAGAAAGTAGCTCATCGGCAACTATCCGCAATTTGAAGAAAATCTTCTAACAGTATGCTTTTTATTGGCACTTTCTGAAAACATTCATTATCAAAATATTACCTATATCCTTTACATTGATGAAAGCTCAATTTAGCTTCCTAACACCTTTAATTGGTTCACTAATAATGCCAACAATTGGATTAGAAGAATGCCTTACTAAATTTATTTAAAGGAAAATCAACATGAAGTCTATATTAACTTGTAAGTTATCTAAATTAAAAATACAATGCCTACCTGTGTATTTAGTGCACATTTCTCCCTCTTTATTATTCTTGATAATTAATAATGACAATATACCTTGGAAAGTTAGATAAAATTCTTGCCATCTGTGGTTATATGTGTTAAGTAATTATTATGTAAATTCCTCTCCAAGTTAAACAGAAATTAATATTACTAAAGAAAATGTTAAACTGTGGAAAGAAAAAATTAATAAAAATGTGAGACAGCTAATTAAAAAAAGAAGCATCATTTGGCTATGGTTGAGAAAGAAATGGATTTCTAGAAAGATGATATAGAATTGAAAGGGATTCATGATTTGTGTTACTTTTATATCCTGTATTCATACTGTAGTTTTGGAAATTTTATGAGGACATGAGTGTACAATTTTTATTTTGAGTAGCAATAATGCTTCATCGTGCTGTTTGTACTTATACATAAAAGGCTAATATAGAGGAATGCAATAGACTGTATTCAAGAAAGACAGAGAATGTAGTACACATCAATAATCCCAATGGAAAAAGATATGTTGGACTTATAATATCCAAGGTTCTTTGTGATTTTCAGTTATAAATGGGTTTTAAAATGGTATTTGGACTTAATAAGTCTATCATAGGTCACAAAGTGTCTTTGTTAATATGTCCAGGTTTATATTTATATATATATAATATATATATTTGTGTGTGTTTGTGTATGTGAAATGTAATTAGAATGTATAGTATCAGGTACAGTTAATGATAAGCAATATGAAAAACAGAAAAAGTAGAATAAAAGCAATAGTAGACAATAGAAACACAGTAAGTCTCCAGATATCACATTTATCAGAATGAAGAGTAAAAGTTTTCTTGGGCAGTGCTCTGCCTGCATGTACACTTGCAGGCCAAAGCAAGGGCATCAGATCATATTATAGATGGTTGTAAGCCATCATGTGGTTGCTGGTATTTGAACTCAGGACCTTTGGAAGAGCCACCAGTGCTCTCTACCTCTGAGCTATCTCTCCAGCTTTTTGGGATCAATTTGGTGGAAAATAATCTGGAATGTTTCAATGGAGAACTGAGATCCATAAAAAGTAGCATAGCAAATACAGTTATCCAAAACTCCATGAATGTAACAGTCATATAATCCCTGACATTTTGTGGTTCTTCTTGGGGCATGTAATTTTTTAATTTATCTGTAATATATAAACGTATATGCCAAAAAATAAAACAAAGTCTTTAAAAACAAAACAAAACAAAAATAAGTAGCATGGCAGACTTAGTTAAGAGAAACTGAATACAAATTTTAGACCTAGAAAATACTATTAAATACAAATCGATATTGATAGAATGGGCTTTATGTTAGACTGTAACTTTTTAGATGACTCTGATTTTAGGAGGTAACTCACAGCGTTTATCCTGGTTATACTGACTTAGACCCCTAACATCAGAAAGTCTGGCCTAGCATATAAGTGATAGAAGTCATATACAAGATGCTTAAAACAATTCTACTTGTAACAGATAAATATTGTACAATGCAAACTCAAGAGATACAAAAATGTTAATTAAGAAAAACATGGTATCATCATTACAAAATACTACATGACAATAATATCATCCAGGCTTCGTCTACAACAATATGAATGAATCAAATATTTAAATTGACTATATTGGAAAATAGTCTATAATTTAGTTCATGAAACCAAGAACCTAAGTAGTGTAATTTATAATATGAGTTAGTGAAAGATATGTCCATGGGTGCCATAGAGACATGAAAGTGATGGTGTAACTGACTGATTTCTGATGGGATTTAAAGTGTGCTCCAAAGGAGGAAATACATGCTTGGTGTTGTAATAACTTAACGTTGCATAGCTCATAAAACCCTGGGGTGAACCTACAACTAATAATTTCCTAAATGCACATAGTATCAGACTGCTTATAAATTCATTTCTGTATATCTAGAGTTTAGTGGAACTCTGAGACCTCACCATAGAAGTTTCATTATGAGGTGCATAGTGGTTAACATAGAAACTCAAAAACTTAATTAAGAGAGGAGAATAAGTGTGTTTAGAGTGCTCAGTCATAAATGGGACAGTTAAATCACATCCCATCTCCAAATACTGAGGGATGACTACAAAGTAATATGTTTACCTTTCAACAGAATGCAATATGGAATTAAAATTAGAAGTAAGAACTAACAAGTGTTTCTTTTTTTAACAATTAGCAATAATACAATCAAACTAGTACCATTAATTAGTGGTAAAATAATGCAGTAGAAAAGATTTCAAGGTTTGAAAGTTTAAATAATGTGTAATAGCTCCTCATAAAGATAATTCATTAAATCATTAATACTTATGTGGAAAACTTGGCACGACCCCATCTGACTTGTCAAAATTCTAAAAGAATAATGTGATTAAGACCGTGTTACCAGGTATTTTCACTATAAGAATAACATGTACCTTATACTTATTAATGAATAAATGTTCTCTGGAGAGGTTGTAAAATTAGTGGAATGCCTATATAGCTGTTGTGGATAACAAAATGAGTAAGTTAAACAAATAGGATAGCCATCAATTTCTTCTCACACATTAAGGAACTCCTACTCAGTATTCCAGCCATTGAACTTCAGTCATTCATCATCATAGATGGAGCATAACTGTCTATTAAGGCTATTCATATCAGCTTTACTTAACTGCAAATAAAAATGGAAATTTCCATATATGAACCAAAAAGCTATTTGATGAATTTGAACATTTTAATATATCAGAACATAACTCTACAAAAGAATAAAGTACTGCTGAATACTGTAGTAATGGAGAACAAACCTAGAATAAAGTCACACTTATCAAACGATGACATTTCAATACAAATAAAGTTATTCTATAGTAATATAAATAAAACAAAGTTGCAATGTGAGTGGGGTTGAAAATGAAACTACAAAGAAGAAACATGGATGCTTTAATGGTGATGAAAATGTCTAGTTTGGAGTCAGCCTTACCTAGTTGTGTACATTTTACAGAACTTAGATAATCCTAGATGAAAATATGTCCAGTGATAAATATATAACTGTGTATGCATACTAGTCAAGAGAAAGAAAAGGTCAGGTTAGGGAAATAAGTGACAATTGTCTGTTCAATGATTATCATTCTAGAAATTTATGAAGAGAATATAGACAGTTCTATAACTGTAAAATATCTTTCATTAAAATAAAATTGCATTATTTGGTTTGGTGGTATTTAATTTCTTGAGTTCCTTATATATTTTGGATATTAGACCTTTGTCTGACGTGGGGTTGGTGAAGATCTTTTCCCAGTCTGTAGACTGTCGCTTTGTTCTCTTGACAGTGTCTCCTGCCTTACAGAAGCTTCTCAGCCTCATGAGGTCCCATTTATTAATTGTTGACATTAATGTCTGGGCTGTTGGTGTTCTGTTCAGGAAGTTGTCTCCTGTGCCAATATGTTCCAAGCTCTTTCCCATTTTTTCTTCTAAGTGACTTAGTGTCTCTGGTTTTATGTTGAAGTCTTTAATCCACTTGGATTTGAGTTTTGTACAAGGTGACAAATATGGGTCCAGTTGCATTTTTTAACACATAGACATCCAGTTAGACCAGCACCATTTGTTGAAGATGCTATCCCTTTTCCATCGAATGGATTTAGCTTCTTTGTCAAAAATCAAATGACCATATGTGTGTGGATTCATATCTGGGTCTTCGATTCGATTCCACTGATCAACCAGCCTGTTGCTGTGCCAGTACCATGCTGTTTTAATTACTATTGCTTTATAGTACAGTTTGAGATCAGGTATGGAGACTCCTCCAGAGCACCTTTTATTGTACAAGATTGTTTTAGCTATTCTGGGTTTTTTGTTTTTCCATATGAAGTTCAGAATTGAACTTTCAATATCTTTAAAAAATTGTGTAGGTATTTTGATAGGGATTGCATTGAATCTGTAGATTGCTTTTGGTAGGATGGCCATTTTTATTATGTTAATTCTCCCTATCCATGAGCAAGGTAGATCCTTCCATCTTCTCATGTCATCTTCAATCTCTTTCTTTAGGGTTTTGAAATTTTTTTCAAACAGGTCCTTCACTTGCTTAGTTAGAGTAACTCCTAAGTACTTTATATTACTTGTAGCTAATGTGAAGGGTGTAGTTTTCCTAATTTCTTCCTCTGCAAGCTTGTCATTTGTGTATAGGAAGGCTACAGACTTTTTTGAGTTAATTTTGTATCCAGCCAATTTGCTGAAGGTGTTTATCAGCTGTAGGAGTTCTCTGGTGGAATTTTGAGGGTCATTTATGTAGAATAACCCAATCGAGAAATGGGGCATGGAACTAAACAGAGAATTCTCAACAGAGGAATATCAAATGGCTGAGAAACACTTAAAGAAATGCTCAACCTCCTTAGTCATCAGGGAAATGCAAGTCAAAACAACTCTGAGATTCCATCTTACACCCATCGGAATGGCTAAGATCAAAAATTCAAGCGACACCACATGCTGGCGAGGATGTGGGGAGAGAGGAACACTCCTTCATTGCTGGTGGGAATGCAAACTAGTACAACCACTTTGGAAATCTATCTGGTGCTATCTCAGAAAAATGGGAATAGGGCTTCCTCAAGACCCAGCTATTCCACTCCTTGGAATATATCCAGAAGATGCTCCAGCACACAACAAGAAAATTTGCTCAGCCATGTTCATAGCAGCCTTATTCATAATAGCCAGAACATGGAAACAGCCGAAGTGTCCCTCAATAGAAGAATGGATAAAGAAACTGTGGTACATATACACTATGGAATACTATTCAGCTATTAAAAACAAGGACTTCCCAAAATTTGTGGATAAATGGATTGAGCTAGAAATGATCATAATGAGTGAGTTAACCCGAAGCAGAAAGACTCAAATGGTATATACTCACTTATATCTGCATATTAGCCCAAGGGGCATGTCCCACGAAAGCCTTCACTTACCAGGAAACTGAGACAGAGGAGAGGACATTCTAGTGGGATTCTAGATGAGAGAATCATGGGAGAAAGGCAAAGTAGAAGGACCCAGAGGGTCCTAGAAGCCTACAAGTAGAACATTATGATAGGCAGATTTGGGCATAGGGGTCCCGCTCAAACTAAGGCACCAGCCAAGGACAATACAGGCGGTAAACCTTAAACCCCTACCCAGATCTAGCCAATGGACGGAGCACTCTCCACAGTAGAGTGGAGAGTGGGATATTACTTTCTCACATACTCTGGTGCCTCACCTTTGACCATGTCCCCTGGAGGGGGAGACCTGGTGACACTCAGAGGAAGGACAGCAAGTTACCAAGAAGAGACTTGATACCCTATGAACATATAGAGGGGGAGGTAATCCCCCTCAGGAACAGTCATAGGGGAGGGGAGTAAGGGGAAAATGGGAGGGAGGGAAGAACGGGAGGATACAAGGGATGGGATAACCATTGAGATGTAACAAGAGTAAATTAATAAAAAATAAAAAATTAAAAAAAAAAAGAAAAGAAAAGAAAAGAAAAGAAAATTGCATTTTATAATGGGAGTAAACACCTAAATAGCAAATGTCACTTAATACACTGCTTAATAAATAACAGATCTCTCTAAGATGCAAATGGTAGAGAAAACACAGACATCAAGTCCACCTTTGGCCACCACTTCAAGTGGTCTGTCTTCATCACTGTATCATAGTTAATCCCAGACTCAATGAATATAAAAAGCACTACATAACCAGAACCATTCATAATGTTCTATCAAGTACAGTTGAGTCTATCTCAGGAGATAAGCCCACGAAGAATACAAATAAAGGGAAATTCTATTTCAAACAAGCTCCAAGGTCTTCTCAGAGAATTACAATTTTTTCCCCTGGGACCACTACAGTCAGGACCATCTTCACACCTGTCTTAAGGAAGCAATATTTATATATCTATAATTGTAAGATAGTTTCCATACTAGAAATAATGAAAAGATGCAAAGTAAACAACTAAATTGTAATGATAATATACAATGCAAAGTGTTCTCTAATATTGTGTCCAGAAAACTTTGAGCTATTTGTTATGGGTCTGGGATTGATCTAAGATTCACCATTACCATGAGTAAATTTTAATAAGAAGAGTCTTTTTTATTCAGATGTTGGTTTCCAACAGGGGCCAGGACTAAATTCAAGAGTACTCTCAAGAGGCAGCACCTAGCCATACCAACTCAGAGCATATAAAGGAAAAACCGCAAAGTAACCATTTTTGATCTTGCAATTGTGTTTTTTAGCAAAGCAAGCATGTTTGGTTATAAAAGCAAAAATAGTCTTATGACCTACTATCTTGCAGGAACAGCAAATTTTAAGAGATCAGTCCGTATTAAGAATAGTTTTCAGCATATGTGAAAAGCAGGAAGTGAGCTTCTAGGGTACCCTCTGTACAAGTTAGGCTAAAGGCATTTTTTGTCACATACATACATATATACATACATACATGCTTAAGATATATATTAATTTATTCATGCATATATGTGTATTCATACACATATGTGATTAATATGTTATGCTTACAATATTTATTAATTTACTCATGCATATATGTGTACGCATACACATATATGCTTAATATATATGTTATTATGCTTAAGATATATATGTGTGAACATATACACATACATATATATACACATATACATATTTAAAGCATAATAATTAAAACCTTAAATTAATGTTTTCATTATACTATAGTAGAATTTTACTCAGATGAGGTTAAGAATAGAAAATCCTATGACTGTTCCTGAGAGGGATTACCACCCCCTGTATATGCTCATAGGGTATCAAGTCTCTTCTTGGTAACCTGCTGTCCTTCCTCTGAGTGCCACCAGGTCTCCCCGTCCAGGGGACATGGTCAAAGGTGAGGCACCAGAGTAGGTGAGAAAGTCATATTCCACTCTCCACTCTACTGTGTAGAGTGTTCTGTCCATTGTCTAGATCTGGGTAGGCGTTTAAAGTTTACCGCCTGTATTGTCCTTGGCTGGTGCCTTAGTTTGAGCGGGACCCCTGGGCCCAAATCTGCCTATCATAATGTTCTACTTGTGGGTTTCTAGGACCCTCTGGATCAGTCATAGGGGAGGGGAATAAGGGGAAAATGGGAGGGAGGGAAGAATGGGAGGATACATGGGATGGGATAAGCATTGAGATGTAACAAGAATAAATTAATTAAAAAATAAATATTTTCTGAAAATAAAAAAGGAAAAAATAAATCAATTAATTTAAAAAAGGGAAAATACAATCTGTGTAACATATATCAAGATAATTGTATTTGTTAAATTAATTAATGTTGAGCATATTCTTCATTGAATCAATATAATCTTTCCTACTTGCAAAAAAAAAAAAAGAATAGAAAATCCTACACCTCTGAATTCAGACTCTGGGTGTGAAGTGATTCTAAGAAAGAATGAAAGGTATTTTATAATTCTATAGGCATATTTAAGGAGAAGAGGGGATGGCAGTCATTGAATTTCTAACAGCAGTTTTCAGTATTTTTTAGTGTGTTCAAAAGTACAGCAGCAGCTCTGAAGATATATGTTATTCATCTATATAGCAAATTATGTTGTTCTGTCTGTGTGTATATCAAAAGCATAACAGGACACCTTCAGAGACTCATATAATGTGTGATACCAATTCCTTCGAGTTATTTGTCAGCAAATGACTGCAGACAGAGTAGCCCGGGATACCTTTTGTGTAACAAATATTCCATACACAGTAAACTTAAACTTAAAGCAGGTATCTATTGTCCTTAAACCTGAGTATCAGAAGTAGAAAGCAAATATCAGAATATCTGATGGTAGAAAATAATTGTATTTTATTTTCTAAAGATAGAATTCTAGTAGAAAAACAAAACAAAGCCAGTATTCACATGAGAAAAGAAGAACCTGTGAAAAAAATATGATGAGAGAGATGTCATATTAACAGTGCTTTGGACTGAAGTCCCAGAGGAAAAGATTGAAATGTTAAAACAATATTTATTTAGAATAACAGACATGGCATAAAAGCAAGAAGTGTAAAGTTATATTCAATAACCCAGGTACACTTTTTAAAAGTAAAGAGGTGTCCAAATTGACACTAATTACTTTAACACAAAGAAAAAATAGAGATGTAAATATTATTAGAAGAGTATTTTCCCTTTTTAAATTTTCTTTCCTTAAACATTTCTTATTAAATATATATATATATATATTATTACACATATATACAATAAACTACCTATAACAATAATAACCATGACACAATCATAAATTATAAAATAACCTTCACTTATTTATTTTGTTCATGTATATGAGTGTGTGCATGCATATGTGTGTGTATGTGTACCATGGCATGCATATGGAAAGCAGAGAACACCTTGAAGAAGTTGGTTGACCCGTCAGCCATGGGGTCCCAGAGATTGACCCCTAGTAAGCAAGCTTTGCGGACTGTATATTTGTCTGGTAAGCCATCTCCCTGGAGGTTACCTCTTCTTAATAGCTAAAACACATTTAACGTGTTAATTCCCATGAACATAAATAATCATACACAACTCCTTGAGTACTGTCATAATATTTCTGTGCATGAGACACATACTTGTATCAAAATTTTTGAAAATTATATTGATAATGCAATGATCTTTAATATCTAAAGTAATTAAACAGCTAAACAGTTTATTTCTTGACACACTGGCTTTCACATTGTCTGAATAATCAATTTTTTTACCATCTCTGAACCAACCTTCACACATACTGCTTCTTTTGACTATGACTTTAGCTTTGAAATGTCAAATTTTATACCTCTCCTCAGATTCATTTGCATCTACTATCTCTGCAGATCTGGTATGCCAAGTCCACCTTATAGCGGCGATTTTTCTACAGAGTGTTCAACAAAATTCCCAATGTGTGTAATTATTCATTTTTGTTGTTACTGTGTAATTTTCTAAAAGCTTAAGGGTTATCTGTATGATAATCATGAATGTAAAACACACCTGTGAGACCTACAGTTTTGTTATTTGTGACCACATCCATTATTGTATTATGTACTTTCGACTTCTGTGTTTTTTATTGAATAAATTTACGTGTAATTAGGCTGTTTTAAAATAACAGATATTAGCCTTTAAATTTGTCTATGAAATTTATACTATCATACTATTTTTCTGATTCATTAATTTCTATTTTGTTTTGTCATTACAAATGCTTCATTTAACTTATTTTATGATCTAATTTATTAAAATGAACATTATAAAGTATTTCAATGTTTCTATTATACTTGTCATTTCTAGTAATAACAATTATGTTTTATGTTAAATGGTAGTATTTCATTATCAAGGTAGTTATTTTGTAGTCCTTCATAATTTGTATATTTTGCATAGACAAGTAGTTGGCTACTGCTTGTTTATAATCAAATATTAAAGAAAAATGTTATACAAGTTATTCACAGAAAATGAAACAAATACATTGAAGAGACAACTAAACTCTAATTTTTATTTTAACACTACTCACAATCCCCAAGAAATGTAAGTGATGTCTATCCAGCAATGAATGTATAAAGAAAATATCACACACTCAGGAACACACGTGCACACACACACACACACACACACACACACACAGAGAGAGAGAGAGAGAGAGAGAGAGAGAGAGAGAGAGAGAGAGAGAGAGAGAGAGAGACTATTCAAATATACTAACAAATGCCCTTATTTTATGGTGAAGCATCTTTTGGTTGTATGCCCTGGAATGTTATAGCTGGGTCTTGAGGTAGCACTATTCCCAATTTTCTCAGAAATATCCACATTGATTTCCAAAGTGGTTGTACAAGTTTGCACTACACTCCCACCAGCAAATGAGGAGTGTTTTCCTTTCTATACATCCTCTCTAGCATGTGCTATCACTTGAGCTTTTGATCTTAGCCATTCTGATGGGTGTAAGATAGAATTTCAGAGTCATTTTGACTTGTATTTCCCTGATGACTAGGGACTTTGTACATTTCTTTAAGTGTTTCTTGGCCATTTGATATTCCTCTGTTGAAAATTCTGTACCCCATTTTAATTGGGTTATTTGGTTTGGTGCTGATATATATATCAGCCTTCTTTCTGTTATAAGTTTGGTGAATATCTTCTCCCAGTCTGTAGGCTGTGGTTTTGTTCTGTTGACAGTGTCCTTTGCCTTACAGAAGCTTTTCATTTTCATGAGTTCCCATTTATTAATTGTTGATCTTAGAGCCTGAGGTACTGGTATTCTCTTCAGGAAGTTGTCTCCTATGCCAATGAGTTCAAGGCTATTCCCCATTTTTTCTTCTGACTGATTTAGTGTGACCGATTTAGTTGTGATCTTTAATAATCCACTTGGACTTTATTTTTGTTCAGGATGATAAATAAACATCTATTTGCATTTTTCTATAAGTAGACATCCAGTTAGACTAGCACCATTTGTTGAATATGCTATCTTTTTTTCGTTATATGGATGTGGCTCCAAGTGTTCATAGGTGTGTGAGTTTATTTCTGAGTCTTTGATTAGTTCTCATTGATCAATCTGTCTTTCTCTGCTAGTACCATGGTTTTTTTTTTATTAGTTTCTCTATAGTACAGCTTGAGATTAAGGATGGAGATACCTTCA
This sequence comes from Acomys minous, assembly GCF_964271855.1. Lineage (NCBI taxonomy): Eukaryota > Metazoa > Chordata > Mammalia > Rodentia > Muridae > Acomys > Acomys minous. Next base: position 54,565,363 of record NC_140489.1, read on the forward strand.
GAATATCTTTTATTGTATAGGATTATTTTAGCTACTCAGAGTTTTTGTTTTTCCAAATGGAGTTAAGAATTGTTCTTTCAGGATCTGTTAAGAACTATGTTGACATTTTATTTTTGTTGAATTGGATCTGTAGATTGCTTTTGGTAAGATGGCCACTTTTACTATGTTGGTCCTACCAACCCATGAGCATGTGATATCTTTCCATATCCTGATATCTTCTTTAATTTCTTTCTTCAATGTCTTTAGCAAAGGGGCTGAATAAAAACTCAACTCAAAATAACTGGTAGTCCTGTTTCATACATATATTTTTTATGTGTTAGAATACAACATTTAAAACTCATCTAATTCCAATCCACATATGTGTGCCCACACAGAGACCTCATGGGATCAGCTAGCTTGTAAAGGGAGCTTTCAGAATTATATGGTGAGGTCAAATGTCTAACCCCTAGCACCTCTAGTGTCACAGCTGCTAATCAGTATTATCTCAAAGGCTTTGGTGTTCCATTCCCTTTCATTATTAGCTCCTGTCCACAGCACTATTGTTCATGACATCAAGACTTCTAATGTAACCTGCAACAAAATGGAATTTCAGGCTCCTTCCCTTCAAAGAAGATCATCATGGCAGATAAAATCTTTAATATCTTTAAAATAATAATAAATACGGCCACAAAATATGTCAGGTGATATTGTTAGTGTTCTATAGGCTTTGTCTTGTTCCCCTTCACTAATGTTTTGTAAATAACGAAACATACTTGAAAAATTTGAGACATTTGCTCCTACTCATGTAGGAGCTGTGTAATAGCAAGTAAGAAATAAACTCAGGAAATAAACCTTGTGCCCATCTAATGAACAAAATCATTACCACATGCTTGAGATATAATTGTTCATGATAGTTGCTTACTAGCTCCATTTGTATAGGGAAATTAGTATTTGTGCAAAAGAAACTTTTCAACATGATAAGTTAACAACAGTTTTTATGGGAGCTTGTAAACCTTGTCAGTCCATACACCTCAATAATCTCATTTTCATTTACATTTTTGCAATTAATACTGTGTATTTTATGTGTTTGCTGATTGTATGAAACATCCTCAAATATTCACTATGAATGTTAGGCACAGAGAGGTTGAACATGTAGAAGTATTATAAGGTCACATTAAATTTCTCCTCTCAGTAAGAGGAAGAAGTGACTCTCCAAGGACAATTACTTTCTATTGAGTACAGAAGATGGAATAAAATAGACCAATCACAAATTGATCAAAGGGTTATTTAAGTAAAAATCAATACAAACTCTGATTCTTGTCAAAAACAATTTATAATCCTTCTTTGTAATATTCTCTCACACACACCAAACTATTCATCAAAAATGACAAGGCTTCACATCAAAGAACCTAGTCCTTAAGTTGCCACAATGATAAAGAAAACTTCCCACCAAAGTTGCCCTTCTCGAACAGTTTCCTAGAATGAAATCAAGTTCTATTACTTTTGGGTATGAGTGGAGTGGAACACACCTGAGATGACTCTGGTCCAACATCATGCAGAACACACCCGGAGGACCTGAGTGCCACCAGGATGAGCCAGTAAGTGGTGGAGAGACGGAAGAGAAAGAAAAGCAGAACTGTATGTACAGAAGGAAGAGCGGGAGAACTGGAGACTTGAGGGCAGTGAGGAATGGCGTGATGTGCAAAGCCTTCAATGCCACCTGAGGCCATGCTGCCAAGGGCCATATTTGGGTCCACGGCCTTATAGGTGTCTCTGTCAATGTCCATGGCTCACAGTACCACTGAAGATGGTGTGATCGTGGGACTGAGGTCAGGCTGACCAACTCAGCCACTGCCCTGACCCATTTAGTTGGCCCACTCCAATATCTACTCCACCTATGAACTTCTGCAACTCCTGAAAAAACTGGTCCTCCAAAACGAAAGCTGTAGGATCTCCATGACATGGGGCAAGAGCAGGATATCAGAGAAGTCCAAGTGAAGATCCAGTATTGCTTGTGTGTCACAGAAGTCAAAGAGGCCTCGAACCAGACCAATGACCCTACAACGAACACTTGGAAGAAAAGCTGTTTGGACAAAGGGGAATATTGTATGATCTTCCACATCAAGATTTTGTAAATCTGTTTTTGTTTGCTCGTTTGTTTGTTTGTTTTTGTGAGCAGGAGTTTGTAAGAGTGGAAGGTGGAAATGGAGGGACAGGGAATGAATGAGATTGTGATGTATAATGTGAACTCACAATCAATAAAAAAATTTTTAAAAGATCAGTTGCTTTTTTGATCTATTACTTTTAATTACTGACATGTGGCTGCACTGCTATATCTGCTATTGTATTATAATCACCATCAAATAAGTAATACTGACAAAATATGGGAAGAATTGAATTTTACTAAAGAAGTTTGAAACTATGTTGTTATAGGAAACTATTTCCTCACTAGAATAAAAATACTTATAAAAGGAAACTGATTTTGATTAATTGAGCTGTTAATAAGTCTAAGAATCCTGTAATAATTATAATAAAAATGTGGGCAGTGGAACATTTGCTGATGTTTGTAGATAAAAACATTTACCAATTTCCTAGACTTTCAAAATTAAAATCATGTGTAATAGATCCATTTTATAACTGTGTCTTTCCCACAAATAACAGGGCCTCATAAAGTATTCTATCATAACATTTGTCATATGCTTTTTACTTAATTTTGAAGAACTGTAAATTGCTTCTTTAAAACTTGGAGATTTTTTAAATGGTTGAGCATATGCATTAAATATATCCTTATGCATACATATTATATTTGTATATGTCATGTATTTATATAATACATATTTATAATATATATGTATATAGTTTAATTTCTTTTAGATTTTAGAATTGCTTGTTTGTGTATGTGCTTTTGTTGTTTCTGAAATAACTATTTTCCTAACTACATAAGTACAAAATTTGTATATACACATTCAGGCATACAACTTTGAAATTCATTGCCCACTTTTAGCTTGAAGGTGTTTTGGTTTTGTTTCCTGTAATACAAAAGTATAACACTTATGTTATTTTTAATTTGTACATATAATAATTTTTATTGATTTATTTGTTTCTGGTTTGACAGCTTGATATTGTAACAATTCTCTAGCTAATAAGGTGGGAATCTATCTTGAGCTGTCACACAATGATGATGACATCTGGAGTGATTTTACAATAGGTAATAAGGATCATAGAGTCTGTCCAGAAGAAGGTAACCAAAAGATGCAAAACTTTATGAAGCAGAATTGAATTTATAAGAATGTGTCTCAAGGTATTTAATTTTAATTGAACATGTTACTTAGGTAAGCAAAAGTAGGCTTCTGGTTTCTGAACTTTAATATGTTGATAGCTGGACCTTGATATTTAGCCTCAGGAGAAGAAAGTGGCCAATTAAGGGAACAGACCTTGGTGGCTAGCTTTAGGAACGTTATCTAGCGATTCTTCGCAGGACAGAAGGCATCATGGAGAAGGGCAAGGCCTGCCAGAGGCATGTTGTTATTTCATTGTTTGGGGACACCACAAAATAATCACAATGTTTTGTTACTTGAATGAATCCAGTTGTATAAATACGTATTATATATTGAAGAAATGTTTATTCCAGGATGGAGAGATGGCTTAGTGGTTAAGGCGGCTTACTATTCTTGTAGAAGACCCAGTTCCCAGTGCCTACATGGTTTCCCACAGGTGTCTGTAATTCCAGTTACAGGAGCTCAGATATCTTTTTCCCGTTTCCACAGGCACCAGGCATGTATACAGTGCATAAAATATAAATATGTCTATGTAGTTTTATATTGAATTATTCTATTTTGTATCTATGTAATAAATTCACAGCCAGAGTACCTTTCTGTGTTAGTACATCTTTGTGTGTGTGTGATTCCAAAACAAAAATAATTATTTCTTAAAGAGAAAAACTCAAGGAAAAATAAAAGAGAAAAGAAAGAAAGATGGAAAGGAAAAAGCACGAGTAGTGTAAAATTATCTGAATAGCAATTCGAGGGTAATTTTTTTTTTTTTTGCCACTTGGGAATTGCACATTCTCTAAGTTATTTCCAGTTTTGATAATCAACTAACTGAAGCAAAATTATTTATCCCTACTAAATTTGTCTCAAGGAAGACAGATAAATAAATCCTGACACTGAAATATTTAAAAGTAACGTCCATCAAATAAAGTCATAGTAAAGATGATATATTGATAAGACAGAAAACTATATGTATTTATATATAGTATAATAGTTCAAATTTTGGACAAAATAACAAAATAATAAGTAAGTACATATAATTCTTGAGGACAGTAGGTATTGTTTTGTTGAGATTAAGCAAAAGGAACAGTCTAAGTACTACCATTTCATTTTCAGATTCCACTTAGTCTAACATATGACTCAATACTGCCAGGAACATACCCCTGTTCTTGGACTGTGAATGCCCCATGATTCCAACCTATTTGCCCTCAAGCTCAGCCTTTCTTTTTGCTGAAGAGCCTGCAGCACTCTTTTGATGAGCTCTTTATCTTTGTCTGAAAAAGTATTTAAAAAGAAGAAAAAAGCTTATTTTTCTTTTAACCCCACTTTGGGTTTAAAACAGATTCTTTCCTCCCCACGTTGCATTAGGTCATGGGATATCACAGCAATAAATGTAGATTAGGATAACACCATAACTCTTTTTTGGGTAAACCATTATACAACTGTGTATGTGTTCATTTTTAAATAAATGACAACAACAATAATAGTGATTCAGAATAGTTCATAGCATCACAACATAAACAAAATTATCCATTTAAAAATTTCAAACTATGAAACATTATTTTCCTTCTGAAGGCACAAACTTGTTTTCATTCCTCTGCTGAATCTACTAGAATTTTCTGTTTGGAAAGACAGTGGACTTCTATAAAGATTGCCTGGTTATCAAACTTATGGTTTCAATTCTACTGCTGACTTCTCAGAGATCACAAGAGCCTGTTCTTGAATATGTGCTCCAAGTCACTTCCTTCTTGTAAATCGGAATTTAAAACATTATGTCACTGGAGTGTGGAGATAATGTTTCCCAAAGCATTGCAGAGTCTTAAATCAGAAAACTTCATGGATAGGGAAAATAGATTTATAGAGCCACATCTTTAAGCTTTTTATTTTCTAGGAGAAATTACCAAATTACTGTTCTTTCATCAATAACTAAATACATCCCTTTGTAGTTTCCAAAGCATGGTCCCTGCAGACAAGGACAATTGAACATAGTTAAAAAGGAAGCCGATTTTAATTTATTTTCAGTTGGCAGCCAAAGGAATGAATTCTTACTCATATTTATTTTTATTTAATCTTTGAGGCTGATGGCTCCCCAGTGAGAAGATAATATGAATTCTACAGTCAGGACATTGTTTTACCATCCCTTACACACAATAATAGGTTGCTGCACAGAACCCTCATGTGTCAGGCTCTAAACACTGCAGAGAGGTCTTTTTTATTTTCAGTGTGTGACTTTTGAATGTTGTTTTCTTATTTAGATATATCCGAGGTTTCAAGATGGTCTGATATACAAACCATTAGGTTATATACGTTCTGGAGATGATAAGTGGTACTCCCATGCATCATGCTGCATGAAGAATTACAAGACGTTTATTGCTTTTGATTATATCAGATATAAAAAAGGAATGTTCCAAGCTCTTTTTATAAAATTACCAGCTTGCAAATGAGCAACGAGTTTTCGAAAGATTGAAGAAGATCCAGCCCTTGCCCTTGCTTTATAGTATTTCTGTCCTTACAGATATCTAGTTTACTTCTGTTGTTTTGCTAAATTACTTCTTGCAAATCACTTGTATTACTGTGTGATTTTATATATTTTTTAATTTATATTTTTATTGTTTTTAGAGTTTCATATATAATACTATATTTACATCATTTCCACTTATCTTTCCCTTTGAACTCCTCCTATATACGCCATTTTCCAATTTATGACCTCTCCTTTACCTATTATCAGCACATCTACCCCTCCTCGCATGCCTCACAAACACACACACACACACACACACACACACACACACACACACAAACAAACAAACAAACACAATCAGTTTACCATGTCTCATATGCATATGTGTTTGTGGCTGACGAGTTGTCCCCCTTGATAACCCATTTTCCTCCTTTCAGCAGCCGTCATCACTTGCAACTCTACATTCAAGGATGGAATCTTGTGAAAACTTTCTTGCTATTTTTGTATGCCAACTGGTGTTGTCCATTTGCACACCACATTTATGCAATCACATTGTTCATATTCCATGGATGTGACTTCTCTGTCATACATAAAAGGCACAATCATGCAACCGAAATCCTGTTTCTTTGGCTCTTATAACTTTTCTACCGTTTTCTTCTGCCATTTTTGTTGAGCCTTTCTGGAAATATGGATTTGCACTGTAGATCTATCGACTTGGTCCTGGAGCCTCCTCATCATATATTTCCTGCATTTTGACCAGCTGTAGATTTTGTTATGAGTTGTTTTAAATTCTCTTTTGCTCACTATGCCATCAAATCAAGTTCTTAATATTTACACATTAAGAAATTGAATGATAAATACTCCAACTTAACAGGAAAATCTAAGACAATGTTTTGCTCTGCCATGTTTACTTGTCATATTCCTTGCTGTATTGATGACAAAGTAAACTGTAAATGCATGACTAAGTCATTCATTCCACATATTAAATTAAAATATGTTACATAAATGTGTGCAGGTATATATGCTTTTATTCATGCTTGATTGTGTCAAATTTAAATGATTTTTAAAGAACAGCATTTCATAATATAAATATTTGGTACCTCAATAGAAATGAGGTATAATTACTATAAAAATCTCAGACAAAATAAAAATTGGTTGTTTTATCTAAAATTGCAATAGGGATAGTGTAACATATAATTTAATTTTATTATAGAGACCATTATAAAATCAAAACCTTTATTAAAATATTAAAAATTGGAAACTAAAAAAGGGAACTGGCTGTATTCTTTCTAAATTACCTGAAAATGCAGTTGTAGGATATGTTAGTTTAATGAACATTAAATGAACATTTAATGAACAATGAATATTAGTTTTACTGAATCAAAGACATTTTATAGTGGCCACTTTCTGTAAAGAGGAAGCATAATAACAATAATAAAGGAAAAAATTTTTATTATTTACTTATTCATCCAGAAAAAAATTTCACCAAAAGTAGAATAAAAAGATAGGACACAGAGGTTTTCTACATGTTATTTTTTGATTGGCATGCCAAAAAAAATCACTAATTTATCTGAATTAGTTTTTTTGCCATGAAATAATTACAGCTAAGATAACTTGGAAGACGCAATAAATGTTTGATAAAAGATTGATAAGCAACTGGCTTTGCTTTCTATTGTATTATCATTGGATTTTATATTCCAATCATTTAGGGGCACACATAATTTTTAGAAGTTTTCACTGATGTAGGTAATTGCTAATGTGTGTTGTTAAGACATCCTCTAGAACTTGTATGCAGATCCAGATTACATTTGGTTTGTAGATTTATTGATGTGGTTACTTTGTTTGAATCTGGTCTCCTATCCTTAACTACCAGCTGAATTGTGCTAAATTCTACAAAGTCATAACATTTCAAATCACATCTTTAAATGGAGAGGCAACCTGCAATGCTTAAAACGTGGTATGAAACCTACCTGTTTTCAAGATGCTTGTATAGGGCACCGAACACATGGAAATTAGGTTAGAAAGGAGAAAAGAGAGGCTGAGGGATTGCTCAGTGTTTAGAGCATTGGCTGCTCTGCAAAATATCCCAGCTTCAGTTCCCACTCATGGAAGCTCACAACTCCCTGTATCTTAAGTGCGAGGGAATTTGATGCCCAATTCTGAGCTCTGTAGATATGAGCTATGTAGACGGTGCACATACATACATGCAAGATAAAACCTCATACAAATGAAATAAAAACAAATCTACAAAGAAAACATTTTGAAAAAGATACAGTTTTACATCTTTTATCATTTTTTTCTATAATAAAATTGTTATGGAAGATATTTCCTACGTTTAAAAAGTTTGATATTTTGAATGTTTTGACTTTAGAAAATTAATTGCATGGAAATTACTAAGACATCTTGTTTATAATATAACAATTCCAATGTAGTGCAAATTTGTCCCCCTTGATGAAATTCATCGCTATGATGTCTAAAAATCCTTGACTGTTTTTTATAGCTTTATATAGATATTACTTATCCAGTACTTTCTTGTGACATAAAATAACTCTTTAGATTTTTTTTATTATAAAGAACTGGCATTTCTCATACTACAAGTTAAGGCTGATGCTGCTATTCCAGGCCTGACACTTTGAAAATCATTACATTAGAGATTGCCTAGAAATGTCATCATGCACTTAGGATTTTGATCACAACATTAGCCAGCCAGCTGACTACTGTATTCTGAATCCAGTTCATTCTTGGTTGGCTGCTTCCCAGCAAGAGAACACTTAAGGCAAACTCTGAGGCTGCTTCCCTTGGGTTGAAGCTGCTCCACTCAGTGCCACATTGTCCTACTTATAAATGGACACCTATTTCCTTAATTTCCCCAACACTGTTAAGGTCATCTCCAAATCTACTTTGAGTTGAAGGCTTCATTGACATGGGAAAGTACTTTGCTAACAGTCCTTTTATTCCTACTGTGCCTCAGATGCCTGTTACATTTATACACTCTACTTTTGAAGTTACTCCTTGCTGTTGAGCTGCTGGGTTTCAGTCTTTCATTGTTCTTGCAAACAAACTCCTATTCATAGATGCTATTTTCCTTTTGAAGATAGCCTCAGCTTCAAGTATGAGCACCAGATGCAACTTTCTCCCCAAATTTAAAGCCAACATACACATTCTGTCAAATAGGGAGCAGACAAAAATACTAACCAGCCTTCATTGTGTCCTAGTGTTGATACTTAAAATAAATATTTATTTCATTTATAGGCTTAGCTTTAAAAAGATCCTTGATTTATTAATGGTGTTTGCCTTACAGAATCTTTTCATCTTTGTGAGGTTGCATTTATTGTTGATCTTAGAGCTTCAGCTATTGGTGTTCTGGTCAGGTTGTTGTCTCCTGTGCCAATGCACTCAAGGCTGATACCCATCTCCTTTTCTAATAGATTTAGTATATCTGGTCTTATGTTGATGTCTTTGATCTACTTCGTCTTGGATTTTGTGCAGGGTGATAAATATGGATCTATTTGCATTCCTCTGCATACAGACATCCAGTTAGACCACCAACATTTGTTGAAGATGCTTTCTTTTTTTCTTTTGTATGGCTTTGGCTTCTTTGTCAACAATCAGATATGTCTTTAGTTGTATTGGTTTATTTCTGGGACTTTGATTCTATTATATTTTTCTACCTGTCTGTTTTATGACAATCCACATGGGTTTCTATTACTATTCCTCTGAAGTACAGCTTGACATTAGGAACAACGATAGCTCCAGATGTTGTTTTATTATACAGAATTATTTTAGCTATCCCAAGTCTTTTATTTTTCCATAGGAAGCTGAGACTTTTTCTTTCGAGGTCTGGAAATAATTCTGTTGAAGTTTTTATGGGATTTGCAGTGATTCTGTGGATTGTTTTTGTAAGATGAACATTTTTACTATATTAATCTTACTGATCCTTGAGCATGGGAGATTTTTCCATCTTCTAATATCTTCTTCAATTTCTTTCTTCAAAGACTTTGGCCGCCTACTGAATCAGAGAATATCTTCACCAACCCTATATCTGACAGAGAGCTAATTTCCAAAATATATAAAGAACTCAAGAAATTAAACAATGAAGCAAATAACACAATTAAAAATGGTTTACAGAGCTTAACAGAGAATTCTCAACCAAAAAAAAATATGTAATGGCTGTGAAACACTTAAAGAACTGCTCAATTTCCTTAGTCATCAGGGAAATGCAAATCAAAATGACTCTGAGACTTATCTTACACCTGTTGCTGGCCAGGATATGGAGCAAGTAGAACACTCCTCCATTTCTGATAGGAATGCAAACTTGTACAACCACTTTAATAATCTATCTGTAGGTTTCTTTGAAAATTTGCATTAGATCTACCTCAAGACTTAGCTATACCACTCCTGGGTATATACCCAAAAGGCTCTCCACCATACCACAAGCACATATGCTCAACTATGCTCATAGCAGATTTATTAGTAATAGCCAGAAACTGGAAGCAAACTACATGTCCTTCAACTGAAGAATGAATACAGAAAATGTGGTACCTTTATATAATGGAATACTGTTCAGCTATAAAAAACAAAGACATCATGCAATTATCAGGCAAATAGATAGAACGTAAAAGATTCATCCTGAGTGAGGTAACCCAGACCTATAAAGACATGCATGGTGTTATTCACTTATATATGGGCATTAGCCATAATGTATAGAATAATCATGCTACAATTTACAGACCAAACGAAGCCCAGAAAGAACCCAAGGAGGATGCATGAATATCACTCACAAGAGGACATAAAATAGACACCTAAACTAGATGGAAGAAGGGAGCTGTGTGTGACAAGGGGTGGGGAGCATAGTTGGGGCAGGGATGATGTGCGGGGAGGGAAGAGCTGGGCAGTGGGAGGGTTTTGGGGGGAACTAGGGAGAGAAATAAAATTCATGGGGAAGCATCTCTCAGACATGAGAGGGCAATTGGAGTCTATTGTGGTGACCCTAGCTGAGATCTCAGACAGAGTGGGACACAGAGCCTGAATTTGCCACCTCGTTTTGCCATGTGGGACTTCTGATAGAGGGAGGGTGACAACAACCCAGACATAAAACCTTCAGCCCAAAATTTGTCTCGCCTATAAGAAGTGTAGGGATAAAGATGGAGTAGAGATGGAGGAAATGACGAACAAATGAGTGGTCAAACGAGATCCACCCCAATGGGAAAGATCCAACTCCTGACACTATCATCATACTACGCTATGCTTGCAGACAGGAGCCTAGCATAACTGTCTTCTGAGAGGCTTCACCCAGCAGCTGATGGAAACAGATATAGAGCTCTACTGCCAGACAATAGGTAGAGCGTGAGGAATTTTGTGGAAGACTGGGAGGAAAGATTGAGGGTGGGGAGTTCAAGGACACCTCAAGAAGACCTAGGGAGACCGAACCACCAACCAAAGAGCTTGCATGGGTCCAACCTAGCCCTCTTGCACATATGCAACCAATGTCTAGCATGGTTATCATGTAGGACCCTTAACAATGGGAGTAGGTGCTGTCTCTGACTCTGTTTCCTGCCTCTGGATCCCTTTTCTCTAGATGGTCTGTTTTGCTAGGAAGAAGAAGATGCACTTAGTTCTACTGTGACATGAGGTGCCATGGTGGGTGGGTACCCCTAGGGTTCTCCCTTTTTCTGACAAAAAGGAGAGGGGGAATTGGAGAGACGGCATTAGGGTGGGTCACAGAGGGGAGGATAGTGGGGCTGGGATCAGGCTGTAAATTGATGAAATAAATAAAATTTTAAGAAAACCATAGCTGGGAGTAATGGTACATGCCTTTAATTGCAGCAAAGAATCAGAGATAACTGAATCTCTGAGAGTTCAAGGCCAGCTTGGTCTACAAAGTGAGTACAGGACAGCTAAGGCTACACAGAGAAACCCTGTTTCAAAAAAACAAAAAAAAATTAAAAATCATGATTTGTCCAAAGTATAATTTATTATGGCAAGGTAAACTAGTAAAGGATTTTCATCTCAGGATTTGTTTTATAACTTAAAATAATAAATAAACTGATACTAATACTGATGAACTGCTAAGTTTTGTGTTCCTAAAATTTAAGCATCCAGAAGTATCTGGCATATGAGGAGATGGTGCTATAAAACAGTTATGAGGTGTAATGTTTGCCTGTAAAGGTTAATATACATTAACTAGTCACCAAATAAGATAAAATCATCATGAAAAAAAAAACATATTCATTCGTACACCTTATTTTAAGGAGGATTCCCTAGAAGTGGATCCTCAAGGACATGGGAATGAATGGCATGTACATTAACAACTTAGGTTGATGGGCAAGGTAGTGCATATCATTTTTTGGGAGGGAGAAGGTGTTCTGAGACAGGGTTTCTCTGTGTGGCATTGGCTGTCCTGGACTTGCTTTGTAGACCAGGCTCACCTCAGACTTATAATGATCCACCTGCCACTGCTGCCCTGAGTGCTAGGATTACCAGCAGGCATCAACACACCCTGCTGATAGTTCATGTCTTTATTCCCACCACTCTAGAAGTAGAAGCAGAGGCAGAGGCAGATGAATCTCTGAGCTTGAGGCCAGCCTGGTCTACATAGTGAGTTTCTGGACAGAAGACAAAATTACATAGTGAGACACTGCCTTAAAAACGAAAGCATACCAACATTAAAAAAAAAAAACCAGTTATTTAGACTGACTCCATAAAAACCTGACATTCTGCTTTGTTCTGTGCTTGAATACATGCAGGCATCTACACCCACACACAACACACTCATACACACACTCATACACACACTCATACACACATATATCACATGATGCATATCAACACACACACAATTACACATATACTTATATATCACATATACACATGGACATACTAACAAATATGCACACTGTTGGGGATTCAACTTTTTCTTCATAGAATTTAAAATCCTTCTAGAATCCACTTTTTTTTCTTTAAATTATATATTTTGTTCTCACACTGACTTCCTTAAGAGTACAGTGCCAAAAAAGAAGGATTTGGAGTTTCTTTAACCAAGGGATAACCAAGAAAATCAAATCATGTCTCATTTGCCTGCTTTTTTTAGGCTCAGTAGAAGCTGGCGAACTTTAGGTATTCTTTATATATACTTATTCCCTTTTGCTTTATAGATCCTCAGGAGTAATTCCTTACCTCACTGAGCCACTGTTTTTCCTGGCAAATGCTTCTTCTATAACTCTTGGGACTAAATATATGTCCAATTGCTTTCCTAAACATTCAGTTTGTCTTAGAATGTTTATGTAATTTTTTCTGTGTGGAGGAATTCTATATCGTCCCTGAAGGTGTTTCTGTGTCATTTAATCATCTCAAACAGCAGCAGTCATGACGCTTTCCTGAGGTCCTATGTTCACTGGAATGAGAATTCTATGAAGGTTGTACTTGCTTATGATGGCCACTTGTACGCCATTCACTCCCTATTTCAGTACTCTCAAATCTTCTGACAAACATTTGAGTATGACAATAATAAGCACATCAACTTTAAGTGAAAACGAACAGAATCAACATAAAAATTAGAAAAATTTAAACCCACACAGATTTGGTTCCTCCAGTATTTTAAGACAATAAAATTATCCAACACGTTTTGTAAAATCAGTATTATGGAAACACACCTAAAAATATACATCACAACTGTCTGTTTATCCATACAGTAAATAAAGTGTGAAGAATAACAAAACCTAAAACTGAGATACAACAGAAAATAAAAGTAAAATCAATGACATAATTGACATATTATCCATTAATAAATAAAAACTTTAAGTGTCAAAAAGAACATCATGAAGAATCTCCTTAGACTATTGAGGGTGTGGGTGATAAAGATGGTTGGACAATTAATGGATCTGGACAGCAGAATTAAAAATAAATGCAGCAATTAAAGAATATGGGCAAAAATCATAAATTTCCAATTTTGAAAGGTTATTCAATTCAACATTTTCAGATTAGAAACCATGAATATCAGATTTTAAATGTCTAAATTATTTGATTTGTAAAAAATATTGAAATGCTCATAGCATAATACAGGACACAGAAAATGATTTTTAAAATGCACAAATATTAAATTAAGAAAGAACAAGATACAAATCTTTGGGTATATAGCCAAAGAGCAAAATTATTTAAACTAAATTATTATAACTGTAGAGGAATTTTAATCCAGCAACATGGCTACTCTGATCATATCCAAAGCCTTCTGTGTCTTTGTGATCTAGCTGTAGTACAGACATGCGGTAAGTTAGTACACACCTTTAATCCAAAACAATGTAGGTGAGCTTAGTTGGTACAATGAAGTAAGCATGGTTGAAAGTGATGCCTAATTGTGAGGTAGAAAAAGGTGAGGAATCAGAGAAATATTTGACAGAATAGAATATGCTCCCAGAAGAGCAGAGAGGCAAGAAAAGCTACTTGGAAGAGCAACAGGGAGAAGGAGAAGATGAAGTTTGAGACAGTTTTACACAGAGACAGGTTGTAGAGAGAACAAGCTAGACACAGGTGAAGGCAGACAAGCCAAAGAATTAGAAGGATCCAGAAGATCAGAAAAGATTGCTAGAGTTAGTTTGATGCCAAGCAGAGCAATTCAATCAGAAGCTGAGAGAAACCAACTTGAATCTGTCAGCTTGGAGAGGAGTTTGAGCCAGAACAGGTGAGTTGAACCAGTCAGCTAGTGTTCAGAAAGAGCTAGAGATTGTGAATTTATTGAGCAGTAAGTTTCAGAAGCTGAAAACATTCTAGGCTTAGATTAGACTGTAGGGAGGCTAGAAGCTCATAGAATTAAGCCTAGGTTGTTAGCACATGGAGGCAATAAAACATGGATAGGACAATTATATCTGTGACTAAAAGCTACACTTTTACAGATAACCACAACCTATAGAAAAGAATGAAGGAGACTTTATAACCACTGTAGTTTCAAATTACAAGTTATAAATTACTGCTGGGTCAAGAGTGTGAGGATACTAACTAATAATAGAATATGTTTACTTCCATTAGGGAATATATTTGTCTTTCCGTAATAGAAATTTGAATTAACTACATTGAGTGAACTAAGGTCTTATTTCATAGCCTACGACATAAGGTGAAGCTACAGATCACTATCACTATCAGATGGTTGGCTCTCTGTTTTGTTATCTTTTGTATTTGGATAGAACACAAGGACTAAACATTCTTACACTCATGTTAGTTTTCAGACACCGAGCAAATAAGACATATCAAAAGCACATGGCTGCCAAAATAAAGCAAACTGTTTGAAAAGAAAGCTTTAATTAAAAACCCTACTCAAGCATATCCACTTACGTTGGCTATGTATTGAGACATATCTGATTAAACTTCATGAGAAATTAACAACTGTATTTTTCACTCATCTCATTCTAGAAATAAAGGGTGAAAGATTGAATTGGACCTTCTCTTGACTCACTTTCTGGTAGGTAATAATAAAATGCCTAGGGCTATCAATAAAACAGAAATGTAGTGGAGAGATGGATTATTTGTTGAAAGCAGTTTCTTTTCTGTCACAATTTTAGAGTTTTACAAAGAATTGATTGGACATAAATAAAAATTTCTATATATCATTTTATATGGAATTTTGTTTGTTTTCTCATAAATTTTTATATAATTCTTATTCTTCCATATATTGTTCTTTCATTATGTAACTATTCTTAGCTTATCATTTCATGTACATACAGGTCATATATGTTGGGGGAAGATTTGTGTGTGTGTTATGTATACCTTAGAATTTTCTATACAGGATAATATAGTCTGAGGACAAGACTGATTTTAAACACTTCAATTTACATAACTTCTGTATTATTGTTGACTGATTATTCTGGATAGATGAATATTTGGTATAACACAAATAAATAGCATTACAATGGATATATTCACAATTTCATAATTAATCATGACAACATATGTATGGTTTTGGTATATACCTTTTGTCAAGTTGAAGAAACCCTCATATTTTAGTTTGTTGAAAGTAAGTCTTGTCCACTACTTTCTAATTTAAAACACATATAATTTCTTATGCATGAGTGCATTGTAATGGATATAAAAAGAAAAGATTATTTTTGTGTCTTTTTCAAGAGTAAAAATTTCCAGGAACTATTCCAGCACATTTTTATTGTAACCTCTCAAGATATTATTTACTTATACTTAAAAGCCACACTTTTGTATGTGGCCTGTTTTTTTTTCTTTTGGAAGCAAATAATATTCATAGGATAATTACTGAACTTTAGCTAGACATCTCTTAGAAGTTATTTCTATTGTATGTATGTATGTATGTATGTATGTATGTATGCATGTATGCATGTATGTATGTATACACATATGGTTTTTTTTGAGACAGTATTTCTCTCGGTAGCCTTTTCTGTCCTGGACTTAACTTGTAGCCCAGGCTGGCTGTGAATACATAGAAATCTGCCTGCTTCTGCCTTCCTAAGTGCTGGGATTACAGGTCTGCACCACTTCACTCAACTATCTTTTTTTTTTTTTTTAATCCTAAATCAAGTTTCACTTTGTACTCTGGGATATATCTACCAGTGGTTGTTGTGGTAACAGTATTTACAGTTTTTGTTAAACTGTGAAAATAGAGAAAGAAGTGGACGAGGGAGACAAAGAGAAAGGGGAAGAGGAGGAATGGAAGAAATAGTTAATGTCTCTTTAGAAATTACCCTTACTGCTCTAACCGTATTGCATGTGTTAACTTATAGATATATGCATTACTTGCCAGAGAAGTGGTCTGGTTTATAGCTTTTGATAGTCTGGGCAAATGAGAATGGTAATGTGGACCATTAGCCTGAATGATTATGGAAAAAGCCTCAAATAAACTGAAATAATTTGGTAGAAGAAGCAAAAAGTGAACCCCCTAATTGCTGTCTATTTCTATGAAAAATTTTGATATTCTGATAAAAGGTTTTGAAGTAGTTCTGACTGTTCCACGGATTTTTTTTTAGAAAAAAATCTGATGCAGCCTCTTGCCCACTTTAATTTTAGGATTGATGCCACAAATAGTGAGAATAGGTTGTTAAAGCAGTGTGGTGTTGAACATGATACAATTTCTGAAAATGTTAGATTCTATCAAGACAAATCTTCAAGGTTAAGGAAAAACCCTGAAAAAATTAATACATTTATTTTATTTCACATGTATAGAACAAACAACATACAGCATGGAGAACCATGTGACAATCATGAGTTCTATGAATTTTACATAGTGGTTTGGCTACTTGTATTTGTCCAGCTTGAAGTAAACGTCTTTCCTATCTTGTTGGGTCTAAATTTCTGAATGAAATTCAATATCTGTCCTATCTCAACTCTAACAACTTAATTTCTTTATCTTGATCTAAAACGATCTTATCCTCTAACCAACTAAACTTGATTGCAAAACTACACTATCTGGTCTTCAATGCACCTCAGCGACTTGAGAAAGAATAAAACGTAAATTCCTGAGTGAACCGGCAGTGCAAAAACCCTGAAATTTCATCAGTATCAATACTGTACAAGAAATCTCAATGTAATGTGACCTCCGTGTTCTTGTCCTCTGGAAGACATTATAATCGCCACAGAAATACCAACTTGTTCTAAAATCGAAAGCACATTTAGTATTCTAAAACTATAGGCGTGGCTAATGACTCCATTAAAACCTTAAATAACAGGAGTTAACATTGGACATTTTAAGCCAGACAGTGAAGGCATGCTATAGTTTTTTTTAATTAAAAACACTTTCAGTGTAGAAATCAAGAGTAAATATATCTGAACAGCCCAAGAATGTGTGTTACTTTGACCATCTGTGCTTGTATTCCCGCTACCATGGGTGAGAAAATGCTTCTTGCCAGAATTCCACATTCTGTTCTCTAGTGAATTAGCCACACTTAGGATTTTTATTATAGATGAACACGAGCCAGCTGGGTTTCAAGCAGATTAGTGAAGTGCAACTGCTTGAAGAAGGCATATGAAGAAGTGGTGCCAGCCAATGGAGATTGTTTCAACTTAGGTAGTTTTGGGCAAAAGCCATGTGAGCAAGAGCCTCATAATTATAAGAAGAACGCTTACGATGTTTTAAAGCATCTTACACGTGGGCATTCTATACATTACCACTATAGATCATTCAAAGCTTTTAAATCATGATTGATGTGATCAACTGGGACAGGATGCACATACTTTACTTTAATAGAAGAGTAGGAATTTTATTTTTTTCTGCACAAGTTATGATTAGCATGTCCATAGAAAAGGCAGAGCTTTGACAATTACATTCCCACAATATGATAATCAACACACGCTTGGCTTAATTTATCCATGAGTTTCTTTTCTCCTTTGGCATCTTTTTTAGAGTGGAGTATATTATCTCTCTGCTGACTTCTTCCATTGATGCTGTTCTTTCTTGTACCACTGCACTTCTGAATAATTTTTTCTAAAGAAGAAATGCCAGTGTTGTCTCTTCTCTTTTTTTTTTTCAAGGATAGAGAACCGTAAAATACTCCCTTATTTCCTGGTATTAATTTCAAACCCAAGTTATCTACTCTTTCAAATTTCATCAAGCTACCATTAGCTCTATAAACAGTTTTTTTTCCCTGAAAAAATGTTGATGGTGGTTTGAATAAGTATGGTTCCCAGAGATTCATGTGTTTGGATACTTGGCCATAGTGGATTGCACTATGAGGTGGTGTGGCCTTGTTAAAGGAAGTGTGTCACTGTGGAGGGAGGTTTTGAGGCCATACGTATATGCTCAA
This sequence comes from Acomys minous, assembly GCF_964271855.1. NCBI lineage: Eukaryota > Metazoa > Chordata > Mammalia > Rodentia > Muridae > Acomys > Acomys minous. The sequence continues at coordinate 54,583,824 of NC_140489.1, forward strand.
GCTATTCTCACCTTGACACAGTTTCTCCTTCCTGCCTTAAAGATCAAGAGCTCTTGGCACTGTCTAAAGCACCATTGTGGCCTATTTGAAGCCATGCTTCCTGACACAGTGATAATGAACTAAGCTTCTTAAACTGTAAGCCAGCCACAACTAAGTCTGTATGGAAACATTACCTGTCAACTAAAAGCTAATGGCAGTAAATAGGAGGTAGGACACCTAGAAGGCAGAAAGGATTCTGGGACAGAGCCAGGCATGGTAGATTCACCTGGGAAGACATGAAAGAAAACAGATGGATGGTACTTGAGCAGAGGTAACCAGCCACGTAGCAGAAACAATACTGAGTAAATGCATTATTTTAAATTATGAGTTAGCTATAGAAGAGCCTAGATATATGCAATGTAAATGTTTAATATTATAAACTTCAACTATTTGCCACAGTCTATCCTTCTAAACAGCCATATACACTTGTAGTGTCAATACTTCTCAGGTTTACAAAGCTCCATCTAGGAAATTTGCCAGAGTAAAAAAGGCATTTATCACAATCTTCTCATATACAAAAGTCTGCATTTAAAAATATATACCAGACCTGATATGGAAGAATGGTTATTTGGGCAAAAGGGGGAAGGAGAAGAAGTATAAAAAAAGAGAATCAGGTGGTACCACCCACAATGTGGGCACTCTGAGTTGCTGTGCTGGACAATTGTATTTTTTAAAATAAGCTTTGCTCTATAAAGCATTATAGTGCAATTGTTCTGTATTTCAATATTAGGGAATCAAAACCATAGTCTAGATGCAAAAAAAAGATAAACTCTTAGATTATATTGTATAAATTGCTAAATAATATCTAGAGTGTTAAGGAATTTTGAAAGAATTATAATACAATAAGTGTGCATTCATGAGAAAAAATAAGTGATAAAAGTGGAGTTGAAAGCTGGGTTTTAAGGCTCAAAGCTAACAAAGCTCATGATCAACCAAGATCATCTTAAATCCTTAAAAACCAGTACTGGCTCACTTACACAACTGAAAAAGGGAAAGGACAAAAATCTATGTTAAGCCACACATAAAGCAAGTTCTTCAATATAAATTACATTTGATTTATCCTTTGCTCACAAAAAGGAGAGTTTGTCTAAGAAAAACACAAACGTAATGCTTGGCTCTTAGGACATGAACAAGAGTGAAGAAGCTACATTAATTGTTCATCCCAGTAATGCCGTGATACAAATCATCACAGAATTCAATGACATTTAGCTTGTGGTATTTACTTTTCCATGTACTTGTCTGAAAGACAGTTTATATTCTTCTTGAATACATTTGTTCTACCTTAAGCTGAAAGTTAAGTCCTTCCATGAAGCGTAGATAAGTAGTAAATATCCGGTTTAATATATCTACTACTCACTTCAGATAGTGGTGTGTTTCTATTCAAGTGACTATGCTAACCCAGAATCTGAGAAGCTGAGTCTGAGGCCTGATAAGGTATGTGGAGAAAATCTTAGGGAAACTAGAAGGGAAATGAATCTCTCATTCTGGAGTCTGGCTTTAGCATGATTGACAACCACTTAAGGATTTTTTTCTTTTTCCAGGTATTAACCTGCATTTTCTATTAATCTCACTAGAAATCCCATATACAGTGAAAGGAAACATCCTAGACTATCTGTATAACTCAGTGGCTCTTGCATTTATTTTTCAGATTATAATTCCACCCAAGGCATTTCCAGAACCGCCCCACTTGTCAAAAGGGAAGGGTTAAAAAAAAGAAATTTCTTAGGAGGAACCAAAATGGCATATGCAACTAACAGTAAGATAATTAGTTAAAACTCTTCTTTTAAATGTCTCACATTCCCCAACTGTCACTTGGAAACCTACTCCAAATTCTTGAGGTTAGAGCATCAATAAGTGATGACTGAGGGAAACTCCCACTAGTAAAGAAAATAAAACCTGTTGCTTAGATGTTGCTCTAACACTCTACTGGGCTGGGTCAATCATCTGGCCAAAGGATGACCCCTCAGAAAGGATGGAGCACACCTAAGAAGGTAGGCTTACATTATGCCTCGCTAAGCAGATAGGCACAAGAATTAACTCTTTCATGAAATACTGTACTTTTCCTTCCCAGTTTTCTCACCCCAGTATCATTACTGTGGTCCCGTAAGTCTGCCTGCTTTTCTGAATTACTCAGTATAGTGTGATATTTTCTTTTCTTCTTTCTATGTGTCACTTAATCATGGTTAGAGTGGTACTCATGTCATCCTTGCCCTTTCTCTAAAACTCCTCTCCCTGCTAGGTGGTTGCTTGTCCACCATGTAACTAACATCTCTCTACCCTGGCTTAGATCCACCTGCATATTTTGTTTGTTTGTTTTCCATTCTCCTCTTTGAGGAACCTGCTGGGATTTACAGCTTTCCTGCTACATAGATACCTTTTCAAATTTTTACAAAATTGTTCCTAAGCTCTGTTTAATCCCCTCCTTAAATTTTTTTGCTAATTAAACTCTAACTACAATAAAGGATACTTACTTCTCTTGTAGGGAAGTTCCAAAGTAAAAGTACCATATGATGAGTGTCTTTCTCTGAACCTCATGCTTAGCAATATGGAGACATCTGTAATAAAAGTTCTAACTCTGTTTCATCATACTGGCTAATTATGAATTTATTTTCATGTTGATACTTTAAACTTCAGGGGAAACTTGGGCTGCTAACTATGACAAACTATGTCCCCTCACCAAAAACAAGCTCACAGGTGTGTGCTACCACCTCCTTAATTACTATTTCTAATAGCAACACATATGAGTTCAAAGTTTCTATGCATATGAAAGTAATGTGTTGCTTTTAATTTATCGGTATGGTCTAATAATATTTATTATTAGGCATAAATTATTATTACAGTAGTATTTTCTAACCTGCTAGCAATTAATCAAGAAACAGACACCTGTTATATTTCTGTTAACCTGGGGCAGGGCAGATATTAATCCCCTAAACTACTTCTCATAGTGAGGTCATGCCATCTGGTTCTAATACTTTCTGACAAACTATCTCCCATCCACAATCCCAAATATTTGTTAATTCTCATCATCTGGGCCAAGTCTCCATCCATGCCAGCCATGTGCTTCTCCTCCACCTAACCTATAGCATAGCTTTCTTCCTCCTCTTCTGTCCTCCCAAGATTTTCTTCCTGTCTCCCCAAACCCTGGAACCTTAGCCACACCCATCCCATTTGCCCTGCCCAGGTGCAATGGACTTTTATTGGTCAAACAGGTTAGGTTTTTAGGCAAGGTACAGGTGGGGCAGAGACAGCAAGCAGTAATTAGCATCAAAATACATCAGACCAACCTCCAACAGTAATATTTTAGCAGGCAGTGTTTTCCATCACTGATTGTTCTTCTTTATAATTTGTATTCTACATAAATAGTTTCTTCTTCAGGGCTAGGACAACATCTTATCACCAGTAACTCCAGTTTGCTCCAAAAACCTGACCACAATTATTTGGAGAGTCCATTTATATCTAGACTTTTTTTTTTAAAAAGTTTTTTTAAGTTTGAGAAAGTGAGATAAGAAAACAAATACATCTAGTAATGGGAAATAAACTGAAAGTAGAGCAAACTCAAATTTTCAAGGGTTCTATATCAGTGTAAGAAGAAAAAGATCCTTGTCTAGGGGAAAAAGGAGGTTGCAAGAGATGAGGTAAGTCAATAGAAACTAGACACAGACAGTGTTTCCCTTGATTGCCAAGGAGCTTGTGTTCCTATATTCTGAAAAAGGAAAGAAAATAAAACTCCAAAATTCCAAATTTATTTATTTACTCATTTATTTTTCAAGCACATCCTGTTTAGCATCTTAGGAATGTCTGTATATAAGGTCCTCTATATATTTAAACTTGCCTGCTGGCTTTTATGAAACAATCACTCCTAGATGGTTTTGAAGTACCATTGGTAGAATCTGAATAACACAAGCTGGTTTGATAGCTCTTTGATGGTTTTGCTTGTAAAAGTCCCTATTCCCTCTTTGTAAGTAAAGAACATTCACGGAAGTGTTTAGGCTTATCCACAAAAAGAAAGAAAGGATAACATCTTGAAACTTGTGATCCAGATTTGTTATTGCTGGTGGTTGATGGACACATAAAACTAAAACTAAAGGAATTTTGCTCTTTGGAAATCCTCTTCCTACACATCATAGGCATTATATTCAGGTACTAGCCTTTAGTTGGTGCTGGATTCTTCCTCCAACCCTCCAAGATGATAAGAAAATATTTTCATTTTCAAAGAAAGCAAAATGTGATCACAAATGAAGGCATACTGTTATAAGACTGTAAGAACAGAAAGAGACGTCAACCAGCAAATACAGCCTACCACTGCATCTCCTCACGATGGTGGGCAGGCAGTGGGTAGGGTAGAGAACAGCTGAGAGGAGGAATCAGATGGTGGGGGAGGGATGGAGATAATACTGAAAAAAAAAAAAGACTGGAATTGAAGAACATGAAAGAAGCCTAGTGCAATGGAAGCTCCACGGAATCTGAAAGAGTAATCTGAGCAAAGACTCCTAGTAATGAAGGACACAGGCCTGAACCTGCCATCGTTTGTAACCAGGCAAGATTCAGGTGGAGGGATTAGTACACCAACTCAGCCACGAAACGTTTGACCTACAGTTTGTCTTGCCTACAAAATGTTCTAGGACTAGTGACGAGGGTAATCATCATCAAGGAAACCAGGGAGATTTCATCCAGCAACTGATGGGGATGCAGAGTACCACAGCCAAACATTAGGCAGAGTGCAAGAATCCTGTGGAGGAGGGGAAGGAAGGAATGGGGGAACAGAGGGTGCAGGCACACCACAAGAACATGGCTTCACTTACCAGGAAACTGAGACAGAGGGGAGGACATCCTATTGGGACTCTAGATGAGAGAAGCATGGGAGAATAGCAAAGTAGAAGGATCCAGAGGGTCCTAGAAACCTACAGGTAGAACATTATGATAGGCAGATTTGGGCCCAGGGGTCCCGCTCAAACTAAGGCACCAGCCAAGGACAATACAGGCCGTAAAACTTTAAACCCCTACCCAGATCTAGCCAATGGACAGAACACTCCCCACAGTAGAGTGGAGAGTGGGATATGACTTTCTCACATACTCTGGTGCCTCACCTTTGACCATGTCCGCTGGAGGGGGAGACCTGGTGACACTCAGAGGAAGGACAGCAGATTACCAAGAAGAGACTTGATACCCTATGAGCATATACAGGGGGAGGTAATCCCCCTCAGGAACAGTCATAGGGGAGGGGAATAAGGGGAAAATGGGAGGGAGGGAAGAATGGGAGGAGACAAGGGATGGGATAACCATTGAGATGTAACAAGAATAAATTAATTTTAAAAAGGGGGGGGGGGAAGAACATGGCAAATAAGAGCTGTCTCTGACACTTTCGCCTTTTGGGACCCTTCTCCAAGTGAGTTGCCTTGTCCAACCTAGATGTGAGTATATGTGCCCTGGTCTTACTATGATTTGTGATAACCTGTTAAGTTGATGTCCCTGGAAGTCCTGTTCATTTTCTGAGAGGAGGAAAGGAGAGGTAGACCTGGAGGAGAGAGGAAGTAGAGGGGAGACTGTGGGTAAGATAAGGTAGTGAACTGTAGTGGGGAAGTAATATATGAGAAAATAATTTTTAAAAGACAGCTGAACAATAAGCATCTCCCAGTGACAGGATGTAATGATGCCTTGGGCCACTGAGTTTATCCTCATGTTACCTGGAAATTCTGGTGCCCACACACTTTGCTAATTGGACCCATTTTCTCCCATAAAACACCAAACTACTTACACAGGAAGCACTGTGAAGCTCAGGGAAGTATCACTGACCTTAAGTGTCCAGCCTCCCACACAAACTTGAGGATGGAGTTGTTAGCTTCCCGAGTTTTACATTTCAAAGAGATGCTTTCTGTGTCTTTTCAGATTGGATTCTTAGGTCAGAAAGCTGACAAAAGACCTAGCTTCTTTTGAAAAGGATTTATGTGCATTTCAGATAGGAGAAAGTTCTCCCTGGCTTCCTAAATTAAAAGCTCTAAAAAGAGGAGAAAACAGACTTTCTTCTCTTATTTTCAGCACAGAATTATTCCTTTAAATTTTGTTTTTATCTGATCTGTCCTCATAGGATAACACAGATTGCAAGTGGAATATTAGAGCAATACTTGGTCCCACTGTCCTAATAGTGTAGACTACAAAATCTTTGTTCTTGATGTTCCAATCAATAAATATGATGAGTGAGAAAGGTTAAAATCAGAGAAGGTTAACAAATGTGCAGTGGTGAGATATTTGGATGTCTTTGCGAGTGACAGAGTCTCATGCTGTCAGGTTCCTGGAGACTAGTTGATCATCAAAGCGACCTGGATATAGTGGCTTTCCAGTGGTTATCTTGTAAATTCAAAGAATAAAAAATCACAGACTGCAGGAAATGAGTTTTAAAAAGGAGCTCATTATAGATTCATAGGTCTGAGTTTAGGAAGAGAAGAGAGGGGAGAGTTCCCATATATATGAAGTGGCCCATGGAGTGCACCGTGAAGTTGATAAACTGGATTTGCAGAAACTGGATGAAGAATGGACAGATGGTGAGCTGGTCAATAAAGTCAGTGAACCCAATGGGGTATGCCTTCCTCTCAGTTTCAGTCTCGTAGTTACACATAGATATTAGGCAGAGGTGCTTATTTAGAAACCAAAAAGGAAACAGGAAGAGAAAATTTTTTTCTAGAGATTTTGGTCTCAAGAAGGGACCTTCTCAGAACTATTACTCTGAGGTTTGTCTCTCATGTATTTGTCACTGAGAACATGAATGATGCAGGGACTCACTGGTTGGAAAGGAATTGACATCAACTTAGGTTTAAATGTCAGAAGAACTGGGCATTTGTGGGCAAGATGTATGCAGAGTTCCAATCAAGGTGTGTTTTGAGTGTACCATTTCTGCTGTTGTAAGTTCTGTTACTACTCCATGAAGATTGCTTTACTTCTGTGACCAGAAAACTAGATAGGACACTTCCTATGCTGTCACTGTACTGGCAGTCACAGTCTGTGTTCTAAAAAATCAAGCTCACCTACTTTGCCTTGAGAAGACAATTAAAACATTCAAGTTAAAAAAAAAAGTCAGAAAAAGGAGATTTAGTCAATGTGGCAATAATAATAATAATAATAATAATAATAATAATAATAATAATAATGAGTAGGAGGAGGAAGAAGAGGAGGAGGAGGAGGAGATCCAGTGTCCTATTCCAGTTGTATCTTCAGGCCTGAAGTAAAGTTTTGAAAATTTAAATGAAGTGAATTAAAGAAACTGAACTTAAGTCTCTTACGTTATGATCTGACAAGTTGTAACACTATTGCTGGAAAGCAAGTTTACGTCCAGGTGGTGCCTTTTCCTTATGACATGATTCCTGGCAGAGGGGATTCCCATTTATTGGGGCTTAGTGCTGCAATAGTCTCGAAGTCAGATTGAGAGACACAAATATTTTTTAGAATATTGATTTCTTCCAGGAGGTTTCAAGACCAGAAGAAGCTCACAATAGAGAAATACAATTTGTAAGGTGTAAGGTGGTGTCTTAGGCATGATTTCTATAGCTGTGAGGAGACATGTGACCACAGAAACACTTATAAAGGAAAACATTTAACTGGTGGCTGTTTTACAATTCAGAGGTGTAGCCCATTATTGTCATGGCGGGAAGCCTGGTGGAACGAAGGGAGACATGGTGCTGGAGAAGGCCTTAGAGTTCTACATCTGGACTCCCAGCCAACAGGAAGAACTAGCGAACCACTGGGACTAGGTTGAGCTCTTGAAAGCTTAAAGCCCACCTCCTGTGACACTTCCTCCAACAATGCCCACCCTACTCCAACAAGGCCATACCTTCTAATAGTGTCCCTCTCTGGTGCCCATGCATTCAAACACATGATTCTACGGGGGCCATTCCTATTCAAACCACTATAAGCAGGAAGATGAGAAAAGAACTGAATGCCCTAAGCTTGGAATTCTGTAGTTTTCATTGTGCTTTAAAAAGGTCAGTCTTAAGCTTGTTGTGTGTGGAATGTGAAACCAAGCACAGGCAGAAGCATCAGTGTCCCTACAGGCTTAGCTTGTGGAATATTATATTGGGGGGGTGGTTAAGGACAAAATGGATCAGCAGAGCCATGGGTGCCCTAAGAGCCAGAATGTATACATTGCTAGACAGAAATAGCTAACCACATGCTGGCACTGCCTGTGTTATCTTTAACCTTAAGGCGACTGAGCTGCCTTGGCATTTGTGTTCCTTAGACAATGACCATCATTGGAAATCTGCCCTCTTATATCCTGATTGCCTAACTCTTTGCTCATATCAATAAGCTTTGACATTTTTCTACATGGAAACCTGCATTTATTTTTAGAATATAAATATAAATAAGTAGGCTCCTTTGGGCTTCATTGGATGAAATCATGTACTGAAGATTAAATTTTTATTCTATGCATTTTTTTCTTAGCAGTTCTAATCAATAGTGGTGCCAGATTTCAAGACAGGCAAATTACATAATATTCAATTGGACACTCACAAAGTACAGCTTTGGCAATAGCTCCTAACTTTAAGCCCCAGGCAGTCAGAGGCAATGGCAGATCTAGAGGGTTTTGTGATTTCTGTTTTTGTTATTATACTCTTCTCATTTGACCTTTACACTTGTTGAAAAGAATGGAGATCAAGTGCTTTCATGTTGCCTTTTATTTTCCTGATTCTTCATAAGATTTTCTTTTTACGATTCAGAATTCAGAGTTCATGCTGGCATATACTGAGCAGTCAATCACTTTTGTACTCTTGTGTGTTCACCAATGAATATTTTTAATGTAAAAATAATTTTTTTACTTTAACAATTCCTGTCTGAATCCTTTATAACACACCATATAATAACAGAGACATGCCCTCTTATCTTGTGTATATAAAAAGCTAAATAATGTAAACAACTTTCTTCCAACTTTACAATAATTTTGTTGCATAAGAAAGGTGGTTTTTTTTCTGATAACATTTATGGGTACTTTATTTATTTTTTTGTTCATGTTTGTTTTTTCAGAGTAAATATAAGTGTTGAATTTATTCATTTTTGCATCCTTATACACCTAAAATTTTATAGTATAAACAGTTATTTTACCCTATATTTTGGCTATGTTGAATGTTTGAATTCTGAGTTATAACTGAGAAGTATCATAATTACTCACTGATATTAAAGTTTTTAGGTTGGTCTTTAAGATTGAGTTCAGGTGGGCCTAATCATTTTATGCTGGAAAACACCTTTATTCCCTGAGTCATCTCCTTGGCGTAGCCTATCCAATCTACTGCACCCTTTTTTATTGGCTAATTGGGGTTTTGTTTTTGTTGGTTTTGGTTTTTGCATTTTTGGACACAGTTTTGCCCTTAGTCTCCTGGCTAGAATCTTGCCTCTCTCTGCCTCTCGAGTGTTAGGGATGAAGGGATACTGTTAAGAAATGCTGGGCTGTTTCAAACTTAAACCTTTCCTTGTCGGGTAAATGTCAAAATGTCAGTGAGTGATTATGGGCACTTTAAACATGAGAAGTTTTAGTCGGTCGATCATCTTCATAAGAGAAATGTTTGTTTTATCTAGTACTGGGACGTGAATTGGAAAAGCTGCTTTTGGCTTCAGAGAAGAAGAAAATGTATTTGCTGTTATTTAAGTGTCCTGGGCTGCATCAACAACTGCCCCAGCTGAGAAGAGGTGTGGACTGAGTAGAAACAGCCAGACCACCTACTGTTGACACCTCTAGTGTGACTGGCAGCTGGAGCCTGGGTAGGAAGCTGCTCTTTTTGTAGTGGCAATTCCCTCATTCTAATTCATCTCTATTAAAATTTTGCATTTGGCTCAGCTATAATCTCATATATATTAGGAAAGAAGCATAAACTGCAGTATCAGTAAACTATGGTGCCCTCCCTAAACTAACCCATTCTAACCATAAATGCCTTCTAACTGCCCTAGATTTGCCTTGATTTTTCTGATTAGGGAGAATTACTGAAAATATACTAGGTCATTGTTTGTTTGACATAAGCATAGCAAGCTGTTTTTTTTTTAATTTTTAAATTTTTTATGGATAGAAAAGTATGGTTAAATTCTCTTTCTCCATTAGGATCAATTTTTAAAAAATATATACTGCTTAAGTGTTTTGGCTTATCCTGCAAAGGGTTGCCACCCATCTCTATTTTCTCAATAAGATGAAGTTGTTTCCTGACTTTATATTCAGATGGGATCCCAGTGGAACAATTAGAGGGAGAGAGATTAACACTTTTGTACAAATTGTCGTTCAACTGAGAAAACCACTTCCAAAAACAGGGAATGAACGGAGGCGTCTTTCTGTTTTCTTTGAAATATTTCTATGACATTGCTTTGTACCATGGAATACGTATAACTGTCATCATTGTAGTGGATGTAAAAGGCAGTAAGTAATTTCAGCTACTTGCTAATTAAATTACAGCACTGAACTTCAGCTGTCAACTAATTAGCTTATGGAATGGACCACAGAGGAAGGATGAGGCAATCATAGGCTGCAAGGCAAGGAAGGGCTCGCTTACAGTAAGCATTCCAGATAGCTATAGGTGTAGGATTTAGTGTCCTTTGTTTCACTATCATGCAGTTAAGCAGGCTGAAGAATAAATGATAACTATTATTCTGCCTATTAACGTATTTATTAAAGTGTTATTTTTGCTTCACATTTTTCCTCTTCTGAATCTCTCTGAAAGCCCTTTACAAGCTCTTCTTTCTATATTAGCTTTTTTCTTTATTGATGTCCAGGGTTCCTAAAAATTGATCTCCCTTGTGTAATTGCAAATGCATTCTCGCAGACCGTTGCTTGTCTATTAACCATTTTTCATAGTCTTCTGTTTACAAAGGTTTAACATTTTTCTTGGCTGAATTCATCTGTTGCCTCTATCATGGCATATCCATTCTTTCTCTTCTTTAGGAAGGGTTTTTCAGACTCAAATTCATATGTGTGTTTTTTGAAGAATTTCTTATAGTGATTCTAGTATTTTGTTTGATTTGGAGTGCTCCCACCCCGTTTCCAATGCATACACACATTAGAAAATAGCACTTAAAAATTGTCTAAGAAAAACCGAATCTTTAAAACATGATACGTACTGAAGATGTATGGAATATTTGCACAGTGTGCATAACAATCTGTAGTTGATACACACATGCATGCACGCACGCCTACATATATACAAAGAAACATACAACAGTATATAAATTTATGTTTTTTTTTCACAAATTATAAAAAGCATTCCTAGACCTAAGGGCTTAGGTTAGAATTGAATCAGATACCAACATTAAAGGTTTTGCTTAAGTTTACTCAGTAGATTTTTAAAGCTAAAGATCATTGAGCTAAGAACAACCCACCAGTTGTATCTAGTCAATAAAATGTCTTGGAGGAGTGTGACTCAGTTTTAGCCAAGGAATTATTCGTCATTAATTTGACAAGGCTATTAAAACTTGGAAAGGAACACATCCTCATATCATTGAATCTTGTCATCTGCAAACAATTATTGTCCCCTTGATGGGGAGGCCTGGTGGCACTCAGAGGAAGGATAACAGGTCACCAAGAAGAGACTTGATACCCTATGAGCATATACAGGGGGGGGTCCCCCTCAGTCACAGATATAGGGGAAGGGAGGAGGGGGAAGTGGGATGGAGGGAGGATACAAGGGATGGGATAATAATTGAGTTGTAATATGAATAAATTCATTAAAAAAAGAAAAAAATGATTTGTTGTGTTTTGAAAGCCAACATTTTATTCAACAACCAGTTGATAGAGAAAATGGACTGAAATTATATAGTTATATACTGAGAAAGAGCTCATTCTCAGAAAAAATTTATTTCTTGCTAAATAAATTAGGATGAAAGGGGACTCCCTCCTCAATTTTTATTTTGGAAATGAAGTAAAAGAGCTGTATTCTTATTTTCTCCAGAATTACAAATGAAAGGGAATTACTAAACTTGATATGGCAGCTGAGTCCCAATATTCTATGTACTCAGAGGCAGACAGACTCTTAGATGTTCAGAGTTGCCAAGTGTCTACAGTAGCATGAGATGTCTAAAATGAAATTTAAAAAAGGAATTAAGCTCAGTCGACCCAGGCAACACTGAAAAATATTAAAATGATCCTATTTTTATACCACTAAATTTTAGAATGATTTATTGTGCAACTAAAAGAGAATCAAACTGGACAATAAAATGCTGTCCTCAACATTAAAATAAAGCAACTATTACTTAAGAATGTTATGGTTTATTCTGATTGTCAAATTTATTTAATTGAGAAGAGCTTACTAGATTAATAAAAAAAAACACAGATGGATCTTTGATGGCTTTGACAGAGAGGAACATGGGGAGAAGACCCTACTTGAATGAGGAGGTACAGGGCCAACAAAGAAGAGTAGAAGCCAACGGAGATCTTAGGTGTAGACATTTCCTCCTAATGTTTTGTGGCCACTATGATATGAACAACCTTGCTCAACCTTGTTTTTCTGCCTGGATGATCTGAAACATCTGGAATCATGAGCCTTTCCTCCTTAAATTGTTTACCTTAGGTATTTTGGTCACTATTGAACATACAAAATTTACACTTACATGAATATGCAAATATCACTTCAATACATGTAAAATATATGCTGTGCTTTTTAAATTATAGTATATACAGTAGTGATGAGTAAACAAAATAATAGGGAAAAGTAAGATGCTCTGAAAAATAATATATAGCACTGGTTGCCTCAGGAACACATGGCCCAGAGAGCTAACTTACCAGACAGTTATATGGCCCAGGAACCAATGTGAGCCAGTGACTTCTGAGTCCTTTACAGAAAAAAAATGTCATGGCAGGGGAGTTTAGAAAGAAGTCTTACTATAGGACTATAGATGAGTGTTTAAGAGAAAGACAGTAGAGTCCATGTAAAGCAGAAACACATCCCAGAAATGGAGTTCCAAGCTGTGAGCCTGTAGACTTGCTTGCTTTATTCATTCATTCATTCATTCATTCACTCACTCACTTATTCATCTTACAATACTTAAGACAGAAATTGGTTTGATTTATATGAGGGTGTGGGTTGATACATGGAGCTAATCAGTCTAGTTGGCTCAAATATGGAATGTCCAGGTGTCTCTTGTTTTTTAAACTCACCTTTACAGTTTCCAGGAAAAGATACTCGTTTCAGAGAACAAATAATGAGAAACCAGAGCAAGAAACAGAATGCCTTTCTAACACTTTGAACCTCCCACTAGGACAGAACAAGACTTTATCCAACTCCTAGACAAGGAAAAGAGTTAGAACTAGTTACATTAGGGGTGCTTACTCTAAAACTGTCTGATGTGCTTGTGTCACCTCTTGTCTTTCCCTCAAACACAAAAGGCAAGCTTATCTTTTATCAAAATGATGTAGTAACATTATTCTTAAGTAATAATGTTTACAGATGACAAGATTCAGTGCTGTGAGGATGTATTCACTTCCAAGTTTTAAACTGATTTGAGATAGCGTATTGGTGCTATGTCAAATTGGTGCTATGAAGAAATGTAAAAACAAGATAAGATAGTAACTGATAAGAGGACTGAGGGTTTTTTTTTTTCCTTTCTTGTAGTACAAGTGTTCTTGATGAATGTTTTTCTAGGAAGATGTTGTTTGCTTAGAATTTGAAAAAAATGATTCCATCTGTACAATGGCACAGAATCAAATACTTTCAGGCAAGAAAGTCTCTTGTGTCCTCATTCACAAACTCATTGGCCTATAAAGCTTGGGTGGCATGCAAAATCGAGTTTGACTGAGCACGGGGAACGATGTATAGGAGAAGTTTTGGCCATCAGTGGTGCAAAGCTGAGAATGAACATCAGGCCACTGTCACTGGAAGAGTGCTGAGTAGCTTAGGATGGCAGAAAGATGTGACCTGTATATCCTTTATAGCACAAAGTAACTTTGGTGGAAATTTGATGAAAGTTAGAAGAAGAAAAGACACAAATATATTTTCATAGATGAATCATAAGTAGTACATGAAAGATATTTTATTTGAATAAATATTTTCTGGGTGCTTCTAAGTTTACCTGTTATAATTGTTATCATTAATTCAGTCATTCTTTTATCTTTTAAAATTTCAGAAATTATAGGATCTCTACTTTTGTATACTTTGCTGGATACTAAAATATTATTAACAGAAAACAAGAGATTAAAATTCAGATGGGAGAATGACAAATATTTACATTAACAGTATGAATTACCATATTAATACAAAACAAAAATACTGAGCAATTGCTGGAGAGCATAGAAAGCATGTTTTATCAACTGGCTTCTGTGTACTCCCATCAAGCTTTTTCCGCAGTCTCATTCAGAATGGACTTTAGCTTTCCTCACTGCCTCTTTGGCCATGCACAAACCCTGGGCATTTTGCCTTTATTTCACATTGACTGCTTTGTTGACTTCCATCTGTTTGGGTTTGCTCCAGCTGTTTGGTGGGCTTTGGAGAATTATTAAAGGGATTTAACTATCTGTTTGCGGTTTATTAGAGAGAAAGTGTTAATTTGCTTCTTAGCATTTTTAATTAGCTCTGGAAACCTCTAAGCATCTTTGCAGTAATTCTGGGGAAACTCCTGTTATGTCGTGAGTGCAATGATATAATTATCCTTTTAGACTTTCTGGCATGATCTGTTTCTTATTTTATAAACTGGAAAAACACATAAAATTATTTTAAACATCCCCGGGTTTTCCTCAGCATATTTGTGTGAATGACAATAGTTTTATAATTTATAGTTTGTATAAGAGTGTAGTTGTACAATAAGGGTTATATCACACAACATGCATGTTTATCATCACATCTTAAAGATTCTGATTCTATTACAAACACAGTTGTTTTTGAAATACTGAGGATTATCTATTGGATTTGTCATATATGATTTTTCAAGAGTTGTTCTCACTAATTTAAACAAAGAGGAATTCAATAGTAGCAATATAATTACCATCAAGTCGTATATTACATATAACTTAATACTTAGTTCTAGATAAAGGGAACCTTTATTATCTCAAAGAATAATCATTCCTTTGAAATATAATTATTGTTGCCATATATATGTTTTTTTACCTGTCAAAAATTGTTTACCTTCTTCTTAATGAAGCTGTATGGTACTACATGTAGAAATCTCAAAGATTACAAAGCAGAGACATGCCAAAAACAGGGAATTTGGAGATAACCTGACAAATTGGATACTCATGAAACTATTGTTAATTGCATTTCAGAGCATATAATTCATGCAATAATATATTGGATAACCAGTTTTCTAAAATTCATAGTTATTAAGAAGCTTTTGATAGAGAAACATAAAAAATTATTAATAAAAATCTTAAATTGTATACCCATTACTATGTATTTTGCACATTTCAGATAATTATACCCATTAATCTTTACATTGTGAGTACAATACCCCCCCCATTATTACTACATCTTAAAAAGCTGATTTAATTAGATCTGGCTTGATGGGTTAAACTAGGAATAGAAAGAATTGTGTATTATTAACACAGTTTACCTTGTAAAATCTAGAGCAATACAATGTTAGAGACTCATTCCCTATCCATAATTGAGTTCTGTCTGGAAGATTTTTTGTAAAATGTTTCAGATACCATGTTGGAAGACTATTATTTACCATCCAGAGGCTAGGAAAATAAGCTTGACATTCCATACTCCCTGTCACTTGTTTGAACACTAACTGATTTGGTCTCTTTTAGAATTTTTAAAGGAAATCAACCAAGTTGCATTAAAAAATAATTT
Source organism: Acomys minous (assembly GCF_964271855.1). Lineage (NCBI taxonomy): Eukaryota > Metazoa > Chordata > Mammalia > Rodentia > Muridae > Acomys > Acomys minous. Next base: position 54,599,603 of record NC_140489.1, read on the forward strand.
GTCAGTGCTAGAGAGATGGCCCAGCGCTAAGAGCATTGGCTGTTCTTGCATGTCAGGCTTGGTTCACAGCACACATGCCAGCCTTTAGCCTTCTCTAACTCCAGTTCCAGGGAGGCTAGTGCCCTCTTCTGACCTTCTGACCTCAGGCACCATGAGGCAAAATCTCATACACTTAAAATTAAATAAATAAATCTTTTTAAAAGTTGGTCAAATTGTACACTAGGTCGGACAATTTTGAAGAAGCTGTTCAGGTGAAATCCATCAAGTTGTTTAATTATAACAAAAAATAAAACCCAAAATAGATTCCTTCTATACACACACACACACACACACACACACACACACACACACACACACACAGAGAGAGAGAGAGAGAGAGAGAGAGAGAGAGAGAGAGAGAGAGAGAGACAGAGAGAGAGAGACAGAGAGAGAGAGACAGAGACAGAGATGCAGACAGAGACAGAGAGACAGACAGAGACAGAGACAGAGACAGAGACACAGAGACACAGACACAGACACAGAGAAACAGAGACAGAAAGAAGCAGAGAGAAAGAAAAACAGGGCAGGGGAGGGAGAAAGAGGGAGAGTTTGTCTCAATCTTTAATGTTCTTGCTTTACAGGATTGAGGACCTGAGTTTAATCCTGAGAATCATTTTAACAGTTCTGGTTGTGGTTACATATCTTTGTAATACTAGCTTGGAATTTTCATTACCTAATAATATCCCAGCTGGGAAAGCTAAGTGGAAATTTACACTTACTGATCTAACATAACTTGTGAGTTCCAGGCAAATAAGATGCCATACCTCAAAAGTGCTAAAAAAGCATTTCTGAGGGTGATATTTGAGGTTCCTCTTGCCCTCATACATGTGCACACATATGTAATTTCACCTTCATACACACATCAAAATATCTTAAGTTTGTTCTTTTGGGGGTGTGGTGGGGGAAAGAGGAGTATTCTCTTACAGAGTGCATGAGTAAAATGTTATGAATTAGAGCATAAGATGAAACAGGACTTAATTTAAAAATCTAGGAAATAAAAATTTAAACTGCCGTCACAAAATTTTAAATGAAATGAAGAGGAAATCCACTTGTTAATCCAATCAGTCCTATGTATTAATTTAGGTTCCGTTTTCTTCCCTTAAAAATTATTCATTTTGTTGATAATGGATTATATTTATGGACTTATACATGTTGAACTATGTTGTGGTTGTTTTCATTCCTATCCCAAAGACTCCAGAATAATGACTGATGAGACTCAATACCTAGGGTATATAGGTAAGCTCTTCTGTGATTAGCTCATAACTTAAAATAGCCCATTTATTCTAATCTGCATTCTGCCATGTATCTCAGGTACCATGCATCTGTCCTCCTCACATCTAGCCCAACAGAATCTCCCATGCTGGGCTCTATACTAGAATCCTTTCTGCTTGCTGAATGTCAAACCTCCTATTTCCTGCCTAAGCTATAGGACATCAGATTTTTTTTATTGACATATGTCACATCTGTAGAATACACAAGTTATTCTATCAGTATTTCCCCATTGATATACAATAAAAGACTCATTTTCTTTAAAAAATAAACTATATACAATAATAATGACTATGAAAACTATATGATACACATTTACAGTCCAGTCTGATTTATTTGGCAACTTTGTAGAAATTGTTCTATTATCTATCCTACCTTGGTGAGTTCAGAGTTCTGAACCTAAATTATTCTCTATTATAGATTGTATTTAACAATACAAAAATATCTTGTAGACCTAAAAACATCTTCTTAAATCCTAAATAACTTACACTCAATTGTAAGACTATAACCACCTAGACTTCAACGACATCAGAAACTTGAGAAGGAAAAATATTATTTCGGTATGTAAAAAGTACAAACAAGCAGCTTTCAAAATAGAGAATTCACAGACAGACAGCTGCTACCTGGACAGTTCTCAAAATTTCTCTGTAACATTGGATTTTTCAGCCTTCTGGCCCAGAATATCTGACAGATATATTGTAAAGCAGGAATTATGAAGGGCTTGGCAGAGCCTAACAGTCACCTTTGCCTGCCTCCAAGTTTTGCCCATTTTAGACAGCGTTCTTTCTACAGTTGAAGCAGGGATGTTGTTTTTTCGTCTGGTGACTAGCTTTTCATAGTTGAATCCATCTTCTTCCATCCAAGTTGTGGGTGCTGTCAGGAGCTGATATGTCTCAATGCTAAAAGCCCTTAAGTTAATAAAAATATTCGCTAGGTATCTGAGGTTTTTGAAGACCATCTATCTCCGATCTCTGTATATTTACATAGTGTATAATCATCTCTCTCTCTCTCTCTCTCTCTCTCTCTCTCTCTCTCTCTCTCTCTCTCTCTCTCTCTCCATCTATCTATATATTGCATATCTGAATAGCCAAATGTTGCTTGTTTCTAGCTATTTACTATCTGTTTAGCCTAGCATGTATATTTCTGTAATAAACCAAACTAGTATCTGTCTTGATCATAACTTTTATTGACTAACTGTTAACTTGCATTTTTACCATCTTAAATAATTTGTTTTTTAATTTTATTTTTATTTTTTACATATACATTTATATTATTACATGTATATACAATAAACTATATACAGCAAGAGGAACCATGAAACAATCAAGAATTATGTTAATGTTACACTCATAGTGTTTTGGCTACTTGTATTTGGCAATCTTGAAGAAAATATTTTTCCTTTCTTGGTGAGTCTAAAATTCTGATTATAAATCAATATCTATCATATCACATCTTTGTCAACTTAAAACATCTATCTAGACCTAAAACCATCTTAACACCTAAAGAACTAAGCTTCATTGTAAAACCAAACTATCTGGTCTTCAACCTCATCAGAGACTTGAGAAGGAATAAAGTTAATTACCAGAATAACAAGAAGTCAGGTTAGCAGCTTCCAAAATGAAAAAATTACAGAGACAGTTTGCTGCCTGAACAGTCACCCAATTTTCTCTATAACTTTGGACCATCATCTTCAGCCTTCTGGACCAGTATATCTCACAGACATATTTGTGAAGCAGAGACTGTTGTAGACTTGCTTACCCTGTCTTGGCAGAATTTGATCTTTGACTCTTCCTGGATCCAAGCTTGCCCATTTTTAGGCAGAATTCTTTCTGTGGTAGAAAAACAGACATTATGCCTCAACTGTCTTTTACTAGCATTTTACTAGTCTATTTTTATCACAAGAATATATATCCTATGTTTAACAGATAGATATGATTACATAAATAAGGTAAAATAGTTAGATAAGGTCTTCAAAAACCTAAGAGGCCTACAGAATACAGACGTTTAAAGAAGGTTTTTTTTATTATTATTATTATTTTAAAGATTCTTTGACAATAAGACAGGTTAACTTCTGGCAATACCCAGCCTACCTCAAAGAAGATGATGAGCATCAACATACCTCCTTATCAAGATGGCTTCAAATGTGGTAAACCTCAATAGTTTGTAATAGCAGCTTTTAAAACTGGAAGCAGACTTGTATTTATAAATGAGTTGCATAGGTTCAATGCCAATACAATAGTTGAACACTTATACATATGTGTATCAAAAGTAACTTTAAATTGTATCAATGTAAAATAATCTATACAAATGTATAAAAAAATAACCTTAATTGTGGATCAATATACAAAATCTACATTAATGTAATCCAAGTAACCTAATTTTTATATCAATAAAAAATAAAAATCAATGTTACATTATTGGGCTTATAATTAATTGTTCTTTACTTTAAGTGTATACTTAAGCCAGGTATGGTGGTACATGTCTGTAATCCCATCACTCAGGGAGACAGTAGAAACCCTGTGAGCCTGAGGCCAGCCTGGTCTACAAAGTGAGTCCAGGACAGCTAATACTACCAAAAAATAAAACCAAAACAAAAGACAAGATAGTGGTATTTTCCAGACTATCATGGTTGTTGTTCTAATTGAATTTACTAAGCATTTATCACTAAGAATGGATTCTATAGCCTGTGTAAAGAAGAAATGTCCTCAGTTCTGCCACAGACAGTCTTCTGCCTAAAACAGGGCAAGCTTGGCTGTCGGCAAAGTCTACGGCCAAACTCTGCCAAAACAGGGTAAGCAAGTCCTCAATAGTTCCTACCTCACAAATATATCTGTCTTATATTTTGGGCCAGAATGCTGAAAAATATGATCCAACATTATAGAGAGTTTTGGATGACTATCCAGATAGAATACGGTCTCTGTCATCTTCTCATTTGGAAAGCTACTAACCTGAACTCCCGGCATACTTGGTTAATCAAATTTATTCCTTCTCAAGTCTCTGATGAAGTTGAACACCAGATAGCTTAGTTTTACAATGAAGCTTAGTTGTTTAGGGGTTAAGATGTTTTAAGTTGGTAATGACAAGATGTGATGGAGACCAATTTACATTCAGAATTTTAGATGCACGAAGATAGAAAGATGTTTCCTTCAAGGATGTCAAATAGCCAAAACACTAAGAATGTAGCATTTATATAATTCCTGATTGTGTCATGGTTCTTCTTGCAATAGGTAGGCTACTGTATAAACAAGTAGTAATATAAATGTATATGTAAAAAATAAAATGTGTTTAATTAATAAAAAAGTGATATAAATAAATTCCTAAGGAATGGTTAGAACCTATAAGATGTGCCCTCTAGCAGAAGTTTGTACAGTATGGTTGGTTTTATGGGTTGCATGATAAATAGAATAGAGAGTTCTGGTGATGAGAAAAAATCCAAATAAAAACCAATTCTCTAACCATTGATCCAGTGTGTAAACATAGACCAGATATCTCAAACTATAAAAATTAGGATCAGCTCTGGCTTAGACGTGGATTTGAACTAAAGAATATCATGCAGCTAAAGTAAGAAAGGAAGCATTAATCTGTTGTGACTAGAGCTCTACAGAGCAGAAAACCATAGATATCCTGCCTGATATGGTGTTTCTGTCTTTAAAAGGTGAATTTCTTATTTTATATTTCTGTATTTTAACTACCTCTGCAATCACAGCAACGTTATTTCATTTATCTTTTAATCTTTTTAAAGGAACATGTGATATCTCCTAAATATGAGTTCTAACTTTCTCTAGGTCAAGAGCACATCATAGTAAAAAGCTCAAATATTTATTTTCTATTTTTTTCTGATTTCCTTTTTTTAAATAATTTATTCATATTACATCTCAGTTGTTAGCCCATCCCTTGTATCCTCCCATTCCTCCCTTCCTCCCACTTTCCCCCTACTCCTCTCCCCTATGTTTGTGTCTGAGGGGGACCTCCTCCCCCTGTATATGCTCATAGGGTATCAAGTCTCTCCTTGGTGACCTATTACCCTTCCTCTGAGTGCCACCAGGCATCTCCATCCAAGGGACATGGTCAAATATGGGGCACCAGAGTTTGTGTGAAAGTCAGATCTCCTTCTCCACTCAACAGTGGAGAATGTCCTGTCCTTCGGCTAGTCTGGGTAGGGGTTCAAGGTTTACAGACTATATTTTCCTTGGCTGTTGCCATAGTTTGCTGAGGACCCCGGGGCCCAGACTCACCTGTAGTTTTCCAGGACCTGCTCGATCCTTATATTTCCTCTTTCTCCCAGGCTTCTCACTCCTAAAGTCTCAATAGGATGTCCTCCCCTCTTGCCCACTTTCCTGATAGGTGCAGTTTTTCATGGGGACGTATACCTTGGACTAGTGTCTCGATATAAGTGAGTATATACCATTTAGCTCTTTTTGCTTCTGTGTGAACTCACTCATTCAATCCATTTGTCCACAAATTTTGGAAATTCCTTGTTTTTAATAGCTGAGTAGTATTCCATAGTGTAGATGTACCACAGTTTCTTTATCCATTCTTCTACTGAGGGACACGTAGGTTGTTTCCATGTTCTGGCTATTATGAATAAGGCACCTATGAACATGGTTGAGCATGTCCCTGTTTAGTGGTAGTGCATCTTCTGGGTGTATTCCAAGGAGTGGAATAGCTGGGTCTTGAGGAGGCCCTATTCCCATTTTTCTGAGAAAGTGCCAGATAGCTTTCCAAAGTGGTTGTACTAGTTTGCATTCCCACCAGCAATGTAGGAGTGTTCCTCTTTCTCCACACGCTTGCCAGCATGCGGTGTCAGTTGAGTTATTGATCTTAGCCGTTCTGATGGGTGTAAGATGGAATCTCAGTGTCATTTTGATTTGCATTTCTCTGATGACTAAGGAGGTCGAGCATTTCTTTAAGTGTTTCTCAGTCATTTGATATTCCTCTGTTGAGAATTCTCTGTTTAGTTCTGCGCCCCATTTCTCTATTGGGTTATTTGGTTTGGTGGTGTTTAATTTCTTGAGTTCTTTATATATTTTGGATATTAGACCTTTGTCAGATGAAGGGTTGGTGAAGATCTTTTCCCAGTCTGTAGGCTGTCGCTTTGTTCTCTTGACAGTGTCACCTGCCTTACAGAAGCTTCTCAGCCTCATGAGGTCTCATTTATTAATTGTGATGTTAAGGCCTGGACTGTTGGTGTTCTGTTCAGAAAGTTGTCTCCTGTGCCTATACAAGCAATATAAAATATCTAGGAATAAGCCTAACCAAGCAAGTGAAGGACTTATTTGAAAAAACTTTAAACCTCTGAAGAAAGAGATTGAAAATGACATCAGAAGATGGCAAGATCTACCTTGTTCATGGATCGGGAGAATCAACATAGTAAAAATGGCCATCTTACCAAAAGCAATTTACAGATTCAATGCAATCCTTATCAGAATACCTACTAAATATTTTGAAGATATTGAAGGAACAATTCTCAACTTCATATGGAGAAACAAAAAGCCCAGAATAGCAAAAACAATCCTATACAATAAAAGATCCTCTGGAGGAATCTCCTACCTGATCTCAAGTTGTACTATAGAGCAACAGTAATTAAAACAGCATGGTACTGGCACAGCACTAGGCTAGTAGACCAATGGAATCGAACTGAAGACCCAGAGATGAATCCACACACATTTGGTCACTTGATTTTTGACAAAGAAGCCAAATCCATTCAGTGGAAAAACAACAACATCTTCAACAAATGGTGATGGTCTAACTGGATGTCTACATGTAGAAAAATGCAATTAGACCCCCATTTGTCACCATGCACAAAACTCAAGTCCAAGTGGATTAAAGACCTCAACCTAAAACCAGAAACATTAACCCAGTTAGAGGAAAAAGTGGGGAAGAGTCTGGAACAAATATTTATTTTCACTTAATGTTTAAAGCCAGTAAAAGCTGGCTGAACCAACAAATTATGCAACATTCACCTCCCTCTGTTTGTCTCTGTCTCTCTACCCACCCCACCCCCGTGTGTGTGCTGTGTGTGTGCGTGTGTGTGTGTGTGTGTGTGTGTGTGTGTGTGTGTGTGTGTTTGTGTGTGTGTGTGTTTGTGTGTGTGTTCTTCCATGTATGCCCTCAGGACAGTCTTGATGCTATATGAGTAAAGTGGACATTGGATCTGATTGATGTCTCTGTTGAGAATATACTTTTCACCTATTCAAAAAGCTTTGGTCCTATCATCATGGTCATGCCATACACAGCTACACCTGATTGTTTGTTATCTGGAATAAGTCAGTACCTCCTACTTACCACGTCCTCATCAGTCTTATCCTACACCAATTCACTTTTTTGTTGAGGTTACCAGAGAAATCTTTCCAAAGAACAAAATTCAACATGGTGATTTTATTGTTAGTTCAGCAATAGCTCCCTCAGCTGAAATGACTAACCTACAGATTCCTAGCCATACCTACTTCTCTGACTGTCACAGTAACCCCCACTGAGCACTCTCTGACATCATCACACTCAAGTCCTGAAGTTATTTAATTGTTCCCTGTTTCTGGAATGTATCATGCTCTTTATTATTATTATTATTATTATTATTATTATTATTATTACTATTATTATTATTAATTATTATTATTATTATTATTATTAGACCTTCACCCTAGCATCACCAATCACATAGTAAGCCCTTTACACTCAAGTCCTCCAATCTCAACTGTAGTAATATTTCTTTTTTATTTCCAACTTTTATCTTTGTCTAAATTTTACATAGTCTTATAGTTTTATCACATGCATTGCATTAATCTGTTTAATTAACTTGCTATCTTGGTTAAATATCTTTCTTGGTAGATGTTTTATCTTGTCCATCAAGAAAGATTTATGCACATTTTATTTACTAATTTGAAATTAATAAAGAGATATATCAATGTGCTGTACTTAAAGTATGTTTTGAAACCATAAAATGAGGGTAATGGTCTATATGTCAGACACCTGAATTACTACATGGATCTTCTTAGCATAATGATTTAACAGCTATAACTCCTTCACTTGGACAATGTTATCTATCAGGAAAATATAATAATTTTCATAAAACTTCTAGATATGGAAAGATATGATACATAAATATATTGCTTTAATGAACTAGAAATTGATTTGCAACACTACCAATGAAGTTTCATTTGAAGGGATTCTATACATCCATACCTAAATGCAAATAAGGGCAGAACAGGGATTCACGATGGATTTTAATAGACAACATATCTTTCAATTAATAGACATTACTCATTACTCTTTGGGGACTGGCTCTTTAGTTTAGTATGTATAGACAGTAAATATGAGTCTTCATGCCAGATTCTTGATAAAAAGCCAAAATTGTTCCTAATGGTCTTTATACATATTTTTGGTTTATAAATTCTGTATTGTTGGTCACAGCACATCTTGCTTTAAAGGCTACATCCTTCTCATTTAAAATTATCTTGGATTGTCTTGCACCATCTAAGTCCCTTTTACCTGTCAGAGAATAAGAAACATATACTATCTTCCAAGTCATTATTATAAATTGCATTACATGAGACATACTTTTCCTGATATTTTGACTTTAAAGGAACCATATTGCAACAAAGAACAATAAATAGTTTAGAAAATATTATTACCGCTTATTTAAAATTTCTGAAGCATATCTACCTCAGAACCCTCCTTCATTCTCTGGCCCTATGGAAAATACTTTCCAAATACTTTCATTTCATTGGAACTTTTTTTTACCACTCATATTTCCAAGGTCACGAACAAGAAATCCTAGTGATAAAATGAAGCATTCCTTTTTTCTAACACACCAATCATTCTAGTTCAATCAGCTTGTCCTCTTAGGATCAGCGTGCACTGAGATAGAAACTTCCTCAATATCAGAATGATTGATGCAGTAATGAGATTGCTTTTACACAGAAGTAGTGTTTTGCATGGTCCCCGTGTTCCTGTATATTGCTTATGAACACATGAATGCATTTTCTGAAAGTTTTTTTTCCTGGAGTTATTTACATCTACTGGACATGCACTTGGTCTTGTCTACTGTTTTTCCCATCCTGACACAGGTACCTGTAAGTCAGATGTTGAGAGGTAATGCCTGCATAGCAATTTCATCTCAGGGTTCTGGTCTTTCCTTGACTTTTGTGCATTTATATTTAAGGGGATTTAAATCATAAGGTGATATAAATGGAGATGCCATGCCTATGTCTACAGTAGCTTTTATCACTTGAATGTGGAAATCTGTCTCCAGCTCTGATATTATTGTTTGTAGGGGTTAATTGGCATGGAAGACATAATTAAAACTGTTAAATGCCAGTGAAACATTTTCTAGAACAAACTTCTGTAGCTTTCGTACAGTAGAACGTCACATCCAAGAAACTAAATAGCATATGAACAGAAAGTCAATCAAATACCGAAGGAGAAATTGAAATATCGCCGAGTTAAGCAAACTATTATGGACCCCCCTTTTAAAATTAATATTCAGTAAGCATAGAAGAGTCATGGTCCATCAATTTTATAATGGCATACTCAGGAGCACAGCTTAAGACTATTCAACACAGGCATTTTCTTCCATATTTAATTATTAGTATTTTGAATTGTGAGTTCCAGATAATGAATTATCATAGATACCTTCTCTTCTTTGGTTACCCACCAGGGTTAATTGTACTGTTCTCTGAGACACCTTAGGTGGGGCCAGAGAAAACAATATCCCTTTAAGATTGTAAAAATGTGATTTTATACCCCATGTAAGAAAAGACACATAAAGGATACCAATACACAATGAAAAGTGTCTTTTCTCAGTATAGAATTAAAAAACAAAACTGCATTGCAGATATATGACTAATCTAAGATGCAGAGAGAATATACTTGAAAAGGAGCTCTGGATTCAGTAAGAGATCCTGTCTTAAAAAAAAAAAAAGAAAAAAGAAAAAGAAAAAAAGAATTCAAACCAAAACCAAAATTAATCAAAAAAGATGGGAAAGAACATGACAAACTCATAAAAAAAAAGACAAGATGACATTTAAAATTTTAAGATCTATGTCCCAAACAAATGGCACCCACAGCTTAAATCACATATTGACTCTTACCCACTGATAGTGGGAGACTTCAGTACCCTACTTTCCCCACTGGATATGTCATCCAGACCAAAACTAAACAGAAAAATACAGGAGCTAACAGAATTTATAAGCCAAATAAACCTAACATATTTACAGAACATTTCACTCAAACACAAAATAATACATGTTCTTCTCAGCACTTTATGAAGCTTTCTGCAAAATTTACCACATACTCAAACACAAAGAAAGTCTCAAGAGAAACAACAAAATTGAAATAAATCCCTGTATAATATCAGACCACCACAGATTAAAGCTTACAAACTCATGGACACTGAACAGTTATCTATTGAATACAAAATGGGCAAAAACAGATATAAATAAAGAAATTAACAACTTTCTGGACTTCAGTGAAAATGAATACACAACATAACCAAACTTATGAAAATGGGGCTAAAAGGAAAGTTTATAGCACTAATTGCTTACATAAAATAATTGAAGAGATCTCATACTAGTAACTTAATAGCACACCTGAAATCTCTAGAATAAAAAAGAATCAAACACACTTAAAAGGAAAAGAAATAAAACATAAACAAAGACAATACAAAGAATCAATGAAACAAAGAGCTGATTCTTTGAGAAAATAAAAAGGATAGACGAAAAACAAACAAACAAACAAACAAAAACCCTAACTATAATGAGACAGAATATTGAAATAAAAAAACAAAACAAAACAGAAACTAAAAGGGGACATAGCAACAGATACCAAGGAAATCCAGAGACCTATAAGAACAAACTTTAAAAACATGGACTCCACTAAATTGGAAAAATTGAAAGAAATAGATTATTTTCTCAATAATCTCAACTTACCAAGACTAGATAAACTATGGGTCTTGAGATTAGGGCTACAAGGAACATAAATAAACACAATAATGACAATTTATAGCAAGCCTATAGCTAATATAAATATCAAATTAAATGGAGAAAACTCAAGGAAATTCTACTAAAATTCTGGAAAAAGTAAGTTGTCCACTATCTCCATATCTATTTACTATAGTATTTGAAGTTTTATATCAAGTAATAATACAATGGAAGGAGATCGATTAGATACAAATTAGAAAGGAAGAAGTCAAATATTGTTATTTTCAGGTTATAGCATAATATAAATAAGTAACGTATCCAAGGGCTTTTGACCAGAGTTTTAGTACCAGGTATGCAATCTTGCCTGGGGATAAAGGGGAAAAATCCAATCAGAAACTTTTTATGTCATTTATTAGACTGCTGGACATAATTTTCCTGGAAGGTTGATATTGCAGCTTATATTGTTCGCATTGACATTATTTGTAGTGAGATGAAAGGAAATGTCTACTCGCCTCAGAAAGTGAACTATCAATATCCCAAAGTAAAGATAACAACATTAATGTCTAGTTGCTAAACAAAGAGGTGTTTGGTGTTACTAATAGGAATATCTGTGAGGTGTTACTTATAGGAACAGAAATAACTCAAAAAAGTGCTATATCTCCAATAGCCAAGCCCAGCATGGGTAGCAGCTCTCAAAAGTTGGTAACAGAGTGCACTGCACAGCTTGCAGTCAGGTCAAGAGTCTGGAGAGGGTCTTTTCCAAGAAGCTGAGTTTGTTGAGCTTCCTTCAGGCAGCACAGCTTGTCTTGAGAGTATCTCTTGTTAGTCCTTACTGCTAAAATATAGTTGGGGGTAAAGATGTCCAAAGAATCTGGTCAGTTTCCAGCATTTTCTGAAACTGTTGATTTGTTTACTTTTTGAACTTAAGGAGCCTCCCTGAATTGTGGCTTTCTTTACCTCCCTTTAGAATATGCTGTTGTATTATTTTCCTTTGAACTTTCTGAGTCATAGGTACATCTCCTCCAATATGGAATGCTTCAGATGAAACTACTACATAAAAGAGTGTTGATTTTCACTCACAACAGCCTATGTTGTACCTTTGAAAGAGTATCCAGCTCAGGTACAGCTTGTTTTTTCTCAGTCACACAACCAAAGTACATGGTCTCTTCCAGAGCGGGATACCAAGATGAAACTTGATAGCCTAAGACCATATATTTGGGGAGTAGGTCCCCCTCATTCTTAGACCTAGGGGAGGGGAATAGGGTGAAAGCAGGAGGGATGGAGGAATGGGAGGATACAAGTGATAGGATAACAATTGAGGTGTAATATGAATAAATTGATTAAATAATAAAAAATATCTTAAAAGAAAAGCAAATAAGATAGAATCAAGGGAAGTATGTGACTTCTGAAGTCTTTTTGATCAGCAAATCATAACTAAATATTCCATATTTGATACTGAGCTTTTTATTTAATGATATATTAACTCTGGAAGCAGTGTTGCCCACCCACACAAGGCAACTACCATCAAACTCTTATATTTTAATTAGCTTATAAAATGTAGTTTTCCACATAGGTTTTTCATAACGCTTCATTTTTAAAAGCTATTTCCCTCTCATCACTATTGCTCATTACCTAACCCAGTATGCACTTAAAACCCTTCACATAGTGATTTCCATAGTATTGCCACTAATCCAAATGCCCCCCCCTTTGGATTTTCTTTAGATACGCCAGGTTAAAATCATAAAAATGAAAATGCAAAGCTATGTTCAATATATGGAGGAGATATGGAAGTGATGTTTGTCTTTCAGAGACTGTTTATCCTCACAGCATGTATTTTGTTTTTTGTTTGTTTTTCATTTCCATCTATTTGTCTGTGTACTTGAATAAATTCTATTGTTTAGATGTAATATATTTTAATTCAGCTTTCATCAGAAGGGCATCTGTGCAGTTTTCCATTTTCTGCTTCTGTGACCAGTGAAGCCAAGTACACAGATGAACACATATCTCTAAGTAGAATATGAGTCCTTTGGTTATATACCCAGAAGTAGTATATGTGGATTACAGGGTAGTTTATTTTTTAGGCTTTTGACTAACCTCCAGGCTGATTTTCATAGGATTGCCTCTCTTTTTTTCCAGACAAATGGTGTTTTTGTCTATCCAAAGGTTTAGTCATCTCCTAACCCTGTTTTTATTCTTCTGAGTGAGCAGTATTTGTCCTGCTGTATTGTGATTAGTCTTCTCTTTCCCAAAGATAGTTTTGTTTACAATAAATGTTGTTAAAATATGAAAGCAGTGGACAGAGGTATAGGAAACCATTTACTATTTATACTCCCAAAGCCAACAAAAACCCCAAGTACTGAGTATGTGTGGTATAAAATGAAAATAAGAGCTAGAGGCAACATATAGGTAAACAGAAAAAAATCACAAGAGATAAAAATAAATTATGCTGATATCAGGAAGAATATATTCCACACCAGTGAAAGAAATAAACATGATTGTGGTACAGAGCATTTGGCAGCTGGATTCGTGAAATAACTAGACTTACAGTAACAACAGATTGAATTGAACAAAGAGATAATTATTACCAATAGGAAATAACAGCTGTGCAGTAGCAAATTCCACTAGAGTTTGCCCTCAAAAAGAGAGAAGAAATGAATATATCCAAAACAATTTATATTACTTAGTATGCCATCATTAAAAGTCCTGGACAAATTTTTTAAAGCACATCATTTTTCTCTCCAGCTTTTACAGGTCCTATTATTTTCCACTTATCAAATAAAAGATGGCAAAACCAAATAAACTAATAAACTAACTATTAGTTAAATCTCTTATGCAAATTGATCATTAGACTCTTACATTCTATATTGAGAGTTATTAGACTTTGATTCTCAACTTTGCAGAGAAAGGAGAGAGAGAGAGAGAGAGAGAGAGAGAGAGAGAGAGAGAGAGAGAGAGAGAGAGACAGAGAGAGAGAGAGACAGAGAGAGAGAGAGACAGAGAGAGAGACAGAGAGAGACAGAGAGAGAGAGATACAGACACAGACACAGAGAGACAGAGAGACAGAGAGAGAAATATAGAGGGGGAGAGAAGTGGCAGGAAGAGAGAGGAAGAGAGAAAGAGGAGAGGTTTATATTTTTAGGAAGAAGATTCATTATCTAGGAAACAATTCTATTATTTTCTGAGTGTACCACAGGGAAATTATATGCAGACATAATTGCATTTTATCTCTACCTCTCTCATGATGATGAAAGCACATCAAACTGATATTATCACCATCATAGTCTTATATTTTAATATATACTAGGTGAACAGAAGAAGCAAGCCAGTTATAGAAGCAAGAACCCAAAGGCAAGAGAGGCATTACGAAGAGCCTTCTTTATTGTGCCTTAACAAAATACTTTTTTGCCTCAGTTGTAGTTCTTCACCTCTTTATGTCCTCAGCCCCTGTTACATAAACCAGCAAAAAAGATTATGTCATAACTGTTCTTCTACAGTGTGATATTTTCTATAATTGAATACCTGTCATCTGAGTACCATTTACTATTATATGAACAAATATGAACTAGTTTTGATTTTTCACTTTTGTCTTTATTACTTTTCTGCCTATACTATACAGTAATAACTAAGGACTTGGTTGAGACCCATCTCTGCTGCATACTCCCTGCCTCTACACTCTCTAGTCAGGGAGCCTAGTTCCATACTGTTAACTCCACCCACTGCTGTAAACTCCAGAGCACCATATGTCTGCTATCTGCCTTATGGCTCTTTTTTTTTTATCTCTTCAGGTAGGCACTCCAAACTCATGCTGCCAACTTCACCAATCCATAGCATGTGCCCTCTGTAACTCTAGTCAGAGACCTTAGACTCCATCTGCCAATTCAGCCCATACCGATGACATGCACTATGGACTCTTCTCTCTAAGTAGGGATCCTGGACTCAGTACATCAACTTCAGAGCCTCCGGACGCCTCATAGGATATCCTGAGCATCTATATCGCCCAGACTCTACAAATTGTTCTAGATTTACATCAATGGTTAGATTATTTTTGATGTTCTACAATGTAAAAAGCATGCTAACAAGAAACAGAGATCCAAACACTCACTCAACAAAAGTGAGACAAGATTTCTACATCAAGAAATCTAACCAGCAACATAAATTTAGATCCCTATGTCTCAATAAGCATATCAACACAAATAACCAGGAGAGTAAGTTTCTTTAATATTTTGCTTAAGAAAAGTAACATGAATGATGTACAAGACAATGCTTTCAAACTGCAATAATATACCTGATCAAGGAACTCAAAGAGGATATGAATAAATGTCAGGAACAAGGGCATAAACATATATAGCGAAATGAATTAAATAATAAAACTCATTCAAGACACAAGTATTGAATGTAATAAAGAGATTCCATGAAAAAGGTAAATTGAAATAAAGCTTAAAATACACATTTCAGGACTAAAAAACTCAGAGGAAGACATGACCTACAGACTGAAGCAAGTAGAAGAAAGAATAAAAGATTAAGTCACGTACAAGACAGGTCCATGACACAGGAAATTTATGACCACTAAGCCAGCACTACAGAAGATACTAAATAGAATACCTTACTTAGAAAGAAGGGTAAACATATTCTAAAAAACAAAATTTAATCTTGAATACAAGGGATCTAATAAGACAATACAAAAGAAATAAATTGATAGGAATTACTGCACATTGTTCTGTAGTAATTCTTAGTATTAGTTGTTCCCCAAAAGTTCCTAACAAAGAGACACAGGTTAACATATTGGATTAGAAAAAGAAACCATCCTTTTGCTACTTCTAAGAATTTCATATCATGCTCAACCATAGATTCCAACTTCAATAAATGGATAAAAAAGAAGATACTGTAAGCAAATGGAGCTCATAAAAATACAAGCATAAGTATTCTTAAGTCTCACAAAATAAACCAAAACTTTTCAGCAGAGACATTAAGGGGCACTTTCTACTCATTAAAGGAAACAAAAATAAAAACCACCCTCTCACATACATACCAAACAAAGGAACACTCAATTTCATAAATGAATCTCTAGATTTAAGGTCATAATGGAGTGAGAGTGGGTCTTTCAATAACCAACTGCGTTGATTTGGATAAGAATGGTCTTCATGCAACAAAGAAAGAGAATTTATGACCAATTTCCCTCATGAACATTGATGCAAAAATACTCAATAAAATACTTACAAAGTGAATCCAAGAACACATCAAAGATATCATCTCCCAAGATCAAATTGGCTTCATTCTAGGGGTATAGGCATTGTTCAATTTATAGAAATCCATCAATGTGATCCACCATATAAACAAACATGAATCAATTGATTTCTTTTATGTGAGTTGGCTTGGCCACACTGTTTCTTCACAGCAATAGAACAGTAACTAAGAGATCCACTATTAACATTTGGCAAGTCGACTTAAAAACAATACGAAACAAACAGAAACAAAAACAAAAACAAAACCTGATGCAGAGAAAAACTGAAGTTAAGTGATATTATAAGTCAAATGGACCAAATGTATGTACAGAATATTCTAATCAAACAGTAAGGAATACATGTTCTTCTTAGTAAGCCATGGAATTGTCTTCACTATTAACCACATATTAGGATACAAAGATTGTCTCAACAAATACAGAAAAACTAAAATTACATACTTCATGCTATGTAACCAACATGAACTGAAGCTGGATATAAGAAACTATCAAAACCATTGAAAGTACAGAAGCTCATAGAACCTAAGAAACACATTGCCCAAAGACAACTTGGAGAAAAGAATAAACTGAGAAGGAAAAGTTAAAAATCATATAATTTAATGAAAACAAAATCACAACATAAAAAATTACAGAAAACAAGAAAGGGAGTCTTAAGAGAAGCAGTTATAGCACTAAGTGCATAAATCAAGATATTTGGTAGAACTGAAATTACTAGCTATACCACTTGGCCCAGATATATATCAGTCTTTGGTATGTACCCAAAGATTCTGTATTTTACTGTAAAGGTATTTGTTCCTTTATTTATTAATGTTCCATTCAGCATATTTCGGAAATGGAAACAACCTAGATGACCAGCAATTGATCAATGAAAAATAAAAATGCTATACATTTACACAGAATATTATTCAGATATTAAGGAAAACAAAATTATAAAATTCAAAGAAAAATGAATAGAATGCTTCTAATTGTGTTAACCAAAAGCCAGAAGGACATATGTCACATATTTTCACTCACTTGCACAGGTTTCCTTTGGATTTTCAGGGTTCTGTTAGAATACACATAGAGGTAAGAAAGGAGGTTTGTAAATGACCTGCATTCAACTGTGATTTGATAGAATGCAAACTATGAGAAGTAAATGGGAACAATAAAATGTGAATGACTATTGGACTAGGGGGTGGGAGCCCAAGATGGAGGAAGGAATATTGGAAGGCATAAAAATCATTAAGGAACTTTTTTTTAAAGCTATATATATTTCTAACATAGAAACACCTTATGTTTTCTCTCTCTATTTCTCTCTTCTATTTATGTACCAATATTTAGAGTGCTAAAGTGGAGTCATCTTATAACATATCAACAAAACCCCAGAGAACACCAAACATTATAGGATTTTGCTTTTTATATTCGTTGTCTACCAAAAGTTAATAGTAAGACCATATTGTTGAATGCAATACATACCTATGTTATAGAACATGAAAAAACCAAATTGATCATAACCTGGATACTTCATTCTTGCTGGCTAGCTTTCATAGTATTGTAAAGTGCTATACCTGCTACAGGAGAAAGAAAGTAGTTGTAACTATTACCCAGCTGTGAACCTTGCTGGGTTCACATAATAATGAACCATAATAATGACTGGCCTGGAAATACACTTACACAACTGGAATAGTGGCACTGATATTATTAGAGTAACCAGTCCCTTTCTGATTGGACTTAAGTCTCACCCCAGAAACCTATACTTGGCATTGATTTTTTGCACCTAGAATATATATATATATATATATGTGTGTGTGTGTGTGTGTGTGTGTGTGTGTGTGTGTGTGTGTGTGTGTGTGTGTGTCATAGTCCTTATAGGAGCACTTGCTACTATTTTTCTGCTAAATTGACATATTATTAGAGCATCTGCTATTAACTTAAAATTGTACCCATAAATTACTAATGCATCCTTTTTCTTTCATCTAAGAAGCTTCTATTTACCAGTAAATGGTGATCAGCAAAGTAACTCAAAACTGGCCAATGTGAAGAGAATAAGAGACCTTGAATGCTCACTCCTAAATTAGAAACCTGTACACATCCTCTGGTGGTTTAAATAAGAAAGACCGTCATAGACTCATGTATTAGAATAATTCATCTCCATTTGGTGACACTTTTTAAGGAGGAGTGTGCAGTATACTCTTGTTAGAGACAGTGTGTCATTTAGAGAGGGATTTGAGGAATCAAAAGCTAATGGCACTCCCAGTTAGCTGTCTATGGTTTGTGCTTGTGGATCAAGACATATGTTCCCAGCTATGGCTTCAGCACCATGGTTACCTTCTGTCATGCTCCCTGTCATTGTGTAAGTCACAAATAAACTCTTCTTTTTCATAGATTGCCTTGGTAATGGTGTCATATCACAATATCACAGGAATGGAAAAGTGACTAAGATACACTCCTCCTCCAATGTCTCAGAGGATATTGGTGGGAAGTAGAAGAGCCACAGGTTTTGGATAACTATAAAGAAGCATTATCTTCTTCATTCAAAGGGGAAGTTGCATGTATGACCTCACAGCTAACTGAACATAAAAATATATTGAATATTAGTAACATGGACAATAAACATCCCCAGAAATGTTCAATCAATTCATTCTGGCCTAGGAGCCATTTCAGTATGGAACATATACACAGATAATACATTTGGGGTTTCAAAATATTTTTTTCATAGAGTTTATAACTTTTGGGTCTATCACTTATGTTTACCTGAATTTATTAATATACAAATCTATTTATAGTTTATAGAATGTACAAGAAATTGTAGTTAAATATGATAAAATATTCTACCTGTAAATTAGAGTGTTGGATGGAAAATAATTTAAATGGTTACGTAATGAGGTCCACAAAGAAACAGTTAACACGAGTGGATTAAAAAGTGATTCCAATATTAATGTCGATTTTTCTGAAAAACAATAAAATCTGATTGATATACAGTTGTCTTGCATAGATTATCCTCACCTTATAATTAGGTTAACTTGAGAAACCCATCACAGATTGAACATATTGGAAGTTGAAATGAATTTAGTGCATTTATCCTAGTAAACATTTTAACTTTTCATAGTCTATCTTCGACATACTCAGGAAACTCTCTTGGCTTGCGGTGGAGAAAAATCATCTAACACAAAGCCTACTTTATTGTAAAGTGATGAATATCCCATATAACTTAATGAATGCTGCAAGAAAGGAAAAGTAAAGTTGTGGAATCTTCAGGTACCTGTGTTGGCCTAGCACACATTAGATTGTGTGAAGTAAGCCAGACACAGAAAAATAAATGCTCCTGTTCTCTCTAATCTGCAGTTTCTAACCCCAATCTTCAACTGTGAGTATATAAGACAAAGCGACTATAGAAACAAGGACAGTACAAAGGGAGATGGTAGGCAAAGAGGATAGTGCTGTTTGAGATGAGAAACAAGCATTGTTATGTTACAGTGTCTGTGTGTGTGTGTGTGTGTGTGTGTGTGTGTGTGTGTGTGTGTGTGCGTGAGTGTGTGTGTTAACAAAATGGAAGAATTTTAAAGTACACACTAAATGAAAAGAAGTAATAATTCAAGGTGGTATATTTAGTAATTTACCTAGAATTGTATCACTATTTTGGTGTACACAGATCAAAACAATCATTATGTGAGCCTTCAAAAATACAGACATACATTATATATCAAACAAAAAATAAGTGTAAAATCCTGGTTAAATAAAACAAGAATAGGAACAATTGGCTTTTGTTACCTTAATTAGAATTTATTGTTTCTCTTTTAAGCCCTCTGCCCCTCCTTTTTTTTTTTTTTTTTTGGCTATTTTTGTGGCTGCAATTGTTCTGACATTAAGTGGAAAGACATCATTTACATAAACATGAAAGAAATATTTTTTACTCTTTAAAATATGGTTTCTAAGTTAGCCCTGGCCTGAGCTCTAAATGCGCATGGACATTCAGGCAAAGCCCATCATTCCTAATCTACCCTTAGTGCCAATGCTTAAGGTATCTCTATGTCTATTATCATCATCTTGATGAAATAAAAAATCATCAGGCATGGTGATTTATTCTTGTGGAAATAGTTCTATCCATCTCAACTTTGCATTGTCTAAAGCCTGATGCTCCTGAAGAGGAGTAGTATAAATTATCAGCACAGTCCAAGTGCTTGTATGAAAGAGCAGAGTGCAGACTGAACTGGGGTCAGATTAATTTCAAGACAGAGCATGGCAGGTCACCTAAGACAAGGAAGGAGAGGGGAAATGATGCTCATTTGCCATCTGCCGCTGAATATTCACTTGGCCAGCTGACTGTCTTTCATGGACTGGTCCTTCAATTTCCCTAGAGTGGAGTATTTTAATATTTCTAACAGACAGAGTGTGCTCATCTAGGTTGTTTATTGCTCTTGACCTGGCTGAGTTTTCTGTCAATTACTAAAAATCCCTCAGCTTTCTATAATTTTAAGAAAAAAAAATCTCATTGGTTTTAAGAAGACAAAAAAAAAGTAGTGTTTAAATTAAGGCTTGGGTTGTTTCACAGTTATTATCTCCTTCTTATCTACTGATATGTCTAAAAAGTTCAATGAGTTTGCTTTTAAAAATAAGATTTTTTGAGAAATAATTTTCATGCACATATGCAACATACACATATGTAGTTGCATATATGTGCCAGAGTAATTGTTTTGTATTTTTCATAGTGTCCTGGTAAATGAAATTCCAAGCAGTGTTCTTCAGGCTGGCAAGTGCTGGTTACACAGCAGCTCCTGGAGCTAATATTCCTTTCGGAATCTGTGATAGATATTGACCAGAAGTCAGAAAGTGATCATGAGCTTTGGTAAAATGCAAGGTTAATCATGAAGCCCTTTTGGGCTTGACAAATGGAAGGAATGCTTTATGATACAGGAGAAAATAAAAATTGGGTATTGGCAATATGACATTGAAGGTAAAATATGAATCTGTTTTTATTGAAGCATAAAACAAAACCAAAAAATTTTAAGTTCTGTCTGAGAGAAAATTCAGCCCAAGTCTATGTTAGCACTTTAAAAACTGTGTGTGTGCTGTGTTTTGTGGTGTGTGTACATGGTGGAATGTGGTTTATTTAACATATATGTGCATGTACCAATTTCACTGTATATGCACAAGGGCAAGATGATGACATGACTTGCTTTACTAATTTATCGTTTTAAACTCTATTCCTCGGAGACATAGCTCTTTCCTAAACATAGAGCCAGCCAACCCTGGCAAGCCCCCTGTCTCCACCCTCCACAGTGCTAGATTGTGGGACCTAGCACATGACAATGCTCAGCTTTTAAAGTTGTGGTTGGAGATTTGAACTCAACTCTTCATGCTTACATAGCCCCTTTGATAATATTTTAAATCAGATACATACAAAAGGCATACAGTTTGTTGATTTGTCAATTTTCAAAATGAGTCTTGAATTATTTTTATTCAGACAATATCAGGGTAAATCACTACAAATTTAATGTTTATCAATATCATACAGGAATTAAACATTTATGGTCTCATGGTCTCATAATATAGGTAATAGATTTAAGTAGATTATTTAATAAATTAAATCAATCCTCTTTAAATGTTTAGGCTTACAAAACATTTCTCTCAAACAACATTTTATCAGTATACTTCAGCTCTTATCATCTGACACTATATTTTAAACTCTTTTCTACAGAAGTACCATTATTTTAATTTTTGATGCCAAAGTAGTTCATTTAATGTGTGTTTGTTAGAATAGCACATTGGCAAGTTCTGAATTTCAATTGTGGGTGGTATTACAGAAAATCCAGTCCTAATTCATATATTCTTGGTGACTTTTCACTGTTTTGCCTTGCCATTTATCTTAACTGTAACAACTAGAGTTAAAATTTCTCAGAGGTCGCCCACATATATAAAGACACTAACATCGGAAGTCATCATTTTGTGGAGAATGAATGTGCTGAGATACCACTTTGACTCTGGAGGACACAGGACATGGCAGGGTCAATTCAGCTTCCCCATCCCTTTTCATTAAAACCGATCATTATTAATTGGGCAGTCTCTAACACCGTGATCTGATCTAGACAGCCATTATTATAGATTTGTGAAGGTCATCATGTAATGTATTATCAACTTACAGTGTATCTTAAGATGTGAAAAGGACATAAAAAGGAAAAGAGGGATCAAAGGCTTTCAAAGACATTTTTATTTCACTGTTAGTTCGTCTTTCACAGAAGAGTCCTCTTTCCTACTAATTTTGAGATGTATAATTTCTGGTTTTTCAGTAGAAATATAACTTCTGACTTAAATATTTTGTCATTGCAGCGAGAAATAATATAGAAGATCACTTACTTTGTATTCAATATTAAGATGTTAGTATTTTCTCTTTTTTAAATAACTAAAGCAGGTTAGTTTTACATTTCACTATATGGAAGTGTTTTCCGCCTTATAGAAATATTAATTCTTGTTTTTAATGTTGAATAACATCTAAATAGCACAATTGGGAATAAAATGAGTGATTAGACTATGATAGAAATTCCTGGAGATTCCTAACACAAATTTAAATTTTCTTCAAGAAGACGTGAAGTCAGAAGGAGGACTTGGTACTGATCATATTTTTATACTTTAAAAGATCTGAAGTTGTTTGAACTTAAAGGAGTTTCATAAGTTTAGACGATGGTCAGACATTCCTTACCTGCAGACTACACTACTAGAACTAGGATCCTTAAAAAGGGACCACTGGGACTGCTCATGGATACAGGCTGCTTTTTGGGAAGCAAATCACCTTTCAGCCTTCATTGTCTTCTGTTCCTTTTCTCTGGGGGTTCTTTGGTTGGGATAAAGTATGAGTCCATCCTACAAACTTCATATGTTGAAACATAATATGTATTGTCAGTTTGTGAGAAGAACAGAACTCAACTCAACTTTCTTGTTTGAAACTGGGTCCTCCATGAGGTGATGGCAAGACAAGGTCGTGTGGTGACGCCCCTATGACTGAATCCTAGTGGCCTTATGGTATGAAGAGACCCATTATAGTTACAGAGAGTGGGGAGTGAGGAATTCCTGTTACTTGTAGCATGAAGCGTTAACTGGACGATGCCTGTCATATAAAGGTATTGTCAGTTATAACTGCCTCGAAATGGAATCTTGAACCGAAATCAACCTCTTATTCACAACTTATCCTTTTCCTGTCACTATATTCTCAACAGCAGAAAATCAACAGAGACACTCAGCAATCACTTTGTTGCTCTGTGCTTCACAGGGTCAAGGAGAATCACAGAAAAGCTATAGAAATCCTGTTGTTTCAATGTAACAAACAGCCAGTGTTTGTTTCTTGAATAGCACTGTCTTCTCAACTCAATACCTATTTCTTCAGGATTTTTACTGCATGTAAATGGTAAGAAGTAGTAAAGTTAAAATATTAGTCTTATAAAACAGTTTCCTGGAATATAGTTCTACTTAAAATGCCTCTTTTCCCACAGTAACAAATTATGCAAGGCTTTCATCAGCTGACACCTTCATATATGTCTACTCTTTTTTTTGAACATGCACAAATAGAAGAATTTTTCTTCAATTTATTTTCAAATTAAAATCTAGAACTTTGCCTCTATGAAGACTTGTTTCTGTATACAATTATCAGCCTTTAATATAGTTCTTCAACATACTATTTGACTGGTTTGATTTTCTACTGCTATGTATTAGGAGATACTTCTATATCAGCTGGCAATATTGTAAGAGAACCAGGGGCATGACACTGGAGAATGATGCGGACAAAGAACTGGGACTGCACTGAGTACAGTTTATTTGGGTACTTATGATAGAAGACTTGTTCTGAGTGGCATCAAATCAAATGGACACCTACAGTTTGAGTCAGAAGAAGTCTTTATTCAGCAGTTTGGACAAAAGAGCTTTATCAGACTAGAATGTACATGGTCCATCCTAGGTTAGTATCAAAGATCCAGGTCCTTCTAATTGTCATGGTGTGGTTTTATGGACAAATCATGCCTTTCTTCCTTATACCTTACTGGGAAACTATATAAAAAGAACTGACTGAGGATACTATGAGACCTGCACTATTGTTAAAATTTAGCATGGCTGTAGTTGTGATGAGGCAAACACCAAAAAATTCAAATACACCCTTCTTTAAAAGTGTTACAGGAATCTATGAGGGATTTAATAGTGTGTCGGTTGTGTATTCTAAGATATATGGCTGTTTTAACGTATTCAGTGTCTTCAACAACTGTTGTGGCACACACATGAAGAGAGACATGGAACGATTATTGAAATAATGATTTTACAATTTATTTTTATCAACACCCATACTCCCAGAACAGGACCCTTAATTAAGTATTTCTCTATAAAAGGATGAAGACAGAGTATTAATTTGTGTTTTTAATTTTTAAATACTTTTACATATACATTTATATTCCTTCACATATATACAATAAACTACATACAGCAAGAAGAACCATGAAACAATCAGGAATTATATAAATGTTATATTCATAGTGTCTTGCCTCCTTGTATTTGGCAATCTTGAAGAAATCTTTCCTGTCTTAGTGAGTCTAAAATTCTGAATGTAAATCAATACATGTATTATATCTCCTCTCTATCAACTTAAAACATCTATCTAGACCTAAAAACATCTTAACCCCTAAGCAACTAAGCTTAATTGTAAAACTAAACTATCTCATCTTCAACCCATCTGAGACTTGAGAAGGAATAAAATTAATCATCTGAGTAGACAGGAAGTATAGTCTAGCAGTTTCTAAAATGAGAAAATGACAGGGACAGTTTGCTGCCTGAACAGTCACCGAAACTTTCTACAATGTTGGAGCATCATCTTCGGCCTTCTGGCCCAGTATATCTGATAGACATATTTATATTTATGAGACAGGAACTATGGAGGACTTGCTTACTGTGTCTTGGCAGAGTTTGGCTGTTGATTCTGCCTCCATCCAAGCTTGCCCATTTTTTTGGCAGAATTCTGTCTGTGGCAGAAATGAGGATACTTTGCCCTGTGGCAGGTTTGCCACATTTGAAGCCATCTCCATGAGGAGGTTCACTGATGCTCATCATCTTCTTTGAGATAGGCTGTGTGGGTTTTTATATATGACATTAGGTGGAAAACATCAGGAATGGAATGGACACACACTCTATATTGATTATAAGTCAAGTCTCAGGGGAAATGTTGATAGGAGAATGGTTTTCCTTAGATGAGGTTGACAAGGTGAGCATCAGGTAGGTACACTCTAAAGACCAGGTAGGGAAGTGTGGAATGATTGCTCGGCTTAATATTCCACCATTGAGAAATGTGCATCCTATGTCCCAGACTTTCCCTATCTAAGTAGTCATATCGTCAAACTACTGGGAATGTGTTTTACTATATATTGTGGCCTCATGTTTATAGTTATTGATCTTGAGTTTGTAAATATAATTTTCTTTTGCACTTCACCTTGTGAATGATTGTGAAGAATAACGGTGGCAAATTCAATAAGTTAGTTTGTCATCATTCTCCATCACATAGTACTCATTTCCCCCCACTCTTCCCTACCATGATTCTACTTGTATTCCTCCCATTCTGACTATGAGATAATAGATCACACCTATTTATGCTTACAGCCACACAAAATTGCAAGGCAGAGATTCTGGCTTGGAATACTGATCTTCTGCTCTGACAGCCTAAGTTAGACACGTCAAGTGTGGTACAGGTTGAATCCCTTCTTCTCATCTCTTTATAGCCACATCGACAACAGGTGGGTAGGAAGATTCATTACTGCACAGAGAGCAATTATTTGTGGACACTATTATAGAAAGCATTGTCAATGACAGCCAGACAATGAGGGTCTACTTTTATCTCCATATTCTTTATTTATTTTTAGTTATTTCTTTTATATAATTGAGATTATAATAAAATATATTATTCTCCATTTCTCTTTCTTTATACAGCCCAACTTTCTTTCAAATTTGAGTCCTCTATTTTCATTAATTATTGTTTCATGTATTTATATGTCTATAAATATATATTCCTAAGTATAACATCTTCAATCTGTATATGCATGTATTTTCTCTGAAGATACACTCATAAAATCTCACCAACATGACTGATTTAATATCATCTTACCAAAGACAACAATAATAGTTAAGCTAACTTTGATGGGGAAAAGATGCAATCCTACACAAAGAACTTCAGGCAACTAAGTGATACTGAGAGAAGAGAAAATAGTCTTTCCCAATATTTCTACCTATATTTAAAATCCAGATCTCTCTAATGAGAGACAAAATGCAATATATACTTTCTGAGTCTGACTTTATCTGCTTAAGCTGATCTCCTGTTCCACTCATTATTACTACAAATTGCAGGCGTGTATTCTTGTTAATGGCTGAATAATATCTAACTCATAGATGTATACCTACCAATAGTTGTCATATTTTCATTTATTTATTAGATCCCAGGCAAAAAGCATAGTTTCAATCTTGTGAAAAGGGCTGTGATAATTGTATTTATGCAGTTTTCTCAATTTTATGTTGTCTTTGTTTTCCTCAGATAACTATCCCCAAACGAAAGATCTGTATCATATGA
The DNA here is from genome assembly GCF_964271855.1 of Acomys minous. NCBI lineage: Eukaryota > Metazoa > Chordata > Mammalia > Rodentia > Muridae > Acomys > Acomys minous. Next base: position 54,626,631 of record NC_140489.1, read on the forward strand.
TATTTCAATTTCTAGGTTTTCTATGAATATTCAAATTTAAATACATAATAGGTAAACTGTTTTACATTTCTATTAATATGCTCGAAATCGCTATTCCTCTCAACACCCTTGTTATCATTTATTAGTTTCTTTATAATAGTCATTCTGACTGAATCAAATATTGTCTCAGTGTAGTTTTGGTTTGCATTTCTATGATAACTAAACATATTGAGTATGTTTCATTAGTTTACTGGCCATTTATATATATGTATATATATTGTTTTGAAAAATATCAGCTTGATATTGACTATCAAATAATGCAGCTCTCTGCTCATAATAAAAACCTAGGGAATAGACTCAGCTCAGGGTGGTTAGGTAGGAAACATGAGGCATTTGAAGTTTTTCTGAAATGAAACCAAGATCAAAGGCAAGAGAATGCTAGGGGAAAGTGTGAGCACTGGGGTATGATTGTTAAAGTGGATGAGTCAGAGGAAAGTGTTAAGAGAAAAATACAGATTCCAGAAATACATAGTCTGATTTGAGATCCACAGGACACAAGTACTCTGGCTTTTTCATGTGACAGGAAGATTTAGAATATGACTGGATATTCTTTTATTCTATAAACTCTTGTTAAGGACCATGCACTGTTCCCTGTGGGAAACATGAAACGATGAATTAGATACATAGTACTTAAGATCTCATAGGCTTCAGCTGTGCAACATTTATTATTTAATAATAAATAACACCAAACCAGAAAATAGTTATGAATATCAAACCAGTCCTTTATTAATCCTTATTGGATATTATTGGAAGAACTTATCCACCTTTTCTGCCTTACCTAATATCTGGACAATGGGGGAAAGCACTGTGGTACGTAGTAAGACTTAATCACAGCTATACAGAAGCTCACAGCCTGCCTGATGTTTAATATTCATTCGCTAGTCACCTATGGTCATTAATATATTTCATTAATATGATAGAGTAGATATTGCTATTAGTAACTCTTTTTAATCAGATGGGTTTTTATTGGAATATTTTCTCATGTTGCTTCTTAACTAGCTGAATATTTGACTGTATCACTGTTGCTGTCATCTATGATGTCCTGAGGACGGCAGCCATCCATACTGCAGCGCACAGACTGTGCAGTACCCAGGATTTCCTTAATAGTTTCAGAAAGTACTCTGACTGAAGACTGGTGTCATCTCTGTCCTACAATGTTGACAATCTCATTAAAAGTGATGTTTGTACTGTGTTTAGTGTTCTTCTGCTTTTTTCTGTCTCCTGGTAGCTTTTTGATGACTCTATGATCAAGGGCAGAGATAGAATGCACCACTTGAATCTGCACCTGTTTGTTTTGGACAGTCAGTTTCACTCTCTAATCCTCAAACTTTTCTAGTTACTGGTTTTATTGGCAATGCCATTAACAATTTTTTTTTGAGACAGGCCCAGGAGTCCATTTTCTGAGCCAAGGAGGATGTGGACAGTCCTTGCCTCTTGTACACCTCAAGTACATGATTTTGATCTCATTGAGGTTGAACTTAGTGGAGGCACCTGGTGAACCTCGATTTGGGAGTACCGAAGGAAGTTGCTTTGTAGCCTCCTCTGAGCAGAAAGCCAAAAGGCACTGTTACTAATACTTATTGAGTAGGAAATGTTTAAGTGTATTCCCAAATTAATTATACTCCCTGTATTGATTGAGTTGTGTAGAAGGAGGATGGCAGATGGATAAAGTGTACAGTTTTATCAATCTAGAAAATAAAGTTATGTCAAAGAAAGAGAAATCTTAAAATTATTTTGGGATGGGAAGCTTAAACATCAGCACACACAAAAAATCATGAGCCTAAGGTCAATATTTTGTTCTCATTTTCAGCAACTGATATTTTAAAAATAATTAAAAGTTTTGCACCTTAGAACATGATTTCACAAAAATCTATTTAAAAGCAGAATTTGTATTATTGATATAAACAATCAAGTTATCCGAAAATTTAGATTATGTATAATTCATTCATATTTAGTAGTCTTTTACTCACAGGCTTACTACAATCATCAGTGTTTTTTCAATACCCTCGCTTACATCAAAGCTATGATAACCTTCATGCACACTCAACCTTATTTGACTTACTTAAATATCTTGAAAAACTAAAAAGTACTTAAAGAAAACTGAACGTACGGCATGAACTCACAGTTGCAATCTTCTGTCCATGAAACATTAACTATCTAAAACACACTTGGACTGAAGATTTAAAATAAGAACTTAGGGTATCAAGTCTCTTCTTGGTAACCTGCTGTCCTTCCTCCGAGTGCCACCAGGTCTCCCCCTCCAGGAGACATGGTCAAAGGTGAGGCATCAGAGTATGTGAGAAAGTCATATTCCACTCTCCACTCAACTGTGGAGAATGTTCGGACCATTGGCTAGATCTGGGTAGGGGTTTAAAGTTTACCGCCTGTATTGTCCTTGGCTGGTGCCTTAGTTTGAGTGGGAAATCTGGGCCCAAATCTGCCTATCATAATGTTCTACTTTTAGGTTTCTAGGACTTTATGAGCATATACAGGGGGAGGTAATCCCCGTCAGGAACAGTCATAGGGGAGGAGAGTAAGGGGAAAATGGGAAGGAGGGAAGAATGGGAGGATACGGGGATGGGATAACCATTGAGATGTAACAAGAATAAATTAATAAAAAATACATTAAAAATGATAAAATAAAATAAGGACTTGAGCCATGGGTCATTGTATCATTGTGTTTTCCTCCCCAGTGAGTGAAGTTTGTGCCTCCAAGTTGAAAGCACAGAAATCAGCTTCACTGAGAGAGAAACCACATGACCTTCTCCTTTAGAGAGTCCATTTGATACCTGTTCCCCAAATAAGACTACTTATTTTCAAAATTTTATTTTATCTTTAAGTTCTTCAAGACTTGTACCTATTTTTAAGCTCTTCAAGATTTGTGCCTATTTTTAATAAATATATGGAACTATTTTAATAAATCAAATATTTATTACTCAACAGTGTTATACTGGATTCTAAGAATTCTAATATATATATGCAACTAACTAATTTAAAAATGTTATACATGAAAATAAAAATGAATCATATTTTCTTAGAAATTAAAATCAGTTGCTGATGAATATCATATTAAGACTGTGCTTTTTGATATATCTGAGTCAAATTTCTTGTATAAGGTATGAGTTTAAATATGATTGTTGTCATCAAATGAAAAACTTCAACCCATTTGAGTAGAGAGACAATATTGTGGAGATCCCATCATTTTAAATATTAGTAGAAAGAGAAAGAAGATAATTATATTTTATTTTAAACTATTTTGTAAATATTTTTATCTTTTTATATATACATTTATATTATTACACATATATAAAATAAACGACATACAGCAAAAAGAGCCACAAAATGATCAGGAATTATATTGATATTACATTCATAGTGTTTTCACTATTTGTATTTGGCAACCTTGAAAAGAACATCTTTCCTATCTTGGTGAGTCTAAAATTTCAATGTAAATCCATATCTATCATATCTCATCTCTATTAACTTAAAACACCTATGTAGACATAAAAACATCTTAACCTTTAAGCAACTAAGCCTAATTTTAGAACTTAACTATCTGGTCTTCAACTTCTTCAGAGACTTGAGAAGGAATAAAAATTAATTACCTGAATAAACAGGAAGTGCAGGTAAGCAGCGTCCAAAGTGAAAAAAAATGACAGAGACAGTTTGCTGCTAGAATAATCACCCCAAAGTCTCTATAACATTGAAGCAGAAAGGTTTCCTTTGATTTTTTTCCTCCCACTTTTACTATTATAATGGCAAAGTTAGAGATTAATGGCTTTAAGGGTTGAAGTTTTTCTTTTTTTCTTTTTTGAGATTATAATTAGATCATTTCCTTTTCTTTCCCGATCCCTCCATGAACATTGGATTAATTCTTTCACATTTATGAATGTTTTCCTTTAATTGCTGTTACATACATAAATTGTGTGCGTTCTCTCTCTCTCTCTCTCTCTCTCTCTCTCTCTCTCTCTCTCTCTCTCTCTCTCTGTCTGATTTCTCTATATATAAATAAAATGCAACTCACGCACCTAAGACTCAGGACTCATTGCAAAATGGATGGTGATATGTCGATGCCATCCCTGACCAGCAGGAAAGACACCAACACCGGGAACTCTTCTTGCAGCAGCTTATTCAGGAACTTTTGACTACCGGAGTGACCCCAGGAAAAGCTCCCACAGAACCTTTATAGTGTGCCTGGTCCTATCAGAGACTGCCATGTTGTCACTCTTGGTTGGTGCCTTTGGATCACGCCACCTCATGCTATGCCTTCAGGCATGCGCATAAGATGCTCGATCAAAGGTGCATTGCGCATGTGCATAAGGGGCGCATTGTGCCGGGGAAGCAGCAGGGGGCACTGCTATCTGTGGCTCTCCACAGTGATAAAACTGTAAAAGCCTAAAAATGAGGTTATAGTGAAATTGAGTTTCCTAGAAATGCAGAATTTACACCTATGAATTACCATGACATAGTTGTCTAAACATTATGTAGGCAATGAATACACCAATAGATATGGTAGCATGTGGGAAATCTCTTGAGGTCTCAACCCTAGCCAAACGGCTACGATCTTTGGTTGGTTGAAGTGTGACAAGCATATCACTAGAGAGTTCGCCGAGCTCACTATGGGGAGGAGTTTAAAGGAAGCTCAAAGAAAAGTTACAGCTGAGTTTCTGAAGAAACACGACATTGGGTTTTGAAAAATATATTTTATTAATTTATTCATATTATTTCTCGATTGTTATCCCATCCCTTGTTCCCTCCCTCTCTCCCTTTTTCCCCTTACTCCCCTCCCCTATGACTGTGACTGAGGGGGACCTCTTCCCCCTGTATATGCTCATAGGGTATCAAGTCTCTTCTTGGTAGCCTACTTCCTCTGAGTGCCACCAGGCCTCCCCATCCAGGGGACATGGCCAAATATAGGGCACCATGGTTCATGTGAAAGTCAGTCCCCACTCTCCACTCAACTGTGAAGAATGTCTTGTCCATTGGGTAGATCTGGGTAGGGGTTCAAAGTTTACTGCATGTATTTTCCTTGGCTGTTGCCATAGTGTGAGCAGGACCCCTGGGCCCAGATCTGCCCATCATAATGATGCAAATCAAAACAACTCTGACATGTTATCTTACACCCATCAGAATGGCTAAGATCAAAAATTCAAGCGACACCACATGCTGGCAAGGATGTGGAGAGAGAGGAACACTCTCTTCATTGCTGGTGGAAGTGCAAACTAGTACAGCCATTTTGGAAATCTATCTGGTACTATCTCAGAAAACTGGGAATAGGGCTTCCTCAAGGCCAGGCTATTCTACTCCTTGGAACATACCCAGAAGATGCTCCACCACACAACAAGGACATGGGATTTCTCGTCATGTCCTGGATTGGTCTGGCTCCTGCTACTCTTCCTCCATCCCCTTCCAAAGGATTCCCTAGGCTACGCGGAATGTTTGGCTGAGGGTTTCTGCATCTGATTCCATCAGTTGGATGAAGCCTCTTGGATAACAATTGGGCTAGGCACCAATCTATAGCAGAATATAATTAGGAATCATCTCTGGGGTATCCAGACTTTGGTTGCTGGCCCTCTGGGCAGTGTCAAGGGTGGGTTCTTTCTAACGACACGGATCTCAAGATGGAACAGTTATTGGTTTGTGACTTCCACAATTTCTACGCCAGGTTTATTCCAGCACATCTTGTGGACAGGACAAATAGTCAGCCAAAGGGTTTGTGGCTGGGTTGGTGTCACAATTCCTCCACTGGATGATTACAGGTGATGGCCAGTTCAGGTTCTTTATTCTCCATTGCTACAGTGTTAGCTAAAATTACTCTCTTGCTCCATTTTTTCCCCACCTAATCACTCCTGTTCCCATCCAAACCCCATGCACACCCCTCCTCTTGTCCACCTGTAATATGTATTCTATTTTCCCTTCACAGTGGTATTTATGTTTCCCTTCTTGAGCCCTCATTAATCCTTAGCTTCTCTTGGTATGAGGATTGTATCATGGTTATCCTTTACTCTACAGTTAATATGCCTTTATAAGTAAACACAAGTTTGACTTTCTGGGTCTAGGTCACCTCACTCATCTTGATCTCTTCTAGTTCTATCCATTTGGCAGCAAATATCATGATATCAATTTTTTTTGAGACAAGGGTTTCTTTGTTTAGCCTTTGCTATCTTATGGACTTGCTTTGTAGACCAAGCTGACCATGAACTCACTGCCTCCACAAGTTCTGGAATTACAGGCCTGTGCCACTGCACCTGGCTGATTGTTTTTACAGTTGAGTAATACTCCGATATGCAGATGTACCACATTTTTTTAATCCATTCTTCAGTATAGAGACATCAAGGTTGTTTCCAATTTCTGACTATTACAAATAAAGTTGCTTTGAACATCATTGAGCAAGCATCCTTGTCGAATGGTGTACTCCTTTGGGTACATTCCCAGGAGTAGTATAGCTGGATTTTGTGGTGGAACTACTCCCAATTTTTTGAGAAACCAAAATATTGGTTTCCAAAGTGACTGGAAAAGTATGCACACTTACCAGCAAGGAAGGAGTATTCTCCTTGTACCACATTCTCATCAATGGGAACAGTTGGCTGCTTGTATTTTTAACTTAGCCATTCTGATAGGTGTAAAATGGAATTTCAGAGTCCTTTTGATATGCATTTCCTTGACAGCTAAAAATGTTGAACATTTTTTTAAAAGCTTCTTGACCATTAGAGATTCCTTTGTTGAGAATTTTCTGTCTATATCTCTAACCTCTTTTTTAATTGGATTATTTGGTTTGGTGATATATAGGTTTTTGAGTTCTTTATATATTTTGGATATCAGTCCTTTTTCAAATATGGGGTTTTAAATATGTTTTTCCATTCCATGGACTGCCATCTTGTCCTTTGGTCAATGTCCTTTGTCTTATAAAAGGATATTAGTTTCATGATGCTTATGTCTGTAGTTCCTGTTTTCTTCCATAGATTTTGATCTCTGGGATTCCTGTAGTTTGTGTTTTCTTCATTGCTTTTATTTCTATTATCGGGTATCTATTTATTTCCTTTCATTTGATTGTATTTTCCTAGATTTCTTTAAAGGATTTATTCATTTCCTCATTTCCTTATTTATGCTTCTTTTTCCCTCTCGAACAAGTTCCCTCCCTCCATCTACTTCAGCTGTGCATTTTATTTCTTCTTCTGAGTGGGATTCAAGTATTCTCCCTTTAGCCCTCCTTGTCTTCTTTAGGCCTCTAACTTGGAATATAGTTATCCTGTACTTTATGGTTAATATCATCATATAAATTTGTTCATGCTTGACTTTTTGGGTCTTAGTTATCTCACACAGGATTACCTTTTTTAGTTCTATTTTTTTTTTTTTTGCTCCAAATTGCATGATATCTTTGTTTTAAATAGGTGAGTAGTATTCTACTGTGTAAATATATAACATTTTATTTATCCATTCTTTGGTTGAGGAACATCTAGTTTGTTTCCAGTTTCTGGTTATTATAAAATAAAGCTGTTACGAACATAGTTGAACATGTGTCTTTGTGATATTTTGGAATGTCTTTTGGTTATATTCCCAGGAGTAGTATAGCTGATTGTTAAGGTAGATCTATTCCCAGTTTTTGATAAACCTCCAGATCAATTTCGACAGTGGTTGTATAAGTTTGAATTCCCACAAGTGCACCTGCCAAAAGTATAATAAAATTATATATTTTGTATATTAGCTCTCTGTAAAATATCTGTAAAGATCTTTTCTTATTATGTAGTCATTCATTTCTTCTTTAAAGGCCTCTATTATATTCATAAAATTGGATTAATGTCATGTTCTTGTGCCTCAGGTGTGTTGGAATATCTATGGCTTGCTGTAGAAGAATAGCTGAGCCCTAGGTGTTGTTGATTGTGCTCGTTCTTTGCCCTCTATTCATTTCGGTTGGGTTTATTATAGGTTCAGACACTGATTTCTGTGTTTATCTTTGTTAGATTGATGGGTTTTAGATATTTTCCCCTTGGTTTCTGTTTCATCTCTGGCCTTCTAGCCTGTATAGTCTGAGGTTCTGGTTGAGCAGAAAGTCTTCATGTCCAGTAAGGTGTCTCCACTGGATTTTTTTGCTGCCTGAGTAAACTCTGGAGATTTGGATGCCAATGTTGTCTCTGGGCTTCTAGTACCAGTGTGGCCTCTGCTATTCAGGGTACCGGATGGGCCTTTGGGCTTCTACTATGGTATGGCCTCCAGTAAAGCAAAAGTCTTCTGCTGAACTTATGGGCAGGAACCTGGTGTCCAAGGCACGGGTTCCTGTTGGTGGCTTTAAGGAGTGTTAATGGGCAATAGTGGTGTCTTACTTTGGTTCCTAGCACCAGTGTGGCCTGCAGAAAAGCAGAAATCTTTTGCCAAAGTAGTAGGCTGGAATTAAAAACTGTAGGATTCTTTTACTTCTTTTCTTCCTTTCTTATTTATTTATTTATTTAGTATAATTTATTCATATTACATCCCAATTGTTTCTGTTTCTACTTACCTCCTGCTGTGCCCTTTTTCTCTTCCCCAAACCTCTGACATGGGCTGAGGGGACGGGGCAGGGGAAGGACTCCTCCCTCACTAGCTGACCACAGCCTGCATTCCCTTCTTCTGTGTACCTGAATGGTCTCCCTGCCAAGGCGAGGTGATCAAATGGAGAGTACCAGAGTTCATGTCAGAGGCAGTCCCCATTCCCTGAGCAATCAAGGAGAATGATCGGCCCATTGGCTAGATCTGAAGTGGAGGTCTAGGTTGTCCGCATATATTGTCCTTGCTTGGTGACACAGATTTTGCAGGCCGCCTTGGGTCCAGATCCTCCAGGCTTGAGTGTCTCTTTGTGGGATTTCTGAACCCTCTGGGTTCTTCAATCTCCTCCACTCTCGCATAACACTCTCAGTTCTTCATAGGTTTTCATATTGATCTCTTTGTTTTACATTTTGGACTAAGAAATGTATTCTTAATCTACAATTTAATTCCAGAAAGCTATCATTTTAAGTAGATGCCATTATAGTCCTCGTTTTAAGACTGAAAATCTCACATGAGCCACCTTTGGTAACTTAGGCAGGATTGCTCTATGGTGATAGTCTGGGGATAGCTGGGATAGCGATTCAGTTAGAATTTTGAGAAATGTTAAGTAACCACTCACAAATGCCACTTGCCAACGTACTTTAACAATGAAGAGTATCTTCATATTTACATGTTCAAATGTTACTTTATATAAATATATACAGTAAATGAATGAGGTTCTTATAAAACTATAGTTGATAAAAACTGAATTGAACAATACAAGTAGTAAACAGCGAACCCCTACACTGATGGGGTTCAGTGGACAGGACAGTCTCTACAGTTATGTGCCAAGCAGGGACAGACTCTGACATGAACTCTGGTGCCACATATTTGACCACCTCCCCTTGGTGGGGAGGCCTGGTGGCACTCAAAGAAAGAATAAGCAGGCTACCAAGTTGAGACTTGATAGCCTATGACCATATAGTGGGGGAGGAGGTTTCCCTTGGTATTAGAGGAGGGAAATAGTGTAAAAGCAGGAGGGAGGGAGGAATGGGAGGATAGAAGTAATAGGATAGCAATTGAGTTGTAATCTGAATAAATTAATTAAATAATAATAAAAAACTGAGTTGAATGATTGTTTTATTTGTTTCAAAAACCAACTTCAAGGCACTTTAAACAATATATTTGTTTTGCTCTTATTAAATATAATTGTTAATGTTTATGAAAAAAGGAAGAAGTAACTCCTGGACAGGTAACTAGAGTTAAGATGCTCTTTCCTGGTCTTGCCACCCTAAATTATAATTGCAATTTACCTGAGCATTATATACTCCTGTGTTTCTGGTGAATCATGAACAAGTGTGCAGCTGAATTTCCCTGTGATGCTCTATCCTTTGCACTGTTGCTGAATGAGTGAAATCATGGTTTGTACTGCCTTCCCTGTGTACTCCAATTTATACCTCTGGCCAATCAGTTTAATTGGTGCTGGTGTAACAAAAACTTTCAGGATATTTGGTCATTCTGTTCTAATTGCTGAAAATTCAATGTTTCTGTGTAGTGGTGATGTTTATGGCAATTCAATGGAACAGGAAACAGCCAGGCAGAGAAGTTTATTTATTAGATCTTGGTGGACACGTGAAGTATCAGAACCTGCCAAACTTACAACCTATGGCAAACAGCTTGCTCTTTCCTGCTTCATCTAAGAGAAACACTGCAGGCAAGAAAGATGTTAGGTCAATGGGAATACAAATGGGTCAGTGTGTAATGGATTAGAACTCTTTGTTTAATCTTCAGAAGATGACTTTATTTCTTGTAGTAATTATGTTAGCAGTCTCCTGTGAATGGGTCTATTAATAGGTTTTATTCAATAGCTGATGGAGGTAGAGACTTTGGGCAAACTCACAATAGAGACTATAACCAATTATTTTGACACATTTTAAAGGCCAAGTAATGAATAGAAAATATTTTTGTCATATTAAAATCTACCACTCAGAGCAATGTATATTCATATCACCAACACAAGTGTATTATATATAATCAGTATAAAGTACAAGCAAAAGAGAAATAAACCATAAGCAGAGTGATCATACGTTATATAGCTTAAGCTAAGATACTTCAAGCATAAAATTTGATTCTTAGTGAACTATTTCTGAGACAATAGAAACCAACGAGTAGTCTTTCATAAACAAAAAAGGATGGTCCCTCAATTATACACATATTTATTGTCTAATTCAATTTTTTTATTTTTCTTTATCTATTTTTAACTGAGACATTGCAATTATACATATTGATGGAATACAGTGTAATTATATACACAATATGTATTATTTATGATTAAATGAGGGTAATTAGCATTTCTTTCTTGTTAACTGGTTTTTAACCTCTATGTTGAGAAGTTCTAAATGTTTCCCTTGTAGTGATTTTTAAATTTTTTTTATTTAGTATAATCTGTTCACACTACATTCCAATTGTTATCTCCTCATTCTTACCTTCCTGTTCCCACCCTCCCTCTCACTTTCTCCCTATTCTCCTCCCATAGACCTCTGAGGGTCAGGTGCCTGCTTCTCCACCTTCAGACCTCAGCCTGTCAGGTCTCATCTGGATAGCCTGCGTCCCCTTTCTCTGTATGCCTGCAAGGGCGCCATGCCAAGGAGCAGTGATCAAATCGCGGGCACCTGAGTTCACGTTAGAGGCAGTCTCCACCTCCCCCTTCCTCTGTGCGTTTTTCTACATGTAGACATCCAGTTACAACTTCACCATTTACTGAAGATGATTTTTTTTGTTAAGGTTTTAGTGGTTTTTGTAAAAAAAAAATCAAGTGTTCATAGGTATGTCGATTTGTTTACGGGCCTTTGATTTAATTCCAGTGATCAACTGGCCTATTCCTATGTCAGTAGATGTCGTTTTTATTACTGTTGCTCTATAGTACAGCTTGAAATCAGGGATGCAGATTCCTCTAGAAGACATTTTAATGTACAGGATAGTCTTAGATAGTCTTTTTTATTTCCCCCATAGGAAGTTTAGAATTGATCTTTCAAGTTCTGTAGAGAATTGGGTACATATTTTGATTGAGATTGTATTGAATCTGTAGATTGATTTTGTTAAGATGGTCATTTTTAGTATGTTAATCCTACTGATCCATAGGCATGGGAAATCTTTCCATCTTCTGAAATGTTCTTCAGTTTATTTCTTTAGAGAGTTGACATTTTTTTTTTACATAACTCTTTCACTTGTTTGATTAGAGTTACACCATGATACTTTATATTATTTGTGGCTACTGTGAATGGTGTAGGTTCCCTAATTTGTTTCTTAGACACTTTGTCATTTGTATGCTGAAGGGCTAATGATTTTTTTAGTTGATTTTATATCCAGCCATTTTTTCAAAGGTGGTTAGCAGTTGTACGAGTTTCTTGGTAGAATTTTTGGCATCATTTATCTATACTATCCTGACATAAGCAAGTAGTGATACTATGACTTCTTCTTTTCCAATCTGTATGGTCTTGATCTCTTTTAGTTGTCTAATATATGGCACTAGCTAGGTCTTCAAGTAGTATATTGAAGAGATATATAGAGAGTGGACAGCCTTGTCTTGTCCCTAATTTCCATGGAATTGATTTAAGTTTCTCTCCGTTTAGGTTGATGTTGGCTAAAGGCTTCCTATATAACTACCATTACTATGTCTACGTACATTTGTTGTATCCCTGATATCTCCAAGAATTTTAGCATAAATTGGTCTTGGATTTTGTCAAATTCTTTTTCAGCATCTAAGGAAATGATCATGTGTTTTGTCTTTTAGTTTATATGATTTATTACATAAATGAATTTTGATATATTGATCTACCCCTGCATGCCTAGGATGATGTTTACTTGGTCATGGTGAATGATATTTTTTATATGTTCCTGACTTCAGTTTGGGAATATTTTATTGAGTATTTTTGTATCAATTCTTATAAGAGAAATTGGTCTGATATTATCTTTCTTTGTTGGGTTTGTGTGTGCTTTGTGTATCAAGTTGATTGTGGCTTCATAGAATGAGTTTGATAATGCATTTTCCATTTCTGTTTAATGGAATAGTTTGAAGAGAATTGGTATTAGACCTTTCTTTGAAGGTCTGGTATATTTCTGAGCTGAATCCACTGGCCATGTGCTTCTTTTTGTTTAGGAGACTTTTGATGACATCTTCTATTTCCTTAGGAGATATAGACTATTTAATTTATTTACCATATCTTGATTCCATTTTGGTTTCGGCAGCTATCAAGAAATTTTCCATTTCATTTGTGTTTTCAAATTTATGACATAAAGGCTTTGAAGTAAAACCTTACAATTCTTTGGATTTCCTCAGTGTCTTTCATTAGTCCTCCCTTTTCTTTCTGATTTTGTTAATTTGAATACTCGCCCTCTGCCTTTTATTAGTTTGTTTAAGGATGTGTTTATCTTGCTGATTTTCTCAAATAACCAGCTATTGGTTTTGTTGATTCTTTCAAATGTTCTCTTTGTTTCTAATTTATTGTTTTTGGCCCTGAGATTATTTCCAGCTGTCTACTCCTCTTGGGTGTGTCTGATTCTTCATGTTCCAGAGCTTTCAGGCGTGCTGTTAATTTGCTAGTGTGGATGCTCTCTAGTTTCTTTATAAAGGTACGTAATGCTATGAACTTTCTTACTGCTTTCATTGTGTCCTACAAGTTTGGATATGTTGTGCCTCCATTTTCATTGAATTTGAGGAAGTCTTTCAATTCTTTTTTTTTTTTTTTTTTTTTTTTGCCCCCAACCCACAGGTTATTGAGTAGGAAGTTGTTCAGTTTACAGGAACTTGAAGGCTTTCTGTTGTTTCTATTGTCATTGAGTTACAGCTTTCTTCCATGGCGGTCTGATAAGATACAAGGGCTTATTTTGATCTTCTTGTATATGGTGACATTTGCTTTGTGACAAAGTATATGGTCAATTTTGGAGAAGGTTCCATGAAGTGATGAAAAGGCATATTCTTTTGTGTTTGGGTGAAATATTCAGTAGATATCAGTTAGATCCATTTGATTCATAATGTATATAAGTTTCATTATTTCTGTACTTAGTTTCTGTCTCCATGATATATCTATTGGTAAGAGTGGGGTACTCAAGTCTCCCACTATTAATCTGTGGGGTTCTGTGAGTTATTTAAACGTTAGTAATGTTTCTTTTATGAATGTGGGTGCTCCTGTACTTGAGGCACTGATATTCAGTATTGAGACATCCTCTTTGTGTATTTTTCATTTGGTGACTATGAAGTGTCTTTCCCCATCTACTTTTATTACTTTTGATTGAATGTGTATTTTATTAGACATTTGCTTCTTGGGTCCATTTTCTTGGAATACATTTTTCCACCAATTTACTCTGAAGCAATGTCTATCTTTGTTGCTGAGGTATGTTTCTTGTATGTTTCATAATGATGGGTCCTGTTTTTAATCCATTCTGTTAGGACTGGACTTTTTATTGGGGAGGTGAGTCAATTGATGCTGAGAGATATCACTGACCAGTGGCTAATGGTTCCTGAGTTTTGTTTTTTGTTCTTTGGTTTTTGTTTTTTATATTGGTGATGGTAGAACATGTGTGTCTAAATTTTCTTTCTTTTGGTTTTGTAGATGTGACATGATTTATTTCTTTTGTTTTCTTGGGTATAGTTACCCTCCTTGGGATAGAGGTTTCCTTCCAATATCTTCTGTAGGGCTCTATTTATAGCTAGGTACTGTTAACTTGGTTTTGTCATGGAATATCTTCTTTTCTTCATCTATGGTGATTAAACGTTTTACTGGGTATAGTAGCCTGGGTTGATATCTCTGGTCTCTTAGTATCTGAATGACATCACACGAGGCATTTCTTGCTTTAATAATATCTGTTGAAAGTCAGGTGTAATTCTGAAAAGTTTGCCTTTATTTGTGTCTTGGCCTTTTTCTCTTGGAGACTTTAATATTCTTTTTTGTTCTATACATTTAGTGTTTTGGTTATGTGGTGGGAGAAATTTCTTTTCTGGTCCTGTCTATTTGCAGTTTTTTTATTATTCTGGTATATTTTTGTTCATGTTTTCTTTTTCTTCTTTTTTTATTTAATTAATTTATTCATATTACACCTCAGTTGTTAGCCCATCCCTTGTATCCTCCCATTCTTCCCTCTCTCCTGCTTACTCCCTACTCCCCTCCCTTTGTCTGTGACTGAGGGGGACCTCCTCCCCCTGTATATGCTCATAGGGTATTGAGTCTCTTCTTGGTGACCTATTATCCTTCCTCTGAGTGCCACTAGGAGTCCCTGTCCAAGGGACATGGTCAAATATAGGGCACCAGAGTTTGTGTGAAAGTCAGATCTCCTCCTCCACTTAACGATGGAGAATGCCCTGTCCATCAGCTAGTCTGGGTAGAGGCTCAAAGTTTACTGCCTATATTTTCCTTGGCTGGTGCCATAGTTTGAGGAGGACCCCAGGGCCCAGACCCACCTGTAGTTTTCCAGGAGCCTCTGGATCCTTCTATTTCCTCATTCTCCCAGGCTTCTCACACCTAAAGTCTCAGTAGGATGTCCTCTCCTCTGACCCACTTTCCTGGTAGGTAAAGTTTTTCATTGGGACGTACCCCTTGGACTAGTGTCTCGATATAAGTGAGTATATACCATTTAACTCTTTTCGCTTCTGGGTGAACTCACTCATTCATTGCTGGTGGGAATGCAAACTAGTACAACCACTTTGGAAAACTATCTGACACTTTCTCAGAAAAATAGGAATAGGGCTTCCTCAAGACCCAGCTATTCTACTCCTTGGAATATACCCAGAAGAGGCACTACCACACAACAGGGACACATGCTTAACCATGTTCATAGCTGCCTTATTCATAATAGTCAGAACATGGAAACAACCTACGTGTCCCTCAGGAGAAGAATGGATAAAGAAACTGTGGTACACTTACACTATCGAATACTACTCAGCTATTAAAAACAATGAATTTCCGAAATATGAGGACAAATGGATTGAACTATTTTTGTTCATTTATTTCTTTAAGTTATGGAAGTTTTCTTCTATGAGTCTATTCAACACATTTTCTGGGTCTTAGAGCTGGGTGGTTTCTTTTCCTTCTATTCATATTATTCTTAGATTTGGTGTTTTCATAGAGTTCTAGATTTCTTGAATGTTCTGTGCCAGGAGCTTTTTAGACTTAACATTTTCCTTGATTGTTGTATCAATTTCTTTAATCATATCTTTTACCCTTGAGGTTGTGTCTTCCAATCTTGTATTTTCTTGGTGATGCTTGGGTCTGTAGTTCTTGTGCTCTTCACTAGGTTTCCATTTGCCTGATTGTCTTGGAATGCATTTTATTCATTGCTTCTATCTCCATTTTTAAGTCTTTAATCCTTTTATTGATTTCCTTCTTCTGTTTGATTTTAGTTTCCTGTCTTTCAATAATTCTTTTTTGAATGATTAGTTCAATTCTTTTACCTCCTTAAAAAAATTACAGTTCCAGTTCGAGGGGTTTTTTTCTTCCTTTAAGACCTCCATCATTTTCATAATCACAGGTTTCAAATCTTTCTCTTGTATGTTGGGTGTGATAGTATTTCCTTGGCTTGCTGTGGTAAGACTGCTAGTTTCTGGTGGTGTCAAGTGGCCCTGGGAATTGTCACTTGTGCTCTTATGCTGAACTCTTCCCATTGTGATGTCTCTGGTATTTGGTGGTCTCTGCTGAGTTCCCTATCTCTGTTGGGCTCATTGTTTCTAAACCTGTTATGCCAGACAAATAGGTAATAGGTAGAAAGATCTCTGAGCAAAGCACTCCTCTGTTGGCCCCACAGGCTCCTCTGGGCAGAGGGCCATCTAATTCATTTTAAATAAAAAAACTTTAGAATTACGTTTAGAAAAAATTACTCAAATATATTATGGTTTATTTTATCTCACAAATTTTAGTTAAATGTGATTATTGAAAATCTTTATAGGTTAACAATATCATTGTAATTAGTATTTTTGGATGAAAGTAGTAAGCAGTCACAGTTGAACACTTTTATCATAGCTAGAACTGTAAATATTCCATGTGCATGTACATATTATATGAAACCAAACTTAGATCTCAAGTACTGTGTTTATGTAGCTGATACATTATGTGTTAGAAGAGACAATGATGTAAGATAGATTACATTGTAATAGTGGTAAAACAGGAATATGTGAAACACTTGATTGACTATAGTGATAATTATATCTTTACTTTAAAAATATCATTCCATAAACCATTTTTTCTGTCTTTGTAGAGGACTGAGTCTTGTTTCAAACATCAATGTCAGATGCCTCACTATTGCCTGTAACCCCATCTCCAGGGTTATCTGATTTCTCTGCCTTTCTGTTCTCCATGAGTGCTTGCACCCATGTAACATTCACCTACATAGATTCACACACACATAAGCAAAATGCAAATGAAACAAATGTTTCTTTAAAACAACATCTAAAGTAACGCTTTATATATAAAGAACAAAATGGAAAAAGAGAAAAAGTACAGACATTATTTCTATTTCCTTGCCTCCTACATAAATGTTGAGCCCAAAATGTTCAAATTAGTTTTTCAATTTATGAGTCATGCAATGTGCAAAATTATATGCACTGAAGAATGCTGTTAATAAATCAACAATAAAACATGAGTGATATTTTTTAAGACATAAGAGGCATTTACTTATTTCATGGTTTATTTAAGTTAAACTCATTTTAAAAGTGAACTAGAACTAATTTTGCAAAAACATCTAATATGTATATTAATTAAAAGTCACATCGTTTACACAGGGAAAATGGCTTAATGATGTTATAAAACTAGGTCTGAAAAGAAAAGAAATCCTGTAACTCTGAAAAAATTTTAATGTATTGATCTTGTTCTTTGCTTTCGGGAGAAATGATATTTCAATTGGTCCAGATACTTTTATAAGCAATCTTCAGTTATCTGACTATTTCTTGGAATATCTGGACACTTGGAGGCTGATCCCAGATGGGCAACTGCCAATGGGAAGACTACAGAATGTAGTTAGCTTTGTGACATTATTGTATAGCAATTTATGCATACCAAGATTCTATGCTCAAATGAAAACACACCCAAGAACTGAACAGCTTAATTAGGTTTGTGCAAACCCTTTCAATTATAATTTGGCCCAAATGCTTAATTAAAGTAAATGGTAGTGTTGAAATAAAACCATTGGAATGAGAAGATGGCTCATTAGCTGATGTTATACTCAAACTAATATAATGTTTAAATGCATTATTATTATTCTAACTATAACATGAACATGAAGAATGTTTCATTAAATTCTATAGCATGGGTCCTACGAGGATAGTAGCTAGATATGCATTAATTAAAAGACTGTTTTCTGCATAAAGGAAAAGACCTCCTTTTCTTATACAATAGTGGGCAACGATTGGTTTGTTTCAATATTTGACATACCTTTCTTTGTAAAGTGAGTAGTTATGTATTTGAAAAGGGAGTACCTCAAAAGAAAGGTTTTGAAAAGTATCACTGACTGAGAAGTGTATGAAATTTTAGTTGACTTGTAAGCTAATAGTTTATCCTGCCACAGTGTGGATGTGATGAAGAAGAGGTGAGGTTGCTGAAACACAGACAAAAGATGCTGTTATACTCAGAAATAGCAGTAAGTGAAATCAGGAAGCTTCCATGGGCTCCCTGACGTACAGTTTCCTTTCAGTGATATATGGAAACAGATTCAAGCTGCACATGCAGTGGGGAGATTTATGGAAGGGAATCCCAAGGCCGTGCCATGAGCTCGGCACTTTGTGAGCTTGCAAGGACTGTAGCAATCAGCAAACTGGTCAGCTGTCCCACACTTGAGAGGAACAATATGACATTTGATTAATTACAGAAATCATTTAGATTCAAAAAGAAGAAACTTGTGTTTGGTCTGTACAGATATGCAGAGACACCAAGGCTTGTGGTAGATGTCTTCCCTAAATACCTAAAAATGTAATTTTTAGGTAATCATCAAACTAAGTTACTCATATTAATCTTGTCTCACTCCGCAATATCAGTATCGGTGTGGAAACTTATACTACATGAAGGAATTGAGTGCAATATTTCACCATGTACCACGTGGTGGATAAAAGATGTTGTTTTAATAATAATAATAATGCCTTTTGTGAAATACAAGGCGTCAATAAGAGAAAGTGGTTGAAAGTTTTTTTCACTGAAGTGAACCCTGAAATATAGGAGGAGTAGGGGCTATCTTTGACATAAACTCTGGTGCCTGAGATTTGATCACTTCCCCTGGGTAGAGAGGACCTGCTGGCACACAATGGGAAGGGGATGCAGGCTATCTAGATGAGACCTGATATGCTGTGGTCAGATGGTGGGGAAGGAGAGGGGAAGGAGTGGTTGGAATGGGAAGATACAAGCAAGGAGCTAACAATTGGTATATAAGGTGAATAAATTATAATAAATAAAAAATAATTTTTATCTTCTCAAAAATAATTACCAAATAGAATAGTTTAGTTCAAGGATGTTGTAATCCTTTTTTTTTTCAACTGTCATAACTACTTTAAATAGGGTTAGATGAAACAAAATTAGCTCACCAGTCAAGGGGAAAGGGATGCCAAGAATGATGTAGGTAGTGACAGAAACAACAGAAAATATTCTAGGAGCAACATAGATGAGTTCATGCTACAGTGTCATGAATTTGATTTTTCTTCAAGGAAGACCATATATAATGTAAGCGCTTGACCTGCATATAGCAGATGAAAACAGTGTTTCATCATGACCAATTGCAGTCTCCTAAACTGTAACTCATTTTGATATGCATATACTTTTACATGTATGGGAAAATGTTACAAAGAAGATTGGTGTTGGGGGATAGAAATTAATCAATTAGGAGATCTCCATCAGGTCCCTCACCTTAGAGCTTTGGTAACCTTGGTAGGGAAGAAGAGGAGGAATTGTAAGAGCCAGAAGTAAAACGCCCACAGGATAAACAGGGCTCATATGTTATGGTTGTTACATTGATTTTTGGGGGGACTTATAACAGTAGGACTAGGGGTGTCTGACTCTTTTTCCTCTTCCTGGGACCATTTCCTCCTATTGGGTTGCCTCTCTCAGTTTTGATATGAGGATCTGTGTCTTGTTATGCTTTGTTCAACTGATGTTCCTGGAACATCAGTTCCCTTTTCCAAAGATAAAAAAAAGGGGAATGGATCAGGGGGACAGTGGGAATGGAGGGAAGTGGAGGGAGGGGACACAGCACTGGAATGTATTGAAAACCAAACCAACAGCAGGTAACATAAAAAAAAAAGAAAGACAATGAAAAGAAGAAAGGAAGAGAAGAGAAAAGAAATTCCTTTGTTTTAGCTGACTTTGAAGGCCTTATTCTCTTGCCCTACCTCCTTCAGCAAATCCTACTGTGATAAAGCACCATATTGTGCAGCAGATGAGAACAAATACAAAAACCCATACCAGACATTATGCAGAGAAGAAGACTGTGGAACACACATCTCTAAATGGGATGTCTCCATCAAATCCCTTCCCCAGAGCTCAGGGAACCTACTGGAAGAGAAGGGGGAAAGAGTAGAGGAGCCGGAGGGAATGGAGGATACCAGTAAAACAAAACCTTCTGAATCAACAAAGCAGGGTACATATGAGCTTACAGAGACTGAAGTGGCAAGCATAGACCCTACACAGCTCTGCACCATATTATTATACTACTATAATAATGTCTTATAATTATGAGCAAAGCATGTCACATACATAAATTATAATCCTACAGAAGAAACAATTATAAAAAGATCTAACAATAATTTTTAAAAGGTAGTTATAAAATAGAAGAGGATATAATGTCTTCCCAAAACAGATTAAATAATGATATATTGATTTTAATTTTTAATAATGAGCCAAATAGCACACCTGCTAAGATATACTTGATTGTAGAAAAGATAGCTGAATTAGATCAGTATGCCTCAACAAGAAACAAAAAGCTATGTGTTCCAGGCAAATTTTATAAATAAGAGTTGATAGAGGGGACCTCCTGAAGATCTTCATTGCAGACAGAAGGAAAAAAAATCAAGAAGACTAAACAGGACAAGTAGCATAATTTTATGATTCCTCTACATGGGAACAGCTGAAACTGACTGAAACATGAAAATCTCCAGCAAGGACTTCAGGTATACATGGCTGATAAATCTTTGGCTGCAAAATCCCCAGGACTATTCCATCTTTCTAAATGACATAGATAAATATTTATTTTACAGAGAGTCATCTTTAATTGAACTGCTTATTGCCACTGCACAGCCATACATATATTAGTACAAAAATGTATAACACCTTCAAAGTTTTATATATTTTACAGGAGAACTAGACATCAAAAACGATAGTACCTCATGTGATCCTACCTCATAGGTAGCCTCAGTGACAATATTTCCTTGAAAATCTGCATCTGGGACAATTTTAAAACAACTATCTAAATCATCCAGAATCACAGGCTGTTCCATTTAAGACTTCAGTTAAGCTCTGAACTTTCTCAGCATTCAGAGACTGGACAGCAAAAGTTTCAGCTAGTTTTCTTAAGACTAGACAATATCCCAATTTTCTTGGGTTCCCAAAATAAAAACTAGAAGCCATTACTATGGGAAGTGGATAGATTTTACTCATTCTATGGGTGATAAATATTATTGTTTAAAGGGGTTGGTTATAGGAATGAGAAGTAAAAGTATAGCTTATTGAATCTACTTTTATACCAAAGGACAATAATAAGCCAAAATTCTTACCTTGGTATAGACCTTCGTATTATATTTTGTTACAATATGATAAAGAATTGTATGTAAATAATTATTAAAACTAAAGTGTTAAATTGTATTCGTTTTGAAATTTGTTATCACCAACTGTTTAGGATAAGTAAGAAATGTATATTGGCAATCAGAAATCAAACTCATGGTCATGTTAGATACTAATTTAGTTAATTACAAAAGTATGTTTTCTAGATTGACACATTAAAAATAGCTAAAAGCAAACAGTTCAGATAAGATAGACTGTCTTCATAAACCTCAGAGTTCCACAGAATATGGAATCTAAATATTTTAATAACTTAAGGCTTTTTTGACAGTGAGATAGGTCTGCTCCTGGAAATACCTCTTTCTACTTCAAAGGGCATCAAAGTGTCATCTCTGTATTTTTGGAAGCTGCTTACCTACTCTTCCTACATATATGGGCAATATCTATTCCTTCTTAAATCTCTGATAGGGTTGAAGACTAGATAGTTATAGTCTCACAGTTAATCTTAAATTGTTTAGGATGATAGAAAGTGATAGACAGCGAGATAATTCATCCAAGAACTGCTAAACATACAAATGTAAGTCTTACTAATAATTTTTATAATTGTTATATTACATATAGTTTGTTATTGTAAGAAAAGGAGCCTTTTATTAAACCAAAAGTGGGAAATGTAGGCATAAGGTTATTGTATAGTTTAAATTCTGATTGTTTTCTCAATGTTGTATAAACACCACTCCCCAGTTGTTCCCAGGTATCATAAAAAAGAAGCTTACAGCCAATCAATGAGCAGGAGAGAGAATAGGGCTGGACTTCCTACCAGCCAGGGGAGGGGGAGTTAAAAGGAGAAGTAAAGGACTGAGCCACAGGTAGAGGTCCAAGAAAGATCAGGAGGAGGGAGTGCAGTCCAGAAAGCTGCAAAGTGCAGCATCCCTGGCATGTTTGCTAGGAGCAAGACAAATTAAAATAGAGTGCTAAGAACAGATTTAAACTGCTCAAGATTGTGTTGTAAAGCATAATTTTAAGCAAATACAAGAGTCTTAATTATTTGTGCGATAGCTGAGTTAAGAAATAAGCTAAGAGAAACAAACACAGTTTTGTAAAATAACTTCAACACACAGACAAAAATTGGGGCATGAGTCTGATGGAAAGCATTTGGAACAGGAAAGAATGATTTGAAAATGGGCAGAAAAGAGTTGAGTTCCAAAAGGCATTGGAAAGAAGGAAATGTGTGAGGAAGGAATAAAAGCATAGGATGGGAAGGAACCAGAGTAGGAGGCATATGGAAAGGCAAGAAAGTGTTGGAAAAGGAATGCGAAAGGATAAACGGTGAAAAATAAAGGGATCAGAAAGAGATAGGGCAAAAAAACATGAAAGAAAGGAGTTAGGAATGTTGAAAAAGATGGGAGAAAGGCAAGAAACAGGAAAGTAATGTGAAAGGAGAACTGGAAATAGTTTTAAAAGGGGAAAGTTGGCCAATTATGTTTGCACAGGAATTAGATGCAGCACTCTTAAGGAAGAGGAAAAAGGATCCCTGTGAATTCAAGAGCAGATTGCTCTACACAGTCAGAGCTTCAGGACAGGCACAATTACGTAGAGATACTTTGTCTCCAAAATACTAATAATTAATAACAATAATATAATTTAGTTAATTAAATAACTAAATAAAAATTTTTGGAAGTTGGAAAATGATTAGAAAGGGGAAATAGTGATAAAGGACACCTGATTTGAAATGGGTAAATAGATTAGAGATTTTTTTTTAATGGGATGGGAAATATGTGATGGTAAAAGAGGGAAACGATAGAACTCTTGCTAAACCAAGACTGTCCAGCCCAAAGGTATTAAATTATTCTCCACACTTTGCTCTCTCTATCCGTCTCATTATAAGTGCAACTCCAGTTTCTCCATAGTTTTTCCTAACTTTGACAGCATGCAATTCTCATAATAAGGTGAATTTTTAATTCCTCTCTCCTATAAATACTTCCAGCTTCTTGTTCCCTTGCAACTGCATTCCTAGGCTGATCTTGTCAGTCGTAAAATGAAGGCTTTGGCTGACACATTGTTTGAGTTTTCTCATAGAGAACAGAGCCATCAAAATGCCAGCTGGGACTACCTCTGCCTTTTTTTTTTTTTTTTTTTTTTTTTTTTGGTGTATGTCCAAAGTCAAACCCAATATATGTTAGTAGAACAACTTCATGTAGATAAATATGCATGTTTTAGTGAAATTATTGTTAATCAAATATCTCATCAGTTGTATTCAAAAGGATGTATATGTGCCATTTTAGGGTCATGTTTAGAATGCACTGAGGAATTTAAAAAATTCCTCAGACCTAAATTATTAGGTGAGAATATCTAAGGCTCAGCAGGTGATCTCAATGTATCACCAGCATTTATTATTACAGCAGGGCGTATGTTGGTGTCTGTGGTCTACAAATATACTGCTAGCCATGAAAGGTTTCTGGGTATGTCTTATTTCTACTTTATACCCTCATCCACATTAAACAAGATGAAAATTTCTTTATATAATTGCCTTGAAAATAAGTTTTAGAAATTATTATAAGAAAGTAGCAACTTTTAAACATGTTACCTCTATATTTAAAATGCACAACATAAAGATATAATGTAGAGAATTGTTGTTGCCAAAATTCTAATGAATAAAAAGATTTTTGTGCTAATATATGTTCTGCTTCGTTAAAGCTCTTCTGTGGATAGTCAGAATCAATTGTATTTACTCCTTTTTTGGTTTGAAGACTCTGATGATCACTGTTCTCATTAACGGAGATGTGTAATCTGTTCAGTTTCTCTGTGGAACTGCTAACTGGAAACACAAGAAACATAAACACATCAAGTATTTATAGTACATCTGGAAGGAGAAGCCACTCCCTGGATTACTTCTCAATTATTAATGCAACACCCCATAATGAGCTAGAATTTTACTGAGACCAAACTCCCATGCTCACTCAAAGCAAGCCAAGTGAAAGTGTGTTTTCATTCATTTATGGGAACCTTGCAGCATTTCAGTGGGATGTGCTGCATTACCAGCTATGATATTCCACCCAAATGAAGGCACGTTGTCATTAGTCTAGTAATTTTCAGGCCTTGGTGGCATCCTGGAGTCACCCATCTTAGAGAGGCGTTCATTACTGGCCTGCAGTTCACTGTGGGTGTTGGCACTTTGAAAGCTTCCAGGTTATTAAACTCTACAGCCTACATTGAGAAGCACAGATAGGCTCAGGAGTACTGCCTGGCCTATTAATGTATTATGCAGTCTCATAATGTACAAGATTTATATCTTGTTAGAATATAAAAATGAGTTATTTTTAAGAACCTAAAGTATACATTCTGTTTAAAATTAGCATTTACATATGTATTCATAGTTCTTTCAGGTGTGTAATAAATACATATATAGTGTATGTGAAGATATTTATATATAATATATGTATAAATATATACCTATATATTTTATAGGTGTGAATGTGTGTCAGTGTGTTTTATACATATATATATATATATATGTACATATATATATACACACTTTTTTATAAATAACATATATTCACTGTGGTGCTTGAACCCTCACAACTTTAAAATTATTTATGAATTATACCTTTATTTGTTCTGTGATTTGGTTAGTTTCAGAGACAGTCAAAGAA
This sequence comes from Acomys minous, assembly GCF_964271855.1. Taxonomy (NCBI): domain Eukaryota; kingdom Metazoa; phylum Chordata; class Mammalia; order Rodentia; family Muridae; genus Acomys; species Acomys minous. The sequence goes on from NC_140489.1 coordinate 54,651,562, forward strand.
TAAAAGGGTAGGTACTTAAGACTCACTTGTCAAGATTCACAAGGACGTACATACAGTGTTCTGATGCTAAAGGGCACATGCATTATTGTAGAATTCTTGTCATTTATCACGAAGGAACATCATTCTTCATAAGTAGCTAATATGTTCTTTTTATTACTAACACATCATGTTTTCTTCTACAGATTTCCCCAGTCACATATTAACTTTCCTAGTTTTATCTTCTATAATGGTGTGCAGTATATATTCTGACTTTTAACTTTATTTTTGGAGTTTTGACAAGTTTATGTTTTAATTCTGCATTGCTTTTTTATACCAGGTTTTATATGGAATTAGCTTTCAAAGGGGCCTTCCTTCTGATTTTGGCAGTTAAGTCTTGTTGTATTGCAAAAGACCTCCTCTATGACAAAGCTAGCCCCATCATTCTGGTCCATTCATTCTGAGGCATCACAGCTTCAGTGCACTCTCTATGTGTATGTTTTGGAAGAACAACATAGACATATAACAGGAAACAAATAAATGATGTACTTATATGAAATTACACTGATATCATTAGGTAATAACCACGTTTCCAAGCGAGGTGAGATCTTCTAATTATTTTTTACATAGTAAGCAGGAGACACTGAATACAAAGAAGGAAGTTTGAAATGCTATAGTGTGTCATCTACAAGTTAACATTAATTAATAATGAACAAGTTTTAAGCATTATAGTTTTAAGCTCCAGTATGTTGTCTCATTCATGGTGGAAAGTAATATAATACACTAAGGTGTGTAGATAACATTCATTCAGCCTAACTCATTTTTTCACCTCAGTACATCATAGTCACCACATTTGAAAGCACAGATATGGTAAATTCATTAGTTTAACAAAAATTGAACTGAAATTAAATTTCATAATATATTTTCTTATTCAATGTCATCACTTTTACATTGAACAAGAAAGATAAAGTCTGTACTTTTGGCAGGTTCTCAATTCTGGTGGAAGAAGAACAAACTTAAGCTAATCAATAAATCCTTTTTCCTTATGAACATCTAGGTGGAAGCTAAACATGCAGAAATTAAAGGGAAGATAAAGAACACTTAATGTATTTTGTGTCAGAGTCATTTTTACTTTTTTGTCATATTTACATTTTTCAGTAAGTGACAATGCAAATGAATAAACTGTACCGTATACAATTGTGTCCACTGCTAATAAAAATTTAGTATTTTAGTTATTAATTCAACTATCCATGGGTGTTCAGATACTTTATAGTTTTAATTTTTCTTTAAGAACAATACACTAAAGTTTTTATAGGTATCTTTCATTGTAAATGTGGAGATTTAAAAATAAATTATTTAGCTAGTTATTCACTTTACATTCCAGTCATGGCCCCTCCCCTGCTCTCCTCCCAGTCCCACACTCCCTCCCTCTTCCCCCACCCTTCCCTTCTTTACCACTCAGACAAGGAGAGCCCTACACCCCAGTAACCCTCCTCACCACATCAAGTTGAATCAGGACTGAACACAGCCTCTTCCATGGTGGTCTTGCAATGCAGCCCCACCAAGGAGAGGTGATAAAAAAGCATGTATCAGAGTCCTCAGACTGGACCTAGGCCCCCTGAACATATGTACCTGATGGACACCTTGGTCTTTATGTGGATACCTTAGTAAGATGAGCATGATGACGAATTGCAGATTTCAAAATACTAGTTGAAATTTATAGCTTAAATAAGAGTTAGAGGTTCACTAAAAATTTCTCCTCTTTATGACATATTAGAACTCCACTTTATAAAACACATGCACGTTAATATGGCTTTGGGGGATATTACAATGCTACAATAATAATTATGTGTGTAGGTATTAGTCAGTTTTTAACATTCTGTTTTCTTTATTGAAATATATTTCAGTCATTTTTCATAACAGAAATTACCTTTTATGGACAGAACTTTTATGAATAGAACTATATACGCTTTCCTCCATAATTTTAATGTTAATATTGATTGACATCTGTGGTTTTATTTCATCTATGGTATGCTGTTTTGAGCATAACTTCTTAATGAAACCAAATAAATCAATTATTTATTTCTATAGTGCTTAAGACGTGTGTGTGTGTGTGTGTGTGTGTGTGTGTGTGTGTGTGTGTGTTTAAGACTTAAGAATTATTCAAAATCTCATTGCTTTCATGGACGTATAAACCTAGAAAACTAGTTAGGCTGCCCAAAAACCTTCTCTCTCTCTGTTTCTCTGTCTTCTGTCTCTCTCTGTCTCTCTGTGTGTGTCTCTCTCTGTCTGTCTCTGTCTCTCTGTCTCTCCAGATCCAATACCTCAGTCTTGTCCCTGGCACTGCAACAGAACACCACCAGCAGCCTCCCTCCTCTGCCTGCCCACACCTATGAATCCCACAGATCATCCTCTCCTAGCATACTCCCCTAACATACTCATCACAGTATACAAGCTCCCTAGCACTGCCACACTAGCTGTGACTATCTTCTCACCCAAGCCCAGTACATATCTTCTCCAACTCAAGCAAAGATTCAGCGTGAATATACAAACTGAGCAGTCTAGTAAAACAGGCAATGCACAGCTATCACACCTCCGACAATACATAGAGGAAACAGAAACAAAAGCCCAATCAACAAAGGCAAACAAAGAAATTAGCACCTAGACCTATAATCATACCAAAGAGATACTAGACAATAGCATTAAAAACATAATCAGTAACAGCTAGGGCAATATATCTCCACTAGAGTTTACATACCTATCACAGCAGGCTCTGAATATTATAATATACACGAAGTACAAGAAAAGAACCTTAAAACCAATTATATGAAGATGATAGGTCCTTATGGAAGAAACAAATAAATCCCTTAAAGATACCCAATAATATACAAACAGTAGAAGAGAACAGATAACAATAACTACAACATAACAACAATTTAAAAAATCCATTCAAGACCTGAAAATGGAAATAATAGCAATGAAGAAAACAAACAGATAATTCTGGATATGAGAAATGTAGGAATGTGAACAGGGCTCAGAGGCAACTTTCTCCAATAGAAAATATGCAAGAGAAAAAGCCAGGCATTGAATATATAATACAAGTAGTGGATGCATCAGTCAAAGAAAAATGTAAACCTAAAAAATTCCTGACCATCACCACTAACACAAAAATAACAGGAATTAACAGTCATTGGCCATTAATACATCTTAATATCAATGGTGTTAATTTCCTAATTAAAAGACACAGATGAACAGAATAGATGTAACAACAAGATCCATCCTTCTACTACATCCAAGGAACACACTTCAGCATCAGGGATAGACATTATACCTCATGATAAAAGGTTGAAAAAGATACATTACAAGCAAATGCCCCAAAGAAATGAGCTGATATAGCCATTTTAGGATCTTACAAAACAGACTTCAGACAAAAAATAATAAAAAGTTATAGGGATAAACACTACAAACCAATCAAAGAAAAAACTTGCCAAGATGGCATTTCAATTCTTAACATCTATGCCTAAACCCAAGAGGGCCAAGTGTTATAAAAATTCACTACTAAAGCTTAAATCACATACTGACACACTGATTTCAGTACACCACTCTTATCTATGAACAGGTGTTCCAGACAAAAACTAAACAAAGACATGCTGGACCTAACTGACTTTATAAACCAAATCAACCTAGTAGATATTTAAATAACATTCCACCCAAATAGAAAAGAATATAGGCTTTTCCTAGGACCTCACAGAACTTTCTCTGAAATTGACCATATACTTGGACACAAAGTGTCAAAAGACACAAGGTAATTGAAATAACTCCCTGCATCTTATCAGACACCCACAAATTAGAGCTGGATACCAACAATAGCAGAAATAACAGAATGGTTACTATATAAGGCACATACCTAAACAGAATAATGACAAGTTACAGGAAACCTATGCCAAACATCAAACTAAGTCGAAAGAAACTCAAAGCAATTATAGTAAAATCAGGACTAAGACAAAGCTGTCCAATCTGTTTATATCTATTCAATATGGTACTTAAAAAGTCTTAGCTGGTGAAATAAGACTACTATAGAAGATCAAGTTGATACAAATTAGAAAGGAAGAAGTCACAGTACCAATTTTTGCAGATTATAGTATAGTATATGAACATGACTCAAAAAATTCTCCATGTGTACTCCTGCAGCTGATAAACACTTTTGGCAAACTGACTGGATACAGAATACACACACACACACACACACACACACACACACACACACACACACACACACACACATTTCTTTCTTGAGAAAGAAATCAAGTTAACAACACCTTTCATAATAGCTTCAAATAATGTAACAGATCCTTGGGTAATTTTAACTATGAAAGGGTAAGACATGTATTATAAATTTTCAATTCTTTTTAGAAAATTGAGAAAAATAACAAAAGATGGTAAGAATTCTCATGCTCATGGATCAGTAGAATTAACATAACAAAAATGGCCATCCTACCAAACAATCGACAGATTCAATGCAATTCCCATAAAAATTTCAACACAATTCTTTTCAGACATTGAAAGAAAAATTCTCAATTTCATATGGAAAAAAAACAACAGAATGGCAAAAATAATTCTGAACAATAAAGGAATTTCTGGAGGTATCGCCATACTTGATTATAAGCCACAATACAGAGCTATAGTAATAAAACATAGCTTTGATATAAAAACAAACACATTGATCAACGGAATCAAATTGAAACCAAGAAATAAATCCATTGGCTAGATCTGGGTAGGGATTTAAAGTTTACAGCCTGTATTGTCCTTGGCTGGTATGGTCAGAACATTCTCCACAGTTGAGTGGAGAGTTGGATATGACTTTCTCATGTAATCTGGTGCCTCATATTTGACCATGTTCCCTGGAGAGGGAGATCGGATGGCACTCAGAGGAAGGAAAGCAGGTTACCGAGAAGAGACTTGATACCCTATGAGCGTATACAGGGGGAGGAAATCCCCCTCAGGAACTGTCATAGAGGAGGGGAATAAGGGGAAAATGGGAGGGAGGGAAGAATGGGAGGAGATAATGGATGGGATAACCATTGAGATGTAACAAGAACAAATTAATAAAATAATATATATCTTGGAAAAAAAGAAATAAATCCACACAATATGGACACCTGATCTTCGGTAAAGAAGCTAGAAATATACATCGGAAAAAAGAAAGTATCTTTAACAAATGGTGCTGGTCAAACTAGATACCAACATGCACAAGAATGTAAATAGATTCAAATATATCACTCTGCACAAACCCCAATTCATGTGGATAAAAGACCTCAATGTAAAACCAGATACTAAAGCTAATAGAAATGAAAGTGGGGAATAAAACATAAGCATTGGCACAAGAAAATAGTTTTGAAAAGCACATTGTTAGCACAAGCACTAAGATCAACAATTAATAAATGGGACCTTGTGAAGTTGAAAAGCTCCTATGAAGCAATGAATGCTCTCAATGGGACTAAGCAACAGCCTATGGAATGGTAAAGGATTTTACCAACACCACTAGTGATAGAAGACTAATATCCAAACAAAACCCCCAAAAACCCAAACCAACCAAACAAACAAAAAACCCTCAAGAAATTAAATATCAAAAGCCTAAATAATCCAATTAAAAATAAATGGGTATAAATTGAAACAAAATTTTCAATAGTTGAGAATTGGTTGAGAAAAAAAAATATTCAACATCCTTAGCCATCCAGGAAATGCAAATCAAAACTACTTTTAGTTTCCTTCTTACACCTGTCATCTCATACTGTCAAGGATGTGGAGCAAGGGGTGTGGTCCTTCATGCTGATGGGAATGTAAACTTGTGCAAACACTACTGAAGTCAATGGGGTGGTTCCTCAAAAAGGCGGAAGCAACCTGCCTCCAGACCCAACTGTACCACTCTTCTATGTATATCCAAACAATACTACATCCTACCACAAAGACACTTGCTCAACCATGTTTATTGTGGCTTCATTCATGATATGCAGAGCTAGAAACAATGTGTTCCTCAAAAGAAAAAGAATGAATAAACAAAACATGCTATATTTACAAAATGGAGCACTACTCAGCTGTTAAAAAATTATATCATGAAAATTGCAGACAAATAGATGGAACTAGAAAAAAATCATCTTGACTTATAAGAAAAATTCAAATCATCCCTAGTTATTTAACCCAGAAAGGCAAATATGTTATGGATTCACTTAGATGTGAGTATTAGCTGGTAGTATTCTTATAGTCTGGATATGAGTACACTTATGCCTTTATTTTCTTTGCTTTACTGAATTTATTTAGCAAGATGCTCCCCAGATCCATCTCATTTTATCAATGGTGTTATCTTAGTGGCTGAGTAGTTTTCATGGAGGATGTGTAACACTGTCTCTCTTTAATTACAACCACCTTGCCTCTGCAATTTTGCTGTACCATAAATGTTGCAATAGAGACACTGAGTCTCCAGGTTTAAGGCATCTTTGATATTTTTACCAGTTGCAATCTTGTTTTTTCTTTAATAATATCTACCCTTTTCTCAAATTTATTCCCCATTTCTCTCTTCCAGTGTATTTTTTCACCATGACAATTCATTAAGTTTTCTTTATGATAACATAGTAAGCTTCCATTTAGCTAACAACTCATCTGCATATCTTGCCTGAAAAAGAAATAGAAATCCTCACTCATCAAACAATGTGTCTACACAGTTGAAGAACACTAAGCACAGAAAGAAGTGCACTTAATTGGAGGACCACTCTGCAAGTGTAGTAACTACTAAATTATTTTGGGATACACTATTCATTTGAATAAAATGTATAAGAGTCAGAAATATAATTTTATCCTGCCAACATGCTGTGCAATCTAACATTAGGACCTTTTACTTCATATGTGGCTATAGCTTAAAAAGAAATTTTATTCCAGAGAATTGTTCTCTTGAGTAGCATTGTTCCTGAGTTGAATTCATTCATGATTATTTACCATATTTCAATAATAATGATAATGATGATGATGGTGATGATGATGATGATGATGATGATGATGATGATAATAATAATAATAATAATAATAATAATAATAATAATAAAATAACCTCAAACTCTTAAGCCTAATGAATATTTTACCTCTTAAGTTTTAATATGTGTTTAGTAGTTTAGTGTGTTTAGTAGTATATTTAGTAGTGGGATTGTAAACATGTTTATACAATATTCATTATTTTCAAATCTAGCCCACAAGTTGAGTAGAAATTGAAGGGAGAAGGCTCAAGATGAGTCCTGACTCCTAGTTCCAGGCTGAGTTCAATTATGTATTCATTAACTTCTAGGTTATTTGAGATGAAAGTGGAGATTTTAATGTTGTTTACTTTTGTTAATATTTCTAAATAACAACTAGCAAAACCCTTGTCTGTAGTGTCTACTAAACACACATTATAATTTAAGAGGTAAAAAATTCATTAGACTTGAGAGTTTGAGGTTATTATCATAGAGATGTGGTACGTAATCATGAATGAATTCATATCTGGAACAATGCTCCTCAAGAGAACAATTCTCTGGAATAAAAATTTTTTATAAGCTATGGTTATATCTGAATAAAAAGGTCCTGATGTTAGATTGCACAGCAGGTTGACAGGATAATAATATTTTACTGTATTTCCCAAAAAGCTAGAAAAATTACTTTGGATATCATGGATAAATTATAAATGTTTGAGAACATGGACATGGTAAATCTAGATTAAACACCATGTTCACATACATGCACATATACCAAACTATTAAATTATCAGCGTGTGAAATGTTTGAAATATTCTTTCTTTTTTTAGTTATTAAAAAGCTGTTTGTTATGCTTTCTTAAATTACTTGCATTTACTTTCATAATATACCATATTTATAAATTATGTGTTATTGTGAATACATACAATAACAACTGATATTGCTTAATTCTGAATTCTTACTTAGGGGGAAAAGGTGTCCACTTGTCTTTGTTCAATGGCTTGGGCTGCGGCCAGTTTACATTGAGTGCAGTCACTCCAGCAAAGTCCATGTCCAGACAATTACCCCAAGAAAGTATACCAGGATTCCTACTTGCTGTGATGTTAAGAAGCAGTTTTGATCTTCTTTAGTGTTTCTCTAAATTCCCCAGTAAATTCAAGGGAGCATGTTTATAGTCTTCCTTGAAATCACCGGCTTTGGTTTCTCATTTGTCTAATCATATGGTCAAGACATTGGTAACCTTACAAGGGTCAGAACACAGGGAAACAAAACAACTACTGTTATTGGGTACATATTCCATTACTACAAGTTGGTGCAATGAGTTAGTTCTTTCTTTTACATTCATGGCTTTCTATAAGTAAAACATGTCAGTCTTCCAACTGGGAGGAATGCTTTATTTCTCAGCAGAATGTTTTATGTCATATATTGGGGAATGTTTATTTTGTGTCACTTGTGTAACAGTGAGAACAAGTAGTTAATTGAAGATAGGCCACTTTTAGAGGCTATTGACTTATATAAACAGTGATTACTTCCTTATGTCTTTTAACAGCATCATTTGTTTGTGAAATCCTTTTCATTTCAGTGTGGGTCTCTTCAGAGAATAGTCTTAATTAAGATCTATGTTTATTTCAAGTTTTCAGATTATTTCAATTTATTCATGTATCATAGTTTTAACTTATTCTCAATAATCAGATAAATATTTATTCAAAATGCCATGTATTTTACACTACAATTAAATATGTGGAATTCCCTCAAATCTGATTTTGTATCTGTATTGCTGGATATCAAGGTAGCTTTTATCATAAGTAACTGCCTATATATGTGCAGGTTATAAGCATTTCCAAATAGCATCTGAGTGTAACTTTTCATACACAACTTGATATTATTTGTCTGTTTTCTAAAAAACAGCTTTTTTCAAATGATTTGTATAGAGCACCTAGGACACCTAGCACCTAGTATAGAGTGACAAAATACCCATCCTAAAAAAAATAAGCTCTTTTTAGATCAAGATAAAGGAATTAAGTTAATAGACATGAGATATGATAAATATTGAATTTCCTTCAAAGATTTATACCCAACAATATATGGGAGATGTTTACTTCAAGTTTGACAAATACAAATAACCAAATCACTATGAATGTAACATTTATATAACTCATGGTTGTCTCATGGTTCTACCTGCTGTATGTATTGTTTTATACATGTGTAATAAAATAAATGTATATGTTTAAAAAGAGATCACAATTTACTGCATCATCTTAAAGTTATTTTAACATAATATATTGCTATATTGTCATCTAATTACATGGAAATTAAAAGTCAGACAAATATGAAATACCATAATATGTGATGGTTGGTGAAATAATTGAAGTAACAAAAGGTGAAATTCAAGCTAGAGGCTGGTTGATGAATTTAAAAATCCCACAGTGGCTCAAATTGTAAATCATATTTTTAGAATAATATTGGCAGAATCCACCTGTGACTTTCCAGAAGCAACTAAAACAAGCCATTGACAATGTCTATACTTATGACTAGGGAAGAAATGTGAGCTCTATTTGAAGTATTCTTTCTTATTAGGCAGTATATTTGTCTCTTACTAAATATCATGTATATAAATTTGATTATGTAATAAAAGTATTTAGAAAAAACTATGGACAACCTTGAATGGATGTGAGGGGTGAGGGGGTAAAGAAAGACCTCTTACCACATGCAGAACACAATATAAAGGCTTTGCACTAGGAAGAATGTGTGGTGAGTTGAAGTCAGCTCTCATCACTCTGAAACAGCAGTAAGGATGGATGGAATTCTCTTGGCGAATTTTGCTCCTGATAATTCACACATAACCTTTCTGTCTCTCTCCAAGGTCATCACATTCAGTGTTGATAGCACCACTCCTCTGAATTTTTCATTTTTTAAAATTATATGAAAACAAATTTAAACCAAAGAAATTACTTACCTAAATATTATGAGGAAAGTGTTTGTTTATGTATTATCTATATGTCTGTCTGTCTGTCTATTCATTTGTGATTGGAACATGTGACTCCAGAGAGAGCATCAAGTATATCTGAAAATACTCTTAAACATGTGGTATTGCTACTTTGGTTAAAATTTCTTTTTGCAACATTTTATGTGTGGGATCTCTCTATGTTCTGTTCATACTTTTAAAAGCTCAGTGATTTCAATATCTTTCATAATGTTAGCAATTGACCATAAATAGAAGACTGATATGTTGGTAGCAAAAAGAAAATAGAAGCAATAACCCAGGACTAAAAGTACTGCTTTTTCTTAATGAGAATTGATAGCATAAAATGTTATAATTATGACATCTTGACAATGTATATAATTTGCTTTGATCATCTGATGCTACTCTGTCTTGTACTCCATCCCATGTCTTTGTTCCTGTTTTAATTTTCCCTTCTCCTCAGCCACCTTTTCAAGAATTAAGATTCTGTACATAGAAATAAACTTAGAAGTTATTCTCAGTCTTATTTATCTTAAACTGAAATAAACAGCTCATCCATTTTTCTGAAAGTGACTGAATTTGTTCATGAAGAGCATTTTAAACAAACTTTTTAGCGTGAATAGGACAATGGTTGAAATCCAGAATGCCCAGCTATGACATCCTTGCACTTTCCCCTTGGATAAACCTATGGCAAGGCCATGGGCGAGACCTGTAAGGAACACAGTGCCACAATGCATGTCCAAGAGACAGGGATGGACGTGCAAAGTGAGTTTTCTTTATGACTCAGAAGGTAAAATTCAGATAGTGCTTAAAATGAGTAATGTTTTTTCTAGTGGTAAGAGGGACACATCATGGGGATTGTAGTGGAGTTTCCAAAAAATTTTAACTTCAAATACAGAATTCACGCATACATGGAATATAGGAGGCCTATTTGAGAAGGAGAAATAAACACATGCTATTGAAGTTGCTTTCAAGGCATTCTAAGCTACTGGAGATTTATTCTGTTGATTCTATATTTATTTTTCACTTTTTCAATTTCCACTACTAAGTTTCTTCACAGGAGAATTTCCTGTTCGTCATATAATTCTGTTCCAAACCTCAATGTTGCAGAAATTATAAGCCCTATGATGAGACCTACTATTTTTCTAAATGCTAGTATTGTTAAATTGCCTTTCTAAATATTTACATTTATACGCAGAGCTGTGAATACTTGGCTCTAAGAGAGACATCTTTATTATCCACCTGCCTTAAAATATTAAGAAATATTAGAGAAGCAGGGGAGGAAAGAATGAAAGAGCTGGTTTTTTGGGGAAGAAGTGCTGTTAATTGCTGTCTTCTGGACATGGCAGGACTGTCACACCCATGCCTAACAGTGGGTGTGGGTATTGGCACTATGCTTAGCCACCTCACATCTCAGCATATGTTTATAAAGGGCTCCGTATGACTTCCTTACTGGAGCGTTACTGGCACAGGATCAGTTATAGAGGAGCGAGAATAATTCTTTTCTGAAATTTTGGCCAATGACAGGTTTCTCATGTTCCTGTTGAAGACCCCACACCTATGTAAGCATGTCCAACATAAACAGGACTTAGAGGACAATCAATAAAGTGAAAGGAGACATGAAGTTAGAAGAACAGTGTAGGGGATGTCTGAGTGACAGAGTTGATAATGGAGCTTAGATATGACCATATTTCATTGTATGTATACATGAAGTTTCTCAAAAAATAAAACTATTATAAAATGTATTACTATGCATTTGTCCACAAATTTCAGGAATTGCTTGTTTTTAATAGCTGAGTAGTATTCCAGAAGCAGAAAGAGTCAAATGGTATATACTCACTTATATCTGGACACTAGCCCAAGGGACATGTCTCGTGACAGTCTTCACTTACCAGGAAAGTGGGACAGAGGGGAAGACTTCTTTTTGGGATTCTAGGTGAGAGAAGCATGGGAGAATGGGGAAATAGAAGGATCCAGAAGGTCCTAGAAGCCTACAAGTAGAACATTATGACAGGCAGGTCTGGGCCCAGGTGTCCTGCTCAAACTATGGCACCAGCCAAGGACAATACAAGCAGTAAACTTTGAACGCCTTCCCAGCTCTAGTCAATGGACAAGACATTCTCCACAGTTGAGTGGAGAGTGGGGCCTGACTTTCACATGAACTCTGATGCCTCACATTTGACGATGTCCCCTGGATGGGGAGGCCTGGTGGCACTCAGAGGAAGGATAGCAGGCTACCAAAAAGAGACTTGATACCCTATGAGCATATACATGGGAGGAAGTCCCCCTCAGTCACAGTCATAGGGCAGAGGAGTTAGGGGAAAATGGGGGGAGGGTGGAACGGGCAGATACAAGGGATGGGATAACAATTTAGATGTAATATGAATGAATTAATAAAATAATTTAAAAATATATTATTATGATTCTAATCCTATATAAAATAAAACAACTTCAATAGTGTATTTTCAAATTGTATAAACCTTTCCAGAATTACAATAAAGATTTTAGAAAGTGATATTTAGCGCTAAAATGTAACATGATCTTCATACTTAAACTTATCAACACTAAGATTGTTTTAAAGGAAGATTTAATCACATGATGTTTAATATAATGTCTTGAAGGAAAACAATACTGATTATGTTTGTTGAACATTGTTGGATCACAATTATCTGTGATAAGTTCATCTATTTTTATTGAAAAACATTTTATACAATATATTTTATGATGTTTTTTTCTTCCCATAAATCTCTAAATCCTCTTTACCTCTTTCAAAAAGCAAGCAAGCAAGTTCACAGGCCTGTGCATGCACACACATACATACACACACACATACACACACACACACACACACACACACACACACACACACACACACTCCTAAGCCAAAGAAAAATAAGTGAAAATAGAAAAAAGGCCAAAGAAATACCACTGGGTTCATATATGTTAGATAAATGTACCTAGGCATGGAGGCTACCCTGGAGTATGCTTGATATACCTAGTAAAAATCCTTTAAACAAAATTTATTTCCCCTTTTGCAAAAATTATCAATTGCAGGTAGCTTCTTATTAGAGTTTGGGACCCAATGTATGCTTCCTCATGTCAGTGCAGGCACTCTGCCTGGTTTGAACTTGGCAGCATCTTTTGGTGCTGCTTCCTATCTCTGTGAGTTCATGTGTGCATCAACCCTATTGTGTTGGGAAGACACTGTTTATTTGACATCATCTATCTCTTCAGCTCTCTCTGCCTTTCCTTCCACATAGACTGCTGAGTAGTGTAAAGGGCTTCTCTGATGTGCAATAAGAAAGGCATTGAACTATGTGTCTAGGAGAGTGTCAACAAAAATCATTTTAGTGCCATGCTCCATTAGCAAAATAGTAGTATTAAATTTTCCTGTAGTGGTCTATCCTGTCACTGTATTCCAAGTATTTTTAAATATCTGCCCATTAATATTGTGCAAATAGAGATACGTAGAAAAGGTGTGTATTATTATGACACTTTCCATGTTTTCCTAGTAGTACATTCTAGGAACATGAATGCAGTGCCTCATCAGTTTCAGGTAGATTTTCTGCAGTCAGTTGGAAGACTTTGTATGAATTTAGATATTATTCTCTTTAGGCTCATAAAAGTTATTGTCAATTGTGCATTGGCGACTGAAATAGCTCTCAATACATCTGCTGTTTCAGGTAACATGCAGAGTTTCTCTTTCTTGCATTTCTCTTCCTTTCTGTAAACCTAAGCTACATTGCCTAATTATATGTCTGCGGAGTTTTCTGAAGAGCTGAAATATACCTGTCTTTATTCTGCTTCCCTATCCATTTTCTGCATTCTTGTTCTTTATCACCCATGACTTACTACCATTCACCACTGAAATATTGCTCCAAACATACAAAATTATTTTCTTCTTTCTGAGGAATCTTGCTATGGTTAATTCAACATTCATTTTCATTTAGTTTCCTCTGTCATTGACCAAAATATTTGATCATACTCCATTTCTTCTTATTTTCCATAATTCTATGAAGACTTTTCAAATTTGTCATCGTACTAACAGCACCTTTGTTCTTTTTCCACTAAATTATAGCTTTCATATTTTTATTATTATATTTTTAAAACTTGGCTTATACTTTATTCTCACCTCGAATTCTTTGATAAGATTGAAAAAGGATTTCTTCAAATGTTACAAAGATTCTTATATTTGAATTTCTTCTCCGTATGCCACAAATTATTCATTATCTAAACTGTAGTTGTATTGTTAATTTCCACTACATATTATTTCATTTTCTCCAGTATTTTATCATAGATTTTTTGTTTCTCATTTATTCCATTCTTATTAAGTACTCTTTACAATCAATATCCATAAATACAAAATAATGTTTTTCTATTTATTACACAAAGCCTTATTTTCTACTTTGTCGTCATCATCATCATCATCATCATCATCATCATCATCATCATTATTGATTTTTTGGTACAGGGTTTTTCTGTTTAGCCTTGGCTATCCTGGACTCACTTTGTACAACAGGCTGGTATCAAACTCACTGCGTGCTGGGATTAAAAACATGCACCACCATACCTGGATTATTTATTCTGAATTCTAATAATTTTTATTGTAAGTATTCTAGCTACTTCTTAATTTTAACCTCCCTATATACTTATTATCTAGTAAAACATATGAATGTATGGATATAAATACAAACATACACAAATACACACATATACATGGGTGTTGCTGTTGTTCAGGTTTCAGTTGCTACGTTGTATTCACTTCCCAAACTGAGTTCCTTTGCATTGCTGTACAGGGCTCAGTGCTGTAGTTTTGTATTACGTAATGTGCCAAAATTTGCAACTTATGAAAGATTACATGTTTGCTGTGAAGATTCAAAGAATATATGTTTATGAAAACATATTTATTGAAATTCTATACCCTTTAAATTATGAGACCTTCTTGGAGTCTAAGCAGATTAATATGTTTGGTACTGGGCTTATTTAACACAGTGTTTCTGTGTAAAATTTGTAGGCCACATTCTTATGAAAGTGTCAGTCAGTGTTATCAAAATATACTTGTTATTCATGTTCTAGGAAGCTCATGTATAAGCAATATGTAACAAGGCACAACTGGCAGTTGTGAAAAAATGAGTATATATCTCAACAATATGTAGTAGTGTGTAGAACAGAAAAGTGCATTTAACCATATTGCAAAGCACATTCAGTATCCATTTATATTGAGCCAACAGTGATAAAAAGAATTTCTTTATTTATAATTTAAAATCACCAGTCTCAACAAGATTGTGCTTTCAATCAAAACTTTCTTTGAAAGCCAGCATAAAAACAAAAGCCATCTTGTAGCTGTATCTGTTGGGACTGGGCGAAGAATTCTGGATTTTGATTTCCTATGGTTTTCTATAAGTCTCTGTTGCAAAGTGAAGGTTCCTTGATAAGATGTGTGGATTACATTTATTGAGAGATATAAAGACAAATTTTAGACCATAGTTAGGAATTATGCTGATTTAGTAAAGCAGGTGTTGTAGGTTTTCCTTCAAGATCCATGATTTTACTAGCCCTGGGTTGTTGGTTAGATTTCTAGTAGTAAATATAATTTCTTTTTTGTAAAATAAGTCTTAAGTTCAATTAAAGATCACTTACCACCACTGAACCCAAAGCTGGAGAAAAAGTCTTCCCTAGCAAAGAGCACACCAATCCAATGCAGAAGGCTGAATAAGTTGTATGTATGTATTTAATAATACATGTGTGTCTGTTTGTGTGTGTAAAGTAATGGCAATTAATACATTAAAAGTGTATAAATATGAAAGACAACAAGAAAGGCATATGGGAGGATTTGGAAGGAGGAAAAAATGTGAGAAAAATATAACGATTTTATATTCTCAAAAAAAAAATATATATATATAATTATTGGTTTTTAAAGTGCTTCCTTGATTAACTCCCCACTCTCTTTTTCCTTTATTATGTTTCTTTTTTCTAATATATACATTTATATTATTACACATAAATAAAATAAACTACATACAGCAGAAAGAATCATGAAACAATCAGGAATTATATAAATGTTACATTCATAGTTATTTGGCTATTTGTATTTGGTAAACTTGAAGTAAATATCTTTCCTATCTTGTTGAGTTTAAAATTCTTAATGAAAATCAATATCTATCATATCTCATCTCTATTAACTTAAAAAATCTATCTAGATCTAAAAACATCTTAACCTCTAATCAACTAAGCTTAATTGTAGGACTAAACTATCTGGTCGTCAATCTTATCAGAGACTTGAGAAGAAATAAAATGAATTAGTGAGTATTCAAGGAGTGCAGGTCAGCAGCCTCCCAAATGGGAAGATGACAGAGATGATATGGCATCTAAACAGTCACCTCAAAATTCTCTATAATGTTGAAGCATCATCTTCAGCCATCTGGTCCAATATATCTGACAGACGCATTTGTGAGGCAGGAACTACTGGGGGCTTGCTTACCCTGTCTTGGCCGAGTTTAGCTGTTGACTACCTGAATGCCAGCTTGCCCATTTTAAGGCAGAATCCTGTCTGTGGCAGATATGAGAACATTTTGCACAGGGCTTGATGCCACATTTGAAGCCATCTCCCAAAGGAGCTTCTTTGATGCTCATCATCTTCTTTGAAGTAGGCTTTGTGTTACCAGAAGTTAACTTGTCTTGTCAAAGAATCTTTAGAATAATAAAAAAATCTTTAAATGCCATATTCTGTAGGTCTCTGAAGTTTTTGAAAACCTTATTTAACTACTTATCTGTTAGACCTAGAATATATATTCTTGTGATAAAATTAGACTAGTATTTGAAATGACCATAGCATTTCAGACTGTCTCACACAGGACTCCCACTAAGCCTGGAATTTCCCAACGTTTAGAAAATGGACCACAAGTGCTATCCCAGGTTTGCTTAACCACCTTCCTCAATTTTATCTGGGCCCTTTCAAATGTATTATTCTCCCTAATTCATACTGAAGAAACCTTAAGAGAAAGACTTCCCACTTCCTCTAAGGGGGGTTGGATAGGTTTCTGCTTGCTCTCTGGGCTACAGATGTTTATTTTCATTAGGTGTTGGTTATAAGTTATTATTGGTCATATATATATATATATATATATATATATATGTATATATATACATACCTAGGTTGGACACAGGGAGGTCTCTCTTTTACTTTATCTCTCTTTCATAGGTAAGGAAATACAAACTGAAAAGAAAGAAAGAGGGAATATACAAAAATAGAGGAATGATAGAAAAAAGGTAGATTGTTGAGTCTACTTCTCAACTTAAGGCCCTAAGTTTTACTCACAAATAAGGTTTTTTTAATTCATTGGTATAGAATTTTGTATATTGACGCAAAATAAGTGTAATTTGATACATTGGTCTAGAATTCAAATCTAAAATATTCTTCATACATTATATATATATATATATATTTCTACTCTAATATGAAGTATTATACACATACAACTCAATTATAATACAACATTTACTTCCAATACCTTGAAAGTGGTGCTGTAGCCTATTTAGGATAATTATTACAAGCTAATTGTTTGTTGAACAAATCATAGTTAATTCTCTACTGTTTTATTTTCTCTTTATTTTTATTTAATTTTTAATTTTGTATGTATTGATAAACAAGTTTTGGATCTTTAAGGAAATTTTACTTTTATTTATGTATATGTGTGTTCATATGTTAATAAGTTTTCTTTCTAAATAATATATTTTAGTACTTGAAAGCTTCATACATTTGCAACGTGTATTGATCATATCATTCACCTTACCTTTTTCCAACTTTGTACTACCCACCTCATCTCTACCTCAACCTCACATATTCTTGTTGCTTGCATTATTAATAAGCTAAAGTCCAACTATTACTGTCCATATGT
Organism: Acomys minous; assembly: GCF_964271855.1. Taxonomy (NCBI): domain Eukaryota; kingdom Metazoa; phylum Chordata; class Mammalia; order Rodentia; family Muridae; genus Acomys; species Acomys minous. Next base: position 54,669,396 of record NC_140489.1, read on the forward strand.
TTGCGAGTGTGGAACCATCCACTAATTCATGAGTAACCAATCACATCACCAAATGATTATGAATCTCCTTCCTAAGTATTATCAATTACCAATAATTCCTCTTATCACTGGGGGAAATAAAAAAATCCCTTTGTTAAACATGCTGGAAATTTTACTAGCTTGATCTGTGGAACCCTTGTGAAGGTGGCTACAGCTCTTGAGACTTCAGGAATGTAGCATCTATGTCATTTCAAATAGTCATATTTCACAACTCTTCTGCCTTTTACTACCATATGCTTTTAGTCCCTTTTCCTCCAAGTTCCCTGAGAGTTGAATGGTGAAAAGTTGGTACAGAAGACCTGTCAACTATATTTGGCACATTGATTAGTTATCATTAACCACCACTTATTGCAAATAGAACTTGAAACAAGCAGGAACATATGAGTATAAATACAATTACTTAGAACCTAGTTTGACAGCATGACCATTTAGCAAACAAACACTTCCTTTATAGGGTTGGTATATCCACAGTCATGTCTATTTGATCAGTTTTCTTTGGAGCAGGCCTCATATCCAGAGATTGTGAAAATAAATACAGAATATAGATATAATGGGACTGTATAATGCTTGTGAGAAGCTTTATGTTCTAGAACAAAAGGATCAGACCCTGATGCTGGATCAAACCTGTCAGGAGTCATTCCTCTCAGCCTGCTGGACATTGACATACTGTATTCTGCATGTTCCAGCCGCAAGTGCTTCAGTTGCTTCTCATCGTCAGAACAGGACTGCTCCCCGAACAGCATTGAGGAAAGATCCCTATCCCAATTGGTCCAGCATCTCAGACTATCCCACCCAGGAATTCTACTAAACCTAGAATTTCTCCACATTTAGAAACTGGGTAACAAATGCTATTCCTAGCTTGTTTAACCATTTTTCCCAAATTTATTTGGGTCACTACAAAGGTACTTTTTGCCCTAAATCAGCTGAAGAAACCTTAAGAGAATGATGACTCATTTCCCCTAAGGTTGGTTGGATAGGAATTTGATTGCTCTCTTTGGCTATAGATTTTTATTTTCTTTTATTTTTTATTTTTTGGTTTTTCGAGACAGGGTTTCTCTGTGTAGCCTTAGCTGTCCTGGACTCACTTTGTAGACCAGGCTGGCCTCGAACTCACAGCGATCCGCCTGCCTCTGCCTCCCGAGTGCTGGGATTAAAGGCGCCACCACCGCCCGGCTTAGATTTTTATTTTCATTGAGAGTTGGTTATAAGTTATCATTCATCTTATTCAGAGAGAAAATTAGGTTGTACTCAGGGATCTCTCTTTTTTCCTTTATTTTCCTTTTGTAGGTATGGAGACAGGGGTTGGAAAGAAAGAAGGAGTGTATAGAAATATATAGGGAGGATAGCCAGGTTCTTTGATGCTCATTATCTTCTTTGAGATAGGCTTGGTGTTGTCTCATTGTCAATGAATCTAGGACAAAGAGTTGATTACTGAATCTACTCCTCAACTTAAGACCTTAATTTTTACACAAAAATATGTATATTTTTATTTCATTGGTATAGAATTTTTTATATTAGTAATTTATGTTTTCATAAAGGAATTTTTAAAATTAAGGATGCATCATGATTTGATTATTTCTTCATGGGATCATGCAAGCTTTATTTTACTATTCAATGATTTGGGTTATCAAATATTCATAGCTCAATTCAGTTACATTCATTTAATTAAAATAAGGTGAACCACAAGATATTGACCTACAATGGTGACATCTCTTTATAGTATTTTAGTCTTAACTGTACTTTCATTGATAGTTCAGCTTTTATTGATACTTTGAACTGAAAGTCTAGTGAACATCATAGGTGTGCTGAATTTAAGGAGAAGAAATTTCCAAGATAGAAAACAGGTTCTTAAATTGTGGTGTGTTTTTAGATAAAGTGGAATATAAAATTAAATTTGTTGTTCTCAATGATATCTCTTTGTGGTCATATAAAAACTGAGAGTACTGTGTATCTCCACATGAAGAAGGCTTTATCACACCGGTAAAGACTCATTTCATGCCTGATTGTTCAAACCTGAGCTGTATAAGTTGAAAATTTCCTCTGGGAGTATTGGTAGTCACATTTATAGTACCTTTCTTGTATACCCTAGAAGCAATACAACTGACTGTTATGATAGCAAAATAAATCCCCCACTCGAAAGCTATGAAATGTACAAAACATTAAGTGAGTAGAGACAGAAATAACCACATAAAACTTACTGTATGAGTCCTGCCAATATTCCCATCATGTCTAATCATAGTACAGATTTAACCATCTACCTTGGAAGTGTAAATGGTTAAAATCTGAACCTTATCTTTTAAGGCACTCAATTACTCCGTAGTGTCTGTGCTTCTAGAAATGTGTGCAGCTTAGTAATGTATTAAAATAAAGTTAAATATTGATCATGCTTTTATATTTGTTAATATAACAGACTCTAATACTTAAAACTTCATTAACAATTTTTAACTTATGATATCAACAAGCTCATATTTTGTATACTATTTCATAGTCTCTTTGTTTTTAATATTTCTGGTATCTTTGGTATGCATAAAACACGTCATAAATGTCATTAATGGAATGCAATTAAATGAGACTTTTCATATAGAAAGAGAAAATTATATTTATATTTATTTTATCAGTAGATATCACCATTAAATAATTATCTTATAGTCAAAATGTCAGCATATATTACAACTCTGACACTGTAGATGATGAGGACAACCTGACCTATGTAATAAGAGGCTGGGTAAAAGACTCAGTGATTAAGTGCTTACTACTAATGGATCTGAATTTTGTTCCTGTCATCAATATCAAGCAGCTCATCCATACCATATACTTATAATACCAGCTTCAGGGGGATCTTATACCCTCTTCTGGCCTCTTCAGGAGATTCTACTCTTAATATGTATGTGTGCATGTGTACACACACACACTCAGGTAATACACACACACACACACACACACACACACACACACACAATTTTATTGATACAACAATTAAAAATTACAGAGAAAAAACAACAAATTCAGGAGATCCACAAGAAGATAATCAGGACCAGCAGATCTGGACCCAGGGTGTCTGCACAAACTGTTGCACCAACAAAAGAATGCATGCAGTAAACCTAGACCCCCTGTTCAGATCCAGCCAATGGACAGCTCATTCTCCTGGGTTATGGGGTGAGTGGGGACAGTCCCTGACATGAACTCTGGTGCCCCTGATTTGATCACCTCCCTTGGCAGGTAGACCGTGCCAGCACACTGAGAAAGAGGATGCAGGATATCTAGATGCTAGGATGCAGGCTGTGGTCAGACAATGGGGGAGGAGGTCACCTGACAAAGATCTAGAGAAAGGGAATAATGTAGAAGAGAGAGAGAGAGGGTGGGAACAGGAAGATACAATGGCGGGGATAACCATTGGGATGTAATATGAGTAAATTATAATAAATAAAGGGAAAAAGAAATAAATTTAAATGAAAAATAAAAAAAGTTACTAAATACATTCTCCTTGATGAATCATCATTGGTAATATTATAGGAAAATAATAATTAAGAAAATTAATATTAATTTTTGAGAATTATAATTCTAATTGCCCTAGTTTGAAATATTTCACTAATTTACAAGAATCATTTAAACATATTTATGCAATATTTAAGAATATTTGGGTCATGCTAAATTTGGGTCACCATATATGAAATGGGTAGGCCAAATACTTGGTGTTTTATTCAAATATGCTGCTGGGTTCATTTAGTAGTGGTGCTCATGCGTATGTGGTTAGGGTTGACTGCTTGGAACTGGGTAACTTATCAAGGGGCATATCCCTGAAAAACTACAATTTCCTTGTCTTAGTAGCTTTTCTTTTCCCTTTCTTTTTTTGTCAGTTGTCTTTATCTTGGGATGGGTATGATTTGTCTCATTTGTGATGAAGTGTCAACTAGTTTTGTCATTTTTCAGGACATGTTAGGGTTATTGTATTTTTGAGGTTTAAGAGGAACAGCTTCTTTATTACCTATAGAAGACACTATCTTGGAATAAATATTCCAGTTTTCTGGTTTGTACCATCTGCCTTCCCCTTTTCCAAGGTGTTCTGTGACCTTTAGGTTGAGTAGTTGTGGTGTAGATGTAAGAGTTAGGTCTGGGCATCTTACTGATAATTATTCTCTGCAATTTGATAAGTTTGGATTCTGTGATATCCTGCTCCTGGAAAAAGAATTTTCTTTGATTAGGTGGTAAAGCTACGCCTATCTATGAACTTAAGGGTCAATGATTAGAATGCAGTTAGGAATTATACTGCTTTTGGATAGTGTCAGCAGGAATTTATCTTCTAGAGTCAATAACCTTATCAGTTGTTGTCTAGATTTACAATACCAGGCATTAATTCTTGCCCATTGAGGACATTTGAAATTTAAATAGGTGCCTATTGGTTTCCTGAAAAATATAAAGCCGCTCTTACACCCTTGGAAATATCTTGTCATTGTTTTGATTTGTGCCGTGAGAGTTGAGTAGGACTATTAGTTCCTCTTTTCTCTTGGTTGTTTTCCTAGTACCACTGGATACTGAGAGCTCAACCTCAGTATGGTAGCTTCCAAGGGAGTCAAATAAGGGCAACAGTAATAGACTCTATGGCTTTACCAATCCCTTCAACTACCCTGACTATCATTGGAAGGGAAAGCTTTCATATTTGGCACTAGAATTTTTGATAGCTAGTCTATGGCTCTTGAGAGAAGCATCATCATCCCAGGTGGTATCATCCCAAGTTGTATAATTTTCTTTTAAATAAATAAAACAAATATATTTTAAGTAAACATAAATTGTTTATTCTGTGAACTTTAAAACATCTTTAGTGTTATTAATCCCTGCTCCTATTTCTTTATTACTCTGCCTCCTCTGCTCAATGAAACCCCACATTTTTTTCCTATTTTAAGCACACAGGTGCTATGATATGAATCATGGTAAGAGAGTCTTTTTTTCTAAAGATTTCATTTATTTATTTTGTGTATATGAATGTTCTATTTGCATGTACACCTGCATGCCAGAAGATGGCATTAGAACACATCATAGATCATCATAGATGGCTGTGAGCCACCATGTGGTTACTGGGATTTGAACTCAGGACCTCAGGAAGAATGGACAGTGCTCGTAACCCTGAGCCATCTCTCTAGCCCCAGGGAAGAGAGTCTTAAAGCCTCAGCAAGATTGTTTTTACTTTTAATAAAGTGAAAAGGACAAGTAGTATTGATATCGTAGTTTCTTTCTGTTTTTCACATCAGTTAACTAATATATACAGCTCACTAAACAGATAATAGGGTACATGTAGAATACACAAAAAGGATAGTCACTAAAATTGTATTGTGAAATTTTACGTTAAAAACTGAATTAAGAAATTAATACCTTATCATTTCATGAACATATATGTCTTGCTTTCTCTGGTCATGAAAAGATTCCAGGTATTTCCGGAGGATAGAATTTCTGAACAATCCTTGGAATAACTCAAAAGATATATTAAGTGAAAACAATTCAAAGGCAATGGGCATAACAAAAACAGAGTCTTACAAAGTTTGGTCATTATAATAATTTCAGTAATGTTCATCCACAGGCTGTGTGATACTAGAGATGATGATCATTGTTGCACAGTAGTAAATGGTGTAAAACACTAAAAGCCAAGTCAAAGAGCATATGATTTTCTTTACACTATAAGGACACATTGCAAAGATTGAGAAAATGCACACTCTTCTCTTTTAGTATGAAAAAAGATAAAGGAAAAACAAGCTTTGAAAAGCAGAGATTTGGATACCATACAATAATTTAGATAAGATTTGATGAAGGGCATACAGCTAAAATGAAGGAAAATAATAGAATGTGTGCTTGGTAGACTGCAAATGTAAGAACTGACAAACATTTGCATTTATATATATCTTACAGACACAAATAATGAAGTGTAATGCAAGCAAAACTACTTAAACTAAATAAAAGTAAGACGATTATGAGATAAAATTTAAAATGTTCCCAAAAAGTGGATCTCAAACTTGGATGCACAAAAAGAATTACATAGGGAGAAAAAGAGAGCTCTAATTCCGTCCCAAGACCAATTATGTAAAGGTCCCAGGTGAGGAGATTCAGGCATGTGTGTTTTTGCAAAGCTCCCCTGGTGATTCTAATGTGCACACAGTGTTGAACACAACTGTTGTCTTAATCATTCTCCAGATGTGCTTTTAACTTGTAAAACAAAAGAAAAATAAATAGGAAGTGACACTTGTATGAGTCTTCTTTTCTTTCTATGCTTACTCTAAGTAGAAACTGAGGCCACATGCAAAATCTGTAACATGCCAACTCTCTGTGGCTTCGCAGCAGTAAACAACACTTAAGTAAATGCCCCAGGCTGGTCCAGTTATTGAAGCTGAGATTGAGTTGAATCTTGTCTGGCCACATATTTGATATGTGTAATTTAAAATTATCTAACTTACGTAAAGGCTCATAATTGCCTTACAATATTTCTTTGAAATTGTTTAGAAATCTATAAACATTGTAAGTATGTTATCCATTCTCTGCATAAAATTTTGGGAGATTCTACATAGATATCTAATAAGTCACTACAAGGCACATATATAGTAGGTCCACATCATAGATATCTAATAAGTCACTACAAGGCACATATATAGTAGGTCCACATAGATATCTAATAAGTCACTACAAGGCACATATATAGTAGGTCCACGTAGATATCTAATAAGTCACTACAAGGCACATATATAGTAGGTCCACGTAGATATCTAATAAGTCACTACAAGGCACATATATAGTAGGTCCATATAGATATCTAATAAGTCACTACAAGGCACATATATAGTAGGTCCACATAGATATCTAATAAGTCACTACAAGGCACATATATAGTAGGTCCACATAGATATCTAATAAGTCACTACAAGGCACATATATAGTAGGTCCACGTAGATATCTAATAAGTCACTACAAGGCACATATATAGTAGGTCCATATAGATATCTAATAAGTCAATACAAGGCACATCTATAGTGGGTCCAAATGTGTGTTTTGAGACAACGAACTTTGGGTCATAGTGTGTCATAAAGAAAATAAAAACTCAATGACTTTTTTCTCTTTGAAAGTTTAAAATGTACAAGTAAGGTTAAGTAAAATAAAGAAACTGTCAGGTCTGAATCATGTTTAATTCAGAGGCCACTATGGAATGTTTCATAAAGCATTTTCAACAGAATGAATTAAAGCTCTTGAAAAAAGGTATATATTGTTTCTTTCACTGATTTCTTTATAGGAATATCAACTTATGTATGATGTTAACTTGTATAAACATAAAAAAGTCACTGACCAGCTATGATATTATCAAAAATCCACTTTTTAATTTCCCTATGTTTATCAAAATTCTTCTGGTATATATTATAAAACAAGTATTTGTGCTATCTTTTGACATCACCTCATCAGAAATAATTATTATATTTTATGTTGAATTCCATTGTCTTTGATATATACTTTTGAAGCCATCATTAATCCACAAATTCTTCCTTTTTCACTGTAAGCAAATGATTTGTAAGGCCTTTCCCAGTAACTCACTTGTCTACACTGTCAGAATTTTCTCTTACTCTTTCTTCTTAATTCACAAAATTCTAAGGCTCTTGGCCTGTTATTTTTTCCTCCCATTTATTCATTTATTTATTTAGTCAATTTACAGCCTGATGCAAGCCCCCTTCTCCCTCTCCTCCCAGCTCCACCCTTCCGCCAATCTCTCCCCTTCTTTTCAGAAAAGACCTAATTGGTCCACTTCAGTATGCTTTCTAATGTAGCTTTACTTTTCATACTTCTGTAATCACAGGATGTGAAGTAAATATAAAGGTATAATAGATAATTTACAGATTATATTCTGAAATTTAATGTGTTTTTGAAATGTGGGCGATTTATATGTATACACATACACACACACATATATATATGAAACATATTTGAAATATTTTTCTTGTACACCTGTTCATCTTGTTCATGATCAGATGTTCTCATGCATACAAAATATTCATAATCTTTTAATTATTTTTTCATCGTATCTAAGGCCCACTTAATGTTACTTCTGATACACTTCAGGTGTTTTGGGCTCAGTCTCTGATTATTTTAACTAGAGTTATATTTTTCATTATTCATGAGAATTTCATATATATAGCAGTGCTGTACAGAGTGAATTCCATGACAGACAAGGCTACACAGAAAAACCTTGTCTCAAATAAACTAAAAAAGTTTAATATTTAAAAAATTTAATAATCTTCATAACATAGATTCCATGAAGTTGATGAAGCTAGATGTGATGTCCTGTGCCAAACCAATATAATATTTTCATGATTTTGGAACCCAGTGTCATATTATTATTATATAATTGTATTTAGTACTTTTAAAAAGATTATTTTGTTTAAATAATTGCTTCATTTTGAGAAAAGAAAATTAGAGAAATCACCCCTGTTTTAGTCTTATTTTTCTACAAAACCAGAATATGCTATTAGATATTAGGAAAAAATTATCAACATGGAGGTCAATGATTAAAATATGAAGAAAGTACAGATTTGATGTCTTACAAGATATGGAATTATAGAAAGTTCCTGTGTCTCAGGGATGTTATATTGAATTCTTCAACTTAAAAATATGACAAATTCAGGGTATAAGAAAAATTAGACAAGAGTAATTGACAGCATGAATAGAATAAAAAGGACTTGTAGAAAAGGATTCAAAGTATTCTTTCTAGAAAGTGATACAAAGGTAGATGTTCTGTTCTTCATTCTTATCTGCAAGGATGGCATCTGATATGCTTGTTGTTGACTGTTAACATTGTTTTCCTTCTAATTAGAATCATGATACGCATATATGTTGTTTTCAGGGAGTTCATTGAATCAATGACTTCCCCTCAAGTTGAGAAAATATTAAATGACATTGAAGTTTTAACAGAATTACACAACTGAATAAAAAGGCAATATTACGCACACATGTGTGTGCATGCGTGTGTGTGTGTATGTGTGTGTGTGTGTGTGTGTGTGTGAGAGAGAGAGAGAGAGAGAGAGAGAGAGAGAGAGAGAGAGAGAGAGAGAGGGAGAGAGAGAGAGAGAGAGAGAGAGAGAGAGACAGACAGACAGACAGACAGACAGACAGACAGAGACAGAGAGAGAGAGACAGAGAGAGCTTTGTTTCTGTTGTTACATGATGAAAATATGCTTCCTAAACTCACATTAGCTAGTGAAGCATTCAAGTTAATAATCTTCCTTGGGAACAATTTAAAAGATAAGAAGAGTGACAATGTATAACTGTGCTTAAAATTGTTTGAAAAGCAAATGCAGTGTATTTTGGTTATACCTACAAAAAAGAAAATAAATACATTGAGACAGGTATGCTAATTACCTTGAATTAGTTCATGATTTCTTAGTGTACACACGAAACAAAATATAATATTATATATTTTATGCATCTATTATTCTTATGCAGAAATCTTATAGTGTAACACATAGATAAAACTATGTCACTTGTTTTCAGTTTTAATGAATGAGATTACAAAAGAATCACATTTACAGCTGGGCAGTGGTGGTGCAAGCCTTTAATCCCAGCACATGGAAGACAGAAGCAGGTGGGTCTCTGTGAGTCCAGTGGGTCTCTGTGAGTTCGAGGCCAGCCTGGTCTACAAAACAAGTCCAGGACAACCAGGGCTACACAGAGAAACCCTGTCTCACAAAACAAACAAAAACAAAAAAACAAAAAACAAACAACAAAAAAGAATTACAATTAAAATGATTGAATATGTTAATTATATATTAAACATATTTATGTTATGTATAATCAGAAGATTGAAATGATCAAGTGAATTAAGGCAATTTTCTTTACAGTTGTCTGAATTCTTGCCCATTGTGTAGTTTCCCAATAATTGAGATTGTGCTTAAGAGAAAAGCACATTTGCCTGGTTCGGTGCCTATGGATTCCTTAAAATATACATCCTGAAGTGAACTTTTACAGTAGAAGTTGTAAAGGAATAATTTCCAAAAGGTTGGCACTCACACTCTATATTTTTATTCTGACATCTGGATAAGCTGCAAGGCATTGAATGTGATCTCAGAGGCATTCATCCATAGAAACCCCTGTTGCGACAGACAATGAGAACAGAGAGCTGATTCTTAGGCTTGAGGCACATCTAAAACCTAGCTGTCCTTTTTTTTTTTTTTAATCTTCGCATGTCTTGTCTGAGGCATTTTACAAATTTTTAGACTAAATTAATTCCTTGCCTTACACAGGAGTAGAGACAGCTTTGAGCATCCTGCATTTTACAAACTGAATGTGTGCCGTGCTTCCAAACAACTCACTCTGTGTTAGGTGGATGCTTTAGGAAAGCACAGCTCTGAAATCAGCCTTGGATATCTGTGAGAATAGAGTATTCCTTGTTCAGATTATTTGCATATCATCTGAAACTCTCCACAGAGTCTTAGTCTTATTATTCTAATAGTACATATTATATACACATATACATTAATGGCTTGAAAAAAACATACCTGAAACATATTTGCTCAAAATGTAAAATTTACAGCTCTATAAGACAGATATGGCATCAGTGTACTTTCCAGTGTTTTTGGCACTCTGTTATTTTATTTATGATATGTATGCCTATACATGTTTAATGAAGAATTACTTTGCAAGTGAAAATGGTTAATATGTTTTGCATGCAGCATCTGTGAAGGAAAAGAAAGGAAATAATTTAAGAGCTCAAAGTAGAGTTAGTGAAACCCATGAAACTAAGTACTACAGAGACCGATTCACTGTAAGCAAATAGTTTACTGAATAGATTTAAAATATCACAAGCATTTGTAGGGTGAAAGCACATGTTTGATAGTGCTGCCGGATGCCAGTATTAAAAACTGATATCCAAGTAATGAATTTGGAGGAAAGGAAACGGAAATTACTATAAAAATACAGAAAAAGACCTCTACTCAAGGGAAAGTTAAGGCAGTAAAATCAAGTAAACAATTAATATTCATTGGATGAGAGAGATTCCAAGACAGCTACACAGTATTTTTTGGTCTAGACTGTGGGGAAATGTCAATATTAGTAACGTGAAAAGTAGGACATACCGATGGAAGATAGTGTAAAGTTAGCTAGTGGCCATGCTGTGTTGATTTGAAAAGTGACATGATTCGTAAATCAGTTCGTCTTTAGGAATGATACACTCACATGTGGTAGCAAGTAGTATTTGTTGTTAAAAAGACAGGCCGACTGGTAAAAATTAGGTAACACAAAGTGGACTCATCTGGTAACTGAATTACAAATTAAGAGTACACACCCGTGTTTGTAAAATGTATAGCAGTTTCCCTTCATAGAGGCCTACTTTTTATTTTCATTTTATTTCTGCTATCTTTAGCAAAGGTGAAATATGAAGTAGTCTAAAACTATACTTGTAACCAGCAAATCAACATGTTTCTTATAGATTTTACTTTTGGAATAACCTTCTTCAAACATTCAGGCTTCAAGCATTCAGGCTGTGTGTGTGTGTGTGTGTGTGTGTGTGTGTGTGTGTGTGTGTGGGTGTGTGTGTGTGTTCATTCATGTGCAGTACTACACATGTACTGGGTAATAAGCAATGGAGTAGAAAAACTACATAGAGAAAACTTGGCACAGAACACAAACATTAAAATGCATATCTCACTTTGATACATAGCCAGTTGTTCTACTCCACCTAAAGAAACACTGGTAAAAGGTGTTTATTTGTGTTCCCATAAGCCCCACCCCTTCCCTTCATGTAAGAATGTTGACTGGTTTGGTATTCTATAGATCTGGACAAGCAATCACATCTGCTATGAGTTTATACATGAACCAGTCTTGTCATATCCAGAAGAAAATAATCTCCTCTGGTCATACTCAAATTCTGGCTGTTATAATTTCCCCCTTTTTCCTCAATAATACTCCTTGAGTATTTTGGGAAGGGAATGCAGTGCAGGTGTTCCATTTGTGATTGAACATTCTAAAGACCTTTATTTTCTAGATTCTGGCCAATTGTGAATTTCTACTTTAATTACTGTACATTGCACAGTAAAGCTTCTCTAATTAAATGAGAGTTGCACTAATCTATAGGTATAGAGATACAAACTTATAGAGCATTTGAGATTATATATATATATATATATATATGTGTGTGTGTGTGTGTGTGTGTGTGTGTGTGTGTGTGTGTGTGTGTGTGTGTGTATACCCCTGGATCCTATGAGCTATTTAACCATGGTGTCTTGGCCAGATTTACAGTTTCAAGAATATCTTTCCTCTTGTGGAATAAGACTAAACTCCAATTAGAAAGCTTTTGGTTATCCCTGTAACATTCATGACACTATTGTACCAATGTTTCTTGTCACACTGGTTGTTATTATAGTTCCCAATTAGATAATACTTCTGACAACTTTTCTCCCTCATCAATTCACTTAGCGCTTTTAAGGACTATGAAGCTACAAAGCAAGAAGCAAGCTTCCTCGTCACTATTAACTTGATCTCTCAATGTCTTGTATTAAAAGTGTATAGTGTCTTTATAAAAACTGTCTTAGCATCATATTTGCATGGGAAACAAAATGCAATGGTCATAACTTGCATTGTATGGAGAATAAACACCTGAAGGGGAAGTATGCCATATCTATATTGGACACCTTATTTGGCAACCTATATTCTAGGAGAAGCATCATATCCTGTGTACAGTATCTCCAATAAATCTACATATATGAGCTTATTAATTGTAGATTACCATACAGCATTTTCTAACCATTTCATTTCAGTTTACCATCTGATTTATCCTCCTTCCCTCCTTCTCCACTCTTAAACTTTTCTCCTCATTACTTCTATTTCCCCCTACATATCATTTTTGTTCTATCTGTTTTCCAATAAGAGCTTTCTTACCCTTCCCCAGTAAATTGTCTCTGTATACTTTCTCTGGTGTCTACACATATTCTGAGCTAATTACTCAAATATAAATATTCAATATTAGGATCAACATATGAGTGAGAATATTCCATACTTGCCTTTCTGTCTCTGGATTGCCTCATTCAATATGTTTTCAAGTTCCATATGTTCGCCTGAAATTTTCATATTTCTTGGCTCTTTTGTATATCCTCCTCTAGAAAAACATGCTCACCCTTGTTTATTATTGCTTTAAATAATAAATGTTATCACATTAAATAGCCATCATAAACCTACAAAGAAGAAGTATGGAGATGTTATAGGTTGTTTGATGAATACACAGTTATCACAGGTGTAGTTCCTATCTGAAAACAACCAAGGTTCTCTCTATCATCTATTTCTCTCCTCTCTCTTTCTCTCACTCTCTCTTTCTCTCTCTGTCTATCTGTATGTCTGTCTGTATGTATGTATGTATGTATGTATGTATGTATGTATGAATATCTATGCATCTATGTATGTATCTGTCTATCTATTTATCTATCTATCTATCTATCTATCTATCTATCTATCTATCTACCATCTGCCTAATCTATTACTATCTGGCTGTTGTCTAATACATGAATATAAAGTGACATTGGGTTGTTTCATGGCTATCTTATTACCATTAGGTTTGTGAATTCAATTTTACTTACAAAAAAGATCCTGTTCAAAATTTCTCATGGAGACATTGAGATACATGTTAATTTTTTTCCAAGTAAAACTCTATTTGTCCAGCATTGAACATTCTCTGGAAATACCTTCCTTTTAGATATTCCTTTGAATATAAAACATCATTCATGCATGATTCTATTTTGTTTCTTTATATTTGTGACAGAGGATTCCTAATTAGTTCAGAACACCCTGAAGGACAAGGCCATGGAGCCTACAACATCTGACAAGAAGGCGTAGCACTTCTGTCCTTCCCCTCTTAGCTGGCTTTCCTAGAATTTTCTGAAGACTCTTGTTAGAGATATTCCTTTGATTGAATTAAAATCAAATCCAAAATTCAACTTTGTATTACATCCCAATGGTGCAAGTTTTAGGAGCAAAACATCATTCTCAGTAGTGCAAATTAAATATGTAAATTAATCTCCCAAACAGTAGACTCTGTATCTTCTGAACTCAGTAATGGGCTCTGATTTTTTTTGCTTAAATATTTTTATTTATTTAATTAATTTATTCATATTTCAACTAAATTGTTTCACCTCACTTATATTCTCTCATTCCTCCATCGCTCCCTCTTTCACCTTATTCCCTTCCCATAGGTATGTAACAGAAGGAGACCTCCTTCCCCACCATATGGACCCTCTTAAGTCTCATCTTCAGAGCCTGCTTATCCTTTCTCTGAGTGCCTCCAGGCCTCCCAACCAAGGAAAAGTGGTCAAATATGGGGCACCAGAGTTTTGTCAGAGTAGTTTCCCCCCTGTCTACACAACTGTGGAGAATATCTTGTCTATTGGCTAGATCTGAGTAGGGGTTCAATGTTTGCTGCATGTATTGTATTTGGTTGGTTCAGTAATTTGAGCAGACCCCCAATTTTTAAACTACCATGTTTCTTAAGTTTATTTGTGTTTTTCTGTACACACACACACACAGAGACAGACACACACAGACTATAATTTTAATGTGAACTTAGATTGTATCCATATTGTCTTTCTTATTTTTCTATTTTCCCCCTTTACATTTATTATTATCCCCTTTATATTCTTACTCAATATATAGTGATAACAGTTTTCATTCCCTCTCCTCTTCCAAGTTCCTTCCCACTTCCCTTCCCATTCAGATCCACTCTATCTCTTCTTAGAGCCTCTTCTAAGAGAGATTAAAACACAAAACATAACAAAAGGAAATATAATATGATAAACAAAAACCATCACACTGAAGGTGAAGAAAGAAAACTGACAGGGAAAAAAGAGGCCATGAGAAGGCACTGGAATCAGAGACCCACTCATTCATATACCTAGGAATGCTATTAAACTGGAAGTGATAATCAATGTGCCAAAGACCTGTTGCTGATGTGTTTAAGCCCTTTACTTGTTCCTTCAGACTCTCTGAGTTTATATGAGCATTGCTCAGCTGATAGAGAAGGCCTTACTCCCCGTGTGTCCTCTATTCCTTCTGGTGCTTTTTCTCCTCCCAGCTCCTCTTCTTCAGGGTTCTGTGAGCTCTGAGGGGAAGGATTTGGTAGAGAGATCTCATTTAGAAATGTGTGTTCCAAGTTCTCTCTTTTTCTCCTCTCCCTCTCTATTGTTCCTCTCTCCCTCTCTCTCCCCCTCCCTCTATTCCCTGCTTCTCCATAATGTCTGACTGCGGGTCTCTGTATTTGTTTCTATGTGCTGAAAGAAGAAGTTTATCTGCTGATGACTGAATAAGGCACGGATATGTAAATATAGCAGAATAATATTAGGAGTCATTTTATCCGAATTTTTGGGGGGTTTTCTGTTTGTTTTTCTGACCAGTAATATTTTGTTTTATCCTAACTTTCTAAGATATCTAGTTTCCGGTTCTTAGTCATACCTGGAGTGTTGGGTACAGGTTCCATCTTGTGGAGTAAGGCTTAAGTCAAGTTAGATATTGGTTGTTTACACCCACAAGCCTAGCACAGTGTGCAGGCAGGACAAATTGTAAATTAAAGGTTTTGTAGCTTCTTTTTTGTTTATATTTCTGTTTTTGTGGTCTACAGAGCACCTCCTCATATGAAATGCACCCAAAAGTAGTATAAGGGTTCTATGTAGGCACCATGTAGCCTTCCCTTGTTCAATTAGGTATGTGGATGTTGTCTTCAGCATTGAGGTCTTTCTGTCCATTTGAAGAGAGCTGCTTAATGTCTTAACATCTTAGGTGATTTGGGTATTTTCATGGGACCCATTTGGCCAGCAACTAAATTAAATATAACCCAGTCCAAATACTGGAGAGTTTGTTGGTAACAAGTGATAGCCAACTCAGTTTCCATCTCTCTTATTATCTGAAGACTTCATTAGGATGACCCTCATATATTTTTGGAAGTTTTCACTGCACTAGGCTTCCCTACTGCCCCTCAAATGCCCCTAAATTCCAGCCATCTCTTCCTGTGTTCCCTTCTCAACCCCATCTTACACATCTCCCCCACATGATCCTCCAGTTGTTGTCCCATATGGCCTCAGACCACTCATTAAATATATATTTGCCCTCTCCAGAAGATCCGTGTGTCTCTGTTAGTTCTTTACTGTGTAGATAACTTCTCTGGACCAATGGACTATATCTTGGTTATTATTTCTTTAATAGCTGTTATCAAGACAAAGGGGATAAATATCATATTTCTATTTCTATGTCTGTATTACCTCACTCAGAATAATTTTTATAGTTCCATCTATTTGCCAGTAAATTTCATTATGTTATTTTTAACAAGTAAGTAGTACTCCATTGTGTAAATGAACTACACTTTATTAATCCATTCTTTTGTGGAGGTAGTTGTCATTCTTGAAAGAAAATTTTTCAAGTATTCTGATTATTATAAAAGGAATTAATTTTTCACATATCTTTTGATAAAGCCTGGTATGTTTTAGAATTTTTCTTATAGCTCATAAACTTTATTGTGAACATTATAAAATTAATAAGGTACATAAATGTGAGTTCTAGAATACACTCTGTCAGTCTATGTGATGATCAATTAAATTTCCCTAGTGGGAGATTTTACAACTCCTGTGTGACGTTTTATCACTTTCGTCACAACATATGGGCACCATACACAATCATTATGGAACAGTGTCAGGACTAGTTCATGAAGAACAGACCTCTGACCATACCCTGCTGTCAATGAATGCATATGTGTGTGTATGTTTTCATTGTTACCAAAATCCCCATGAATATGGTCCTCTGCATGACCTATGCTATGCAGCCTCCTTCAAATGACATGCTACATAAGTATATTAAATCCTGACATTTTCTCATTTATTTATCTTCATTGAGAGGAAGATGAAGAACGTCTTTATGACTTCACTTTGAATAGAAATTAAAAACCTAGTAACTATAGAATCAGCACAGAAGTGTGGCAGCGTTACCAAAGAAGTTCCATTTCTGTTAAATGTCTACACAAATCAAAACAAGGAATAACTCCTGGGAACTTTTTGTGTGTTGATTATTTTTCAGATTAGTAAAACCTGCTAGAACTATCCCTTGGTGATCATCATTATGATACAAAAGTCTCGTATAGATAAACATCTACGTAAGCATGGGATTTCTTTTCAGCATGGAGTCCTTTCTGTTTTCTATTGTGACAATTTAATTTTTAAAAGCAAGTGAACCAATCTCATCTAGAAGTAGGATGAATTGTAATCTAGAAATAAAGTTACTGCTAACATGCAACATCATTACACAGCCTATTGTTGTTATGATTTTGGAAAAATAACTCAAAGAAATCCATGCGACACCCTCCTTATTTACCTTAAATGGCATAATGCTAGCCACCACAGCTGTCTCTGTGCGTGATTAGTTCCTTAGCATCTACAAATTCTCTTCCATTATGATTTGCAGACACTAGCGTTTCCAATCACTATCACCATGAAGACTCTCCCAGGAACTCCTGTGCTCCATTCAACTTCCTCAGACATGAGTTCTTCAAATTCTAAATTACAACTGGTTAATTCCTTTGCTTACCAAGCAGCACTAAGTTCTTCTTCTTCTGTTGGGGTGGTGATGCTTGCCATTTGTGTAACGATCTAAAGTATTATATATCTGTCATTATATGTCCTTTGCCTATTCCTAATAATTTATTTGGGGTATAGAGTATTGGCATATTATATTTCTAATGTAAGTGTTGTAAATATTGATGATATAAATTTATTTATGAATTCAATAATGTTAGTTAAAAACTCTGAAGCCATATAATCAGTCTGTATCTGTGTATATCTGTGTGATATTTAATATTTCAATGTTATATTTTTAGTGTTCCGTTTTATTTTTGTATTAATTTTATTTAAAGTACTCTTTGACATTTTCCATATTATATCTTTACAAAATTAAATGCCCATTTCTTTATTTTATCACATATAAATAGTTCTGGTACCCATAGAACCTATAATGTTATTAATCAAATTTCTGGTTTGTATAAATTTAAGGTCTCTCTAATATCCAAAGAAAATTTCTAGGACACTTTGATTTGGTAGTGTGTTCTACATTCAATTTAAGAAAATGTTCCTTTGATTTAAATTTTAAATGAATATTAAGATAAGCTTAATATTGTTGGACACAGAGCATGTGATAGAGGATGAATTTGATTTCTGTAATTTTCTATGTAACAGTTAACAATTGTCTGCCACTGTGTTCTTGCAAAGGGGCTAAGCATGCATCTTTAATTCTGGCTCTCAGTTACTTCACGGCCAGCCTCATCCTCATAGCAGTTTATATGCCAGCCAGAGCTACATAGAAAATATCTCAAAAATAGTGTAGGGTAAAGAGGTTAAGAAATAATTTTATTTAATATAGCTAATAGATACCTGTTAGTTATTTCAGTCATAAATAATTTTCTTATAAGCAACAATATAGAGAAGCAGATCTTAAATACACACAGGGATGGGAGGTCAGGCTAAATAAAAAGTTTGCCATTTAAAAGCAGAGTTTTAACATGATTTACAAATTACTACAAGACGAAATATTCCCTAATCATGATTAAAAGTTGTTATAATATCTCTAAGGTACAATGAAATATAAATATTAAGTTTGCGGATATAGTCTTGGGACTTACGTGTTTCACTTAGAAAATTGGCAGTGTGCATCCTAAACAAGTATTCTTCCCTTGAGCTATAGAAGTTAAGAGATATAAAGTGCACCTGTAATAATTCAGATAAAATTTATTTTGAATAGAACAAGAGCAATATTCTGTCTCAAGTTATTTGATTAATTTATTAAATTTGCCCAAACATGTATCCATTAAGTGCATATATCATTTATGATCATTGGTAATACAGTTTAAGATGCAGCTCAGATAAGGCTGGTGCTGTGCTTACATTTTGGAATACTGTACCTTGAATAACTATTAGTTGAAATCTATAATTTGAAATATATTAGAGAACTCTTCAGATTTTCAAAAGTCAGCAAATTTAAATTTATAATTACATTTTGCACTAATGGAATAATTTTGGAAATGCTGCCAAAGCTACAGATTGTAGGAATGACAGTATTTTTTAAAACCCAATAACACTTAAAACCTATTCCTTGGAATAAAATCTCACATTATAGCCAAGAAAATAAAAGCATAAAGATGTCTTTAAAACTACATTTAATTATGAGTAAGATTATTATGATAAGCTTGTTGTTCAATTACAGTGCAAATCAGAGAGCAATGTAATCTGTTTATTAGCTATATGGACACTTAATGTCCAATGTGGACAAAAGAAAATGATAAGTATAAATGCTCAAAAAAACCAGTTTTTAAAATTTTGAAAATAGAGTTTGCATTATAACAGATATTGTGGGCAAGATTGAAAATGAAGGAAAATGTATTATCTATGTCTGAGATAGAAGAAAGTTTTTTACTTATTTCCAAACACACCAAACTTCAAGTCACATTTTATTGTACATTGTTTACTATGAAATTTACTAGGTTTAGCATTGTAAGGTTTAAATTATGGGGAGATAATTTTGAATTTATTTCCTTTAAATATTCCAAGAGTGAAGTTATAGTTTGCTATTTATGTTCATTTTTCATAATGTATCTTGTATTTTAATATCAAACTGGTTTTCAGATTTTTATAAATACATGTGTGACAACAATGTTTTTCTGCATATATATATATGTACACATATAAGCATACAGATATATAACTTTGATTCAAAGACATTATGTTTTGTTATTTATAGCTATTATAAATGTGCTTAAAGTTATCACAAGCCACATTGCTATTTGTGCCACTGTCTTAGCTTCATGTGTTAGATAATATTCTATTCATTTGAAAGACTACAAGTATAGTATTTCACTGAAAATGTTTAGTTTCTTTTAAAATGAATCCATCTTCTACGCAATAGTCACATTTAGGTTAAATTATGTTGATCTCTGATATATAGTTTTGCATAAATTTGGTTAAAACTCAAAATTTAGTCTCTATATCAGCAAATCATAGATATATTTTTTTCTGAAGTCCTCCATGAGTTGTTATATAATTTAAATTAGTATAAACCTCAGGCTGTTACAACTCCATGTGGTTATTTGGTGAACCCTTATCTGAAAACACTAAATTGTACCAAAATATCATGAATGTTCAGGAAAGATCACTTATGCACTCCCAAAAAAGTGTTGCGTGCTAACTGGAGCTATTGAAAACGTACTTTTCATTTTGATGCGTATACCAATATATTTTTATATATTATGTAGCACTCTTGCGTTGTACTGGGTAAAGAGAACATAGAAAGCAAGAACTGTATTTACGTTTTGGCTTTGCATAATGTTGGTGTGTAACTTGGAAAAATTCTGACTGCACAGTTGGCTAGGGAAATATGAAAAAGATAATACACCTTTTTTAATATGTAATTAGTGAATAGTAAAATCTTGTCTAAATTTGAATAAGTTAATTCACTTTATTCCATGATAGACTGTCTGTAAATTACAGAGACTAATACTATCTCATCCACACATTTACCAAAGATATACAGAGACGCAGCCTTAATAGCCCATACAAATAACTGAAACTTCTGTTCGTATGTCAACCATAACAAATCTGTCTATATTATCAATTATTAGCAAGTTGCTCACACTGATTTTCTTAGAAAGAGTTGATTACTCTTATCGCTGTACTCCCATATTTCAGCCATATCCTTAATGTAGTAATTATTTTTTGCAGTATTTTTAATTATTTATTTGTTCACTTTACATCCTGAGTGTTGTCCATATTTCTCCTTTCCCCCAATCCCATCCCAGCTTCCCTATTTCTCAGATGGGGAGGCCCCTTCCCATCTACCCCAGCTCATCAAGTTGCATCAGGATTGAACATGCCCTCTTTCCCTGTGGCCTGGTAAGGCAGTCCCTCCAGGAGGAAGTGATCAAAATGCTGGCAACTGAGTTCATATCAGGGATAGCGTCTGCTCCTCTTATTAGAGAACCTACATAAAGCCTGAGCTTCCCAGGGTCCAGTCCATGCATGGTCCTTACATGGCACTTCAGCCTTTGCAAGACTCTCTGGGTCCTGGTTAGGCGGCTCTGTTGGTCTTCTTGTAGAACTCCTGTCATTTCTAGGATGTTTTCTCCTCCCTGCTCCCCATTTTCCCACAAGAGTCCTTATGCTTACATGAATGTTTGCCTGTGAGTCTCAACATCTATTTCAAACCACTGCTGGATGGAAAAATTGCAGAGGGCAGCTTTGATAGGCTGCTGTCTACAAGCACAGCAGAGTATCAATAATAGTGTCAGGGGTTGGCTCTCTCCTATGACATGTGTCTTGAGTTGGGCCAGGCATTGAGGACTTTCCCTCAATCTCTGCTCTATTTTTACCCTACACATCTTGTTGGCTGGGTAAATTTGGAGTGGAAGGTTTTGTGGGTTGGTTGGTGTTCTCCTCCCTCCACTGAGTCCTGTCTAGTTAGAGCATGGTCTCTTCAGTCTCCATGACCTCTGCTACTAGGAGTCTCTACTAGACTCCCTCTTATCCCCTCCCAGAATCCTACCCTGACTGAGGTCTCCAGCTTCTCACAGAGATGCCACTGCCCACTGTTTCTCTTTTCTATACAAGTCTTCTGTCCTCCTGTCTCCAGTATCCCCAGATTGGATCTCCACCCTCACATCTCTGTGCACTCCCTCTCCTCTCTTGTCCCTTCTCTTCAAGCACTACCAGTCTCTGCTCTATTTCCATTTCTGGGTGAGATTTAAGCATCCTCCATGGATCCTCCTTCTTATTTATCTTCTTTAGGTCTATGCACTGAAGTATGTTTATACTGTTCTACACTTTCTATGTCTGGTTTATTTCACTCAGGATGATAATTTTTAGTTCTACCCAATTGCATGAAAATTTCATGATTTTTTTTTGTTTTTAATAACTGAGTAGACTTCCATTGTGTACACATACTACAGTTTCTTTATCCATTTTTCAGCTGAGGGAAATAGATTCTGGCTATTACTAATAAAGCTGCTATGAACATAGATGAACAAGTATCCTTGTTGTATGGTGGAGCATCATTTTGGTATATGCAAGGTGTGCTTGCTATAGCTGGGTCTTGAGGTAAAGCTATTCCCAATTTTCTGAAAGAGCACCAGATTGCTTCCCAATGCAATTATACAAGTTTACACTCCCACCAACAATGGAGGAGTATTCTTCTTTCTCCACATCCTGGCCAACATGTGTTGTTACCTGACTTTTGATCTTAGCCATTCAGATAGGTGTAAGATTGAATCTCCGAGTTGTTTTGATTTGCATTTCCCTGGTGACTAAGAATGTTGAGCATTTCTTTAAGTGATTCTTAGCCATTCAAGATTCCTCTGTTGAGAAGTCTCTCTTTAGTTCTGTGCCTCATTTTAAATTGGATTATTTTGTTTGTTAGTGTTTAATGCTTTGAGTTGTTTATATATGTTGAATATTAGCCCTTTGTTGGATATCGGATTGATGAAGATCATTTACCAATCTGTAGGCTAGTCTTTCAACATATTTTATCTTAAATTGTAAATTGTGTGTGTTTGCTTAGCATTTGGGGTAGCATAGTGCATGCATATGTTCCAGGATCCACTAGAGCTAGAACATCAATCACTTAAAACCTGTTTACCATGGATTCTTGGAACTGAATTCAGGTACTCTACAAAACTGGTGTGTGTTGTGAGCCATTGAGGCATCTTGAAAATCCATTTTATAAAGAAAGTGTGTGTGTGTGTGTGTGTGTGTGTGTGTGTGTGTGTGTGTGTGTGCAGATTCACATGAGTTCATATGCTTATGGAATCCAGAAGAATGCATCAAATCTCCTTGAGCTGGAATTGCAGACAGGTTTTAGATACTTGATGTTGGGAAGTAAACTATTATATTTTGCAACAATGAAAACAAAAGAACCATGAGGCATTGTCAAATTTCAAGGTAGACATTCTAATATTACTCTAAAACTTACATTTAAATAGGTATTAAGGATTTTAAAGTAATTATATTATATTATTTTTATCTTTCATTTTTAAACTTTCTCTTATTTCAAAACTCAGAAGCTGTTAGAGGATTTGGAAGCCATGGAACTACTATAGAAAGAGCAAGACCTAGGTCCTTCGTATTCCTTTTGAAATAGGAGATATCTATAATCTTGACTATATGCATAAATTGACTTAATTCAATGCCTAAATAAATTCAATCAACCATTTAAAATTCAAGTACCCCAGCATTTTATTTTTTGTCTTTTTATAGAGACATACAAGCACATTTTTCTATCATTAGATAATAGCCTGAAGAATTTTACTATTGTTCACTTTGAGTTATAGGCACATAAAATACACATCAGATAACATAGTTCTGGTGTTCAAAATGTAAATACGGATGACCCTTAAATATAAAGTTAACACAGCAGACTATAAATGTTTTTATACACAACCTTTCTTCAAGGTAATCAGCCCTTCCTATGCCATGCCATGGGGTAATAAAAATCTAAACTAGTGTGCTTTGCCCAGACACCTAAGAAAAATGCAGCTGTTCATCAAGATCATCTTAGTTTTATCAGAGTGGCAGCTGCAATGCACATAATTCATATGGCACATTGGAGCTGTCCATCTGCTGGATGCTGAATTCATGGTTGACTAATCATCTGAAATAGAATTCCTGTCTACTTGTTTGTGCATAACACCATATTCTAATGACTCCAAATTATTTATCTTGCATAGACTTAAACAAAACATCATCCTATTCTCTCTAGAGACATGTTATAAAAACAACTAACTATGGAGAGTAATTTCATAACAAATATTACTTGGGCATATGAACAGATTTATCACATAGTAATCAATCATAGTATCAAAACATAAATCTGTACACATTTACGTATTTTTGAAATTACATGGTGACGTTTGTCTTCCAGAGAAGTGCTCATTCATTAACAACTACTGGAGATTTTATCATTTATTCAGTGTTCATTATTTGTTTAGGACATTATTTCATTGATATTAATAATCCCACTGACTTAGAGTAGTAATAAAACTGCCCTAATTAGTATTTCACTATTGCTAACATTAAGAGGAATTTCTGACTGGAAAAGATGTTCAATTATTTTCCCAGTCTAATTATTCACTCAGCAAGCACTTAATTTCAACATGTACTGTCTATACACCAGATGCTTTGATATGCTTCAATAACAATAATGAATCGGCTTAACTGGGATTATTTTGATGCTATATAGTGAACCCATTGGAATATGATATGGTAACAGAAGTAGACAGTATTGGGCAAGTACCCAGCAAAAAGTAACTCATTCTACTGAAAGAGAATGAACTTGCTTTGGCACTTGGGATACACATGGATGTTCTTTGGGATAGAAAATCCTACTTTATTTTGGACTATCTACTCAGGTAGTTTTCTCCATTTATATGCTTTTAAAGCTAACATGCTTGTTGCCCACCAGAAGACACAACTATCTAGTGTATACATCACCTTTTAAAGTAGTCCATAATCTGGTGACAATGACAAGTTCAGACATATATGCCAAGAAGACACTTTTGGATGATAGTCATATCTAGACGAAAGGAAAAAAATATCTTTACAGATTTAACAAAGATTAGGAAATATGAATTCTGCACTTTTTGCAATTGTTGATAATAAGACATCAATAGCGAACAGTCAGCATGGAGAAAAGAGCAAATGTAACACAGCCCACGTCCTGACAGCGTTGATGAAAGACAGAGTCACCTGAATCTGGGCCTGTAGTTTTATTATATTAGTGTAAAAGCTTAGTGTAGCCTTAATATATGTGTATATTTCATCCTTTTAAAAATTAATTTAGTTTAATTCCACATAATATTAATAATAGTTATCTGCATTCCTTTTAAAATAAAATTTAGAATGCCCATAATTTTTATCATGCTATAGATTCCATGCATTCAGTATCCTTTTCTGAGTTGTCTTATATGCAAGTACTTGGTTTTATAGTTGTCTGTCTTCTGTACTTTTCCAGTAAGTCTGCTATTAAAATACAGTAAACTATACATAAAAAAGAAGGCATGTGGGCTGTGGAACCAGTCACAAACACTTAAGTAAAAACGCCATGACCCAGGTGATCTAGGTGGTCTTGTTATCTTAATATGCACAGACCTCAGGTCTGTAGTTGATGATTCAATGACTCTGTCATTCATTGAAAGTTTAAAAATACAATTTAGAAAACTCAGAAAAACTACACTAACAATAATATTTTATTAAAACTTTAAGAAATATCATAATTTTGTATCTATATGAATTTATTGTGAATTTCAAAACATATTTTACTTCCTGTTATGATAAAGAATCCTAAATTCACATCTTATAAATGTATTCAAAAGTATTATATAACTTGCTGAACAAAATGAAGACTTTGAAGAATGTTTATTGCATGCATAAGCGCAGTTTCCTTACCACAGATTTTTTTTATTCCGGTGATACTTAAATAGTATTAATAGAAGTTAATACCTCCTTCAGAAGTGTGAAAACATATGAAGAGTTTATTTCAAGGTTTCATTCACAATAAGAAAGAAATTAAGGTTTTGCTAGAGTTTATTCAATTTTTAATAAGCATAGAGCTAAGACTTTTTTAAAAATTGGGTAGGTGAAATGTTGGATTAATTTTTTTCATCAAGTTTTAAAAGATGAACCCAGTACCAACAATTTAAGAATTACTGTTATGGTTGGTTTTGTCAACTTGACATGAACCTAGACATATTTGAAAGAATGAAATCTCAATTAAAGAATTACTTCTATTAAACCAACCTGTGGTCATGTCTTGGTGTGGGTGGGTAATTATGGCCAGCCCACTGTGGCTGTACCCATTCTGGGAAAGTGGACCTGGGGGAGCAAATGTATGCAACCTTCTTTCCTGTCATTTGTTTCAACCCCTGCCTCCAGGTTCTTCTTTAAAGTTTCTGCTCTGACTTCTCTTAATAATGGTGTGGGACCTGGGAGTTCTATGATGAAATATACCCTTTCTCCTCCAAGTTGGTTCTGATTAGATACTTATCCTAGCAACAGAAAATAAACTAGGAGAACTATCTGTGATTATGTATAAGTAAAAGTATGTTTAAGTATGCAGCTACTTCATTTTTTTGTACTGCAAAGTTTCCTAAATTATACTAGTTCAGTGAAGTAGACACAAAATAGCACTGTAATAATACTAATACAAATTAATTTTAGAACCATATTAGAACTCATAGGAAGTCTAAGTAAAAGATAGACAACACCAAACCAGTTTACCTGTTGGTTGTCTCATCGCTCACCTTAAAGATCTGTTCTAAAGCTACAGATGTTTGGAAGTCTGCTCCTGAGTGACATAATCTTGTCAAACAGTCCCAATCATTAAACTTGTGAGACTGACAATATTAACTTTTTCACTAAGATAAAAACACATGACGGTCCAGATTTAGGTTGGCTGTTAAATGAAATTTCCAGTTAACAAAGATTAAAGTGATTCCAAAATGGCGGTACCTATCTCACACTGCATCTGATTAGCAGGAAATCCAGGACTGCACAGCGACCTAAAGACCAAACTGAGAACTACAAAACCCCAGTGCTGATGATTCTCATGTGAAAGGGATCCAAATTGTTTGGGGTACGAGGAAGTCCAACACCTGGCCACCCAGCTAACCCATGGAAAAATCCCTGGGGACAGCCCGCAGTAGCCATCATCTTGGGAAGGACAGTGGGAAATCTCTCCAGCTTCGAGCCCTCACTGCCCTGGGAAAAACAAAAAACAAAAGTGAACCTCAGATGACCATCAGTTCAGAGCTATTGGTCCTGAAATACTCCCAGGGTGTGAAGTAAGCCAGAGACTACAAGATGCCCACATAGGCCCACAGCCCTCAGTAGGAGTGAGCCCAAGAAAGATGACCCCTGCACGTGCTCACTCAGGTGGGCCCAGCAGGGAGCAAGCCAGAGACTATTACCAGTCAGGTACTCCACAGGCCTGGGGAAGGGCACCAGACCATGACAGGGACGACCACCACCCTGAGCCATAATGCATGAGCAGGGCATAATACTCTTAAGACCACTCCTGGAATGACCCCCAAATACCCAGGGACTTGGGCACCAGTGTGATGGTCTAGTGAGCAGTGAGGAGGGAAAAGAGAAGGAGAAACATTGTGTGAGCACAATGAAAAGAGGCAAAACGGAAGAGTGACGTGGAATGGCCTAATGTGAACTGCCAGTGATGCCTCCTGGGACCATGATGGGTTCCTGGCTTGTGCTGCCACCAGGGACCACATCTAGGTCCCTGGCCCTGCAGTAGGAGGGATGGATTACCACCAAAGGCCAGCTGAACATTTCTTACCTGGGCTTCCTCCCAGGGACTTGTTGGTAGAATTGGCCCAACCTCTTGCTGTGGCATCCTTGGAGAGCTGATCCTGGGGGCATGAAAGCAGGAGAGCTGACTCTTTCCCTAGCCAGGGACAGTACTATGGAAAGAATGCTGGCACAAAGCAGAAGTTAAGAGGCATAGAGGATGGGGCATGGCAGAGGTGGTATAGGGTAGAGGGGGAGGTGGGAGTATGTTGCAGCCTGAGGCTATGAGCCAGGGAGAGCTAGGCTACCACTTTTCACTCCCACAGTGGTGTGGACAATGCTAAGTTGGCCCTGACAAGGTCATGAGAGGAGGATAGATAGCTCTGCCTCTCACCTGCTGTAGCACTTGGTCTCTGCACCTTCTATGGGCAGCACAGTAAATGTGACCCTGGATTTGGAGATTGCAGCTGATCCCGACCCTAAGGCTTGAGAGTGGGAGAAACAGCAAGAGGACTAGTTCAGATACCTTTTAGGCCCAGATCCGGGTCCAGTCTTCATATCCAAAGCTACAGTATCTCATGACATAGGGCAACAACAAAGAAGAGACCCAGTGAGTTTCCAGTATTGATAGAGTAGCAAAAGCCAGAAGCCTTATGCCAGACCAATAAGTTATTGCAATGAACATTTGTAAGCAAAGAAGTGTGGACAGAGGGGTATACTGTGGGAAACACTGTGACACACTGCAGCTTCCACAATGAGATTCTTTTTTTCCTCTTGGGGGAAGGGTTGCAACGGAGGAGAATGGGTACAAGGGGAGGAGGTGAACAGTGGGATTGGTTGTATGATATGGAACTCAGAAAAAAACCAAAAAAAGTTAAAAAAAAAAAAAACCAGACATCTGAAGAATAATGAGAAGATAAAACTAAACAAGTAGAATAGGACAAACAACCAAGCAGGGAAGAAAAACAAAACCAAAGAACCAAAAACACATCCCTTAGGCTTTACCTCTCTTCCTCCTGGAAGGGACAGCTGTTCCACAAACTGTTTTGTTGTTGTTATTTCCTGGTAGGTACTGATCACTTGTCAAACTTTGAGAAGACATGGAGTTTAAGAGTGTTTCGTGCACAAAATCGATGAGCGTGGAAAGGAATGGATGCCCTACGCTGCATGGAACGCTTTCTGGCATGTGACTTGAAGGACTCCATTTTCTAAGTATTTTCTTGGTGCTACTGGCCTTCCTTGCCTCTTACATTTTTCTCCAGGTTAATCCCAGGCTTGTGCAACCAAGAACCCATTCATTCACAGAAACAGGATTGCTCCTTGAAGACGTATTTTGTGGGAGGAAAGTTAGACATGTACTTTCTGCTTTCCTTCCTTCCCACCACTCTTTCCTATGCGTCATCTTCTCTCCTGTGTCCACCTCTCAATCTACTCATGACCATGATAAAATTCTATTACCACTTTGCAGAAAGTCATTTAGGTTTGCATATACTTGCCAAAAATTTTATAACAGGCTTAGGAAGTTTTAATTCACAGTGAAAATTTTAAGCAATTGAGGTTATTTATTTGTTTATAATTTGCTAAAATAGGTTTACTTTCCCATTTCCAACACTGCGTTTTCAAATATATTTGTGCAAAATATTTGTTTCCATGCAAAGGGGAATAGAGATGTGTGCATTTATGAAAACATACAGTAGAAGCCATAATATTCCACGCATACATTTTACTGAGGGAGTTTTACTTCCATCACTTTTCTGTGCTATTTTATATTGTTGCCTGACTAAAAATATTCCCTATTATTTTTCCTAATGATTTATAATTGTTAAGACTTTAAATTTTTCTTATTGTTATTGTACTGGAAGAAACTGTATCTCTGTTTCTTCTTTTTCTCTTCTTCTCTTCTTCTCCTTCTTCTCCACTTTCTTCTTTCCTCCACTTTCTTCTTTCCCTCCTCTTCTTTCTCCTCCTCTTTTTTTCATATTGTAGAGTGGATGAAGATCTCAGATGAGCTAGACAAGTACTCTATCAGCTACTAAAAGTGAGTTGGATTTTATGCATTAGTTGTCTATATAAGGTATCATGCATAAATATATTGATTTTTAAATTCTTATATTTTATATTGTAACTTAACATTATATTTACACTGAAATGACTTGAAATAAATTTGAACCATGAAACTATGGTGTTATGAAGAATTTAAGGATAATGTTATCATGAAAATATATTCTTTGATCAAGTTGCTAGTACAACATTTTCAGTTTTTAATTAAATAAAGCAAATCATCTAAAGTGGGTGATGTATATATGGAACACATTGTAGCTTAAGTAGCTATCTATAAATTGTGCAAATTTTATTAATCAGTTCATATATTGAGACATCAAGTAAAATAAATGATGTGAAACGGAGCCTATGAAACAGAGGATATGCAGCTTAAAAGCTGGACGCCAGACATGATGCATTTCACAGGAGGACAGAATATGTAGTTTGTGTAATAAAACATCTATGGCTCTTATGTTTCCCTGAAAGAGAACTTGTCATTACACTTTTCTTTTCTATGCTGGAAGTACAACTACACAAAAACATATAAACATAAAACCTAGACAAAATAAAGTTAGTAAATGCAAGCTTAGCGACAATATGCCAACAGTAAATGTAATGTTTCATAGTTAGTGCAAAACTCAGTGATCTTGTCCAACAAAAGTCCACAAGGTTTTTCTGTGACATCAAGAAAAAAAAATCAATTTTATTTAAGTAATTAATATGTAAAAAGTGAAGAAAATTCTGCTTTTAGTGGCACACTCTTATTGTCTTACTTTCTATTTTAAGTCACTCTGAAATGCTTCAATCGATATGAATTCATGCTAGATAAAATTCATTCAGGGAATCTAAGCCTCTTCTATTTGGATATATAACATAAATGAAGATAGGAACATACCTGTATAATAAAAGCTGTTAATTGCTTTATGTATTGGTAGTCCCCAAGAGTGTATCCCAAGTCTGTCTGATATTCCTGGACCTGCTATTACACTGAACATTCTGAATGTAATGAATGATGGGTTTAATTATGTAGCACCAGATGGCTCTCCAGTGAGTATACATTTACAGAACCTTTTGCACATTGTTTATTATAATCAAATTTGCAATAACTCAACATCATATGAGGGGTGTCCTTTATTATTTTAACTGAAAACTATAGCAAGAAAAATTTTATTCATTTAAAGAAGACTTTTTTAAAGCAAATATGTATACTTACAGTTGTTAGGCATAAAATATAATCCAAATAATAACAGTGTATTAATTAATATTAAATTGTTGATATTTAATTTTTAAGTATTTGTAATTGTGTAAAAAGAAGAAGAATTTAAATATTCATTCTTAAACAGTATCAAAGGACATAGCTTCTTATTGCATAAACATGTATAGCTATTGTAGTTAGGGTCACTTAAGCATATTATAGTTCAAACTCAATTAGTTACATTATTTTACATTTCTGCAACTGGAACTTGTTCATATGGGAATGGTAAAAGTGACATAAAAATAAAGAGGAGACAGACCTTTTCAGTAGATTCTCTTTTAATCAGAAGAGTGAAGTGCCGCAGTATCTCAAAAAAGGGGAGACTGTGTACTGAGACACAGGGACAGAAAAGGCAATATTCTATGTGTACACTTGTTCCCCTGTAAATACCAAGAAAAGTTGGTATGTTGATCTTATTGGGAGCTTCCCAAACCTCCCAAAGAGGTCCAGAGTTCCTCAGATCACCTCAGGTCTTTATGGATTAACAGCCTTTTGGGACACATAATAAAAATCAAAATACTCTATTTTGCTCGTATTTTATATTGGAATACATCTTCATTTATGGAAATTTTGGCATTAATTATGTCAGTACTTGATCATGTATTCATTATATCAGATTATATATGTAGCAAATGTTTCTATGACTTTAATATTACTAAGTAGCTGAGAGATATGATCAAGAATTATAAAATATTCATATGTAACTTTTATTCCTTTAAGTATTCTGTGATTAACTAGCTGTAAAGATTTGTCTTTGAAAATTAAAACTCAGAGGCTGGGGACATGGCTCAATGTATCAGATATGCCAATACCCACTTAGAATATGCAGATATGGCCAAGCACACTTGTGCTTGCGGCAAAGGAGAATGATGGAGACCCAGGAAGCTCACCGAGGCTTGCTGAATTGCTGGTCTAGCTGAAAAACAAGGAGCTCCACATGCATGAACAGATCCTATCTAATGGTGATAAAATTGAGAGTGATAGAGCAGGACACTTGATGTCCTTCTCTGGCCTCGATGCCCACTCATGGAGGCCTGTACTTACATGTTCACTCACACACATACCACACACAGTCATTCACATGCATACATTATATCTCAAAACATTAGATTATATGTGAATTTTACATATGTTGGTTTTAGTAAATATTTGTGTATCAAAATTTTCCAGAAGTAATTATTCTATTATTATCTCAGAAATATTTAAAGCAAGAATGTAAATGATTAACCCAACAATAATATTCATAATATCTCTATTTAATCATTTTTACAGTTTATTTTCATTTTTACATTTTTTAAAAAAAATTCTGACAGATGAATACTGGCAATACTTTCATTAGGAGTAATTTGAAAATTGCTTATTTTATGAAGCCATTTTGTTCAACCATGTCCTTGATATTAGAGAATTCAGTAACTTGTTATCATTTGTGACTATGTGTTAATAAAATATGTAATATAGGAAACTTGTATCTAGAAACGTGAATATATTTAAGAGCACTTAAACAACCAGTATAGTTACTTTTCGTGAACTGATATGTAACATTTATATTGGTTGGAGAAAAAGGTGTCATGTATAACAAACACATTCATGTATAATGTGTTCAAATCACTGTGGCTATCATTCTGAAATAATTGTGTTCCAGCATCCAAACCCCACAAATGGCAGTGTAAAGGACAATATCCAAAAAGACAGTCTGGCTTGACTCTTGACAGGCTAAAACAGAAGGGTAACCTGTGGATAGACAGAAACTTACACTTAGCATTCCTCAGAAACCTGTGGACCAAGTTTCTGCCTGCCAGGAAGAGCCACTTCTCTCATCTCCCCTTACCTCTGACAAATGAGGCACTTAGTTACTTATTAGCACATACCTGTAACACATTCCAAGAGCAAATCCCAAGCTATTCTGGCTTGAAAACAACCACTACCCTACTCTATTTAAAACCTAACAATATCTTCATAGTCTTTCTGTTGTTCTCTTTGACCCCTGAAAGGTAGTCAGTTTGTACTGCCCCAAATGGCTGCGGCTATTTTCTTTTTGTCACTGAGAGTCAGGCACACTGCTGTCTCTTATATTTCCAATAAACTATCTTTTTACCCATGGAGTAAAACCTAGTTGAACTGTGGCCTGAATTACAATTTGATTGGCTGCAACTTTTAGAATCACAGAATACTGAGTCATTAACAAAAAAAAAATTAATTCTAGTAAAGGCTTTACATGATTAAATTTAAAGAATAAAATGATAAAAAGAAGAGGAGATTGATTCAGAATACAAAATAACAGTTTTGTTTTAACTGGCCATTTGACATGAGGATATGGTTCAATAACAACTATTGAAAATATACTTATACTTACACTAAGTATGTTTCCAGCTTTGGGACATACTAAAAACAAGATCAAGATTCTACTCAAATTGAGTTTATCTTCCAATAAGCAGGCAAGATGATTAAATAAGCAAACAAATAATATGATTTTAGAATGCACAGCTCTCCATTTCTCTCTCTCCTACCATTTCTGGTTACTAGTTTAGATGAGAAACATGGAAAGCCTTGACCTTTTGCTTGCACAGAATATAATCATAGACTTGAAACATGAAAAGGAAGAGAATTCAGGACAAAGTGAACATGGGCATAGACCTTGAGACAACATGTGGACAGTGTCAGAGAAACTACAGAATGAACAGAGCAGAGTATCAGAGGAAAGTATAGACATAGTGGCTGAAGACCAGCCAGGTAATTTAGTACTTGGAAAACAAAGGGATGCAGTTGTTGTTTGTGCTCTACCCATGCCCTAGACATGGTTAGCTAACACTTGGCAAACTTCCTGAGTATTTTGTTTCTACCCACTGGATTTCCATTGCCCGCACTTGGCACAGACATTCTAGGAAATTAACCAATTTGAAAGAAAAATTGTATGAAAATTGTCTCTTAGACAAATGCACAACTTTTTTTAATGTTATTTCTGAGTGAGATTTATGTTTAGAAATTTAGACTGTTTCAAGTTACAACTGTAAGTCATTGATAACATTGAACATAAATGCAAAATGATGTGTTTTAAATTTTAAAAATCATACTGAGTATTTTGGGGATGTAAGTCCATTCTACAGATTAGTGCAGTAATACTGACAGACTATAAGGCTTAACACAGGATTAAATTTGTGGAGTTTTTTGTTAGTTTGTGCTAGGATTACAAATAGAGTGTGATGCTACAGATCTGATATGGAGAGATTTATTGAAGCATGGGGAAGAAAAAGAGAGGAGTTAGGGACTGAGTAGGCCATGAAGGTAGAGAGGCAGAGAAAGACAGAAAGGGGTACTCCGTAGAGAGAGTGCAAGAGAGGTAAGAGAGGGGAGAGAGAGAGAGAGAGAGAGAGAGAGAGAGAGAGAGAGAGAGAGAGAGAGAGAGGTGATTTATATGTAAACATTCCTCCTTTTCATATAATTAAAAAACGAGGAACTAGCAAGGGCTGGTGAAGTGGAAAGGAGAACATTGGATGCTTGTCCTGTAAGACAAGTTCCCAAGATGACAGAATTTAAAAATAAATAGAGCGACACAACAGATCACATATGGAGATATTTACTATAGAAGCATAAGGGTGAAAAATTAAAGGGAAAGGGGCACCCCAATGGGACAGAGAGAGAGAGAGACAAACAAAGTGTGAGAGAGAATAAGAGATGAGAGAGAGATGAGAGAGAGAGAGAGAGAGAGAGAGAGAGAGAGAGAGAGAGAGAGAGAGAGAGAGCACACCTCTAGTGCCTCTGGACACACCTGGTGGCAGGTAGCAGATGATGGTGTCAGAGGTTTCTAAGCAACCTAGAGGCAGGCTGCTTATATGCCAACTGTTTGTATGTTTGTTTTTTCTCCATATTGGATAGAGGGAGGGAAGTTGTAAAAGAGTATAAATATTTAAAGTCTTCAGCTAAGAAACCGTTTTAAGTATAAAAGTACTTTGAGTGAATGCAGACTCAGTTACAAACACTATCAGAATAGAGAGATGGTTAAGGACACTTGACATTTAGCAACAGGAAAGATCAGACAGGAAAGGGGAAATTTAGACTTCAGAAAACACAGACGTGTGATTCAGTTGAGACATAAAAATGAAAAATGTTACAAGACATTAGAGTGTCAGAATTGATCTTGTAGACCTTCAACTTTTAGAGGTCACAAAGACAATACAATGACATAGTGGTAACTAAAACTGCATGGACAGCAGCAAATTGAACATTCTTTCCATTGTCATCCATGCATTTATTTGTTTAAAAATGTGTGTGTTTCCATTGTTAATCCTGAGATTGGAGACAAAGAAAGAATCCAGTGCTCAATTGCCTAAATTAAATCAATCTGCATATGAGTGCACCCAGGGCTGGCCATTCGACTGTCTCCCCATAAGTTTGCTTTTGAGAGAGCAGCCCACACTGTCCTCTTGAAGTCCTTCTTACAGGAGAGATAAGGTGTCCACAGAGGGTGAGAGTGTTAGTGGTTATCCATTGTTCAAAGGGTACAGTGAAAAGGAGAGAACAAACGCAAGCATATATTTCCAGTGAAGGGGAGTTACAAGCAGTTTACTTCAAGCCAGGAATTTACTCTAGAGGAAAAATTGAAGCATTAATTAGCAAACTTAACATAAGACAAAGAGCTTATCTCTTAGCTAGGATTTAGCACCAAGGAAACAGAATTTTTAAAAACTGTTTTAGCTGTAAACAGAACTCATACCCTGCAAGGTATATCCTTTGTTTTGGTCTTCCATCAACCTGTCAGATATTTGTTCCAGTTTTGATCTCACACCTTCCCATCTCATCTGTGGGAACATTAACCAAAGATATAAATTTTGCTGTTGTATTTATGGAGATGATGGAATATGGAGGCCCACACAGGAGAATCATATAGATACATTGAAGGAATTTTATTAACAAATGGAAAGTGCAGAAAAGGAGCCTCTACTCATCATAAGGTTAGAGATAAGATGTTTACTTAGAGTAACTGTTGGTTTGAGTACCTAAATCATAAATGATTAAAGTATAGACCAATGAAAAAGTATGCTGGTCACTAACCCTGGAAGATAAATCATAAAGGTGTGTGTTAGACACAGGGATACCCTCAGATTAAAGAGCATTATCATTTACAGTGCTTACCACTGGGCAAGACTCTCTGATCATACTCCTGAATACTATGGAAACATATTAGATGATTAGTCAAGCAATGCTTCATACTTAATATCTAATGGACTCATTTTATAAACAGTGTGAAATACAGACTACCAGGCAGTGAACCACAATACAATTTTAATAATTAGGTTATAAGAACTTAAATTAACAAGAAGCTTTGAGAATAAAATAACAAAACAATCAAAATTTAAAATAAGTTTTAAAAACGTTAACATCTAACAACTATAGAATTAGTAAGTTAATATAATATATTTTTTAACTTTACAAAATTTTGAAAAGTATATAATATGAAAGCTTATAATTTAAAGAAAATAAAGGCAGAGCAGGGTAAATGACTTGATTATGGTCTCATAATCAGTCACTGGAAAAGCCAGAATTCAACTTATGTGACATTTCAGTTACATTTATGTTGTTTTAACATGACATATGACCAAAGAAATTTAAATAAGAAATGCTTTGACTTTGACCTACATTTTGTAGATGCTGTCGATCATAAGAAGTTATACATGCAGTCAAGAAAATATGCATTTGTCTTGAGATGTTTTAGATATCATAGTATTGAGGCATAACTTGGTGATAACAGCCTTATGTTTATTGTGCTCTGTAGAGTATCCGGTGGAATTGCACTAACTATATAAATAAATATATGATCAAAACTATGAATTAAATAATTTCACATTTTGATTAAAACTACTCATGAAATAGTACACATTCAAAGAAGTGGTTATCTAGTCAAATAAAGTGACTTTTTAAATTTTTCACTGGAATTCTAGAGATGAGAAAATAATTGTAATAGGACTTCAAAAAGAAATATCTCTGATGCTGTCAAATGGTTAAAGTCCAGTAGCTATCAAGAAAGTAAAGAAACACTCTTTTGGCTATACCAAATTTATGTACTTAAATTTTGGATATGTTTTGCAATTTCTATTGCTGTAGAAAGAATGTAATTTCCCTAACATATCCTGGAAGTATCAGATTCAGACCCACAGAGTAGTTTATTAGGCATCATTAAGTAGTTTATTAAGCATTATTAAGTATCATTACCATAAATATATGTACAGCAAATAGTTCTGGATATGTTTTCTAAGATGCTACAAAATGAAACTATTGATATGTGTATCAAATGATATATAATGTCATGATTATGACTTATAAAGTCAGACAAGTTAAGCGTAATTGTTTCAAAGAGATAAGCAATTTTCCTTGTCTTATCTTCTAGTACTTTTGTAACTTGTTAGAACTGAATAAGGGCTTTTCTTTAAGTACCAAATTTAACTTAGCAGTGACCTACAATTGAGAAATTATGCTTTGTGATATTCTAGGCCTTTAGATAAATTGCAAGGTAATACTGGACCTTGAAAATGGTGACTGAATGGGTTTCACTTAACTGAGATGCAAAATCAATCATCCTCCATCCCAAAATACTAAGTTGTTGGTTTCTGTATTTAAAAAACAGAAATAGATGAAAATTGCCTTATTCAAATAATCTTGGAAACAGTTCTAAATAATCCATTCCTCTATTCACTGTCCACAATGTACTTTGCAAGGTACCTTTGTATATTTCCAGTTTCTTAACAGTTGAGTGTTTTGTATTAGCTGCATATTTTGTCAGACTTATAAGTATAGTCATTATATTTACTTATAGGTCAGACTCATAGGTATTTTCATTATATCTACTGGGCTTATATTGTCTCTGAAATGTAGAAAAATGACTATTGCTACAAATATGTCTCGTAAACATATTGAAAAAAAGTTCCAATTTAATTGAAAAAAAATGTGCAAATTGTCAACCCTATGTTTTAATATATGATAAATATGCTTTGCAACATATCCACATTGCAACGTGTCAGCTTCCAATATCTAAAAACATTTACCAAGAACTCCAGGGGCCAATCTAGCAATATCCAAGAATTCTATACCATGCAATTCATAAAGCTATATCATCCTAAGAAATAGGGAGATTAACAGAAACCAAGGCATAAAACACCCAGGAAACAAAAAGAAATCCAGAAATCAGCACATAGACATATAATCATTCCAAACTCAGAAGCCAAAATGTCACGCAAAAATACAATCAACATCCAAGACACTAGGTTGCCACTATATCACAGCTTTCTTACATAAAAGCCAGAAGGGCCTGGACAGAGATCCTGCAAACCATAAGAGACCACAGATGCCAGGACAGATTACTTTACCCAGCAAAACTATCAATAACCATTGATGGAGAAAACAAAATATTCATGACAAAAACAAATTCAAATAGTCCTATCCACAAATCTAGCTTTACGGAAGGTACTGGAAGGAAAACTCCACCCCAAAGGGACAAGCTACAACCAAAACTACACAGGAAATAGATAACGACACCACTGCAAAAACATAACCACACAAATGCTCTAATGGAACCAACATCAAAATTAAGACTCTTTACAGTCACTGGTCATTAATATCTCGCAATATCAATGGTCTCAATTCTCCAATAAAAAGGCA
Organism: Acomys minous; assembly: GCF_964271855.1. Taxonomy (NCBI): domain Eukaryota; kingdom Metazoa; phylum Chordata; class Mammalia; order Rodentia; family Muridae; genus Acomys; species Acomys minous. The sequence goes on from NC_140489.1 coordinate 54,707,694, forward strand.
CAAACAAATTGAAGGGATGCATAAACAAGATCTAACATTCTTCTGCATTCAAGAAACACATCTCACCCATAAAGATAGACATTACTTCAGGGTAAAAGGCTAGAAAAATATTCCAAGCATATGGTCACAAGAAGCAAGCAGGTGTAGACATTTTAATATATAACAAAATAGACTTTCAACCAAAATTAATCAAAAGGGATGAGGAAGGATACTTCATACTCATCAAAGGTAAAGTCAACCAAGATGACATCACAATTCTGAATATCTATGCTCCAATACAAGGGCACCCACATTTGTAAAAGATCTATTAATGAAGCTTAAAACCACACATTGATCCCCACACAATAATAGTGGGAGACTTCAACACCCCACTCTCACTGAAGGATAAGTCATTGAAACAGAAACTAAATTGAGAAATAACATCATTAACCAATGCCATGAATCAAATGGATCTAACAGGTATCTATAGAACTTTTCACCCAAACAAAAAGAAATATACCTTCTTCTCTGCACCCCATGGAACCTTCTCCAAAATTGATCAAATGGTAGGTCACAAAGCAAGTCTCAACAGATACAAGAGGATTGAAATATTACCTTGTATCCTATCAGATCACCATGGTCTTAGGCTGCACTTCAATAACAACAGAAATAACAAAAAGCCTACACGTACATGGACAGTAAACCACTCCCCTCCCTATAAACCTGCATTTATATATAATCTCTCCATTATCTCATTCAGTTATACCTATCAATCAAGAAATGGACAAGCTTATATACTCTCCATAAATATTCAATATAATACAAAGTTTACCTAGAGCAACAAGACAACTGAAGGAGACCAAGGGGATACAAAATGGAAATTAAGTCAAAGTATTTTTATTTGCAGATCCCATCTGAAACTTCCACAGCAGGTAAGCAGAAAATAGAAGACCAAAAACACTAGTGACAGGTCATGTTGGCAAGGAGGTAGAGCAAGAGGAATATTCCTTCATTGCTGGTGCTAGGAAAACTTGTGCAGGTACTTTAGAAATCATTATAGCAGTTCCTCAAAAAATTGGGAATTTATCTACCTTAAGACAACTATACCACTCATGAACCAAAAAATGATCCATTCCACCCTAGGGATACTTAGTCACCTATGTTCAAGAAAGCTTTATTTGTAATAGCCAGAAACTGGAAACAACTTAGATGTCCCTCAATCAAAGAATGGACAAAGGAGTATTACACAGCTATTAAAAGAAATAATGTCATGTAATTTGCAGGAAAATTACTGGAACTAGAAAAAAAATCATCTCGAGGAAGGTAACTCATCTGGTTTGTCTGATAGACAAGCATGGTATGTATTCACTTATAAGTGGATATTAGCTATAAAGTAAAGAATAAGCATACTACAATCCACAGAACCAGAAAAGCCAAATAACAAGGAATACTCAATGGGGGACAATGAGTCTCACTGTAAAGGGGAAGTAGAATAGAGATAGATAGTGGATTGGGGGTAGCAAGGGATGGAAACAGAAAGGATCAGGTGAGAGGAGGATGAAGGGAAAGAGCACTGGGAGTAACAAGTGGAATCAGGATACATTTCTGGGTCCTGTGAGAAACCTAGTTAATGAAAACTCCCAGGAATCTAGGATGGTTACCTTAGCTAAGTCTCCTGTCCATGAGGAATATACAACCTGAACTTTCTATCTTCTGTAACCAGGCCAGACCTCCAGGAGAGGGATTGCAACACCAACACAGCCACAAAAACTTTGATCTGCAAGATATGCTGGAGTAAAAATGTAACTGAAATTGTGGGAATGCCCAACCAATAACTGGTCCAGCCTGAGATGCATGCTGCAAGAGGAAGCCCTCCCCTGACACTGCCTGGAGAGCCAGGATTCAGGAGTTAGATGACACAAAGACCTAGAATAAAAGTAAATGTGAATGGCAAAAAAGAGTCAATATCAATGAAATGATGATAATGAATTCTGCTATACTTATACATTGGTTCCTAGCCCAATTGTCATAAGAAAGTCTTCATCCAGCAACTAGAGGAAACATACACAGAGACTCACAGCCAAGCAGTAGGTAGAACTCAGGGAATCCTGAAAATGAGGTCATGGAAGGATTGTAGGAGCCAGAGGGATTAAGGACACCACTGGAAAACACACAGAATTAACCAACCTGGCTTTATAGGAGGTCACAGAAACTGAACTCTCCAGCAGGAAGCCTGAAGAGATCTGACCTAAGTCCTATGCACATGTTACAGTTGTGAAGCTTGCTCTTCTTTTGTGACTCTCAACAATGAGAGCAGGATTGTCTCTGAGTCTTGTACAGGCTTTTGAGATTCTTTTCTCATACTGGGTTGCCTAGTCTAGGCTTATAATGAGGGGAGGTTTCTCGTCTTACAACAACATGCTATGCCAAGTTTCATTGATAGTTATGGGAGGCCTGCCCTTTTCTGAATAGAAATGGAGGAGGAGTGGACAGGAGGTGGGAGCAGAAGGGATATGTGGGGGGGCGGCGAGAAGGGAGGAGAGATTGAGAGGAGGCAAAGGGGAGGGGAAGCTGTAGTCAGGATGTAAAGAAAATAATCATGAACAAAAATAAAAAAGGAAAAAAGAAAAAAAGAAAGAAAGAAAAGAAAAAAAAAACAAGCCAAAAGCAAAGCAAAAAACCAAAAATAACTCACAAAAATCAAGAATTGCTCCATATACAAATAACAGACTGAGAAAGAAATCAGGGAAACAACATCTTTCACAATAGCTTAAAAAATGTAAAGTATGTTGGGGGATAACTATAGTAAAGCAAGTGAAAGTCTCTTATGATAAATCTTTAAGACATTGAAGATGGAAATTGAAGAAGACATCAAATGGTAGAACGAACTTTCATGCTCGTGGAGCCTTAGGAGTGGAACATTAAAAATGGCCATCTTACTAAAAGCAATCCACAGATCCAATTTTCAGCTCAGTTTCATATGGGGTGGGGAAACAAAAACAGTGCAGAGGAATTCTAACCAAGAAACATGTCTGCTGCACCAATAAATCACATCCAAAGAATTCTAGGTCTTTGTGATCTGGCTGGAATGCAGACACCCAGGATTACAGTATGATCTGGCTGGAGTTACAGAAATAACCTTAATATACACCTTTTAACATTTTTATATTATTATTATTTATTCACATTATATACAAGTGTAATTCCCTTGCTCTTATCTTCTTGTTCTTACTCTTCCTCCACTTATTTTATTTTTTTATTGAAAAATAAAATCATTCATATTACATCTCAATTGCTATCTCATCCCGTGCATCCTCCCATTCCTCCCTCCCTCCCACTTTCACCCCATTCCCCTTCCCTATGACTGTGACTGATGGGGACTTCCTCCCCTTGAATATAATGCAAGGTATCAAGTTTCTTCTTGGCAGTCTGCTATCCTTCCTCCAAGTGCCATCAGGCCTCCCCATCAAGGGGACATGGCCAAATAAGGGGCACCAGAGTTCATGTGAAAGTCCTCTATTTCAATTCTATTCTGATACCCATGACCTCTGACAGGTGGGGTCCTCCTCCCCCACCTTCTGACAACAGCCTATCTGGTCTCATCTTGATAGTCTGTATCGCTTTCCTTTGTGTTCTGACTGGACCTCTTCCCCAAGGGGCAATCACAAAATCGGGGGCACCAGAGTTCTTGTTAGAGGCAGTTCTCCCACCCCCCCTTCTCAATGTGGAATGACAGGACCTGATCAGGGGTCTTAATCCTCTGCTTTCCATGTCCTTGGTTGGGGTATCAGTTTGTTCAGACCCTCTGGGTCCAGATCTGCCAGCCTTGGTAGTCTCCTAGTGGAGCTCCTGAAAATTCCCCATGCCCAGGACATACCTTTAATCCTAAACAATGAAGGTGAAGGTAGTTTGTAGAAGGAAGTGTGGGAAGTCATGCTAAATTCTTCCATGTCAGAAATCCCATGCTTAGGCTGCACACTGTGACCTTCCAGTTACTGAGCTCTGCCAGAGAAGGTCTTTGTGTTCCATGCCATCCTTGGACTATATACCTTTGAAACAAGTAGGGAAGTCCCTACTGAGAAACACCTGGAGGGTTAAGGAAGTTCTTACAGAGAGCTATTCAGGCTATTGTGTTCTTCTTGCCTTGGGAGTTAGAAAGAGAGGGTTCAGAAGAGATCCTATTGACCATACTATATAAAGTCTTACTCGTCCACATTAAAGAGAATCTTGATGAGAAATTTCTTGACTTGATTCATTATTTCTCGCATCTCTGTATCCTACTTTCAACCCCCACTCCCTCTTTCAGGTGAACCTTGATTCAGTATTTCATTCGGCCTAGGACATGACAAAAAAGCACTCATGTTTGAAAGTGATGTCTAATTGAGAGGCAGACAAATTGGTGAATCAGAGAAAGATTTGACAGAATAGGATATGCTCAACACTCATGAAGACAGAGAGGAAAAAAGAGAGGATTTAGTAGAGCAGCACAAGTAGAGGAAGGGAGAGAGAGAAAGAGAGAGATGGTGTGGGCTGGAAAGATGGCTCAATGGTTAAGATCCCTGTCTGCTCTTCCAAAGGTCCTGAGTTCAATTCCCAGCAACCACATGGTGGCTCACAACCACCTATACTGAGATCTGCTGCCCTTTTCTGGTGTGCAAGCTCACATGCAGGCAGAGCACTGTATAAATAATAAATAAATAAATAAATAAATAAATAAATAAATAAATCTTTTAAAAAAAGAGAGAGGGGGGGTGTCTACTGAGACAACTTGGAGAAGGAACAAGCTAGACACAGATGAAGACAGATAAGCCAGGGAATGAGAGAAAGCCAGATTAGAACAAATCGCTAGTGTTAGTGTGAGGCCAGGCAGAACAATTCATTAAGAAGCTGAGATAATCCAGTTTGAATCAGTCAGTTCGGAGAGGATTTTGAGCCAGAAAGTTGAGTTGAACCAGACAACAAGAATTCAGAAAGAACTAGGAGGGGTAGGCCTATTGAACAATAAATCTTGGAGGCAGAAAACATTCTACGACTTGATAATACTTTAGGAAAGCCAGAAGCTTCCAAGAACAGACCTAGATGAAGCTCTGAGATGATAATTAGACCTGGTAAATAAAAGATGATTTTATAAAGAGAATAGCTAAAACAATACCAAATTTAAAAAGGACTGCAGGAGGTATCACTCTCCAATTTCAAATTGTTTTTTAGTAACATAGCAATAATAATTAAAACAGTACACGATAGATACAAAACAGACACCCTGATCAATGGAATTGAATTGAAGGCCCTCACATAAATCCACACACCTTTGAACACTTGATTTGTGATAAAGAACTGAGAAATACACACTGGAAAAAGAACAGCATCTTCAACAAATGGTTCTGATCAAACTGGAGAAATACATGTAGAAGATTTCAAATAGACTTGTACTTACCACCCTGCACAAAACTCACCTTCAAGGGCATCAAAGATCAGATCAATGAACCTGATAGCAGAGGAAGTAAAGAGTATTCTTGAATTAATTGGCACAGAAGGTGTGTGTGGTCTGGTATATGAAGGAATGCCCTTAGTAGACACCTTTAGTCCTTTAGCTGAAATACAGACACACCTTTAGTATACACCTTTAATCCAAAACAATGGCATATAATCGAGGGGCAGGCAAGGTTATATATTAGAGAAAGACTTAAAAGAATGAGTCAGAGATAGGATACATCCCACTCACATGAGAACAGAACAGGAAGGAGAGTTGAGTTTGGTGCAGTTCAGCTGAATGCTATTGAGTTCAGTTGAGTTCAGTTCATGCAGTCAGTGAAGTCAGTGCTGTCCAGTTTGTGGAGTACAGAGGCAGGTTTTACAAGCAGAGCAATTGAGTCAGAAGGTGAGAGAAGCCAATTTGAATCAGTCAGCTTTGGAGAGGAATTTGAACTGGAACAGCTTAGTTGAGCCACCTAGCCAGAGTTCAGAAAGAACTAGAAAAGGTGAGGTTATTTCGCAGTAAGTCTCAGAGGTTGAAAATACTCTAGGCCTATGTTTGCCAAAGTAGGCTTGAAGTTGAGCTATCAAGGTCAGGGTTACAGGAAATTAGAATGCATGGAGGACACAAGCTTCCAGTTATTGAATACACTTAGGCTTTTAATCAATCTATATAATCTGATGATAAGACCTCTTTTTATCCTTAGATTCTCTTTGCATAAAGGATGAATTCTTCAAATATTATATTACATGTTTCATACAGAAGAATTTCATTTGGTAAATCAATGTAATATTTATTATACTTTATTTAGTTTTAGTTTATTTACATATTTGTGATCCTGGGGATCAAAGTTGGGTCCTTAGACATGCACCCAGCCACTGATTTTATTAGACGTAGTCTTTTTTTTTCTCCTTTATTAATTTATTCTTGTTACATCTCAATGGTTATCCCATCCCTTGTATCCCCCCATTCTTCCCTCCCTCCCAATTTCCCCTTATTCCCCTCCCCTATGACTGTTCCTGAGGGGGATTACCTCCCCCTCTATATGATCATAGGGTATCAAGTCTCTTCTTGGTAACCTGCTTTCCTTCCTCTGATTGCCACCAGGTCTCCCCGTCCAGGGGACATGGTCAAAGGTGAGGCACCAGAGTATGTGAGAAAGTAATATCCCACTCTCTACTCCACTGTGGAGAGTGTTCTGTCCATTGGCTAGATCTGGGTAGGGGCTTAAAGTTTCCCGCCTGTATTGTCCTTGGCTGGTGCCTTAGTTTGAGCGGGACCCCTGTGCCCAAATCTGCCTATCATAATGTTCTACTTGTAGGCTTCTAGGACCCTCTGGGTCCTTCTACTTTGCCATTCTCCCATGATTCTCTCATCTAGAGTCCCAATAGAATGTCCTCCCCTCTGTCTCAGTTTCCTGGTAAGTGAAGGCTTTTGTGGGACATGCCCCTTGGGCTATTATGCAGATATAAGTGAGTATATACCATTTGAGTCTTTCTGCTTCTGGGTTAACTCACTCATTATGATCATTTCTAGCTCAATCCATTTATCCACAAATTTCGGGAATTCCTTGTTTTTAATAGCTGAATAGTAGCTATTCCACTCCTTGGAATATACCCAGAAGATGCTCCAGCACACAGCAAGAAAATTTGCTCAATCATGTTCATAGCAGCCTTATTCATAATAGCCAGAACATGGAAACAGCCTAAGTGTCCCTCAATAGAATAATGGATAAAGAAACTGTGGTACATATACACTATGGAATACTATTCATCTATTAGACGTAGTCTTACTAGATCTTTTAGACTTGTCTGAAATGAAAGATCTTTCTGACACTGCATTCTGAGTGCTATAGTTATAGGTATTCACTACCATACCTAGTTTACATATATCTTTTAAAGATAGACTTACAGAAGAGTGTTGTGTTAGGATAGTGTGTGGATCACTTGTTTATCATTGTGACCATTGCTTATATAAAGTGACCAGAGTAATCCACTTTATTTATCCTGGAACGTCATTAAGCATTACATTCTGGGTGTATCTAAGTTTTAGAGGTCTTTAAAATAATTTTCTTTTAAAATTCTGGACTTCCAGATGCAAATTTACAACTGCTTAGCAGCAAGCTTCACTTGTGTATGCAGATACTTACCAAAAAATTTAAAGGTTTTGCTTTGGCTATTTTCAAAATCTTCCCTAATCCTGTGAAAATAACTTTCATATTTTCTCTGTTCAGAATTCTAACTGCCTTTGCAGCATCCATTTCCATGCATGATAGCTATGGGAGTGGAACACTGAAACAGAACTGTGCACAGTCCAAGACTCAGAGAGCTTGGCTATAACGCCAGGCAGCACCTAGGCAAGAGATCCCTCTGCAGCTAGGCAGCCAACTTTCTCAGGAAATACTTGGAATTTGAAGATCAATCAGCACAACAGCTCTGGGGAGGTCAGAGTTCTATTCTCTGCCTAATTAAAACTGGTTCAGCACACTAAGGCCCCAGAAAAACCTTAAACTTGCTTCCCAAGCAGCTGTGAACACTGTCACATAATCCTCTGCCCTGTAAAATCAAGTGCCATCAAAGCCTAGTTATAAAGATGTAAAATATGCAGAATGGAGTTGGAATCACCCCTGATACAACTACTGATATTTTTTTAAAGTGTGATGGCTGTCACAGTTAAAGCTCTTAAAGATAACACTCTTTTTGACAAAATTTGCCTTTCTCGTGACAAGTTTTTCTGGGAGAGTTCTCTTTAGGCTTTTGTTAGATCTTAGGCTCTTAAGATCTTAATAGACTTCTTTTTGTAAAGTACTAACATTGTGAGTTGAAGGTGTAGGACACAGAAACTCTAAAGAGAATTGTATAAAAGAGTGAACAGGTATGCAGATTGTATCATATGAGGCCCATTTGGAAGTGTGCTGTCTATGCTGTCCTAGCATTTGTCTTTTCATATTAGAACTCTGTCTCTTACTCTGGTTCTTCTATAGTCAGAGGAAAAACAGACACTCTTGCTTCACTAAGCAAGAAATTGCTTTTACTAAGTTAGAAGTCATTTTGCATTTTATCTCAAATATCTATCCAACTTTCTAAACTCACTCCTATTTAGGCTCTGACTTGATTTGAGTCCTTCATTGCATCCCATTCTTCCCTTATCATTTTAGATCTCTTTGTAGTCAGCTCTGTGGGACAGCTATCTTTCATTTCTGATACTGCTCTATTCATTTTATCTCTGTTCAGAGAATGTCTGCATGAAAAAAGCCCACGTTTCTATTAAATATACATGAGGAGCCTTCACGTGGATTCAGCAGAAGTCTGTCTGCTGGAAAGGCATCGCATTTCATTCCCAGGCGTTTGGGGAGTGGATTATTCACCGTATTTCCTGGAACATGATGGCGTTTAATAAATTATGAGTCTGTGTCTCATGGTTTTAAGTTCATAAGCTGAGCTTTGCATCAATACATATTCACTATATCTGGCTCTGACTTACACAGAATTCCTAAGTTAGCAGCATTACTAAATTGCTTACCTCAACACATCTTTTAGAGTCATATGATGTACTTGAAGCCCTTTACAATGAACATGTACATTCTTTAAAAGAACTTCACCAAGTGCAGAATAACCTGGAATTCTCAGAAACACTGTAGCTACTTCAGAGTCTTTTCACTGCTAACACTATTTTGTGGCCATCTATGCATAGGCAGGCCTTTGGACAAGACTCATCTATAGACAAGCACAGGGCACTGCTTTTCTTTGCAGAGTGTGCTCTGAGAACAGAAACCTTCGATCCTTTTTCATTGTTTCTGTTAACTTCACAGAGAGGGAAGTAAGAGTGTGTGTCAATACACAGGAAGAAGAGGAGTTACTTTTTTAAATTAAGTGATAAAACATTAGTAAATAGAAACCTATGAGTTTCAGCTGAATATTTTGATACTTTGATATATTTTCTCAACAGATTTTGTGTTTTAGTTACTCTGTGTGCTGTGTCCTCTAATTTATTATGTTGATAATGGATTCTGCTTCTTATTAAATGACTTTGCATCAGGCAAAAATCTAGGACACTGGAAGTACAGGGTAACAATATTTCTAGTTTATATGGTGTGTTCTTGGCAATGAACAACAATAAAAATTGAATCCTTACAATATATCATGACAAGCACTGTGAACACCAAACACTGAGCTTCATAAGAGCTAAGAATAGTCAAGCAGATGCAAAGTTTAAGTTATAAAAGGGAATTTGGGGCCCAGCGTGGTGGCGCACGCCTTTAATCCCAGCACTCGGGAGGCAGAGGCAGGCAGATCGCTGTGAGTTCGAGTCAACCTGGTCTACAAAGCGAGTCCAGGACAGCCAAAGCTACACAGAGAAACCCTGTCTCAAAAAAACAAAACAAAACAACAACAACAACAAAAAAAACCAAACAAACAAAAAAGGGAATTTGGGAGTTGAGTTTGGAACAAATTTATAATGCTTTTAACTCAGCAAATATCCATTGTATGTTTTAAATGAGTAACCAGCATTTTCTTGCTCTAGCCTGGGATGCATTGCACTCTCCAGGGAAGATTCTGAGAGCAGCAGTTGTAAGGCTTCATTGTCTTCTGGTAGGTTCTTCTTCACTGGCTTGGCCTGAGGCTTGTGGACAATAAAAGACATTTCTTTATCCACTCCATTCTTCCTTTCTTTCCCCATCTTCTCTCCTTTCCTACACACTCCCTTTCTCCTGTCTTCCCTTTCTTCCTTTCTGCTTATACTGTTGGTGGTTGAACTCAGGACCTTCTGCATTCTAGGAAAGAGATCTAGTATGTAGCTATGTGCCAGAGAGAGCATATTGAAAAAAATTAAGTTCATAATAGTTTTCACAATTTGAGCTGCTTTTTTATTTAGGTTATGTGGTTTGGTTTACTGTATATGGATTATTGTCTCATGAGTTATTGATTTTGTTTTACTTTTGTTACTTTATTTTTTGTTTGAGGTCTCTGTGAGTATATGATTGTGTATGTGTGTGTGTGTGTGTGTGTGTGTGTGTGTTTCTTTGTGTGTGCATCTGCTAAGTGAGTGTTCTAGCAATAATTTATATCCTCAACCTATTTTGATTTTGAGATAGATTATCTTTAAGATTCCAAGGTTTTATTTGACTGGATTTGTAGCTCCGTAAGGCCTTGACCTTAAGATTATTGCCTCAGCTTCCTGAGTAAGGGGATTAGATGTCTATACCACAGCAACTATTTATCTTGCTGTTTTTAAAGACATACAAATGGAACTCAACCAAGAGTGTCATGTTACTTTTGAAGATAATTTACACATTCTTATCTTATACTAGGCATAAACCAAGATCAGTAATGCTGTCATCAGTTTCTGTCTTTTACATTATTTGAAAACTTCAAAAAAAAAAAAACCACCTAGTTTTTACTTAGACAGTAAGCTTTACTGGTTACAAATATGTAGACTTGCTCTCCATGACTGTCTGCTGTGATGGTTCATATTAATTGTCAACATTCCCGGATCTATAATCACTTAAGAGCAAACCTCTAGGCATCTTCATGAAGGAGTTTATAGACATATTTAATGAAAGTTGAAGAGTGACGTTAAGTTTTGGCAGAACCAATCCTGGGCCTGAAAGCTAGTAATAAATAAAAAGAAGATAGATCAGCAGATACAGTGTTTGTCATGCATGCAGTTAGAGCCCCAGGTCCTGAGTAAAAAGCTAGTGTGACAGTATATGCTCTCAATCTCTGCACAGGAAGGCAAGAGCAGGGAGTGCAGAAGGTTCACTGTCTGCTTTGTCTGAATCCCAGGCAACATTTTAATGCTTGTCATGATTACTGTAAGTTACCTTTAAGCCTCACTGTATCTCTTTACAGCGAGGCAGAACCGAGACCAAAAATTTATAGCGAAGGTGGAATTCAGTATTATCCTTGAGTCCTGCATATAACCTTTTTAATCATTATAATATTTATAGTTAATTTCACATAGATTGAGAGGAACATAGATATATTTCTAATTAATGAAAATAACAGAATAATGTTTTTAAGGAATGATTGGTCACTGTTGATTGTAAGGCATTAAGTAGGTATAAATATCTGTCAAAAGTATGTAATTCCTCAAAATTCATGTTCCCAGTATAACTTAATAACTTGGGATATTAAGAAGTAAGATGAGAGCTGTGTGCAGTGGTGCATGATTGTAATCCCAGCAGGTGAATTTTTGTGAGTTAGACACAACTTAGTGTGCAAAACAAGTCCAGGACAGCCAAGGCTACATAGAGAAAGAAGAAGGAGGAGGAGGAGGAGGAGGAGGAGGGGGAGGAGGAGGAGGAATGACATGGCACCATGCCAACAATTAAGTATATAAATATGTACCTACAAAGGCTTCTTCGGGCCTAAAATACACAAATCTTTCCTCATAGTGAATGGAGGCAAAGATAAAAAACTTACATTTTCACAAGATGCTGAGAATAAATAACAGCTTCAGGATTAATCCAAGATGATGTTTACATCACTATCTTAAGGCTCAGGGAAGAGTACCAAAGAAGGGACAGAAACAACTTAAGATTTAGATGATGAGAAAAGAGGGTGCAAAAGGCCATCTCCTATGTTGCAAATAGACAAGGGAACCACAAGCTCACAGCAGCTGTGCACTTGCTCTGAGCCAACAAAAGTCAGCTCTAACAATCAGCTGTGGAAGGGAAGGGACCAATGGGGCCCTACAGCCAATTTGTTGCAGTTTTCATATTTTAAGACTGCGCCACAAAACCAAACAACCCAATTGCGAAATGGGGCTTGGAACTTAACAGAGAATTCTCAACAGAGGAATATCAAATGGCCGAGAAACACTTAAAGAAATGCTCGTCCTCATTAGTCATCAGAGAAATGCAAATCAAAACGACACTGAGATTCCATCTTATACCCATCAGAATGGCTAAGATCAAAAACTCAAATGACACCACATGTTGGCAAGGATGTGGAGAGAGAGGAACACTCCTTCATTGCTGGTGGGAATGCAAACTAGTACAACCACTTTGGAAAGCTATCTGGTGCTTTCTCAGAAAAATGGGCATAGAGCTTCCTCAAGACCCAGCTATCCCACTCCTGGGAATATACCCAGAAAACGCCCTACCACACAACAGGGACATATGCTCAACCATGTTTATAGCTACTTTATACATAATAGCCAGAACATGGAAACAGCTTAAGTGTCCCTCAGTAGAAGAATGGACTAAGAAACTGTGGTACATTTACACTATGGAATACTACTCAGCTATTAAAAACAAGGAATTCCCGAAATTTGTGGACAAATGGATTGATCTAGAAATTATCATAATGAGTGAGTTCACTCAGAAGCAAAAAGAGACAAATGGCATATACTCACTTATATCAAAACACTAGTCCAAGGGATACGTCCCATGAAAAACTTTACTTACCAGGAAAGTGGGTCAGAGGAGAAGACATCCTATGGAGACTTTAGGCGAGAGTAGCATGGAAGAATGGGGAAATAGTAGGACCCACAGGGTCCTGGAAACCTACAAGAAGAACTTTATGACAGGCAGATCTGGGTCCTGGGGTCCTCCTCAAACTAAGGCACCAGCCAAGGAGAATATAGGCAGTAAACTTCGAACCCCTACCAAGACCTAGCCAACGAACATGATATTCTCCACCGTTGAGTGGAGAGTGAGATCTGACTCTCACATGAACTCTGGTGCCCCTTTTCTGACCATGTCCCCTGGATGGGGAGGCCTGACAGCACTCAGAGGAGGGATAGCAGGTTACCAAGAATAGACTCGATATCCTAAGAGCATAGATAGGGGGAGGAGGTCTCCCTCAATCACAGACATAGGGGAAGGCATAAGGGGGGATGTGAGAGGGAGGGAAGAATGGGAGGAAACAGCGAAAGGGCTAACAATCAAGATGTAATATGAACAAATCAATAAAAAAAATAAAAAAGAGTGGGAAGTCACGGAAACAAGTTGTGAAGCCAATGGCAAGTCCATCACCTCTAATGGTTGTTTCCAAACTCAGGATTTCACAGAGCCCTGATTCAATTCTGCATGAAATATTAGACAAAAAATAGAACTAAGTATTGGAGGAAAGCACTTGGGGCCAGAAGGTAAAAGAGGCAGAACGCAGAGGTGAGGGATTAAAAGTCATAGGGTATATACATATATGACAATGTGAAAAAGAAAATATACTGATGAAATGAAAAATATTTCAAAATGAACTCAGTATTAAGTAATAGTATTATAGTAAACAAGTGATACTTAGAATTTTAGGTGTTGAATATTTGCTAAAATGGACGAATCAGTTCTAAGTAAATATGCCATTATTATCTAAAGTATAGAGTTTCTATTTGAGCTCTCAATTATACTCCATAGTTTTATTGATTTTGTCCACTGCTTAATTCTGTGCCATCACCATGACACTAAGTTAATCTCTCAATAAAATAAAGGATCTATTTTCAATATTTTTTTGATTTTTTAAAATATTTTTTATTAATTTAATCTTGTTACATCTCAATGGTTATCCCATCCCTTGTATCCTCCCATTCTTCCCTCCCTCCCATTTTCCTTTTATTCCCCTCCCTTATGACTGTTCCTGAGGGGGATTACCTCCCCCTGTATATGCTCATAGGGTATCAAGTCTCTTCTTGGTAACCTGCTGTCCTTCCTCTGAGTGCCACCAGGTCTCCCCCTCCAGGGGACATGGTCAAAGGTGAGGCACCAGAGTATGTGAGAAAGTAATATCCCACTCTCCACTCTACTGTGGAGAATGTTCTTTCCATTGGCTAGATCTGGGTAGGGATTTAAGGTTTCCCGCCTGTATTGTCCTTGGCTGGTGCCTTAGTTTGAGCGGGACCCCTGGGCCCAAATCTGCCTATCATAAAGAGGAATAAGGGGAAAGTGGGAGGGAGGGAAGAATGGGAGGATACAAAGGATGGGATAACCATTGAGATGTAACAAGAATAAATTAATAAAGAAAAAAAAAGAAAGAAAAAAATCTGACAAACAGAAGATGTAAGAACAGTACTTCAACTCATCTCACTATTTTTTTTTTAGAAAGAGAATTTTAAAAACTCCCATGTGCATATATTGTCTATCTGCTAGAAGAGAAAAGAAGATCTACAGTTGAGCCCAGGGAAATAGAACTTAGTAAGGCAACCCCAGTAAAATAACACCTTTACTTTTTTCTTTTCACAGTTTATATTAGCAGAATAGTTTCTCTTTTTGCTGAAGTGGAAAGCTTCAAGTTTTTCACCTCTTTGAATTTTCATGTTCTTACAAGGTCTCCTGTGTATAGTTGAATGTATGTATATCTGTGTATTTTTCTGTGTTCAACTGTCTTATCTCACTTTAATTTTTCATTTTTAATTAATGTTTTATTTTTTACATATATATATATATCTTATTACACATATGTACAATAAACTATCTATAGCAAGAAGAGCCATGACACAATCAGGAATTATATAATTGTTACATTCTTAGTATTTTGGCAGCCTTGAAGAAAATATCTTTCCTATCTTGGTGCATCTAAAATTCTAAATGTAAATCAATATCTATCATATCTTGTGTTATAAACTTAAAACATTATCTAGACCTAAAAACATCTTAACCTTTAAACAACTAAGCTTAGTTATATCCATCAGATACATGAGAAGGAATAAAATTGATTACCTGAGTATACTGAGAGTACAGGTCAGAAGCTTCCCAATTGAGAAGATGATAGAGAGAGTATACATAAGTGACATCAAAAATTCTATCAAGGAACCCCTACAGTTGATAAATACCTCACTTTAATTTTTAAGAGTATTCTAAAGCTCTTAAGACAAAGTGGCAACGACTTGCCTCCCATGAAATTTAAATGTCCAGCATTCAAAACTAAATGACTTTGTCACAAATAACCACTGAATTAGTGAACAGAGGACCATTTATTTATCTGGTCAGTTTGTATTTCCTAGTAGTTATAACATCATTCACTTCTGGTGAATAATTATGACATACCTGAATGTCTTCATACAAAAGAATAATTAAGGACTTGTAACCAGTGCACTATGTTAAAATCAGCAATACCCCTAAATGTATGATGCATAAAACCTAAACTGTAAAGTTCTTACTTAAACATAGGAACCCATGTTTGCTCTTAGAAGATTTAGTGTTGTTGTGGTTGGATGGTTTTTTTTCATGTATAATACTATAAGTTTAAGAGAAAAATTAACTGTAGTTTCTTGAGATGTAAAATTAACCATAAATTGTGATTATTAAGCATGGCAAGTATAAAAGAGAAAGTACAACAGAATGGGAGACATCTTCACAAATTATGTATCCACCTAGGAAGCCATGTCCAGAATAGATGGACATTAACAAAACCAATGCCTAATGATGTGCAACATACTGAAATGAGGTACTGAGAAATGCTATACCAGAAACATAACTTTAATTATTATTAAAAGTGAGTCTAGCCACAAAAGACTAGAACATATATGATTTCCTTTTTAAAATATATCTAGTTTAGACAAATGCATGAAGACAAGATAAATAACAGTACATTTTCTTTGAAATCATATTGATGAGTGATGGGAAAATGGTTGTTAAAATGACTAGTTGTTTTATAAAGAAAAGGGAATGTTGTCACATTGGATTGCTATAGAATTTATCTCACATACAATTAATTAGTTTTACCAATTTTTAATACTGAAATGAGTGAATTATATTAAGTGGACTATACATCCAAAAAATAAAAAAGACTATGAGATGGTCACCCTTCATATCTCTACATCAATTCCTTTAATTTTCCTCCACATCATTCTTCATATTTTCCTGATTTTCTGCAACACACAGGAGGTAAAGACTCAAATCAGCATTTCACTCTTCGGTTACCAGTTCATTAGCAATGAAGTTTACTTCTTCAGTGCTTTAGATTTCATCATCTTAGTGAGCTTGAAATGTCCACCTTATTTTTGTTATTTATAATTAAGTGTGTTTTTGGCGTTTCCTTGTATGTAAATAACTTGGTCTGACCACTCTCTCGTCTACTTGCCTGATCTCCTTCCTGTTCTTATCAAGCCCTTCTGTTCCGTTCATCTGGAACATTTTGTTTTCTTTTGAAGCCTAGTGAATGTAACCTGCACCGTCTGTGTGGATTTGGGGACTGGTAGGATCACCAGCAGTTACTAAAATGATAACAGTGACAATTTATTACCCAGAATCTGTCAGCAGCTACTAGGTCAATGAGGCCAGAAGGGCCTCTTGAACCCTTTTCTGTCCATGATTGACAGTTGAAGGTCTTTCTTATGAAAATACAGGACAGGCAATTGTAATTGCAAGGAATTCATGATTAGAACATTAATGTCATGGCCAGAAAATGACATTCTGTCATTCTTCAATAAAAAGTATATTAAATACTATCTATATTCGTGTTTGTATGATGGGAACATCACTCACTATATAACTTACTGTGAATGAATTATATTTTTTTCCTCATCTTTGGTTTTTCTTCATTGGAATGATAGCTCACAGAGGTAGAATCTTTGTCCATTTTTTTCCCGTCTGTCCATTTTTAATCTAAAAATGTATCTATTTGGCATACATAGTAAGCAATGAGTAAGTGAAAGAATGGATCTTGAATGGTCTAGAGAAATAACAATTTAGATCATCCATAAACATGCACGTGTCATGATGGATAAGTGATGTGGTTTCTTTTCTCCATCACTCCCGTAGACACTTAGAAGTTTATACATAATAATAATATTTAAGCCTTTTCCTTTTCCTTCATGGAGACTAGCTTTTCTTCTATTCTTTAGCTTCTTACATAACTGATTACCTACTTTCAGCCACAAGAACTCTTTAGGTTGGAGGTGGCGCTCAGCTGTAGAGTATATCACCAGTATGCACAAAGGCATGAGTCTGAGTCTCATCAACATTAATACATACTTATTTTATGCATATGGCTTTTAAAGGAATGATCTGTAATACATGCATGTTACTCTGCTTTTATGCAATCTGTTTCTAGAGCTAGCATAGGTGTTTGCTTTTAATCTCAGCACGAAACACAACAAACCTTACTAGTCCTGGGTTAGTCAAACCTGGAACGATGGTATCAGTTTCATACAATAATTCTGCTAAAATTAAGCAATAGAATTATCAGCTATAAGCAAGCCTTCAAAATATCACCACAAATAAGAACCCTTAATGTCACGGATATTTTTATTTATGAATAAGAATATAAAACATATAAATAATCAATTTTCACACATGTTCCATCAGCCAATACTTATTCTGTTTTATGGCACAATATTAGCTGCAGATATTTGATGATTTTGAAACTCATGCTCATTATTTTGACCAACTGTTTGTCAGCCAATGTTATTTTATGAGAGAATGTTTTAAGAGAAAATGAGTCTCTGCAGTGGCAGGATGATCAAGTCTCACTCAGATGAAAAACAGAGGAGGATATTTGTCTATAATTAGAGAACTAGAAAGGTACTTATTAAATAACAGCAAAATATTTTAATAAATAGATTGCTATAGAGGAACAGTTACAATTTGGGAGAGCTTCAGAATGGTAATATTCAAAGACATAACACACTATATTTACAGTAGTTATTCATGTATGCAGTTTATTTTAAGACTCAGCATAACACATTCCATGAGATATAGTTATGAAGGAACATCAACAAGGCTCTGGCTTCCATTTATAGTTCTGGAAAAGAAGAAAAAAGAAAAATCCTAGTGCAATGCATTGATGAAAGCCACAGAAATGTCATTTTTGGTAGCCAATCTTACCCTTTTATACACACTGATACATAGAAATACAGGTGGGTATAGCCTCTAGCTTTTTACTCGTGATGTCCTTAAGTGTGTGATGCTTATAATATAGTCATAAAAAACATCCAGAAGAAGTTATGTCTAGTAGGATAAAATATTATATTCAAATAACCACAATCCAGAAAAACTATGGTAAATTCATTAAGAGACAATGTTTTATACTTGTACATGAAGTAAGTTGATTCCACTATTGAGAATATAGTGTGCCTATGGTATTCACATAGCAAAATATCAGGCTTATCTATGACTATCTTAGGTCAACATTATATTTATCATTAACAACAATGTGTTTTTGTATATCTGAAACTGTAGTAAATTATTGAAAATGTATGTTATTGTTACGATGTTTAAAATAAGGAGTATTTCACTAACGATTGTATTACTGTTTTACATTTAAATGAATTTAAAGAAAATTAAGTTTTCAGTAGATCTAATCGGAGTTTGTTGACTGATAAAGGAAGTGAAAGTCTGAAAATTGCTTACCTGGCTCCCCATTTTATTTCTTTAGAATTAATACTTAATTCCTATGTGTCTAACCCAGGGCAATAGAAAAACACCTTAACACATCGTAATGTTCATGAATTCACTTAGTAGAAAGCAGTCATCTGGATGTTTAAAGCATCAGTGTCTTTATGATTTAAATCTCTAGTATTTGGTGGAGATTATACTGCACAATTGGGATTGCTTTTTGGACTTCATGAACAGAAGCATATAATAATCTCTGATAGTTTCTTTCATGGTACCGGTCCCTAAGGCTGTGGATAGGGCAATTCTTATGGATTTATGGTAGTGGGATATGATGAAGAGGAATGGGACTATCCAGAAATAAGGAGTTTGAGGTGCCTTCCTTAAATTCTACATTCTATGTCTGATGTAATGCTGGCTAGGGAGGTGCAGTGCAATATTGCTACCGAAAGCTAGACAGAAAGAGCTCACACTGGTTCATTTAGATTCTGTCTCTGTGCAACAGCACAGTCATCAGCCCCTTCTTATTGTGAAATTCTCGATGAAGAAAATTCTAAGTTAAATCATATGCATAGATGACCAGAGGAATATTGAAATATGCAATCTAAGACTATAACTGCCTGTAAAAAATAAGTTCTATCATGGCAACAAATAGAAAACAACAGTAAAGGAGGCAGCCTTTGTTGAGATCATAGCCAAGGAAAGCCTTTTTCAGATGTGAATCAATATAAAGAATTAATTTCACATAAACTTATAAAAGCAATGCATCCTATAATCATTTGCAATATTTAAGGAACATGTTACAAATAAAGTGACATAAATGTGATTATGAAAAATGGCCGCTATGCTAAAATAACTGAAATCATTACAAGATATATATTGGCAATCTTCAGGTAACAGAAATTTTCCCTCTAACTGCCTTCCTTCAGAATTACACCGCATTTTTATAGTTTATATTTACATGAATATTTGTCTCAATTAATCCTATTACTTTTTTCTCTTTCATGTTCATTGATGTTTTGTCTTCATGTATATCTGGGTAAGGATGTCAGATGCCTGGAACTTGAATTTCAGACAGTTATTAACTGTCACGTGGCTACTCAAAATTGAACCCAGGTCTTCTAGAAGAGCGTCCAGTGCTCTTAAGCACTGTGCCATCTCTTCAGTCCTTTATCACCATTATTAAAAACAGAGGCAGAAAAGGAGCTATGCCTATATCTGTGAACATGCATATGTGCATTTGTGTCCACATCGATACCATAGTTACACGCATACTTATGCCACTATGTGTGGATGCTAGTTTACCCAGAGTCCACCATTATTTAGCATTGGTGCAGTGAATATTTATTTTTTTCCTTTATTAATTTATTCTTGTTACATCTCAATGGTTATCCCATCCCTTGTATCCTCCCATTCTTCTCTCCCTCCCATTTTCCCCTTATTCCCCTCCCCTATGACTGTTCCTGAGGGGGATTACCTCCCCCTGTATATGCTCATAGGGTATCAAGTCTCTTCTTGGTAACCTGCTGTCCTTCCTTAAAACCATCAGAAAACCTGTTTGCCACCACCTTTTCTCAGTACATTGTGAGTCTGAGTGAACAGGAAGAAAACCAAAGTGCATCACAATAACATGCAAAGATTAGTCCTCATGTGGTAAAGAAACCAAAGCATGGTTGGATTTCATCTTTCAATAGCTGCACATGAATGATGCTCTTTTTAATACAAAATTCTAAATGTCTGATAGGAATTTCATAAAATTCATTTGGAACTTAATCACTGGCAGAAAAACAAGAGAGTGATTTTTCCTTAATATATCAATTTATGTTAATTGGAATTTCAATATTTGACTAAAATAAACTAATAGGATAAGAGAATAATATCATATAGTAGTTAAGAGTTTCATCTACTTGTTATGGTATGTCTTATATCAATAAAAATAATACAGAAAATATGTCATACCAATGTTAGCATAATGTGTTAGCAACTGTTTCATTTTGATATCTTTGATTCTGTCTAGTTTTCCTATTACAGATAAGCAATTTTACTTGTTCTGCAACCAAAAGTATATCAGTACAAATTAAAGTTATTTTGCATATTTGTTTGATTTTTATTGATTGTTGTCATTGGTTTTCGTGAGTAAGTCTCATGAATCTTTGGCTAATCACAGACTGGCTATGCAGCTGAGGGTACCCTTGAACTTCTAATCTTTTAGAATGAAGTCCAGAGAACTGGACTTGCAGCATTCTTGTGTGAGTCAGACCTTCTGTGTATTCAGTACAGATCCTCGTGCACTCTTGGCAATCACTTACCAATGAAACAACATTGTATACCTGTAAATTAAAGCTTTTATTTTTACTGACATAGACACAACATTTTAAAATATTAATTTATTCATATTATATCTCAATTGTTATCCCATCCCTTGTATCCTCCCATTCCTTCCTCCCTCCCGCTTTCCCCCTTCTCCCCTCCCCTATGACTGTGACTGAGGGGGACCTCCTCCACCTTTATATGCTCATAGGGTATCAAGTCTCTTCTTGGTAGCCTGCTATCCTTCCCCTGAGTGCCACCAGGCCTTCCCATCAAGGGGACATGGTCAAAAATGGGGCACCAGAGTTTGTCTGAAAGTCAGTCCCTACTCTCCACTCCACTGTGGAGAATGTCCTGTCCATTGGCTCGATCTGGGTAGGGGTTCGAAGTTTATTGCCTATACTGTCCTTGGCTGGTGCCATACAGAAAGAGTCTCACTTATATATTGATTATATACTCACTTATATCTGAACACTAGCCCAAGGGGCATGTCCCATGAACGTCTTCACTTATCAGGAAAGTGGGTCAGAGGGGAGGACATTCTATTGGGACTTTAGGTGAGAGAAGCATGGGAGAATGGGGAAACTGAAAGATCCAGAGGGTCCTAGAAACATACAAGAACATTATGATGGGCAAATCTGGCCCCAGGGGTCCTGATCAAACTATGACATAACATTTTTCTGAGATAACATTGTCTTCAAAACAGAGAGATTAAATCCTGTTATGATGCAATGCAGGGAGATTACATTCTGCTATTCATGTGATGGTCACTATCTAAGATGGTGCTCAAATGAGCAGCAAGTGTGTCAATGTGTGAGGTTTTCTTAAATTTGGAAATATTATTAAAGTATAAGATTCAGAGAGATTAGATATTTTTGAGCAACTAGATGACTCAGTGAGTAAAGGCACTTGTCAAACTAGGGTGTGGATGAGATATCAATCTCAGATTTCATGTGAACATATCTGATTTCCATGTGAACACAGTGACCAATACAACCTCATACACATCATGTTCACATTAAAACAGAATAACAATAGCTTATTTATTTAAACATATTGGGCTTTTCTTCCATAGTTATTAATACCTTTCAATGCAGATAAGAAATGAACACTTACTTTAACTAAAATCTTTGTAATGTATTATAATTTGTCAGACTGTATTTAAGTACATTTAGGTTGTTGTGTAAATTAAAAACCCTTCTTTCAAAAATAGGGAGAAACCTAATGTAATAAAAAAAGAGGCAAGATAAAAAGTTATGAGAGCCCAGAAGAAGGTGTGTTTTCTGTCTTGTTTATAGCTGTGTGAGTTGATATTAATAGGCTTCTGGTTTCTCTAAAAGAGATTGAACATATGCTCTTGCACTGCAGTGGAATTCTGCTATTATTTACTCTTAAGAACATTTTCCCAAGTCCAATATGAAACACAAATGTTCCACACTGCTTCCTACTCCGTGATGAGCAAAACTATTCACCAAGCGACTGTGAGAACAGCTCAGGTTAAATGTTTGCAACAGTCAAAGCAGCCAGAAAAGAGATTATATACAAGGTAAACTAAACAGAAGCTTCAGCAAATCAAGCAAGCAAGCAAAGAAACAAACAAACATACATCTACCATAGAAACAGTCATGCACATTAAACAACATGTTTCTGCAGGACACATTCAGGGAACAAACGGAATCTTTATGCCAACCAGGGGACAGCTTTCCTTCTCTGCTGGTATTAAACCAAGAACCTGAGAGTCCCACAGACACAGAGGAAGATGTTGATGAGCCATACATAATAACCATAATTTCTATTCCTCTCCCATTAGCAGCATGGAACTTATGCTTTATGATCTTTTCCAGTGAGTGTATGATGTTCTACCTATTGAATCTAATGAGGGCAAGCAGTTTGTGTTACCCACATAAATCCACATGTATGTGAAATAATACATGCACTCTAATTCCCAATGTCTTCAAATCTCGGTTACAACAAAAATATACATGCAGTGGCTGTTCACTGTATGATTAATTTTATTTTTCTACCTGTGACTTCACTTCATGTTACATTCATTTAATAGATACGTTTGCTCTCAGGTCATGTGAAAATAAGATATATAATTAAGGTTATATGGTCTCTTTCTCATGGAACCAACAGGGATCCATTTTGGTGTTGTGGATTATAGAAGGTAGATTTTTCTAATACAGGGCCTCATATTGATTATATACATATAGTATAAATATAGTTCCTCTAATGTATTCAGATAGTTTGTCAATTAGCTTTTTGACTTTTTTTTGAATGTACATTTAATATGTAATAATACTGTTCAAACCTTGACACTATAGTGTTATCTTAAGAACACTATTAACATATTTTCTCTAGTAAAATCTAAATTTCTTAAGCACTATTCTATTTTTAATATATTTTTTGTTCTGGATGTCCTAGAGTTTGTTTTGATAGTTTATTAATGATCTCCTGCTTATTCAATGTCTCAGTGGATCATGCCATATACATGCTTCTGGTAGAGGTCATGACTGTACATATGTTGATATCCCTTCAAATGTCATAGAAATGACACTAAAATATTAGCTTTGCATAATTTGATTAATTGTAATAGTATAAGTACTGTATTGTAGAATTTCTGTTGTTCTTAATTGTCATTTTCCCATTGTAATAGCTCTCCAACGTACAAGTTGAAAATGCCATTTATTTAGCTTGTCATGTAAGATATTCATATTTTTCTGAATTTGCACATAATTATCATAAGAGTGGATATCCTCTCTGCTACATTTTAATTCAGCTTAAACCAATGAAGCCAGACACATGACATATACTTCACAAGGTCAAAGTTCATAACAATGTATTTGCACAGTAATTTACATGAGAACTGACATTAAGTGGCAAACAGAATTCATTTAAAAATTGTGTTCATCTTTTTTTTCTTTTTCTCAGACAGTGTTTCTATGTGTAGCCTTGGCTGTCCGGGACTTGCTTTGTAGACCAAGCTGGCCTGGAACTCATAGAGATCTACCTGCCTCTGCTTTCCAAGTACTGGGAGGGATGGCAGGTCCACATTGTCCAGCAAAGAATTATTTTGTTTCTTTGTTTTTCTTTCTTTTTCTTTTTTTACTTGTCTTTTTCTTTTTTTTTCTTTTTCAAAACAGGGTTTCTCTGTGTAGCCTTGGCTGTCCTGGACTCACTTTGTAGATCATGCGGGTCTTGAACTCATAGAGATCTTTCTGCCTCTGCCTTCTGAGTGATAGGAGTAAAGGCATGGGCCACATTTTCCAGCAAAGAATTCATTTTGTTTGTTTGTTTGTTTTGAGACAGGGTTCCCCTATATAGCATTGGCTGTCCTAGACTCACCTTGTAGACCAGGCTGGCCTCTAACTCACGGAGGTCCACGTGCTTCTGCCTCCTAGATGGGATTACAGGCCTGTGCCACGGCGCCAGGCTTTTGTGTTTATCTTAATATCAAAGACAATGCACAAGCATTTAAAATATTAGTGACATACATAATTTGATGTTAACTGGTAATGATTATAATATTATACTTTTTGAAAATTATTCAGGTAGTTTGTCACTTAGTCATTTGAACTTTGTATTTACTGTAATTGCAATGCTATTAATAAATGGACACAAAGCGGTTATCTTAAGGAGACAACATTATATGGTGACTAGTAAAAACACATGAATTGCTTTAGTGTTATGCTATGATCTAAATATAATTTTAGTCACAACTATCTAAATATGTTAGGTTTTAAACAATTAGTGAACAAATATCAAGGCATTGCAATCTCTTTTCATAACTTGAAGGTAATGAAAATGTACAAATTACTAATTTTGTTTTGTATAATTTTTTAAAAAATCTATTTGTTCTCTGTTTTTAATCATTCAGTAACATATATTTTTAATTAAGTATTTATTTAGTTTTTACACATCCATTTATATTATTAAAACACATACAATAAACTAAGTACAGCAAATCAGGAATTATATAAATGTTACATTCTTAGTGTTTTGGCTCTTTGTATTTGGCTACCTTGAAGGAAACATCTTTCCTATCTTGGTGCATCTAAAGTTTTGAATGTAAATAAATATCAATCATATTTCATCATTATCAACTTAAGACACCTATCTAAATCTAAAAATATCTTAACCCATAAACAACTAAGCTCAATTATAAAACTAAACTATCTGGGAGTGCAGGTTAGTAGCTTTCCAAATGAGAAAATGACAGAGACAATTTGCTACCTGAATAGTCAGCCAAAATTCTCTATTAAATTGAAGCATCATCCTCAGCCTTCTGGCCCAATATATCTGACAGGCATATTTGTGAGGCAGGAACTATTGAAGACTTGCTTACCCTGTTTTGGAAGAGTTTGGCATTTGACTTTGCCGGTATCCAAGCTTGTTTATTTTTAGGCAAAATTTTGTGTGTGGTAGAAATGAGAAAATTTTGCCCAGTAGCTTGTTTGTCACATTCAAAGTCATCTCTTAAAAGGGGTTCTTTGATGCTCATCAACATCTTTGAGGTAGGCTGGGTGTTGCCACAAGCTAACCTTTTTCATTGCCAGTGACTCTTTAAAATAAAAACATTTTTAAATGCCATATTCTGTATGTCTCTGAGGTTTTGAAGACCTTATGTAACTATTTTACCTTATCTTTCTTTAGAATCATATCTATCTGTTGCACCTAAGATGTATATTCTTGAGATAAAAATAGACTAGTAATTTAAATGACCATGATTTGGTCAACTAACAATTAACTTGTATAACTTATTTATCTTAAAGATCATGCAATAGCACTTTCAAAGTATTGGAAGAAAATCTTGTATTATAATTGAGTTATATGGGTACAATAATCATATTAGAGTAGAAATATGTCTAATGTATGTGAAGAATAATCTTACATTTTAATTCTATACCACTGTATCTAAAATTAAACTTACTTGCACCTATATCAAAATTCTATACCAGAGAAGTAATAATACTTTGTGAGTGACAATTAAGGCATTAAGTTAAGAAATAGATTCTCTAATCTTCTTTTTGTTGTTCTCTTTCTCTGAGATGCTTGAAAGACATTTCTCATGCAGCACAAAAATCCATGCTTTATTCTATATGCTCAAGTGCTATAGTTTTAATTCCCTTGAGGATTAATTTTAGTTATTTTTACTTTCAATTTGAAAAACATTAAGAACTTGTTGGGGCAAATGTCTAAGTGCTTTTACAAACAAAGGTCGGATTCATTTCCCAGCACTCAGAAAGTGTCTCACAACAGCCCATAACTCCTCTGCTAGCTTCTAACTGGTGCTGCACACACATGTATGCCTCACACACATATTTTCATATACACTCTCACACACATAAAATAAATATAAATATTTGAAAATTTTAAAAACTTACTGAATAACTGGTACTTTGTTCATTGCTGGGAGCTGAGGATTGATTCCAGCTCTTTGATTTCAAGGGACTCAGTTCCAGTTTGTACACACGTGTGAAGCAGTAGGAAGAGGAACATGTCCATTTTTTGTGAAGATGTGTGTTTCAGGAGGATAGATTAAGGAGCAGGAACAATTTGTCCACTTTGGCACAATGGATGGGGCTATGCTTGGGCTAGGGCAAAGCTGCTGCAAGGACACAGGGAAACCTAAGAGCTTTAGCTACCAACAAAAAAGCCATGGCAGAAATGTTGTAGTAGCAGTGCCCTCGTGTTCCCATGTTCTCTTAAACATGTGAATTCAACTATTAGATATCCTACTGTACCTTCATGTCCAAGTATAATTTTATAGAATAACAGAAATAAAACATGAACAAAACAAAACAACAGTAACAACAATAGCAGCAGCAACAACAAAAACAACTATGCCAGGAAAAGCAATATATCTGGAGAAAGACAAAAGGCATGATAATCCTATTTTTCACCCATTGTCAGCTGGCTAGACTAGAGGATTCTGACTTCTAAAATAGACTATCATAAAGCTTAAGACATATTTTTTTTTTACTTCAGCAACTGTAGTTGTATTTAAATTTATCATGTTCATTGTAGGAAACCAAAACAAAACAAAATAAAAACCAAACAATTTATTCTTTTAAACCTCTATTGTAAAGGCTTTTCTCCTCTCAACAACTTGTTCCATTTGAGCAAAAGATACCTGGTGCTATTAAAAAATGTATTGACTAACTTGTATTTTCTTTAATTTCCATTTGTTTCCCTCGAACTTATCTCGATTTTATTACTTTACAAGTTTTCCAATCACCATTAGTGGTTACTTATTTTCGAGTGTCATAGGAATATTTTTTTTCTGGGCTGTTGGAGGGATTCATAAGAAAACTTGTGCACTAATAATTCTTAAATTACGTTGAAATAGATGAGAAATTAGTAACTTAGAAAATGCATTTAAAAATTAAAATTGCCCATCCATGAACAGACAGAGAATATAGTGACTACTGGGACAGTACTTACACTTTACCTATCTTTTGGCATGTATATTTTAAACTGAATTTGCATGCAGAAAACGCAAGGGATTTTACAGATGACTGATGTCTGTGAAAATGAGATTTCTCCCTTGAACTTGCTTTAATTAAAATGCTGTAAGTAAGGGAACATTATAATGTGCCAATCTCCTTATTTGGTTAGAGCTAGCTTTCTAGAAAACTGCTACATAGGTTTGCATATTAAACAGCACTGTTGTACAGAGTCTAGTGTTTATATCTGACATACTTGACACTTTGGCTACATTTTTATTGAATAATGCTGAATGAACGATCTTCAAATGAATTAAATAAGTTTTCAGTATCTTACATCTTGTCGTTCTTATTTTCCTATATATTTAGTTTTAATGTTGTATAAATTATTCATATACATACATACCAGGGAACATTAAACTGAATATATCCTTAATGTATAGTCTCAGAAAAGCAGCATTTGAAGTTAACTTTAAGTCTGTTTCCCCCTAGGAACTTGAGCCTTGGCAAGCAAAGTGTTCTTGTACACATGCTAGCAGAGATGTTTTCTCTAAGGCAAATTTACCTCAGAGTTTCAGGTCGCAGGGCTGATCACTTATAGATAATCACTTATGTATAAAATCAATAATATCATGAGGAGGATACATGTTCATTTAACTATAATAAATCCTTAGAATATAAGTTAGCAATGTGTACTTCAGTTAATATCTGCATACCTTCTTCTTACCACAACCAAATTTAATGTTTTGTTTACTTTTGTCAAATAACTTCAAAAGAAATTCCTTTTCTTAACTTTCCTGTAATGTAAAAAATTTAAAAGAGTCTATCACACCACTCTAAGCCTGTTTTTCTCTTCACAGTAAGAGAAATGGCCATAAACATCTAAACGAATAAATTTTGAAAAGAAATTGTATTCATTTTGGGGAAAGGATCCATAAAATTGTCAAATTAAAATTAGTTCCATCCTGTGCCTGGCCATGAACAACAGAATCATGGTGCTCAGACAGATCAAGAAGAACTGACTGAATTAAAGCTTCATCATCTGACCTGATTTGTTCATGACCTGAGGGTGACAATGTGTTCTCCTGGCAGGCCACTGTCCTGGGAACAAATGAACAGTCCTCTACCAGCCAACTATTGTCTTCCAAACCAGCCTTGCAAGCCTCTAAAAGTCACGATCACTACCAAAGTTGAGCTTTATATTTACAGCAATGGTAGAACCTGCTTGAGCAGTCCACAATGACAGTAGTTATTAGCACGGACTGTGTCTAAGTACTCATGCCCATTTGCCCTCTTTTCTGAAATCCCAATTACAGTGACTTACTGGTTCTAGAAATATCTGAAGACTATGAGCACAACAGAAAAGAGTCATAGTATTATGGGTTGGTCTGGTGCTATGCATACAAATGCTATTATCTTGGCCCCAAAATCTGGTCACAGTCCAGAGGACTACACTCACACACAGTAATGGCAGTGTGTAAACTTTGCTCCCCAATAATTTCTGATTTGTTAATAAAATAGGCCGGGCAGCCTGTAACTGGGCACAACAGAAGTAGGCAGAGCTTCGGTTCCAGGCCTAGGGGCTCTCAGGTAGGGACTACAATGGCTGGAAGGAGAAGAGAAAAAGAATGAAGAAGATGGGGAGAGAGCATATGGCCTGATGGAGCAGACCCAGGCAGGCAGGGTGACATATTGGCAAGTAACTTGGGGAATGCAGCTGGGAGCTACCGAGAGTACCTTAGAAAAATTAGTTTAAATTGTACATGCCCAGTTACTGTCCTTAATACTTGTTTAAATAAATCAATAGGTCTAGGTCCCAATTATTGGGGAGCTAGCTGGGTCATAGAAAAGTCCATTAGAAATTAATAAACATTCAACAATAGGTTGGCTTTGTATACAGCTGCCCAGATTCCCATGGATATTTCCTGCCAAGGCAAAGTCCATGTATTGCACAGGTGTGCCCTGGACTTTGCATCCTGAATCTCACTAAAATACCCTTGACTTTAACTAGGGAGAAAAGATGAAAGCACTTTATGCTTTTAGGTACTCTGCCCCTGAACCCCATCTCTGCTGAATGCTAAAATATATTCCCAAGGCCTGCATTGAGGCCAACAGAGTCAATAATAGTGGTCCAACAACAGGCACAGAAGGATAAGACAAAAATAAAATTTTGAATTAAACTAGAAAGTTTATAACAAGATAAGAGAGTTCTCTACTTGGACTCAACCAGAATAAAAGATGAACAAGGTTCATGACACTACAGTTATTTTCAGTGTAGCAATTAGAAATCAGCAGTGTCTTACTGTTGCACAGACAGACCCAATCTCTCTGTGTTGCTGAATGCTTAAGTATCCCTTTCCAGACTTAGACTTGCACAATTCCTTTCCTTGTCCAGGCACAGCCTTGACTGAAGCATGGCTGGTGAAGACAGTAGAGGAGCCTTGAGTGTGTGCCAGTCTCTGCATGTGATAGCACAGTGGGTGGAGATCAGACGTAGCAGTGTAAAGGCAGCAAAAGGAGCAGCTCCTTGCATGGCACAGCTAAGCATGTGACACTAGATCTTTTCAAAAGCATTTTCAATGAGTCTTAGTTGATTGCTTCTTAGAATGCAAAGGAGGTTTCCAAAAGATTTTTTTGAAACCTTCATAGATCTCATTTTCTTTATTGGAGTTTCTCAGTCACAATAAAATTGAACTTGAAATGCTGGATTTGGCATTTATTCTGAACTGTTTATAACAGAATGGTTTCTTTCAATGTCTCCTCTATATACAAGTGTCTAACGTATAGCACTATTCCTTCAGACATCAATACTATAACAAGGGAGAATGTAATCTGGTCATAGGCCTGATTCCTCGGTTTATACAGACCATTGCAACCCCTGACCCACATAGCAACATAAAGTAGATGGTGTGTCACAATAAAGAGTTAATGAGACAAGGGAACAGAAAGGTGTCTCAGGAACAGAGGTTGCATGGTTTTACATTCTATGTCTGGTTTCTTGTGTTTGAGTGCCAGAGAGACTGGGACTATTCCAACTTGAACTAAGGGTGACAATTTCCTACTCTGCTTTCATATTACAAGGCAGAGAAGTTGTAGGATGAGGTAATATCATTATTTCCTCTACCACAGGTAGTTATGGAGGGCCCACAAGACTTATCCATCCGTCCTAGATGGACAGAAGCAGCAGCTTTTCCCCATCTCATTTTTCTGGTCCCATTGAAGGGATGGGAGGTGACCATTTTAAATGAGCAAGAGTGAAACAGTCCAACAGACTAGCAGGAGAGTGGACTCAGAAATATGCTATGCAAATGCCTCAGAGGTTCCATCAGAGACACTGTCCAAGAGAAGCATGCTATGTGTAGAGATCTTCCTGTGATGCTGCGACACATCATTGTCATGCGTTATTCATACATATAGAAGCCATTTGTGCCATTCTTGGCCAAAGAGATTTTGACAGCATCACACTCTTGATGCCAAATTAGCAGTTACTGTTAAAATCTTCAGTCTTCCCAGTTATATAAGAATCTAGCTATGCACATTGACTCCTCCGCTTCTTGGGGGGAACTAAACTGTGCAGCCTTCCATTCCTTGTCCTCAAAGGGTGCCACTTTTCACTGTTGCACTACACAAGGCTTAGTCTGCTTCCTGACCACTTTGCCTTTAGAAGGCAATGCCTTTCTGAAGACAAAGAGAAGAACGGAGTTTCTTGTTTATCACAGGGTCACACCATGAAAAGGCTGAGTACAATCTGGAGGCTACCAAATGTTGGGACAGTAGCTTCTGCCATATTCCACCATTTTTCTCTGCAGTTTTATGCTTCATTTCTCTTCTCACACTGAATAACAGAAGTGAGGAATGTCAGAGAAGAAAGTATTTAACATCTCAAGAAAGAGGACAATGTTTTAAATGTAGAGATAACCAGCCATGAAATGTTAAGTAGGACTAGCCACATCTTATTCTACTGAGGCTACACAAGGTGGTCCATTTAGGGCAAAGGGATTCAAAGGTAGGCAACAAAGTCAGAGATAACCTGTGCTCCTGCTGTTAGAGATCCCACATAAGGAACAGCATGTACATCTTTTTCAGGGGGAGGTGGACTATGTCAGTCCTATGGATGCTCTCTGGTGGCTCAGTCTCTGTGAGTACCTATTGGTGGGCTAATATCCTTGGTAGGTCTCCACTTGTCTGAGAATAAAGGAGAAGGACATAGAAATAACAAAGGGGAGGAGAGAGGGAGGGACTGGAAGGAGAGGAGGGAGGGAAATTCTGATCTGGATGTAAATTTAATTAATTAATTAATCAATGAAAAATAAAAGTAAGAGCAAAATTATCAAACTAGAGAGATTGTGTTTTCCTATGTAGTTACTCTTTCTTGCACCCCTACTTTCACCTACTGGAAACCTACTTAGTGTACAAGCATAAACCAGCCACACACTGGAACACAAAAAGGGAAACAGACTTTCATGTACATAAAAATAAATTTTCCTTATGACTCTGGAGAAAAATATTAGTCTTTTTGCCCATGGATTAATTAGCAACCATGTTCATATTGCTGTCCACTCAGACAGGCTGAGGAGCCAATAGTTACTACATCATTTCTGTATTCTGTTAATCAGTTCTACATTTGTTTATTTTTTACTTCCCCAGTGTCTTTCCCCCAATTCAATAAAGGTCTCAAGTAGAAATGATTGCAAAGTCCATAGCAGCAATGTGGGTGACAGGCCTGTAATCCCAGTACTCAGGAGTCTGTGCAGACGTTGCCAGGAGTGTTCCAAGGGAAGGAAAATTCCCTTAGATTCTGTTCTTGTCTTTGTTAATTGTGATAGTGTAATAAACTGTAATGGCAAGGAAAAAAGTAGGATGCTTATTGTGGGTCTCTTAGAGAAAATGTCTTAGTCTCCCCTCTCTGTACAGTACAAATGATGTAGAAATATGTATATTATGGATGTTCTATGTCACTTTATATAACTGCACACATGAGCATGTTTATGTGTATGTCTATATGAAGAATAGCATCATGAATACTAATATACAGGTTAAGTGACTAATCATAACCCACCTCCTGTTTCTTGATTAAATGCTCTCATCTCTAATTTGAAGCGTTTTCATTTGGACTGTAATCAGTTACATAAACAATCCTACGCGATTGTTTAATTGACACCTCATGCTGGCAAGGGTGTGGAGAAAGAGGAACACTCCTGCATTGCTGGTGGGAATGCAAACTAGTACAACCACTTTGGAAAGCTATCTGGTGCTTTCTCAGAAAAATGGGAATAGGACTTCCTCAAGACACAGCTATTCCACTCCTTGGAATATACCCAGAAGATGCACTACCACACAACAGGGACATATGCTCAACCATGTTCATAGCTGCCTTATTCATAATAACCAGAACTTGGAAGCAACCTACATGTCCCTCAATAGAAGAATGGATAAAGAAACTGTGGTACATTTACACTATGGAATACTACTCAGCTATTAAAAACAAGGAATTTCCAAAATTTGTGGACAAATGGATTGAATTAGAAATTGTCATAATGAGTGAGTTCACAAAGAAGCAAAAAGAGCTAAATGGTATATACTCACTTATATCGAGACGCTAGTCCAAGATGTACGTCCCCATGAAAAACTGTACCTACCTGGATAGTGGGTAAGAGGGGAGGACATCCTATTGAGACTTTAGGTGTGAGAAGCCTGGGAGAAAGAGGAAATAGAAAGATCCAGCGGGTCCTGGAAAACTGCAGGCGAGTCTGGGCCCTAGGGTCCTCTGCAAACTATGGCAACAGCCAAGGAAAAAATAGGCAGTAAACCTCGAACCCCTACCCAGACTAGCCTATGGACAGGACATGCTCCACTGGTGAGCGAAGAAGGAGATCTAACTTCCACACAAACTCTGGTGCCCCATATTTGAACATGTCCCTTGGATGGAGATGCCTGGTGGCACTCAGAGGAAATATAATAGGTCACCAAGGAGAGACTTGATACCCTATGAGCATATACAGGGGGAGGAGGTCCCCCTCAGACATAGACATAGGGGAGGGGAGTAGAGGGGAAGTGGGAGGAAGGGAGGAATGGGAGGATACATGGGATGGGCTAACAACTGAGATGTAATATGAATAAATTAATTAAATAAAAAAATTTCATCTTTGACTTATTGTGAATCTAATTATTCTTTTAATATTTGTTTTTGTTACTATGAAGTTTAGGGAAATGTGTGCATGACATACTTATTCTTTATTTTACTCTATATCCAGATTAATCAGGATATACAAACACTGATATTATCACTATAGTTCTGTTAGATATCTACAATACTCATAAAGTAATAAAAAACTTCTGTGCATTTCTTATTGGTCCAGAATGGTTATATAGCACACATTGCATTTGTTTCTTAAATAATTAAAATATTTGCTAGTGTAATGGGGAATAATTAGAGAATCTTATTGTTCATTCCTTGGTACTTTCAGCTCATATATTTTTCAGTTTTATTTTCTGATTAATACTTAAATTTTTCACCCAAAATTCTGAATATTCTTTGGTTGCGCAAATAATTTTTTTGACACTCCACTTATCTTTTTTTCTAGTTCAGCTTTCCAGGCCTCTTTTTCTTAAATAAATAAGCTTTTTCTTCCACTTTACTTTTTCTAAAATAAATGACTTTTTCACTTTCATTATTTCTTGACCTGCTTGACATGCTTTTATGATTCCTATTGTTTCTTTTAGACTATGAAATATAAAGAATAAATATCTTATATTTATGCTATTTAAAGTTAATTTATTTTGTCTCAAAACTGAATTTCCACTTAAATAATTTTAGATCAATTTTACTAAAAACATTCCAGGTTTTTAACTTTCTCTAATAAGTTTCAAATCACTGTGCCAAATTTGGTCACAAGGCCTACAGTCTTAGCACTTGGGAGTAAACAAAGGCAGTATTGAACATTTGAAACCAGCCTTAGCTAAGTGAGACTGTCTCAAAATAAAACAATGATTTTATTTTTAGACACAGCATTAATAAATCAAACAAAATATGTCTGATAAATGTTTTTTGACATAAAACAGTTTCAAAATTATTTCTGTCAAACAATTTTTCAGTTTTGAAACCAGAAACATACAGGATACTGACAACCATTGTGCTCTAGGGATTCCTATGTCACTTACTTTCAAATTTCTTTTTTAGTTTTTTTTTTTTACTTGCTAAAAATCTATTAATGCTTAGGTAAAAACTTACTTTTAATTTGTTTTGACAATAAGTGAAATAAATTAAATCTTTGAGCCTATAAACCAGAATAAAATACTTAAAAATAATCTTCACTGAACTTATTGAAATCAGTAATACATGGAGTAGTTAAATAACATTAGTAAAATCAAAGATACAACTCTAACCTAGATTTCCAACCTAAATTCTGCTTACCTGACATGCTTTATCATAGAGCAATGAAAGCAGAATCTCACTTCCTCCACAGCGTTTGCTAAGTGATCTTAGGGAAGCTGAAATTGCTTTCCACCCCAGCACTGGTAAGAATATGTTTGCCGTTAGATACTGGGATGTGAAGATCATCCTGTAAGGTGTAGGGTGTCATTACTGTCACTAGCAATGTCATCATTATCATATGTAATTTCAAGTTCTCTTCAAAAATGAGATAGAGCTCATTTACAGAACAATTGCATCCCACATCAGCTGTGAACCCGACCTTGACACAAAAGAGAGACATCAAAATATTTTATATGTCTGAGAAATTAAATACGGAACAGAAGCACCAGATATAAGTAAATGAGAATATATGGAAAGCAAAGGGAAATATAGTTGAACTTAGGAAAACAGAAGTGTCCTTTGTGTGGAAGATTTGTACTTTCATGCTTGGCTTGCTTATTAGAAAGGAATATAGTGCAACATAGCAATTTTCTAAGAAATAATGGGTACATTAAAGTTTCAATTCTTTCTGCTATCAAATATATTATTTACATAAAAATTTTCTCATAACAACATGTAAAAAAAACATGAGAAAATAAATGCATGTCCTGCTTTGCATTTTTTTAATTAATTTATTCATATTACATCTCGATTGTTAGCCCTTCCCTTGTTTCCTCCTATTCTTCCCTCCCTCCCACTTCCCCCCTTCTCCCCTCTCCTATGTCTGTGATTGAGGGAGACCGCCTCCCCTTATATATGCTCTTAGAATATTGAGTCTCTTCTTGGTAACTTGCTGTCCTTCCTAGGAGTGCCGCTAGGCCTCCTCATTCAGGGGATGTAGTCAGAAAAGGGGCGCCAGAGTTTGTGTGAGAGTCCGATCTCACTCTCCACTCACCGGTGGAGAATATCCTGTTCATTGGCCAGGTCTTGGTAGGGGTTCAAAGTTTCCGTCCTATATTCTCCTTGGCTGTTGCCTTAGTTTGAGGAGGACCCCAGGACCCAGATCTGCCCATCAATATATAAAGAACTCAAGAAATTAAACACCATAAAATCAAACAACCCAATTGCGAAATGGGGCTTGGAACTTAACAGAGAATTCTCAACAGAGGAATATCAAATGGCTGAGAAACACTTAAAGAAATGCTCGTCCTCGTTATTCATCACAGAAATGCAAATCAAAACGGCACTGAGATTCCACCTTACACCCATCAGAATGGCTAAGATCAGAAACTCAAATGACACCACATGTTGGCAAGGATGTGGAGAGAGAGGAACACTCCTTCATTGCTGGTGGGAATGCAAACTAGTACAACCACTTTGGAAAACTATCTGGCGCTTTTTTAGAAAAATGGGAATAGGGCTTCCTCAAGACCCAGCTATCCCACTCCTTGGAATATACCCAGAAAATGCCCTACCACACAATAGGAACATATGCTCAACCATGTTCATATCTGCTTTATACATAATAGCCAGAACATGGAAACATCCTAAGTGTCCCTCAGTAGAAGAATGGACTAAGAAACTGTGGTACATTTACACTATGGAATACTACTCAGCTATTAAACACAAGGAATTCCCCAATTTTGTGGACAAATGGATTGATCTAGAAATTATCATAATGAGTGAGTTCACCCAGAAGCAAAAAGAGACAAACGGTATATACTCACTTATATCAAGACACTAGTCCAAGGGATACATCCCATGAAAAACTTTACTTACCAGGAAAGTGGGTCAGAGGAGAGGGCATCCTATGGAGACTTTAGGTGAGAGCATTCTTAAGCTTTAAAGTATACAAAACATTCATATTTAACAATAATAAAAAATTGGCATTATTTTTACAATGGTTATTTATAAACAACTTAAAGTGCCTTGATTGAAGAATTTTTGCTTAATCCTATACTCTTATTTTGAGTGAAAAAAACCTATATTTTTGAAAATATAAGGTATAAAATAAAAGGATAAAATACAGAAATAGATCACATAGCATGAGTTAGTAAAATGAATTATCCAAGTAATCCTGGTGAAGTATATTCTTCTAATTTAATGTGTTGAATGTGTAGAAGAGATATTCTTTTTTAATTATTCATGCTTGCAACCAAATGTGAGAAGAATAGTGAGAATATTATCTTATATCAGGAATATAGGGAAATTATAATTAAAATATATTTTTGAAACTTTTAACTATTGTCTCATCCATATATTATATATATATACACAATAAAAATTATGAGAAATTACATAAAATGTATACTGTCTAAGGTAACAAAAATTCTTAAGTAAATAAGTTTATATTAGTTCATACTGGAAAGTACTCTTTGAAAAGGTAAAATGAGACTAACATACACATTTCTACTTAAAGATATTGTAATAATTGAGTTATGAAAGACTTTAGGTGACTGTGATTTATTGGGTTCTTTACTTTCTCTTGTTTTTCATTCTATTGGAGTTTTTTTGGTTTTATATATTTGAGACAAATCCTATGTAACTTACTATAATATGTAGTATATATTATATATGATTATTATCCTTAGAGAGGTTCACAGTTACTATAGAGAACATTCTATAAGGTGGAATACATAAAATAATTTCTCACTAGATTCTTTTAATTTAGAATCATCTAATACAGAGAGAGTTATGTTAGTTTTTTTGTGGTTGTTTTGCTTTTAAATTAGTACTTTTTTATTGTTTTGTCAGGTACATCTACATCAGATATAAAATAATTGGAGTAGTATAAGTGTTGTTATTCTCCTCCATAGAACTGTTAATTGTATCAGATTATACATGCGACTATTGCCTTGTGTGTCTTAACCAATCTCATGGATTTTTGCATGTACTTGTAAATTTATTTAATTGTTATTTTGTAAGTAATACAGTGTTGTGTTTTAAATTTACCTAGAAAAGAACTATCTTGTATACTGTTGCTTGACTCACTAATTAAATAAATGAAGTATTTAGTAAATGATAATTTTGAACTTTACATGAATTATTATGATGAAAGGACTCATAGATAATGTTCCTTTTTAAGGAAACATATGGTACTAATCCACATGGTAAGGTGATCATGACAGTGAGAACAATTTAAATATACAGTCATATTCCTTTCAAGTTTTACTTGAAGTGATCTATTTTATTACACGAAGAAGAGCAGACATAAATCACTGACCATATCGATTGATTAAATAAACAGAATGGCTAATTAGTGACTAAGCAATAATATAACTGAAAGTTTATTAGAAATCGTAAAGGAGGGGGAAGGGAAGAGGGAAGCTTTCTGGGGTGAGGAGGGAAGGTGAGAGAGTAGGGAAGTGTGCGGGGGGGGGGGGGGGCGGGGCGGGAGGGCAGGGGAAGGGGGAGAGAGCGAGAAAGACCCAGGGCAGGGCTTTGCCTTTCCTAGAACTTCACTACATAAACCAGACATTTTGGATCCAGGGCCTTGGTCTTTCTATTTCTCTCTCTCTCTGTTTCTTTCTTTCTTTCTTTCTTTCTTTCTTTCTTTCTTTCTTTCTCTCTTTCTCTCTCTCTCTCTCTCTGTCTCTCTCTCTCTCTATCTATCTATCTGTCTGTCTCTCTGTCTCTGTCTCTGTCTCTCTCTCTGTCTGTCTTTTTTTTTTGTCTCTCTCTCTTTCTCTCCTTATAGAAATGACTTCAAATGTGTCAAACAAGCCACTGGGGAAAATGTCCTCTTTTCTACCACAGACAGAATTCTGCCTTAAAAAGGGCAAACTAACTCTACCAAGACAAAGTAAACAAGTCCTCAATAGTTCTTGCCTCACAAATACATCTTTCAGATTTATTGGCCCATAAGGTTGAAGATGATGCTCCAACTTTGTAGAGAGTTTGGGTGACTGTTCAGGCAGCAAACTGTCTCTGTCATCTCATTTGGGAAGCTGCTAAACTGCATTTCCTGTATACTCAGTTTATTATTTTATTCCTCTCAAGTCTCTGATGGAGTTCAAGACCAGATAGTTTAGTCTTACAATTCAGCTTATTTGTCTAGGGGTAAAGAAGTTTTTAGCTCTAGATAGATGTCTTAACTTGATAATGACAAGACATGATAGATACTGATTTATAGTCAAAATATTAGATACACCATGATAAGAAAGATGTTTCCTTCAAGGCTGCCAAATACAAATAGCCAAAATAGTAAGAATGTACCATTTATATAATTCCTGATTGTTTCATGGTTCTTCTTGCAGTAGTTATATATGTGTATATATATATATATATATATATATATATATATATATATATATATATATATATATATATTCTATTTTAAAAGTAAAATAGAAATTGTTGAGAGGCAGAACCTACATAAATTATGCACATTTTATATGAGTTTCAAAAACACAATGCCTCTCTTTTCTTTTCCATCATGAAGTTATATGAAATACAGAATCAAAGACAAATAGACTTAACTTACTTCAGAGGAATTTTATTCTATAGAAGTACTGCTGCTGAGTACTCAAACAAATTAATAGAATTAAACTGATGTTGTTTGAAGCACAGTAACAGAATATAGTATTACAGAACATAAAAATGAATATACTCATTATTGAAAAATAAGGTCAATGTAAGGCATTAATAAATATTTGTGGCAACTATGAGGTTGTGGGAAAATAAAACCATAATAATTGAGAGAAAAGGTAGACTGTCTATTTCAATACACAGGCAGAAGCACAGTCTTCTAGATAGGAATCTGGTGGACCAAAAAACAACAATTAAAATTGACAAGATGGGATCTCATGAAACCAAAAGGTTCTATATATGAAGAAAATAGTAAGTTGATGAAGAAACATTCTACAGAATGGGAGAAAAATGCCACCTATGCATCAGATAATGGATTAATGTTTAGAATTTTGAAAGTCTTTTCTTTTTAAAAACACAAAACATCAAGACAACAAACACCTCAACTTAAAATGGATAATGGAATGAAACAGTTCTTAAAAGAAAAAAAATGGTTCATAAACAAAACCAAATGTCTTCAGTATCCTTAGCCATTAGGTAAAGTGGATTAAAAGTTTATGAAGATTATAGCACACTCCAGTCATCATGGCCATCATCAGGAATATAATGACAACAAATGCTGGCTCAGAGGTGGGTAAAAAGAAAGTCTTAAAAACTATTGGTAGGAGTGAAAAGTAGTGCAGCTATTATGGAAATGCATCTAATGGGTTTTAAGAGAAAAACAGATTTAGAGAATTATTCCACCGTACCACTTCTAGGTACACAAACATCACTTTATATACTTCCCAGAGATATTTGCACACCCGTGTTCATTGATGTTTTATCCACTATACCCAGGATGTGGTATTAACCAAGATGTTCATCAACTGATGAATACAAATAAAAATGTGGTAAGTATGCATAATGGAAATATCTTTAATAGAGAAAGTTGTTAAAAATATAAGTATTGAGATCATTGTGGTCACCAAGGACAAGTGTAATATGTTTTCTTCAATATGAGGGCCCTACCTTCTATTTGGTGTTGTTTTGAGGTTTAACGTGAGTATATGTGTAGGCCAGAAAACCTGAAAAGGACCCTAGACAAGAGCATCCTTTAGTAAACTATGGATAAAGTGGATTTAGAGATTGTAATACTGGGAATAGAGGAGTTCAAACAGTGAGTGCCGTGAAGGAGGTGGAGATATGAGAGAAGACAAGTCTTAACCACGTGAAGTGTGCATGCACAAGCTACATGAAGACTTATAATCTCGGAATTCAAATATGAAGTACTTAAAAAAAGGGGACCATGTGTTATTTTCAAAAGTAGGGAGCAAATATTGGGGCCTAAAGGATTATGTGAGAACTGAAGATGGTAAAGGGAGGTGCACAATAATTGTTCACCACAACGAAATGTACACAAGAAGCTTCATGAAACTCTACTAACTTGTAAAGCTGACATATATAATAAAAACAACTTTGGACAGCAGCACACCATATAGTGAACAATGCTGTTCCCAGAAGGGATGAAGTAATAAATGAAAAAAAAATCTTAGTGCCAGGCATGCTTACCTCACTATGAGTTACAGTTAAAGAAGCCTGAGAGGCATGCCAAACAATACAGATTGTTACCATTGTTCTTGGTTTCTCACTGCCATCTTATGGCCTCTGAGGACACTGCACGGACTTAGTGCACATATACACATGCAGTCAAAACTCTTACATTAAAAATAGAAGAACTATTTTTAAAGAATAAATTAATAACATGAGACATTCTTAAAGTGCAATCAAGAAAATAAAGTGCTTTTATTCATAAAATCTTTCTGTGATTCTGTGTCTTTGTAGTATTAAATATCTTGATATCTTTTAGTTCATGAACATCATAAAATATAAATATAAAAAAATACTGTAGTATAGAATAAAGGGAGGAGGATGGCTCAGAATACTCCTTCTTCTTCCACAGGACACAGGTTTAGTTCCCAACACCCATGTCAGGCTGTTTACAAATGCATGGATGTCCAGTTCCAGGCAACCTGATCCCCTTCTCTGACCACTTCTGTACCTGCACATATATTGCACATACTCACAGAGACACATCTATGTGCATGAATCTTTTAAAAGACATAGTAAAGGTATCATAGTAATCTCTCATAAAAACAAAATAGAGAAAATTTAAGCCATACAATTATTTTTTTCTTGTTCATTGTGTCACATATATGAAATTCTCTTTCTACCCTACTCTATCAAAGTTAATATTATCTGACAACCTCACTGCTTGGTTATTCAGTGAAACCTATTTTTAGACATACCTGTAAGGGATTTTACATGAACCTAATGATAGAATTAGCAAGATATCTGAGATGGATTGCATTCTCCACTGGTGTTTTCACAGTTAACTGAAGCTGTAGACGGGATTAAAAAAAAAAAAAAAGTAGACATCAGAAAGTGCCAAAGATGATGGTACAGCTAGACAGCAATGTTTTCTCCACACCAGATTCCAACAGAAACATCAAGACTTCTTAATGCTTATCTCGTTAGTTGTTTTCAACTCCATTGGATTAAGCTTGAAAAAGACTACTAGTTAGGGACTTTTAAATATCTAAGTGCCAAACTGCAGGTCCCGGTTGGAACATTATGCTTACAATCATACTGTCTTAACAGATCTGTAATCCTCCAGGAGACCTGAACTTTAGAGAAGAATGTATATGCTATTGAAATGATGGAGAAATTTGGAATATTACATTCATCAATACCATGTGTTCTCCAACAGTTCATTACACTTGGAGTGTTTTGCTCTATCAATTTGCTTTGTAGATTCTGCAGATAGACTTGGAACCAGGTCATAGTCGGATGCCTGTCTTTTCTATTTACATAAAGCATACATCAGTATATAAAATAGAAGAAGTGTTTTAAAATAAGAGCTTAGTTAGAGATAAAAAAGATTCAGCAGATGAAAACAAGAATGTAACAAAAATAAGTATGGATTTTGAGTAAGTTGAGAAATAATTGTGCCAGATTAAAACACATTTATATTTAATGTGATATTGTGACTTACTTTGATTTAGAAGTGAAATGCAGTAAATTAATTTTCATGTTGATCCATAATATACATATTCAATTGTCCACTTGACATAAGGATCATTTTTCTTCATATAGTAGTATAATTCAGAAAACCTATTCTGATTTTATGCATAAGTGTAAAAATAATGTTGGTTAAGTGGAGACTATTTCCGCTGTATGTAAGCTACTGAAAAGCTCTCATGTTGTGAAGAACATATTTATATGCTGAATATTCTCACTTTATTTTTATTTTACATGAGTCCTCTAAAGGAATTAACTGCCTACTCACATATGGAAAATGTTTGCCATATGTACCAGAATAATAGGAGAACAAACATAATCCAGAAGAAATATAACACTAGGACACATTTATTTATAATCCATACTGAATACAAAATTATGATTGTATCT
Organism: Acomys minous; assembly: GCF_964271855.1. Lineage (NCBI taxonomy): Eukaryota > Metazoa > Chordata > Mammalia > Rodentia > Muridae > Acomys > Acomys minous. Next base: position 54,750,503 of record NC_140489.1, read on the forward strand.
ATTGGAACTATAAAACCTATATATAAATGGACAACATAAAATATTTTTTCAGCATGTAATGATGCACAAGAATATAGGTAGAAATATAGTATATTAACAGAATTCTCCTTAAATTTAATCATTAGAGTTACATTTACTTGTGGATTTGTGAAACATACATGGATTAAATTAACATTTCCTTAGAAATATGTCCTTATTACTGAATTTAAGAATTTTAATACTATTGTATTTTCATGTGCATAAACCCTTAATCCCTTGCAGACATTATACAATAATCGTTAACTATGACACAAAGATAATTTATTTACAATTTACTTTATACTCAAAGAATTACATGAACTTTGTTACTACTCTTCTCTTACAGAATATCAGAGTTAAAAATCTCTTCATTTTCATTATCTTTAAAAAATACTTTAAATATTTATGATTTTGTGTATGGCATATGTATAAGGATACACTTAGCGGCCAAAAGAAAGTGTCCAATAATTTGGAGCTAAGGTTAGAGTGGCTGTGAACCACCCCATTAAAGCACAAGTAACTGAATTTGAGTTGTTCATCGTATTGATAACATTACATGGTATGTTCCTTGCACAGAAGAATGATCTTCACATTAGGGTGTTATTTTACTTCTTGCATTTTTTGTAATGCACTATTACTGAACATACTTTAATTACTGATAGACAAATGTTTATATTTTAGACCAAATTACCTGTCAGTAACATAAAGGCATTGGTAAGTGTTAAACATTCTAAGTATTGAATATTATATTTTTTGAAAATAATTCATTAAAATTTGAGTCCAGTGTCCCAAATGAAATCTGTAATCAAATCTATGGTACGTGAGTCCATTGCCATCTTGTTTATATTGGTAATCCCCCATTTGATTTCATTAGAGTTTGAATGAAGCAAATAATAAATATACACTTCTGTTGTGTAACATCATGGGAAGATTAGTAAGCTCTACCATTAGAAATACTATTAACAAATATGACTTATACACAATAATTTTATTGTCATTGGTAGTAAATATCAGACTGATGTGGCAAGAGAAGATTCAAAATTAGCCAAAGATCTAGTATTTCAATAAAGTTTGTCATAAATGAACCTACTATCCCCAGAATGTGTTTTTTTTCCTGTGTTTATAGTAAGACAATTTTTAAATTGTGAAATTTAAGTAAGTGAAACAATTAGTTTCTGCTTCAAAGATGCTTTCAGGTCTAATGATTTTACTTCAATGGCTACACCATTTATATTTAGAAGTTTTCAATACATAACATTTGTTTATTAAAACAAGGTATTTTCTATGTGGTGATTATTGATTGGTTCAAACATTGTGTTTCAGCAAATTATAGTTCCTTTTACTTTTATAGCCCCTGTAGAAATGTCAAGCAAGTACCACATTTGTATATGAATTTGTATAGTGGAATACAAATTTGAGAATGATATGATATAAGATTAAAATTAAATAGAGTAATAAATCTCTCTATTTCAAATTCAAACAAACCTGCTGAAATTATTCATATTTATAAACACACTTTGACCCCTGTACTAAGTCTTTACTCTTTCTTATATTTCATCTGGTTCTTTTATAAAATTTAGAAAACTAAGATTTGTAATACTAAAATACAGCATGTAGTGTATTTTTAAAGATAAATTATCTGCTAATGATTATTGAGATTTAATTCATGAAGAAAAATGTGCTCAGAAGCAGACCACCTGATCATAGAATCTTAGGCTCTGGCAGATGAAGTCTGAGAGATCCCCGTATAAATGAACAACAGCAAAGTGTAAAATATACTGAGAAGTATTTCAGAATACTTTCTTTCACATCTCTGAATTGAAATTAGAGAGATGGCTCTGAGATTATGAGATATTCCTAAATAGCTTCTTGGAGTCTGTGGATTCTAGCCTGGTGTGCGTCTTTCTGGGTCTCAGTCACCTTCCTTAGGAAGATATTTTTCTAGATCCATCCATTTGCCTGGAAAAGTCTTGATTTCTTTGTTCTTAATAGCTGTGTAGTGTTCCATTGTGAAGATGAACCACATTTTCTTTATCCATTCTTTGGTTAAGAGACATCTGAGTTGTTTCAGTTTCTGCCTGTTATGAATAAATCCACTATGAACATAGTTGAGAAAATGTCCTTGTTGTATGATGGAGCATCTTTTGTGTATGTGCCTAGGAGTAGAATAGCTGGGTTGAGGTAGACCTTGGTCATCATGTGGGTCCCCAGTTAAGGAGAGCAGGAACTGTCTTCAACACAGACTCTGTTGTTTCCTTTTCAATCACTTCCCAACTGGTGGGGCTGCCTCACCAGGCCATCATGGAAGAAGACTGCTCAGTTCTCGTGTTACTTGATATGCTGGAATGGGTTAATAATAGGGTTGCTCTTCTTTTCTGAGGAGCAGAAGAGGAGAGATGGGGGAAGAGCATGGGAGGGTCAGACTGGGAGGAGAGGGGGGAGAGGACTAAGATTGAGATGTAAACAGAATAACTAACTAACTAAATTTAAATAAATAAATAAAATATATTATTTGGAGAGAGAGAGAGAGAGAGAAAGAGAGAGAGAGAGAGAGAGAGAGAGAGAGAGAGAGAGAGAGAGAGAGAGAGATTTGTTTTGCAAAGGACTTAATTTCAGTTTCCAGCACTCACATCTGGTAGTTGGGTAATTCCAGCTCCATGAGAAATTATGCTATTTTTCAGTTTCCATATAGATATACATATACAATTAAAGAAAAATAAATATTTAAAAGATGTTTAATTTTCAAATTATAAAAAAAAACCTTGAATTTAACTTACTGTTCAGTAAAGTTATTACTTATTTATAATATAGTCAATTTTGTCTTTGGATATTTCCAAAGTTGTAGTAGAGTGTCATATGTATAGATTTGTTGGAGACAAAAATATTATATAGGGAAAAAATCCAATTTTCAGGAAATTTCTTTCCATGCACTTCCTGGAGGATATCATTTTCTCATTTCTTTTAAAACTCCCAGAAGTAAAATTCTCACATGCTTCAGTTACCAACACAGTTAGTGAATAATATGTGTAAAACGGTTATCCTTAATGTGCTGTGAATGGAACACTGATCTTTAAGACACCAAGGAACACAGATAATGGAGTTCATATAACTTAATTTGTTTTAAAGTTTATGCCAAATGCATAATCTACTGCTTTTAATAAGTACTGTGTGAAGTTGAGTTTTAAAAAGTAATTGTTTTATGTTTTAAAAGTTCATATTCCTGGGTAACTTGATGTTTTTTTTTAATGTTTTAACTTTGTTTCTGCTGCTTCTAGCACAAGTTATAGTCATGCACTCTATATTTAATATTAATAAAAATAGTCATTGATTGTCAGGGTTTTGATTTAAATATTGATTCTATTCAATAACAGAATAAAAAACCAATTTGTTTGATATATCAGTTACAGAAAGATACAGAGTTAGCTTTCTTTTCTTTTATAACAGTATCTCACTCTGTAGTGGAATCTGGCCTCACACTCGACATCTCTATACAGGGTTTACAAGTATAAACTAATGTGATGGACATTGAGAATTGGCACATTTTTAAGGAAATTACAAGTAGATGCTCTAGATACTAAAGTAACATAAAAAATGGCTGAATAATTTGAGCATTAATCTTATTCAATATCTTAACAATTTCAGGCATTATGAAGAATCTTTGCCACAAATAGTGTTTCAATCTTAGCAATATAGAGTTTTCTATTTTACATTAACATATATTATTTGAAGATTATAATGAAGCATTTCCATGTATATAGATAACAGACATTGATCATAATCAAGAACATGTTTCCATCATCTCTTTTTAGAGCCATGTGAATAGAAAACATTAAATCTCCCACAAACTAAGATAATTAACAGTGATTGGTTATCCATACAAAAATCAGAAAAACCTCACAATGGTTTTAGATATAGTAACTATGTACTCTTAACAATTATTTAAATACAGGATTTTATATTAGTACATCAGGTTCTGGTGATTCAATATTTTTAAAATATTCAATTAAAAATGTGTTATAAGATATTGTATACAGAACAATAGTAGAATGAATGCTTACTGAGTTAAGACTGTGATTAGATACAACCATTCAAAATTAGTATAAAAGAAAGAAGAAGACTCTTAGTGAATCTCACAGAAACACAAACACTAGTCTATCCACAAAGCTTTGATCTATCACATGGTCCTGTTTGCATGTTAAAACAATGATGACACAAAGTTGTAGAAGTAACCAAGCACTGTTGATTTACTTAAGGTCTACTCCACAAAGATGATGTGGTGACCAATGGCCAGACATAATATAGCCCAGAGACCAAATACTACTGGTCTAAAAAAAAGTAATAATAAAATGACAGTGACTCCTACTGATGTTCTGCTACCCTAACAGATCAGTGCCTTATTCAGTCAGCAGTACAGAATCTTCATCTTGTGGAAGATGAGAACAAATACAGAGACCTACAAGCCAACATTAAGCATTGAGAGAGAATGGGGGAGGAGGGAGGGAGGGAGGAAGGAAGGGGGGAGCATGGGAGGGAGGAAGAGAGAGAGAGAGAGAGAGGGAAGGAGGGAGAGAGAGAAAGACAGAGAGAGACAGAGAGAGACTCAGCTCTAAATGGGTCATTTCCATAAAATTACTCCCCTAGCAGCTTGGTCTGGGGTCAGAGCCACTTGTTGTCCTGTGTTTTTCCTGGGCCAGTAGCTCCAGCCTGGTGATACACTGGCCACAGTTCAGTCGCAGATACAAAGCTCCTTGTTAACAATGGAGGACACAGGTCTCGCTGCTGGGAAGAGTGTTCTCTTCTTCTAAGTTCTTAGAACAGAACAGACAAGCTGAGAGTGCAGCTTTACCTCTGCAGCTGGTGGGTATATCCATAGCTGCCTGGTCCTCTGCATGGCCTCTGGGTCTCTCTGTGGACTGGTGGATCCAGAAACACTCTTTCTGTTTCCCCTTGGACTTATTATTGTCCAGATCCTAAAACAAATGCAGGAAGATGCAGGCAAACAGATTGAATACATTAAAGGAACTTATAGATAGGCACTGGAAAAAATCCAGAAAAAGACAAACAACCAGATGAAGGAAATCAATAAAACAGTTCAAGATCTGAAGATGAAAATGGAAACAATGATAGAAAGACAGAAACAAGTTAACACAGAGAAGCATGCAAGTAATACAGACCTAAGCTTCTCTAACAGAATTCAAGAGATGGAAGAACGAATCTCAGCAGTAGAAGATACTATGGTAGAACTTGAAACAACAGTTAAAGAATATATCTGAAAAAATCCTGACACAAAACATACAAGAAATAAAGGACACCATGTAAAGATGAAATCTGAGGATAATAGGATTTGAGGAAAGAGAAGATGCCCAGCTCCAAGGACCAGAAATTGTCTTCAACAAAATCATAGAAGAAAATTTCCCCAATATAAGGAAGGAGGTGCAAATAAACATACAAGAGGCCTATAGAACACCAAATAAAATTGACCAGAAAAGAAAATCCTCACAACACATAATAATCAAGACAGAAAATATACAGAATAAAGAAAAATATTAAAAGGGGAAAGGGAAAGGGACCAATTCATATGTAATGGCAAACCTGTCAGAATTACACCTGACTTCTCAGCAGAGACCATAAAAGTCAGAAGGGCCTGGACAGAGATCCTGGAAGCCCTAAGAGACCACAGATGACAGGTAAGACTACTCTATCCAGCAAAACTTTCAATAACAATTGATAGAGAAACAAGATATTCCATGATAAAAACAAATTAAGCCAGTACATAACCACTATTAAGAAGTTAATAGGAAAACTCCAACTCAAAGTGACAAACTACAACTGAAACTACACAGGAATTAGATAAGTATACCATCACAAAAACATAACTACACAAGAAGTCTACTGCTACCAACAACAAAATCAAGGGACTTAATGGTCACTGGTCATTAATATCTCTCAATATTAATGGTCTCAATTCTCCAATAAAAAGACACAGACTAACCAAATGGATGCATAAACAAGACCCAACATTCTTTTGTGTCTGAGAAACACATCTCAGCCACAAGGATAGACATTACCTCAGGGTAAAAGGCTGATAATAAGTACTCCAAGCAAATAGACAAAGGAAGCAAGTGGGTGTAGCCATTTTAATATCTAATGAAATAGACTTTACACCAAAACTAAACAAAAGATATGAAGAAAGACACTTTATACTCATCAAAGCTAAAGCCAAAGAAGATGACATCACAGTTCTGGGTGGGGGATGGTCATTTGAAGACCCCTGAGTTCATAGTAAGAGCTACTCCTTTCTGAATATAAACTAGCTTTTCCAGAAAGACTACTGGTAAATCAGATTAAAGGCCAGCTGCCCACAAGCAGCAATTCCAGGCACTTTTTCCTGACTAACCAGATCTTTTACAACATATCTCTCTCTCTGGAATGTCTCTCCCTTCTGTGATTATAGCATCTGTAAAGGTAGACACCTGCTGGAGCAGTTTACAGTTAGGTATCCACAGCAACCCTCCCTTACACAAATACCCATGGCCCTGTGCCTATAAAACCCTGTGAAATTTTTCAATAAATGGGGCTTGATTAGAGTCCAGACTTGCCCTCACTACTTCATGTTTCCTCTCCCCCCATTCATCTGCACCATTCACAAGTACCTGTTGAAGACTCCGCAGGCCAGGACAATTCTGGACATCTATGCTCCCAATACAAGGGCACCCACATTTGTAAAAAAAACTATTAACAAAACTTAAATCACACATTGATCCACACACACTAATAGTAGGAGACTTCAACACCCCACTTTCACTGAAGGATAGGTCATAGAAACAAAAACTACTCTGATAAATAACATTAACCAATGTCATGAATCAATTGTATCTAACAGATATCTACAGAACTTTTCACCCAAACACAAAGGATTATACCTTATTCTCAGCAGCCCATGAAACTTTCTTCAAAATTGTTCACATAGTCAGTCACAAATCAAGCCTCAACAGATTCAAGAAGATTGAAATAATACCATGTATCCTATAAGATCACCATGGTGTAAGGCTGGACTTCAACAACAACAACAATAATATCAAAAAGGCTACACACATATGGAAACTAAACAACTCTCTACTTAATGACACTTGGATCGGAGAAGAAATAAGAAAAGAAATAGAAGACTTTCTGTAATTCAATGAAAATAAGGAACAACATACCCAAATTTGTGGGACACTTTGGAGGCATTGCTAAGAGGAAAATTCATAGCATTGAGTGACTTTAAAAAGAAAGTGTAAACATCCCACATAAGCAATTTAATGACACAGTTATATGTCCTAGAAATATAGAAGCAAAAGCACCCAAGAGGATTAGACATCTGGAAATAATTAAAGTCAATGATAAAAATCAATGAATTAGAAACAAAGAGAACAATTCAAAGAATCAAAAAACCAGGAGCTGGTTCTTTGAGAAAATCAACAAGATAAAAAATACTTTAGCCAAACTAAGTAAAAGGCAGAGAGACACTATCCAAATCAACAGCATCAGAAATGAAAAGGGAGACATAACAACAGACACTGAAGAAATACGAAGAATCATAAGAGCTAACCCATAAGCAGAAAGACTCAAGTGGTATATACTCACTTATATCTGGACACTAGCCCAAGGGGCATGTCCCGTGAAAGTCTTCACTTACCAGGAAAGTGGGATAGAGTTGAGAACACCCTATTTGGATTGTAGGTGAGAGAAGTATGGGAGAATGGGGAAATAGAAAGATCCAGATGGTCATAGAAACCTACAAGAAGAACACTATGATAGGCAGATTTGTGCCCAGGGATTCTTCTAAAACTAAGGCACCAACCAAGGCCAATACGTTCAGTAAACACCAAATTCCTACCCAGATCTAGTCAATGGGCAGGGCATTCTCCAAGGTTAAGTGGAGAATGGGACTGATTTTCACATGAACTCTGGTGCCCCATATTTGACCACGCCCCTTGAAGGGGATGCCCAGTGGCACGCAGAGGAAGGATAGCGGGCTACCAAGAAGAGACTTGATACTCTAGGATAATATACAGGGGGAGGATGTACCCCTCAGTCACAGATATAGGGGAGAGGAGTAGGTAGAAAATGGGAGGGAGTGAGGAATGGGAGGATACCAGGGATTAGATAACAATTGAGATGTAATATGAATAAATAAAAATTTGCTCTTTAATGAATAGTGAATCTGATAGCCAATCTTATCCTTCTCTTTAATTTGCCTATATTTTAAACAATTTTGTACTATAGACTACCCTTCTCATAAAAGTTGGGTTTAAAAACTACAAATAAACAAAAATACCACAAAAAGAGGCATATACACATATATTAAAACAACTAGTGAGTTAAAGAGGGTATAAATTTGAAAATGAGTGAGAAGGGTATATAGAATAGCTTGGAAGGAGAAAGAGGAAGGGAGAACTGATATAATTGCTTCTCCTTTATATAGCACTCTGAGACAAGAGGGGAGGGATTTGATGAACATTTCACACTCAGGAATGAGTGTGTCAATGTCTTTCACTCTCTGAACATTGTCTAGCTGTGTATCTCTGTATTGGTTCCTATCTCCTGTAGAAGCTTTTCTAATAATGGCTGGTTGAAACATTGATCTCTGGGTATAGCAGGGTGTCATGAAAGATCATTTTATTGTTACATCCTTTAGCATAGCAGTAGTATATCAGATCAGATAAATAGATCAGATAAACAGATAACATAAACAAATTAAATAGTCTGATATCTCCTGCAGTATTAGAAGCAGTCATCAAAATTCTCCCAACCAAAGAAAAGCCCAGGGCCAGATGTTTCAGCACAGAAGTCTACTAGACCTTCAAAGGAGGAGCTAATATCAATACTCTTCAAACTAGTCCACAAAATAGAAATGGAAGGAACAATACCAAAATCATTCTTCCAAGCCAAAGTCACTTTGATACCTAAACCACAAAAGAACCTAACTAAAAAAAAAAGAATTTAAGACTAATATCTCTTAAGAACACAGATGCAAAAATTGTCAATATAATATTCACAAACTGAATTCAAGAAAGAATACATCAAATATATCATTTATTATGACCAAGTAAGCTTCATTCTGGGCATGCAGGGATGGTACAATATATAGAAATCCATTAGTGTAAACCACCATATAAACAAGCTGAAAGAATAAAACTGCATGACCATCTCCTTAGATGCTGAAAAAGTATTCGACAAAACCTACCTCCTACTCACATTTAAAATTTTGGAGCAATCAGAGACACAAAACACATAACTAAACATAATAAAGGCTATACACAGTAAGCTGATAATCAGCATCAAACTAAATGGAGAGAAAATTAAGTAAATTTCATTAAAATAGGAAGTAGAAAGGCTGACCACTTTCTTCATATTTCTTCAATATAGTACCTGAAATTCTAGCTACATTAATAAGAAAAGCAAGGATATCAAGGGGGTCCACATTGGAAAGGAGGAAGCCAAAGTCTGATGATAATACAGTGTATAGAAGTGACCCCCCCAAAATTCCACCAGAGAAGTCTTACATCTGATAAACAACTTAAGCAAAGTGACCAGATACAATATTAATTAAAAAAAAATCAGTAGTCCTCCTGTAAACGAATGGCAAATGGGCTAAGAAAGAAATTAGGGAAACTACACCCTTCACAATAGCCACAAATAAAATAATGTATCTTGGAATGACACTACCAAGCAAGTGAATGACTTGTAGGAAACAAACATCAAGTATCTGAAGAAACAAATTGAAGAAGGTATCAGAAAATGGAAAAAATCTCCCATGCTTGTTAATCAGAAGAATCAACATAGTAGAAAATGGCCATCATACCAAAAGCAATCTACAGGTTCAATGCAATATCTACACAGTTCTTTACATACTTGAAAGATCAATTCTCAAGTTCATATGGAAAAATTTTAAAAACTCAGAATAGCTAAAACCATCTTGTGCAATAAAAGATTCTACCACAGAAAGCATTCTGCCAAAAAAAATGTGCAAGCTTTGATGCAGGCAGAGTTGATGACCAAATGCTTCCAAGTCAGGGTAAGCAAGCCCTCAATAGTTCCTGTGTTACAAATATGTCTGTCAGATATATTGGGCCAGAAGGCTGAAGATGATGCTCCAACATTATAGAGACTTTTGGGTGACTGCTTAGGTAACAAAGCAAAGATGTCTCTGTCATCTTCTCATTTGGGAAGCTGCTAACCTGTACCCTCTGTATACTCAGGTAATTAATTTTATTCATTCTCAAATCTCTGATGGGACATCTCCTTGTTTTGTCTATATCTCATAGTGTCCAATGTTCACTGTGTCCCTGTAGTTGATATTCATTTCTTCATGATGTACTGTAACAGTAAGTTTCAATCCTTTTCTGGTAGTTTATGTTTCAGGGTTCTTTGAATTTACTTAAACCAGTTGTCCGAGATAACTCTGATTTTCCCTAAAGTATATGAAGTCTCATGCATATTCTCTTGCCTACATGGTGACTCTGAAAAGTCTTTTGATATTGCAAAAGAAATATCATTAGACAGGAACACAAGTTCTTCTAACAATTTTTGATTTCTTGTATTCTTCTTTAGCTTTTGATACATTAGTCTAACTGTCGTACTCCATTTCTTGCTATTATTCCTATCACTATGCCTGATCATCTAAGTATTCAAACATAAGGCCTATTTATAATGCTCCTAATTCACAGCTCTGTATTTTCTGTTTCTGAGTTCAATTATTTTTCCTCCTCTGGGCTGAATTAAACTCTAATGCATGAACTTTTAGCCTAGTGTATGCTACACTAAGGTTGGTAAAGTCTCCAACTCTAGAATTTTGACATCAGTCTTTAAACTGACAAAACTAATTTAAATGGCTGAGAGTACAGTATAAGATTAAAATAGGCACTCTAGGCTTGTGCTGAAATGCTTTACCTAGAGTACTTCATTTCTGTATGTATTCCTTGATTTCTCTTGAGCTGCATGAGCCCTTGCTCTTAGGCCTCAACTTTTTTCCTGGCAACATGTTTATTGGCCGAAAAGTTAAACTTTGGTGTCTATACTCTACATTTTGGGTCTTTTCAGTAAAGAATGAAAACATGTTAGGTCAGTTTCCTGAAGATAGTGGGTTTAAAAATGTTATCTGAAGTCAATATTGCAAATAACAAATTGTATGCATGTTCTTGACTAAGCTGGAAATGAACACGATGCCTCCTCTACAGACCCTGTCATATCTGGTCACTCTGTGGAACAGGCTGAGAGGAAGTCTGTAGCTCCAACCTTCTGTGACATAGCTTTGTGTCTGTGTGTTGAAGTGGATGCTATCAAATTTGAGATTTTCCTTACTCCCAAACTGCATACAGAGTCTAAATACACACTACTTCTTGGTCTAAAACCAGCTGTTCCTTGAATCACTTAGTAGAAAAAGAATGTACTTTTGTCACTTGTCAAAGCAAGATAATTTAACAGGAATATGTTCAGCAAGTGTCAGTCAAAAGAACACGGCATTGTGGGTGATAGAGACTGAGTATACCAGACCTTTTTAATGGTCAGAGGGGAGAACTAGGACATAGTATTAAATTCTCAGTGTTTACTAAAGAATCCAGGTAATACAGAGTGTATCTATCTGTTTGGGGGGAAACCAAAGCAGAAAAGGAGACCAGCAGCCAGTCAAACACAAATTCCCCAAAACTGAATAAGAGAAAACTATTAGAACCACACCTACAATCTCAGTCTTTGGGAGACTGAGACAGGGCATGGGTGCAGCAACCTTGACACTAGCCTGGAACAGAAAATAAGCCAGAACTCCATAACAAGACATGTTCTAAAAACTAAACAGTGACAAAGCTAATGTCTGACATGTAATGACACTTGGTGATATGATGTGAAATATCCCATACTGTTCATAGAGAGAACAACAAAGACACATGCCAAAACATGAACAATTGGAGAACCTTTTTATGTGGTTCTTTTTTGAACATGGTCCTATGGAGTTACATCTAGGCTAGAACCTGTGGCAATCCTCTGGCTCTTTTTATGGAGTACTGGATTACATATCTGGATGTCTGTCATATTGCCTTAAAAAAATCTTACTTTGAATTTAAAGTTAACATTAATTTCTTCATGTGCATGACAGGAATATTCCAGTGTTTCCTCAAACTCCCTTTGTAAATATAATATTACCTTAATGTTTACATTGTAATAAAACAGTGAATGTTTGGTGATTACAGCATATGTATTTGTGGTTAAAGACTCTAGAGTATATATTTTTAATTTCAGAAGTATGAAGAGGAATATTTAGAAATAAACTCTTCTGTTTAAACAAGGGTGGAATACATTTGTTATTTGACTTGGATCATCATCTTCTTCTTCTTCTTCTTCTTCTTCTTCTTCTTCTTCTTCTTCTTCTTCTTCTTTCTCTCTCTCTCTCTCTCTCTCTCTCTCTCTCTCTCTCTCTCTCTCTCTCTCTCTCCCTCTCTCATCAATTTGACACAAACTAGAGTTATCTGAAAAGAGGAAACTTCATTAGAGGAAATTCTATAACAATTGCTCACTGGAAAGTGTAAGACAGTTTTTTGACTAGTGATTAATAAGGGAGAGCCATGCTCACTCTGGGCAATGTCACCCCTGGACCAGCAGTCCTGATACTATAGGAACAAGCATGGGCCAGATAAGCCAGTAAGCAGCATCCTTCCTTGGCTTCAGTAGAAGCTCTTGCCTTCAGCTTCCTTCCTGGGTTTCTGTCCTGACTTGCCTGGCTGATGGACCACATGCTGTGAAATGAAGTGAAATGAAGTGAACCAATTCCTCTTCAATTTGTTTTGGTTTTAGCACAGCAATAGACACCTCAAGAAATAAGGATAAACTATTTAGTTTGGTATGAACACTGTTTGTGTTCTTAAATATAGTTCCTGTTAATGCCTACATGCATGCTCATACGCATTTGGTTTTAGTTATTTGTCTTTGTAAGGGCTGTTTTTTAATTCTTCAGAGCCCAGGACTCTGCTGTCATTTACTTGGTTTCTTTCATTGCTTTTTATTTGTTTTTCAGTACAAATTCATTGTTACTTATCTTACCTTGTATGTAGGGATGATGCACACTTACCCCCAAACTTTACATTTGATACAATTTTTAGCATTTTATATAATACTAAAAAAAGAAGAAAGAAAAAATAAAATAAGGAGACAAAACTAGGAAAAAGAACATTTAAGCTAAGCAATAAAAACTTTTAGAAGCATATTTATGTTCTACTTATTTAGCAGAATACTAATTCTTCTTTTATTTTGAAAATCAATAAAATACTCTGATAATAAATATTTCATACATATAAAACAACAAAGACCAGAAAATACTACAAGGGAGTATATTTAGATACATTAGAGTCGTAAAAGAATAGCAGAGATGCTTAAAAAGTAAGTAATTTGAGAAGTAAAAGTAGCTGATTCCTTCTGTTTGCTTTATTCTTTTGCGATAAATCACTCATAAAAGTGAAATTTTTCTGACAACTTCTTTATATTTTTCACATTCCAAATTCCTTTTAGAGAACATTTGCAAACTAGAGAGCTTTTATTCCCAACAGCGAGACCACAGAATCCCCCTGGTGCATTTTTAACATACATTTGGGTGTATCAAAATCTTTTATCTCAATCAAATGCAAAGAAAATATTCCATGCATGTTCATGTGAATGTCTAATGGGGATAAAGAGGTTTCATATATGTCTGTCATCCTTTGCCTAAAATTGAATATATAGATGAGTATCTTTCAAGAATTTGTACTGAATTATGCTTACCACAATATGGTGAGTTCATAAAAATAAAATTGTAACCAGCAACAACAACATAAAAAAGCAAACGAATAGTGATGCCTCATTAGACCCTTTTTCTATCTCCAACATAATATACACAAGATTCAAACTCATTCACTACATTCTTGTTGTCTTTTCTATTTCCATAAGCACATGAAATATGTGTCAGCCACTGTCTTACTTCGGTAACTCTGATGAATTTTCTTGTTTTGCTTAATGATTGCTCTTGAGTAGGAAAATGCAATAATGGTATGTGGAGGAAAGATGTAACCATCAGTTAGTTTTCTATTTCAGCCCCCATTGTTTTGTTCTACAGTGCTATTAAGTCTTAATGAAATTTAATTTTTCATTGAGACCTGCTTTCTTTTTATTAGTCATTATTACTTAGTGTGATGTAATGATGTGATGTGATCTGATCTGATCTGATGTGTGTGGATAAATATCAGTCTTTCTCAGTTGTATTCTTTAGTGGTACTAGGGAGTATATCCACAGCCTTCTGCTTAATATCCAACCAGTAATATCTCAAGTGATAAGATTGCAGAAGAATAAGGAAAAGCAGTTGTTATTTACTTTTTTTTTTTAAAATATCACATATCTTTTACATTATCTAATTTCATGGGAACAAAAGAGTCTTTTGAAGATCATGGAACAACACTGAATTTTAGGGTACATTATTTTATAAATAAAAACCTATTACTAAAATTTAGCATAATTCAATGGTCCAATGTTGTAAACACCTAAGTTTTCTCTCAGTTTCCCTACAAATATCTGCCATGATCCAAAACATTTTCATAGCTAAGTGCAATGGAATCACGCTAAAGATCAGTTATAGTGTTTTCATTATATAAGGAAACCTAAACTAGCCTCAGATTCAATTTCAAATGGCTATAATAATTTTACCTATTCCCTTATCTCATATCTCTTGTCAATAAAATGAGGCTAACAACTTCAAGTAATATGAAAATGTCACGTGTAGGAGAAATATCCATGTGCAATGAAGCATACCTAACCTCAGCACATCTAAGAGGGAAGCAGGAGTATTAGGTGTGCTAGGTCAGTATCTAACACATAGTGAGTCTGAGGTCAGTCTTGTGCCAGACACAAAAAAACAAACAAAACAAAAACACAAACAGTACTAGTCTAATTGGATGTCTACATGTAGAAAAGTGCAAGTTGATCCACATGTATCACCCTGCACAAAACTAAAGTCCAAAATCCTGTTGGGACTTTAGGTGAGAGACGCATGGAAGAATGGGGAAATAGAAGGATCCAGGAGTCCTAGAAACCTACAAGAAGAAGATTATGATGTGCGGATCTGGGTCCAGGTGTCCTGCTCAAACTATGATACCAGCCAAGGACAATACATGCAGTAATCTTTGAACCCTACCCAGATCTAGCCAATGGACAGGACATTCTCCACCATTGAGTGAAGAGTGAGTCGCCCCATTTTCTACTATGTCCCTAGATTGGGAGGCCTGGTGGCATTCAGAGGAAGGATAGCAGGTTGCCAAGAAGAGACTTGATACCCTATGAGCATATACAAGGGGAGGAGGTCCCCCCTCCATCACAGACATAGGAGAGGGGAGTAGGGGGAAAGTGGGAAGGAGGGAGGAATAGGAGGATACAAGGGATGGGCTAACAATTGAGATGTAATATTAATAAATTAATAAAATACTTTTTAAAAATTAAAGTCCAAGTGGATTAAAGACCTCAAAATAAAACTAGACACACTAAATCTGTCAAAAAGAAAATGGGGAAGAACCTTGAACTCATCGGCACAAATGAGCAAACTTCCTGAACACAGTATCAATAGCTCAGGCTCTAAGATAGACAATTAATAAATGGGAGCTCATGAAACTAAAAAAGCTTCTGTAAGGCAAAGGACACTGTAAGAAGAACAAAATGACAGCCTGGGAAAAGATCTTCCCCAACCCTACAACCAACGGAGGGCTAAGATCCAAAATATATAAAGAACTCAAGAAACTAAACACTATCAAAACAAATTATTCAATTTAAAAATGGGACACAGAGCTAAATAGATAATTTTCAGCAAAATAATATTGAATTGCCAAGAAAAAAACAAAGAAATGTTCATTGTCCTTAGTTATCAGGGGAATTTGAATCAAAGCAACTCAGATTCCATCTTATAGCATCCAGAACGGCTAAGATCAAATATTCAAGTAACAACACATGCTGGCAAGGATGGTAAAAAAGTGGAATACTGTTCCATTGCTGGTGGGAGTGCAAATTTGTACAACCGCTTTGCAAATCAACCTGGCACTTTCTCAGAATATTGGGAATAGTGCTACCTCAAACCCCTGCATATACCCGAAAGATGCTCCACCATACAGAAGGACATTTTCTAAACTATGTTCATATGTTCATAGCAGCTTTATTCATAATTTCCAGAATCAAAAACAACCTAGATGTCCCTTAACTGAAAAACAGATAAAGAGACTGTGGTACATTTACACAGTGGAATACTACTCACCTATGAAAAAGAAGGAGATCTTGAAATTTTCAGGCAAATAGATGGAACAAGAAATTATATTTAGTGAGGTAACCCAGAGCCAGAAAGATATGCATGGCATATACTCAGTTATGAGTGGATATTAAGCCAACATAGATGTCCTCTGAGAGACTCCACCCATCAGAGGATTAGGACAGATGCTGAGAGCCTAGGTAGAATGCTGAAAATGGTATGGAAAAGTGGGAGGATGGAAGGCCCTGGAGGGATCAGGTTCCCCACAGGAAGATTATCAAGGCTGGGGGACCTGGACCCAGGATGACCTGCACAAACTGATGCACTAACTAAGGACACTGTGGAGAACCTAGACCCCCCTCCCTTCAAATACAGCTAATGAACGGCTCATTCTCCATGCTTTGAGGTGTAGGGGAAAGGGTCGGGATTGCCTCTGACCTGCAACTTGATCAATTCCCATTGGTAGGGAGGCCCTGCAGGCACACAGAGGAAGGGTATGCAGGCTATCTTGATGAGACCTGATAGGCTGTGGTCAGATGGTGGGGGAGGAGGGCCCCACCTGTCAGAAGTCTAGGGGAATACGGAGGAAGAGGGAGAGAGGGTGGGAAGGAAAAGGTAAGGAGTGAGGGGATAACAACTGGGATGTAATGTGAATAAATTATAAATTCAAATGAAAAAATCAAATATAGACAATTTCCAGTTATAGAAAAATTATATAACTAGAACCCATAAAACTAAACAATAAAAATAAATCTGACAAAGACAACAGAAAAGATAAATATCATGCAAAAAATCTTAAAATATTTAGAGGCAACTAGAAAAATCATATGAACATTTATTTTCAGCAAATAATTCCAGCATAACTCAAGCTGAAGGCTTTCTCAAAATTTGCCCTTTAATATCCATGCTTTTCTCAGATGGTGCTGTTCCTTTATTAGAACTTCACGGTGATGCCTTTTAGTTTCTAGAGGAGTAATAAAAGGGTTTTAAAGAGAGTGTTGTTTGAGATCAACGATCAGGGTTACTAAATGGTTACCTGAGCTAAAGTGGTGGGTCTAAAGAAACTTCACCTTTCCCAAGGAGAGTTTAGTTCATTCTTTAAGGTCTTTTGTGAGACAGTATTGGAAGATGCTGATTTAGAAAGAAATGGGTCAAAGCTTTGCTGATATTACCTAAGTACAGGTCACTGATAAGGTGTTTGAAGAACCCCAAGGACATTCCTGGTTAAGGAGCATCTGGAAGAACAATGGGCTTATTGAGAGTTTAATGTGACGATAATTATTTGTGTTTCCTGTAGCCCCTTTCCATTTAGGGACTTGCTATCTAGACAGGCCATTCTCTAAAAGAGAAGAGAAGAGATGGGCAGATGTTGGCTTTGTGGGTTCTGTGTGAGGAGAAAGTCACCTGGTAGGTAAATCTTAACTGCCCTACATAATAATTATGAGACAAAGAGTCTATACAAATCTGAGTTATAGAAATGCCGTCACAAAAATCTTATGACCATTCACATTGTGAAACCTTTCCCAAATTACACTTTTCTATTGTGAAATCTGAGCAAGGTGCAATTCGTAGCTTTACCATTGGTGCAATCTTTTACTCTGCACTATGTCTACTCTGTAGAGGCTATGGCCTTACCCAAATTTTCATGGGGTTGCAATGTATAAGCCTCATATTCTTTATCACTCCAGCCTAGGTAACAGTTCCACTGTAATTTAGGAAACTATATACATTCTTTCTAAATGGCTGAGTTCTCTTCCTAATGAAAGTGCTTAGTAGATATTAACAATTATTAATAGTCTGGTTTTATGTAGGTTCTGTTTTACTATTTTAAATTGTACCCTCCACCAAGACTTTTATTCTCATTTTCTCCTCCTTTATATATTTTCTTTGTATGAAAATTTATTTCAAAACCCTCTAATAAAATGAACCCAAAAGAATATAGCCAGATTTTTGTTAAAGGTCAAACGTTGTGTTATAATCAATGAAGTAGACTTATTTAATGAATATGCAATTACTTATAGAAGATAACTTTTATCCAAGGACCTAGGTCATTGCTTATTTTTCTGGATATATTTCTTCTTTAAACAGAGAGGAGTTGCCGTTCTAAGGATACACTGAGATATGTGTCTGGAAAAGCAAAGTGTTCTTTCCATAACATCCTCTTAAATGCTCAGGCTTGTCTTCCTCTGACTTTGGTTTTGTAACTGTTGTTTAATATTGGAGGTTGTGGAGAATGAACGTATCCTAGGCACTCACCTACACCTGTAGCTACATTGCTTTCAGTCATTTATTTTTCTTTTTGCTAAGCTGTTCATATTGGGCTCAAAAGCTTAATCACCTTGCCTCAGGTTGATGAGTAACTGGGATTACATCCATATATCATACTTTTAGCTGCAGAAACTTGTTTTTCAAAAGACTAACTAGTCACACAGCCTAGAGTTCTTAGCTTTTAGATTATGTTGAAAGGCTCCTGTGATGTACATTCCCTTCTATTAATACAATTCTGGAATTCAAGATATCTGGTCCTAATTCCACTGTCTGAGGGCATTCCCTTAGAACCTTCTCAATTAAGTGAACAACAGAAAACACAATTAGTTGGGAAATTCTCAGAATTGTCACAACTTTCTTAAGTTAGTGTTTTAGAAAACAACCATGCCTTGTAATTAAACAATCATGTTGTTTAGTCTACACTTCATAATGAAAATGTCTCTATTTTCTATGAATTGGTGTCAGTTTATTAATTATGCTGAATATGAAAAACCTCTTTCTAATGCATCTTGGGCTCTTATTCACTCTCTTCTCATCTTGAAGGGCTTAACATTATTCATTAAAGGGAATATGCTCTGAAATTTCTTGCTGTGTATTATGTGTACATAACACATAGACATCCCTCATTTATTCATATTGTAGTGTTGTATGGCTTTTCCTGGGAAGATATGAACAAATGTTTATTTATCTCCAGATATGGCAACAGTGACAGATCAAGGAAAATATCTCTCCAAGTCCAACTTGACAAATCCAAACACAAACAGTGGAGTACCACTGGTATAAAGTATGTAAAAGAATTAAATTTACAGAATTAATGATGATAATAATAGCTATGTGGGTGCAGAGAGAAGGGATTATGGCTCCTAATCAGCTCAGCAAGACAGTAAGCCCTAGGAGTCTCCTAACTCTCCAGCTTTTATAGGCAACAGGACCACTTCATCCAGAGCATTTTTTAAACTGTAGAGCTTATATTTACTATTCCTAACACAAACCCTCAAATTTTAAAAACATACTCAAATTATATTTACTAAACAATAAAGAATTAGTTGTGTCTTTATTACATAGTTGGAAATGATTTGTCATATATTCAAGTATATAAAGAATTGTTCATTGACTTGATACATTTTAATATGCTATTTTGTTTTGCAATTTCTTTATATGAATCAACTCTTAATATAAGAATATAACATGACAGACTTTATAAGTAACTATGGGCAAAATTTCAAATAACATAAAAATGTCAAAACCGAAGTGTGAATAGATTGGAAGGAATAAATTATAAATTTTCTATGATTCTACATGCTACATAGTGGTATTTATGAAAGACTGTCATGTCAAATTAATATATTATTTATTCACTGAAGATGGAATAAAGGTTTCTGAATTTTAATGAGCCTTTGAATTTGTCATATTTTCTTTCTTACTAATATAAAATACTAGTCACAATCAAAAACATTGTAAGAACGAAATGCAGGATATCTTGTACTAATTACATTGATGAGATAATTGTCTTGACTACTTTTAATTTGCTTATTGTCAGTTTTACATTCTATGATATATACATATGTATATATCAGTTAAAATACCTTCCCTTTATTTAACACAACCATAATGTATATCCTGTATGTGTTTATTATGCTATCTAGAGCTGGCTGTGGTGGTAAATGCCTTTAATCTCAACATCAGTTGGCAAAAGTTAGTGGATCTCTGTGAGGCCATCCTGGTCTACATGGGAAACTAAGGCCAGTCAGGATTACTTGGTAAGACCATTTCTCAAAACAAAAGAATCAAAGAAAGCAAATTATAATACTCTCATTCTCTCCTCAATTATTTTTCTGGATTAATCTGTCACTTTCTAAAAATAACACTTCTGTGGCTAGCTTTCCTGTTTATTTTCTTTCATTTGGCTGATTATTATCTTTTTGTCTTCATATGTACTACTTTGATTACACAAAGTCTCTTTTGAGAAAATATAGAAAAGTTGGTGTTAAACCAGTTTTTAGATCAGCTTATAAAATGCAAAAAATTAGTTGTGATATTATTAGGTTGAGCCTAGTTAGGGATGATGGGTGGTCTCATAACTTATAAGGAGAAGAGAGAACAGATTTTTCCTATTCTTCCATATAATGGTGCATAGGAAAGGCAGTTAATATAACAGAAAGTGGACTCTCACTCAGACATCAAATCTGTTCGTGCCTTATTTAACACTGGACTTCACAGTCCACAAAGCTAAATAAAATAATGTTGATTAAAAGACAAACACTGCTGCATGTAAATGCTATTCCAGCTACAGTTTGTGAGTTTTCCACTTTAGGACAGTTAATTTTAAAATTCCAATAGCTTTCTTGATATATACATGATATAAAAATCAAAATATAGCCAGCTGTGATGGCACACGCCTTTAATCCCAGTACTGGGGAGGCAGAGGCAGGTGGATCTCTGTGAGTTTGAGGCCAGCTGGGTCTATAAACAGAGTTCCATGATAGCCAAGACTATTACACAGAGAAACCCAGTTTCAGAAAACCAACTAACCAACCAACCAAACAAACAAACAAACAACGCAAAGTATACATATGCAATTTAAATAACATAGACATGAAATATCACAGAAATCAACACAATAAGCACCTTACTGATTACCAGAGACGTTCTCCTGAAATTTAGCTATTTATGTGTGTGACTGAGCAGTTTATATGAGAGAAAATTTATTAAATTTTAAATGTACAGCAATGTATACTATATGCTGAACACTGTTGGTATGAGCAGTGCATCATACTGCGGATAACTAGAACTATTCTGTCTTGCTTAACTGTGTCATTTGTCCCTTGATGATAATCCTTTTTCACTTTCTGCTAGGAAAATTGCTATTCTGTTTTCTGGTTTTGATGCCTGAATATTTAAAATATTGCATATAATTGACATGGTATTTTATTTATTTTTCTGTGACTAACTTGTTTCATTTTTCATACACTATTTAAGATCTATCTGTATTGTTACAAATTTTTAATATCTTATCTTTAGGGATAATAATATTCCACATTATTAACATACACTTTAGTATATAGGTATGTAAACCTTTGATTTCATATATAGGAATCAATGTCATAAAGTTGTCTGATAGCTCATCTTCTGAAACCTTTATTATTTAAAATCTTATTCTTGTGTGTGTGTGTGTGTGTGTGTGTGTGTGTGTGTGTGTGTATTGACTTGCATATAGGGTAAAAGTTTATTTCTAAAGTGATTTTTATATCCTGATACCAATAATGAATGTTTTTCCATATCTAAGTATTAAAAATACAATTAAAATAATCCTCGTTATCCCACCCCCACCCCTACCTCCACCCCTACCCCCACCCCTACCCCCACCCCTACCCCCACCAGGTACAATATGAAAGAGGTGAAGAATGAAGCTCAGGACAATATCATCTTTGAGGGCACTGGGTCATAGCATTCCAAACTGACCCTATAGTTTACTCTTCTTAGATATTTAAGCGTATTAAAACTTAGAGAAGGGGTTTCCATGTGACAATTCTCATAACAAAACTTCAGGGATGTCCACATCGAAAGTCCCTTCCAAAGTGGCAACGAACCTGAACCTCTGAATATTACAATAAGATTAAGTTCTGTAGGCTGATAATCAGAGCTCACGACTAGGTACAAAAGCATTGGATCTCAACCTTCCAATTTCTGCATGACCCCTTAATGAAGTTCCTCATGTTGTGATGACCACAACCATAAAATTACTTTTGGTTCCACTTCATAAGTGTAATTTTGGTACTGTTATGAATCATAATGTAAAATACATGTTTTCTGATGGTCTCAGGTGACCCCGGTAAAAGGTTCTTCCGGCCCCAAAAGGGGTCATGACACATAGGTTGAGAGTTGCTAGTGTAGAGGAAGGCTCTGTCATAACCATAAGGACAGGTTCTATTGGTGGAAAATAAAAAGTACATACGGTTTCTACTCACTGAGAGACAAAGCTTAGGATATTAAGGGTATTCAGATGGAGGTTGTATCCTAATAGAATAGCAAAGGATCACCAAGAATTTGACCAGGTTGCTCCAGCATTCCAGGCGATCAGGAATCATATATTTCCTTCAAAGAAGAAAATAGGTCCATGTGATTGACAATCCGTTTCTCTGATGCTTACTCCAAGCTGTGCTTCGGTAGCCAAAGCACATCAGGTTTTATGCTTCCTCTTCCCTGAATATGAACAGAGAAATCTTTAAGAAATTTGTCCTCAGTGTTAGAACATTTTCATTTTGCCTCATAGATTCATACCCGACATTTATGATTTGCCAAAAAAAGATTTTAGAAACTATTATTTTGTTATTGCAATTAAATCTTTGAGTTCAAGGAAATATTTTCAAATAACATTTCAGGAAATGGTTATTCATATTTACTTTCTTTGCTTTATCCCTTAGACTTAAGTTTCTGATATTGACATCTTGTAGATTGAAGTATGTAACAGTTATATTCTTTGAGCACTAGTACATATGATATGCTGTCTCCATTTTAGGAATGAATATACCCATGTGACGAAGGCCCATAGGGACAGAATACCTTCTAATGGCTTTTCTTTCCAGGAGAATAGAGAATGGTTATTCCCTCTGTTTCTGCATTGAATTTTGAAGAATCAATATTTTTTTCCTAGTGAGATTCTTTGCAATTCATGACAAGGTCCTATCAGTCCTATCTTTATGGGTTAATTTAGTTATTTTTAATGAATCATAAGAAGAAATTCATAGAAAGTACAAATAAACTTGAAATCCTTACAGGAACTTATCATGCTAATAAAATTGAATTAAATGATATTGCTTAGTATCAACAATATACAACACAAATGCCTAATATCTTCTCTCAGAAGAAGGCACAGAATTCACATTTTAAAATCTCTGGGTTCACAGTGGGATCAAAATCCTGCAATGGTCAATGGCATGTAGAGTCAGCCATTTATGAAGGACCTGACTCTTGATTTATTTGTAGTAAAAATCTGTACTTGCTTCTTAATTTCAGCGGTTACTAAAAATAGGCAATCGTGGATCACAGGGATTTTTTTTCATTTATTCACATAAAGTGGTATAGCTGGTCAGTGGTGCTTGCTAATTTTTGTTACCTTACTATTTAAGCTTATGTTTTCAAAGAGTAAAAATAAGCAGACAGAACACCTTCTTTTACTCTGCATACTGCTCACAAACTTCACCTAGAAAAGCACAGTAGGCATCAGCTGGGTTACACTGTGCATCTTAATTATCCAACTTTTACTTTTTTCATTGAAATACTAAATAAGTTATTTTTGCCACTTGTGGCCTCATACTAGTAATAAGACTGTGTAAGTAAAGTGCCAAAGCTCATTGTGGGCTCAAGGACAAGACAGTGAATTAGCTGGTTTAGCACCCAGCCAACTACACTATCCTACCGTTATAGTAGAGCAAGGCTTATTTTGAATCAATCATAAATATTTAACTCTTCTTTCATTTTTTCCATGGAAATAAACTCTTAGAGGGGAGAATATGACTGGAAAAGAACAAGAAATTGAAAATCATGAAGAAATTAAGAAATTTAATGTTCATTGAATTGTGCATCATTTCAGACTATTTGGTTTCCAAAAGCTCTAATAATTTAGCAGTAACATTTTGGTCTTTTTAAAGGACACAAACAATGCATCATCAGTAATCAAGAAAAGCGTGCTTGCCATTCATTCACTTTCCTAGCAGAATGTGTCCTTTCCTTTGTGCACTGATCAGCCTTAGGGATATAGAACAATAAAGCCACACACAGAAACTTATAATATGATTATTAAAAAAATAACTAAAGTAAAGGCCACAAGATATCTTTGGAAATAATTAAAAGATCATTTAAAATT
Organism: Acomys minous; assembly: GCF_964271855.1. Lineage (NCBI taxonomy): Eukaryota > Metazoa > Chordata > Mammalia > Rodentia > Muridae > Acomys > Acomys minous. Next base: position 54,774,944 of record NC_140489.1, read on the forward strand.
TGTCAAACATTAATTTTCATATGCAAAGTGGTTTGAATTGCTAATTTCTCTCTACTGATATAGTAATATTGTCATTTCCCACTAAGGGCTCTCAGGCTGAAAGGACTGACAGAACCCATCTGTGCTTAATTCATAGATTGGGCATTTGTGTTCATTAAATGGGCTGAGGGGAACCTTGATGCTATTATCCCCATTATCATCCTTTATTTCACTGTGTGGTCAAGCCATCATCCTTTAAATTTAAACAGTGACAACTCCTCTCCTTTACAGTAGCAGCCAGATCCTTATTTCCAGAACCTTATGTCACTATTGTTTAGTCTTTTGATGAATACTTCTTTAGTAGCATGGTATTGTTATAGAGAATTTCAAGAATTTTAAGAACATTTACTAGAAAAATTGTGTTCGAATCACAATCATGGTAAATTCTCTCTTTATGATCCACTGAGTAAACAAAAACTCCACCATAGCGTTCACTTTCCACTATTTTGTCCTTTTGACAACCTTCAAGTTATCATTATCAACCCACTCTAACCCAAGGACATAAAAAGAATCTCTCTTCTCTCTACAGCACCCATCATAGGTGCATATTTTCTCATATTTTTGTTTTACATTTATTCAGGCATGCTCTTAAAAAGCTGAATTTAACATAGAACTCCTGCATCATAAATCAATAAAATAATGTGCTCTCTGTCCAAAAGACATTCAAGAATAATACCAAATGCACTATGCTAGCACTACTGATAAATATAGCACATTTGTGGTCATTAGCCATAATAAGTTACTACAGAGTCAGCAAGTCAGAACAAGAGGCGTATAATTCTGCCTACTTTTGTAGGCTGGACATCCATGCTGACTCAGCTGATTCTCAGTACCAGTTGTGCCAAAGCAGAGATCAAGATGTCCTTCTGTTTTTAAGACCTGTTTGAAATGTTGGCAGATTTCATAAGCATCAGCTGTAGAACCAAGGCCATGTTTATTTAGTACATGTTTGTCTTGAACAGCTTTTAAGATAATAGAACCAGATATCTGTGGTGCTTTCCTTGTCTTCAAAGTCAGCGGCTTGAGCTAAGTATTCTCTTGGTTACAATCTCTCTGTTGTTTCATTTCTTTGGCTTATAAAAGTTCTGCACATTTTAAGAGTGAATATAACCAACTGGAGGATTGAAGATAATGGTCAATATTTTTATAATTTCATATTTTTATTATTCTAAACATTAGACTCCATTTTACCATTGAAGATAATATATTCATAAAACTTATGGATATTTTCAAAAGACCATCATTTTAACTACAGAAATATTTTCAAGAATGACATTGATTATTGCTATAAAATATCAATTGGGCAAACTAGTGGGATGCGCTGTGGTATTTTCATATATGCATACATTGTACATGACTCACGTTCCTCCCTCACTCTACTCTCTTATTTTTCTTCCCTTCTTTTCCTTTTCCTACCTGAAAAGAGTCTTAGTTTATTTTAAAAATGGATCTGCTATCTTTTAAATATTTTCATTATTTATTTCCATTATATAATATTCTAACATATATAAACAAATATTCATTTGAATCTTTCACATATTTTGACCAACTTCACCCCCATTAACTTCGCTTTCCACACCTACATGAAGTGGCCTCTGCAGGTGTCAGACAGGAAAGCAAACTGCACGAGGAGATGAGAATGAAAACCCAGCACAGACTGACTGCATAAACTTCTTTAACGGTACATGTGGCCACCAGGGTGGATTCTATTGCTAAAAGGCCTACAATCTAGTGTGGTCTCTGGCCATAGATAGCATAAAGGCCTGGAGGCTGTAAAGTACATGTGATGTCTCCCTTAAGGCTAAATAATGGTGTAGGACGGAAAGAGCCAGGGATAAGCATCCGGGGAAATTTGGGTAAGGTCTGTCCCTACAAATAACAAAAGATCATAAGGTTGTTAAGAACCTTCACTCTCAGCTTTTTCGACAGATTGTAGGTATTTGATTAATTCTTCTCCATTAAGGAGACATTTATGCATGATGAATGTTTTAGTGGTTCTTTTTGAATACAAGAGCTTGTATTCAAGCCGCTACATCTAAACTCCTTCTTACCCCTTCCTGTCAATGCTCATTTAAAGTGATCACTACATCATTTGTTCTACCAGTTATCTACTGGTTTACATATAGGAGCAAGAATGTAGTATTTTTCTATCTGTTCCTGGCTTGTTTTCTCAGAATAATGCTCTCCAATTCCATGGACATACTGCAAATATATTTTGATTTTTCTTGAATAACGTTGAAACTTACTAAGATGTAATACAACATGCAGAAATACTTACAAATAAAAAATCAAACATATACACATCTGTGCAAATATGTGCTCTATATTTGCTGCCATGACATTTTACTGGATAGATTTTTCTATCAGTATTATTATAACAAGTCCACTGTAGAGTTTTTCAACAGTTAACAGAAGTATTATAAGTATCCAGTTGTAACTTTAATTTAGAAATGAATTCCTGTTATTACTCTTATACACATATTTTCTAACTTGATTTCTCCTCCAATCATTATTGTTTTTTGTTTCTGATACTCTAATATATTGTTTTATCATCACTTTTACATTTTTTTTTATTTTGCATCTGGTTAGTGCTTTGTTTTCTAATTTTGCCTTTCCATCTCAGCTCTTTTTATTTTTCTTTTTTATATTAAATATTTTTAAATTTTTTACATATACATTTATATTATTATACATATACACAACAAACTACCAACAGCAAGAAGAACCATAAAACAAGCAGGGATTAAATAAATATTATATTCTTAGTGTTTTGGCTATTTGTACTTGGCAGCTTTGAAGAAAATATCTTTCCTATGTTTATGTGTCTAAAATTCTGAATGTAAATCAATATCTAAGGTTGAAACAGCACATAGGTATTCTAGCTTATTGAGAACAACTAAATATATTTTAAATTTTACCACATTACAAAGTTTTATGAATCACTCAAAGGCTTTTTGATAAACAAAGTAAGTTCTGTTTCTTTTTCATTTCCAATTGACTAGAAGATAAATCAACACCAATAATTAACATTGTTTTCTAAACTTTATTCACCATTTCCTGGTTCATGGTTTCCTACAGAAAATTTGCATTTCCCTTGCTTCTGTTGAACAGTGAGCCAGGGCTTGTCCCTGAAGGCTTGATTGGAGGATTTCCAGCTGGACCTGTCCTTCAAGGGGAAAGCCTATCTGACTTGAGGTTACTAATGGAAAAAAGCACTTTGTCATGAGACAATTCCTTCTCTGTTATCTCTAATTTGATCTTTTGTTTCCACTGACATTTTGTTTTATTTTTAAAATTACTTGGCATTCCCCTGAGCCTGACCTGGAGAAGCTTAGCCATCCGCACTCACACGGGTCTGAGGCATTGGAGTTCTTGACATGCTGTGCTCCTTTAATGAAAAACACTCCCTCAGGATTTCATCCACTACCCCAAATTATTTATGAACAATGGTTTGAGAAGAATGATTTTTCACTTGTTTCTTATAAGCCTGAAATTTACTAATGGATATTCTGTAGAAGAAACTGAACATACAGTTTTATATTTCATGTGCTCATGCATTGAAATAGGTTTCTTTGGTGTATCAGAACATTTTATCCTGATAGTAGCATTGAGCAATAATTGTCTATATTTTAATTGATTAAAGTATAATGAATTTAAGGAGTTTACAAACAATCATAGAAAGAGAACCAGCACTTGAGTGGGAAGCCATTTTGACTTCATATAAAATACTATTTTTACATCATCTATTCCATCAATTCACATGTACTTACATTATAATTTGTTTATACTGGGCTACTAGCTTATATATTATTTATGTAAATTCACTTTGTACAACATGGATTATAGCTAAATTTATGCCTAGGTTCGTTTCTTATTTAATACTACTATGTTTCTTTTTAGACACTAGCAAATTTTTATAGATTTGTCAATTGTCAATTAAGTAAGGTTATTTTAGTTGTTAAAAGGGAATTAAAAAATGAAAATATTAGTTTCTTTAGAGAAAACAGAACAAGTCACAGAGTCAAAGCAACAACTGGAAGCAAACCTTTAATGATGATATATATCATGGAAAATCAGTAAACTAAGTCATAAAAATGTTTATAGATTCATTTCCAAGAGAACTCTCAATAGCAGCATCAGATTTTCTAACTTCAAAATTTGTTTTTATTTAAATTTTTAAATTTTGGCATCTAATATGTGGATTATAAATATGATATAGGGAAGGAAAATCATGTATGAGAAACTTGCCCAATAATGGTTTATCAAGTTTTATTGAATATTTTCAGGGAAGGGACCCTCCAATAAAAGCCATATCATCAATTTTAAAAAAGCCAGCAGAATTTATTCAACTGGTATAGTCTTCTATGCCAAGGAAATAATTATTTGAGTAAAGACACAACCTACAAAATGGGAGAAACGCTTGTAAATTTATATCTGATAATGGACTATATATAGAATACTACATAAATAAAATTTCAAGACCAAGCAATTAAATATCCTGATTTAAGTGGATAATTAATTTTCAAAAGAAAAGCAACCAGGTACCTGAAAAAATAGTCAATATAAAGTATGCTGCAAATATAGAAGAACCAACAATGAACTATCTTTTCACTCTGGTTAGAATGACTATTAATTGGGATGTTATTAGTTGGAATGATTATTAATTGGAATGGTTATCAATTGGAATGACTGTTAAAAATCCAAAGGAATAAAAAGAAACCTTTGTATACTGTTGGTGGGAACACAAATTAGCAAAACTGTGATGAAAAATAACACAAACAATACTCAAAAACTTAAAAATAAACTACTGTATGATCTAACAATGCCACTGCTAGTCTTATATAGACCACATATACTTGGCTTCATGGAATCTTTATGCATGAGTTTAGGAATGGAAATAGCTACAGCAATTTTTTTTGTGTGGGGGTTGGGTGGGTATGGGTGTGTTTGTGTGTGTGTGTTCATTTGAGTATATGTGTTCACCTACATCTCTGCATTTGTGTATGAAGGGTTCAGACATGACCATGGAGCCTGGAGATTGGTTCAATTTCTTTCTCAATCAAGCTCTACCACATACTCTGAGGTAGAGTCTGTTGCTGAAACTAAAGCTTGCTGATGCATTTATTGTAAGTAGCCAATTTGCATCTAGGTTCTGCTTTCTGTGCCTCACAAGTACTGAGATTACTGGTGGACCACTGTGGTGTGTTATTTAATTTTATTAAAGGTTTAAGTCACATGCCTTTAATGCCAGCAGTCAGAGAGGCAGAGGCAGACTGATTACTGTGAGTATGAGGCCAGCCAGGTCTATAAATAGAGTCCAGAACAGTGAAGGCTATACAGATGAGCCCTGACTTAAAAAGCCAAAAAAATAAAAAAGGAATGGAGGGGGGTAAAGGGTAAGGACCATTTTCATAACTAGAGTTATTTCGAGTTATCCATTTAAGATGTAGACATAGACTTTTCATTTTTTCTTCTAATTCCTCTCTTTGTTGAGAAGAGTTTATAACAATTCACTATTGGTGACCTAGGATAAAGGATATCATTTGCTTAAACCAAAATTTAGATGAAAACATTACATTTTTGCCATTATAATTATTCTAAAAATTTAGATGATTAATTAATATATTACATTGTAAATAAGCATGTATCTTAAACAGTGGAAATAACTACATGAGGAAGAAATATTGCTTTAATCTAGTTTTTTATGACCAAGCAAGACTATTTTTATAATTATCCATTGTTCTAGAAACATGTAAAAGCTACACAAAAGACTCTATGAGATTTCATCCTCTGAACAATTATAATTCCATGACACAAAATCAACAAAATCTCCAGGAACTTGATAAATCATATGTAGAAACTGAAAAATCAGTTTGTTTTATGTCACCATTACCCTAGCACATATTGTAGACAGTACACCATTGTCTGTTTGAGGCTGGTTTATGTTTCTCTTTTGAGGGCATGCTGAGCATTCCTGTACTAAAGATGCAGAAACATAAGGGTGCAGCTTCTATGTAGGGACCAGCCAGAAATCTGTGTTTTTAATGAACTGTATAGGTGCTCTCTTCAGCAATGGGGCCTTGGTGTTAGTTGGTGGACAGCAACCTATAGTTTTGTGAACATTCTGGTCTCTTTGGGGATCTTGCTGAGGCCTCTTTGTCCAACAATCCAATCAGATGTAATCCAGTACTGGTACAAGAAGAGTCATTTATGTGAAAAGAAATGCCCAGTTGTGACTCTGTCTCCTTCATAATTTGATGATTTGATTGCCTTCATGTAGGTTTGTATCTTAGAAGATTTTTCTTGCATCATTTTTCGTAGTACCTCTCTAGTTTCTCTCAATTTTAGTGTCTTGCCTTGTATTTACACACACACACACACACACACACACACACACATACACACACACACACACACACAGAGAGAGAGAGAGAGAGAGAGAGAGAGAGAGAGAGAGAGAGAGAGAGAGAGAGAGAGAGAGCTCTCCTTTACCCTCTACATTTGATCCTCCTCTTCCATGCATCCATGCACCCATAATTATCTAATCTATTTCCTTTTCCCACTAAGATCTGTCAGTTCCTTCTAGACCCTTACTCTGTGCATACCCTCTGTGGTTCTACAGACTGTAGTTTGGTAATCACTGACTTCACAGCTAATATCCACATATAAGTGAACATACAACATATTTGTCTTTCTGAAACAGGGATATATCACTCAGGATGATTTTTTTCTAAGCCTAGACATTTGCACATTTGTGTGCAAATTTCATAATATTTTTAAACAGCTGAGTACTACTGAATTCTATAAATATACAATGTGTTCTTATTCCATTCTTCTGTTAATGAACATCTAGGTTGTTTTTAATTTCTGGCTATTATGATTAGAGCAACCGTGGACAGGTTTGAGCATGTTTCCCTGTGGTAGGATGAAGCATTCTTTAGCTATGTGCCAAAGACTGGTATAGTTGGGTTTTGAGGTAGATTGATTTCTGTCCTCCTAAGGAACCACCACACTGGTTGCTAGAGTGATGGTCTGACTTCATACATGTACTAGCAATGTATGAATGTTTCTCTTGCTCCACATCCTTCCCAGCATGAGCTGCTGTCTGTTTTTTAAAATCTTAACAACTCTAATAGGTATAAGATGGAATCTCAGTTAGTTTTGATTTGCATTTCCCTGATGGCTAAGGATGTTAACATTTCTTTAAGTGCTAGGCAACCATTTGAGTTTCTCTGTTGAGATTTTTCTGTTTAGATCTTAGTAACAGTGCAAACAGTGTTCTGTTGAGGAAGTCTTTTCCTGTGACAGTGAGTTCAGGGCTATTTCCTACTTTGTCTTCTATCAGGTACAGTAAATATCTGGTTTTATGTGGAGGTCTTTAATCCATTTGAAGTTGAGGTTCGTGAAAGGTTGTAAGTTTGAATCTATTTACATTCATCTATCTGCAGCTATTAAGTTTTATCAGCACCATTTGTTGAAGATGATGTCTTTTTTCCCCAGTGTGTATTTATACCTCTAAAGGGGCCACCTTTCATAGATGCCTGGATGAAGATGAGCTCAGTCTTGATGCAACTTGTTAAAAAGTGGTTGGTTGGGGGAGAGGCTTCCCCTTTTGTGGAGGGGAGGGGGTGTGAGAGATGAGGGTGGGAGGGTGGGACTAGGAGAGCAGAGAAGGAGCTTATTATCAGGATGTAAAGTAAATATATAAATTAAAAATAAATGTACTCTTGACAGTGTCTCCTGCCTTACAGAAGCTTCTCAGCCTCATAAGGTCCCATTTATTAATTATTGACATTAAGGCCTGGGCTGTGGGTGTACTGTTCAAGAAGTTGTTTCCTGTGCCTATGTGTCCCAGGCTCTTCCCCACTTTTTCCTCTAACTGAGTTAATGTCTGGTTTTAAGTTGAGGTCTTTAATCCACTTGGACTTGAGTTTTGTGCATGGTGACAAATAAGGGTCTAATTGCATTTTTCTACATGTAGACATCCAGTTAGACCAGCACCATTTGTTGAAGATGCTATCATTTTTCCATTGAATAGATTTGGCTTCTTTGTCAAAAATCAAGTGAGCAAATGTGTGTGGATTCATCTCCGGGTCTTCAATTCGATTCCATTGATCCACCAGCCTATTACTTTGCCAGTACCATGCTGTTTTAATTACTGTTGCTCTGTAGTACAGCTTGAGATCAGGTATGGAGATTCCTCCGGAGGATCTTTTATTGTATAGGATTGTTTTTGCTATTCTGGGTTTTTTATTTCTCCATATGAATTTGAGAATTAATCTTTCAATATCTTCAAAATATTTTGTAGGTATTTTGATAGGGATTGCATTGAATTTGTAAATTGCTTTTGGTAAGATGGCCATTTTTACTATGTTAATTCTCCCGATCCTTGAACAAGGTAAAGTCCTCCATCTTCTGATGTCATTTTCAATCTCTTTCTTCAAAGGTTTGAAGTTTTTTTCGAATAAGTCCTTCACTTGCTTGGTTAAAGTTATTCCTAGATATTTTATATTGTTTGTGGCTATCGTGAAGGGAGTAGTTTTCCTAATTTCTTCCTCTGCCTGTTTGTCATTTGTATACAGAAAGGCTACTGACTTTTTCGAGTTTATTTTGTATGCTGCCAATTTGCTGAAGGTGCTTATCAGCTGCAGGAGTTCTCTGACAGCCTACTGACTGGGAAAAGATCTTCACCAACCCTTCTTCTGACAAAGGTTTAATATCCAAAATATATAAAAACTCAAGAAATTAAACACCACAAAACCAAACAACCCAATTGCAAAATGGGGCTTAGAACTAAACAGAGAATTCTCAACAGAGGAATATCAAATGGCTGAGAAACACTTAAAGAAATGCTCATCCTCGTTAGGCATCAGAGAAATGCAAATCAAAACGACACTGAGATTCCATCTTACACCCATCAGAATGGCTAAGATCAAAAACTCAAATGACACCACATGTTGGCAAGGATGTGGAGAGAGAGGAACACTCCTTCACTGCTGGTGGGAATGCAAACTAGTACAACCACTTTGGAAAGCTATCTGGCGTTTTCTCAGAAAAATGGGAATAGGGCTTCCTCAAGACCCAGCTATCCCACTCCTTGGAATATACCCAGAAAATGCCCTAACACACAACAGGGACATATGCTCAACCATGTTCATAGCTGCTTTATACACAATAGCCAGAACATGGAAACAGCCTAAATGTCCCTCAGTAGAAGAATGGACTAAGAAACTATGGTACATTTACACTATGGAGTATTACTCAGCTATTAAAAACGAGGAATTCCCGAAATTTGTGGACAAATGGATTGATCTAGAAATTATCATAATGAGTGAGTTCACTCAGAAGCAAAAAGAGACAAACGGTATATACTCACTTATATCAAAACACTAGTCCCAGGGGTATGTCCCATGAAAAACCTTACTTACCAAGAAAGTGGGTCAGAGGAGAGGACATCCTATTGAGTCTTTAGGCGAGAGTAGCATGGAAGAATGGGGAAATAATAGGACCCACAGGGTCCTGGAAACCTACAAGAAGAACTTTATGACAGGCAGATCTGGGTCCTGGGGTCCTCCTCAAACTAAGGCACCAGCCAAGGAGAAATAGGCAGTAAACTTCGAACCCCTACCAAGACCTAGCCGACGAACACGATATTCTCCACTGTTGAGTGGAGAGTGAGATCTGATTCTCACGTGAACTCTGGTGCCCCTTTTCTGACCATGTCCCCTGGATGGGGAGGCCTGGTGGCACTCAGAAGAAGGATAGCAAGTTACCAAGAAGAGACTCGATAATCTTAGAGCATACATAGGGGGAAGAAGTCTCCCTTAATCACAGACATAGGGGAGGGGAGAAGGGGGGAAGTGGGAGTGAGGGAGGAATGGGAGGAAACAGGGGAAGGGCTAACAATCAAGATGTAATATTAATAAATTAATTTAAAAAAGATTAAAAAATAAAAATAAAAAAAAAATAAATAAATGTAAAAAAATGAATCTACCACCCCCCAAAAAGAGTCAAATGTCCAAACCCACACATTTCTGAGGCAAAATAAGAAATCAGGCATTTCTAAATGAGTGAATGGCTCCTCTTGGTATATTTCAGTGGCTAAATGTTACAGTTTTGGCTATTTTGTAAATATGAGTCCACATGTAGCACTTCAGAGGCTTTGAATTTCCTTCTGATGTGCATTAGTCTGTATGGGTAGATAAAAAACACAAATTTATGAATATCTAATTTATAATATTAAGTGATCATTTGCGAATAATAGCAATGAACTAAAAGATGCATGTCAGAACATTTTCTTTTAATAAAAATAACTACATTTTTTCTAATAAAAATAACTGTAACTACAATTGTAAAAAGAATTATTCTAGGAAAGTCGAGTATTACCAAGTGGTGTAAAGTACTAGTGTACTCTTCTGATCATGGATGTTGTTTCCTTCCTTTCTACAATAGAATAAAAAGATCTGCAATTAATATACATATTGAAAATCAAACATTACACAATATTATTTTACATTAAGTCAAAATTAAATTTAAAATATTTTAAGGTTTTAATTGTGTGTACATATATGTGTGTGTGTGTCTGTGAATGTATGTGTGTACATGCTAGTGCCCACTAAGTCCAGAATCATTGTGTCTTTATGGGGCTGAAGTTACAAGCAGTTGTTGAGCCACCAAACACTGGCTCCGTAACTAGTGGTGGGTCCTCTGGAAGAACAGGACACACTTTAAATCAGCTGAACTAACTCTACATTCCTGTCAAATTCATTTTTATACTTAAGTCATATTAATTTTAATTAACACACAAAATAAAACATCAGAAAAAGAGAGCATTATATAATATTTACATGCAGACATGTATAACATTTAAGTCAGGCTAAACATAGTTATCTCAGGAGACATTATATGCAACAGTGGTTTCAAAATCTCTTCTTGGTTTATGTAGACAGAAAAATACATATAACTAGGCCCTGCTGAGATGTTTTTGTTGTACATGTATACATGGTTTCAAGGCTGACCACTCTGCATTGAACCACTAATAAAGGAGCACATCCCGGGGATAAGCTTTATTTTTCTCTCTCCCATATGTCAGTAAGTGCCTGCAGTTCTTTGTCAGGGAATTGGACCACACATGTTTTCTCCTCCCCATCTCCATTGATACAGCTATTGTTTCTATCTTGTTAAATGCAGCCATTTCTATGCGACTTTCACAGTAGTCTCTTAGTATTCTGGCTCTTAAATTCTTAATATCATACTGCTTTGATAGTCCCTGAGCCACTAGTGCAGATACTGTGAAGATGTACCTATGTGAGTTTGACTCCTCAAATTCTAGTGATTTTTCAACTGGGTCTTGGTGTAGCTTTCTTTGATGGTCTCCATAAAGAATTGTGCTGATCTACCAAAATGGTAGTAAGCAAACATTACACAATATAATCTTACTTCAATTCAAATTTAATTTTATAAATTTTTTAAAGTTTTAATTATGTGTATGTATAAATTTGTCAGTCTGTGAATATATGTGTGTAAGTTCCAGTGCTCACTGAAGGGCTTGAGGGTGGATAGATGGGTAGGCCTGGACGGAGAAAGGGAAGCAGAAAGTGATATAATTCTATTTCGGCAAAATTCATTTTAAAAAAGAAAAGAACTTTTATGCTGTTGGGGTTTTTTGTGTGTGTGAATACACGGTTATATTTGCTTTTGTGTGGTTATGTATGTGTATGTTCATGTGGAGGCAAGAGCCTGGTGTCAGATATTTTTCTCAATCATTCTTCACGATAGTCTTTGAAACAGGGTCTCTCATTGAATTTGGAGTTCACAGATTCAGCTATGTGGACTACGTGGAATTCCCAGGGACCCCTCTCTCTCAACTTCCCGCATTTTGGTAATGCAAATGTGAACCCTGTGCCAAACTTTTATATGGGTTCCATTGGTCATTCTCAGGCCTCATGTGCAGCCAGTAATTCACCAACTAAGATATCTTTCCAGCCACAAAAAATATTTCCCTTTGGCTTTACAAATACAAAGTGCCTAAATGTTTCCGAGATTAGACGAGATCGGGCGCGTTCAGGGTAGTATGGCCGTAGACAACCTCTCTTCCAACCCTTATCCATTCAAATCCTTTCCAATCTATCAACACTAGATAGGAAAGAAAGAAGGTTAGAGGGGGTGGCAGCATAAGTCTCTTTAGACTACTTCCTGCTTTTAAGGATGTAGTTCCTTGAGGCAAGTCCAATCTTTGTAGTTAGGATATCCAACAGTCAAGCAAACTGCAATCTAGCAAACCCAACAGCAAATGTAGCAGCAGAAGGAACCAGGAGGAGCACTGGGTGGGCAGCAGCAGGGAGAGCGACAGCCACCACAGGCCCTCTTGGAGCTCTCACATTTATACCTTCTCAAGAGTCCCCAGAATTCCCAAGGTAAACTCCTGAAGCTGCACAAATCATACCCCTGCCGAGGCACAGGGCACACTATAGCGAGCTGCTGTGGACAATCTGATGCAGCCCATATCCCACAAGTGTGACCAAAACAAAAACATAGTCACATAGCATAATTAATCTTTAAACAAAAATTCTTACTACAGGTAACCACCATTCTTTTTTCAACTTTTATTAGGTGAACTACTTAATACTTCACATACAAGTAATATCAGCCTGAACTTGTTTGCGTGCCTGACATTTTTCATTTAACATAATCACCAATTCCTTCTGTATATTTCATGAACCTCAATCTCAGCATTAACTTTCCAGACATTTTTAGTATAAATTTGCTATTCTATTCTTCAGCAGGCAACTATGTACAAACATACTGTTTTGCTCATCCTATTTGTGTCTACTTTTATTTAAAATAATTCAACAGTGTTAATTCTAAAAAAGAAAGCACAAGTGTTTAAGGACTAAGAAGTGTAATTCACTTGAAATGTTCTATATTTGTTTCATTTTATTAAGAAACTGAATTTATATTTCTTTGGAGAACTACAATAACTCATGTTTATTCATAAAAATCTACATATTTGATGCAAATTGACTATATGACTTTAGTAGTTGAAGGTTTTGCATTATTAATCCAACTTACATGCTTCTTGAAAGTATAAAATAAAATAGTGCTTTAGTTGTGCCTGAGAATGAATAAAATACTGGAACATTACATTTTGGTTTCATCAGAATAATGTAAGCCAGAGTTCATAATACTTTAATTAAGCATTAATTCTATATCTATTTTCTCACCATTAGAATTCATACAAGAAATAAATTCTGACCTTAAGCCTATCAAGTTGCTGGAATAAAAATTAATAGGCATCAGATTTTAAAAGAAACAGACCCCCTGGAATCTTTAATTAGATAAAGCCAATATAATTTACTAACAGTAATACTGAATTATACTTTTGCCAAAGGATAGCTTTAGGGCATAGTTTAATCCAATAGCTTGCCATCCAGACAACCCTTAAATCAAAGGCTGTTTGCTAATACACAGTAGGATACTGAAGGTTTGCAAAGTTTCCTAAAACATCCCCAAGGTAAGGATTGGTGATGGTTTTATCCAAATGAATATGAGTGAAGTTTGTGTTCTTTGACCATCTTTATAAAGAGAAATCAAAGAGAATGGGTTAATTTACTCTGTAGTTTGTTTTCAGTATGTGAATCAAACAGTGAAGAATGCCCATGAGAGAAATTTCTAGAGAAAATGTTACTTTACTGAATATTAAATCACATTTTAAGATACTGAAAATTCTACTCAGCACTCGTTATGCAAATGTACTCATTATGAAATAACTAACATACAGCATTACACATAGATACATTCTGCTCTTACTTTTACAAAAAAAAAAAAATTCAGACAAAAAGTCCTTTGCATTCAATAAACTTCCATGAATGTGAGCGGTAAAAACCTATTATTGCCAAACTTTCATTATACATGAAAATGCATTTTAGTGATCAATAAAATTACAATTTTATTGAATAATTTTCCTGAAGCCTCTTGGATACCACAGAGTCAATTACTTTGAACATATGCATGTCAATATGTATTTAGGCTTCCTCAGTAGGGTAAACTCTGTCATGCCCCAAGTGAAGTTTGACACACCTACGATGCTCCTGGCAGATTACACTGTGGCTCCGTCACTCTGTCTTGGCCCTTAAAATGTAGAATATGTTCCCTTGGTTTCTAGCTGTCACCAAAATTGTCCTTTTGCCTTTTTGATTCCTCAGAATAACAGAACTTGCCTTCCTCAGGGAAAGGACTGCAGGAAGCCTCAGGAATTCAATTTACCACCTTTCAGGATCTCTGTTTAAATAATTTCCAGGACTCATATTGGAAAAGCACTCCACTAAAAACAATTATTTAAAATGCTAAGAATGGAGATGTTGTTTTCTACTTTGACAAATGGTAGAAAGGGTTTTTCTTTATTTTCCATTTCTGATCTTCTATGTAAACTTGAGAAAATTTAAATATAAATTGTTTTTAATCTCTTTTCATTATATTTCATCTAAATAGTTTCACTCTTCTATTATAACTCAAGATTATCTTCTGCAAGGTCTTGTTGACTATGCTTTGAATGGAAATCATCCAAGAAAGTGACACCTAGAAACCCCCTGCTGTGTGAGAGCTGTAATCTACCTTCAGCAGGACACTTGGTGCAATTTATAGCAGCAGTTCCTGTCCTGCACATAGGAGTACTTTTACTTTCCTTTGCATGAAGCCATTTCATATAAAGCTGGCTGGTTGTCTCTTCCTTACATATATTTCAAATCCTAAGGCCTCCGTGTCAGTTTCATAACAGTAGAGTCCACACTGACTTCAGAATATTCTCGTTGATTTCTCATTTTTTTAATCTCGCCTTGTGCAAATTTTGCTTTGATAGTTTCTATAAAGTCTCTCTAGTCCATCTGTCTCTCTGTGTGTTTCTGCCTCCGTCTCTTTCTGTTCCTCTTGTGTGAAGATAAATGCAACTGTGTTAATTTCAAATCTTCTCTTGCTTTATATCTATTCCCTTTTAAGAGGGGAATGCTGAAGAAGGAAATTCTTTCTAGGAGGCAAATTGATGTGAAATCCTGCAGAATGCTTGCCTGTGACTGAGTAGAACAACCCAGGAGCAGAAAAATAGAATGTTGTAAGTTATGAGGCAATTATATTATGTTCATTTCAATACTTTTAAATAACTGTTACTTGTCAAATCTGAAGCTAATCTCACAACATCATGACTTTCGATCAAGCTCCTGAAATGCAGTGCCGTGTTTGGCATATCAAAGCTCCACTCAATCCTAAAGCTAAGAAGTAAGGAAGATACTAGGATCGGCCATGAATTTGGAAGCACTGATCTGTGACAATACTTACATCTAAGAGATTTTAAAGCTTTGGCTCAACCACACATTAAGCAATTTTCCTGCGGCGTCAACAAAGTGCTCTCTAATTCAAATCAGTTCCGACACTACCTACTCAGAAGTAGTGTCATCCCCTATAAGCTAGAGTTCATGCCAAGCCTTCCCCAACTATAGATGCCAATCAAACTTCTGAGACATTTGCTATAAATTCAGGTTAGTGTAACTCACTCCTCAAGATAGAATCATTAGCTGAGACAGTTCTCAGGACTCAGGGACTCTCACTAGTTTCTTATTTTGGTGACATATATATATATATATATATATATATATATATATATATATATATATATGAAGTTAAATATATTTTATATATGTTTCATTTTATAAATTAAATATATAATGATGAAGGCAATCAGCCAGAAGAAGAGGTGTCTCAGGTACAGAGAGTGGAAGGGGTGCCCTCCCTTTCTCCTCCTTTCCTGCTACAATCAGAAGCATCTCAGCCTTGGTCCCTTTGCATATTACTGGCGATTTTATTGTGCAGAAAGTGTATTATGGCTATTTGGCTGTTGGTGAGCAATGAAACGATCAACAGCTCTGCTCTCTGTAGAGGGCAGTGGATGAGGACAAAAGTGTCAACCCTCTAATCACATTAGTGGCTTCTTTAGCAACCTATCTCTCTTTTTCCTGCATTATCCAGCCTACTGAGTTTTCTCATGAGAAGAGAAGAAGCCCAGAAAGTCCAAAGCAGTTCAAAGCTTTGAGTTAAACACTCAGATAATCATAGTGCTATTTGTTGTTCTATATTAGGAATCAGGTGCGGGAGGCTTTCTCTAGAAAATTCTAATACTAGCACTTCTCTCCAGAAAGAGCATAGGAATGCACTGTGCCTCAGAAACTGATGTCAAAGAATAGTGTGTGTGTGTCTGTGTGCAAATGTGTGTGTATTTTTAATGCAGAACTTGAAACTTTAAAGTAAATCACAAAGGGAAATTAACCAGATCCAAAGTCTTCACGTCTCAGCAAACGTTTATACAGTGGGAGTAGGTATTCTGAACCTGGGAAGCCTCTCCTGGGATCTCAGACTTTCACTGTTAAGTTTATGTATTTAGCAAATACCAAAAATAATGAAAATTCTCTGACAGAGTTAAAAGCAATTCATTTTATACCCTCTTTCACTTCTCAGGTGTCCATTAAAAACATTTTACATTTTTCTGGTTAGGTTTGCTGTACCTAGCATGGGATGGTTTGCAATTTGTGATATTCCTGACTGACTCCCCAGTGCTAGAATTACAGACATGCTCCCCTACAGCTGTCACCAACTCAGTTTTCTGTTTTATTAACATATGTTATATATGTTATGCTCTTTGTTATATATAATATGCATAGAATATATTAACACATGTAATATATATATATGTATATATGTATATATATATATATATATATATATATAATTTACAATTTCACTTAGACATTTAACATATACTGGTTACCCTCTTTCTGCATTCTCTTATTTTCTGCCCATCTTTTTCAGCTCCTCTTTTGTGTTACAAATAATTTTCCATTTTCACATAGACTTATTTGTGTGCCACAGAGTTTCTTAGGGGTGTTTATGTAAACCAGCTATGAAGCATCCATCCCCTAGAGGCTTGTGGACACTACTGAGAACACAGTTGTACCATGCATTCTTTACTTCCAGACTCTATGTTGCCAATAGCTCAGCAGCAACAACTGGTAGAGTCTCATGCGTGTTTACCTCATTGTTAGAGTGTCGACTTTCCTGATGCCAGTGACATTAGGTATAGCTTCTGTGAGTTCTTCATCACCATACGTTTAGAAGATGGCACTCCTCAGATCTTCTCTCTGTCCTTCAGCTCTCACACTCTTATTTCCCCCCTGAGCCTTAGAAGCATGGCATAAATGTCTTGTTTCAGGCAGAGCCCTCAACCATCTCTTATTTTCAGAATTCTTTGTAGACATGGATCTCTGTGTTCTGCTCCAATTCACTTAAAAGAGAGGCTTCTATGTAGGGGTGAAAGCAACATTTGTTCATGGGTGTATTTTGCACGCACAAGCATGTCAAGGTTGTGTAGCAAGCCGAAGGAGAGTGCCGTCCCTGAGGCCTCCTCATCGTAAGTTTAAGAGAAAGTTGAAAGTTTAAGGCATGGATTTCCTTCTCTGGAACAGGCCTTGAAATCTAACCAGGAAGTGGCTGGCTTGTCCATCTTCTAGTGTCTTCTTGAAGTTCTCTTAGTGTCTGAAAGTCCTTTTCGAAGAGTCTTTTGCTTCCTAGTCAGTGTGTTCCCGTGTACCATGTACCCTATTTGTTTTCTGGCGGCTGTTTTCAAAACAATTGTTTCTTTGGCTTATTGTTAAACATATTCATCACTGTTACATAGGAAGGCTGCTTAATTTGCATATTACTGTAATGTCCTACTTAAAGTATATATCAACTCTAAATGATTTTTTGGTAGAGTTTTTAGGATATCATGTATATAATCACATCTGCAAAAAGGAATGAAGAGATAAAGAGAGCAAAGATTGTTATATTGGAGTGGTTGGAAGAGGAAAGAAAAGAAGAAAATGATGTAATTACATTACAATCACAAAACAAAATAAATAATTAAAAAATCAGAATTTTAATTTTATCTATTTAATTACATTTTAAACACTTGTAATAATTTTAAACTTAAAATATTAGCATAATGAAGAATTTAAGAATATTTAACATTGTATTTACATAATGATAAAACCAAGCAAAATATACAGCCAATTTTAAAATTGAATGATATTATTGTATTTACCAATGTCACTTCAGTTTGTGAGAACTACACTTAATTTATTAACATAACTTAAAACACTCCAGATTCACGTCAAAGTGATACTGCTGTGTATCGCTGTTCCACTTTATCTTATGATCTAGAAATCATGACTGCTATTTGAATTCATAGTATATTTTGCCTTCGCTAGAATTTTGACAATTGTAAAAATGAAGAATAAACACTTTATAAAGAAGATAACCTTGAATTTTTCTTAAAACTTTAAAAATTTATTTACTGTTTATTTAGACTAAACTATGCATACTCAGATCAACAGAATATATTTTATGATTAGTTCATCCCCCAGAGTTTTAAGAGAAGAGACTCTGAGAAAGGAAAACACATTTTGAAAAAAAAAATATACAAAAGCAAGAATTGATAAGCCATTCAAAAAGATAACTTGGCATGAGAATGCTTTAATATTAAAAATGAGTCCAGACAGCAAAATAAATAGAAAGAAATGGAAGTCAATGGAATTAAATTGAGTGATGTTGCACTTGGATAGAAAGTTAAGAATATTCTATTACAGTTTTCATCCTTTTTTCATCAGACTCCTCACATGGATAATATTTTGGCAAAAGTTCAGCAAAGAAGCTATGGCCACTTCAAAGTAGCATTACATTACTGGAATTTTATATATATATATATATATATATATATATATATATATATATATATATATATATACATATATATGAAGTAATTTTTAAAGACAACAGAACTTGTTTCAGAAGACAGGAGATGTCACCAGAGCTGTTGATGTCATAGGATATTAGTCAACTTAATTTCCAACCTAGTCAAACATAACTGCCAACTGATGACTCCACAAATACCATCAATATTTTAGGTGAAAAACAATAATGCAACCTTCAATTTCTAAGTCTATCACAATGACCTTCAGGGTATTCTCAAAAAGCTTTTAGAAGATGTGTTAATACAGTCTAGAAATTTAAATCAGAGGGCTTGTTTAGTCTGGGACATAGTTAAGGAGCAAATAAGCAATCAAAAAAAATGAAAGGGAAAAAAACCCTAAACAAACAAAAGAACCAAATAACTATGACATATAACAATATACTAGTCAAATGTGTTATGATCTTGAGGTGGAATTTTTGTTTATTTTTGTTTCACAGAAACAATAGACCAGGACAAAAATAATTAGATGGGAACTAAATGCCAACTGAGTCTCTCTGGATTTATCGGTTTTGGTTTGTTACGTAATTAATTTATTATTTATTTTTATTTATTTAAATAGCTAGTTGTTGTGGGGAATAAAGCCAGAACCTTGCCATACTAGCCAATTCCTCAATCACTAAGCAACTGATCCAGGTCCAATAATCTTTAAATCTAACTCAGTATTTGGAACACAATGAAAAGAAATAAAAATGCATAATTAATAGGGAATTTCCTCATCTTTTGCTCTAGAATGATTTCTATAATTAAGTAACAGAGTCCTTAGTGTAGGATACTGATTCCGCAACAGGGGTCTTATGCTGTGTGATGAAGTATACCCCAATGAATCTCTCTGTTCAACACTGAGCACTGATGTCTGTCCTCCATCCACAGCAAGCACAAGAACACTCAATGATCATATACAATACATGCATATAATCTCCCCTCCGCAGGGAACTCAAGACAGATTTATAGACTAACAAAGTGTTTTGAGGGTAGTATTTACAGGTTTCGGATATAGAAAAAAAAGTTGCTTACAGAGTATTTTTTAAAGTAAAGCTGCATATTACATTTGGTTGGAGTCTATAGCATAGTGTTTGTGATTTCAAGTTGTCATACACAGCAAACTTAGCATCCTGCATATCTCCATTAGAAAATTAGTATTCTACTCAGCTGCTTGTGTATCTGAATGTTCAAGCTCCTTCCAAATTACTTGATATTTAATATGTTCAAGTAAACAAGTTGCTTGCCAAAATAAAATTATTCACAAACGAGAGGAAAATTGTTTGTTTTTCTTTTTCAGTCATCGTCATCAAGAACTTTTAGGAAGTTGTTACCATAATGTGGACAGTCACTAGGGGATGCTTTCTGGTGCCCAGTAATGGTATGTTTAAAGAGTCTGTCAATTATTGAATTTCGTCCAACTTAAAACGGAGATCTATTACTCTCTTGTCAAAATAACTGATCTTAGCAGCTTCATTTAATTATTAGATTCTGGCTGAAAAAGTGAATTATCCACTACAACTTCCACCAGCCTCTTTTTTATGGTAGCTTAACTTTGCATACTGATAAACACATTGTAAAGATATTCCAGGACATCAAGAAACCTGTGTTTTCAACACTCTCAATCATTATCAGTGTTGGAATTTGCCAGTTGAGACTCTGATACAGGATCAAGCTCTCTCTGTCATAATAGAATCAATTCTTGACAGTCATTTTGGGTTGTTTTATACTGTGCTAAATGGAAATGTGTTTTACCATGTACATAAATATAATATATATGTATATATTAAATTGGAAAATATATATTTCTTTGGGAAAAGAGAATTCTTATTAAGCTGATTCATAACTTGTTAAGAAAATTACATATTCCCCTAACATGTACTTAAAATTAATAAATATACCAAATGCCTTTTAACATATAATGGTATATAAAGCCTTTTATACCAAAACTAAAATATATTTATCTAAAAAACAGTGATCCACTTTCTAAGATATGATATGATACAATTTTCTAAAACAACATATCATCATTAATAAAGAGGACAGGTAAAACATTTTCAGCGACTATTACTGCAGAATATCAGTTTTAAATTTAATATATGATTATATGAAAATACAAAAGTTCAAAATTCAAAGTTATCTCAATGGAGAAAAACTAAAAAATTGATGAGATTTGACATGTGATGAGATGTGATATGATATATTTTCTTCTATGCTTCTCAAAGACTTCTAATTGGACAGTGGTGCCCTATAGTTACCCACAAAAGAAAGACTGACAGAGTGGGAAATTATTTGGAAAAGTCACAGGTCAATATGAAAAGACTTATAAAACAGAAATTCATAAGCATTTCAATAAGAAAACACAGTTGACTTACATAAGAGGAAATGACATAACTGATAAATATTTTAATAGTAACTGTAGGATAAAATGTTTGAGCTCACTATCAGGTTTGAAAGCACACCAAAATCTACCAATTCCTGAGCTCAAAAACCCACCAAACCCCAAACTCAAAAATCTCACCAATCTCCAGGCCCATCCTAGGTTGGGACTTGAAATCCTTCCAATCTCCTCTCTGGAAATCTCTACCTTGGGAAACTCCTCCCCTAGGAAACCTTACATAAACCCTGCCACCTGCTCAGTTCCCAGCTTCTCACCTGAGCAGAGGTGTTTCTCCCACTATTGTGTCCCACCCTCTAGCCCACTAAATTTCTTCTGCCAAGATTGTTCTGAGGTGTGACTTTGTGGTACTCTGGGATATCTTTTCCTTTAGAGATGCAATGCTTCACTTGGGGATCCTTCCTTCTCAGAGCTATAACACTTAAAGTAACCTGAGAAGTTGGGAAGAATTTACACAATTAAATTTAAAAGAACCAGTGATAGCTCATGTCCTGTTTGTGGATGTTAGTATGCATTGTTTAAAATGAATGTATTAATTTGATCCCTTAAACAGCTTTGTAATACATACAAAAAATACAAAGGTTTAAAAATTTAATCAGATTTGTTCAATTTATTAATTTTTTGAGAAATTAGATATTATAAAAGACAGCAGAAATTTATATGAAAGGTTTATTCATTACTCAGATAAAATTTAAAAATTGGTACAGCTAAATGCTTTAGCAAATTCTTCTGTATGTATATCCGAGAACAATATAACCACTAAAAACATGTTTTCACTTCATTCATACAAATATTCAAAATATAATAAACACATGAATATAACAATACATTACTTTATTTATAAAATACTATATTTTGAGTACATATGGATGTAGGGACAACTTCACAATGGGTTATTTTCAATACTTGTGGAGTTAGAAACTATTTCAAAGTTTATTTTACAGTTTTGCCATAAACCATCATAAATGAGGAAAGCCAAAAGCAATGTTTTGTTGTGATTTCTTTGTATATCTTAATGTGCTTGGAATAAAAACGATTTCCTTTTAGCTGATCAAGTCAGTTTGAAGTTTCTTATTAAAGTGGCAGAACTTAACCTGTGAAATTTTATGGAGGCCTGGGGACACACACACTGCAGGATCTAACTTTCCTTCTGCTTAAAAATTTATTTTTCTCTTTATGTGAAAGTTTGCTTTTTGTTTATCAAAAGAAGTCTCCTGGTGGGGTGAGTTTCCTGAAACAGAAATACAGGAAAACATGCATCTAGAGAAAAGGAGAGCATCATAGTAAGAAATGAAGAATTGAAAATCTGCTTGTCATCCAAACTATAATAGCTAGTGCTTTCTCTTAGAGGATGAAAAAGCTTTGCCGAAGCACACTCTAATATGAGGCTAGTTCTGTCATCACTTTTCAATAGCATCTACTTAGACTATGCTAAGCTTAAAACTCTTAATTGTATCTTCCTCCCTATACTATTGGCTGACTACACAGTAACATCAGTTTCAATCCATAGTCCCAATTATAATATAGTCTAAGGCTACATTGTGTATGTATACAGCTTACAAAAGATATGTCTGAATTTTAGCAAGTGTTTTTTTGTTTGTTTGTTTGCATTTTTTGATCTCATGAACAAGTGTGTTAAAAGAAGGCATTTGTATGATACTCAAGAAAGTATTTACTCCTCTTAAATTTACATTGATACCCAGAAGCTACTACTGGTTGAAAATGGAGACATTTTCACTTGGTAACTGGAGGAAATCTCTCTGTAGGGAGTGTCGTGACTGACATAAGACTGCTTTCTGCTGGAGAGTAGCACTGTGCACACCCAACTCACCCAAGATGCCTGTGAGGATGGAAATTATGCTACTTGGGTCTAATAATTAGATAGTCTCAACTTCCTGAGAGTAAATGGGGTTGAATTTTTCAGAATTTGCTTTCTGTATGACTCAGAATGTAAGGTGCCTGTTTAAATTTTCTAGGTAATTAAGAATGAAATTTCTTCTACATAGATGGGAGTAATTATGGGAAATGTAAAAACACATTTTAAAGATGAGTTACTTTAGTGAAAGTTAAGAAAAAGCTTGTAAAGTGGGATGTGTTTCAGGGACTCATTTCCCGGAACTGGGAGAACTGCGGGAGGAGGAAAGGAATGGCATTGAAGGGCGGCAGGGGATGGTGAATGAGGTAATTATATTGTAATTTAATGAATTACAAATACATAAATATTGATTGCATGTTAAAAAAGAGAAAAAGAAGAAAATCAAGCTGAGCAAAAAAAAAAAAAAAAAAAAAAAAAAAGACAGAAGCAGCCCTCCTCTGGGGTTTTGCTTCCGTTTCGACCCCAGATTCCTTCTAGAATTCCTGCCCTGACTTTTCTGATTGAAGGACTGTCGACTATGAAAGTGAAAGAGACCATTTCCTCCCCCAAGTTTCTACAGGTCTTGATGTTTATCACAACAGGAGAAAGTGTGCTACAAGCCAGGAGGTGGTAGGCCATGCCTTTAATCCCAGCACTTGGGATGCAGATGTAGACAGATCTCTGCAGACAGATTTGAGGACTGCCTGGTTTACAGAGCTCCAGAACAGCCACAGCTATACAGAGGAACCTTGTCTGGAAAAAAACAAAACAAAACAAAACAGAAACAGAAACTAGGATGCCATATGTTTAAAGAATTCATTTTTCTAAAGAACAGAAACTAAATCGTGACCCACAGATATTTAATAAGATACTGGTAGAATTTTCTAATTATTTTCATTTTAAAATGGAATGAAATGTTTTGCCTGCTGTACTTTTAAAATGTTAAATGATGGAAGATGCTTTTAAACAAAAAAAGGCAACTAACAAAGTACGCTTCCCTTTGAAGTCTACGTAAATCTGCTTAGTTACAATGACTTGTAGGATTTCTTGCTTTGGCAAATATTATTTCTTGATGCTTTCCATTTACATGAAGTTAAACACCAAAAATAGCACTGAAAATTTGGAACTCTAGAGATGGGTTACCTTATCGACAGACTGTGGATTTCCCTGCCACCCTTGGGATCCTGGCCATTGGTCCCTAAGGACCTAGGGAGCAGTAGCAGGCATGGGGTTTGTGTGTTGGGGGGAGTTGGGCAGTGGTGGCGGTGTTAGGGGTAAAGGAGGGTTATATAGAACTTTAGGGGAGTGTGTGGGAATGTCATTGGCTGTTGGCTTAAGGTATCCAGTTGCTTCATTTACATGGGAGGCAGTTCAGGTATCACAGATGCTTGCTGAGCAGGTTCTACGAGAAGA
Source organism: Acomys minous (assembly GCF_964271855.1). Taxonomy (NCBI): domain Eukaryota; kingdom Metazoa; phylum Chordata; class Mammalia; order Rodentia; family Muridae; genus Acomys; species Acomys minous. The sequence goes on from NC_140489.1 coordinate 54,799,460, forward strand.
AAGGGAGTTGTACCTGTAATTTCCCTAAGGACTATGCGACATTTCTAAGATAGACAATGTGGGGATATTGGGCTCCAAAGAGAAGAGGGAGAGAGCCCCGCTGCCAAAGGGAGTCTGACATTTTGCACCCAGATTAGGGCTTCAACCTTAGCACCAAAATTTCCCCACATCCAGAGTGTTACTTAAATTGTAAATGTGAGATTGACACTTCTATTTCTTTTATTTTTAAAGATCTATTTATTTATTTATTTATTTGTGTGTGTGTGTGTGTGTGTGTGTGTGTGTGTGTGTGCGTGTGCATGTGTGCGTGTGTGTTTGCACCTTGTGTAAGCAGTGTCTACAGAGAAAGAAGAGGGTGACAGAATCCATGGATTATTAGTATAGGAGGTTGCCAGCCATGTGATGCAGGTGCTGGGAACGTGATCTTGGTCCTTAGGACACAGACAAGTGCTTTTGACTGCTGGGCCATCTCTCCAGCCACTACTACTTCCTTCTAAGCAGCATTTCAGACTTTACCTTTCCCACCGAATCTGTTAATAATAACTGAGAGTAACTTTTTTTCATCCTCTATTCAGTTTTCATATGTGAGTATAAAAATATCACTTCTAAACTGGTAAAATTTTGGTCAGCAATTTCTAATTAATTGCAAATGTTTGCAAACCTTGCATTTTTACTTTTTATCCAGGTCATCCTATGCAAACTATTGAAAAGCCCTCACAATTGGGCTCAGGTAGCATTTCGCCAACAGTGAATCTTTTTCTTCCTTGTTGAATTAAACATTTTTTCTTGTTCTTAGATAGAACCTTTCTCTGATTGGCTAGTCTGGCTGATCATTGAGTTACAGGGATCCTGCAGTGCTACATTTACAGATGAATGCTACCATCTTTTTCCTCCTTGTGAATTAAACATTTTTCCTTGTTTGATACATTAATAGTAATATAAGTGTCTTTTATTTTAACTTTTTTTTTATGTGTTTCTGTACAGTGTGCGTATACGTGTGTGAATGGATGCATGTGCGCATGGATGCATGTGCGCATGGATGCTGTCCTTTCTCATGCTTTCCTCCATGGCTTCTTAGATAGAACCTCTCTCTGATTGGCTAGACTTGCTGGCTATTGAGTTGCAGGGATCCTGCAGTGCTAAATGTACAGATGAATGCTATCATCAAGATCAGTTATGGGAGGCTTTGGGCTTCCATATTACATTCTGAATGAACTGGCTCTCTGACCCTTAATATAACATTTTCTGTGAATTGTGACTGTGGATTACTACAATATTCCAAGCTATATATAAAGTTTATACATACTCAAAACTTTAATACTCAACATTTTATTATATAGAATATCAAACTTCCTATAATAAGAAAAAATATATCTTTTATTTTAAAGTCTGTTTTCGTTGGTTTTGGTTTTTTATTTGTTTGATTTTAACTTCATAACTGCTGGGTACATGCTGACTAACAGCCCCCAGACCTCAGTAGGACCCAGATCTTAGTACAGTTGACTCCATGATAAAAGTGCCAATTAGGATGAAAAACTCAGCACATAGACCATACTGCCTACCAAAAATAAAAATAAAGACCTAATCCATCAAAGTCTGTAGTTTTGGGGGAAGTCTCTAAATGTAAATCTTGCTTATTATGTTTCTACAATTTTGCTTCTGGCTAACTGTTCTCGTTAATTACAGTATGTCAACCCAGGACCTGGTCTTTGTACTTAAAGCTCACCCTGAGAAATGCACAAGGATATACTTGGATCCCAAACACCCAGTGTAGTCACTGGCCAGCTAGTAAAGACTTTATTGACTTAAATCCATGTCTAAGTACTCCTCTATAGTGAATATCCCACAATACTGACTTTACTGGAAAATGCAGTATAAAATCATTCTACCTGTTCTACATATAACTTTGCAATTCTAAAAATTATCTTCATTATTTCATGATTCTAAAAATTGAATTCAAAGTCACCATCAACATAGTGAATAAGAAAATGTGTTTCGGCTGAGGCATGAAAACTTGAATGTTATTCCTAAGTAACTAAAAAGATCTGGCTTTAAGTATTTTACAACTTTCTGAATAAGTGTTAACTTATTACTAAATCTGTTTTATTGATTTAAATAATTTCAAAGGTAAATAATTACCTAAAAATCCAATGGTTTTCAAAGATGATTTATTTTATGAGTTGGGATACAAAAGTTCATATAAAGTATTAGAAAACATGTCTTGCAGGTTTATGATTATTCAAGAAACTATGAACTAAATACATATAAGAATAACACAAACTACAGAAGAGAGGGAGAAAGGATTGTAGAGGGAGAGGGATCAAGAATCCCATAACATGGCGTGCAGTATCAACTAAGCAGGGCTCACAGAAGCTCACTGAGTCTGAACTTATAAACACAGACCTTGGTCTGAGACTTTTTCTCTCCATATACTTCGTGGTTGTCTAGCTTGGTGTTTTGGGGTGTCTCTATGACTCTTTTGTCTTGTACAGCCTTGGTATGGGAGTTTGTGCCTAATTTTTTTGTGATTAGTCATGCCACTTTCAGTTGATATCCCTGGAAGGACTGCTCTGGTTTTTGAAGGGAAGCAAGTTGGGTCTGGGCAGAGTAGAGAGAGAGGAGGGACTGGGAGAAGTAGAGGGAGGGGAAATTATATTTGGAATGTAATTATGTAAAAAAATGATAAAATAAGAAGAATGACATAAAATTATTGCATATAGAGGCATGATGATAGAACTGAGTAGGACATGCTCTATTACTTTTGCTTATTCATTTCGTAATGAGTTCTATACATGTTACATTCATAGTGACTTGGCCATCTGCATTCGACCCATTTGAAGTAAGTGTCTTTCCTGTCTTGTTGGGTCTAAATTTCCTAATGAGATTCAATATCTATCCTATCTCAACTCTAATAGCTTAACTTCTTTATCTTGATCTAAAATGATCTTATCTCCTAACCAATTAAACTTGGTTATAAAACTATACTATCTTGTCTTCAATGCCCCAAGAGACTTAAGAAGGAATAAAACATAAATTTCTGAGTGAACAAATCTGGGAGAAATATTAGGCCAAAAAGCTGAAAATGAGGATCCAATGTTATAAAGAGTATTGGGTGACTGACTGTTCAGGCAGTAAACTGTCTTAATTTGGAATTTTTTTGTCTTTTTTTATGTTTTGATTTTTGTGTCTGTGCTAGGGTATTTCATTGAAAGAAAGAGAGAGTGAAAAAAATTTGCTGGGTAGAGAGGTTGGCAGGACTCTAGAGGGATTTGGTGAGGGGAAAACAGGGTAAAATAGCATACAAATAAATAACTTAAGATTTAAATAAACAAAAGGAAGTTGTTAACTTGAGAATGGGGAGATATGAAGGAATTAAAGAAGGGTAGCTTCCAGGAGTTCATGGGAGAGAAGAGAAGGGAAAATGTTATTCTTTCAGTAAAAACATATTAATAATCACTATGATAAATAAAATAAAATAAGAGAATTAGCCAAAAATATATCAGAGGAAGGAATTGCAAAATACAAAACTAAATTGGAGGAAACTGTTATTTTCTAGGCTGTTCTTTTTCTCCCTGGCACATAGTCTCCTTGACCACAGGGGAGAGAACTTAGACAATATTCAGTCTTAGAGGATGAACAAATTCTCTGTTTCTGTCACAGAAGGTAAATTTTCACATTATGCAATCACCTGTTTATTTTCTTTCGTATGTGCATATAAGTAATGTTCATATTAACATATGTATGGGCACCTGTGTAGGAACATGTATATGTGTATGCATATGAACGTGCAGTCCTATAGTTAATATAAAGGCTCTTCTACTACTTTTCTACTTTGTTTATAGAATCAGGGCATGTTGCTGAACCCAGAGATAACCAATTCCAGCTAGTGTAAACGGCCAGCTTGACCCAGGGATGGATACCTGCTTCCTTTCTCCCAAGATTCCCTGAGCCACTGTCCAGCACTATGCTAAGTCTTTCTGTGGCATATTTATCCCACACATTTGAGGGATTTTAGTATTTTTCCCACCCAGAATTTCTGCAACATTAAATTCCAGAGTTGTCTCTTATTAGAATAAATTGTAGACCTTCAGCTCTGTAGATTTCCATAAAAGAATAATGTTTTTAATATTTCTAACTATTTTTATAATTTAGCATTTTTGTCTAATAGTTTAAACAGTTTCCTATATTATATAACTTTATTAAAAGCGTTTCAAGACAGTGGGCCCTGTCCTTGATCTGATGCTTGGCAAAAGACTCAGGTTTAGTTAGTCTTTATAACCCAGGTTTCTCACTTATCACTTTGAGAAAGAACTGTTTTAATCATAATACTCTTGAATAGAAAATAGCTCAGTCAGTAAAGTGTTTCTATGCAATAATGATGACTTGAATTGGATTCCTGAATATCTACATAAAACACTGAGCATGGTCGTATATATATATATATATATTCCTTTTACTGGGGAGGCAGAGACAGGCAAGGCTGACTGGATAGTCCACCACAGCATCATAGTAATCAGTGAGTCCTGGATATGTTAGGAACTGTCTCAAATCCAAAGTGGAAGGCTTCTGTATGATGGGATGTGGTCTCTGCATACATACAAATACAATGCACATCCATACACATGCCCCAGCACATACACGAACATGTACACGTATATAAATATACAATCGTCTTATGAATATCTGTTTTCTTTGATAAACATTTTCTTAAAAAATCACTAGGTTTAGGTAATTTTTAATATTCTGTCAAATGCAATCAGTTATCCTTTACAATATTCAACAGTCTAAACTCACCTGTAATGTTCCAGCTTATTTACTTAAAATAAATTTTTAATAAAAGTAATTTAAGCCTTTCAAATTATTTCTTTACCATATAAACAAAAGTTTCATACTATGCAGCATGGAATAACTTTTCTCATAGGTACTAACAGTTTTCTCTTTTCCTCTGTCTATCCCCATCTAGAGCTTGCTATGTTATTTGTTTACTTGAGTGAGAGTCTCATGGCTAGAATTCCACAGTCATTGACCCCAAGGTATCCTATATAACAATAAAGAGATTTGCAAAAATTTTATCAGTTTAAATGGATACACAATTATTTCTGTCTCACAGTGCATGGACATTACTAGGGAGTTTCAGTTTAACTTCATTCTTCATTCAAGATTCAGAATAAAAGAACTGAAATAGATCATATTTAAACATAATGCAAATTTACAATACTTAGCAGATATGTTAATGATAAAGGAGACACTGGGAATAACATGGATAGTATTTACTAACCTTGAACAATGGATTAGAGTTCCTCCTATAATATAGTATCATCTGTGATAACAACTTTCCTACCAAGTGTTTTAGAACAGAGGGTGAAATGGGATAACGAAGCCCTTGCAGAGACAAAGGCAACTATGACCTCACAGGCCAAGGAGCTGAAGAAAGATAAATATACTCTGATAACCTTAACATTCTATCTGTTGTGTTCACAAAGCTTTTGTCAGTACATGAACAGGGTGCTTGCATGAAGAAAGTATCATGAGTGATTCGAGGCTAAGAAATGGTATGTTGTTTTACCGGCAAAAGGACAAAAGAGATGATCACAGTTTTCAAAGTAATCGTATGGAGTTAAGACTGATCTTATAATCCGTAGAGAAAGGAAAATAAGCACAAAGAAGGCTGGGCACTGTCCTGATGTTTGATTTAATTTCATAGACAACAGAGTATGCTGAGAAACAGGCAATGTTTGAGCAATCTCATTGAACAATCAAGAAAATTAGTGAATTTCAGGGCCTTCTGAGAAGGCAGCTCAGTAGAGACCTGTGAATGGTGCCCAGGGTAAGTTACAGCAATATGAACTTGGGCTTCAAGGTGAACACAGCTCTGACATTGCTTGCTCCATACTGTGTTGAATCATTTACACCTACTTTAATTGCCTGTCACAAGCACGGACGGCCTTTTCCTGGTAGAGCAATAGCATTATATGGAATTAGTAGACATAAAACAATTTCTTGTGTTTCTTTAGAGTAAATCAGTCAAGACAAAGAGCAGGAAATGAGAAAGACAGAAATGAGAAATAAAATTAGTGGACCAACTTGAGTTGTTCTACTTATCAGAATATCAGAGGAGTGTAAATACATGCATAACTGAATTGTATTGTGATAGGTAAAATATCTCTGAAGCACTAAATAACCAATCATGACGGTAGTGTAGAGTGTCTGAAATGCTGTAAACAGTTCATTGTAAAACAATATGCACTGAGAAGCTAACAGGGGTTACAAAGTGAGTAGTAATTAGCATTTAATTCAGTGGTCTGTTTCTTGTGTTAAAAAGGGATCCACCAGATCACAAGAATGAGGGAAGTGGACACTTGTGGAAGGAAGAATGAGAGAACAAGCCAGAATGAAATTTTCTGGCTTGAATTCCAACTCCACCGTTAATTAATTATTCCTTTATATTGCTTATTTCTGTTGTCCTCTCTTAAATTTCCTAAATCTTGTAGGTAGATAACACACTCTTGATCTCTATTTGACTAAAAAGTAAAAATCTCTCTGACTCAGTGGATTTCAAAAGAAAAATAGCAAAATATTGCTGACCGAGGATCAATTAAATGAACAAAGGCTTCAGTATGGCGGCACACACCTTTCTATAATTCAACAATTTAGTATTGAAAGGCAAGCAGATCTCTGTGAGTTTGAAGCCAGCTTGATCTGGCTTCATACTACATACTAAGTTTCAAACCAACAAAGAGTATCTAGGAATGATTTGTCTCAAAATAAAATAAAATACAACAAAATTAAATAAATAATAAATAAAATTCATAATCTCTCCCTTTCTAGTTAAAAATCAAACCTAACCTCAGGTTTCAGATCATCCACCCCTCTCAGCCAGAGCTCAGGATCCTCAGTTTATGGAGCAGATAAAACACTTTCTATCTTTATTAATATTCATTATAGGAAATTTTTAATCATAAGGAATTAAACTGAACAGAATAATTGAGCAATTACCAATCAAATTCATGACGAATGTCTTTCTTACAACTCAAAACTCGGTGTGCCAGGTCTCTAAAATATTTCCAACTGTGGCTTTGCACAATGATAATTCCTTTTTTTCAACTATATTATTTTTGAGTGTCCTTTCTGAACTGACTGCTGTGATTAGAGAAGCATACCATAATATAAAGTTTCAGTTTCAACTAATTGGATGATTTACAAGGACTGCACTGGGTAGGAAACCCTTGTGTAATGGATTTTTACATGCTAGCTGCTAAGAGAAAAGACTATCAAATCACACTGGGATGTTGCTATTCACAGACCTGCTCTCTGTGCTCAAATGCATTGTTTGGTAGGCTGACCTGGAATGAAAGAAGATGAGTTGAATATTTCATGCTGTGCCAGAATGTATAATTCATGATCAAATTCTTCAAAAAGAAATAGATAAGAAGAACTGAAAGCTATAAATGAAATATTTTTATACTTAACAGAGTCACTCCATAAAGATCTTTCAAGTTTGGCTTTCACTGACATCATGAAGAATTATAAAAAATAACAAGTCACTAAAAAGAACAAAAAGGAAACAGAAAGGAAAGTAAAAGCGAAAGATAAATAACCAGAAAAGTAGATAACTGTCCCATTAAATGCAGAAATAGTTTCCTCTGAAGTCATTCATGAAAATCATAGAAAGTTTTGAAGATGCTGGAAACTTTTACTCATTGCCTTCTTATCCATTGTGAGTGACCATCCTTTCAAAAGTTACTATCCTGGTATCTTCAAAAATGTAAAAGTTCCTTCATTTACTTAGGTATTAATTTATGTGCTAATAAAATGACACATAGTTTGTTGTGATGCTACTAGGTATCTGCCAGGCATTGTAGACAAACATTCTATCTCTGTGCTACCTCTCCAGACAAATTATAAACCTTTATTGAGTACCCATGATTTTCGTAGTTAATGCTTATTTGTTCAAGTCATGGGTTTTGTAAATACAGTGACTATATAGTTTATTAACTAAACAAAGATACTTTGCAGCATAAAGAAGGATATTTGAAAGAGACTGGTTTAAAAATAAGTTTTTCTCTGACAAACAAGATATATAAACATCAATTATAAAATACTGGCCTTCTGAGTTCATGATATAACAAACACCGTATATGAGAAAACAGACATAAAATCATATGGCAAGTTTATCATGTGAACAACTACAACACAACAAGTATATATAAAGGGTAGCCCTATTCTGATATAAAGAAATGACTTTAAGATGAAGTTAGGATAATCCTTTTCCAATTACAACTCTTTAATAATTAAACTTCAGGCCTAGTAAAATACAAAGCCCCTAGATTAAAAAAATCATTTCAAAATGAATGTATTTTATAGTATCTTCTTAAAGGCAAAATAAAATTTAGGTCTTCTTTTTGCCCAGTCTCAGAGTAAGTAGAGGCAGCCAATCTAAAGCTCAAGCTCTGAATTTTTATGGACTGCTACTGACATACCAGACGTTAGTTATGTTCTCCCACGTCCTGGTGTGAATGAGAGGCCCTCTGCACTGGCAGTAAGTTTAGTGTCCTCAAACATGGTTGTGCTCCTGGGAATTATTGCTCTTCCCAAATGGCGCTCCTGGTTCCACGTTTCCTTCACATTCTTAGGTTGACACCGCTATTAGTGCGGTAGGATGATTTCAAACCACATATTTTTTTAAAAAATCATCTTGTTCCTTTGCATTATAATACACTGAGAATCATGGGTTTATTTATTAAGTAATAAGCATAGCTCACCGCATCTCATGAAACTCCATTTCTCCCACTGCCTGACCTGTAAAGAAACCCTGGAGTTTTTTCTCATGTCTCTTTCACCCTCCTACTATTCTTATTGTCTTAAATTAGAGATCCCACTGAGTATTCAACTCCTCAAAAATACTCTGATAGCACTTGTCAGTTTTTTCAATTATGGTTATTTAGTGCTGTAAATGTCTTCTTTCTCCTTTTTGCTTTATAAATATCTAATCTTAATTCACCTATTAAAAAGAACATGGCACTGCATATTTACGTCCTTGGTGGTTTTTTCTCTCTGTTTCAGTATGTCGATGGTGAAAGAGATATTGAGGAATCACTCACTGCTCATTTGCAAACAAGAAGTTTCCAATAAATATGCTTGCTTATTCAGTTTTTCAAGTTAATTCTCCACAGGCTGTCCTTCCCAACCGGTTCTTCCAAAGTATTCTAATCTTTATTATCACTTGCTAATCCTTGAAAGACCTAATGTTATCATCTAATCACATTTATATTCTTTTTTAATAAGCACAAGTAGGTAACTGGCTGCCTTATCATGTACAATCTTATCAGCGCTTCTACTACTAAACAATGAAATACCTATTATTTAATTCTTAACTTGGAGAATATAGCGTCAATTATTTTTATGAAATATATGTACATATATATGGGCGTTTATATATTTATATATGAACAGTGATTTTTAGAAGAAAAACTTCAATTTTGTAGGGTGTTTTATGTTTCCTCATTGGGAAGTGTTCATAAACAATCTAACAGGCATGCATATGCTTTTCTTGTGGTTTTCTTGGAATAGGAGCCAATAAATTAAGTTCTAGATTGTGTTCATTTTCCTTTGTTTTAAATGTGCTCTTTTAATCTGAGGACAAAATTTCATTTATATCTGCATCTGAGCAGAGAGAGGATCTAATATAATTCCATGTGGAAAATGCCAAGACATTAAAAAAAAAAGTCTGACATTCACCTACTTGAACAAGTTTGTTTGCTGCCCTGCCGATTGGCGATCTCTGGGTAAGACAAAAGACTATACTATTTATACACAACAGAAACTTCCGGTTCTTGTATGTTTCTCATGATCCCTACATCTGGCAGCCTGGAAGAGCCACATATGCAGGGATGTTTTACACCATGGAGGAACAATCAAATTATAGAGTTTGTTTGTTTAAGATTAATTTTTATTTATGGGTGTGCATATGTGTCTGGATATTTGCAGGCATACATGTGTGCAGGGACACATGGAGGCCAGAGACAAGGTTACAGCTTTGGCGTTGGAGTAACAAGTGCTCACAAGCTGACCAATTTTGGTGCTGAGCACCTGACTTGGGTCCTCTGCCAGAGGCACAAGAGCTTTAAGTGTTGAGCCATCTGTTCAGCCCTTCAGTTTTTATTTTATGAAGTCTGTCTTAGAAAGTTGTTCTGTTGCTGTGATAATATTTCTTGGCAGGAGCAACCTAAGAAGGAAAAGGTGCATTTATTTTGGCTTATAATTCAAAGGGACACATTCCTTCATATCAGAGAAGAAAGGGCAAGTGTGGGAGCTAATCTGGTCATACAATGGTGATCATTTGCCTGACAATCAGACCTAAGGAAACTTTGCAAACATCTTTCTGAAAACATGTAAGAAAAGGGTGCCAGTACCCTGCTGAGGAAAGGAAAGGGACAAAAACATGACTGTCTGTGGTTTGGACTTAGTAGATAGTCATTGTTTCCCTGGGGGGGGGGGGAGGAATAAAAATAATTCTTTTATACTTTCTAGCCTTCACGTGTAACTTAATTGGGGGTTTGTAATCTCCAAATGTGTGATAAGATTTGGGTTTTACAAATTTTTTAACTTGCTTTTGCTTAGCAGACTTTTACTTATAACTACCAAAATGTAAATGTCCTAGAAAATAAATCTGCCTATAACTTTCCTGACTATAAAATGCTGACAGTATATAAAGAAATAGAAGCACTATTCATAGCCTGTGCAAAACCTTCTTGCTTTTTCAACAAAAAAAATAATAATTCATGTTTTGCCAAAGAGGAATTGGTTTTCTTATCTCTGAATCCTTTGTGCTTCTGAATCACACTAGACTGAGAAAGCAACTCTCCCTATTTTTCATTCTGAGGCTTTTGCACTTCCAAGACAAGAGAAAGTACCGGGAACTTCTTCAAATATTAGCTTTAGCTGTCTGTTTTAGTTTTGAATTTTCACTGTGTGCTATTTTATGGAAACTGCAGTGGGCATTGTTAGAGACATGTTTCAGAAGCTGATAGTTGAAGAGCACTTATTTAGAAAACCTGTGCCCCCACCTCTCATGTGTGTGTGTGTGTGTGTGTGTGTGTGTGTGTGTGTGTGTGTGTGTGTGTAGGGTTTTTGTTAAGAGCCATTAGCATGAGCTAGAATTCAAGGAACATTAGACTACTTTAGGCCCTGTCAAAAATTTAAAATGTCAGCATAGGCTTTTCACCGTTTTAACTAAATACCCAAACTACTATATTTCAAGACTAGTCTACTTTATATCATTTGAAATTTTCTCTTTAAAGGATTGGGAATCATTGAAAAAATAAACAAAGACCTACAGTTTCCTTTCCTTAGACAACCATAGACAACATTACCAAAGGATGCACACATTCTTTTCTTTGTTTGTGTGGGGGTGGGAAGGGTACAGGAGAGGGTACATCTAAACCATGTTTCAAACAGATCATACAAAATTTAGTTTTAAAACACCAAGTCTGAGATAACATTTATTATGTGTATTATACCTGCCAACAATTATCTAACAAGCATGAACTACGCATTTATGAAAGAAATCAGTCATTGGAGGACACTATTAATCTTATATAAATTGACTTTCCTTTCTCACAGACTGTCTGCAGACCAGACAGACTGTCATGCCTTTCCTGAAAATAAATGGCAAAATATGATTTATTTTACATTGTAAGTTTTACTTTTCACATATATACATTAAACCACGATCTTCATTAACAACATATATTATTTATATTATATAATGTCTATATTTAATATATAAATATACATAATATATAAGTATAGATAAAATATGTAATACTTATATGTAAATATAAAAAAACACACAATATAGATATATGAACATATAATATATTATATATAAATAAATATGAATCATATACAAATATGTAAATATATTATATATAAATATCACTAAAAAAGTTTCTTCTGGACTCTTCATAATTCTATCTGCTGTCCTGACTCCTAGACATTCAGGAAAATCACTTGTCTGTTCCTCTGTATTACGTCTATCTGCTATCTATATCTTTCTTTCCTTTGTTCTTTATCTCAATTTCTTTCCTGACAAGGTTTCACTGTCAAACACACTGGCCATGATTTTAGGATTTCATTCTCTCAGACTGGTGTACATAGATTATCTCTCTTCTGAGTGACTAGCTTGTTGAGTCTACCCTTTTATTCCTCATCTTCTATAGTTTGTTCTCTCTTTTGAAGACTCCTGTGGATTTTTTAAAACAGTTTTTTTTTTTCGTTCTGACTTAATACAGGTATAGTGTAATTGAATGTATCTTTATGAACATTTTTTTCTATAATGGATCTAGATAACACATCATGCATCTACACTACTGCTCACAGTCCCCCTACAGTCTATCCACTTCAGTAAAGTTGGTCAACTCATGTCCTTTCAGTTGGTCTTCTCTTATACTCTTTAAATTAAATCCTGAGATATTATTTCTGTCATCTCATCCTTCCACTCTTCCTTGTTATAACTATTGTCCCCATATTATATATCCAAGAATTTCTTTCACTGCACAGCTTCTATTGTCCAGGCTTTAAGTTGGAATGCTAGGAACAAAATCTATTTTCGTTTTAGTGCATCAAAACTTTTAAAAATCTTTTTGTTATCTCTGAGTAATATAATGTCACTACATATAAGATTAATAGATGATAAGTATTTTTTTATCTGCTGAAAAAATTATTTTACCTGCTCACATCAGTAGCCATACATTAGAAATCTGTCATCTTAAAATAGTATCCATTGTAGATCATACACTATTTTTTTCCTGGATTCCTTCAAGATATTTTCATTGTTTTTTCTTTTTGAAGGTTAAGATGTCTTCCCATATAGCATTATGAAAAATGTCTACAATCCCTATTAAGAGTTGGCTTAGTTTTGTAGAGTTATAGCTTCATGTCTTTTATCATATGGGAGAAGTTTCGAGTATTGTTTTTTTCTTTTTAAAAAAAAATCTATTTTATTTGGGTTCTTATATATCTACCTCCATTCCAACCCTTACTCCTTCCAATGTCCGAACACTAAGTAAGAGAGACAGGTTAGAGGGGGAAGGTGGCATAGGCCTCTTTAGAGCACTTCTTGCTGATTAAGATTCTTTGAGGCAAGTCCAGTCTGCATAGTCAGGGTATCTCCAACTTCTCATCAGACAGCAGCCAAGACAGTCAAGGGGAGCAGCAGGCTTCTTCTTCAGAGCACTTTCCCCCTTTCTGGGCTCTGGCATTTTTTCCCTTTCCAGAGTCTCCAGAATTAGTCTATCTGCAACTGGCAAGATCACACCTCTGCTAGCGTACAAGATAATCATAGTTAATGACTGTGGACAGACTGAAGCAGCCCCATATCCCACGCCTGGGATTAAAATAAAAATATGGTCACATCACATAACTGAGTTTTCTCAGAAACTGAAATTCCTACTACAGATGTGTAAGATCATAACATCAATAACAGTTGAGGTAACAAACAGGGCTTAAAGCTTCCATAGCTAGTCTTTAGAAGCTTTTCAAACTGAATCCAAATCAAATTCCATAAACAATATTCAGTCAGTTAGTCAGTAAGTGGTAATTGAAACCTGGTGCCAGAGACAACCTGAATGAGAAGCAAGGGAAAGAACTGTGAGGAAGACTGTATTTCATGTCAAGGCTTTCATGCTTTACTGGGCACTCAGATGTCAGTCTGGCTGCGTATGACATGGAACTGGATTTGGGATTAGGACCACCAAGCGGAGCTACAGAGCCTTGAATAGGTACACAGAGAATTTTGTTTGCTTTCTGTTGCTGTGACAAACACCATGGCCAAAAGCAGCTTGGGGAGCAAAGAGTCTGTTTCATTTTATAGCTTACATTCCATCAGGAGGGAAAGCTGAGGTTGGGTGTTCAAGGCAGACACTAGAGCAGAACATGGAAGCTTGCTCCTTATGGGTTGCTCAGGCATTCTTCCTTCCTTCCTTCCCTCCTTCCTCCCTTCCTTCCTTCTTCCCTTCCTTCCTTCCTTTCTCAATCACTTTACAACCTGATCCCAGCCCCCTTCCATCTATCCTCCCAGTTCCACTCTCATGCCCCTTTCCTCTGTGAATTTGCAAAAATATATTACTAATTTGTATATAATACATTACCAACCTTTATGTATACAATTCTCTGCCTGCCTGCATGCCTACAGAACAGAAGAGGGCATCAAATAACATTATAGATGGCTATGAGCCATTTGGTAGTTGGGAACTGAACTCAGGACTTCTGGAAGAGCAGTCAGTGCTCTTAATCTCTGAGGCATTTCTCTAGCCCCCATTACCAACATTTTACAGGTATATAAAATGTATATTTTCTTTAAATAAGCAAAAATAGATTTTAAAAATTTTTGTTGTATTTTATTTTATAATTTGGGTACTTGGTAGATCTTTACAGTTGAATTGGATTAATTTTGAGTCATATTAAAGTTCTCAATTATTTCATTGATAAGTTTACTATATCATATACAAAATGCCTAAAATTTTCTCTTGGTTTATAATGTCAATTTCATATGTATATGTCCACTTATATCTCACTGCACTACTTCTCAACGTTCAAACTTAATACTATAATGTATTTTTCTATTAAATACTCCCTTGGGAAAAAGTCTATTAAAAATAACCTTGTGAGTAACATTTAAAGCTTTAAGTTGAGGATTAGATTCACTAATCTACTTTTTGTCCTATCCTCCCTATATATATATCTATATTCCCTCTTATTTCTTTTCAGCTCCTATCTCCAAACATAAGAATGAAAGATAAAGGAAAGGAGAGACATATCTGAGTCCAACATCGTTTTCTCTCTGAATAAGATTAATAACTTATAACCAACTCCCAATGAAAATAAACATCTTTCATCCCAGATAGCAACCAAAAACCTACCCAACCACCCTTAGGGGAAGTGGAGCATCTTTCTCCTAAGGTTTCTTCTTGCTGATTTGGAATAGATAATACCTTTGTAGGGGTCCAGATAAAGCTGGGGGAAATGGTCAAACAAGTTGGGAATAGAGTTTGTGGTACAGTTTCTAAATGTTGAGACATTCCAGGCTTAATTAGAGTCCTGATAGGACAGACTGAAATGCTGGACCAGTTGAGATTGGAAGCTGTCTTCAAAGCTGTCCTGTTCTGATGAGGCACAGCAACTGGATCACTTTTCTCATTTGAGAAGCTGCTAACCTGTACTCCCTGTATACTCAGGTAATTAATTTTATATCTTCTTAAGTCTCTGATGGGGTTGAAGACCAGATAGTTTAGTTTCACAATTAAGCTTAGCCATTTAGGAGTTAAGTTGTTTTAGGTCTAGATAGATGTTTCAAGTTGATAATGATGAAATATGATAGGTATTGATTTACATGCAAAATTTTAGATGCACCAAGATAGGAAAGATGGTTTCTTCAAGGATGCCATATACAAATACTCAAAATACTATGAATGTAACATTTATATAATACTTGCTTGTTTTGTGGCTCTTTTTGCTCTAGGTAGTTTTTGTATATACGTGTAATAATAGAAATGTATATGTAAAAAGTATTTAATAAAAAATCATAAAAAATGAGAGTCAAAAAAGTCTATAAACATCACTCATAATTATACAAATTTCTTCTAAAATATGATTGCTTTGTACACTTATCCCATATTCTAATTGCATTATGAAATGACACTTCTATAACTTATTTGAGTTCTGTTAGTAAAATACAACACAACACTTTTCTATTTTTACTTTGTATGCTGATATGATTCAAATTTGTTGCTAGACTGAAGTAATAAATATTTTCTATGTGATAGAAATATCTGTCTTCTTGAGTATATGCAGGACATAAATCATCAATAAACTGAGATGTTTCACATAGTGAGCAAAGCAGGCAAGGAAGTACGTTGTGCTTCCAGGATTCATGATATTTTAATGAAAATTAGTGTGTTAGAAAGATATTGATTGTTAAAAGTTTATTCATTTTATTATTCTCTCCTCTCTATGGAGTGGTGATGAAGTATTGTTTTTATTGTCTGAAACATCTAATTTGAAAGTTAATTTATATCAGACTACCAGGATCTTTCTAAATCCAAGTTCTGGGAGGAATTCAGTCTTAATACTTCTCAAGAACTTAAGTGAATGTGCTTAATACAAAATTTCTAGGCAAAGATTCTTAATTAATACAAATTTAATTTTATTTATTAGTTAAAATACCTTTATATAGTTTACAGTCAATTTGGAAAAACTCAAACTTTATTAAACTTCAGTCAATCATTGTCATAGATATAACCCATAAATCATTTTCTTTCTTTCTTTGTTTTTTATTAGCCATAATTAATTCTCAATGGATGCAATGAAGGTTTACTTTTTTATTTAAAATTCCCTCAAGAGAGAAAATAACAATCTAAAGTTTTAAATTTCAGAGCATCCTTTTATAAAATTCATTTCAATATATTTCCTGTCATATATGACTTGTCACTCATGTCACAGAAGCAAAACAATGCCTCTATCAAAGGAGATTTCCAGCATGTGTACTCTCTTACATATTCCTGTGCTTTGATGAACGTACAGTTGTGTGGAAAGACAGACATACATGCAGGCGTATGCTTACTGAAGTGATTTGGTTCTGCTCCATGAGGAATTTTGTCATCCTCATCAGAGGCAATTGGTTTTCATGAAGGTAGTTTTCTCTTGAAAATGGATACTCTAACCGTAACCTCTCCTTGGTCCTTCCTGCTGTCATTCTTTCATCATGTAATAGAAGGAGGAAAAAGAAGAGAAAATTATTTCTCTCCAGATATATCATGAGGCTCTTGGAGTTCCTGGTCTCCAAAACCTTATTAAATGATTTTCCCTTTTATTTTATCCAATATGTCACATGCTATATAGGTTTAAAAAATTGGGAAAATCCATAGGGAATAATAAATGTTGGCCAAAGAACAGAGCAATAGAAACCCTAGAACTTTGCTGGTCAGCTTGTGAAATGTCTCTACTGCAGTGGGAAACAACCTTGCAATGTATAGTTACTGTTTTGTTTTTCTTTCATTTTTATCTACTCTTGTGACATGTCTGTTTCTGTGCGCATGTGTATTCATAAGCACCTATATTAATGGGTAAACATGCATGTACACATATATGCATGCATGTGAAGGTCTGAGTCTGGTATCAGGTGTGTTCTTTTAACCTGGGTATTGCTATTTAGTCTAGTCAAACTAGCTAGTTTGTCCTAAGAACACCCTGTGTGTCTTCTGAGAGCTCCAGCACAGGAAAGCACCACACTCAGAGGTGTTTATGTAGACACTGGAGATACAAACTTAGGTCCTCATGCTTACGAGGCAGCATTTTAGATATGTTGAGCCATCCTTCCAGGCTTTTATAATTCAAGTGTTAATTATAATTCAAGTGTGCATGTGATATTTAGAGATGCCCAGATAACAGTTGGAACAATATTTTAAGGTATGCTGTGAGGTATTTGCAGATAAGATTACCACTTTAATTTATAAATTGAGTAAAAACCCTTTATCCAATATGGCTGGGACCATACACCCACTAAGGGCCAGAGAACAAAGGGGAGGGGTGGAACATTTTCTCTGACTGTGCAACTGAGCTAGCTACATTCTTTGTCCTATACATAAGGCCTGAATTATTTTTTATGACAGAATAAGAAATCAAATTTATGTTTCCTAGTAATTAAAATATTTAAAAAATAAAGTCTTCCCTGTGACGGTAATAAATTTGAAGAAGCTAAAGATGACCTGTGAGTTAGAGTGTTTCCATATCCGCTTCGCAACAAATACTCAGTGTCTCCTAAGTCTGGAGAAAAAGGTGAAGACGCTAACAAGCATGCCAATCGGATTGGTTTTATTGTTGCTGTCTTTGTTTTGTTTTGTTATTCTACAGAAAGGACAGTCGTAGCATTTCTCCTTTCTCATTCTTTTGAACTCCCATTTGAAGTGAGACAAAGATCTTAGTGCAGAGGAAAAGCAGATGTTAGAGCAGGAAAAACCTAGATACTGCTGGAGCCACTAAAACATCAAGAACGAATGTTTTTCTTCCTTTTCTGCTGCTCCTATCGTCTGCTTTATAGCTTCATCTATTAGCTTTTAGTTTAAATGTAAACACTAGAAGGTGCATGAGTTTGGGGAGGTGGGGAGGGTAGTGTGTTTCAACATGTGAATGAAATTACTTCCTGGCTTTCTAAGCCTCAGTGGTTTTCCAATTGGCCAATCTGTTCTAGATTCCTAAAACTGCAGTTTCTCCAGAAAAGTGTTTTGAAGCAGGAAGCTGGATAAATGATGTCTTATATTCTTTTCCACCAATTTGTGTACCCAACATCCCCACATGCTCCTATTCCACAATAATTTGTGTCCCAATCAAGTATAGTGGCTGTTGTAATAGAATGCTTTTTCAAATGTCAAAAGTCCTTCCTGAAAGAAAGTAATCGGTGGTTTTACCAGTCATTTTAAGTGTTAATGGCAAAGAACATTTGCATGATAAACAGAAGGAACTTTTCACAGAAACAGCCAAATGGAAGAGATACACAAAAACAAACTCCTTTAAAACTTTAAACATACCAGGTTATAATAGAATTATCTTTTTTAATTAATCCACATACTGTGGAAAATATCCATTTCTAATATCGTCTTTCAACTCAATTAGAAAAATGTCCCAAATTCTTTGTTATTGATCAGTTTTCTCTGCTTTATCTATACTAGAATTGGATTTTATTTTCGGTAAACAAAGATGTAATCTTCCAAACAACTGAAAGAAAATTTAATAGACAATTTGAGATTATAGGACTGTAGAAAGGTAACGCAATAAATGAAGTAGGGTAGCTGATATCATACATTGATCAATATCACACCAAAAACATGCATGGAAAGCAAAAAGTCTACATTATGAAAGTCCTGTCTTTGTGCCTAGATGTCCATGTGGTGAGTCTCCTCAGGGATGGAGAGCTGGGCCTGTTAGGGCCATATCTAAGCACGTCTACTGCATCTGTTCCATTAATTGTGAAGGCCATATAATAGTTTCTGAAAGTGTTGTGTTTTCTATGAACTTTGTTGAATTACAAGTATAGAAAGGTTCACAGAAAAAAAGAACCTGATCCTTTCACATTTTTATTTCTGCCACAGAGCAAAGGAAAGCAGAAAGAACAAAAATCAAAGGAACTATCAGTTCTCAGCAGTAAAATCTTTTTATGGGTTAGATCGTGAAACAGACTAGAAAGCAAATAGGGAAAGGTCCACAATCCTGTGGTTTCTCACCTCATCCAATATTTAGAAGATACCCGGCCGTGAGCATTACTTTCACAGATAACAAATATCACATTAAAATCACATTATCAATTTTTGTTGGCTGCAATTCTTTGCTTTCAGTACACTGGGGCTTAAAATAATATAGCATAAAATATACAGTATCTAGTAAGTAAAGGTGGAAGTAGGAATGTTGATGTTTTTCACTTGACACTACTTAGTGAAAAACCTCCAAAATCTAAAGACAATTTTAATGGCCTTCTAAAACGACTTCTAGCAAGTAGATTAGAATGTTCTAGTAATTTCACCTTTATTTGAGCATATGAAAAGTGCATAAAAATTCAATATTCTTTTGTTTACATTAAGAGCCTTTCAAAGAACATGTAACTAAATTGTCTAAAATGCTTTAATTTCCTAAAATCCTGAGAATACAAGTTTTTTTTATAAACTAGATGAAGAGTGATATTTTCTACAGCACCCAAAACTATTAAAGCTGAACAGCTTAATGAGTAACCTACATTCATAAAATAATTGAACAGTAAGGTTTTCTTCATTTTTGTATGGTTTTAAAATACCACAAAAGGTCAAAATGAAAACTCAGGGAAGGAAAACATGGCATACTAATTATACAGAAGCTTAAGCATGATAATGTTTTTCTCATATGGACAATTTTCATCAAGATAATAAATTGCTATTTTACAGCTTGGGGATTTACATAAATTTGTTCAATACTTAACCCTGGTACTTGACCTCAAGAATATTTTAAAAATAGGTATTATGTACTGGATCTTCAGATTGAAAATATAATTTGCATTTTAAGTCTAAATGCTTTATTAGTAGATACATATTTGCCTTTCTTCAGATTAGCATAATTTATTAAATGTTAAATTGAATCACAATTCTATCTTAGTTTTTCCATGGCAAATTACTTTTTTCTAATTGCATTGTATTTATAATGGCATCTGCTAGAGAAACTCTATGAACTGTTAATAAAAATAATAGTCTCATCTATCTCAAAATGAACAATTGAAGGGTATAAGTTGCCATATTAAGAGACTTTTCTCTAACTTCTTTTTATTGTAATGCAATAATGGATTTCCTTAGGCAGAAATTGCTATACATACATTATTTTTGTTGTCAGACTAGTATTCACTCTCATTTGTCTTATAACTTTAACATTGTTATTTTTCCAGCTGTTTAATGACTTAGCATATACTGAGATGTCAGTGTATAGGAAAGGCCATGGTTGCTAACATAATTAAATATCTACAGTTGGTGTTACTTCAGGTGCTATTAAATATTGGTAGAAATTTCTCTACTTGGCTGCATTTAATTGGTACAATAAAATAGTGATGCTAGAAACTTGTTATTTCTCATTTTTATAGGGACCACAGAGAATAATCAGATGAGAAAATAATATGTATGTCTTATTTTCACTTTTATTCTGTGAGAGTTCCTGCAGATGTTTATTTAATTCCTGTCTGTAAGTCACTTTCCAGTGTCACTTTCCGGTGTCCTGTACAGTCCAAATTCCAGTCACTTTTACAGAAATTCATTGTGTCACCCAACTTTATTATAAGTAAAGAAGTGAAATTAAAACTTACGTCATAGGATTCTTGTAGTTAGGCAAAGACTATAGAATTGTGAGTTCAACTTTTATTATACTTTTGTCTGTAAACAAGACACAGAAAAAGGTGTATCACAATATTCAGTGAATTTAGATTAGTCAAACAAGAAGCTGAAAGTATAATGCTGCTTAAACAAGGCTAGAGAGGAGGATAAAGCACAGATATGCCTAAAATGCAAAAATAAAACTAACAAGGGTTATGAGCACTATGTATCTAAAACATCCTAATATAGATGTGACCAAAGGTTTCTGGAAAGAGGAGCCCTATGCCCTTACCTTATGCAAGACTGAACAACTGATTAGAGTATTGTTGGTTGTGAAAAAATTGGAATGCTACATATAAGTACAAAGCCAATTGCAGTTTATCATGGATTATCTCAACAGCTTCTCCTTGACCATGTATATATCTGAGCTAAGATCCTTGTAACTAGCAGGGAAAACTCGAATTTGTTAATTTGCCTACGGATTTTGTTCAACCATATAGAAGGCTAAGCCTGTCACCAGAAAGCCTCTAATACCTATAGCAGAGATATATCCATGATGATATAGTCCTCTATCTAATGCTTCCAACAAAGTATTTAAAAGTGCTTTTATTTACAACTTTATTTGTTCTACTACAATAAAAAAAATGTAAACCAGCTGCTGTTGGTAAATTAGTATTAGCAGTAACCTGATCTGTGCTCCTGGGTGATGTTAACTCATAATTTATGATTGGCTCCTGAATAAACTCTTACTTATATATACTCTCTAAGATGATAGCCTTTATTTTATCAACATAAATATCAAACTAATCACAAAATATGATAAATATGTTTAGTGTCCTAGTGTTTCTACAAGTTTTTGTTTATAAACATCAGATTTGGAGGTAAAAGAAATTTCATTTGTCATGACATATGTTTGCATTTATAAATTATTAAACTTAAAGATTTTTCACATGTAGACAATGAAAAGGTCACAGGCTGAATTTGTGGTCCTGAAGTTGCCTTCTTGAGTTTCCTCCTAAAGACAATGATGTCCCCTCTGAAACCCTAGGAAACATTACTAACAATGATTTAGAAGTAAAAATTTGGTGCACTTTCATAGAACCTTATAAATTGTGAAAAATGTAAACAAGTATTAGAGATTTCCTTAAATTGGTGAAAGCATAAAGATAATTTATACCATATATTAGTTAAAATACTATTTATGTTTTACAATTACTTTATGAACTTGATCAAGGTGAAGACTGATATATTTTTATAATTGTATTTCTAATAAGCCAATACTTGTTACTTAATAGGACTTTTATTTGTTAATTAATTCTACATACTTGAAATAATATATTTATGATTGGATATAGTAAACTCTTATTGTACAATATAGGTGCTTTACATAACACAGAACTAATGGACGGAGATTCCAACTAACCCAATTTTTATTCTGCATAGTGTTCACACTTCTTAGAAACACTGGATCCCATTCATGACCAACTTCAACATAGTAGATAGGGTTTTTGTTTGTTTTGTTTAGTTTTTATATGACGATTAGGTGTGTTATTCAATTATTTGGAACTTCTGAGATTTGAAGCAATTTTAAACTGTGAACTTAACTTTTTGTAGTATTAAAATAATTATCAATTCTAGATATTAGTTTTTTAAAAAAACAGTTTCTTCATTTTTTTCAGTCTTTAAAATTCTCTTTATTTTTTCCATCTCAACTCTTTTGTACATCTGTAAATTTTAAGTGTTGCACAGTTGGACTGAAATAAAAACCAGGCTCTTTTCAGAACTAGGTTTTGTTTAGACTCTGTTCTACATACACTTATAACTTACCTTAAAGCCTTTTTTTTTAATTGAAAAGTTCCTATAGAGGGATGATGGGGGTTCATAATACATGCAAAGCTCAGAAAGTTACAAGACTAACAAGTTTTTTAAATCATAGTTATAAAGTAGGAGAAATTGCTGTACATACAGAGAGACTTCTAGGTATTTCTGGCTGTGAATTCAGGAGGGAACAACTGGAATTCAACTTTCAAGAATCCTAACATGTGGACATGTTAGTGACACAGCTACCTTTAAATTTTCCTGTGCTCAGTAATCCCATTTAACTCACTTATTTTCCTAAGCTACACTTCAATGCACCCATGTCTTTGATGTGCCTTATGTAGGGTGAATAGATGTTTGCTCACACCTCTCCAGTAAACGTCATGCCACAACATTCAAGAAACAAGCTAAGGATTACCTTAGTGCTTCTGTGAGAGTTCAAAAATAGCAACATGTTCTTTTGGAGTTTATGTAGGATTTGGGAGAGGATGTTATTTCTGAACTTCACAAAACCGTTGATTCTTTGAAAGGCTATTGGTTACTTTCTAGAAACAGATGATAAGGCTCTGTTGTTGAATAAACACCAACACAATTTGTTGAATGTGGAGAAGTTGAGGTGGTGCTTACCTAGGGCATTCTCTCCTAAGGACTAGTGTTCATGGTACTTGAAAGTTCCCTGCAAGCTGCGAAAGAGAAAAGGTAAAGACCAACATCAAAACTAAACAATGCCTTCTATCTACAGTGATGACCTGCCTGTGAGATGTGCTGCCATAATAGTGACCCAAATAGTGTGAGAATAACTAACAAATGTCTGGTTGGAGTTAAGGCATACTCCATGAGATGGAACCCAAATCTCACATTGCTTGAGTAACCAAGAACTGGTGGCCATAAAGGGCAGAGATCTAAGAGAAAATGAAATAGTACTGTTCTTCTAAAGGATCACAGGCAGAAAATGACTCCTAATAATATTCTGCTCCACTCGTAGATAAGTTTTTGGTCCGCCATCATAGGAGAAGCTTCCTCTTGCATTAGATGGGAACAAATACAGAGACCCACAGCAGGACAATATGCAAAAGAGTAAGAGACCTTGGAACACTCAGTCCTAAATGGGATGACTTCATCAAATCCCTCTCCTTGGGGCTTAGGGAATTTTGTAGAAGAGCAGACCAAAAGATTTTAAGAGGCGGAAGGAATGGAGGACACTAAAGACAGAAGACCCTCTAAACACAGTAGGACTGAATCACATATGAAATTACAAAGACTATTGAAGTGTGCACAGGCCCTTCATAGGTCTGTGCAAGATGGGAGGCTAGCATTAAGAGGGGGAAGTAAACCCAAGGTCCTATCTGTAACCCAGACAGTATGTCTGATTGATAACCACTTGTAAATGAAAATCAGCTCTCTACAATGGAGTCTCACTGGGCATAGAGACCACTCTCAAGGGCAGGCTCCACGCCCAGTAGTAGATGCCCAACAGAAAACAAACTCAATGGTACCCTTGAAAGTTCTTTGTCTCATGAAGTTTTGAAAGGGAATTGTTTGTTTTTAACCTATATGTCCTTTGGGTATATAATATGGCTTTTGTGCTTTTAGAGGATTCCTGTGTGTACAAATATCTGTGTCTTTGTCTACATTTATACTTCATTCTCCTTCTTGTGCTCCTTTTTATTTTTTTTGTTTTGTCTTATTCTACTTTGTTTTTGTTTTATTTTATTCTATTATTATCATTAGGATGTCTATCTATTTACTAACGACAAAGAGAAAGGCTGTGAGTCCAATGAGAGGGAAGGTGAAGGGCACCTTCTGGGAGAGGGAAAACCATAGTTAGAATATATTGTATAAAAATATATTTTGAATAAAAGAAAGGAAAACTAAGAATATCTTAATGAGGAAATTAATTTATATCTCATGTAAAATATGAGGATCTCATTGTGTGTGGCTCTGCTCTGCAAATGAAACAAGGATATCCTAAGATTTTTCTCCCTTTTCCTTATGGTCCTCATTCATCCATATTGTTGAAGATGAATCACTTTATATCTACATTGTAACCCATGGAAAGACAGGGATACCGAGATGTCTTTTCATTTTTTATAAATATGTGAACTCAATATTGTACACATCCTTCTTCTTTCTGCTCACGTTGAACAGGCTTTAGATACACTGGAGAGCTAATCTCAGAGGAGGCTGAGTTATGATGTGCTTATTTTTGGTAGCCATGTGATTGTTCATCATAAATGTTATAGTGCTATACATTATAGAGGAGGATAATGCTGCAATTCAGTTATAGGCATTTCCAGAGAATATAAAGCCTTTAGGAATCTATTTTTATTTTAAAAGAGAATTGGAGTTTTGGAATAAGGGAAAAATTGAAAGGTTCCCTTAGAGTAAATAGAGTAAATACAGAAGTAATTATAATTTAAGCCTATAGTGGAAAGAAATTGGTAAATAGAAACATTTGGCTTGCTTATCGTAGAACATACTAGAGCCATCATCCTAGACAAATCAATTGTAAAGGTGTGTCATTGTCAATACTACCGTGTTTTCCTTATATTTATTTGCCTATTATTTATGTATTATGTGGTACCTGATATAGATATAATGGAACCTGAATTTTCTATAAATCTCAAGTATATTTAAAATGATAATGAACCAGATTCATAGAAAGAAAGCCTATTATGAAAGTTAAACGATGTAGGCACAACACAAATTGGGGCTTTGAGAGATGGGTCCAGACCTCTAAGAGACTACTGTGGGATGTTTCCTGGGGAAACACAAATGGCCAAACATGTATTGCCTCAGATAAAAAACTTACTTACAACAAATAAACAACAACAAGAGAAAGATTCCTCTCTGAGGTTACCTTATGAACAGGTAAGTTTATTAGTTCCCAGTGCATGAATTACTTAAAAGCATCTGCATCATTAAACATTCCACTTCAGGGAGTGTGACTATTCACAAAACTGCATTCATTACACAACTAATAAAGATCATGTCAACTTGGCTAGCAAGAAATTCCCCACACCCTACCCCAGCAATTGTTCACAGTTTTTTTTTTATAACCCTGGAGAACAGTTTTGTGAACTCTGTTAGTTTCTGATACGGGAGGTTTATTTCTTCCCTGAATCTCACGGATCTTTCTTTACCTTACAGAAGTAAGGAATTCATTAAGGAGGATTGCTTTGCTTATCTAGGCCTCAGTTAACTGAGTGGAGATCCTAGCCTATATATGTGCATGACATCATGAAAGTGAACAGAAGTGATAGGAACTTGGAGTGGAATATACTGGGTTTCTCTATTCTGATGGTGCTGGAAAAGATCAGAAAGTAGCTGAAGTTCCTAATTATAACATTAACAAAGAGACAAGAACGGGTTTCTTAGTGTCATACTATCCCAAATGCCACAATCTAGAAAAAAAAGCACTACTTGTTTTCAATTCTGTATAGTTGATAATATATACAACTCAATTTTTCACTCTCTTAGTAGTATTTAGTTCCCTAGGGAAACACATTGTAGGCAAGAAGATTGGTGCTCCATTTTTCCTTGGAAGCTATCAGCAAGGATAAGAGGGGTGGCATATATACTCTACATGTAAACAGTGAAGTATTGTCAAACTTCTATCACTCATGTTCCAGACAAATGGGTAACTTAATAGCATACACATGCATTCCGCACTTATGCTGCAACTCATCAGGAGGATGGACTGCTATAAACAGATACTCAGATGTCACGTCTTGTACAAAGAACCAGAAGAAAAACAAAATAACACAGATAGCCACAAACTGCAACATAAAAATAAAGTTTAAAGTTACTCAGGGAGGACTTTGTTCTTTTAAAACAACTTTGTTTATTCTTCAAGATTTTAATATATGAAATAAGGGACTTTGATAATACTTACCCTTGTCTTTTCTTATATCCACCTCAACTTCAAGCTCCCCAATTTGTTCATAACCCTCAGACTCAAGTTTGTGCTGTATATAAACTCATAGGGTTAAGGCCATCCACTTAAAAATTCCAAGGACTATACTCATAAACAAAACAAAACTGACTTTCTCTCCAGTAACAGTAACCAAATGACAATAATTCCTCAGCACATGGGAGGAGCTTGTGACAACTTCCCGTTTCCATGCTGGCATTTTAATTGGCTTGATCTTGTACGAGTCTTGCATAAGCAAGCACAGTTGTTATGTTAAGAATTCACATAAGCGGTGACCCTGTTATATCCAAAACACACTGTTTTGTTCCAGTCCTCTCTAACCTCTGGCTCTTCAGTCTTCATGATCCATTCTTCCATTGTATTCCCTGATCCTTGTAAAGGATGTGCTATAAATATCTCCTTTATGGTTGAGCACTCCACAATCACTTTCTGCACTACTTTGACCAGTGGCGTTTCTGCATTAACCATCACTCAGCTTCACAAAAATGCTTTTTTAGCAGGCACTTAGAGCTAAACTAATTTATTGCTGTAGAAATATGTATTTAAATGTAGTTTGATAATATGTCCATTTAACATAAGGATTGTAGTTGATCCACTTCCAGTGCCTTTGATCTATGAAGCCATGGCTTCTCGGCTGGATTTATTGCACAAAGCACATACATAATTCTGTGGATCAGGCCTTGATCAAGTCAGAAACTGTTGATTATCTCCATAACATCTGTGCCACTATTGCACTTATAGTGTGCATTTTTCCAGAGTGGTCTTTACTCTTCCCTGTAGGTGTCACAGCTAGGTAGGATTGTTGATTACTATTCTCACCCAACAACCTATTAAGAATTTTTAAATTATCATTGTAAAACTGATTTAGAAATTTATAAAACAAAAGTAGAAGTAATGAAATTGAATCAAATGGGTGAAAAGGGCCACTGGATGTGTTTAGCAGTAGAGTAATATGGCAGAAAATAAAATTAGTAAAATTAGAGGTATTAATTGAATGTTTTCATTTCAAAAAGAAACAAGTACCCTGAAAAACAATCTTATTAATTCTATAAATCTGTAAATCTAATTATTTAGCAAATTAATAATTAGATAATCAAGTTTTTTGCACCAAGAGACAGAGGGACTGAAAATATTTCAAGAAAAAAAATACTAGCAAATAACTAAATTTTGAAAGCCTAAGTTTACAGACTCAAGAATTTGAATTAAATACTAAATATACAGATTCAAAATAACTCATGCAAATAAAATAAAATATAAAAGCAACTCAGTACAACAATAGAGAAATTAGAATAGAGCAGTAGGCCTCTGTGCAAACAAAGCTTTACTGGGTGGACATGATTAAATCCTTTATTTCCTTGTCCCAAATATAAGTGGGTTTCAAAACATAGCACATGCAATTGGGAGGAAAAGTGGTGGGAGCATAAAGGAGGAACTGGAAGGGAAGAAATGGATTTGATCGAAACACATTATGTTCATTGTGAAATCCTCAAACAGTAAAAGTAAAGACTACCTTTCTAGTCTTATGCAGAGTAGCTTCCAGTATCATGAATGATAGTCAGTCATGGTGAAGCTTGTAGTAAGATACTAGCTCAACTTTTTCTTGTTTTACAGTGTAAGCAACTGTTGCCTTTAGCAGTAGGGCCTTACCTATTGCTGAAGGCCACAGAGTACAATGAACAGCTTTTGAAACAGCCTGTAATGTTTTGTAGGTTCCATGGGGCTTCTGTGGTGAATAACTGAACACAATTTAACTCGTCCTTGACACTGGAGGTTTTACTTGGTGGCATAACATGTCTAGCTGAAGCACTGTCTCCTTCTCACTTGTTGTTGACTTCATTTAGATTCCTCTCCTATTTCCATAGGCCTTTGGAAGCTTCTACTCTGATGTTAATTTAGTGTCTCTTATGTCACAGTTATGATTCTGTTACTTCTTCCAAATTATCATTCCAATAACAAAATCTTCCAAGAACAAGCTGGAAAATAACATACACAACCTCCCCCCCCACCAAAAACCAAAAATAATAACAACAACCAAAATCAGGAAAAAAAAATATTGACTCATAGTGAAAGAACAACATTTTAGGTACAAATATGACCCAACCTAGGGTGAGTCATTGTAAAGAGGGATTGGATTCAGCTTCCCCACACAGGCTGGACTGAAGAATTTTCTTATAGTGTAGCTACAAGGGTGTCATGTAAGCTTTCAGCCAAGATATCTGTCTGCAGTTGTAGCTGAAGACTCCTGCATAAAGTTAGCACTACAGAGATAGCCTATATCAGGTCAATGGGTAATAGGAAAGAGTATATACTGGATTTTCAACTCCATAAACTTTATATTTTATTTTAATATTATGTCAGTCATCTACCTGAAACTCTGGGATCAAAAATTTAAGTTTAAATCTTTCCATTAATTAGAGCAAAATGAAAAAAAGTTTAGAAAAGCATTATAATCATCTCATATACATATGTACTAAAATACCAAGGCACAAGAATCATAAGTAAATAAGTACGAGAAGAATATCAGATATCTCAGAGATGGCTCTGAGTGTATTTTCAATTATAAGTGAGCATATACACATCAGCAAAAATTACATCCTAGAGCCAAGGGACAAAGCATAACTCCAAGACAGCATGAAGTAAACAAACAAAAAAGCCATGGAAGTTAATATACCATAATAAAGATATGCTGAACACACAAAATGAGATAGGTAGAAAGAGAGACTATTGAAAACAGTGCAAAGAGCTGACATCTCACAAAAAGCAAGAGAGATGTAGGGAGAAGAAGCCTCTTGCAGGGAGTTTCTCTACTCCAGCAAGGCTGGAAGACACAGGATACTGCTAAATACATGTAGTAGAAACTAAAGCAGCACAATAATTGGGCTCAGAATTCTTTCTATTCCTTATTCTATGTTTTTGTGAGGATGCAAGAAACATGGAAAATCATTGTAGATGCAGAAGTTTGTAATGCCAATGTCCACTGACACAAAACTCCAGAAATCCATCTAATCATAAATACAGAAAGATGAGGTTCTGAGAGCTTGGCTCTTAATGTAGCAGTGTTGAGATGGGAGAAGAAAAGAACCAGCTCTGCATAGGTCTGGAAAGCAGTGGACAAACCCTGAATCATCACAGTTTTTATGTTTGTAATGCTACCAAACATAAAAAAACATCTGTATATTGTTCAATAAAAGGTGGAATGCAAATCTCAAGAGAAAGATTAAGCAAATCAGGATATTAAAGCAAAAATCACATATCTCACAATTCTCTTACCTTCTGCATAATCCCCTACAAAGACACTTGATTTTTGACAAAGAAGCCAAAACCACACAATGGAAAAAAGATAGCATCCACAAAAAACACTATATTAGTCTATTACTTATCAGAGTCTATCAGTTTATTTTCTATTGATATTATTGGGTAGTTTATATTATCCCTCAATCATAAATCACATTTGTTTATATGCTATCAGGAAAATATATGCACATTTATAGTCTAGTGTTGGAGGTTGGTCTGATGTTTTTTATGCTAATTACTGCTTTCTCTGTCTTTGCCACACCTTGTACCTTGCCTAAGATCCTAAAATGTTTGACCAATAAAAGACCATCACATCTGGGCAGGGAAATTGGGATAGGCATGGCTAAGGTTCCTATATTTTGGAGACAGAGAGAATCTTGGGAGGAGAGGAGAGGAAAAGAATAAGGCTGCACCATGGGTTAGGTGGAGGAGAAGCGCATAGCCACCATGGATGGAGACTTGGCCCAGGTGATGATAATTAGCAAGTATTTAGGATTATGGATGGGAGGTAGGTAGCTTGATAGAAATTATTAGAAGCAGATGGCATGGGATGGGGCAAGTATCTCAGGTATCTCATACTTCCCACTATGGAAAGTAGTTTAGGGGAATAATATCTGCCCTGCCCCAGGTTAACTAAGGCTATTTTAAAATATTACAAAGGCTATTTTAAAATAAAATGTAAAATATAACATCTGTGTCTTGATTGACTGCTAACAGGTTATAAAATATTGCCGTAATAATAATTATAGACCTAATAATAAACAGGAATAACCACAACAGTCTCGTTCAATATTTTTACTTGAATTTTCTGTTTCTGAACTTTCTCCCATCTGGCTCTAGTAATTGTTAATTGAAACTTATATTATTTAAAATTGTTTTGAATTTATATGTGGTGTGTATGTGTGTGTGTGTGTGTGTGTGTGTGTGTGTGTGTGTGTTTGTGTTGAAGTTATTTTTATACAGCTGTGTTTGTTTCTCTTGACTTTTTTCTTAACCCGGCTATCACACAAATTATTGAGACTCTTTAAAATACAAGGTTTCACAATACAGTTTGAGTCTGTTCGTAACCCTCTATGAAATTTTGTCTCACTCCTAGCCAAATCCCAGTGATACTTGCACTTTTTAGCTTTCTTTAGAATACTTATATCTACATTGTAATTTTATTAACTTTTTTCATTTTCTTATTTTCCCTTTACATTTAATCATTTTGATTTTTGAAATTCTCATTGTGTTTTTATTTCATTCCAATTTTAAATTGAGTGCTACTATAGATGAAGATACCATAAAGAAATGTCTTTTTTCCATAGGTTTCATATCAACTCTCTCTATTACATTATTTAGTTAATCTCTTAATATACCCACAGGCTTGTCTTCTGGTTTGTTTTAATCTTCCTTTTCATTAAAATACTCTGCTCAAATATTCTGCTTGATTTGAAATGTGGAAGCTTTAGTGACTTTTTCTTTCTGAGATATATGTGTTTCTCCAACTACAATTCACCACTTCAGGATTGAATTCTATCCATACTTCCTAAAACTCATGGGAATGGAGACCAGGCTATGGTGACCTGGTCTCCCAGTGCCTTTCATGCCCACGTGGTTTACACACAATACTAAATAAACTGGGAGATTCTTTAGATGGGGCTTTTATCCTCAACTCAATAGGCAGCTTGCATAGTTCATGTCACACAGAGGAAATTGAAAGGAAACATTTTTTTTAATAAAGGGAGTGCCTTTACTAAATCACAAAATTTGGCAAATCAATACAGTACCATTAATATAAAAAATGCTATTTTTGCTGAAGTCATATATTACCTTAGTGCTAATTTTCACTCCAAAAAATACCATTTAAATACCAAATCCAAACACTGGTTTCCAGCAGGAGAGGTTAGTTTATTCAAATTAATGTCATTTGAAATTACACAATTTCTCTTTGTAAAGTGAGTTCCTGGGGCAGGCAGTTTCTGGTTCACAGCAGTGGCAACTGTGTGGACACAGGGCTGGGGGCAGGGGGCAGCTGGAATGTTCTGTTTGGTCCACAGCCAGATAGTGTGTTCCAGTATCTGGAGCTATAAGATTCTATCTAAGAAGACTCCAGATCAACATCAACTTCTTCTATGTACTTAAAAAATAACAACACACATATTAATTATTTGAATGAACACAAGACTTGCCCATCAGTCTTCCCAACCCATTTAACCTCAGATGATCCCTTTGATTTACAAGTTCTAATCTTTTGTTTTCATCAAAGTCACAGTTTTCTCCAGTCCATTAAAGAAAAATCTACCTAGAATAGTAGTATCTTTTAAATAACAAATAAATATGATGTCAGCTTAAAGAGTCCTGGGGCCCTGCTGCTACACCCCAGTTTCCATTGTCATTTCTCCACCAACGCCGCTGCCACTACCATTGGTGTCCGTATGCTTCCTCTGGCTGATGTTGCTGATTCTTCAGTCTTGGCGTTCAGATTGTGAGTCACCCATCCGTTGCTTCTCGGCCTTTGTTAGCATTGGAAGCTATGGTGCTTGCTATGAGCCCTTCACGGTAGGTGCTGGACATGACCCCTTTCACAATGATGATAATGGTTTCCTGGGTCAGGGTAGTTTTCTCTGGGTCTTTGGGGTGCGGCTTGTGTGTGAGCCTCTCATCTGTTGAGACCATATTTGTAAACGAGATAGTAGAGGACTTGAGCACCGTCGTCCTCTTCACCATGTCAACTACAGAAATTTCTTGCATGTTGCCTTCATTCTAGCTGCACCAATAAGGGACTGCACAATGAAAGGCAGGCCCCACTCTCTACTGAGCAGTCTGTGACTCTGCAGCTTTGACCTGTCTGTCCAGCATGTCAGCATCAACCACGCTAATGTTCATGGGGTTTGGGTATTTGCATTTCTGAATTGCAGCCATTGTAACTGTTTCCCATGGGTGCTCAAAGACGTGCTCTGAAGTCCAGATCTTCATAGTGCCAGCCACCTGCCGGGTGTCCTGGAGCATCCCGGGAATGAAAGAGAAAAAAAAATTAACAAAACAAGAAAAGCCCACAAGCTTTCATTTGGGGATAGTAATCAGATAAATTCTCATAATTTTAGGCAGAAGTTTGACTTGTGAAAAGTAAAGGTTCAATTAGGATCTTTGACATGGTATAATGATCTGATCCAGAATTTTTCATATTTCAATTATGTCTCCTCCAGTATTTAAGTGTTTCAGGGCATTAAGAAGAGGCACGTTTGGACTAGAAATATTAGTCTGTGGATAAGGCTGTGTATTACTTGCAGAGGACTGTATTTTATTTCCCAGTACACACATCAGTAAGCCCACAATTACTATTAGTAAAGTCCAACGTGAGGAGATCAGTTTTCCTATTCTGACTTCTTAGGCAACTGCACTCACATGTACACGCCTTCACACAGACAAATAAAATAAAACAAATCTTAGAAAAATGTCACCTTTAAGTGGTGGTTAAGGCCAGAGCATTCTAGTTCCTTAATAAGACAAATCTCATAATGAATTAAGCATTATGGGGGACTTCTGTTACATGCTTATGCTTATGCTCTGCCTTGGGAGGGTACAACTTATGGACTTCACTGTGACTATGCTCGGCACAGCTGACCAGAGGTTGGTACCTTGAACATAAAGTCTACAAATGGTCTTCAATAAAATTACTCAGCTGTGTAGAGAAGCACAAAATATGTCGATAGAACTAAGTGACTGAGAAACCAGATTTTACACAACTTATACTTAGAAATGTGGAAGGGCTTTTGTAACTAAGTGTTGGCCAGACCATCAGCACTTTTTGAAGTGATACTTACTACAAACCTGTATATTGATGAAGAATATGTTTAATAGTAATCCTCATGAGGCTTAAAATAAAAGGGAGAGATGTAGGAAAACAAGGAACCATTTTAGAGATCATGTTGACAGTGAATAAAAAACCTTAGTTAAAATATTGGCATGAGAGGCCATTTTTTGGGGGGGCTTTTGACAGGAATGAGAAATATCTTATGGGAAACTGAGAGTGCTCAGGGATCATCCAGGTTATAAAGTGTAGCAAAACAGCAAAATGTGCCCTAGAGCATAGTTGATTCCATTAAGTTAAAGTCTTAGAACTTCACAGAAAACAGAATTCGACAGTGACGAGTGGGCTATTTGGTGAGAAAAAAAGTCTAAAAATATCAAGGTACTAAAAGCTTCTTTTAACTTCTTACAGAAAATATTTTGAAGAAAAATATAGTTCCATACTCGCTATTAACACTAATAAATTCACAGTTGTTATGTTTACAATGTTACTGTTTAAGGTTATGGAATGATTTTTAAATTATTGTTTTTGTTGTGTATTTTATGGTTCAGAAGCTGTTGGCTTCATTTTCATAACCTGCATAGAGAAGACTGCTCTTGTACTATCTGTGTCTTCAAATTATTAATTTTGAAAATCTGAGTCTACTGTGGACCTATATGGACACTGAGCTATCTATTGGCTACATCTGAGAAGAAGGCCTAGGTCCTCTCCATGTATGGCTCTTGTTTGGTGCATCAGTCCTTGTCAGGCATCCTCGGCCCAGATTTGTTGGATCTGTTAGCCTTCTTGTAGAGCTCCTGTCCCATCCTGATCCTTCTACTCTCCTGCTCATCCATAGGACTCTCTGCACTCTGCCCAAACTTGGATGTGAGACTTAGGTCCTGCTGTGATCCCTACTGGTTGGAGACTTTCAGAGGACAACAGTGATAGGCTCCTGTCCTGTTCCCTCTCTTCAACGGCTCCCAGTGTCTATTCTATTTGCCCTTCTTAAAGAGAATTACTCATCCTCCCTAGAATCCTCCTTGTTACATAACTTCTTTAGTTCTGTGGATTGTAATATAGTTATCCTGTATTATATGGCTGGTGCATGTCCTGGATCGGTCTTACTTCACTCAGGATGATTGTTTCTAGTTCCATCCATTTGCCTGCAAATTCCATGATGTCCTTGTTTATGGATTCTTTATCCGTTCTTCAATTAAGCCACATCTGGATTGTTTCTAGCTTTTGGCTATTTAGAATAATGCCACTATGAAAATATTGGCCATTTTGAGTTGTTTTTAAATGTTTGTTCTTGACAACTTCAAAGATGAATATAATATATTCTTTCTCACATATTTATCAATATCCCCTTCCTTTCTACCCATCTCTTTTCCACATTGAAGTATTTTTGTTTAGTTTCATGATCCATTGAATTTAATCAGTGCTATGTGTGTGACAACTGAATTGCAACATACAGTGGTTTACAGCTTAAGATGTGGACTCCTTCCCTTACAAATATGTCACTAGCCAATAGTTCAGAGAAGATAAATAGGGCATCCTGAACACTTTCCTCATATATGCCCCACTATTGACCCTTCCATAACTCAGTACAGGCTGTCAGTTCATTATTGTAATGAGTATGTTCTTCTCAGGAGATGACATCTTATTGAATTCTTCCCCATCTCCCAGATTTTACATTCGTTCTGTTCCCTCCTTCATAGTGTTCTTCTGAGTTTTAGAGAATGTTAAATAAATGTCTTGTTTAAAACTTAGCACTTGATCATCACTTATATTTAACACATTTCATAGCCAAAATTTTATGTACTCATAGCCATCGACTGGAGAAGAAGGATTTTTTTTAAATTAAATCAAGAGTAGCATTTGATGATAACATTTGTTGATAGGTATAAGCATAAATATTTTGAAAGAAGTTTGATACTATGACAACTTAGATAAAAAGTACTAAGGTTACATTACTGTATTTATTTAAACTTGTATTTAAATAAAATATATTCCCAATTGTCATGCTTAAGTAGAATGTTTATATAATATTGCTGTTAAGTAACCCTTTCTTCTGGATTGAAAAGAGTAGGATATTCCATTCTGGAGAAAGGATTGAACTTAAAAGGTGTTTGCAACTCACAAAAATATATGAGATTCAGGAAGCCATGAGATGTACAATTCAGGGGGCCTCTCCTGAAAGTTGTGAGACCCTCTTTGTGTGAGTTACTGTCCACAGACTGTGCAGGAACTATCCTTGTACAGTTCCTATCAGTTGTCACCTATGCTGACTTGGACTCGCTGAGGGTGCATTTTCAGGAGTATTCTATGTCTCTTTAAGCAATCCCTCAAAACTCATTTGTTCACCAAGCTGGACTTTGTACGGACTGCATCACTTCTATAACTCGCTTGATGAGACACACAAAATATCTAAATCATTTATTACCACATTCCAATGAAACCTGAGAGTACATGTACATGCTTCTAAAATGGGAGAAAAATCATTCATCCCTTGTGCCCTACAGGTGCACAGAACACCTCAATGTTCATAAAGAAAAAGAGTGTGACTCAGACAGGAGACATTTAACTACTTGTTTATATTCTGTGATAGCTATCTTGAAAGCATGATGTAAAGACACTCTAATCACATCATTTTCCATTCCCTTTTCTCCATCTAAATTCTCACCAATACCCCGCCTTGCTCATTTTTACAAGCCTCTAGTTATTTAAATGAAAAATATAAAAGTGTAGAGAAGGCACATGTAAAAATAAGGTTGAGAATAAGGTATAAATGTAATCAAACTATGTGGGAATATTTAATGAGAAAGTATGGGTTGCTGATGTTAACCCAATTTATCCTTATGTTTATTAATAAAGATTTTACAATATAATTTTCTAAAAGATATATTTGGTATTTTTTTACTTAATAGAAAGGCAATGTGCACTTGAGTCAATCAATAGGATATAAAGTGAATTGTTTTTCTAGCTTTAACTTTTACATGGATTTTTCTTTTTGGTGATGAATAAGTTTGTAACATATATTATACAAAAAATATTATAGAGTCCAATGTGAATCTGTGCCACTTTATAATGGCTTATTTTAACTGTATAGAAGTTCACTAGGATGTATAAGTTTGGGTCTAATTAGCTTTAAGATGTGTTATTTTCTATTTGAAAATTATAATAAAGTACTGACAATATTAAA
The DNA here is from genome assembly GCF_964271855.1 of Acomys minous. NCBI lineage: Eukaryota > Metazoa > Chordata > Mammalia > Rodentia > Muridae > Acomys > Acomys minous. Next base: position 54,836,359 of record NC_140489.1, read on the forward strand.
AAATAATAGGCTTGTCATTCATAAAAATATGACTGGAAATTTTAGTCCCAACCAAACTAGTATTTTATTATGAATAAATATTGTTTTTAAGAGAATCTAAGAAAATAATCATTGAGATGTAACAAGAAAAATTAAAAAAAATAGTAACAAAATAAATAAATAAATAAATAAATTCTCTAAAAAAAAAAAAAAAAAAAGAAAATGAATAATAGAATGAGTGAAAATATTATCTGAAATGTTTAGATAGCATATTTTATTCTCAATGTTCTATTAAGTAGATTGATATTTCCCAAATTAAAATGTAGCAATTACTAAATGTTTGATTCCTAAAACTTTTTCAAAGAAATGTGTGGATGATAAACTTTGATTTTTCCTGCATTTTGCCTATAGATGAATATCAATAAGTATTTTATCAACAATAAAGTATTAGTATTTTGTGTATTGTTAATAATTTAACTATACTTGGATACTCATTATTTGTTAGTATTTAATACTAGTATTTATGAATACTAATACAGTTTATCATTGTTATTTCCCCATATATATTTAGGTCTTAAGACTTATGAAAAACATTCTCAATCATAAATGACAAAACTGACATATCTTTCAACCTGCCTTATAAGAATTGCTGTGTTTAACTGAATTATATTTTATAGCAAAGTAAGTTGCTAGTATTTTATAATTGAAGTGGGAAAGATATTCACATTTACTGTTAATAGTAGTTTTCACATGTTTTGATCTTGAAATGATTTAAAATGAGTGAACTCTTAAAATATTCTGTGATTATTATTTAAATAATTAATATACAAACCATTTTTCTGAAATTTAAACATGTCCAGAAAGGAATACATTTTTAAGAATTTGTGTGACGAGACTTATAAACATCTGAACTATTGATTATTTTTAACACTGATTTTTTAAAAATAGTATTAGAATTTTAAGTTTTATAAATATATTTATATAGTTTTGTTTGTTTCCTATTTGGCTTTCTGTGATCTTACATGTTTTGTAAATAAGAAACTAAACTTTTGATTTGCTGACCTACAGATTATCATCATGTTTTATTTCTATTATTTTGAAGTTTTTTTCTAAAGAGAAATTAACTTTTTACATTTAGCAAAAGATTTTCAGATGTTTTTCAGACTTTAAGTAGGGGGATTATATTAGGAATTCACCACATAGTATTCTAATTTACATTTTGATTGACACTTCTTTTAAATGTAGAAAATGTGTTATATTTTCAAACTGATTGTACTGGAGGTTTTTTTGTTTGTTTGCTTGGTCGGTTTTTCAGATAGTCTTTCTCTGTGTAGAACTGTCTGTCCTAGACTCATTTTGTAAACCAAGCTGACCTCAAACTCACAGCGATTCACCTGCCTTTACCTCCTGAGTGGTGGGATTAAAGGTGTATGCCACCACACCTGGCGAGGTTCTTTTTCTTGTGGAAATTGAGCATCACAATTTCTTTAGAATTTAATTAATGTATACAGTGCATGGTCCGAAATAATTTTCCTACCAAACTTTGAAAGGCACTGTCAATGTACATTCATATAATCAGCACTTCGAAGGATTATGGAGCAAGATCTATTTTCATTTCTTTGTAGAAAGAATTTCTTTGTCTTTCATCACAGAAATACTCACAAGTAAGTGTCTGGATAGTTTTAATTTTTCTGTCTAGTTCTTATATAGCCAACTCACAGAATCTGCAGTTGTAAAGTAAGTGTCTTAGAAGCATCTGCGTTCCTGTTTACTGGAGCACTGTCCACAGAGCCACCATAGGACTCAACCCTCTATCCATTGCTACATGACTGGGTAAAGAAAAGGTGGTACAAACATACCATAGAGTCTGTCACAAGGGGAAATTCTATTTTTCAAAACATAAATGGAATGGAATGGCATGGTTAAACAACAAAATTCAGGCACAGGAAAATAATTATTCCATAATTTCTTTTACATGTGTAAATAGAAAACATGATCTTTCTAAAGCATAGCAGAGAGTAGTGGCTGCAAGTGGCTGGTGAGAGCATAGAGCAGAGTAAGTATGAGGAGCAGAGGGTTAGTTAGTGGATGCAGGAATGCAGAGGAGAGCACTGGGACAGCTACTATTCCATAAAATGGTAACATAAATGCAGCTTACAGCAATTTACTATACATTCCATATCACCCATTAGAGAGGAGTCTCGGTATCCTAAACACGTGTTTAATATTTAATGTTTAAAATAATGGGAATACAAATTATCCTCTTCTGATTATTACACAATGAATATACATGTTGAAAATTCACACTGTAAATGTGTAAAGTGTAGACTCACCAGAACTACCTTATACTAGAGTACTTTTTAAGAAGAAAAGTAGAATTTCTATTTCCAAAAGTGCTGTCAACTATTGTAATTATCCTAAGGCAAAATTCAATAAACCACCAGAAATCAAAAGTTCCCAAAGCAAACATAGTTTTCATTTGTAGCAGTGTACAGGATGAAATTGGATAAACAATAAAAGTACTCGTTATTTCAGGAATATTTTACAATCTAACGTAAGTCATATCTGTCTGACTTATGATACTTTTTTCAGTGAAATCATTACTTTAATCCAACTTTTGCTAACCCTTTACAACATCTATATCATCTTTTTTTTACTACAGCAACATTCAGGAATAACTTTGTGAGCATCTTGCCCTGGACAACTCATAGTTGGAATTGGCTTTTTCTAAAGAATGAAATGAGAGCAGTGAGTTTTGTGCATGTCCATGGGATTTTGTTGGCTTTATTGGATAATGGGCATGGCTGTTCTGAGATATTTCAGATTTAGCTTTAGACAGGGTTAGGAATAACAATTACTTAATAATTTAGCTTTGAACTTAATTTTAACATTTAACATTTCAATGATCAGTAAATTTATTCTATATTGTAAGATATAGAAACATGGTAGGAGATGATCAGTCTATTACATTTTAAAAAAACTGAGACAGACGGGAGGACATTCTATTGGGACTCTAGATGAGAGAAGCATGGGAGAATGACAAAGTAGAAGGATCCAGAGGGCCCTAGAAACCTACAAGTAGAACATTATGATAGGCAGATTTGGGCTCAGGGGTCCCGCTCAAACTAAGGCACCAGCCAAGGACAATACAGGCGGTAAACCTTAAACCCCTACCCAGATCTAGCCAATGGACAGAACATTCTCCACAGTAGAGTGGAGAGTGGGATATTACTTTCTCACATACTCTGGTTCCTCACCTTTGACCATGTCCCCTGGAGGGGGAGATCTGGTGGCACTTAGAGGAAGGACAGCAGGTTACCAAGAAGAGACTTGATACCCTATGAGCATATACAGGGGGAGGTAATCCCCCTCAGGAACAGTCATAGGGTAGGGGAATAAGGGGAAAATGGGAGGGAGGGAAGAATGGGAGGATACAAGGGATGGGATAACCATTGAGATGTAATAAGAATAAATTAATAAAGGGAAAAAAAGTCAAAAAAATTAAAAAGCAAATATTTCAACAGAATTTGAAACAAAGAAAGGATACTATGCTTACCAGTACACAGATAAAAAGAAAAGATCATTCCACAGTAAAAGGAACATTTGATGGCTACTTTGATTGTCAATTGAAGTGATTTAGAACCATCTAGGCTCAATAAATCTCTGAGAAAGAATGTGTAATATTTCCTTGATTTGCCTGATTGAGATGACTAGACACACACTAGTTATGGGCTACATAATTCCACATGATCGGGATCCAGAATTGATCAAAACAAAATTCAAATTGAACAGCAAATGCAATGTGACCAGCTGCCTCAAGCTGCTGTTGCCATGTCTGCCCTGCCTCGATGGACTGTACATTTGACAGTCATCAAAGTAAACACTCCCTTCCTTTAGCTGCTTATATCAGGTGTTTTATACCAGCAACACATAAGTAACTAATACAGATGGAAAATGAGATGCATCTCACCCATGTGCATAAGACTTTCACAGATATTTGAAAGTCTGAGAACATGGTGAAGAGGAGACTTTGAACTGAGGCAGTGACAAATGCATATTCTGCAAGAAGGAACACAAAGGGAAGTCTTGTTCTTTTGAACTATGCAAACCAGAAGAGAGACGAAACTGGCCAGAAATTGGTACTGAGACTTGAAAAAATGTGGAATCCTAAGAAGTAGTGAAGAATCTGAAATAATAACATATAAAGATGATAGCTACTCCTCTCATACAGCAGTTTTCCTGCAAAGAGGTTTGACAGAGTGAGAACATCACGCAAAGCCTGACTGCTTCAAAAGGTCTCCTAGAACTACACTGACTCATTGCATTCTCAGGAACATTGTTGGGTACCAAGGACCATGCATGGAGTGCTTCAGTCTCAGAAAGCCCCTTTGGGCTGAGGTAGGTTGATTCTGTTGGGTCTTCTTGTGGAGCACCTGTCTCCTCCAAGTCCTCTTCTTCTTCCTTTCACTTTTCCACAAGACTCCCTCCCTATACATTGCCCAGTTTGGCTGTGAGTCTCAGCATCTGTTTCAAAGCACTGATGGATGGAGTCTCTCAGAAGACAGCTCTTCTATGCTGCTGTCTGCAAGCATAGCAAGGTGTTGTTAATAGTATTGGCTCTCTCTCATGGCGTCGGTCTTTGCTTGGGAAAAATAGTGGCTGGGCATTCCCTCAATCTTTGCTCTATCTGCTCTATCTTTATCCCTGCACATCTTATAGGCAGGGTAAATTTTGGGTCAAAGCTTCTATGGGTGGGTTGGTGTTCCCATCCCTCTATTAGGACTTGTTTTATTTAAGGGAGGTTCTCTTCAGTGTCTATGGCCTCTGCAACTAGGAGTCTTTGCTAGAGTCCCGCTCATATCCTCCCTGACTTAGGTCTCCAGCTTGTCTCAGGGTTGCCCACAACCACAGTTTCTCTTTTCTCTATAGACCTTCTGTCCTCCATAGTCCCCAGCTCTTCACGTCAATCTCGATTATCCTATCACTCTGCACTCCCTCTCCTTCCTTATTGACTCTCTTCCACCACTCACTACCTCTGTGAGATTTAAGTATATTCCTTAGCTCTTTTTATTACTTATCTTCTTTGGGTCTGTGCATTGTAGTTGGTTAATCCTGTACTATATGGCTAAGAGCCACTTAGAAGGTCTGAACAGCTGACTTGAAAACTTACTCTTAATTGTAACAGTTTGCTACTAAATAGAACAAATGTGCAGCTTCAACTACAAGTTTCTCTGTGAAATGTCCTTTTTGGGACACTCTTCTCTCTAAAAGTAGTTTCCTTTTGTCTAAGGGTTTCTGTTCTTCAACCCTCAAGAGGAAACAATGTTTTAAATCATAGTTCCAGCTGGTGTCTGGGGAGACAGAAGTGGAGCTAGGAAAAGAGACACAATAACATAGAGAAGGTTCCTTAAAGCTTTTGATAGGTGGTGAAATAGTCTTCCACAGACATGACCACACCAAGGAATATACATGTAATATTAATACATAAATATATAGTTTTCTCACAACATTTTTAAAGCAGAGGCCATGCCTTTTTAAAAGAGAAGTTAAAGGATTATGGGAACATTCAGATGGATGAAAGGAAACAGGCAATATATTATAATCTAAGAAAAATAAAAGTCAGACTTTTAAAAGATGTAGACAAGGTTTTCTTCTTCTTTGCAATCTGCTGAATGCACACTCTACTTCCAAAGTACTGCCCTGGGTGCCCTATTCCTCAGAGAGTAGGCTTTCTGTTTTTAAATAAAAAGGAAAAGAAGAAAAACAAGAATTAACTAGATTAGAGTAAGAGTCTGATTTCACTTAATTTGGCTGAATCACTTATTAATACTCATAGTTTAATCACCCCTAAATCTTCTACCTCTGGCAAAGTATCATATTATTGACTACATTTTATGTATAATTTTATAGGGACATTAAGAACACATCACTATTCTAATGCCTTCTGTGGCTTCCTCTGAACAGCTCATCAAGACATGTCCCTTGGTGGAATGATTATTCTTAGTAAACCCCTTGCCAAAGAAAATTTGGAACTGGATATCTTTTTAAAAGTAAATATGGTTGTTGTTTTTTTTTTTTTTTTTTGCTTTATACGTGATGGAACATGGGAGCTGAAACATTAAGCAACTGTTCTACCTCCAAGATACATTCTCAGCCCAACCAAATGAATTTACATCAATATGACAATATCTTGGCCCATACAGCATTGTAAAGACCTTTGTGTGCTTTCTGTCCAATTGACTTCAGTATATCTCATGGACAAAAGACGAAGACATTAATTCTTCCCATGTTCTTTACTTTGTTCTTCTCACTAAATATTTTCAAGTACTTTGCTTTAAAATTGTTTTCTAGCAGGGTGTGGTGATCCATGACTTTATTCCCAGCACCTAAAGAAGCAGACGTAGGAAAATCACTGTGAGTCTGGGCTAGTCTGGTCCAAAAAGTGAATTATGATAGCCAAGGCTACACAGAGAAACCCTATCTAAAAAAGTGAAAGAATGTTTTCATATAGATATAATGCATATAAGTCATATATAAGATATAGATTATACATAATTATATATATATATTGCTCATAAAAGTCACATCATTTTCAGCTTCACTGACATAGTTGAGTTGTTAGACCTGTAATTATCCAAACAACACCAAAAATACTCCCTCACATAGTTGTAATCACCTATATTTGTTTAATAATATTGAATATATGCCTGCCTGAACAGTTTGAGTATAGATATTCAATCTCCATTAGTTACATCCATCTTGCTCTTTACTGATATGATATTAATGTCCACAATACAAGAGAGGCTTAGTTATTTTTTTAAACCCTTAAAGCTTGGTTTATTAATGTTGAAACATGCACCCCAGTGTTTCCAAGGTTTGCATCTAGTTCAACACATTAGTTCAACACAATAAGTGATGCATCAAAAGGAAAAATTGTCTTTTCTTCGAGGTGAATATATTCTTTTGCATTTGGGTTTATACCTATGTGTTTTACCTTCAATCTTAAACAGTATTGTAGACATTTAAATTATTTCTAAATTTAATAAAGACTTGTTTTCCCTTTTATTGAAAATAGGTCTTTATTCTCTTATACTATATAATGATTATTGTCCTCACCCTCTACTCATCCCAATCTGATCTATCCCCTTTCTAACTCTCATTAAAATATACACAGTTTTCTATGGAACAGCAATATAGTATAACATAATAGAATAAAACAAAAATTTATATATAGGAGTAAAATAAACAGAAGGGGAAAAACCCAAGAAATGGTACAAGAAACAAAGTTTCAATCATTAGTAGACTCAAAATCCCTTAAAAACATTAAACTGGAAGACATAATATGTAAGAAATGGACATCTAGGGTTAAAAAGAGAAAAATATAAGTAACAAATAAAAGAAAAATGATAAAATAAAAATAAAACCATAAAGGAGGAGCCTGGAAATGACATTAGGAGACAAGGAACCTCCAAAGATGCTGTTGAGTTAATTTTCTGTTGGTCATCTACTGCTTAGCACACAGCTTACCCCTAAAAGTAATTTGTTTTCCCAATGACATTTCCTTGGAGAAAGTGAAAATTTCATTTGCAAATGGTTAATGATTAAAGATTGCTTCTTGGTTTGAGATAGAGGAATGTAGGATCTTTCATATCAAGGATCCCAATTGATGTAGACTAGTGCAGGTCATGTGCATGCTGCCTCAGTCTCTGTGAGTCCATATAATATTTGATCATGTTAATTTAGAAGACCTTGTTTTCTTGATTTCCCTCATCTTCTCTGGCTCTCATACTCTTTCCAATTGAAATTCCTTCAACTTCCCTGAGACTGGAGAGGAGGGCATCTGTTCAGGCATCAATATTCCAAGGTCATTCATTCTCTGCATATTGTCTGGCTATGGGTCTCTGTAGTTGTTCCTATCTGCTGCAAAAGAACACTTCTCACATATAAATCCGTGCACTTATGGAGACCTGTGTTTTGATAAAGAATCCATCAGACACACTAAAAAGAGAAAGCAACTTCAACAGTTCTTATCAAACTGGATAGCTGCATGTAGAAGAATGTAAATAGATCCATACCCATATTACACACAAAACTCAACTCCACATGGATCAAAGATCTCAATTTAACAAAAAAAAAATGTTGATCCTGATACAAGAGAAAGTAGGGAATAGATTTGAACTCACTGGCACAGGAAAAGACTTCTTCAACAGAACACTGTTAGCACAGGTACTAAGATAAACAGTTAACAAATGGGACCACATAAAACTGACATGCTTTCGCATGGCAAAGACTACTGTCATTTGGGCAAAGTAGCAGCCTCCCAATGAGTAAAGATTTCCAACAACTACACATCCATTATAGTGCTAATATCCAAAATCTATAAAGAAGTCAAGACTAGATATGAAGAAAACAAATTATCCAATTTAAAATTGGATAGAGATATAAACAGAAAATTAATATAGAAAATCTTAATGGCTAAGGAACACTCAAAGAGATGTTCAATATTTTTAGTCATCAGAGAATTGTAACTCAAAACTACATTGAAATTTCATCTTATACCAGTCAGAATGACTAAAATCAATAAAATTAGTGATAGCTCAAGCAGGAAAGGATGTGGAATAAGGGAAACACTCATCCATTTCTGGTGGGATTATGGATGTGTACTGCCACTATGAAATTTAGTGAGGCAGTTCCTCAGAAACATAAGAATACTCTCTTTCAAGATTGAGCCTACTTATGGCCTTATACCCAAAGGTTGCTTCTTACCACGAAGATGCTCAACCTTGTTCTTTGCTGTTCTTTTCATACTACTCAGAAACTGGAAACAACCTATGTGCCCTTCAAAAGATGAATAAAGACAATATGGTACATTTACACAATGGAGTATCAGTCAACTGCTAAAAAAAAAAAGGGCATCTTGAAATTTGCATGCAACTGTGTTAATAAATATTAATAATTAAGATTCATTCATATTATTAATAAATATTAGTTACTCCTATATCAGCAATTTTCCTCAAATAACCACACAGAGCTGAACATAATATTGAATCTACTACCCTACTATCAGTTTATTTTCCACCCATTCAAAGTCCCCAATACTTACAGTTATTATCTTCTCTGGAAGCAATACTTTCTCCCTTTGGCCCCTAAAAAAGATGTCCTTTACTCTGCTTCCCTCTCCCTGATCAGCCAGTGTCAGCAATTTTATTACACAATCAGGTATAATTTGAAGGCAAGAGTTATAAGATCATTTTGGACACCTGAGTCTCTGCTCTTAAAAGATAGGAGCAAAATAATTAACATTAGAATATGCTGCTCCAAACCAACTCCTATCGGTTCCCCTTTTCTTTCATTTTAAAAGAGCTATTTTTAAATCAACTATATACAGTAAAAACAATTTTGTAAAAATTATAAAAACTATTAAATAAGACACATATATCCAATCTATATGTATTTGGCAACCTTGAAGAAAATACCATGTATATTATTTTGGTGAGTCCTATGTCCTGCACCTAAATCATTCTCTATGCTACCCTATATCTATCAACCTGAAAACATCTTTATAGACCTTAAGACATCTTAATTCCTAAGCAATCAAACTAAATATAAAACTATAACTATTCTTCAATTCTATCAGAGACTTGAGAAGGAATAAAATTATACCTGAGCACGAAGTGCAGGAAAGCAGCGTTCAGATAATAATAAAAGTGACAGAGACAGTTTGGTGCCTGGACAGTCACCCAAAATCTCTCTCATCTTTGGAGTATCCTCTTCAGGCTTCTGTCCCAGTATATCTGACTGGCATATTTTTGAGTCAGGAACTATGAAGAATTTGCTTACTCTGTCTTGGCAAAGATAGGCAGTCAACTTAACCTGTGTCTAAGTCTTATTCATTTTCAGACAACATTCTGATTGCAGTTGAGTAGGAACATTTCTTTGTTCAGTGGCTTTGCCACATGTGAAGCCATCTCCTAATGGAGATTCTTTTCTTAATCATTTAATTAATTTATTCAGATTACATCTCAATTGTTATCCCATCACTTGTATCCTGGTCCTCCCTCTCTTCCTCCCTCTTTCACCCTATTTCCCTCACATAGTTCTGTGACAGAAGGGGACCTCCTCCCCCACCATATGGTCAGAGCTTATCAAGTCTCATCTTGGTAGCCTGTTTATCCTTTCTCTGAGTGCCACTAGGCCTCCCCACCAAGGAGAAGTGGTCAAATATAGGGCACCAGAGTTCATGTCAGAGTCAGTACCAGCTCTCCACATAACTCTAGAGAATGTCCTGTCCATTGACAAGATCTGAATAGAGGTTCAATGTTTACTGCATGTGTTGTCGTTGGTTGGTGCTGTAGTTTGAGCAGACCCACTTGGATCTAGATCCACCTATCATGATATCCTTTTTATGGGTTTCTAGGACCCTCTGGATCCTTCTATTTTCCCATTCTTCCATACTTCGCTCATCTAGAGTCCCAATAGGAGGTTCCCACATCTATTTCAATCTCCTGGTAAGTGAAAATTTCCATGGGACATCTCTTTTGTGCTAGTGCCCAACTATGTGAGTATATACCATATGAGTATTTCTGAGTCTGGGTTAAGTCAGTATGATCATTTCTAGTTCTATCCATTTGCCCATAAATTTATAAGACTTCCTTTTTTAATAGCTGAATAGTATTCCATAGTGTAAATGTACCACAATTTCTTTATCTACTCTTCAACTGAGGGACATCTAGGTTGTTTCCAGGTTCTGGCTATTATGAATTAGGCTGCTATGAACATGGTTGAGCATATGTCCATGTTATGTGGTGAAGCATCTTCTGAATATATTCCAAGGAGAAGATTAGCTGGGTCTTGAGGAAGCCCTATTCCCAGTTTTCTGAAAAAACACCAGATTGATTTCTAAAGTGGTTGTACTACTTTATACTCCCACCAGCAATGGAGGAGTGTTTCCCTTTCTCCACATCCTTGCCAGCATGTGCTGTCACTTGAGTTTTTGATCTTAGCCATTCTGATGGGTATAAAATGGAATCTCAGATTTGTTTTGATTTTCATTTCTCTGATGACTAAAGACGTTGAGCATTTCTTTAAGTATTTCTCAGGCATTTGATATTCCTCTGTTGAGAATTCTCCGTTTAATTCTGAGCCTTATTTCTTAATTGGGTTATTTGGTTTGGTGGTATTTAATTTCTTGAGATCTTTATATGTTTTGGATTTTAGACCTTTTTCAGATGTAGAGTTGCATCACTGAGCAAGAACTGTATCAGACCTAGAGAAAGGAGACCAGGGACCGTACTGGGAGCCACAGACAGAAAGAACTAATGGAGATTCTTAAATGCTCATTTTCTTCTTTGAGGTAGTCTGGGTGTACTGCCAAGAACTGACTTGTCTGGTTGTCAAAATATCATTAAAGTAATAAAAACATCTTTAAATGCCATATTCTTTAAGTCTCAGAAGGTTTTTAAGACCATACACCTATCTATTTATAATTGTATAGTGTTTAATCACCTATCTATCTATCTATCTATCTACCTATCTATCCATCTATCTATCATCTACAGGAAATCTTAACAGGCAAACATTGCTTGTTTATAGTTATTTACTATATGTTAAACCTAGGATATTTATTTCTGTCATAATCAAGGCTAGTAACTGACAAGACTATGAGTTTGATTGAGCAACTATTAACTTGCATTATTTAATTATCCCAAACAGTTTGTAGTAACAGCTTTAAAAAAAACCTGTAAGTAAACCTTGTACTATAAATGAGTTGAACAGGTCCAATATATTTATAGTAGAAACATCTAAATGTATGTGTTCAAAAATAACTAAAAATTTGTACCAATGTATAATACTCTATGACAAGGTATCTTATTTCTTTATAAATGTAAAAATTATAAACCAATGTATCAATAACATTTGAGGAGGACAAAAGTTCTATAGTTAAAGAACAGATTCAATAATTTATATTTTTACCCCTATTACTCCTTTATGATATACCTATATTGCATTCTCACATTTTCATCTTAACCTCTCTCCTCTTACCTAAGAAAAAAAGGTTAAGGAAAAGAAAAAAAAAAGAGAGAAGTCTCTGAGTCTAAATTCTCATATCTTGTTTTTCCATGATTTGACTTAAGGCCCTACTCCACGATATGAAACCCAACTTGACACTGCTTGGGTGACCAAGGACATGATAATAGATAGCCCAGGGAAAAGGGGAAAACCTAATACTATTGCTCTTGAAATAAAAGAATAGTGAGGGAATGACTCCAAAGGATATTCTGCTCTACTGTAATAGGTCAGTATATATATATATATATATATATATATATATATATATATATATATATAGAGAGAGAGAGAGAGAGAGAGAGAGAGGGATTAGGAAACTAAGCCCTCACTGGGCTGAAATACAACAAGAAACAGCAAAAGGAAAGCTCTCAGGCCCAAATCGAGGGTTTTGAATGATCCCACCCCAACATCTATCCTACTGATAAACTTCTTCAGTGCATGAAGGGTCAGGTTCTACAGATCCCAAAGTACAGAATCTCCATGATTCATGGCAGCAACAAGATATCCGAAAGGAATCCCAGTGAGTTTCCAGTATTGATAGAGTAGCAGAAGCCAGAGGCCTTGTACCAGAGCAATCAGTCATCACAATGAACATTTGCAAGCAAAGAATGTGGGGATAAGATGTACTGTGGGACACACATGACACACTACAGGTTCCACGATGAGATTCCTTTTCCTCTTTTATCGGGGAGGTTGCAAAGGTGGAGGGTGTGTACAAGGGAAGGGGGATATGAATGAGATTGGGATACTTGATATGAAATTTGCAAGGAACCAATAAAAAGGTTTTTTTTAATTAGTTCTGGACATAGGTAGAGTTTTTCTACTCAGATCTCCCAAAGTGCCATTGATTGATTTTGCTCAATGTTAAAAATTCTTTATTAGAAAACAGGCCATGATAAATCAGCTTCAATTTTGCAAGTACGGCAGAATTTAGAGCCAGAGAGGTATCAATCAAATACAAAAATTTAAAGAATGTATTAAATAAATATTTTTTATTATTTGTAATAATCATTTTGTAAAAAACAGGACTTACACAAATATGTGTACATTGAAATTAAAAAAGAATTGCTACATCATAGGTAAGCGTAAATACTGTAAATTAATTAACTGTGAGAAATGTCATGTAGGGAAATAACCCCCACAAAAAATACATGCTAAATAGCGTATATTTTTAATTTACTCTCAAGAGAATAATTGAATTTTAATGACATATGAGTTTTTATGAATTTTCCAGATGAGGTAAATCAGCTATAGTGCAACTTCTAGATTTTGGTGAAATACTGATTCCTATCATTTGATTTCCTCACACTGTTCCTCCTATTATTCTTCATAAAAAGAATACAAATTTTATATTTTTGCCAAAATATATTCATTTTAAGATTTATATTTTTTTGGAAAAGATATGATACATAGCTATTAAATGGCTTAATACGAAAGAAAATTCTATTACTAAATGTTTCCTCTTTAGTTACCTACATAAGAGGTAAATTAGGGTAATTTGTGGCATAATTGTCTCAAAAAAACAGAATTAGATAAACATATATAATTATCTAATATTTGAAAATATGTACTCCTCTTTTTATAATATGTCTAATATGATTTTATCACAACCTATGAAAATAGATACTGGCAAGCATCATTTAGTGATAATGCAAGAAAACGATATAGACTTTCAGAAAATGTCAAAGTCAATATTATATAGATAATATAATTATAATCCAATAATTCTCTATGTCATAAATTAAGTTAGCAGGTTATAAAAATGTATTCAAAATAAAAACAAATGCAGGCCTCCTGAACAGATGCAAAGTTAACAGCCTATCCCATAATATCTTGGCAGCAGATAGGATTCACTGTATTCACTACTTACTTCTGGAAGCAGAATACTTAATTAGGTGGAACTTATAATGTCCTTCTCATGTCCCCAGTGAGCTATGTTCCCTACAGCTAGAATAAAACCTCATACATTAAATGATATTTGTTCTTCTACCTGCTGGATGAGCTACCCACCAAATTATGAGTTCCTTGACAATTTTAATTATGTTTTATTTGTCATTTCTGTTCTTTCCTTTAATTCCTGGAACAGAGTATGGAATAGATAACTGCTAGCACACTTGTGTTGATTACACAGTGATAGCTCATTAAGGGAAGCCTGAGGGCCAATACGAATCATTGTCTTCCTTCTTAGTCACACACTCTGTTTTACTCATTCTAGCTATTTTTCTCCAAATGACACCACAAAAAAGCCACAACTCATATCATTTCAGCATACTTTATTAACTTCAGTGTCCTCTTTAATTTTTATATCTATAGCAGTTCTCTAAATTTATCTTTTCTCCTCACTGTTTGATTTAACTTTCCCCACTCCACACATTCCTTTCCCTTTTACAATTCCATTTTGTTGACTTCTGGTAATCACTTTCATCTCCTCATTTGTGTGTAACCCTGATCTTTATCTTATTGGTTGACTTTAATTACCCTCTTACAGGACACCCTTAATTTTTTTAAGCAGGAGAGTACAATCTAAATTAGCTTGCGGTTTGAGTCTACTTTGCACATTTTGATTTCCCACTTAAATTAGTTGGTATATTGCTCCTTGCTACTCAGATTAAGTCTTGGTATGCACTCAAATCCCATTCTGACGGGTGCACTGTAACAGGGACTTTTAATCACTCAACATATTTATAGTGCTTTGCTTCATGTTTATTTATGTAGGCAACCCTTTTGGAATTATTTGTTGTTAAGAAACAAGTTCTAGTAGAATTAATTGGATGCATGTCATATTCATATATAAGTTTGGTGTGTTGTCTTGTATTTTTCCATTCATGGCTTTTTTCCATGTGTCCTAAACTAGGCAGAGGCAGAAGGGATGGTACCATGTAATGTTGAATGCCCATTGAACATCTTTTCTAATTTGTCATTGGTTGTAGCTTTTCCCAAAGAAAGAATAAAGAAATTGTGGTACATTTACACAATGCAATACTACTAAGCTATCAAAAACAAGGAAATCATAAAATTTCCAGGAAATAGGACGAAACTGGAAAAGATCACCCTGAGTAATGTAATCCAGACCCCAAAAGACATGTATGGCATTTACTCACTTATACGTGGACATTAGCCCAGTATAGAAGTCCTGTGAAAGACTTCACCCAGTGGGTGATGAGGCCAGATATTGGGTCTCACACCTGGAATCTAGGTGGTGCTCTGAGAGCCTTATGGAAGAGGTGGGGATGGAAGCACCTGGAGGGGTCATGAGCTTCGCAAGGACACCATCAAGTCTGGAGGGTCTGGACTCAGGGGGACCTGAACAAACTGTTGCACCAACCAAGGACAATGCATGCAGAGAACCTAGACTCCCTGTTCAGATGTAGAAGATGGGCAGCTCATTCTCCACATTTGGGAGTGATGGGAAGGAGACTCCCTCAGACATACACTCTGGTGCCTGCAATTTGATCACTTCCCCTTGGCAGGGTGGCTTTGAGGGCCCAGAGAGGAAAGAGATCCAGGTTATCCTACTGAAAATTGATAAGCTGTGGTCAGACGGTGGGGGAGGAGGTACCCCCTGTCAGAGGACTAGAGGAGGGAACTAGGGAGAAAGAGGCAGGGACGGTGGGAACAGGAGTGTAGGAGCGAGGGGGTAAAAATCCGGTTATAATGTGAATAAGTTATAAAAAATTAAGGAGTAAAAATACAGAGTATAGAAAACATAAAATTGGCTGGATTTTTACATTTCTTGAAATAATTAAGAACCTACTGGTTTCCAAATATCTTACTCAAGAACAATTCCTTCTCTTACTAAGGCGAAGCATGGTGTCTATTTTAGCTGAATAAGTTTGAGGAAGTGTTTTGTAATTTCCAAGTCTTCTTGTTTTCTGTCATATCCCTACTAAGCTGTTCTTTATTATAATTTGTTTTTCTTCACTCTCGATAATGCACTTTAGTAAACCACAGGTCTTGTCTCCACTTAATTGATCTTGATCTAGAGAATAAGATGGCAGAAACTACCTCATCAGACACCAAATGTCAACCTGAGACAGTAGCTCTCAAATTTGTTGGTCCATGCTTGATTATTAAAGATGCAAACACATCCATGCATTAGCCACATGGAAGCAAGCATTATTAAGAGAAAAAGTTTTAAATTGGAGGAAACTCCTGAGAGTGGGGGGAATTTGTAAGAGAGAAAAAAAAAACTGAGATTTTTGTTTTGTCTTACATGATTTATGACATAAATTGAACCACTATTGTTGTGATTTCAGAACTAGTTGGCTAATCTTAGCCCAATAATGGCTTTTTCATTTCTTCCTAATCAGTTAGGGGTGACTTTAGACTACCTCTTTCATTTCTGAGGCTGATTTGTTAGCTACCAAAGTTAACTGTCTGCTATTGGCCCATGGGTCTTGCAATTGCTTAGTGACTGTCCATTATACCATATTCTCTTTGTTCTCATATTTAATAGGTCAGCATTTAATGGCCTACTTCATTTATCAAAACATAGTGCTAGTTTGTTTTGGGGTACTTTATGCTTAACTTCTTGTTTTGGAACTGTCTGGGTCATCACTTACCTGAAACAGGGGAAGTTTTTGTAGAAATCAACTTTAATTTAGTCAGATATAATAGTTTTATTTGAAAAAATACATGAATCGGCAATAATGTCTTGAATGTTTCCTATGGAGGGCCTCTTGAAGCCAGATGACCAGACAGTCAGTCTGCTGACCATGGCATTGGCTCTCTGAGACCCGTGCCTATTTCCAAGTGATATGTCTGTCTGTCTCTCATACTGAGCAACGAATGCTGTTACTTATCTCTCCATAGCTCTTGGTCCTCCTGCTTTTAATCCAACATTTCTTTTTTTCTGGCTTTTCTGCTGATATTAGTATGTAGTGTTAATATCTGTAGTTTTTGCCACAGTTTCTTTGTCCTTAGTGCCTACAGTGAGCTACCTCTTGCCTCACAGATCTGATTTTTTACTTTCTTCTCTTGTTAGATCTTGTGGTGCCAAGACTATTTCTCTTGTCTGTATGTAATGTCTGTTTCTTTCTTTGTGATAAAACATTAATATTCTAATAGACTCTCAACGTTTCCATATTTTCAAAAATATACTTTATTAATTTATTCAAATTACATCTCAATTGTTATCCCATCCCTTGTATCCTCCCATTCCTCCCTCCCTCCCATTTTCCCCTTACTCCCCTCTCCTATGACTGTGACTGAGGGGGACTTCCTCCCTCTCTATATGCTCATAGGGTATCAAGTGTCTTCTTAGTAGCCTGCTATCCTTACTCTGAGTGCCACCAGGCCTCCCCATCCAGGGGACGTTTGAAAGTCAGACCTCACTTTGCATGCAACTATGGAGAATATCCTGTCTATTGGCTAGATCTGGGTAGGGGTTCGAAGTTTACTGCACATATTATCCTTAGCTAGTGCCATACTTACAGCAAGATTTTCTGGGAAATATTATCATCAAAATTTGCTTGCTTTTAGTCATCTCTTTCCTCTTCTTTACAGTTTTTCTTGACTTTTAATTGTGTGAATAAAGATGGTAAATAGCATGCATATTAATTTTATTTGAAAAAAAAATACATGAAAGGGCAATAATGTCTTGAATTCTTCCTATGGAGGGCTAGGAAGGCTACCTAATAGTATCAAACAAGAATCAGTTTCCTATTTAAATGTTATCTATGAACTGCATGTATTAATATACTTGACAGCTTTGGGAAAATGCAACACCATGTAGTAAACGACATTCTATGCATTTTAGTTGGAAATATAGGAAGTTTTTACACAATTTTAAAGAATTAAATTTAATTCATGTCTTCAAAATTCATATATCATTACTCACTTCTTATTGTATCCTGGATATCAGATTATATGATGACTTTTTCTTTCACACATGCTTTCATCATTGATAAAACTCAGTGTTTTATGACATCCAGCTAGGAGCACTTGTAGCTTGGGCCCTTATAGGTAACACTGAAATTTTTATTTCAATCCTAGCTGTACTAATTGGGGGATTCAGTATGCACTTAAAATTCTATTTGATATTTGAATAATCTAGGGCAAATATTATTTAATCATAGTATCCAAGTGACTGTGTTTAAATCAAAGTAGCATTTTGATTTATCATCATAAATAATGCAGTGCTCTAAAAGAATATTTGTCATGATGCTACATCCCTTAATAAGACATACATCGCATAAATTTATGGTAAATGGGAAGAAGAAAGTTTGCATAATACTTTTAGAAGCAAACTATATGTGTATTTTCATACTAGTTCAGACATGTAATGCCACTCTGGGAGCAAAATTATAAAAGAAATGCACAGAAGATTGAACATTATAACTGTACTGTTAGAAGTGATATGCAAGCATATCTTTCACTAGTGATTCCCTTCAGGTCATTCCTTTTTCATTATTATGCCATTACAAATCTCCTTTTCTCAAAGCCCAAATTTCTTTAAGTCTAAATCTGAACTTTAAGACTAGCTCTGGCCCCAAATGCAAGTTTGATCCTTTGGTCTATAATCCATTACTGACAGATATGAAGCCCGGAATCTCAGGTTGGTGGTCACCACAGTTTAACACTAAGACAATAGTGTTCTATCATCCTTTATTCAATAATTGGGTGTATTTGCTACAGCCACAAGCTCAGCTTCCCTTGAGTGTCTGGATTCTCAGCCTCATTTACTTCCTGTTCATCTCAAAACTGTTTCTGCTGCCTAGTTGGGCATTATAACTGAAAATAAATAGTTAATATGTTCAGATTTAAAAATTCCTTCCAATTTTCCATGATCCCTAAACCTGGAGTGACCCTGGTGCGCACTCTGTTGTGGCTTTAGAAATTCAAATATAATTTATGTTACACTGGGTCACATTTCAAAGCATATGTAAAATGTATGGTGTCATGACTTCTTTGCATACATGAGTAATTAATGAATATTCTCCAATTCTAGGAATTACCCAAATGAGTCTTCTACTATACCGTTTTTATTTTGTTATTTGAGTTTTATTTGAGATGGTTTTGAACTACAGCTTACATTCTTCCACACTGGCTTTCTGGTTGATGAACTGTAGATAAACAATATCATGTTTGGCTTCTTACTGTCACATACAATGGGAAAAACATCAAACCACATTTATTTACCACAACTACGAAGAAAAAAAATTGTAGAAAAAAATCAACTCATAGCTGAAAATGTTGGCATGCAAAGGCGTTAAAAATCACTTTCTTTAAATCATTCTCTGTATTTAATATATCTTCAAAATATGAACTATATAGATGTTGTATATAGGTTATAAATTGTTTTTCTTCATCACAGCATTAAAGTAATAGTAAACAGTGAAGTCACTGATCTTGTTAGAAGTATATAAAGAAGCATGTATAATTATGTTCTCTGGATTAAATTTTACAAAATATATGATGACTATATTTTAAAATGACTTCCTCATGAGGGGTGACTGTAAGAGGATGTGGAAGGGGGATACAATAAGGATGTGAAGAATTTAACTGCAGAACAAGCAGGTAACTTATATTGCCAATCCCACTGCATAGGAACAGCTCTGAGACTGGCTGAGACATGAATGTCTAGGCATAGACAATGCTTCTTCTTGGCTAAAGAACCCATATGACTTATTATTAGATGCCATCCGTCATATGACATGAATGAAGATTTACAGATGTCTTTTTTTCTGCTCATATAGAGCAGAAAATCAGAATTAATTGTTCTGTGCATCATGCTCACCTTATATATTTATAACTTTAGGACTGTACAATGCTTCTGAGAAATTATATGTTTGCAAACCAAAAGGACCAGACACTGACAATGAATCAGACTGGACAGGATTCATTCCTCTCAGCAAAGTGGACACTGACCTGCATCCTTCATGTTCCAGCACTAAGTGCCTCAGTTGCTGTTCCTCATCAGACACTAGGACACTTTCAAAGAAAACATCCAATCCCAATTGGCCCAACATTTCAGACTGTCCCACACAGAACTCAAATTAAGCCTGGAATTTCTCAAAATTTAGAAACTGGATCACAAATGCAATACCTAGCTTTTTTTAAAACAATTTCTCCAATTTTATTTGGAACCCAAAAAGGTATTATTTGTTTCAAATCAGGCAGAGGAAACCTTAAGAGGACAATGACCCATTTCCTTTAAGGGGGGTATGGTAGGTTTTTGGTTGCTTTCTTGAGCTATTGAGGGTTATTTTCAATGGAAGTGGCTACAAGTTATTATTGGTATTATTTAGAGGGAAAAGAAAGTTAGACTCAGGAATATCTCTCTTTTATATTCCATTCTTCGGTTTGGAGATAGGGGTTAAAAAGAAAGAAGAAGGAATATAAAAATATAAAGGGAAGATAGAACACAAAGTAGATTAATGAATCTACTCCTCAACTTAATGCCTCAATTGTCACAAGATTATTTTTAATTCTCTTGTATAGAATTTTGTATATAGAGGCAAAATAAGTTTAATTTAAGATACAGTGGTATAGAATTAAAATGTAAGATTATTCTTCACACACATTATATATATGTATATATATATATATATATATATATATATATATACACATTCAGATATAAGGTATCATACCCATATAACTCAATTAAAATACAAAGTTTACTTTCAGTATTTTGAAAGTGCTATTGCAGGCTCTTTAGGATAAATAAGTTATACAAGTTCATTGTTAATTGATCAAATAATGGTCATATCAATTACTAGTCTATATTTAATCATAAGAATATACATCTCTAAGTGAAACGAATAGATATGATTCTACAGAAAGATAAGGTAACGTAGTTAGATAAGGTCTTCAAAAACCTCAGACACATATATAATATGGCCTTTTAAAATGATTTTTATTATTTTAAAGATTTACTGACAGTGAGACAGGTTAATTCCTGGCAACACCCAGCCTACCTCACAGAGAATGATGAGCATCAAAGAACCTCCTGATGGAGATGGCTTCATATGTGGCAAATAAGTCACTAGGAAAAATGTCCTCATTTTTACCACAGACAGAATTCTGCCTAAAATGGGCAAGCTTGTTTGCAGGCAGAGTTGATGGACAAACTCTGGTAAGACAGTGTAAGCAAGTCCTCAATAGTTCCTATCCCACAAATATGTCTGTCAGATATATGGGCCAGAAGAATGAAGATGATGCTCCAATGTTATAGAGAGTTTTGGATGACTATCCAGGTAACAGACTGTCTCTGTCATCTTCTCATTGGGAAAGCTACTAACCTGCACTCCCTGTATACTCAGGTAATCAAATTTATTCCTTCTCAAGTCTCTGATGAGGTGGGAGACCAGATAGTTTCGTTTTACAGTTAAGCTTAGTTGTTTAGGGGTTAAGATGTTTTATGTCTAGATATATGTTTTAAGTCAATAATGACAACATATGATAGATAATTGCTTTATATTCAGAGTTTGTGATGCACCAAGACAGGAAAGGTGTTTTCTTCAAGGTTGTCAGATACAGATAACAAAAAACACTTAGAATGTAACATTTATATAATTCCAGATTGTGTAATGGGTCTTTTTGCTCTAGATAATTTATTGTATATATGTGTAATAATATGAATGTATATGTAAAAAACTAATAAAATATTAACAATAAATCACTTTCTCCATATTATAAAACTTTAGGACTTTAAATGCATTATGATTTTATATACCCATTAAACCACAAAAGCATTACAGAAAACTTGTGCTATCAATTCTTCCAATACTATACAAAATGCTACAGTAGTTTTGGGTTCAGAGGTTTATAATTTTTTTACACTGCAGTGAGGTGACTGCAGCTGGTGTAATTTAGGATGAAGCAGATTCATCAGCTAGCGAGGCTGAACTGAAAGGAGTACTGGGCCAGATATAGTAGGATCTCTGTGAATGCCAGTGCCTTTGGCAGTACACCTTGTACTCATAACAGCCAAGCCATCTAAGCAAAGACCTTTAACGTCTGCTCAGCCAGTATCCAACCCTTCTCTGCCAAGGAGTTTCATGGCCTTTCATGGCCATGACTAGTGTTAGTGAGGAAAGGAAGTCGATCTGATTCCAAAAGGAAGAAAAGGCACAGTGTTTAAAAAAATAATAATTCCGATACTTCAAAAAATTTTTCTGTTAATCTATTTGATTTAGTTTTGTGGTCACAGACAGTTTTCCTGAGTCCCAGTGGACAGACTCATCCCCATTCATAGAGGAGCAAATTAACTGGATGTAGTGAGCTATATAGTTTTTTTTTTTTTAAACATGAATTTGAGAGAGGTTGAGTGGTGTTGAGGAGTATGTGGGGGAAATTGAACAGGATAGAGTTACCTGGACAGGATCTATACAATATCAATCACCTAAAATTCTGATGTAGATTTGGTAGTTACATTTTGTCTCCTACTTAAATAATATTTTCTGTTTTTTAATCATCTAATTAGAGAATGTGCCATTTTCCTCTCTGTGCACAAACTTAGTTTCATATGATAGATACCAATGGTTTTACATTTACTTTACATGTAACTCTTAAATAAAATCTGTACTAATGAGGCCATCACAAAAATATTATTATACAGACTAAGAAATCTAGAGTGAGATGACTATATAATTGGCCTCTTTATTTGTAGGAAACATAAAATGTATATTTAAAATATATTTGATAGATCTTTAGCAGTTGGGAAAATTTAAAGAAACTCAATGGATGTAAGTGAGTAAATAAACTGAACTGGTAAGAAAGTAAAGTGGTGTAGATTATGTGGAAAACAGGAGATGTATGCTATGTCCTCAAACAACAACAAAATACTAAGATCAGAACTACAACATCACCTAACTATCCAATTTTTCAGGCATGTGCACTATATCAAGGAACTTGATTAGAAGTATAATTCAAAGCATTATTTAGACAATGGTGGGAATAAACTACGTGTCTAGATAGATACAGTTTATTATACTTATATATCACATTAAATAATATGATCTTCTATAAACGATGTGTTGTGACACAAGGGAAACTAAGATACTTTCTATGTGTAGTAACCTTATCATTAAAAGACCTTTTAATGTAAGTTGTATAATTTACATAGAAGAGTATATCACATCAATAAAATGAATGGTTATTAATAGGGGATAGAATGACGGAATTATAAGGAATGATTTTTTAATTTTTGGTTTTTTGAGACAAGGTTTCTGTTTGTAGCCTTGGCTGACCTGGACTCACTTTGTAGACCAGGCAGGCCCTGAACTCACAGTGATACATCTGCTTCTGCCTCCCAATGCCTGGGATTTAAAGGTGTGTACCACTACCACCCAGCAAGGAATTGATTCTTAATTTTTTCAGTTAGAAAGAACAAAAGATCTGAAATTATAAGTGATGATCACCAATAATGCTAACAATATGCCTCATGTTCCCAGACCTCTGAGCACATTTCAAAGACAAATTTCACATGTAAATTTCATGTGACAAATGTTTTAGTGAAGCTGTGATTCTTCACCATTCAGTAGAATTCTCATGCATCAGAGTAGAGATTGATCAGTGTGACATCAGTGAGCCTATCAAAAACTGATGTTTGTCAAGAAAAGAAATGTGAAAATATTTAATTCCTTCCACAAATCATAACACATAGGCCTTTTCTCAAACAAGAGAATGCACTGGGAAAAGTTATCATTGAATTATACATACATAGACCAAGTACCTGTAACAGTTGGAGTCTGAGGCAAAGATCTGAACATTGTGACTTCAAAGTCAACCAGACTGGGATAGTAAAAACCATTATAATAATAAAATAATAATGGTAATAGTAGTAGCATTGTTATTAGTAGTATTAGTATTAGTATTATTAGGATTAGTAGTAGTAGTAGTGTAACTCTTATTATAATAGCTTTAATTTATATATACCATTTATGTAATTACAACTGTTCTTATATCTTTTTTGTTGTTGTTGTTGTTTTTTTTTTTTTTTTTGGTTTTTCGAGACAGGGTCTCTCTGTGTAGCCTTGGCCGTCCTGGACTCACTTTGTAGACCAGGCTGGCCTCGAACTCACAGCGATCCGCCTACCTCTGCCTCCCGAGTGCTGGGATTAAAGGCGAGCGCCACCACGCCCGGCTCTGTTCTTATATCTTGATTTAATACATCAATAAGATTGTTTGTTGATAATTTGAATATTAGATTATCAAATCTTCTTTAAGAAACATTATCCATATATCTTGAAAGAATGTTTTACCCAACTGAAAAAGTATGAAATAATGACAATAGGACCATACAAAATTTTTTCCACAAGCATATCAGATTTATGGTATCTTATGTTCCTGTCACTATTAATAATGTACATTATCAAAGAACACGTCAGGTAGTCAGGACAAAAAGCAAAAGTGAGATACATTAAATCCTATTATTGTTACACCAACAGAGAGTGTACTTAAGGTCTAAGAAAAGTACAAAGCAAAGTATTTTATGTATGACAGACTGATTTGAACAGTTTTTGGCCATCAGGCTCCTCAGGATACATTTTTATGATAAGCCAAATTACTTTACCTTTGGAAATATAGATATTATATATATGATTTGTAATTATTTATTGTATAATCTATCATATTTTAACTCATGTATCTATATAGCTAGGGTGAATGTACTTTACATAAATGTTTTGATTTCTATATAAAATTAGTTTGAATATATTAAGTACTCCCTAAGTAGAACAAGCATTGTGTGAAGGCCATATTTTAGACCCCACAGGGATTACTAGCACCTCTAATCTATGCCTCAGAAACAGGATATTTATTCCAGGTTTGCAAAGGACAAAGAATATAATGTTTGTGTTTTTTTAAATATTTTTTCCTTTATTAATTTATTCTTGTTACATCTCAATGGTTATGTGATCCCTTGTATCCTCCCATTCTTCCCTCCCTCCCATTTTTCCCTTATTCCCCTACCCTATGACTGTTCCTGAGGGGGATTACCTCCACCTGTATATGCTCATAGGGTATCAAGTCTCTTCTTGGTAACCTGTTGTCCTTCCTCTGAGTGCAACCAGGTCTCCCCCTCCAGGGGACATGGTCAAAAGTGAGGCACCAGAGTATGTGAAAAAGTCATATCCCACTCTCCACTCTACTGTGGAGAGTGTTCTGTCCATTGGCTAGATCTGGGTAGGGGTTTAAGGTTTACCACCTGTATTGTCCTTGGCTGGTGCCTTAGTTTGAGCAGGACCCCTATGCCCAAATCTGCCTATCATAATGTTCTACTTGTAGGCTTCTAGGACCCTCTGGATCCTTCTACTTTGCCATTCTCCCATGCTTCTCTCATCTAGAGTCCCACTAGAATGTCCTCCCCTCTGTCTCAGTTTCCTGGTAAGTGAAGGCTTTCGTGGGACATGCCCCTTGGGCTAATATGCAGATATAAGTGAGTATATACCATTTGAGTCTTTCTGCTTCTGGGTTAACTCGCTCATTATGATCATTTCTAGCTCAATCCATTTATCCACAAATTTCGGTAATTCCTTGTTTTTAATAGCTGAATAGTATTCCATAGTGTGTATGTACCACAGTTTCTTTATCCATTCTTCTAGTATTTCTTCATGTTCAGTACTAAAACACATACATATATGACCATTCCTGTATACACGTAATAATGTGGAATATGCTTATTCTTTCTCTGAGTGCCACCAGGCGTCCCCACCATGAGGAAGTGGTCAAATATGGGGCACCAGAGTTCATGTCACAGTCTGTCCCTGCTCTCCACACAACCGTAGAGAATGTTCTGTCCATTGGCTAGATATGAGTAGGGTTTCAATGTTTACTGCATATATTGTCTTTGGTTGATGCAGTAGGTTGATCAGATCCCCCTGGGTCGCAATCTACCCATCACGATGTTTTTCTTGTAGGTTTCTAAGACCCTCTAGGTCCTTCCATAACCCTGTCTCCTATATTTGTCTTACCTAGAGTCCCAGTAGGATGTCCTCACATTATCCCAAACTCCTGGTAAGTGAAGACTTTCATGGGACATACCGTTTGGGCTAGTGCCCACTTATAAGTGAGTATATACCATGTGAGTCTTTCTGCTTCTGGGTTAACTCACTCAGTATGATCATTTCTAGTTCGACCCATTTGTCCACAAATTTTGGGACTTCCTTGTTTTTAATAACTGAGTAGTATTCCATTGTGTAAATGTACCACAGTTTCTTTATCCATTCTTCAAATGAGGGATATTTAGGTTGTTTCCAGGTTCTGGCTATTATGAATAAGGCTGCTATGAACATGGTTGAGCATATTTCCTTGTTATGTGGTGGAGTATCTTCTAGGTATATTCCAAGGAGTGGAATAGCTGAGACTTGAGGTAGCCCTAATCCTAGTTTTCTGAGAAAGTGCCAGATAGATTTCCAAAGTGGTTGTATTAATTTGCATTCCCACCAGCAATGAAGGAGTGTTCCTCTTTCTCTACATCCTCACCAGCATGTGGTGTTGCTTGAATTTTTGATCTTTGCCATTCTGATGGGTGTAAGATGGAATCTCAGAGTTGTTTTGATTTGCAACTCCCTGATGACTAAGGATGAGTATTTCTTTGAGTGTTTCTCAGCCATTCGATATTCCTCTGTTGAGAATTCTCTGTTTAAATCTGAGCCCCATTTTTATTTCTTTTATTTAAAATCATGACTGGATATATTGCTTATACTTCAGATTTCCAAGTTTTTCCTCAATTAATTTTCCCAAGATGTGAAAGTTAAAATGAAGTTATCTGGTAAGCTTTTTAAATTGGGCAATAATGTAGTGGCTCAAGACAAAGAAATGAAAAGATTCGTTTAGTCTAATTATTCATCAGAAAGTTAATTGCATCTGATTTGATATTTTTCTATAGTCATAATTTTATAACATCCATAATGGTCTCCTACAAAGGGAGTCATAAAAATACACACTTCTCACAAGCTCTGAATATTATCCATTTATTTTCTATTAAATTTAAATAAATGTAATAAAATATTCCATGTATTCCATATATTCACTCCATATATATTCCATATATTTTCTCTATATATTCTAGAAATCATATTATTTCATTTTTTACAATTAAATAGATTGTCATTGAACATATATATCACATTTTCATTTATACATCAGTTGAAGGGCATTTAGAACATTTTCATTTTTTCGGTATTTTGAACAGTGAACACGGCTGAGCACATATCTATGAAGTAGGGTATCAATTCCTTTTGGGAATTTGCCAAGGATAGGAATATCTGGATCATATGATAGATCTGCTTTAGCTTTCTGAAAACTCTCCACACTGACTGATTTCCACAGTAATTATACCTATTCACAATCGCACCATCAATGAATGAGAGTCACCTGTACTCGACATGCTCACTATAATTTGTGGCAAACTATTTTCTTTATTTTACTCATTCTGCCTGATATAAGGTAAAATATCAAAGTTGTTTTGATTGTATTTCCCTTCTCATTAAGGATGTTAAACATTTTTGGGGCTTTTTCTAGGCCATTATTATTTCTTTTTTTGAAAACCCTCTGTTCAGATACATGGCCCATTTTATTATATCTATAGTTCAGGAAACATGGAGAGAACGGGGGTAGAAAAATTGTGAGATCTAGAGGACCAGAAAGTCAGCTGTTTCTCCTAGATATGTCAGGACACTTACATACAAGAAATATTGGCAATGTGCCTAGAGAATATCTAATCAATGAAAACACTACTTGATATGCCAGCAAGGATGACATAAACCTTGTAAGACCACAAACCAAAGATTAAGAGGTACAGGAAATAAATGACTGCTGAGAAAAGAAGAATAAATCTACTCTAAGTGTGTATTTGGCACATACACACACACACACACACATATATTTACACACACACACACATATATATATATATATATATATATATATATATATATATATATAGAGAGAGAGAGAGAGAGAGAGAGAGAGAGAGAGAATAAAGAGGGTAAGGGAGCAAGATGGAGAAGGAATGAAGGTTGGTGAGGAGAGAGGTGTAAGATTTGTGAGTAACTGGAGTAGGAGGTGAATATAATAAAAATGAATTATGTAAAACTATCAAATAATTAATAGAAACATCATTAAATAAAACAAAAGAAAATTTTATTATTGTCAAAATTATTAGCTAGTAGTCTCAGAATATGAGGAATGGAATCAGGCTATACTTGGCAATAGCCCACAGCCAGGTAAATGCATTAATCCAGATCACTATTACACACTACCTACAGAAACAATATGCCCCACTATTAAAAACAATTCACCCTATGCCAATCTGTTGGCTCAGTTTATTAACAATTAAACTTTATTATACAACCCAACTAGCATATACAAGAAGGAAAAAAAGGTTAAAGGGACAGAAGATTAAAACCTCCTGGAATCCGTTTGGCAGGACGGGTCCTTAGGTGTCTCAGTCCCACGAGCTGGTCCGGTCCTTTCCTCTCTCTCCCCGCGTCTTCTTCTTCTTCCTCTCTAACTCTTGTTTTTCTCTCTCCCCCACCTTCCCAGTCATATGCAAAGGGCGGTCCCTTCTCCCTTCGAGGGTCAATTAGGAAAACAATAGCCACGGTGGGGTTCCTAGGTAGGCTTCCTGAATTCCAAGCCCAGGAAGGCTCCAAACAGTCTCTCACAAGGTATTCATGGTGTGCCCCAAGGATAAAGCCCGTCAAGACTGCTTCCACCTGAGACAAAGCTTAATCTTTCCTATACCTCACCATTCTCTCTAAAAAATTAAGAACTATATACACATATATATATATATATATATATATACATATACACATACTCATCAGGAATTAAGAACATAACAAAGTCCTTTTATACTTGTTAACCTAAGGGAAAGTATACCACTATCCTATCAAAGAGAGTCCTTTTTTTTCATGAGAAATTGTAATTATTAATCTACTAAAGCTTCTAGTAATACTGTGGCTATCTAGTCTTCAATCCCATCAGAGACCCAAGAAGGAAAATCTATCTAATAAAGGAAGTGCTGGCAGGCAACTTCCAAGTTGTAGAGTACAGAGAGAGCAGACTGCCTGGATAGTCACCGAATTCTCTCCTTCATTGGGGCAATCAGTCTTTAGCCTTTCGGCCCAAAACATCCAACGAACTGCTTTTTGAAGCAGGAAATCCGACGGTCTGGTCCATCTATTCTCTTTAAAGCTGGACAGTCATCTTTTCAGCATCATTGTTGATCGTTGCAGACAGTCAGCCTGTCATCAGCCGTAGAGATAAGAGCAGTAGCAGAGCAGTTTTTCCGTCTAGTGACCATTCTGTCACCAGCGTCTCTTGAAGCCCCCATCTTCAATGATGTAAATGGAGAGGCGGCCAGGAGCGGATGTCTCTCTCTGTCAGGAAAGCCCTCATCATTAAATGTCATATTCTGTGGATCTCTGAAGAGTTTGAAGAGCAAATCTATCTATTCTTACAGTTATCAATCTATTCCTTTGAAGACATAGACAAGCTATTAAACAAACCTGCTCTATAACAAAGTGAGTATCTAATAGGATTTCTACGTAACTAAATACCAACTTTTATCCCCGATGATTCCAAACAGTTTTTTATAAGACATTAGTGGTACAAATAATACATCAAATAAACATTGAACAAAAAGAACGTAAATTTCTAACATACAATATACAATATTTTGTCAACATATAACATACAATACATAAGGCAAAAATGAATGGAATATACAATTTAAGTTCATATCAATGTGAAGCAAAAGTTGAAGTCTTAAATTTCCGTCAATCAAAAGTCTTAAATTTCCATCAATCTACAATACCAATGTAGAATTTTTTAAGTTAGTAGATTCAATAATCTACCTTTTATTTTACAATCCTGTATCCTCCCTTCCTGGATCATATGATAGATCTGCTTTAGCTTTCTGAAAACTCTCCACACTGACTGATTTCCACAGTAATTATACCTATTCACAATCGCACCATCAATGAATGAGAGTCACCTGTACTCGACATGCTCACTATAATTTGTGGCAAACTATTTTCTTTATTTTACTCATTCTGCCTGATATAAGGTAAAATATCAAAGTTGTTTTGATTGTATTTCCCTTCTCATTAAGGATGTTAAACATTTTTGGGGCTTTTTCTAGGCCATTATTATTTCTTTTTTTGAAAACCCTCTGTTCAGATACATGGCCCATTTTATTATATCTATAGTTCAGGAAACATGGAGAGAACGGGGGTAGAAAAATTGTGAGATCTAGAGGACCAGAAAGTCAGCTGTTTCTCCTAGATATGTCAGGACACTTACATACAAGAAATATTGGCAATGTGCCTAGAGAATATCTAATCAATGAAAACACTACTTGATATGCCAGCAAGGATGACATAAACCTTGTAAGACCACAAACCAAAGATTAAGAGGTACAGGAAATAAATGACTGCTGAGAAAAGAAGAATAAATCTACTCTAAGTGTGTATTTGGCACATACACACACACACACACACATATATTTACACACACACACACATATATATATATATATATATATATATATATATATATAGAGAGAGAGAGAGAGAGAGAGAGAGAGAGAGAGAGAGAGAGAATAAAGAGGGTAAGGGAGCAAGATGGAGAAGGAATGAAGATTGGTGAGGAGAGAGGTGTAAGATTTGTGAGTAACTGGAGTAGGAGGTGAATATAATAAAAATGAATTATGTAAAACTATCAAATAATTAATAGAAACATCATTAGATAAAACAAAAGAAAATTTTATTATTGTCAAAATTATTAGCTAGTAGTCTCAGAATATGAGGAATGGAATCAGGCTATACTTGGCAATAGCCCACAGCCAGGTAAATGCATTAATCCAGATCACTATTACACACTACCTACAGAAACAATATGCCCCACTATTAAAAACAATTCACCCTATGCCAATCAAATCACAGAACATAGCTATAACTTCTAAGTGCACACACACCTATGCACATGTTTGTGCATGTGTGCATGTGTGCCTGTTTGTCCCACCTACTAAATGGCTTCAGCTTTCTTCCAGGGGAAAGTTTGGGGCCCTCTGTTTTTCCAATACAGCAACCTTATACTGTTGAGATTATGTCTGCCTACGTCTATGCCTTGTTTCTCTTACACTAATATGTGCAAAAATCATAACTAAATTTTCAAATAATTCTTTTCATGTACATTTTAATGGCTTGGCTCATATCTTATAATTTAGTGGTCCGTGGAGGGTCCGTGTAGCTAGCAGGGAAATGACTCATGAAAAGACAAGAACAAATAAGTTCTACCCAATTTTGGTACCTATGCTGGGCCAGGTATTCTAGAATCAGTCATCCCCATGTACATTGTTGTCATGTGTAAGCATAGCACAGTATTGTAAAAAAAATAATAAGGTTTCAGATGACATTTATTCTCAGCATTGAAAAGGAGAAGGCCTTCACACTTAACTTTCCTGGCTTTTCAATGCTTATCTGTGTGTAATATCATGTGTGCACACACTTTTTGCCCTCTACAGTTATCTATATAACACCAGTAGCTAATTCTCCACTTTGAATAGCTGTTATTATTGTAAATCTCTTGTCAGAATTTACAGTTTTTCCTGTAATTCCTGTTAAAGTGTTTTAATATGTGTACAAATTTCATATAACTCAATGTTATTTGAACTACATGATATTTATATTGAATATGGCACAGTACTTGATAATACACAATAATTAAATAATTTGACACATTGTTCAATTATTAAATAAATATAACTTTAAATTATAAAATAAAAATCCTTTTAGTTATTACTTCGAATGTATATCTGTTCATACAAGCATGTTGAATTTTAGACTATGGGGAAGTTCCTACCCACTGACTGCATATATGGATGACTTGGCTAGGCAAACTGTGATTTTTATAATTTTTATTATTGTGTCTTGACTATAGGTTCCATTTACCTTCTAAAAGTAATATGTGTAATACTCTTTATAGCTAGGTATCATATGCACCTCCAGTCATTATCATCTGAGAAATAAAATAAAGATGCTGTTAGAATAGCAAAACACAGAATTCTAGAACATGTCTACACATAAAAATGTTGATTACAAAATAAAAAGTCGCTTTCTTCATTGTTCATCTGTGGTGGATCAGTTATGATGTTGGTTCTGAACATAATTGTCTATTTAATGTATATTAATTACTTCTGTGACATATTTCTAAAGCAACATATATTCCTGGCAATATAGCTAGGAAATAGGTACTTCAGAAGGAGTAGAATATGATTTAAAAGAATAATTAAAGATTATTTGAGGTTAATAGAACATTTATGATAATTTAATAGTTTTAAAAAAAGAGTTAGGGGGCATTTAATACTACATTTTTCTTCAACACTGAATAAACATGTAGGCAAAATGACCATATGCATATAATATGGCCAAAAATATAGAAACGTTCAGTATATAAAATATAATAAAATACCATGTTACAGTCTACATCCATTCATGTATTAAAAAAATGTTGAAAATTCTTCTGATGGAAGAATCATAAGTGGGCAGACAGATCCTTAAACAGCTTAATGAAATGCAAATTGGCACAATCATACTGAGACAAGAACAAGTCAACACATTTAGTATTTAAAATGCATATATATGACTTTCACACATTTAGTCTATAGTGACATTAACTAGGCAAATTTTCTGGCAAGAATATATATTTCTAAATATTTACAATTGAAAGAATATGGAAAATATGAACTTATGAATAGGCAAGTAATTGAGAACACAGGACTTTTTTTGCAGTAGAATTTTCTTCAGTGTAAAACATCAAGAGTTTTTCTTAGAGTACATTTCAGTTGATTTTTTTGTAGATTTGATACAAGCTAGAGTTATCTTGGAATACAGATCCTCCTATGAGAAAATTCCTCCATCATATCGCTCATAGGTAAGCCTGTGAGGCATTTTCTTAATGATTGATACAAGAGGACCCAGACCAAGGCAGGAGGAGAGGTGATGCCATTCCTGCTCAGGCAAGTTGTATAAGAATCCTATTGGGACTCTAGATGAGAGAAACATGGGAGAATAGCAAAGTAGAAGGATCCAGAGGTTCCTAGCAACCTACAAGAAGAACATTATGATAGGCAGAGTTGGGCCCAGGGGTCCCGCTCAAACTAAGGCACCAGCTAAGGACAATACAGGCCATAAACTTCAAATCCCTACTCAGATCTAGCCAATGGACAGGACATTCTCCCCAATTGAGTGGAGAGTGAGGTATAACTTTCACACATACTCTGGCGCCTCATATTTGACCACATCCCCTGGAGGGAGAGACCTGGTGGCACTCAGAGGAAGGATAGCAGGCTACCAAGAAGAGAATTGAGCATATAAAGGAAGAAGAAGTCCCCCTCAGTCACAGTCATGAGGGAGAAGAGTAAGGGGAAAAAGGGAGGGAGGGAGGAATGGAAGGATACAAGGGATGGGATAACCATTGAGTGTAACAAGAATAAATTAATACAATAAAAAAAGAGAATTCACAGAGAGAAAACTATGGAGAACAAGTCAATGAGCAGCTTTTCTTCATGCCCTCTGCTTCAGTTCCTATCTTGAGTTCTTGCCCTGACTTCCCTTAGTAATAGACTATAAGTTGTAAGATTGGAGAGAGATAGATCAGTAGCTAAGAACACTGGCAACTCTTTGAGAGAGATTGAGTTCACATTTCAGTAACCATATGGTAGCTTACATAGGCCTGTCACAACAGTTCTAAGATACTCTATGCTTTCTTCTGGCCTCCATGGGCAATAACCATTCATGTGGTGCACAGAAATACATGCACACAAAACACTTTACTGATCAGAACCCATAATTTCTTAGAAGTATGCAAAGAACCTGAGGCATGGACAAAATACAAATCATTTCCATCCCATTTCCTCCCTTAAAAAGATGAAAGGCATCCTTTCCTCTCCACATTTTTTCAACCACAGGGTTTATTATAGCTATTGAAAGCAAACCAGAGAAGGGTATATTTAGGTAGTAGTAAGATTTAACCCAATAATTGGGCCACTAAAATAATTATATTTTTTTTCAATTCATCTTCATTTGTTCTGTTGAACATATTTTAGCCCTTTTACAGTTTTGGGTTCCGAGGATTGCTGACTGGAGTTGTCTTGGAGCTGTGTCACAGACTTTCTGTAGTCTTAAAGGTAAGATAAGTAATTTGATTTAAATTTTCCCAGGATACAAAGAATTTTCACATATCCATCTCATATGCCGGTGGTGTGAAGTCCTCCTAAATAATATCACTAATCAATAGAGGGAGGAAATAGGATAGAGGTAATGTATAATTTCTCCATGCCTTTGCTTCCTCACATACTTCTAAGAAAGTACAGGCTCTACCAAGGTCTCTGAACACATGTTACAGGACAAAGTGTTTGTAGTTTTGCTTTAATGTATTGGACCACTCTGAAGTATACTTTCATATGCAGAAGTTACATTCTATTATTTTCTGCTTCTTCTATTCTCTCCCTCTCTCTCTCTCTCTCTCTCTCTCTCTCTCTCTCTCTCTCTCTCTCTCTCTCTCTCTCTCCTTTCATCTCATCAGACCACCAAGGATTAAAACTAGAACTCAACAACAACAGAAACAACAGAAAGCCTACAAAATAATAATGGAAACTGCACAACTCCCTACTCAATGACCTCTGGGTCAGGGAAGAAATAAAAAACAATGAAATTCAAGACCTCATAGAATTTAATGGAAATGAAGGCACAAAGTACTAAAACTTATGAGACAAAATGAAAATAGGGCAAAGAGGAAAATTGACAGCACTAAGCGCCTTCATAAAAAATTGGAGAGATCCCATACCAACAATTAACAGCACACCTGAAAGCTCCTGAAAAAAAAAAGAAGAAGTAGAAGACTGGAAATCATCAAACTCAGGGCTGAAATTACTAAATTAGGAACAAGGAAAACAATTCAAAGAATCAAAGAAACCAAGAGTTGGTACTTTGAGTAAATCAACAAGATAGAAAATCCTTAGACAAACTAACTAAAAGGCAGAGGAATAGTACTCAAATAAACAAAATCAGAAAAGAAAAGGGAGACATAACAACAGACACCTAGAAATGCAAAGAATCATTAGTTCTTAATTTGGAAGACCGTATGTCATAATATTTGAAAATCTAAATGAAATAAACAAACTTTCTAATTTTCTGATAGATTCTACTTAGAAAATTTTAATACAGATCAGATAACCAAATTAAATATTCCTATATCTCCTGTGGAAATAAAAGCAGGCATCAAAAGTCTCCCAACCACACACACAAAAAAAAAGTCCAGGGTAAGATGTTTTCAGGGCAGAATCCTACCTAATTTCAAAGAAAAGCTAATACCAAATTCTTTTCAAACTACAAAATAGAAACAGAAGGAACATTACCAAACTCATTCTATGAGGCCATAGTCACTGTGCTACCTAAAGCAAACAAAGAAAGAGAATTTCAGACCAATTCCCTTTATGAACATTGATGTAAAATACTCAATAAAATACTCACAAATGGGATACAAGAACATATCAAAATATCATTCAACATAACCCAGTAAGCTTCATCCCAAGCATGAAAGGGTGGTTTAATATATAGAAATCCATCAATGTAATCCACCATATAAACAAACTGAAAGAAAAAACACAGATGCAATAATCTCCGTAGATGCTGAGAAACTATTTCACAAAATCCAACACCAATTCATTTTTAAAATCTTATAGAAAGCATGGATACAAGTCACATACCTAAACATAGTAAAGGCAATATACAGCAAGGCTATAGCCAACATCAAACTAAATGGAAATAAACTTAAATCAAGTCCTCTGAAATCAGGGATATGACAAAACTGTCTCATCTCTTCTTGTCTCTTCAATAAAGTACTTGAAGTCCTAGCTAGAGAAGACAACTAAAGAAAATTAAGGGTATAAAATTGTAAAAGAAATCAAAATATCACTATTTGTAGATGATATGATAGCATGCATAATGGACCCCAAGAATTCTATCAAGGAACTCTTACAGATGATAAACACCTTCAGTTGAAAAAAATCAGTGGCCTTCTTTTATACAAAAGATAAAGAGGCTGAGAAAGAATTCAGGGGAAAAGCACCCTTCACAATAGCTAAAAAAAAAAAAAAAAAGCAATTGAAAACCATGTATGAAGAAAGTCAAGTCTCTGAAGAAAGAAACTGAAGAAGATACAAAAGGATAAAACCTATCCCATTTCCATGAATCAGTTGAATTAACATAGTAAAATGGCTATCTTATGAAAAGCAATCTACAGATTCAACACAATTCCCATATAAATGCTAACACAATTCTTTACAGACCTTAAATGTACAATTCTAAATTCCATATGGGAAAACAGCAGCAACAAAAACAATAGAAGATCTTCTGGAGTTATCTCCATCCATGATCTCAAGCTGTACTACAGAGCAAGAGTAATAGAAACAAAATGATACTGGCATAGAAACAGACAGGTGACTCAGTTAATTGAACTGAAGGCTCAGAAATAAACTCATGTAACTATGGGTACTTGATTTTTGATGAAGAAGCCAAAACCAATGGAAAAAAGATAATACCTTCAAAAAATGTTGCTGGTGTAACTTGATGTCTACTTGTAGAAAAATGCAAGTAAACACTTAATTATCACCCTGCCAAAAGTTAAAGTCTATGTGAATTAAAGACTTCAACATAAAACCAGACACATAAAGTCTATTAGAAAGGAAGTGGAGAAGAGCCTTGAGCTCATTGGCACAGGAGCCAATTTCCTTAATAGAACACCAACAGTTTGGGCTCTAATACTAACAATTAATAAATGGAACCTCAAGAAATTCTAAAGCTTCTGTAAGGCAAATGACACAGTCAGTAGAACAAAAAGACAGTCTACAGACTGAGAAAAGATCTTTACCAACCCTACATTTGACCAAGGGTTATAATCCAAAATATATAAAGAACAGAAGAAAATAAACACCACCAAACCAAATAATCCAATGAACTGGGGGATCTACCTGTTGTTCAAATCTTTGTATGCTACTTTCCCCTGCCTAATTCTCACTCTACAATTGGCAAAAAGCCACAATCAGCAATATCCACACCCCTAGCCTTTACTCTATGCTGCCTTAGACTTTTTCCCTGGCTGCTTACCATTTTAGGTGGAAAGTTTATCTTTGCAATATAAAGTTTTGAAAGGAAATATGTGCATGATTGATTTCCCTATTGTACTCATAATTACAAAGATAAAAGCAGATAATATAAAACCTCATTTAGTAAATAATAAATTCAGAGGTATCAATTAAAAATTCTTTTAAAAATATTTTTTATTGAAAAATAAAATCACTCATATTACGTCTCCATTCCCCTTCCCTATGACTATGACCTCCTCCCCTGATCTGCCCATCAACTAAAAATTCTTAGCATGTATTTATACATACTTTATCATTTACCATTGCCATGTCACTAAACCTCAAAAGATGATTTTTCACTTGGCATATATTTGGATGAAAGAAGGTTGGGAAATTTCCATCACTCAACAGAAATTCATGGAATGAAGTTTCCATCTCGAGTAAGTCTAAATTGCTTGTACTTGAAATGTAGTGTTGATGTGTGAGTAGTTTCATTTTGAAACAAAATTCAAAACAAATTTAAGTCTGAAAATCTAGTTTCCTATCAAGATAAGCTATTATATGTTATGAATAATTGCTACAATAACATTTTTAAATATTTTATTAATTTATTCATATTACATCTCAATTGTTAACCCATCCCTTCTATCATCCCATTCCTCCCTCCCTCTTGCTTTCCCCAACTCCTCTCCCCTATGTCTGTGACTGAGGGGGACCTCCTCCCCCTGTATATGTTCATAGGGTATCAAGTCTCTTCTTCGTAACCTGCTATCCTTCCTCTGAGTGTAACCAGGCCTCCCCATCCAGGGGACATGGTCAAATATGGGGCATTAGAGTTCGTGTGAAAGTCAGACCCCACTCTTCACTCAACTGTGGAGGATGTCCTGTCCATTGGCTAGATCTGGGTTCGAAGTTTACTGCCTATTTTGTCCTTGGCTGGTGCCATAGTTTGAGCAGGTACAGTAACATTTTTATGTCCTAGAAATATTCTGTATACTAATTGTGGTAGTTTTTATGAGAAACATCCTATATAAACTCATTTATTTGAAGATGGGCATCCTGGCTAATTGTGCTATTTGGGGAGGTTATACAACTTTTAGAAATAGGAACTTTTATAAGACATATGTCACAAATGCAAGCTTTGGAAGTTTATAGGCCCACCCAACTTCTACTACACTCTGTTGGTTTTCTGTGTGATCAGATGTGATCAGCTAGCTTCCTCGTTCAGCCATTTGTGACCACACCTCTCACTATTATGGACCCACCTTCTGAAACTGTATATCAAAAGAAGCTCATTTTTTCCTAAATGTTTTTGGTTATAGTACTTTATGAAAGCAACAAAGAAGAATAATGTTTCACAAATTTAGCAACATCAAATTAAATGACAGTATAAATTCATTTTAATGAAACAGAATGCTATAGTGATATTAAAATTTAATTATAATTGTTATATTATTTAGTTTGAAGAAGACATTGGTAAAAGGATCTAGACTTGGCTTTAACAGTGTTTAAATTTTTAACCTTTAAGTCCATGACTTCAATTTCTTCCATGATGTTTTTTTTTTTTTCAAATATATATGTGCGCGCGCGCGCACACACACACACACACACACACAGTCAATTTTTATTCTTATTTTGATGTGAGATTGGTCATATTTCAAAGTTCTTAGTTTATAGCTTCACTACTTTAACAGTATTTTTGGAAGTGTTTAGGCTTGTACTTTCTGTAAGTGAAATCATTGTACTTTATTAGTAAACAGTCATGAAATATGATATTATTCCAAAATTAAAAGCATGACCTGTTTTCTAATACTACTCACTAATCATTTATCTTTATCATAGCTGACCACAATTTGTCTGCTTACTTGAATTTTCTTAGTAGAAATTTGAAATTCTTGATTCTCTACAATTATTTCTCTTGATTCTCCTCTTAGAGATATCTTCAAATTTTCTGTTCTGTTACTTATGACCTTTACATTACATAATGCTGAGTAATGTGGGCTAAAAAGACAATGTAAAGAGAGATATTATGTTAACATACATTAATATGTGTATATGTGTAATGCAATTTGTACCTTAACACTACACTGTTAAGATAAATTGAAAATATTTTTGTGTTAGTATGTGGGCTTATATGAGTGTGCATGCAATGGCATGCATATTCATGTGGAAGCCCGAGGTCATTATTGGGATTTTTTCTCAAGATTTGCCACTTTAATTTTTTTTAAATACATTTTT
This sequence comes from Acomys minous, assembly GCF_964271855.1. Taxonomy (NCBI): domain Eukaryota; kingdom Metazoa; phylum Chordata; class Mammalia; order Rodentia; family Muridae; genus Acomys; species Acomys minous. Next base: position 54,875,747 of record NC_140489.1, read on the forward strand.
ATTAATTTATACATATTACATCTCAGTTGTTAGCCCATCCCATGTATCCTCCCATTCCTCCCTTCCTCCCACTTCCCCCCTACTCCCCTCCCCTCCCCTAAGTCTGTGTCTGAGGGGGACCTCCTCCCCCTGAATATGCTCATACGGTATCAAGTCTCTCCTTGGTGACCTATTATCTTTCCTCTGAGTGCCACCAGGCATCTCCATCCAAGGGACATGTTCAAATATGGGGCAGCAGAGTTTGTGTGAAAGTTAGATCTCCTTTCCCACTCAACAGTGGAGAATGTCCATCGGCTAGTCCGGGTAGGGGTTCAAGGTTTTTACTGCCTATTTTTTCCTTGGCTGTTGCCACAGTTTGCAGAGGGCCCCAGGGCCCAGACTCGCCTGTAGTTTCCACTGGATCCTTCCATTTCCTCTTTCTCCCAGGCTTCTCACACCTAAAGTTTCAATAGGATGTCCTCCCCTCTTACCCACTATTCTGGTAGGTACAGTTTTAAGAACTTAAGAAATTAAACGCCACTTTAATTTTTAAGAAAGATCTGTATCTGATTATTGTTGACTTGCTGTTCAGAAAGCCTAAGGAGTTATCCTGTTCCCATCTCCCCAGTTTGGGACTACAGGTTCTGAGTGGCAGCCCTGCGCTTTTATTCAAGCCAAGCTTCTCTACCTTACACAATAAATAATTTATCATCTAAGTCATCCCTCCAGTCTGAAGAAATAATGTATATAAATAATAGTTGAAGAAATATAGCACATTAATAGATTAAAGATTCTATTTTAAAATAACACTTATACCCAAGAGACCATACATTTTAACAAAATCTTAATCAAAATCTTGGAAAGAACTTACATTTTGTAAGTTAAAGTTATTTTTTTAATACATTTTTATTAATTTATACATATTACATCTCAGTTGTTAGCCCATCCCATGTATCCTCCCATCCCTCCCTTCCTCCCACTTCCCCCCCCTACTCCCCTCCCCTATGTCTGTGTCTGAGGGGGATCTCCTTATAATTTCATAATTAAACCGAAAACATGAATGCTGAGAAGAACAGACATCTTACTGAAATTGTTTCCAATTATAAAATGACTCCAATAACCAGGTTACTATCATGTTATAAGTGTGAATAATCATATTGAAGAAAATAATTGTGGTGGTTAATATTGACTATGAGCATGATAGGATCTCCAATCACGCAGGAAATATCCCTTTAGGGATGACTGTGAGGAACTACTTTGATTAGGTTAGTTGGGAGGGGGGACAGCATTGCCTTGGCAGGGGTACTGAAGTGCTTAAAAAACAGACAGCTGGAGCACCAGCATGCATTACCCTCTACTTCCTGACTACACACAGTGAGCTGAATCCTACTGCTCTATAATTTCTCTAGAGTAGGCATCCACTCAAATCAAGGAAACCCTCTCTGTCTTTAGGTGCTTTCATTTAGGTAGGTCACCAAAGCAAAAATTAAAAACAATTAGCACAATTACTGCAAAAATTCACAAAAATGAAAGAAATAAATGCATTGTATACCTGCATAATTTATATGCTCCAATGGAATAAATTATTTTATTTTATAACTATTTCTTAAAAATATTTTAGACTAGTTATGAGTTACATGGGGGAATGCAGTGTACTATTTTCATCTCTGTCTCTTAGTCAATGAAATCATCAGCTGATCAGGATTAAGATGATGTAGAAATAAACTTTACTCTTTGATAAATTTGTGACATAGCATGGTGTATGAAACATGTAGCATGGAAAATACTATTAAATCCATCTTTGTAAAATTCAATTTGTCATTCCCCCAAGTATTGCTAAATTTCAAAAGATATTATTTTCTGTTAAGAAAAGCCACTAGTTGACACAATTAGTATGAAAAGATGATGTTAGATGATTCATACTCCAGATCAGTATAAGAGTTTGTTTGTGACTGTAGGGAGGTTTTGACATATACTGAAGGTGAAAATTAGGTGGAGTTTAGAATTTTACTATATGACTCACTAGCCCAGAATTAAGTTACAGAAGAAGCCATTTATCATTTCTTTCATAATTTTGTAAGTTTCCAACCACATCATTTAAAGTGTCTAGAGAAAAATAAAAATGGACATTTCTTTACAATTTTTAAAGAAAAATTTTATGAATTTCCCCCTTTTTATGGACTAAGGTTTCTCACAATGTGTAGTAATTTTATTATAATTGGAAATTTTATGTCACTTTTCTTTGAGCAGTGGGTGCCCACTTGCATATCTGGATTGCTAAGATGCTGGAAATGTCTCCATGGCCTGCTCATTGCCAATAGTACAGTTGCTAGGGGCTGTTTAAGGAATCCTTAGGAATATCATGATAGAAATTACTTAAGCCTTGCCGTTTTGAACTTTTGTTCATTGGGACCTGAATGGTCATATTCGCAAAGCCTTGCTTGAGTGCCATCCTGTGGTGTTTTCTCTTATGGTCTAACTCAGACTCTCCCCAAATCAGTTGCAGGCTTAGGTTATGTTAAATCCTTAAGATGAACAGAGACGTGAAGTGCTTGATTAGATCTCAGATAGAACAAAGGAAATGGCTCAGACATGGCTTAATTACTATGGAACAGGTTATAGCTTCTTGCTTACAAATGTGACTGCATGATCCTGACATAAGCCACAAAGCAAGACCAAGTAGAGTTATTCTTAAATGTTCTGTTTGAATTTCATATTTCAATGGCTCCTGGATAGAGAAAGATTTGGAGGCTGACCAGATTTAACACAGTACTGGTTATAAAGGCTTATTGCTTAAAAGGAAGCAAATTTTGCAGCAGTGTTTTCAGATGACCAAGGTCTTTGAAGTAATATATTTTAGATGTTACATGCTGCCATTACGCAAATATTATGACATTAAGTCAATTACATTTTTATTAACATGATATGATAGGTCTGAGGAGGTAACTCTGTTGTTAGAGTGTTTTTCTAACATGAACAAAGCTGTGGGTTTGATACCTACCATGACATAACCCAAGCATGATAACATACTCCTGTAATCTCATCAGTTAAGTGGTAGAAACAGGAAGATCATAAACTGAAGGTCAACTTCTGATGCATTTGGAGTTCAAAGCCAGCTGAGTGTGAAAAATAGGATGGAGGGTGAACAGGAGGAAACAAAGAAGAGAAAGAGAGAGAGAGAGAGAGAGAGAGAGAGAGAGAGAGAGAGAGAGAGAGAGAGAGAGAGAGAGAGATGGGGGTATGTGATATGAGTAAATCACCTTCTTCCAAGAAAAGTATGCCTAACAACTTCTCCTGGAGCCCTTGCTACTTTACAATCAGCGGGTTGTTTTGTTTCCATTGACTCTTTGTTTTGTACTAGGAATGTTAATGCATTAATATAATTTAATTACATTCATCTTACCATCATTTAAGAATTTAAAATCTCCTAACCAATATTCTTGAAATGTCTAATGGATAAATTTTCAAAGTATTTTTCTGTCAATTTGATAAAACAAACACATGTTTTTAGAACAACATAAACCTTTAAAATGTGTCAAAGCTTTTACATTTTTTTGAAAAAATAATCTCAGTTCACAGAATTTAAGACATGAATTATTATAAACATATTTTATTATGGGTAAAAGAATATCTCTAAGACCACATGAGAGCTGAACTGTAACCTAGAACTAAAATGTTCCTTTGTCACTTTCTAAAATATGTATCAGTCAGTCTTTATCTATAGTTAAGACAGGACTAAATATCACAGAACAATGTTCCCTTCATGTAAGAACATATGATAAATGTATAATTGCATAAAAATAAAATATAAATTCTAACACCTTGCATATCTATAATCACAGTGTTATTTTATTAATGTCTGAATTACACTTTCCAGAATGCAAGGCTTATAAGTAACATTTGTTTCTTATTCTTTGTAGGCGATAGTTCATATACGTCATTGTTCACTTAAATAGAAGAAATAATTAAAATGTGGACTAAGTGTCTAAGTGTTCCTTTCAGTTCTGAATCATTTCAATTAATACAATTTTTCTTTGATGATAAAAGCATACTTTCATAGACTCAAGTGGGCTTTCTTTAACGCCAATGTCACACTTGCTTCTTTGTATTTTACAGAATAACAAAAACCCTGTTAAAGGTTAGAGAATTATATCAAGAGCCACCTTCTGTCAATTTTGTATTGCTGTTTCTAAAAGAAATCCTGCCATAGTACAATCCTTCTTTTATACATTCCTGCTGACCAGAAATGAATTATATGCCTTTTTCTCAAGTATAGTGCCGAGAACCTTGACATTTGCAGCTTGAAAGCTACTAGAATTTCACCTGGTGCATGGATATTTTAATGAATACTTCCTCATTTTATTTTCTACTTACAGTTTTCTATTTTCATTCTTCAAACTTAAACATTAAAACATATGAAATATTTTCTGGAACTCATTTGCCTCATTCATACTGTACTTTCAATAACCCTATGCACTTTACGCATAATTTCCACTCTCCTCTTTTTTTTTTTTTTTGACATTTTAAAATTTCTATACCCCCAAATAACCATCTGAAAATGTAATATTTTTCACTCCTAACATGGAGCCAATTTGCTATAGCATGGATTTTGAAAGCACATCTTTTTTATTCTCCATCTTATAATCTAATAGAATGTGTGTATCCCTGTTTGACTAAATTTCACAAGTTCTTAAGGCTAGATTGATAAATTTTAGCCATCTGTGGTTGCTGCTGCTGGCTGCGATGATGACCATTGCTTTGGTATGTGAAACTGGAGATCATACTCACCATCATTATGCCCATTCAATCAAGCAGGCTTCTCCAGGCTAAGATTTAAGCATTGTCAAACTGTAAAAGATTTCACTACATGGCGTTGTGGCAAAAGTTTATATGTGAACATGTGTATACTACCAAAGCCTTGGGATATATCTTTGATCATATAAATGCCAATAGATATCAAATAATGCAAATACAAACCAACTGTATTATGTCACCCAAAGGAAATGACATCAGAGAATATGGTTATCTGTATTTTATTTAGTAAGACAACCCTCAAAACTCTGACTTTAATAATCTGAACAGAACTGAATTAGAAAAATTGTATTTTGAAATAATAAATTTTATAATGTATTTGCTTTACTCTGTAAGAAAAACGATATCAGTTACTAAAGATGCACAGAGAATAATTTTTAAAAAAGCATCCTCCAAAAAAAATAAGTTGGAGCTCATGTCTGAAACATCAGTTCTATGGAGAATTTATAAAGTTTTGTAAAAATTAAAATAAAGTTGAATGGACAGTTTCTATCTCTTAAGTGTATCTTAAACAATATGTTTGAGGCATTTGTGAGAAGCATGGGAGCCAGAAAGTGAGCAGAACAGATGCTCCTGACATACAAGAAATGGATATTAGAAAAACTCTTTGATTTGAAACCTCAGGCACATAGTATATGAGAAAATATACAAAACAAATATTGATATCATGATCTCTGGTATCTGGGGCATCATGTGGAAATAAAACCATTGTAGTTATAACGAACAGAAAACTAAATGATACTATGGTAGAAAAGACCTCAGTGATTTATGACTGATATTCTAATAAGAAAAGGCTACTCAAAGACATGCTCAGTAAAAGATGCCTATTTGCTACAGGGTCAGAAACTTAACTGATCACTTTTCTTCTTCTTTCTTTCTTTCTTTCTTTCTTTCTTTCTTTCTTTCTTTCTAATGTCTGGTGTCCTCATAGCTATAGCTTTTAGACCACGTGGAAATTAGATTTATGGCATTCTCATGTCTTTATGATAAGATATGTGCTTGGCCCATGTTCTAGTTTAACTTCTATTGGTGTGCTATACCACTTTCCAAAAGCAACTTGGGATATAAAATGGTTTTTGTGACTCACAGGTTGAAAGAGTCTTTCAAGGGAAGACAAAACAAGAATTCAAAGCATGAATATGGAAACAGGAATTGACTCATACCCCATGGAGGAATGCTTCTTAATGGCTTACTTCTAGGCTCAGATTCCATCACCTTTCTTAGATATTCCCGGCCCGCCTGCCTAGGGATACTACCAGCCACTGTGGGTTAAACACTACTAGATTAGTTAGAAATTAAAAAAAAAATGTCCGTGCAGACGTGTCCACGAACAATTAAGATGATCATAATTCCTCAATAGAGTTTGTTTTATAACACATGTTGGGCCAATGGATTATCCATTACAGTTCTATCTCATCAGCTTGACACAAAAAGACACAACTATTACACTTTTCTGGTTTAGAAGAGTTTGTACTAATATCATTTGATAAAATACACTACAACTTAAAAGTCTCACAGACATCAAAATGTTTAATACTTTAATAGTTCATGCTCTCCTTGAAATGTCTTTTAGCTGTGAACTCCTTTAAATAAATAACAAGTGATATACTTTCATATTCTATGAATCTTGCACAGTTATAATAAAAAACAAATCTAATAGTATAAGCAGTTTAGTAATTAATGTCTGGGACTCATTAATAGGCTTCTGGGCTCCAAAGGCCTTTGAAAGTCCCACTTTTAAGACTCTGCAAATCAATTGTGGGTAGTTCTACTCTTCTACCTCTCTGCCTTCTACAACAGAAACAAATTTTCTAGTAGATCCAATCTGTCTTTACTCCATATTTATCACATCCTTGGTGGTCATCCCAAGGGTTTAGTATCACCAATTTTCAGGAGACTCCAATGCAACTGCAATTATACTTTAAGTTTCCTCTACTGGCTGCTTCAAGAATGATGACACCAACACCAAAACTAACTGTCTCTTCACTACTTGCTTAATTCTGGAGTCTTCACTGAAACCAAGGCTGCATCATTCCCAATGATGTGTTCCTCTGGACTGTCACATGGTTCCAAGAATCACCTGTTCTCCATGACATTTTCACACCTTTAAAACAATAGTCTAATACATTATTTTCCAAGACTGTTACCAGCTTGATGTTCAGCCTTTGCATTGGAATGGTCCATACATCTTGTGTGGTGAATCTGAGTAAATATTCTGTACCATATCTTTCTTGATGATATACATATTTTTCCATCAGTAATCTAGAATGGTGACATTGAATAACAAAATGATGACCGGTGCCAAATGTCTAACCTCTTATTCTGCCACTTTCACACCAATCATATTACCCTAAAACCCGAAAAAGTCTCAAAAAATAAATCTGAACACAGCAAAATGCATTGTTTTCTGTAACACAAATAATTGACATTGTATATACTTATCGTTCTGTTTTATAATGAATTATACAAATAAAAAAACAGAAAAATTCAGACTAAAGATTAGAGGGTCTTATACAAATTAAACATGGGAGCAGGTTCAGCAGCTGTGACAGGGGATAAATCTGATCCTCCATCTGGTTTTTTAAATTAAGGTTTACTGTAAAACAGCTATGCCTATTAATTTGCATATTCTCAATATCTATAATGGCAGAAGACTGCTACATGGCTTTCAAAGATTAATATGCATATTATCTGACCATTTACAGAAAAGCTTACTGACTGTAAAGCAAAAACCACACCTCTTTCATGTTTGGGTGAGCTGAAGAGCAAAAGCTTACTTTGAAGTGTCTCTAAACCATAATGAGCGAATGAAAAGCAGCTCAGCTGGGTATATTCCTATAATCTCAGTACTCAGGGAGGCAGAGGCAGGCAGATCTCTGTGAGTTCGTGGCCAGCCAGGTCTACAAAGTGCATCCAGAATAGCCTCAAATACACAGAAAACCCCTGTCATGAAAAACCAAACAAAACCCAGCTCCATGTCAGATGTTGATTCTTAAATACACTACAGGAAGTTTATGTGGCCCCACATGGTATCACCTGAACATGCAAGATCTGTGTAAAATTGTATTTGTGCATATAACTAAACAAAAAATAGAAAAGGTGGAAGCCAGCCTATTCTAAAGTACCATTGAAGAATGGGGCATGGAAGGACCCAGAGGGTTCAGGAGCCCCACAATGAGACTATCAAGGCTGGCAGATCTGGACCAGGATGACCTGCATAAACTATTGCGCCAACCAAGGGCAGTGCATGCAGTAAACCTAGACACCCTGTTTAGATCTAGCCAACAGACAACTTGTTGTTCATGGTTGTGAGGAGAACAGGGACTGCCTTTGACATGAACTCTGGTGGCTCCAATTTAATCACTTCCCCTTGGTGGGGAGGGCCACTAACACACAAGGGAGGAAGCAGGTTGTAGGGATGAGACCTGATAGGCTGTGGTTGTATGGTGGGGAAGGAGCTCTCCTTCTGTCAGAGGTCTACGGGAGAGGAATAGGACAGAAGAGGGAGAGAGGGTGGGAACAGGAAGATACAAGTGAAGGGATAACATTAAAAAAAAAGAAAAAGTAAAGAACCATGGAAAAGGAATAACTGATGCTATGATTAGTATATTCTAGTAACTGAAATTAGAGACATTTTAGTTCATTTCTTATAGGTAATATACAGATGCTGCTATCAGTAGGATGTGTACCAGAGAAAAGAAAATTTACAATTAAAAATTGTGTTCATAAATTAGGGAACATTTTAAAAATATAAAACCATATATTTCTACAAATATTGATTTTAATTATGTAATTAAAGTAATATGACATAATTAAAATGATTCATTTTCTAAAGAATGCTTTGAAATAAATAATAAATGCCATTTAATAATTTCACAGATCAGTAAAACAAATGACCTAAACAATATAACCATCTAACCATAAGCCATTACCTATAATCCTAATTATATTTTATGTTATTTATTCCCAATATATTTATATTTCTTATTAATTGACTATTTATAAACTTTCAATATTTTGATTATTTCATTAGAGTTTTCAAAAGTAGGTTAAGTGGTAATTCAGCTTAAGTTACTCAAATAACAAAAGCTATTAAAAGCCCTTTTGTGATTTTTTTCCTATATCAATTCTTTTCTTTAGCAGAGTAAGATTGGAGTGTTAAAGACTAGAGTTTGTCAATATTGTCCTTAATTTATGAACAAACAAAATTCTAGTCTGAAAGTTCCTTTTTATTACTATTGCTTTGTAATAGATCATGAAATCTAGAATTACAATCTCTGCACCATTGCTCATTTTGCTCATAATTGGTTTGAGTATCAAGTGTCTGTCATCTTTTGTTTGTTTGTTTGTTTGTCAAAATACACATATGCACTCCTCAGAAGTATGATAACTAATATCATTAAAATCAAGAACTGAAGTAAAAAGAAAAAATATGTGAAAACAAACAAAATTTAATTTTTAAATATTATATTGACACAAAAGAAATAAGAAGGGATACTGAAAATATTCTGAGATAAATGGAAAAGGAAAGCATCATATAAATTTTGTGCTTTGAGGAATGCTTAAAATCATAATCACATTTTTAAAAAAACTAAAATCATATAACCAAAAAATGTAGAACAAAAAGTGAAAATTGGGATTTAAACAGATGTTATTACTATCAACAAAAGATAAATATCATAATTTAGTCCTTTTAAAAATAGCACTAATAAAAATTGACCATTATAAAATTAATAATTTACTTCAAAAAATGATATGATGGAGAATTAATAAAACATTTCACAAAGTAAGAAAAACTTGTGAAATCACACCTATAAACAGCATAGTTTTCACAATAGAAAACAGCTATATGTATAATAAATACACAAGTATATTCAAAACGTACTAAAGGATATGAATAAGGACTTCTCCAAACACACTTTTATTGATTTATTATAATTTATTCACATTACATCCCGATTGTTATCTCCTCACTTGTATCTTCCCATTCCCACCCTCCCTCCCTCTTCTGCTCTATTGCTGCACACCAGACCTCTGACAGGGGGCAGAGTGGGGGTGCAGAGGGGGCAGATTTGACCACAGCCTACCAGATAGCCTGCCTCCACTTCCTCTGTGTACCCACAGTGTCTTCCGCTAAGGAGAGGTGATCATATCGGGAACATCAGAGTTCATGTTAGAGGCAGTCTCTGCTGCCCCCACAACTGTAGAGAATGCGCTGTCCATTACCTATACATGAACAGGGGCTCTAAGTTCTCTTCAGGCATTTTCCTTGGTTGGTGCAACAGTTTTTGCAGGCCCCCATGATTCCAGACCCACCAGTCTTGATGGTCTCCTTATGGGGTTCCTGAACCCTCTGGGCCCTTCCACACGCCTTTCTTCCATATCACTCTCAGTGCTCTTTCCGGAGACCAGCAGATTCTCAATCACTCACTAGGTGGAGTCTCTCAGAGGACATTTATGTTGGGCTAATATCCACTTATAAGTGAATTTATTCCATGTGTGTCTTTCTGGGTCTGGGTTACCTCACTAAGGATGATCATTTGTAGTTCCATTCATTAGCCTGAAAACTACAAGATTTCCTTGCTTTTGATGGCTGAATAGTATTCCATCATGTAAACGTACCACATTTTCTTTATCCATTCTTCAGTTGAGAAACATCTAGGTTGTTTCCAGATTCTGGATACTATGAGTAAAGCTGCTATGAACATAGCTGAGCAAATGTCCTTGTTGTGTAGTGGACTATCTTTCAGGTATATTCCTAAAACTGGCATAGCTGGGTCTTGAGATAGAATTATTCCTAGCTTTCTGTGCCAGTGCCAGATTGATTTCCAGAGTAGTTTTATAAGTTTGCACTCCCATCAGCAATGAAGAAGTGTTCCCTTTCTCCACATTCTCGCTCACATATTCAGTCACTTGAATCTTACCCATTCTGGTAGGGGGAAGAAGGAATCTCAAAGATGTTTTGATTTTTACTTCCCTGATAGCTAAAGACCTTGAATATTTCTTTAAGTGTTTCTTGGCCATTCTATGTTTCTCTTTTGAGAATTTTCTGTTTAGCTCTGTATCCCATTTTTTAATAGGATGGTTTTGTTTGGAGGTTATTAATTTCTAGAGTTCTTTGTAAATTTTGGATATTAGACCTTTATGGATTTAGGTTGGTTAAGATCTTTCCTCAGTCTGCTAGCTGTCATTTTATTCTGTTGACAGTGTCCTTTGCCTTATATTTCCTGAGGTCCCATTTGTTAATTGTTGATCTTAGAAACTAACCTGTTGTTATTCTGTTCAGGACGTTGTCTCCTGAGTCCAAGGCTCATCCCAACTTTTCTTTTTACAGGTTTAGTGCTTCTGGTTTTATGTTGAGGTCTTTAATCCACTTGGACTTTAGTTTTGTGCAGGATGATAAATATGGTTCTCTTTGCATTTTCCTACATGTAGAATAAAGCACCATTAGTTGAAGATGTTATCTATTTTTCCATTTTTATGGTTTTGGATTCTTTGTCAAAAATCAAGTGTCCATAGGTGTGTAGGTTTCTTTCTGGTTTTCAGTTCCATTACATTGGTCACCGAGCCTCTTTGTATTCCAGTACCATGCTGTTTTGATTACTGTTGCTTTACAGTCCAGCTTGACATCAGGGATGGAGATTTTTCCAGAAGATCTTTTATTCCACAGAATTGTTTTAGCTATTCCAGGTTTCTTGTTTTTCCATATGAAGTTGATGATTGCTCTTTCAATGCCTGTAAAGAGTTGTTTACTTATATAGTTACTTAATTTTTGACAGAGAATTCAAATCTGTTCAATGGAAAAAAATTAGCATCCCCAACAAATGCTGCTGGTTTAACTGGATGTCTACATCTAGAAAAATGCAATTAGACCCATATTTGTCACCATAAAGAAAACTCAAGTCTAAGGAGATTAAAGTCCTTAACATAAAAGCAGAGACACAAAATCTATTAGAAAAAAGTGGGAAGAGCCTGGAACACATTAGCACATAAGACAACTTCTTGAACAGAACACCAACAGCCCATGCTTTAAGGCCAACAATTAATAAATGGGACCTCATGAGGCTGAGAAGCTTCTGTAAAGCAGGAAACACTGTCAACAGAACAAAGTGACAGCCTACAGACTGGGAAAAGATTGTCAACAACCTTACATCTGACAAAAGTCTAATATGCAAAATATATAAAGAACTCAAGTAATTAAACACCACCAAACCAAATAACCTAATTAAGGCTCAGAATTAAATGGAGAATTCTCAAGTGAGGAATATTAAATGGCTGAGAAATACTTAAAGAAATGCACAATGTCTTTAGTCATCAGAGAAATGCAAATCAAAATGACATGGAAATTCCATCTTACACCCATAAGAATGGCTAAGATCAAAAGTTCAAGTGACACCACAAGCTGGTGAGGATATGGAGAAAGAGGAACACTCCATCATTGTTGCTGGGAATGCAAACTTGTACAACCACTTTGGAGATCTATCTGGTACTTTCTCAGAAAACTAGATATAGGAATTCCTCAAGACCCAGCTATTCCACTCCTTGGAATATACCCAGAAAATGCTCCACCACAAAACCAGGACATATGGTCAACCATGTTCATAGTAGCTTTATTCATAATAGCCAGAACCTGGAAACAACCTATATGTCCCTCAGTTGAAGAATGGATAAAGAGACTGCAGTACAGTTGCACTATGGAATACTACACAGCTTTAAAAAGCAAGGAAATCCCAAAATTTTTGGACAAATGGATGGAACTAGAAAGGACCATATGAGTGATTTAACACAGAAGCAGAAAGACTCACATGGTATATATTCACTTATAATTGGGCACTACCCCAAAAGGCATGTCCCACGAAAGTCTTCACTTACCAGGAGATTGGGATAGATGTGAGGACATCCTACTGAGACTCTAGGTAAGAGAAGTATAAGAGATGGGGAAATAGAAGGATCCAAAGGGTCCTAAAAATCTACAAGAAGAACATCTTCATGGGTGGATTGGGGCCTAGGAGGTTCTGCTCAAACTACTGCATTAACCAAGGACAATACAAGCAGTAACATTGAATCTCTGCTCTGATCTACCTAATGGACAAGACTTTCTCCACGGTTATGTGAAGAGCGGCAACTGACTCTGACATGAACTCTGGTGCCCCATATTTGACCACCTCCCCTTGGTGGGGAAGCCTGATGGCATTCAAAGAAAGAATAAGCAGGCTAACAAAGGAGACTTGATAGCCTATGACCATATAGTGGGGGAGGAGGTCTCCCTTGGTCTTAGACCTAGGGCTTCCAGATGGCTGTTAAGTTTCTTGTATGAGATATTTCCAATCTCTTTATGAAAGCACTTAGTGCTATGAACTGTCTTCTTACCACTGTTTTTACTGTGTCCCATAATTTTGGATATATTGTACCATCATTTTCACTGAATTTTAGGATGTCCCTAATTTATTTTTTTTTTATTTTTTCCCTGGCTCAGTTGCCATCAAGCAGAGAGTTGTTCAGTTTCCATATATGTGTACGATTTCAGTTTTTCTGTTGTTGTTGAGTTCCAGCTTTAGCCCATGGGGGTCTGATAGGATACAAGGTATTACTTCAATCTTCTTATATCAGTTGCAGCTTTCATGGTGACCTATAATATGGTTAATTTTGGAGAAGGTTCCTCAAGATGCTGAGAAGAAGGTATGATCTGTTGTGTGTGGGTAGAAAGTTCTGTAGATATCTGTTAGTATTAGTTATGTAGATTTTTTTCATTGGTATCTGTGAGTGCCATTATTTCTTGGTTTAGCGTCTGTTTCATTGATGTACCTTTCATGAGAGGGAGGTATAGGGATCAAAGTGTGGTTTAAATTTTATTTATGTTTCTTTTAAAAATGTGAATGCCAAATATGAGGCAACAGAGTACATGTGAAAGTCATACCCCACTCTCCACTCAACTGTGGAGAATGTCCTGTCCATTGGCTAGATCTGGGTAGGGGTTTAAAGTTTACGGCCTGCATTGTCCTTGGCTGGAGCTAAAGTTTGAGTGGGACTCCTGGGCCCAAATCTGCTTTCAGATTGTTCTACTGGTAGATTTCTAGGACCCCCTGGATCTTTCTACTTTGCTATTCTCCCATGCTTCTCTCATCTAGAGTCCCAATAGGATGTCCTCCCCTCTGTCCCACTTTCCTGGTAAGTGAAGGCTTTCATGGGACATGCCCCTTGGGCTAGTATGCAGATATAAGTGAGTATATACTGTTTGAGTCTTTCTGGTCTGGGTTAACTCACTCATTATGATCATTTCAAGCTCAATCCATTTGTCCACAAATTTCGAGAATTCCTTGTTTTAAAAGCTGAGTAGTATTCCATAGTGTATATGTATCACAGTTTCTTTATCCATTCTTCTACTGAGGGACACTTAGGTTGTTTCCATGTTCTGGCTATTATGAATAAGGCTGCTATGAACACGGTTGAGCAAATTTTCTTGTTGTGTGCTGGAGCATCTTCTGGGTATATTCCAAGGAGTGGGATAGCTGGGTTTTGAGGAAGCCCTATTCCCATTTTTCTGAGATAGCACCAGATAGATTTCCAAAGTGGCTGTACTAGTTTGCATTCCCACCAGCAATGAAGGAGTGTTCCTCTCTTCCCACATCCTCACCAGCATGTGGTGTTGCTTGAATTTTTTATCTTAGCCATTCTGATGGGTGTAAGATGGAATCTCAGAGTTGTTTTGATTTGCATTTCCCTGATGACTAAGGAGGTTGAACGTTTAAGTTTTTCTCAGCCATTTGATATCAAATGCTTTCTCTGCATCCAAAGAGATGATCATGTGGTTTTTTATCTTCAGTTTGTTTATATGATGAATTACATTGATGGATTTCCATATGTTAAACCATCCCTGCATGCCTGGCATGAAGCCTACTTGGTCATGATGAATGATATCTTTGATGTGTTCCTGTATTCGTTTTGCAAGTATTTTATTTAGTATTTTTGCATCGATGTTCAGAAGAGAAATTGGTCTGAAATTTTCTTTCTTTGATGAGTCTTTGTGAGGTTTAGGTATCAATGTGACTATGGCCTCACAGAACGAATTTGGTAATGTTCCATCTCTTTCTATCTTTTAGAGTAGCTTGAAGAGTATCAGTATTAGCTCGCCCTTGAAGGTCTGGTAGAATTCTGCACTGAAAGCATCTGGCCCTGGGCTTTTTTTGGTTGGGAGACTATCAATGATTGCTTCAATTTCTGTAGGGGAAATGGGACTATTTAGCTTGTTTATCTATTCTTCAGTCAACTTTGGCAAGTAAAATTGATCAAGAAAATCATCCATTTCCCTTAGATTTTCAAATTTTGTGGCATATATGCCTTCTAAGTAGGATCTTATGATTCTTTGTATTTCTTCAGTGTCTGTTGTTATGTCTCCCTTTTCATTTCTGATTTTGTTGATTTCAATACTGTCTCTCTGCCTTTTAGTTAGTTTGGCTAATGGTCTGTCTATCTTGTTGACTTTCTCAAAGAACCAGCTCTTGGTTTTGTTGATTCTTTGGACTGTTTTCTTAGTTTCTAATTTGTTAATTTCTCCCCTGAGTTTGATTATTTCCTTTTGGGTGTTTCTGCCTTTTTTTTCTAGGGTTTCCAGTTGTGTCGTTAAGCTACTTATGCGTGATGTTTCCAATTTCTTTTTAAAGGCACTTAGTGCTATGAATTTTCCTCTTAGCACTGCTTTCAATGTATCCCACAAATTTGGGTATGTTGTTCCTTCATTTTCATTGAATTTCAGAAACTCCTTGATTTCTTTCTTTATTTCTTCCCTGACCCAGGTGTCATTTAGCAGAGAGTTGTTTAGTTTCCATGTACTTGTAGGCTTTTTTTTTATATCTGTTGTTGTTCAATTGCAGCCTAAGACCATGGTGATCTGATAGGATACAAGGTATTATTTCAATCCTCTTGTATCTGTTGAGGCCTGCTTTGTGACCTACAATGTGATCAATTTTGGAGAAGGTTCCATGGGGTGCAGAGAAGAAGGTATATTCTTTCTTGTTTGGGTGAAAGGTTCTATAGATATCTGTTAGATCCATTTGACCCATGGCATTGGTTAATGATGTTATTTCTTGGCTTAGTTTCTGTTTCAATGACTTATCCTTCAGTGACAGTGGGGTGTTGAAGTTTCCCACTATTATTGTGTGGGGATCAATGTGTGGTTTAAGCTTTTTTAGCAGATCTTTTACAAATGTGAGTGCCCTTGTATTGGGAGCATAGATGTTCAGAGTTGTGATGTCATCTTGGTTGACTTTACCTTTGATGAGTACGAAGTGTCCTTCTGCATCCCTTTTGATTAATTTTGGTTGAAAGTCTATTTTGCTCGATGTTAAAATGGCTATGCCTGCTTGCTTCTTGTGACCATTTGCTTGGAATAATTTTATCCAACCTTTTACCCTGCGGTAATGTCTATCGTTATGGGTGAGATGTGTTTCTTGAATGCAGAAGAATGTTGGATCTTTTTTATGCACCCATTCAGTTAGTCTGTGTATTTTTATTGGAGAATTGAGACCACTGACATTGAGAGATATTCATGACCAGTGACTGTTAAGAGTCTTAATTTTGATGTTGGTTCCAGTCGAGCATTTGTGTAGTTGTGTTTTTGCCGTGGTATAGTTATCAGTTTCCTGAGTAGTTTTGATTGTAGCTTGTCCCTTTGGGATGGAGTTTTCCTTCTAGTACCTTCTATAAAGCTGGATTTGTGGATAGGTACTGTTTGAATTTGTTTTTGTCATGGAATACTTTGTTTTCTCCATTAACTGTTATTGATAATTTTGCTGGGTAAATTAGTTTGACCTGGCATCTGTGGTCTCTTATGGTTTGCAGGATCTCTGTCCAGGCCCTTCTGTCTTTGATGGTCTCTGCTGAGAAGTCGGGTGTAATTCTGATAAGTTTGCAATTATACGTTATTTGGCCCTTTTCCCTTGCAGCTTTTAATATTTTTTCTTTGTTCTGTATGTTTTGTGTTTTGATTATTATGTGACGGGCAGTTTTTCTTTTCTGGTCAATTCTATTTGGTGTTCTGTAGGCCTCTTGTATGTTTATAGGCATCTCTTTGTTTAGATTGGGAAAATTTTCTTCTATGATTTTGTTGAAAATAGTTTCTGGGCCTTGGAGTCTGATATCTTCTCATTCTTTAATGCCTATTATCCTCAGATTTCTTCTTTTCATGGTGTCCTTGATTTCTTAGATGTTTTGTGACAGGAGTTTTCCAGATTTGGCATTTTCTTTAATGGTTGCTTCAAGACCTGTGATTGTATCTTCTAGTCCTGGGATTCGGTCTTCCATCTCTTGGATTCTGTTAGAAAAGCTCACCTCTGTGTTGCTCGCCTTCTTCTCTGAGGTCTCACGTTCTCATTTTTCTTTTGTCTGTGTGTTTATCATTGAATCCATTTTCATCTTCTATCTTGAACTGATTTTTTGGTTTCTTTCATCTGATTGTTTGTATATTCCTGAGTTTCTTCCATTGCCTCTTCATAGGTCTTCAGAGCTTCAACCGTTTTCTTGATTTCTTTCATCTGGTTATTTGCATTTTCCTGAAAAATTTCCAATTCCACCCTATGTGCTTCCATTATGTCTCTCACCTGTTTGGCTGAGTCTTCCTGCATTTGATTACGAATTTTATTTGTTTCCTCCATTATCATCCTGAACCCATGACTCTGGGGCTGAACTGTCCACCAAGTCCAGTTTGGGTCTCAAGGCATCACGCAACCCAAATCCTGTCCAGAGTTCCCTCTCCCTCAGCAACTCCCACTGGCCACCGCACCAATCTCCTCCACGGTAAGGCTCTGAGCTGCAAACCTCAGATGACACTGGTGCCACTGGTGCCACTGCTGCTCCGATCTGAGAAAATCTGTACTCCTCCCATGTGCAGGGGCATGCAGATCCTCCGCACCCTGGTCCCTCTGTACTGTGGAGCACTCCTGCTGCCATGGTGTGAGGACCTTGGTGTTCCTGGCTCAGAAATTTGTGTAATTCCCTGAATTGTTCACTGGGGCTTCCAAACACGGCCACACTGCTCGCTGCCATCTTGGATCTCTCCTCTTCTTGTATTTCTTTATGGCTTTTATTAGTGTCTTCCATTACGAGCTTCATAAGGAAAGGTTCGAGGTCATTTTCTTGTATGTCAGTTGTGTTAGAGTGTCCAAGGCTGATTTCATTAGATAACTTGGTTCTGGAGATGCCATATTATTTTATATTTTGGTGTTCGGGTTCTTAAGCTGGGCTTTAGCCATATTTCTGTCTCTGGTGTTGGGTGATATTTTCTAGTGTCATTCACCAGCCTTTGAGAGAACCTAGTGGGTGAGTAGCTATAGGTTTAGGTCCCTTGCCTATGGGGATCATGGAACTCATCAGGTGGATCAGGCAGGTTATCTAAGGTCAGACCTGGATATTTTCCATAGACAAGCTGTGTTACATAAAGTCAGATCCACTTGTGTTCCAGCCCAAAGGGTCTCCTCTGGTCTAGAAGACTCAGGCACTTATTTTTTGTAGCTCACAGTTCAGTCTGAGATACAAAGAGCAGGTGCTGAGCTCTGGTTGCAGCCCTGTGCTTAGACATTGGCACCATGCCTGTGCCTGTGTGGACCGTGGAACTTTTCGTGATTGCCCAGGTAATTGGAGGTCAGACACATTTATGTTCCAGTCCATGGTGTCGCCTCTGGGCTAGAATATCTAGACACTGGTATGTTATAGCCCACAGTTTAGTCTGAGACACAGAACAGAAGTGATACACACAGGCAGGAAAGTGGCTAGAATTTGAGGAGATGCACAGGACTGCAGGGAACCTGGCACTTCTCTGTGGATTTGCCATGTTTCCATAGGCCAGTCCCACCTGTGCTCTACACATTGTGGAACCCTATCACCTGAGAAACAACAGCACTTGTATTTTCTAGTTCTCAGTTTGTTCCTTAGTTCACTACACAGTCAGTGCTGTCCAGAGGATCAGAGAAAATATGTGATCAGTGCTTCTATCTTGGATCCCCTATCTCCAATGACATTTTAAAAGAAACAAGTTTGTTATTTTAGTTTTACATATGTGTAGATATATTAAAAATTCTGGCTTGTTTGGCCAACCTTCTTAACCTATTTTTAACACAGAAATAACAGAAGGAGCACTTGCAAACTTCTTCCACAAAGCCAGTATTTCTCTAATACCAAAATCAGGTAAAGACACAACAAATGAAGAAAACTATAGGTCAATATTCCTGATGAACATTTACTCAAAAATGATCAATAAAATTTTCAAACAGAATAAGACATACTCAAAAATTATACACATGACTAAATTGAGTTTACCCCTAAAATGCAGTCATGGGTCAAGACATATGAATCAATAAATGTAATAAGCCATAAATAGATTTTAAACAAAACTCAGATGATAATCTCAGCAGATACAGGAAAAACAGGTTGACAAAGTCCAATATGCCATTATGATAAATTACCCAATGTAAGAAGGACTATAGGTTACATACGTCATATATTATAGAAATTATATATTGAGAATCCACAGCCAACCTCATTGTAAATGGAGAAAAGTTAGAAGCAACCTGACTGAAGTTAGGAACAAGACAGCAATGCCTTGTATCTTTAGGGCATTTTAAATACTGCTCTTGAAGTACTAGCTGGAACAATAAAGCTACAAAAGGAAAGTTAAAAAAAATAGAAAAATAAATAAAAGTATCCTTAACTACAGATAACAAAATATTTTACATTATTGACCCCCAAATTTCTATCCTAACACTTCTAGAAATGATAACCATATTCAGTAACATGGCAGGGTACAGAATCAACGTATGAAAATAATAAAAGAAAAAGATCATTGACCCAGTACCATACACAATAGCCTCCAATAAAATATCTTAAAATAAATATCTAGTCAAGGAGTTGAAGAACCTTTAAATTAAAACTTTAAACCTCTGAGGAAAATAAATAGACACTGAAAAATGTAAAGACATCCCATACTCAGAGATTGGTAGAATCAATATGGGGAAAGGACCATTTTTCCAAGTGCTATTTATAAATTTAGTGCTATCAAAATAAGACTATCCATCATTCTCTTCACAGAGAGAGGAAAATAACCATCCTAAAATTCATATGGAACTACAACTGATCGCAGATACGAAAACAATATGTGACCAGAAAGAAGAGTGTAGCAAGATTGCTATTCCAGATCTTAATATATATTTCAGAGAATAACAATATAGTATTCCAGATATAATTATATGAAAGATCTTTCTAAGCAGTTCTTTATTTTCTCAAGAATTAAGGCAAATAGCTGTAATCTTAGCACTCAAGGAGGTAGAAGCAGGAATCTATCTGTGAGATTGTGGCCAGCCTGGTCTACAAAGCCAGTCCAGCACAGCCAAGACTATACAGAGAAACTCTGTCACAAAAAAATGAATTAAAAATAATTAAGGTCAAGAATTGACAAGTGAGACATTTTAAAAATAAAGAGGTACTTGTACAGCTAAAGAATCAATCAAGTTGGTGAAGAGAATCTCACAGACAAAAACAGAATCTTTGCCAGCTATACATTTGACAGAGGACTAGTACCAAGTATATATAAGGTATTCAAGAGAGAGAGAGAGAGAGAGAGAGAGAGACAGAGACAGAGACAGAGACAGAGACAGAGACAGAGACAGACAGAGAAAACAGAGACAGAAACAGGGAGAAAGAGAGAGACAGAGACAGAAGCAGAGAGACAGAAAGAATCAGGCAAAGACAGAGACACAGAGAGACACACACAGAGAATCCATTCAAAATAACATCACCTTTGGATTTGAACAAAGAGTTCTCTAAGAAATAAAGAAATGGTTAAAAAATATTGCCCCAAGTGTTCATCTTCCATATCAATTAACAAAATGAAAATCAAAACAAAATTGAGATTTCAACTTATTCCCTTAAGAATGGCAATATTAACAAAAAACTTGCAATAAATACTGTAGTGATTTAAGGAAAAGGGAACCCTGATTTACTGCTGGGTGAATTTGCAAATTTTCCCATCTCCTATGGAAATTAGTATGGAGAATTCATAACAATCAAAAAAATCTATTATATGGCCCAACTACACAACTCCTTGGTGTATGACCATAGGACTATTTCACAAATACTTTACTGCTTTAATCAAAAGGACTAAAAAACGAAATCAAACTAAATGTCTTTAATCAACAAATGAATAATGATATTGTGTACATATGTAGTATGGAATATTATATGGCTGTAAAGAAAAATGAAATCATGCATGTTGTAGGTAAATATATGGACCAGAAAAGATCATATTGGGTAAGGTAATCCAGACCCAGAAAAACAAGTGTCACAGGTTTTCTCTCATGGAAAGACGCTAACTTCAAATTTTCAGATGTGAGTTTGTATCCTGGCATAACTGTGGAAAGCAGGAAAATAAAAAAGGAGCATTGCCAGGGTCCGGGATGGAGGCAGCAATAGAGAGGAAAGTAGCAGAATACTAGTTATCTAATTGGAGAAATGGAGAAAAAAAGGAGAGCCCCAATTTAGGGAGAAAAAAGAAGATAAGTACAAATGAGGAAAAGGAGGGTAAACTAAGAGTGATGATGACTGAAAATGTCATAAGGTACCACACAATTAAAAAAGCCCTCTATAACAGAAGCAATTCTGCACATTCACATACATTCATAGTCTGAGTGAAAATTTTCCATCCACACTGATAATGATTTCTCAAAGAACCAAAGACCACCTAACAAAACCTCAATATTGGTGATGAGAAGCCCTCTTTTTTAGTTTTTGTTGGTGAGGGTGGCATAGTCGCACACATTCATTGGTGGTTACCAGCTACTCTCTAATTAGACTTAAGACATGCTCCACAAGAAGAAAAATATGTCGAGTACTGGAAACCTATCCAACTACCTAAGCCTTGTGAAATCATGCATGTTAGAGGAAACCTACAATTGCTTCTTTATTAAAATGCTATAATCCCTATCTACACTGTAAATATTTGTCACTTTATCCAGAATAAGTTTAGTCTGCATATCTCATCAAGGAAGCTTCTCTTTGCAACAGATGATCACTACAGAAAACCACAACCTGTTAAAGAGAGTGTGGAGCCCAGTCCCAATGATACATATGCAAAATAATTCCCACAACAAAGGCTCAGGGAACATTTTGCAAGAGGTGGGTGGAAAAATTGTAAGATCCAGATGATCAGAGAGTTTGTTGTGAGGCTATGTTTCCTAGGAATGCCAGAAGCTTGCACCCACAAAATCTCACCAACATGACTGACCAAATCTGAGCTGTACAAGACAACAACTATTGACACGCCAAAGTAGATAGGGAGATAGGGCAAAAACCAGGTGGCCTCCACCTGCACAAAGAGCTACAGGCCCCTTAAGGAAGACTAGAGTGAAAAAAAAATAGTCTTCTCTAGGGCATGACACACCAGTTTGTTAACCAATATCAAATGGTCTGTCTTGAAAACACATGTAAGAGAAATATACAGAATAAGAAGGTCATTTTAAATAATATTTGTGTATACATATAAGTGAGTAACAACAATGGATTTGAAAAAGAACAAATTTGAGCACATGGGAGGATTTGAGGTAATATTGGCAGGGTAAAATGATGTATAGGTATTATAATAAAAAAACCCAAAACACTAAAAACTGTAAGTTTCTGGCTTATATTTTTAAGGATGAATAATGTTGAATATGAATTCTATGTCTGTAAGAAAACATTCTATGTCAAAAGTAATAAAAATGCCACTGTCTTTATTAGTCCTGAAAAAAACAGTAAGTATACGTAATATTTTCACTGCTGCATAAGATCTTGAATAACCTAATATGAAATGTACAGGCATCTGCACTCAAGTTCTATATCTTGGAAAGACTATTTTCTCAGATTAAAAAAAAAATTAACCAGAGGTGTGCTGAGTATTAGGTCATGTAGATTTCACGAGTACAAACACCTACATTTCCACATCAGAACCACAGTGGCATGCTGTATTCCATTGTGTTCTTTCTTGAGTATATTGCATTGTACCATTTGACAAGTAGTGTTTTTATTAATACAGTATGAAATATTATGTACTCTGTTGCTTCAGAAAATTAAACTCAGACCAATTAGTTATTACTGAATATAGTTTGGCTTCTAGAATAAAACCAGACCAAAAATTTACCTTTGTTAAATACAGTGATAAATTTTGGGTCAAATGTCATTATTGCTGCTGCTGCTGCTGTTCATATCCTTACTACTATAACAGCAATCTCTATGGTGTACATAAATTCCATTATTACTTTTGGATGTGGCCCTATGTCAGAGGTTTCTAGCTGTAATTTCCTGAGAACTATAATCCCCTAGAAAAGTGGCTATTGTAATACATGGATATCTCTGAGGACTATATTGTGAACACAAGGTAGGGTGAATGAAGTCATTAGTTGGAAATCTGTTTTTGTTTAATAATTGATAGCCTACTGGGGGACTATATTGTACAGTTTATCACAAAAACAAACCTATTATCTACCTTGGAGATTAGTAAGTGCTCTTAATGGAAGTGGATCATTTCTGAAGAATGGGCTGGAAAAAAGAAGGAACAGTCCGCCTGTGTAGTGAGAAAGGCTCCTATAGTAACCTCTCCCCTTGTGAGCTAGTTTTGACTGCAGGCTGGGATGGGTTAGATAGAAGCTTTCCAGGAGTTTGTGTTGAATGTCCAGTATTTAAAGATTAAAAGGTGGAATGGAGGTGTGAGAAATTTTCCAGCCTGAAGAGGAAGCAGTTAAAGGAGTCTTCCCTCTGAAAGCAAAGAAACAGGAAGTAAGTTTTAGATAGGCATAATCTTGCTGTGATGAAACATCTTAGCCAAGAGCAACTTCGGGAGGAAAATTTTTCTTCCTTACACTTCCATATCAGAGTTTATCACTGAAGGAAGTCAGGGCAGAAACTAAAGCAGAGAAGGAACCTGCCCTACCCACTGGGCTGCCTTACCCCCTGCTGCCCTTCCCTGTATAATCCACTCATTTTGGCTATGCCTCTCTTGGTTGGAGTATCCTCTCCCATCCCTACATCTCCCTTTTCTCACATGACTCATGATTGTGTCCACTGTGGACTCTTCTTTATTATGTCAATGCCTCTGGCTATGCTCTCCTTTTTATCTACAATGAACTTTCTTCTCTATTATACCTAGAAGCAGTCTTGTTCTTTTCTTTCAATTTTTAAAAAAAAATTCACTTGCAATCCTTCTTTCCTCTATTCTGTGGGGTTACTGACCTGTGATGGGAGGGATCCAATGGAGACCTGTAATTTAGCCTCTCTCTCTCTGCATAATGTCTGGCTGCGGGGGGTGGGGGGGGCGGGGGGCGGGGTCTCTGTACTCACTCACATCTACAGTGGAGGAAGCCTTTCTGATGAAGACAGGACAAGAGGCAGATCAATGAGTATAGCAGAATATCACTATGAATCACTTCATTGATTTTTTAAAATTTGATTTTTTTAATGTTTTCATTGATTTATTTAATAACATTACAGCCCATTCCCAGGCCCCTCACTCCTCTTCTTCCCGTCCCACCCTCACACCCCTCTCATAATTCCCCCCTCTCTTTCTTCTCAGAAAGGGGAAGACCCAAAAGTGGTACCCACCTACACCGGCACCTCAAGTTACAGCAGATCTAAGCGAATTCTTTCCCACTGAGGCCAGACAAGGTAACTCAGCTAGGGGAAAGGGATACAAAACACCAAAAAATGAAATAACTCAATTTAAAAATGGACTACATATCTAAAACAAATAATTCTCAACAAAGGAATGGCAGAGAATTCTGTAAAGGAATATTTTACTTCTTAGTCATCAAGGACATGCAAATGAGATTCCATCTTACACCCATCAAAATGTCTAAGATAAAAAACTCGAGTAACAACACATACTGGCAAGGATAGGGAGAAAGTGGAACGAACACTCTTGCGTTGCTGGTGAGAGTGCAAACTTGTACAACTACTCTGGAAATCAATCTGGAAGTTTCTCAGGAAATTGGGGGGCGGAAATAGGAGGCTGAGGCTTTTTGGGTCATAGTATAGTTTGGCTGTTCATTGTTCCACTTCAAGACAGTCCTAGAAAGACCACTCAAGAGAAGGCTTTGGAGCTTTGCTTTCTGGCTGCTGTTCCAGCAGAAACTTGGGTTAAATTGCTGGTCTGCTGAATTCCTTCCAACTACACCAGGGGAATCGCTCCCAGAAACTGAGTCCAAAAAGGTCTATTTCTCCTATTCCCAATAATCTCTTTTCTCTCCTATCTTGGGTACATGGGTTGGAAGGGAGTTAAAGCATTAAAGAACTTCAAATAAAGTAGGTTTAGAAAAGGTCAAATCCTATACACTTACAACTGGATAATAGGCATAGAGTGCAGCATAGTTATGCTACAACCTATAGATCCAAAAAAGCCAAGCAGGACCCAGGGAAGATGCTTGATTGTTTTTAAAGACTAGTTATGTTTGGATCTACTCTAAGTTTCTGGTTTCTGATCATCCAAGCAGTGTCTGTCATGAGCTCCCTTGTGTGGAGCAGGTCTCAAATAAGATACTGGTTTGCCATTTCCACAAGCTCTGAACTACCATTGCTCCACCATATCTTGCAGGCAGGACAGATAGTAGTAGGTCAAGGGTTTTGTGGCTGTTTTGGTGTCCAGGTTCCTCTTTCTGTAGCCTGAAGAATACTTTCTTGTACCAAAGAGACTAGAACCCAGGGTGATAGTTTCACCAGCTCACCCTCTCTACCTTCAGTGAGCTGAGTGGAAGCTGTGCTAGGCAATGGTGACCTGGTGTCAGTTTTCAGAGTCCCCTCTGTCCTAGCATTGGTCTGGGTTGTTTAGGGATCTCCATGGAACATTCTCAGCCAACAACTCAACTGAATGTAACTCTGCTCCACTACTGGAAGCTTTGTAGTCTGATCTTGATAATTTAAAGATATAATTTATTGTGGGGAACCAAGGGAACCCTGAGTGAATGTATAAAGAGTGAATGAAGTTTTGAGTGAATGAGTGTTGTTCATGAGGTCAAAGGCAGGTAATGCTCATAGGAGTTGAAAAGCTTTCCTCTGAGTGAGGCTGGGAAGCAATGGCAAAACCTTTCTCTGATCCACATACTGATGGGACAGTATGTGCAACAATGAGCAGAGACAGGGTCCTGTTTCAGGGTGACTGTAATCGGAGATTGCTGTCCTACACAAAGTACCTAACCCAAGCTTGTCATAGTGTCCATAATAAAAGCACTGTGGTTCTGGTTTGTAATGTTGTTGCTGCCCTATCTGAGTTAGCACAATCCAGCACACCCCCACTTCTCTGTACATTTGTCAGGGTGCCTGTTCTTTCTTCATTCTTTCTTAACCCCAATCATATTTCTAGGACCAGGCCATGCAGGATTTAGAAATTTGTGATATGTTTATTTAAAAAATAAGACCAGAATTGCTACATTCAAATAAAAATCTACTTTATCTATATCTTTATCTATATTTTCCTTTTCTTTTATTAGATGACTAAATAGTGATTTAAAATAATTCTGACATGTAAGAATAGCAAGATATAATCTATCATTCTGACAGATTTCTAGAACTTTCAGTTCCTCTTTGGAATCACATGTTTACCCCTACACACGCTGACACATTTATGTATAAATAAGACTTTACCTTTTTTGTCTTAAGTTTTATGTTTATTGGTACATTAATTTATCATGATATCACTAGTAACTCACCTGGGCACAGATACCAAACATAGAAAAATACTGTTTCCAAAAATGTATTGTAATAATAGGCATGGAAAATGAAGGTATATTTTTCCTGACTATAGTTTACATTTATTTTTAACAGGTGTTCAATTCTTAATGAAGAAAAATGTGCCTTCATGTCTGCAATAATTTTTCCTAGAATCGCTTGATTTCCAGCTCATAATTTACTCTGTATGAGCTCTTAAGCATGTGTGCTTATAATGTGTCTTTCTGTATACTGTGCAAAAGAAAATCATAGTGTCATATATATGTGTAAAAATATGTACATATATTTGAGAAATCATACCAAATATTCATACTCACATTTATATTTACTTAGGCATGCCTGAGGCTGCCAAGCATGTAGGTCACTACTAAAAACAACACTCTCCAACATATTCTTGCCTTAATTCTCAGGCAACATTGAGGTTGATGTAGCATAGGAAAATGTGTAAAAGGACAGCTATAAAGAAAAGAAGTTGCAACATTGGGATGCCTGGAGAGCTGAGGAAATGTGCTTGAGGCAGGATTTCTAGGAATAATTTCCAGATCTGCTTTGAATAATTGGCAAAGGTCACCATTGTCTCTCCAGTGAGGACAGTGTCCAGTGTACCCTAGGAGCATCTACACCCCGTCACCATGAACAGACGCTTCAGCATATGCTGCTGCCACAAACTATCAAGTCATTCCCTCATCATGAGGGAGATTTCACAAGTGCTAATGCCTGAGCCTGAGCCTGAAGTGTTTGTGTCTGCCAGCCTCCTGACCATGTCTGTTCCTTCTGATTGCTTAAGGGCATGTATTTGGTACAGTCCCTAGTTTCTGGATCCTCTAATGCTCAGGCTGCAAAGAAGCCTAGGGCACAAACATTGTAGTTTCCACACGGGGGAGATAAAGTGAATCTTAACAAACTCCACCAAGTTGTTACAAAAGGAAAGGTTGATGAAACAATTTAATGGTACTGATTGACTGTTCTTATCAGTGGCACATTGAGGTTTGGAAAATGTACAGCCCGCAGCTGTGCAAAGGAACAATACTTGTTCAACATCAGATACTGCGTATATTAAGCTGCAGAGCACATACTCAAGTCCACTGTGGATTGACCAACCACATAAAATCACATTTAGGTATCGCTGTGGTCCTCCTTACTTCTATTTCTCTTTCTCTGCGTGGTGCTTTCAATCTGAGCCCTGTGAGGCTTCTCCTACAGATATCTTTCCCCTGAATTGCAGCATAGTAAGGTAGATGAAAATATTGAAAGGTCATGATGGGAAAGGCCAGCAAAGATGTTTCCTCTCTGTTTCAGTGTCTCTAATGCTACTATCATCTCCTAGAACAGAAGTTCCACACAGGCACACCTAGTGACGTCAGCCCTCTTGGGACACCAGTGGCAGTTTTCTTTTGCTCCTTCAGCCATAGGTGCAGACATCCCAGTGTTGTTGGTGTCTTGGTACTTTACTGCCCATTATTTACATTTTAATCCTCACCTTGCATGAACATGGTCCTTTAATAAACTTGCCATTTGATTAACATAAAAAAGATGTTTATTAATAAGCAGTTTTAGATATGATTTCTATCCATTAGTAAATTTGATTAGCTGGAATCCTAAGATGCTGTATTAAAGATCTCACTGGAAATTGTTTGGTGTCTAAGATTTTAGACTGGTTACACTAATATAAAATATATGTGCCCTAAAGGGCAAATCCATGGAGATATAAGCTGGCTATTTATACTTTTAATGGTTTGGTTTTTTTTTTTTTTCTAAGATAGCTCTATGGTAAAGTTTCCCTTTGGTTTTGAATCAGAAGATAAATCCAATAAGGGTTTATGACTTATGAATATTTTATAACTGAGACGACATTTCACTTGAAAGAAAAATGGATGCTTTGTTTTTTGAGTAGATAATTCAAATCCCACAGCATGATGTTTGGGCTACATTGAGAAATCCCAAACTTAGCAGTGAGGAGAAAGGGATCACTCTGGATTCCTTCCTTTTCCAACAACATCATTTAACTGGGTTTATATACCACCCATAGGACAGACTTAGGAGTAAAAGTAACAAACAACATAACTGTAACTGTAATGATAACTGTAAGTATGCCGTAGTTTCTACTCAAGTACTTAGGGGACAGAAAAAGGATTATTATCCCTTTTCTAAAGTGGTACATTATAGAAGAATTTCAGGAATTAACTACTTCAATGAAGGTTTTGCAAACAGACAATTCTGCCTTATTCTCTAATATTGACTCTCCAAACATCAGCTTGCCAGCATCATCAGGAAAAGTTGCCCATTCTCACACATTCTTCTTTTATCTTCCTTGTCATTCCTCTACAGCAAAGTAAAATATAAAATTACAAATGAGTTGTGTAAATTGAACTTGGTTTTGACAACTGTCTTCAGAACAACTATGAATTTACCTTGGGCCATATTTTATTTCTTCACCTGTTTTATGAAAACGTATCCCATTTATTGATAATTTTACAGTTGTAAAGTTTTTCTATTTTACAATCAAATAAAATATATATAATAAGTGTTTTAGTTACTGTTCCATTGCTGTGAAGAGACATCATGACCAAGGCAACTTATAGAAGAGCACATTTAACTGGGGGCGTTAGAGGGTAGGCCACTATTATCATGACAGAGAGCATGGTAGCTGGCAGACAGGCATGGGCTAAACAAGTAGCTGAGAGCTCACATCTGATTGGAATGTTGCATGCAGAGAGAGAGAGCCTTTCACAACCTCAAAAAACAACCCTTAGTGACACACTTCCTCCTACCCAGCTACAGCTATTTACTTCAACAAGCCAAATTTCCTAATCTTTTTCTTTCTATTTAAAAATATTTATAATTTATTCATATTACATCTTAATTGTCAGCCCATCCCTTGTATCCCTCTACTCCTCCCTCCCTCCTGCTTCCCCCCTACTCCCCTCCCCTATGTCTGTGACTGAGGGGGACTTCCTTCCCCTGTATATGTTCATAGGGTATCGAGTCTCTTCTTGGTGATCTGTTATCCTTCCTCTGAGTGCCACCAGGCCTCCCCATCAAAGGGATATGGTCAAAAATGGGGCACCAGAATTTGTATGAAGGTCAGACCTCACTCTCCACTCAACAGTGGAGAATGTCCTTTCCATTGGTTAGGTCTGGGTAGGGTTTTGAAGTTTACTGCCTATATTGTCCAGAATTCCTCATCACTAGGTAGCATCCATCATTTAAATATATGAGCCTGGGAGGCCATTGTCATTCAAACCACCACAGTAGTTTTTACAAATTTCTTAAAGAGTTGAGAGGTTTTATACTGAGAAGATTGTAATTAGGTGATCTGTGTGTGTGTGTGTGTGTGTGTGTGTGTGTGTGTGTGTGTGTGTATGTATATGTGTGTGTTAAGCCATGTACTTGCATATGCAGAATCACTCATGAATGCATATACATTTTTGATCCTAAGTTTGATATCAGACACCTTCCTCTATTGTTCTTCCTAATATTTTTGGAGGCAGAATCTCAACATTGTTTAAAAGTCTAAAGTTTAATGTCCCCCTTAGGCTTCTATTTTTTTAAAACCTACCTTATTTGGAGTTCATTAATGCCTTTGCCTTCTTTCCAACCCACTGACCATAGGTAGGAGAGAAAGAAGGGTAGTAAGGACAGGAGATGGAGTTCTTTTCAGACTTAGTTCCTTGGGGGGGGGGGGGCAACTTCATTCTTCATTGTGATAGCAGCAGTCCAGCTGAACAGCAAACAGCAGAAGCAGAACAAATCATCAGTAGTGCTCGTGCCCCACTCCTTGGCTCTTTCTCTCTGATCTTCTATTTTATGCACAAGGATATTTTTCATCTGGTTAAGACCGTGCCCCCTCTTATATGAGGCAGTTTCGATCATATGCCCTCTCAGGAAGTTGTTATCAGGTGTGTATAAACTAAAGACATATTCGCTTACCACACTTGGGATCAAAACAAAAACGTATTTGCATAATAAAATTAAAACTTCCGTTACAATCTCCTCTTAGTTGTGCCCATGTGTAAATTATTTAAAAAAAAAAAAAGACAAACTTCATGCATCCAATAAACAACAGTACATAACATACGCTACCAAGCCCAAAGGAAGAAATCAGAGCGTATTTGGGAAATACTGAAACAAAAGAAAAAAGAAACCCAGCGAGCACGCTCCAAATCCTATAGTTTCCTACCTGCTGTCAAAAGGCTTAGATGTCCCCTCCCTTCTAGCTTTTCTGCATGCAACACACTTCTCTCTCTGTGTCTGAAGCTCTTGTTGGCAGACATCCCACAGTTTTGACACCTTGAACATCTTTGGATCTCTAATATTCTCCAGGCTTCAGTTCCATGGCTTCTTATAATAGCCTCTCAGAGATGCTACTATGGGACTTCTCTGCCACATGCCTAGTATCAGCATCTCTTCCTAATGGCAGAAGAGAATCCCACATCTCCTTTACCTGACTCTGAAGCCACCACCAGCATGGACAACACTGTCAAATTCAGCTTGGAATTCATCCTGGCCTGCTGAGTCACATTCTCAGTAGCTTTCATTTGTTGCTGCTTTTTAGAAACAAAAATAAAAATTCCATAGGCTGTGCCTATTCACAAGTTGTCAGCTTAACTGGGGGAGACTTGCCCTGTGAACATTGCTTCCTTTACGCTATTTTTGATCATGCTTACCCCTAATCTCCTTATGTCTTTTAGCACAACCTTGGCTACAATATTAAGTTACCTGGCTCTTTTTTTTCTCTCTCTCTTCAAATCTGTATCTTATGTGTTTGTTTTTGTCCATATCATTCATTTTCTCCATAACCTATATAAATGATAGCTAATAAGCACAAGGCAGAGTCAAGAGGAGGATGACTTGACATCTCCACCAGAGAAATAGTCCATTAAAAATTGGGGAATAAGGGAAAAAGAGGAGGGAGGGAAGAATGGGAGGATACAAGGGATGGGATAACCATTGAGATGTAACAAGAATAAATTAATAAAGGGAAAAAAGTTTAAAAAATTATCCTGAGGGAAAATTTTGAGTCAAGAGCAGAAAGCAGCCATGTTCTTTGACATAATATCACACAAATGGCAGCACAGCCACAGCCACAATTGGCTATGTCCTCCCACATCAATAGCTGATCACGAATAAATCTCACAAAAAGAAATAATAATCGCTGAAATCATTGAAACCTTCACCTCAATAGGAAATTGAAATACAAATTTAAATCATTTAATAACACACAAAAAAAATAGGTAAGTACATTGACTTATCAATCTCTTCATTTTCCATATTGCCATTCTCTAAGTTTTTGTCTACTATGTTCAAAATCTCATCAAAACTCCCATAATATAAAACCATTACACTATGGGAACATAGTATTTTAAAGTATATTTTATAGATATAAGGTAAAATAGTTAATTTTGATTTGATAAAGGTTTTCAGATTCAGTAACTCATTTTTTTCATTGGAATGTATACTTAAATTCTACCTTACAAAACATTCCCTAGAAGAAAGCAATTTCCTCTTGTTCTTTTTTTAGCATATTTATATAGTGTGACAGTTATATGAATGCATATATACTATATAATTTTTTGCATGTGCGAGGGCACAGGTTTGTGTAGATCAAAGGTTTGTGTACATGTTTATGAAGGCTCAATGTTACCATTGATTTTATTGGCCGGTCTCTTTCTACTTTATGTATGGAGGTTCAGTTTCTTGCTGAGCAAGAGCTCATCCTTTTGGCTAGTGTGGATTGAGAAATTTCCATGAAGATTCTCTTTTATTCTCCTAAGTACTAGATTTAAAGATGTGTCACCAAATCTTCTGTTTTTAATGATTGATTTTTATTAATTTTTAATTATGCATAAATGTATTCGTCTGGGTGTGGTTAAGTGTACACGAGCACAGGTGCCTGCAGAGTCCAGAGAAGATGTAGAATCTGAGGGAGCTGGAGTTGTAGGTGGTGGTGAGCCACCTCACATGGGTACTGGAAACCTAAATTGTGTCCTCAAAAAAGCAAGAAGTGATCTTAAGTGCTGGACAAGCTCTCTAGATCATATCCTGGCTTTTCCTTCTTCATGTATTTTCTAGGTATGTAAATTTGTGCTTGAATTGTAAGCACTTTACCCACTAGGCCATTTCTTTAGTCCAAGATCTTCTATAAGAGTCCCAGTTGATTTTCAAAGCATTCACTTTCCTAGCATTTTTTCCTTTGATCAATATAGCATGTATCAGCTCAATAGTAATAAAAGCACTCACTTTGTGGCTAGATGATGCAGCCTTAAGACTTTCATCTCAAAGGAAGACTAGAATGATTTGAAAGACTTTAAAAAGAAATGATGTAGTCAACTCACAGTGTTATTACATTGAAAACATATGGATTTAGATTCAGTGTGTGACATTTTATTTTCCCCATAAAATAATTCTCTGAAAAGTCATGTATGGCAGCATATGCCTTTAATTTCAGCACTCAGGAGATAGAAACAGAAAGAGTGCCAGGAATTTTAAGCCATCATCGAGGATATAGCAAGACCCTGTCTGAAAAAAATCAATGTAATACTGATGATGATGATGATGATGATGATGATGATGATGATAACATGAATCTGATGATAAGAATGAACACAAAAGAATTATTTTGTAGCTCATATATTCTGATTTATGTGGCAGATGAAACTAGTTGTAAGTACATTTTATGTAAATGTAAATATTACTACATGTAATGAAGCCTATGACTTTCCTTATGTTCAGTTTACACTCAGAACAACCATGGCAGTTGACATATATATAGATATAGATATAGATAGATATATAGATATAGATAGATATAGATAGATATAGATATAGATATAGATAGATAGATAGATAGATAGATAGATATAGATATTGATATAGATATCCTCTGAAATAGACATTTAAAAGAGATATCATATACACTACACTTAGAACTTAAACTGAATGTAATTCATTATAAACAATCTTGTGAATTTATTATTGTTTTGGTTTGAATATAAAAACACAGACTCATTCCTCCGAAAACTGGTGTAATGTTTAGTTTTTGTGAACTCATAACTAACTAAAGTCACCAGGGAAGAAGAAACCTCAACTGAGTACTGTTTCCATCAAACTAACTTGTAGAAATGTCTGTGGGATCTTCTCTTGATTTATGATTTATATTCAAGATCAAACCCACACTCGCTAGTGCCACCCATGAGCAAATTGTCTTGTGTATGTAAGTGAGCTGAGTGACATATGAATGAAAAGCAGACCACTGAACAATTGTCCTCCATGCTCCCTGTTTCAGTCCCTGCCTCCAGTTTCTTGCTTGAGTTCTGGTTCTAACTAACCTCAGTGATGGACTGTGATATGAATGAACTCATTTCCTTCAAAAAGTCAGTGTTTTACCATGACAGAAATTGACACAAAAACTGGTACCGCAAAGGGGTTGTCATGATGGACCTGACCATGTGACTTTTGTGACTTAGAATATTTTGTGGAGGGAAGATGGAGTAGTTTAGTGCTTTAGACTGTACAAGCCACTGAGTGCTCAGTTCTTCCTGAGCTCTTGTGGGAACATAGATGATAATGTTAAATTAAATGTCAGTCATGGAAGCCTGGATTGTGATGTTTCAAAATTAAAGCAAGGAGTCTATCAGAGCTATTTCTCTGATACTTTGAAAAAATCTGTAGTTTCTGGTCAATTGGTACTAGGAACTAACTGTGATCAATAAAAAACAGCATCACATGAGCGAAGACTTTGCTTTACTTGGACAATTGATGCTGCATAGCTAAGACTGAAAATCAGTTATGATTAATCATACTAACATCATTTACACAAAATCATCTGGAAAAATAGTATTAGCATGTAGACATTTCAAATTTGGTTCCAGTTTTTGGGTGGGGGTTCTAATATTTCTTCAGAAATTGGAAGTTAAGCAGACATGCTTAGAAATCCCCCACAGTTGTACTGATTTTGGAACTGTATAGGTACCTTGCAGCTGAAGCTTGGTATTTCAGAAGGTTGGGATAGGCTATGATAAACTTGAAGGCTCAGTTATAGTGAAGACCCAGAGTGGATAAGTCATGGGAGGAATCTGAGGCTGGGCAGTTTATAGTAGAATTGGTATCTCAGAAAAGTATCCAGAAGATTATTGGTGAAGGTGCACC
This sequence comes from Acomys minous, assembly GCF_964271855.1. NCBI lineage: Eukaryota > Metazoa > Chordata > Mammalia > Rodentia > Muridae > Acomys > Acomys minous. The sequence goes on from NC_140489.1 coordinate 54,910,421, forward strand.
CTCAGTTACCATGGAGACCCTAGAATATTGGTGATGCTGGAGCCTCTGGGCGATCACCAGCATAGCAGCAGGAATGCAATCGGAGCCAGACTGAGACAATGGGGTAAACTGTGTACCATAGACGACAGAGTTGGAGAAGTGAAGCTGCCCAAGTTCTCTAGAGCCCCGTGAGAAAGTTACAAACATTGAACATTGAGTGAGGTGTATTATTGGATCTTGATTAGTGATTTTATTTGATTAAGCTATACCCTGGATCTTTCCTCATGGAGGAAGAAGCATGATGCTTATTTTGTATTTTATAGGATCCCACAGTGAAGAACCTTTAGTTAAAATGAAATAAAACCAAAAACAATTAAACAACCTTGGACTTTTAAGGAATTTGAAAAAGTTTAAAGAATGTGGGGCTTAAGATTGTACTTTATTTTACATTGTGTTATTAACTAGAAATCTTGGGAATAACAAGATAGGAAACATAGTAGTTTAATAATGTTTTTTTTAAGTCAGGTTAATAAGGATTCATTTGTTTTCAATATGGTGGTAATGCTTGGGAAGACTGTGGAAGCTTTCAGGAGATGGAGTCTCACTGTAGGAAATACTCTACTAAATAGGCATATTTAGGACGTATAATCTGGCTACACTTCCTATTTATTCCATACTTCCTGATGCAAGATGCAATGTGGTGGTTGGCTCGTTGCTCCTACCACCATGCCTCCCTGCCTTCCATCATAGCTACTCTACCGTGAAAGCATTATCCCCCAAACGGTGAGCCTGAACAAACCCTTCCTACTTTAAGTTACTTCTTTTGAACTACTTAACCAAGTAATGAGAAAAGTAACTACTATAGTTATAAAGTTCAAACAAATATCATTAATAAGTGTCTGTTAAACCAACTCTTAGGCAATATGGTATAAGAAATTTATAGTTAAAAAACAATGTAATTATGTACAGTTTCACAGAGCAGATGGAGAGAGTATTTATTCTGTAATCATCAAACTGATTATAATTTTTCCAGCTTCTGGTTCCAAAGCCTTTGATGAAAATTGAGTATTTAATTAATATACTTTGATTCACATATAGATACATATGAGAGCCTAAAGGTTGTATCAATCTAGTCAATGGCATCTGTCCCTCAAGAACATATCACATTCTCAAGTGAGAAAAAGCTCTGGCTTGAGATCTATAGGCTCATGGAAACATTACAGCATTAACCTACTAAATGTGTGATTTAAAAAAAATTGCTGTTCGTTATTTCCCTATCTTTTTCTTAATACAACCAAATATAATAATTAAAATTCAAACAAGTTAGCAAAATCTGCACACTGTCTAAAGAGTACTTGGAAGATCTCTTGAACTGATGAGAACCTTGATACTATAGAGAAAATTAGTATGCCAACAAGCTGCATTTAATACAATTTGATTCAGAGAACTTCAACTTGAAGAAAATATTTTTTTCTTGCTTATGTGGTTTGTATGCTATTTGAACAAAACCCAAGATTTTTTATCTTTCAGGACCAGAAAACTGGGAACAACACAATGTATACATAGTAAGAGAGCATTGCTAAATTGCGTATTATTACCTAGATGCCAGGAAGGTCTGAAATAGTAATACTGCTTAATAGCTGAGTGTCCAATGGTTGCACATCCTGTGTAATATGTAGTCATTATGCATATAGGATAAATAGATTTTTTTCCTTAATTAATTTATTTAATTAATTTACCTACTGTTCACAATCTCCTCCCTCTTCCTTTCCCATTTCCACCCTGACATCCTCTTTCTATTCCCCTTCTCCTGTGGGTACTAACTTACCTTGGCATGCCAACTGCTAACAGGATTAAGAACATATTCTCCACTGAGGACAGAAAAGGGAACCCAGCTATGGGAAAGGGATCTAAAGGCAGGCAACAGAGTTACAGATATCCTTTTGCTGCAAATGTTAGGGGACCCACATGATGAACAGGATGCACAGCTACTACATGAATGCTATTTGATTGGTGGTTCAGTCTCCCATGGGCCCACAATAGTTAACTCTATAGTTTTTTTTTCTGGTGTAATTAACATCTATTATTGGACTGTGGTTCTCTGAATCTGTTTTCATCAACTGCTGGATGAAGCTTCTCAAAAGACAGTTATGCTAGTTTCCTATCTACAAGCACAGAAGGGTATCTTTAATAGTATCAGCGGTTGGCTTTCTCTTTTTTTTTGTTTTCCTTTATTAATTTATTCTTGTTACATCTCAATGGTTATCCCATCCCTTGTATCCTCCCATTCTTCCCTCCCTCCCATTTTCCCCTTATTCCCCTCCCCTATGACTGTTCCTGAGGGGGATTACCTCCCCCTGTATATGCTCATAGGGTATCAAGTCTCTTCTTGGTAACCTGCTGTCCTTCCTCTGAGTCTCCCCCTCCAGGATACATGGTCAAAGGTGAGGCACCAGAGTATGTGAGAAAGTAATATCCCACTCTCCACTCTACTGTGGAGAATTTCCCAGGGGTCCCGCTCAAACTAAGGCACCAGCCAAGGACAATACAGGTGGTTGGCTTTCTCTTATGGGATGGGTCTCAAGTTGGGCCAGTCATTGGTTGCTCATTCCCTCAATCTCTGCTCTATCTTTGTCCTACACTTCTTGTGGTCATGACAATTTTTGAGTTGAAGGTTTAGTACATCGGTTGGTGTCTCTGTCCCTCCAATGGAAGTCCCACCTGGCTAGAGGAGGTGGCAATTTCAGGCTCCATATTTTGAGCTGCTAGAAACCTCAGCTAGGGTCACCTCCATAGACCACAATGACCTTATCCTTTCCCAGATATGCCCTACCCCTGATTTAAGTTCTCTCCCCCAGTACTCTTACCCTCTCTACTCTTCCCACACCTGATCCCCAACCTTGTTCCCCTCCTCACTGCACCCCACCCAGCTCCCTTTTTCCATCTACATCAGATGTTTATTTATTTCCCCTTCTGAATGAGATTCAAGCATCCTCCCTTGGATCCTCCTTGGACTTAGCTTCTTTGGGTCTCTGGATTATAGTATGGTTTTCCTGTACTATATGGCTAGTATCCACTTATGAATGAGTACATGTCTTTCTTGGTCTGTTGGTCTGTTTTCTCACTCAGGATCATATTTCTATCCATTTACTTCCAAATGACATGATATCTTTGTTTTTAATAACTGAGTAATATTCCACTGTGTAAATGTGACACATTTCTTTATCCATTCTTCATTTGAGGTACATCTAGGTTATTTCCAGTTTCTGTTAATGGGATAAGGAAAAGTACATATATGCAATGGGATATTATTCAGTCATAATAATAACAAAACTATGTCCTTTGTAAAGAAATATGTAGAATTACAGTTTAATATCTTAAACAAACTAAATCAGTCACAGAGACACTAGTACTATATGATCTCACTTATGTGCATTCTAGAAATGTATATCTCACAGTAGTTGAAACTAAAGTGGTTACCAGAGGCCAGGGAATATAGGGAGTACACTGTAGCACCAAAATTTTTGCTAATGGGTTCTATATATGGTTATATAGCTATATATAGGTTCTATATATAGCACCCCAAGAGTTGTGAGGGGTAACGCTCAGTAGGGTGACTATAACATATAACAATGCTCTGCTAACTTTAAAAACCTAGAAGAAAGGATAGTGGAAGATGTAACCATGAAGAAATGATCACAATTTAAGATAGACATATTTAACATGATTTAAACCTTACCCAGAATATGAATTATCAAAATATTACTGTAGTATCCAATTGCTATATGTTGTTTTCATGTATCAGTTAATATTAACTTGAAAATGGAGACTTTTTAAACTGTTTGAATACATGGCTGTCTGTGTCTAAATATGAGTCTTATTCTCTGTATAAGATTCACCGTTATGTTCATTGCACTTTTCTCTTTCTCTTGGAATATGTAAAATACATGTATTGAGACCATGATTCAAGTTTCATCCTCCACAGTGGAAAACAATGGATTTACATCCTTCAAACTTTTCCACATCAACAGTTGTTTATTGTAGAAGATAAACTGAAAGTTTATATCTTTTTGCTTTCCAACTATATAATTTAAGTTATAGAAACAAAATATAGAATGCAGATTTCTCAGTAAGATGGTATCTCCTGTAGTTAGGGTTACTGGAATGTTTGATTACTTAAACATTTTTTGTACTGTAACAAATAATATCTGCAAGGCATTCAGCATCCTCTTATAACTTGTAACGTGCAAATTTTTCTCCCCAACCAGCTAAGGCTTATGGTGACAGTCTATGTTGTGTCTTTGAGAACAGGTTGTCCAAGAGGCTGGGCCAAGGCAACAACAACTTTTAACCCCATAAAAAGCTGAATTATATCCCTTGGCTCTGTTTCTAAGCATATGCATAACAAATGTACTTTGGTGAAGCTTTAATAAATTCATCATAGCAGTAGGAGGCAATGTTTTAACCTCATAGAGTACATTTTGGGATGGCCTTGTAGATCCTCTGATATAGATAACAGAGAATCACAATTTCATTACTGTTTGTTAAATTGCTTTGACCGGGAAACTCATTTGCCCACTAACTGTGGTGAAAGCAGAATGAAGAGTTTGGAGCAAACCAATTTTAGAAATCTGTGTTCCTAAGATCATCTTAGAAGATAGAGTGGAGAAGCTGTGAGTTGGAACAACAGCTCACACTGCAGTGATTTCAGTATAGGAGCAGATGACCAACTGTGAACAAATCATGCTGCTGTCACCTGGCACCTCCAACTGTAAAACAGAGGTGTCAAAAAAAAAAAGTTGTGCTGCACTACAGCAGGTTATGTTTTGTATGAAATAAGAAATGTTTGGGATTGAAAAGATACCTCAGCCAGAAAAAGCATTTGCTGTTACTGCAGAAGACTCTATTTCTGTTTCTAGCAACCATATATGGTGGCATATAACCACATACAACTGCTCCAGGCATCTGACACCGTCTCTGCCTCCAATAGGCATTGCATTTAAAGCCACAAACTCACATCTATACATACACATATACACATAGTTAAAAATAAATAAGAAACTACTAATTTTACCATAAATTGTAAATGAAAACACCAGCCTCTACTATAAAAAAACATTTACATGAGAATTATAAAGTAGGTCATTTCCCCTCTAACACTAGTGTTTCAGACTACTCAACTCTAGATATTTTGTTGAGGACTTAAATTAAACACTAAACATTAAATTAAATACAAAATAATTTTAAATAATTACAGAATTTAAAAGTAACGTATTTTATATTTATTATATTTATTTAGCTTTAGATTTTTCAATCAACCTATTTTTTTTATAAATAGTCATGTGGTAAAGTAAACAATCATTAAGAGACAGACAGGCCATGAGAATTTAAAAGACAGCTCACACATTAATGGGTCTGACTCAGAAGTTGGCAAGCACATATTCTATTCTGTTTATATTGCTCACTAATAGATTAAATTTCATTTTGTAATAATTCTAGCATCTTGAATTCCTGTAACCCTCAAGCATACGTGTTCTGAGAGGAGGAAGCTGGCTTGGGAAAAGGAGACTCATTCTTTATTGAAAAAGAAATGAAACATTTGTAGACACAGATGTGCTAAGTAGCTGCTTGAGGATAGAAGGGCCATCGACGTACAGTTTTACCAGGAATAACCCCACCGTGTCTTCATGTTATTTGTTCAGCAGATCAAGTCAAACAAAACAGGAAATACACTTATGTCTTTCTAGAATTCTATTTCCTCAAAACTTTAGGATTAAAATACTTGTAAAATTGCAGGTGCTTCCTACCTTTGCTTTATGAAAAGTCTCATCCTTTGCCTTAGGTATGAAATGACAGGCTGTAGGGCCAGTATGATGAAAAAAAAGACAATCATACTGAGAAACATGTGCTGTTGGTGGTGTTGTGAAATATCCCATTATAATCAGCCTATAAGCTCTCACTCTAATTTTTTCAAATTATTCCTTATCACTGCAAGGGATGATTGAAAACTCTTCAGCTTCTAGAAAGGCATAGAGGAATGACTATGGATGTCCATGCTTTGTGACCTTTGGCTATTCCATCTCTCCGTGCTGGAGATCTCACTTGCCAAATACGTCGGTAGGAAGGAGTCCTCTCTAAATTACAAGTACTATTTTTTTTTTAGCCTCAAAGCATTGTTCAAAAATATGTTAACATTACGGACAAAAGATGAGCCCCAAATCTCCCAATTAAATATAGACATTCCCTAATTTATTTAACAAAAAATATGAAGCAGGTAAAGCAAGTGTTTATTTCTGAGGGCTTTGCCTTAGCGTGTTAAATGAAATTATCTGACCACAGAGAGGTTGGCATCTGTTACACAAACTAGAAAATATGTCAAGGCTAAACTCAGGTCATTACAAGTGAAAGACATTGAAAAGGCCATTTAAAAAAAAAAACAGACTCTTGTAGAAGTATCTGCACAAGCAAGACTGGAACAATGTTAATATCAATGAACATTTTAACATGGGAAGGCGGAAAACTGCATAGTCCCACACCTAGATTAAAGAACTAGGTAACTAATGACTGCTGGGAGAAGGAGAATTATCCCCTCTCCACCTTTATTAAAGGTCCAATAAAGAGTGGTCATTGAAACAACACACATACAAAATAAAAAATGTATTCAGCAAATTGTATACAAATGTATTTCTGTAAATATATTATTTTGTACATATATGCATTATTGATAGTATTTGTTATGATATATGCATAATATATATTACAACATACATACAAATAACATAAACATATATATGTATAACAAAAATAATCAAAGAAAAAGAGGCTTCTAACCTTGAGATGCCATGAGAGAAATTGGAAAGAAAGTACCTGGGGAGGGCCTAGAGAGAGGAAAGGTAGGCAAAAGTGATGTATTTTTTTTCAAGTGAAAATATACATTAAAATTACATATTAAATAAAATGATCTAGGGTGTGGCATCAGCCTCCAAGATTACTGCCAATGAACTTCACTTCCTGGCATGCCCTTGCATGTATTTTTCACACAAATTCATTAGGAATGACTTATGTAGAAATATTATAAGAGAATGGGGCATGATGTCTAAGATGAGTATATAAAAGACATCACAGTCTCTGCCTTGCTCTCTCACGAATCACTCAAAAGCATGAAGGACAGGCACCAAGTCTTGAGCCATCCTCTGCTCGAAGCTTCACCACGGAAACTCCTTGAAAGCAAGTCTCTATCTCATTCACCAGTGAACTATGCTCTCACTACATATTTTCACTGCAAACGCCTTAGAGAACTTGGGTAGCAACAGTCAAGCCAGTTGTTTCAGAATTCCTAACCTCTAAAAACCATAAAGGTGATTAATATTTTTGCTATGTGCTGCAAACTTGTGGATACTTTCACCCAAAGATGCTCCAATCTGAATGCTACTCATCTCATACTCAGATTTGATACCTAATTCACAGTGTGATGATGATGCATCCAATACTTCTGACCAGCACAGACTGAGATGTTGGTTATAGGAATTACTGAACTTGCATTTCTTCAAATACTTAAAAACAAAATACAAAATACTCTAATGAAAGTAATATTACTATAGTCATCTCTGTGACTATATGTACAAAGTGGAGCAGTAAGACAATTGTCAGGGTAACATGGGATTTTGAATTGCTCAGTTTTTTCAAATGAGAATTTTTGGGGTAAATATCTATCATTTTATCTCAATTTTACTCACATATACTACTGTCTGCCATATTTGTTTAATTTTTATGCTATCTCAATAAGATCTACATTACTATGATATTCTTAATACTTTGAGTTGTCACACACACACACACACACAAACACACACACACACACGACTCCCACTTACATACATTCTTACAAAATAAACACCATGAAAACAATGAAATAGTTCTTTATGGTTTAATTTATATATCAAGAAATAAATTTAGTAGTCATCACATGTATTTATATGTAAAACATATTCATTAAATAATTAAATATTTCATAAAATAAATTCCATTGTCATATTAAATAGCAAAGAAATGAAAACAAATAAGAAACCATCAGAGTAATCTTTTCATATTTTTCTGGCTCTTTAGGTATAACTTTAGAAATAAAAGATAATATTTTATATGGGCATATTTTATTCAAGGAGCTCTTATGAGTTGATGATACTCCTTTCCTTCTACTACAAATGGGAAAAAAACTAATACTTTTAATTTTAACAGCTTCAAATAACTCATATGTGTGATGGCTCAGCAGGAAAAGACAGCTAAACAGAAATTCAAAAGCAGACTTGGATATTAAATATAATTTATATATCTTGGCTACTTACCTGTTCTCAGAGTACGAACAATCCTTATTAAAGAGCCTAGTTTCTGAAAATGTGTTCCTTTCAAGTAGCTTTCCTTTGCTGTACAGATTTATTATTCTTTATAGCTCATTACTATTTGAATTTTGCCCATAGATTGATAATATTCATTCATTTTAAACCCCATATATTTATGTCTATTATTTTCACACGTAAATAACCTTTATTTCACACATCCATGTATACACAACTACAATAGCATTACACAGCAGGGCAAAGGTGCAATGCTTGGTAGGAGAATGCAAAACTGTCATTTGTATGTTGGTGGATATCATGAGGAGAAGCTTTGGAAATATAAAATACAGGTAATATTTGTCCAGCAATATTAGAAGAAAAGGTTTTTGTTTAAAATAGTTATATCCTAAATAGTAATATAAGCAGCTTCCTGATTAAAACAATTTAAAACATAGTGGCAAGTTTCTTGTCATTAGATTAATTATAAATTTACAATGAATGTAAACAGAGTTTAGTGTCAAGTTTGTAACAGTATAATAGATGCATATAACTTATTTTCGTATTTTTGTAGAGTATAACAAGTATTTTTTGACACTTAGGAATTTGGAAATCATTCTCTTCTTGATCATTATATGTTGTGTAAAGAGCCTGTTCCTGCTGGTGTCATTTTTCTTTTCGCTTTCCAAGTGCTATGTGTAGTTATTTCCTGTTTGTGTCTTGTCTGTAACGTACACACTCTAACATATCAATTAGTAACAAAAGAAAAAATGCAGTTATTTGTTTCTCAGCTTTATTTCAGAGTTGAGAGTTAGCCCAGAAAGCTATGATTATTTTAGTTCTAAACACTCGATAGTCTAGTTTGTGGTGGCTCGTACTTGTAAGGCCAGGTATCTGGAGATAGCCTGGCTATAAAGTGAAAACCTATCTTAAGGAAGCAAACAGAAACATGACAAAACACACACAGACACAAATTCACACCAAGTGGAGAACAGAAAGCCCCAAGTAGTCCAACATAATCAAACTTACTCATTCAACAAGTGTTTGAAATCTGGCACTCCGCATCAGGCACCTGTTCTCTTGGAGTGTACCAGGGGCCAACTGAGGGATTGCTGCACTTCTGAAGCTGTATTTTATAAGGGAAGATAAAAAGCAAACATTACATTCTGAATTCTTCTGTCATTTGTACTGTGTGATACAAAGAAAGAATCCCATAAAGTGTGGTGAAAAGGAGACTGACATGAGATACATAGTGTAGGTTGGGGAAAGATTTATATTAGAGATAACTATAAACCCTTATATCCGACTACAACCAGCATTTTCTAGTAAAAAAAAATGTAGACTTCCTGAGGCAAAGAGAGCAAAGGAGTGGAGGGGCGGAAGTAACGGCCTTCACCTGCATTTCTATGTTGTGAAGGCTGAGACAGAAGGATTGTGGATGCAATACTAGCCTGATTAAATACTGAGACCCCATCTAAATAAATAAATAAGCAAATACATGAATAGATCTTAGTGGACAATAAAATCAGAGAGAGATGGCAGAGTAACCAGAGAAGGCTATGCCCAGGCAATGATCCAGGATATGGAGGGAAAGCTGTCACAGGCAGAAACCTGGCATGGTATGTCTTTTGTGACATGCTTAAACAATTTCTCTCTCTCTCTCTCTCTCTCTCTCTCTCTCTCTCTCTCTCTCTCTCTCTCTCTCTCTCTCTCTCTCTCTCTCTCCCCTCTCTCAGCCATATATTTCACCTTTTAAGGGGTGACTGGAGCTTTGTAAATTTGGGGGAATTGACACTTAAATGTCTTGGCAAAATTAAATAAAAACTTTAGGAGATAAAACAAAATCTAAAATTCAAACACTTTGTCATATTCTCTTTGGAAAATAAATCAGTATTGGTAAACCTGATTAATATTAACTATTTTTTTTGTTGGAAAAATCACTAATTTGGGAGTTATTCAGTGTCTGTCATTACCATCACAAAACAAAAGGATTTCATCAAAAGTTTTAGTTTACAGTCCCTTTGTTACAAATGCATTTGTTTGTACACAATTCAAGATTATTTTCCATGAATTTGTAATATGGATAAAATAATTTTTTATGCTTACTATGTTCATTCTATTAACATTTATATTATTTTATTAAATGCTTGTTATTACTTCACATCTAAATTTTGTGATAAAGCTGTGGATTTTTTAAACAGCATATACATTTTACATAGTTTTTCTATGTTCATAAAGATAGAATGACACAAATGCGAAATTATTCTCAAATCTTTTTTGGGGGGAGCTTTAAATATTTTTAAAGAAAGAAATTTATGCATATGTGTGTTTTGTCTCCATGTAGGTATATGCACCAAGTTTATGCCTGGTGCCCATAGAAAGCTCAAGAGGGCATCAGATAACATGGACCTAGAGTTATAGATTTTTGTGAGTTGCCATTTAAGTACTGGGGATAGAGACCAGGTCCACTGCTAGTGCAGCAATTGCATTTAACCACTGAGCAATCTCACTACCCTCCAACTAAAATTTTAATTATAGTATCGGAAAAACGAAAATATTATTAAATTATTTCTTCTCATAGCTACTGAAATAATGCTGTTAATTATTTCTTTGACTTCTAACAAGATTGCAGAGACTGTCATGGGCATCACACACATAGATGGAACAGTAACATGCTAGCATTCATGATTCTGATGAATGGAATATTATTGAAAAAGAATTTGGTTATATGCAAAATTATCTGTTTTCAATGTTTTTAGATTTAAACAGCTCTTTAATTTGTACCACTATATGAGATTCATTTCCGTGTGCAGACAACATGTTTGCCTGTGTCCTGATTGATGGAGATTTAGGTTATGGTAACATTTATTTTTATTGCAAATGATGATATGAGCTACCATGAATATATCTCCTGTATTATACGTGAAATGAATGTATGTCTAGGTCTTTTGGAATATCCATTTTAATATGATTAGCAAATAAAAGTATATTTCTATGCACATTTATATTTAAATAATACTCATTTAGGAAGGAAAAGTTATATCTCTAATATTTTGTTGTTTTTTCATTTTCGTTAACTGAATGTGCATACAACTTGTCTCACAGAGTTACTCTCATCATAAACTATAGATTTTTTTGAGTATTTTCAAACATTTAATTCATTTATGAGCTGATAGTTCATTCATTTGATTTATTTTTGAAACTTATTTATTACATTATAATTATTGTTCAACAATACTGATCATGGTTTGTTTGTAAATAGTAAATATATCTCTGTTGCTAGTTTCCAAATAATGTAGCTGAACATAGCAATTTTTTGTTCTATGGTTTGTTGTTTTATTTTATGTTGTCTAGAAATTACCTCTAGCCACAATTAGGTGACATTAATATTTAATCACTGTGAATTAAATTTACATGAGCTTGCGGGAAGGTATTATTTTTTAAATATTAATAAACTAAATATCCTAAGAACCATATTCTTTTGCTCTGTTCCTCTCTTGCTGATATGAAGTGCCAACTATTTCATGCATTCAGTTTACAAAGTTTTGGTAATTCTCTAGAATATTCTGTCTTTCATGCCCATAATTTACTTTTCTTGCACAATAGCGCACTATCTTAGGTTTTTCGGCTGAATAAGTAGCAAAAGCAATTACATACAAGGTTTAGTTTTCTTGCTTATCTTGATGCTGTGCATGTTTCTGATTAGTTAATTTTCATATAAACTACAAGATTTGAAGTCCAACTATCCTTGCTTATATGATAAAATGGAATTGCACTTAGTTCATTGGTTTTGATCTTATTAGCATTTTATCTTCCAATAGTATCATTACTATTTTATTTTAGATGCTAAATCATCTTTGAAAAATACTTGAATTTTTTTCTCCAAAAATGACAAGCTCACTCTTTTTACATTGTTCTTTTATTTGTGAAGGATATCTTTGGTATAGTTTGTTCCATTTTTCTTTTGCCTTAAATTGCATGGGTTTAAAATGATGACTAAAACTGCAATGTTGAATGAAAAAGAGTTGAAGGGGCTTTAGCTGGACCAAGTATGGCAAACATAGCTCTCAAAGTCCTTCCTCTGATCCCAATCCCTCTTCCCTGGAAAAAAAAAACCACTAGATTACATTTCCAAGGTCTACTCATTTATTTAGTCTCCTCGTGAGCCTTACTACCAATGTCCAGCTTTCAAAGTATCAAGGTCCAGGGCCCGTCTGACTCACCTAATTAATATGCTCAATTAAAATTAACCACTTCTTCCTAATTGAGGGCTTCTCATTTTACCTTTATAAACTGCCGTTTGTCTATGGGTCACGTATATCTCCTCTCTATCCAGAGGCAATTCTTTGTACTTCTGGGACAAATATCCCCTACCTTTCTCTCTTTTTCCTTTCTCTGTCTCTTCTATTTTTTGTCTTTGTCTCTTAGTCACTGCCCTGCTGTCCCTTTAGGGCAAACAAATCTTTTTTGTGCAGAGAATTTGGTCTTGAGATGTATTGTGCCAATACTGGTCCTCCAGTGTTATCACATATGAATTCCTGTTTATTCATTGCAATGATATGCTTAAATATATAAGTGAATTGAAATAATCTCTTCCATATTTTTAAGCTATTTCCAAGTTAAATTGAACTTTATTTCTAAGTTCTAGAATGTCTATTGATCTGCCTGCCTGCCTTTCTGTCTCCCATTAACAGTGCCAGGAATGAGCTCCATCTCATGGATTGGGAATTAGACCAAATCAGAACAGGGATGGTTACCCCCTTAGAATTAGGTAGTAGGCTTTAGGGGATAAACTGATACTATTATTCTGCTAAATAGACTGAATTGAAATGACTCCTAGTGATTTGCGGCTCTGCTCATAGATATCTGGAACATTTTCAGAGAAATTTCTGCTTGCAGTAGTTGTCAATTAAAATGGAAATACTCAACTGATAAATGTACAGAGAATAAATCCTGTAGAGTACTCAGTCTTCAATCTTACACAACCTCCTAGACTATGGTCTTTCACCCCCTCCTAAGAGGAGAGTTTTGTTTTGTTTTGTTTTTTTATGGAAGGGGACTCTGAGAAATTGTTAAGAGGCAAAGGTGGTAGACAACTTCAAGCCAAGTGTTTTCCAGACAAAAGAGGACAGTTGTAGAAGAGTCATGATAGCATGGAAAAAACTTGTACCTTTGTAAACTCAAGACAGACAAAAAGCTCAGCACAGGGCCTTGGTGGAAAACAAAAACAAAAACTAAAACTAAAACTAAAACTAAAACTAAAAAGCACCACTAGCTGAGGAAATACTACAAGTTGTTGTTTGCTGTGAGAAGACTGAGTTATATTTTATGGTATGACCACACTTTAAATCTGGCTCTATTTCCATGAGTAGCTGGGACTCGACACGATGTGTTTTTAAGAAAGAAGAAAACTTGAAGTCAAGTGGATAGGGAGTTAAGAATGGAAAGCATGCATAAGGGGGAAACTAAGGGAAATTAATAAAATCAATAAAAATTCAACATCGTATGAAATTATCAAAGAATGAATAAAATATGCTGATATATGAAATGTAGGTAAGTAGAATTTTATTTTTAGGCAGTGTGGCTTTACTATTTTTAAAATTAATTAATTTATTGCCTTTCCGTCCCATTCATAGACCCCTGACTCTGCTCCTCTCCGCCTGGTCCCATCCTCCCTTCCTCTTCCTCCTTCCCTTATTTCTCAGAAAAAGGGAGCCCTCACTCACCCATTCCAGCTTAAAAAGTTGCATCAGAACTGAACACATCCTCTTCCCTGTGGCCTGGCGAGGCAACTCCATCACAGGGCATTGATCAAAAAGCAGGCAACAGAGTCTATGTCATAGATTGGCTCCCTTTCTTTACTAAAAAACACACATGAAGCCTGAGATGCACATCTTGTAAACACTAACCAGCAAAATAATCCAAAATTTAAAAAATGGAGTACACATCTAAACAGAGAATTCTGGACAGAGGAATCTGAAATGGCCTAGAAGCACTTAAAGAAGTGTTCAAAATCCTTAGTCATCAGGGAAATACAAACCAAAATGACTCTGAGTTTCTATCTTACACCAGTCAAAATGGCTAAGATTAAAAACTCAAGTGGCAGCACATACTGGTGAGGATGTGGCGAAAGGCGAAAACTCTTCCATTGCTGGTGGGACTGCAAACTTGTACAAGCACTTTGGAAATAGATTCAGTTCTTTCTCAGAAAATTGAGAGTAGCTTTACCAAAAGACCTAGCTGTACCACTCATGGGCATATACCCATAAGACAGTCAATCATACAGCAAGGACTCCTGCTCTACTATTTTTGTAACAGCCTTATTCATAATTGCCAGAATCCTAGACATCCCCAACTGAAGGATGAATAAAGAAACTGCTTTACATTTACACAATGGAATACTACTCAGTTTTTAAAAACAAGAAACTCATGAAATTTATAGGCAAATGAATGGAAAAGGTCGCCCTGAATGAGGTAACACAAAGCAAGAAAGACACACATGGTATACTCACTTATAAGCAGGTTTTAGTCATATAGTACAGGGTAAACATACTAAAATAATTCACTGACCCAAAGAAGATAAGTAACAAGGAGACCCAAGGGAGGATGATTCAATCTCACTGAGAAGAAAAAACAGAATAGACAGTGGAAGTGGTTGACTATACTATTTTTAACACATGGTTACTATTACTAACAAACACAATGTTACAGAAGGGAAGATCTCTTGGCCAAAGCTAATGACTAGTTGCATAAGCCATTTGCAATTAGAACTTCCAAATGGCAGTTGTTAAAACTAAATGGGTTCACAAATTGCTTGTCTTGAAGCCATTAAATACTCTGAAGACTTTTCTGTCCTGTTAATTTACATAGATGACAGAAAGGTAAACCACAACCAGATATGGAGCCATCACAGATTTTCAGATAGGTGGCACAGAAAAGAATGAGATTTTACATTTCATATATGAATTGAAGGCGAAGGCTTGGGTTGTGTAAAAAAAACTCCAAAACACATTTGTTTTCCCTTTTCCTATCTTTCTTTTTTCTCATATATGAACTCAAGTTGAGATGGACATAATTTTTTTTTACTGTAATATTTAAAAAGTTTCAGTACTAGAATGTTAAGCCACTAACCTGCTCACGTTCTATAAGCAACAAACCAAGGAGTGACTCCTCTCATCCACAATGGCTTTTAAACCTTGCTTTGCCAGTTTTCTCTGAGATTTAAGTATGAAGGAGGGAACCCAAAATTGCTTCAGGAAGTCCCTGAAACTGACGAGCTCCACTAGGATGCTTCCCGCCAGATACCTCCCAGACTAAGCAACAGAAGCTGCTAGTAAGTCAGACTAACTGATCTAAGTTTCAAAAGGGATTCATACAAACCAAGCTGAAAAATAGATTCTTGAAGTCAGACCATCTTCCTGGAAGAAGCAGAAAAACCATCAGAGTTAGCTGCCTGGTAGAGGACTAGGCCAGCTGAGTCACTTGAAATGAGACAGTTTAAGTTATTGAGTTGTCTGCAGGGTGTACAGTGAGTTTTTGTGAGCTATCCCCAATGCTGGGGTGGTCTTTGGTGATATAGCTTTCTTTGAGTAATTTCTATACGTGTAAGGAACCACTCACCTAGTTTTCAGTAACTATCCTCAATAAAGTTCATTGATACACCAAGGTACTTTGGTTCATCATTGGATCGCTATCTGCAGTGAGTAGATATGTGTATTGAATTTTCCCAGGAATAGTTTTATCATATAATAGTCCTGTTACCAAGGTATCAGTAAGCATTAAAATAAAGCCCAGGGATAGACATTTGTTTTATTTTTCTAGATTAAATATTACTATTATTTGGTTACTTATTAGGATTTATACACAGCTAGGCAGTATTTATTCATATCACCCTACGTACTTTCAAGACTCTGGAAAATATGCTGATTAAGTTGAAATTTGATCATGTGTCTGCATTGTCTGCTTAATATTTTATTTCAGGTTAGAACTGGTATGTTTTAATGTTGCATACAAGACAATAGAAACACTGTCTCACAAGTTTTGTGGTGTAACATAATACTTTTCTTTACTGACCACTGCACAGCCCACAAGATTATGTTACAGTAGGGAGTACTCATCACAAACTTATTTAATTACCACTGTAATTTGCATCACCTTCCAAACAGCTCTATGATTGGCAGAAATCTGAATCACATAATTTTAAGAGATTACTGAAAGTTTATAACACTTTGATGCTTAAAACTGATGGAAAATGGATGCAAGAAGTTTGGGAAATAAGTCTGTCCCTGCTCAGAACAGGAAAGAAATGAATATGTTGTGCTCATCACTCTTCCTCTGTTAAAAATACTAATGTGTTTATAACTGATTTCTTATCACTCTCTCTCTGTTGCTGTTCTTATAATCGAATACTACTGAGGCTTGTCAAGACAGCTATTTAAATCCAATGTAAACCCTGAATAAATACCCAGTACTGATGGATATGCTTATGTGAATCATAAATTCAGATTCCATGTTAACAGAAAGATGTTTATCACAACTAAGGGCAAGTATAGTGTATAACAGAAATATGAACTTTTGAAAGCCCCATTCCTGGCTACAACATTTGAAAAAAGTAATTCTCCAAATAAACCAACTCAAAACACACTGGAAGACATTCTATTTTCTATATTTTTTAAGAGTCTGATACATCACCACATCATGAGGCAATATTTCAAAGAGTGTATTGCTAAATGCAGCTCAGAAGTTTCTTTCAACTACAGCATATTCAAATTAAAATGATTAAAATTTTCATGACTGACCTTTTAGAGTACTTATCTTTACAGAGATGAAAAACCCCCATCCTGTGCTATAGCTAGGTGCCACAGAAAATCTTTATCAACGCAATATCTATCAGAATACAGTATTTGTTAAGAAACATATAGAGTGAACCATGCTATTACAGTGTTCTATTTTAAATGTATTGGAAAGAAGGATATATGAGCACCTGTTTGTACACTTTTTTTAGGTTTACCTTCATAAAGTTAATCTTTTTTAAAAAAGAGATTTATTTATTTATTTATTTATTTTATTATGTATACAGGGTTCTGCCCACATGTGTACCTGCCTGCCAGAAGAGGACACCAGATCTCAGTATAGATGGTTATCAGCCACCATGTGGTGGCTGGGAATTGAACTCAGGACCTTTGGAAGAACAACCAGTGCCCTTAACCTCCAAGCCATATCTCTAGCCCCATAAAGTTATTCTTAAAATCACCATTCAGGTATGATTTCAGCAAAAACATTTACAGTCATCAAAACAATTTATCTGTTATGTAAAAATATAAAGTGAATAGCATTTTCAAATCCATTTAGTTTTGTCCTAGATAGTATGTTGCTGGGATTATATGTGGATGCATTTATCTTCAAAAAATTTTAAGTAATTTATTTAGATTATATCTCAATTGATATCCCCTCACTTGTATCTTCCCGTTCCCCCTCCCTCCCTCTTTCAT
This sequence comes from Acomys minous, assembly GCF_964271855.1. Classification (NCBI taxonomy): domain Eukaryota; kingdom Metazoa; phylum Chordata; class Mammalia; order Rodentia; family Muridae; genus Acomys; species Acomys minous. Next base: position 54,928,221 of record NC_140489.1, read on the forward strand.
CCTATTTCTCTCCCCTAGGTCTGTGATAGAAGGGGATGGTGTCCTTCACTAGAAGATCACAGCCTATCAGGTCTCTTGCTGGTAGCCTGCTTACTCTTCCTCTAAGTGTCACCAGATCTCCCCACCAAGGAGAAGTGGTCAAATAGAGGGCACCAGAGTTCATGTCTAAGTCAGTCCTTGCTCTCCATACAATTGCGGAGAAGGTGATATCCATTGGCTAGGTCTGGATAAAGGTTCTAGGTTTACTGCATGCATTGTCCTTGGTTGGTACAGTAGTTTGAGCTGATCCGCCTGGGTCCAGATCTGTCAGCCATAATGGTCTTCTTGTAGGTTCTAGGACCCTCTTAATTCTACTATTTCCTCATTCTTCCTTACCTCTCACACCTAGAGTCCCAACAGGAACTCCCAGTAGTTGTCTCAATCTCTGGCTAAGGGAAAACTTTCAGGGGACATCTCTGTTGGGCTAGTGTCCAATTATAAGTGAATATATGCCGTGTGTATCTTCCTGGGTCTTGGTTAACTCACTCAGGATGATCATTTCTAGTTTTTTCCATTTGCCTACAAATTTCAGCATTTCCTTGTTTTTAATAGCTGAGTAGTATTCCATAGTGTAAATATGTTACAATTTCTTTATCCATTCTTAAACTGAGGGACATCTAGATTTACTGGTTTTGTCTATTAGGAATAAGGCTGCTATGAACATGGTTGGACATATGTCCTTGGGCATATGTCAATTTTTTGGAGAAAGCACCAGATTGATTTCCAAAGTGGTTGTACAAGTTTGCTTTCCCATCAGCAATGAAGAAGTGTTCCCCTTTCTCCACATCCTTGCCAGCATGTGCTGTCACTTGAGCTCTTGATTTTAGCCATTCTGATGGGTGTAAGATAGTATCTCTGAGTTGTTTTGATTTCTATTTCTCTGATGACTAAGACGTTGACCATTTCTTTAAGTGTTTCTCAGACATTTGATATTCTTCTGTTGAGAATTCTCTGTTTAGGTCTGAGTACCTTTTCTTAATTTAGTTATTTGGTTTGGTGGTGTTTAATTTCTTGAGCTTTTTTATATTTTGGATATTAGCCCTTTGTCTGGTGTGGGGTTGGTGAAGATCTTTTCCCAGTCTGTAGGCTGTCGCTTTGTTCTCTTGACGGTGTCTTCTGCCTTACAGAAGCTTCTCAGCCTCATGAGGCCCCATTTATTAATTGTTGAGCTTAAGGCTTGGGCTGTTGGTGTTCTGTTCAGGAAGTTGTCTCTTGTGCCAATGAATTCTAGGCTCTTCCTCACTTTTTCTTCTAAAAGATTTAGGTTTTCTGGTCTTATGTTGAAGTCTTTAATCCACTTGGAATTAAGTTATGTTCATGGTGGTAAATATGGATCTACTTGCCTCCTTCAAATGTAAACATCCAGTTAGACCAGCACCATTTTTGAAGATGTTATCCTTTTTCAATTGAGTACATTTGGGTTATTTGTCAAAAATCAAGTGTCCATATGTGTCTGGATTTATTTCTGGGTCATATTTTGATTCCATTGGTCAACCAGCCTAGTTCCATGCCAGTACCATGCTGTTTTAATTACTATTGCTTTATAGTACAACTTGAGATTGAGTATGGAGATTCCTCTGGAGGATCTTTTACTGGACAGGATTGGTTTAGCTATTCTAGTTTTTTTTTTTTTTTTTTTGCTTTGTTTTGTTTTGTTTTGTTTTGATATGTGAAATTGAGAATTGATTTTTCAATGACTTTTTTAAAATGTGTAGGTGTTTTGATAGGGATTGCATTGAATCTGTAAATTGCTTTTGGTAAGATGGCCATTTTTACTGTGTTAATTTTCCTGATCCATGTGCAAGGGAGATATTTCCATCTTCTGATGTCATCTTCAATCTCTTTCTTCAGAGATTTGAAAATTTTTCAAACAAGTCTTTCACTTCCTTGGATAGAGTTATTCCTGGATTCTTTATCTTGCTTGTGACTATTGTGAAGGCTGTAGTTTCTCTAATTTCTTTCTCAGCAAGAAAGTCAGGAAGGCTACTGGCTTTTTTGAGTTAATTTTGTATATGTCCACTTTGCTGAAGGTGTTTATCAGCTGTAAGATCTCTCTGGTGGAATTTTGATGGTCACCCATATACACTATCATATCATCTGAGAAAAGGCATAATTTGACTTATCCTTTCCCATTTAGATTCCCTTGGTCTTTCTTTGTTGTCTTATTGCTCTAACTAGAACTTCAAGAACTATATTGAAGAGATATGGATAAAGTGAGCAACTTGTTTTGTCCCTGATTTTAGAGGAATTTCCTTGAGTTTCTCCCCATTTAATTTGATGTTGGCTATTGGCTTGCTGTATATAGCTATTAATATGTTTAGGCATGTGCTTTGTATACCTGATCTCTCCAAAACTTTAATATGAATAGATGTTGGATTTTGTCAAATGATTTTTCTACATCTAAGGAGATGATCATGTGGGCTTTTTCTTTAAATTTCTTTATATGGTGAATTACATTGCTGAATTTCTGTATATTAAACAATCCCTGCATGCCTGGAATGAAGCCTACATGGCCATGTTGAATATTTTTGATGTGTTTTTGTATTTGGTTTGTATTTTACTGAGTATTTTTATGTTAATGTTCATAGGAGAAGTTGGTCTGAAATTCTCTTTTTTGGTGGGTCTTTCTGAGGTTTCGGCATCAAGGTGACCATGGACTCATAGAATGAGTTTGATAATATTCCAATATTTCTATTTTGTGGAGTATCTTGAAGAGTATCGGTATTAGCTCTTCTTTGAAGGTCTGATAGAATTCTGTGCTGGCCATGGGCTTTTTTTTTTTTTTTTTTTTTTTTTTTTTTTTTGGTTGGGAGACTTTTAATGATAATTTCTATGGGAGATATAGAAATATTTAATTTGTTTATCTGATCTTGATTCAACTTTGGCAAGTGGAAACTATGAAGAAACGTGTCCAATTCCCTTAGATTTTCAAGTTTTCTGGCATATATGCCTTTGAAGTAGGACCTTATGATTCTCTGTATGTCTTCAATGTCTGTTGTTATACCTCCCTTTTAATTTCTGATTTTGTTGATTTGGATAGTGTTTCTCTGCCTTTTTGGTTAATTTGGGTAATGGTTTGTCTATCTTGTTGATTTTTATCAAAGAACCAAGTCTTGGTTTTGTTTAATTTTTTAAATTGTTCTCTTTGTTTCTAATTTATTGATTTCAGCCCTGAGTTTGATTCTTTCCAGCCATCTATTCCTCTTGGGTGTTTTTGCTTCTTTTTTTCCCCTAAGGCTTTGAGATGTGTTGTTAAATTTTCCATATGGGATGTTTCAAATTTCGGCATTTAGTGCTATGAATTTTCCTCTTAGAGCTGTTTTCAATGTATCCCATGAATTTGGTTATTTTGTTCCATCATTTTCATTGAATTTTATGAAGTCCTTAATTTCTTTATTTCTTCCCTAACCCATGTGTCATTAAATAGAGAGTTGTTTAGTTTCCATGTGTGTGTAGGCTTTTTGTTATTTCTGTTGTTGTGATCATCTAGCTTTAGTCCATGATGATCTTATAGGATACAAGGTATTATTTCAATCTTCATGTATCTGTTTAGGCTTACTTTGTGACCTAATATTTTATCAATTTTGGAGAAGGTTCCATGAGATGCTGAGAGAAAGTATAATCTTTTGTGTTTGGGTGAAAGGTTCTGTAGATATCTGTAAGACATTGGATAGTGTCAATATTTCATGGTTTAGTTTCTGGTTTGTTGATCTATCCTTTAGTGAAAGTGAAGTCTCCCACTATTAGTGTGTGGGGACTGATGTGTGGTTTAACCTTTGTTAACAGTTCTTTAACAATTATGGATGTAATTGTCTTGGTGGCATAGATTTTCAGAATTGTGGTGTCATCTTGGTTGACTTTACCTTTGGTGAGTATGAAGTATCCTTCCTCATCTATTTTGAATAATTTGGTTGAAAGTCTATTTTATTATATACCAGCTTGCTCCTTCTGTCTGTTTTCTTGGAATACCACTTCCAGCCTTTTATCCTGGGGTAATGGCTTTCCTTGTGGCTGAGATGTATTTCTTGAATGCAGAGGAGTGTTGGATCTTGTTTAGGCATCCAGTCAGTTAGTCTGTGTCTTTTTATTGGAGAATTGGGACCATTCACATGGAGAAATATTAATGACCAGTGACTGTTAAGTCCCTTGATTTTGATGTTGGTTGCAGTAGGGTGTTCGTGTGCTTATGTTTTTGCAACAATATAATTATCTATTTCCTGTGTAATTTTGGTTGTAGTTTTTCACTTTGGCTTGGAGTTTCTCTTCTAGTAACTTCTGTATGGCTTGATTTGTAAATAGGGATGGTTTGAAGTTGTTTTTTCATGAAATATCTTGTTTTCTCCATCAATGGTTACTAAAAGTTTCACTTGATATAGTAGTTACAACATTGGCATCTGTGGTATCTTAGGGTTTGCATGACCTCTGTCCAGGGCCTTTTGACTTTTATGGTCTTTGCGGAGAAGTCGGGTATAATTCTGATATGTTTGCCATTATATATTACTTGGCACTTTTCTCTTCTCACTTTTAATATTTTTCTTTGTTCTGTATATTTTGTGTTTTGATTATTATATGGCAGCAGGATTATCTTTTATGGTCTATTGTATTTGTTGTTCTGTAGGACTCTTGCAGGTTTATATGCATCTTATTCTTTAAATTGGGGGAATTTTCTTCTATGATTTTGTTGAAAATATTTTCTGGGCATTGGAGCCAGGTGTCCTCTTCCTCCATACCTATTACCCTCAGGTCATCTTTTCATTGTGTCCTTGATTTCTTGGATGTGTTGTGTCAAAAGTTTTTCAGATTTAGCTTTTTCTTTGATGGTTGTTTCAAGTTCTACCATTGTGTCTTCTACTTGTGACATTCATTTCTCCATCTCTTCAATTCTGTTAGAGAAGCTTGCCTTTGCATTATTTGCTTTCTTATCTAAATACTCTCATTCTCATCTCTCTTTTGTATGTGTTTTTATCATTGTTTTCATTTTCATCTTCAGATCTTGAACTGTTTTATTATTTCCTTCATCTGATTGTTTGTATTTTCCTGAATGTAAACATCAGTTAGATCCATTTGATTCATGGTATTGGTTAGTGATGTTATTTCTTGACTTAGTTTCTGTTTCAATGACCTATCCTTCAGTGAAAGCGGGATGTTGAAGTCTCCCACTATTAATGCGTTGGGATCAATGAGTGGTTTAAGCTTTGTTAATAGTTCTTTTACAAATGTGGATACCCTTGTATTTGGCACATAAATGTTCAGAATTGCAGTGTCATCTTGGTTGATTTTACCCTTCATGAGTATGAAATGTCCTTCTTCATCCTTTTTGATTAATTTTGGTTGAAAGTCTATTTTGTTAGATATTAGGATGGCTATAGCAGCTTGCTTCTTGTGACCATCAGCTTGAAATATTTTTCCGAGCCTTGTACCCTGAGGTAATGTCTGTCCTTGTGGGAGAGGTGTGTTTCTTGGATGCAGAAGAATGTTGGGTCTCGTTTATTCATCCATTCAATTAGTCAATGTCTTTTTATTGGAGAACTGAGACTCTTGATGTTGAGAGATATTAATGACCAGTGACTGTTAAGTCCCTTCATTTTGATATTTGTTACTGTTGAGAGTTTGTGAGGTTGTGATTTTGCGATGATGTAGTTATCAATTTCTCATGTAGTTTTGGTTGTACCTCATCCCTGTGTGGTGGAGTTTTACTTCTAGTAACTTCCGTAATGCTGGATTTGTGGATAGGTACTGTTTGAATTTGTTCCTGTCATAGAGTATTTTGTTTTCTCCATCAATGATTATTAATAGTTTTGCTGGGTACAGTAGTCTAGTCTCACATCTGTGGTCTCTTAGGGTTTGCAGGACCTCTGTCCAGGCCCTTCTGGCTTTCGTAGTCTCAGCTGAGAAGTCAGAAATAATTCTGATAGGTTTGCCGTTGTATGTTACTCTGCCTTTTTCCCTTTAAGGTTTTAATATTTTTTTCTATGTTCTGTATATTTCGTGCTTTTATTATTATGTGGTGGGAAGATTTTCTTTTCTGGTCTATTCTATTTGGTGTTCTATAGGCCTCTTTTTATGTTCATATGCATCTCTTTCTTCAGATTGGGAATATTTTCTTCTATTATTTTGTTGAAGGTATTTTCTGGGCCATGGAGTCAGGTCTCTTCTCTTTCCTCAGTGCCTATAATTCTCAGATTTCTTCTTTTCATGATGTCCTTGATTTCTTGGGTGTTTTGTGTCAGGAACTTTTCTAATTTAGCATTTTTTGACGGTTGTTTCGAGTTCTCTGATTGTATCTTCAAGCCCCGAAATTTGTTCCTCCATTTCCTGGGTTCTGTTTGAGAAGGCCATCTCTTTGTTGGTTACTTTCTTCTCTATGGTCTCTTGGTCATGTTTTTCTTCTGTGTTCCTTTATCATAGATTCTGTTTTTGTCTTCAGATCTTGAAGTGTTTAATTGATTTCCTTAATCTCTCTGTTTGTATTTTCCCGAAATTCTTCCAGTACCTCTCTATATGACTCTTGTGTCCTCCACTCATTTGGTTGCATCCTCCTGCAGTTGTTTACAGATTTCATTCATTTCTTCCATTATCATTTTCCTTACTATGGACTTGAGGTCATTTTCTTGTATTTTGATTTTTATTCATGTGTAATAATATGAATGTATATGCCAATAAAATAAAATAAAATGAAATATTTAGAAAAAACTTGCATATTTACAGAGGAATTGTCTGATGAAAAGTCACATGTTCTAGCATTTCTTACATTGTTTTTCTAACTATCTCTGTGAAATTAGTACTTTTACATACATAGAAATTCCACTATATGTCCTTTACCTGTTTTCATAGTATATTTTAGAAATCACAATCATTCATTTTGTTTCTCCTCAAACCTTTATTCTACTTCTGGATTCACATTATTAGCTTAAGACTATTTTCAGAGACACTGGATATTTAGGATCAAATAATCCATAAATACTCCCTATCATATCAACATATAGCCTGATATGCCCATCTACCCTATTTTTTTCATTTCACATGCACTGCCTCTGCTTCCCTATGAGACCACTTTATGTGTAACTTACTTTATTTCATCTGCTCTAAAATAAAACATACTCTAGAATAATTATGACTTTCCTGGCATTTGGATGATTGCTAGACCTCCAGGAAAACAAAGTAGACATAAACAACTTTTAAACAATATGAACTCATAAACAACTTTTACTATTTTAGGGATGAAAAAATCCTTTCCATTTTATCATACTTCTATTTTTCCTCCATTATTGAACACCCGCTTTAAAAATTCCCTTCCTTGCCAGAAGGTATACAGTTCTGTATAAAAACTAGTCAATATTTTTTCAGGCAAAGTCATTTTTTTTCTTAAGCAATTTGCCTTTTGACTTAGTTGCACTCTTTTGTAGCCAGTACATAGTGCTGTGTCTCATACAATAGCATTTGCCATATCTGTAATATAATATATATGTTTATTTGCTTATAACCTCTAGAATATGACTTCAATAGGCAGAAATATATTTATTTATTTTTGTTGATATAACAACACAATGAATTTAGTGACCAATTGTGTTCAGTTAACCCATAATATAATAGTATATTCATAAAATCATTACTTTGTTTGAGATAAATTATTCCCAGAAGAGGACATTGTCCTTAATCTATTTTGTACTTTCAGAAAAGAACATGTCTTAACATATTTAAAACAAAATTATTCCTCTAAATTTACTTTAATGTTCAGTTTTCAGTTATATCATTTAAGAAATGCTTTTTATTGGCTTTTACTTTTAAATATAGTAGTATATATATCCATTGGCAGGCTACATTCTTCACATTACTCACGCTCCAGGAGTTTGGTGTTGTCTTCTGGCTCCTGCAACACCAGATGCACACTAATGCACTTACATATATACAGGCAAATCAATCATGCTCATAAAATAAACATAAACACATCTTTTCTTAAAAAAGAATAAATCAAGACATTTCTGAAAAGTACAGAAATTTCATGTCATTTGCAAATTACAACTCTGATCATTTCCCAGCATTTTTATGTTATTTAGCATAAAAATTTAAAGATCCTAAAAGCAGATCTGTGAATATATTCTCTAAAGTATAATGCCTCTTGTCAAAATTTATTGCTAAGTTGAAGAGATATGAATTTTATGCCAATTCAATTAGGTAAATTCATAACCTATCCAATGACTTGCACTAGAAGTTAATTAAGAAATGGCTTCTAGTGTCTACGAAGAGTATTAATTATTTGAAAGGGTTTCTTCTTTGCTCTGACCTATCCCACAATTTTAGATTAATGACCTGAATGAGAACATATTTGATAGACTTCTAAAGAGTGTTAATTAGAACTGAAAGCAAAATTAGGATGGATCTTGTCTTCGTAATGAGTTTAATTTTAAAAGATTCAATTATAATGCATGTAAAGACTTGATGATGTATCAAAAATTTTTTCAAAGATTTGTTTGAAACCAGTGTATTCAGGACTTACTTTATCTTTTACTTATTTTTTCTATCTCTCTAACAAAGTTAAAGAAACAATGTACTCAAATTATTGTTGAAAACTTATAATAGTCAATAGCTTATATTGTATAATAGTTAAATTATTTAAAACAAATATTAGAAAATAATATAAGTAAAAATTCAAATTTACTGAAAATATGGAAATACCAATTTTTAATGGAACATTTTATGACTATCTGGACCAATGGGGATCAAAATCATTATTATATCAAGTACTAGTGTATTTCTATCACAAGAATAGGTATCCTAGGATTAACAGATAAATAAGATTCTATAGATAATTAAGGTAAAATTGTTAGATAAAGTCTTCAAAAACCTCAGAGACATACAGAATACGGCATTTAAAGTTTTTTTTTATTAGTTTAAAGATTCTTTGACAAGACAGGTTAACTCCTAGCAACACCCAGCCTACCTCAAAGAAGATGATGAGCATCAGTGAACCTCCTTATGGAGATGGCTTAAAATGTGGCAAACCAGGCATTGGGCAAAATGTCCTTATTTCTGCCACAGACAGTATTCTGCCTAAAAATTGGCAAGCTTGGATTCAGGCAGAGCTAATGGCTAAACTCTGTCAAAATAGGGTCCTTTATAGTTCGTGCCTCACAAATATGTCTGCCAGACATAATGGAGCAGAAGGCTCAAAATGAGACTTCAATGTTATAGAGAGATTTGGGTGACTGTTCAGGCATCAAACTCCTCTTGTCATTTGCTCATTGTGGAAGCTTCTTACCTGTACTTCCTGTCTACTCAGATAATTAATTTTATTCTTTCTCAAATCTCTGATGAGATTGAAGACCAGATTGTTTAATTTTACAATTAAGCTCAGCTGTTTAGGGATTAATATGTTTTTATGTCTAGATAGATATTTTAAGTTGATAATGATGAGATATAATAGATAATGATTTACATTCAGAATTTTAGACTCACTAAGATAGGAAAGATACTCTCTTCAAGGCTGCCAAATAGTCCAAAAGAGTATAATATATATAATTCCTGATGGTTTTGTGGTTTTTCTTGCTGTTGGTAGTTTATTGTATATATTTGTGATAAGATAAATATATATATAATAGAAAAAAGAATAAATGGTTACTAATTTTAAAAATATGCAAATATATTTTATCAACATTTCTTCTCACTTAGTTCCTCTAACATCCTCCAAATCTACTTATCCATCCAACTTTTGTTTTTCTTTGTACTTTTTTAAAAAGCAAAACAATTAAAACAAAATAAATAAAATTATGACACACTTGCAAAAAAAGTGCCCACAAAATACATACAAGGAAATGAAAGTACATAAGCAAAAGCCAAATAAGACAAAAAAATATAGGCTCAAACAAAACAAAATGAGAGAGAAAATCTACATTAATGCCATTGAGTAGTTAACCAACTACTCCAGGGCATAAGCTCACCTGAAACCTCGCTAAAATGCCTAATGATGCTCTATTGGAGAAAACTAATTTTTTCATTTCAAGTACTAATGAATAACAGATAATGTTTTGGCTAGGAGATAGAGGCCATGTCAGCTACACCTTCTCAGTGCTAGGACTGTGTTTTGAACCTTTGCAACATATATATGTATATATATATGGACATATATATATGAACCTTTGTAATATAAATATATATGACATTTCATATGTGGATCATATATATATATGATATATATGTAGTCCATATGATCCACATATATATGATCCATATATGCAATGTCATATATATATATATATATATATATATATATATATATAATGAAAAAATTCCTTGATTTGAAAAATACAGCAAAATGAAGTATGTAAATGTCATGTCCTGGCCCATGGGAAAAAAATCAAATCAGGATTCCCATGAAAGAGGGAGTAGGGATTGAAAGTAGGATACAGAGACATGAGAAATAGCAAATCAAGTCAGGAAATTTGTGATCGAGATTCTCTTTAATGTGGATGAGTAAGACTTTATATAGCTAGGTCAATAGGATCTATCCTGATCCCTCTCTCCCTAACTCCCAAGGCAAAAAGAACCCAATAACTTGAATAGCTCCCTGTAAGAACTTCCTATTACTGAGTAGATCTCTGAAAGGATTTCCTTAACCCTCCAGGTGTTTCTCAGTAGGGACTTCCCTACTTCTTTTTCAAAGGTAAATAGTCCAAGCATGGCCTGGAACACAAAGACCTCCTCTGGCAGAGCTCAGCAGCTGCAAGGTCACAGTGTGCAGCCTAAGCATGGATTTCTGACATGGCAGAATTTAGCTTGGCTTCCCACATGTAGGAAGATATGATGAAGAAAAGAGGAGAAATATTTATAATCTTATATGAATTATTAATATAATTATAACAGAATATGTTTAGAACAGATTTTTAATATGATTATTATGACTGAATTTTTGTAAAAAGCAGTATTCTTTCAAATTTAAATAAAAATAATGTTCAATTGCCATCTGCCTTTATCTCAAAGTATAAACCAACTGTGATGTGATCGAAAATGTCCCCCATATGTTATCTGTTTGAATACTTCTACAGTTTTTGGTTCTGTTTATGGAGATTTGGGAGGTTAAGGTCTTGTCAGAGGAAGGTTGTTCCTTGAAATGCTTTTAACTGTTTTAACTTTCAGAGAGTCTGAGTCTTTTCCATTTTGCCATCTCTACTCTGTGCTTTTGTTCAAGATGTGACATCAAAATTTCCAAGTTCTGTTGTGTGCTTCCTTGTCTCTGTTTGACCACAATGGCCTCTTTGTTTGTTTGTTTGTTTGTTTTATAAGGTAAATTGATACATTTTATTAATATTTTTATAGTCAGCTTTACTAGTAACAGTTAGTTCGAAGGATATTGAATATTCTGTTAAAGAGAAGCTACAGTTTTGTTAATGCAATTGTTCATTCAATTGAAAAAATGGTCATTGTGTTAATCAGATTTATTTTAATTTTTTAATAAGAAAATCAAGATAAAATGTTTTCAGAACACTCCTTTCGCTTATTTTTTCCAATTTCCTTTTGCTTAAAAAAAAGCAACACATGTAATATGGTGTATAATACTTCAGTGGAAAATCACTTGCCAAACCTTCAAACTACAGCAAAGTAAATAGACTTCATAATTGGGACCCGAACAATCCTTTTTGAAAAACACAAAATATTGTACACTACTAACTGCTTTGAGTACAAGAGGCTCATGTGGAGTAACATTGTTTCAGCAAAATTATATCAATGTAAAATTATTAAATAAGCTAGGACTAACAAAGTATATTTTCATATTTTGAGGTTTTTTTTGCCTTTTTTCCTGTTATTGAATAGTCTGTTCTCATATAAGCTGATTATAGTCTCTCCTCCCTCTACTACCTCCAGTTTTCCCTTTATCCATTCTCCTCAAGATCCACTCCCTTTCTGTCTCCCATTACAAAAGAACAGGTTTCTAAAAGATAACAGTCAAACATGACAAAATAAAATATAAAATAAAACAACAAATGTACAATTCCAATGTGACATGACAACCTGATAGAAGGAAAAGGATCCCAATATCAGGCACAAGAGTCAGAGACTGACTTGTCCTCACAGTGAGGAGTCTCATAAACATACTAAGTCAATTGTTATAATATATACTCAAAGGACCTGGTGCAGACCCACAGTATCTCTGTGCTTGCTGCTAGAGTCTCTATGGTATTACATGTGACTTGCATTGTTAATTCAGAGGGTATTGTTCTCCTGGTGCTCTTCATCCCCTCTGACCCTTCTAATAATTCTGCCTCCTCTTCTGCAGGAGTTCCGAAGCTCTAAGGACAGATAATTGAGGGAGAACTATAATTTAGATTCTCTTTCTGCATAGTGCCTGGCTCTAGGTTTCTGCTTCTTTTTCTGATGCTGCTGAAGGAAGTTTCTTGGATGATGTGTGGCTGTTGCCTCTGCTCTGGGTCCTGACTGTCAATTTGCTGAGAGACTGTTTGTCTTATCAACAGCCTTAATTATTTGCAGATCCATGGGACTCCTTGGCCGACAATTCCATTGAATGCAACCTAGTTCCACAACTGGATGATTCTCTGGCTGGAAGAGACTACAAGTTGAGAATCTGCAGCCCACATTACTAGGAGTGCTCATTAGGATCAACTTCATAGATCCTAGGAAGTTTCCACTGCACAAGGTTTTCACACAAACCCCCAAATGGCATGTCATGATTCCAGCTGTCTCTCTATGCACTCTTTCACTCCACCCCATCTGCCCAGTGTACATATAAATCTATTCTATTTTCCACAGCCAGGAAGATCCCTGCATCCACTATACACCCTCTTTTTATTTAACCTCTTTTAGTCTATAAATTGTGACTTAGCTATTATTTACTTAATGGCTAATATCCACTTCTAAGTGAATGCATGCCACATTTACCTTTCTGGGTCTGACTTAACCTCATTCAGCATTATGCTTTCTAGTTCCATCCCTTTGCCTACAAATTTTATGATATCATTTTCTTTTGACAGCTGGGCAATACTCCATTATGTGAATGGACAACATTTTATTTATTCCTTCTTCTGTGAGGGACATCTAGGTTTTTTCTAGTTTCTGGTTATTATGAATAAAGCCACATTGTTAAGTAAGTATCCTTGTGGCAGGATGGAATGTCCTTTGAGTATATGCACAAGAGTGGTATAGCTATTTCTTGAGGTAGATCAATTCCTAATATTCTGAGGAACCACCATATTGAATTCCATAGTGGATATACAAGCTTGCTTTCCCACCAGCAATAGTATAGTCACAGTTGTGCACAACCACTATCACTGTATGTTAGAATATTTTTATCACCCTGTAAAAGAAATTTAATGTTGATTGGTAGGCAATTTCAAATAGCACCTCGTATTTTGATTTCTTTTTTTTCCTTTATTAATTTATTCTTGTTACATCTCAATGGTTATTTTGAAAACCTCTTATATATTTTCTGTGTTTTGAAAATTTTATGTGAGAAAGTAATATCCCACTCTCCACTCTACTGTGGAGAGTGTTCTGTCCATTGTCTAGATCTTGGTAGGGGTTTAAGGTTTACCGCCTGTATTGTCCTTGGCTGGTGCCTTAGTTTGACCGGGACCCCTGTGCCCAAATCTGCCTATCAGAATGTTCTACTTGTAGGCTTCTAGGACCCTCTGGATCCTTCTACTTTGCCATTCTCTCATGCATACTCTGGTGCTTCACCTTTGACCATGTCCCCTGGAGGGGGAGACCTGGTGGCACTCAGAGGAAGGACAGCAGGTTACCAAGAAGAGACTTGATACCCTATGAACATATACAGGGGGAGGTAATCCCCCTCAGGAACAGTCATAGGGGAGGGGAATAAGGGGAAAATGGGAGGGAGGGAAGAATGGGAGGATACAAGGGATGGGATAACCATTGAGATGTAACAAGAATAAATTAATAAAGTAAAAAAAAAGAAAATTTTATATGGCATATTTAATACAGTGAAAACACAAAATAAATGTCCTGTGAGAGTTGGCTTCATTTTAAAACTCTCTGTGTGTCTCTGCATCTCTCTGTCTCTCTGTCTCTGTTTCTGTCTATCCAAAATCTATCTATCTATTTATCTATCTATCTATCTATCTATCTATCTATCTATCTACGTATCTATCTCTCCCTCCCTCTCTTTGTGTGTGTGTGAGAGAGGGGGGGAGATAGACAAGTAGATAGATAGATAGATAGATAGATAGATAGATAGATAGATAGATAGACATATAGTTAGATAGATCTGTGTATATCTGTATCTGTGTTTAGGTACTACAAAGCTGGAGCTGGAGTTGCAGACATTTGTAAGTCATCTAATACACACAACTTAGAAATAAACTCAAATTATAAATAAAAGCTTCAAATATTCTTAACTGCTCAAGCATCTCTTCAGCCATATAACTAGTTTAATTACTTTATTGTGTTTTCTATGTTTATAAATGTGGTAACACTTATCAAAACAATATTTCTGTCAGTAATGAGCAATATACCACTGCATGGATAGTAGGCATATCACTATCACATATCCCTTAGACATTTAGTCAGAAGATGGTCATTAGGAATAATTCTACTTTTAACTTTTATGCATACATTTTATTCTACCACATGTTACTTATTATTATTGCATGTGATGTATGTATTAATGTAGACACACATGCCATTGTACACAGAGTCAGTTATCACCTTTTACTGTTGCAAAGATGTAACTGAGGTCACTAGGGTTTCCCAAGAAGTACTTTTATTCCTTGAGTCACCTCATAGTCTGTAGTATTCATTTTTCTACTCTGCGGACTAAAGTAGCTATAGCTATAAATGGATCTTTTAGTTGCTGTGCCATTTAGATGTGGACTTGCTTTCCATAAGTATTAGCACTATAATGTTTGATTTCTCTAAAAAATTAAGAATGAGTATATTGAACAATATAAAGAAAATGTAATTATTTTGTAGATTGCATCAACTTTATTATAAAAAATTAACTTATACTAAGGACATATTTCTTCCTGGGAAATTTGGTTTACCATAATTTGAATTATTAATGATTGGTATATATAAAAAACTAAGTTTTAGTAAGGACTTAGTAGAATAGCTTTGAGAACATTTTGAGAAATTTCTTGAAATATAAATGATTAACTAGTGTACCTTCCATGAATAGTTTTCTCTGATTATCTCATTTTCTTCAACAGAAAATAATCTAGTTAACTGTAATGAGTTTTTCATTCTTACTAACTATGCACTTGGATATGTTCTATTTTTATTTATGTAGAAATCTTTCTTAGCTCTGTAAATTACAGGTTTCATTTTCTGTCTACTAACACTGAAGGGAACTGAACTTTAAAGCAAAACATTATAGCAAGTTCTTCTGTAGTAGAAATAACTGTACATCTTTTCTGGATGAATTATAATTCAACTAGATTGAACAAATAGAACAGCTCTGTAAGAGCATCATTGTTGCTTTCATATAGCTGAATTATTCCTTTTAATATTTCAAACTTTGCCAAAGTCGTGGCATTCATTCCAGATTAAATATGCTGTGTTAATCTTTTGGTGTATAATGCTCTAGTTATATTATGTACATACATGCAAATGAGCCTATTTCATGGAAATTAACCTATTTAATAAATCACAGTTTCTCTCCTCATCACCCTTCTCTCTGTGTATGCACACATATATGTGTTAGGTATAATATTTAAAATATTTTTCAATGACAATTCTTCAATATATGTTGCTTTAACCTCAAACACATTTTTCCTCTATTGGATAATAGATTATTTTTTAATCAAATATGAGTAGCCATGACTCAGAGGAAAGGTTTATGTTGCTCCTTTAGACATGCTTCACTATAGAAGTGATTATATGAGATTGTTATTAGCTTCAGAATAAAGTAAGATAAGGCATTTACCAAGTATTTTCTTGGAAGTACAGGCAGGCAGGTTATAGCAAAATGAGTAAAACTCTTATCTCATTTCAAATAACCTTTGAATGTTCCTTGTATTTGGGACTCACAGAAGTTACAGGTCTGCTAAATACACAATTTAAAGTTTTTGATAGTCAGAGGATGTTAGGTCAAGATAGTTTCCCTGTGGTCTGTGCTTCACAGCCATTAAATTCAGTCAAATGTTCTTTCAGAATCTTTGACATAAGTATACTTTTTCCACTGCCTGGGAATTCAGTTTATAATTTATTCTTTTCCTTAAGCACTCCATTTGGTGAATGTGCCATGATGCAAGGAAGGCTCATTTCAAGTATAATAAAAATGGGGGGAGGGGTGAATCAATCTCTAGAACAGAAATAGTGTGAAAAGCCATTAAGGAATACCTGGATATTATCAAATATAGTAACCATTGTAATCTAGAGCCAATGTGTTTTCCTTGCCCTCAGTATGTTTATATGTGGCATAATAGGAGTTTAACACATTGATATTATAATCAATGTCACAATAGGGCCTGAAGATGCAAAGGCATTCTAACCAATGAAACAATGTAGTTGTTAGCTAGACTGACTACATGTTTTCCCATGTCTACAGCTATTTGTCCTCTATGGAATATTTTTTGATGTTTGGTATATTTGAAATTAGTTATTATGTTTTAATTCTATTTTTTCCTAACTAGTGTGTGTCCAAAGCCAAATGTGAAATAGTTGGACTCAGGTAATATTCTCTTTCCTTAGTAGGAAGAATCTTATTTGTTTTAGACTCTAAAAGTTTGGGTGGAAATCAAAATTACCCTCAAAATAGGGCATATATTGGAAAATACATTAATCCTTTCTGAATTCCTAAAAATAATTTTGAAATTTAACTTATATTGATTGAAGAGAAAGATCTTCTATGGAAGTAATGAAACATTTGAACCTTAATGAATAAAGCTTTGCAATAGTGAGAAATCTGGGTACACATATAGTCAAAGCAAACTATAATGCCAAAGATGATATAATATCATTCTAACCATTCTAATTTGAAGTTTTACAGAAACCAAAATCTGTATTATTTGTATTACCTAGGAATACATACCAAACACAACTTTTATTAATTAAATATTTTTACATATACATTTATATTATTACACGTATAAACAGTAAACTACCTATAGAAGAAGAACCATGACACAATCAGGATTATATGAATGATACAGTCTTAGTGTTTTAGCTATTTGAATTTGGCAGCCTTGAAGAAAACATCTTTCCTATTTTGGCGCATCTAAAATTCTCACTGTAAATGGTTCTCTATCACATCTCATCATTATCAACTTAAAACATCTATATAGACTTAAAAGCATCTTAACACATAAACAACTAAGCTCAATTGTAGAACTAAACCATCTGGTCTTCAACCCCATCAGAGACTTGAGGGGGAATAAAATTGGTCACCTGAGTATATTTTTATGTATCATTGAAATTTTTGAAAATATTCAAATACCATATAAACTACATGTTTGGTTTCTTAGCAATAGGGTCTTGCCCCCTATTTCTGAAAGGTAACAAAGAGGCATGGTAATAGCTTGTACTGTTTCGGGGGCCTGTGGGGCTTTTTTAAACAACTTATAAAAAGATATCCCACCCATGTCAGTAGCATTTTGTTGAATAACCCATAGCTGATGGGAGGTTTTGGCAATTGTAAAAAACTTTAAAAAAATCAAAACTCTTAAAAATTTTAAAATAATAATTATATTTTTAACTCAGTTACTGGTTAGTAGGTTCCACCCCCAACGCCATCCCATCTCCTTTTCATATATAGTATTCCTTCTATAAGGATTCACGCTGCCTATATTCTGTGATGTAGCAATCTTTAAAGCATCTTACTCCCAATGATCTTTTGCCTTTTTGCTGGCTTCAAGAAAACATTAAAAACATTTCCACCATAGCCATGAGCAGTTTGACTTCATCTCAGAGATATAGGGGTAATTTAACATGTTAAATCAATAAAATATAATGCTTCACGGGAATAGATACAAGGACACACCATATGACACCCTTTATTATAATAATTTTTTGATAAAATCCAACAACTATTTATGATAAAGGTCCTAGGTAACCTAGAAATGTAAATGATATATTTCAACAATGTAAAGGTAATATAAATCAGGCCAGTAACTGATGTCATCTTAAACATGGTAAAACAGTAAGAATTTCCACTAAACAAGATGAAGACTGCTCATTTTCCCTCCTCCTCTGTAATACAGGCTTGAAATCTTAGGTAAAGCAATAAGACAAATGAAGAAATTAACTGTGATACAATTAGAAAAGAAAAGAAGTCAAAATACTCGTTTCCAAAGTATATGATTCTACACTTTGAAAACAAAGAAAAATAAAACAAATACTCCTTCAAAGAACTCCTACAGTTGACAAACCTTATCATCAAAGAACCATGATACAAAATTAGTGTACACACACACACACACACACACACATACACAATCAGTAGCCTTGCAACGTACAAATGATGAGCCTACTGAGAGAGCAATCAGATAAATAATCCCATTGAAATAGCCTTAAATATATCTTGGAATATATCTAGTTTTTTAAAAAGTGGAACTTTATGTGATGAAAACTTTAAGACACTCAGGAAATTACAGAAGACCCTAAAAGATGGCAACACCTCTCATGCCCTATAAGTTGGTATGATTAATATTGTACAACTGACAAAAAAAAATGAGTTCAATAGCATCCACTTCAAAATTCCAATGTAATTGTTTACAGAAATTGAGACATAATTTAAAATTTTATATGGTAATAAGAACAACGATGATAGCTGAAACAATCCTGAACAATAAAAGAACTACTGTGTTGCACCAAGCAAGGACAATGTATGCAGTAAAGCTAGACCCCCTGTTTTGATATAGCCAATGGACAGCTCATTCTCCATGGTCCTTGGGGGCATCTGGGTTTGCCTCTGACATGAACTCTGGAACTTTGATCACTTCCCCTTGGCGGGGAGGCTATATGGGCACACAAAGGAAATGGAAGCCGACTATCCAGATGAGACCTGATAGGCTATGATCATAGGGTGCGGGAGGAGGTTTCCTTCTGGTGGAAGTCTAGAGGAAGGAAATTTGGGTGGAAGAGGAAGGGGGTAGGAAGTGGAAGATACAAGGGAGAAGATAACAATGGGTCTGAATAAATTAAAATAAAAAAGAACTGCTATAAACATCACCATCTCTAAAATCAAATAAGACTATAGAACTATAGTGATTAAAACAATATGGCACTAGCATCAAAATAGACACATTATCTAACAGTTGGGATAGAATTTTGTACCCACAAATTAGTCCACACCTATGACTACTTGATTTCTGGCAAACAGTCCAACAACACACATTGGACAAAAGACAGCATCTTAAACAAATGGTTCCCTGTAGTCACAGAGTTACACATAAAAGAATGAAACTAGACCATTATCATTCAGTCTGCACAAAAATAAACTCCTAATTGATCATGGACATCAACATAAAATTCATTACTCTGAATTTTGCTGAAGATTAAGTAGTGAATACATATGAACTCATTAGCACAGGAAAAGGCATTTAGAACAGGAGACAGATAGACAGCCACTAAGACCAACAATTAAAAAATAGGATCTAATGACTCCCTTTTGTAAAGCAAATGAAGCCATAATTATAGTAAATGGGTTTCCTATAGAATGCAAAAAGTAATTACCAGCTACATATCTAAACAATAGTTACTAGCAAGAATATTCAGAGATTTCAAAACCCTAAACACCAAGAAACCAAACAATCCAATTAATAAACAAAGAAAAAAACTACATAGAGTTTTAAAAATATGAAATACTGATGATTTAGAAATATTTTTCATGTATTAAATTTTTTTTTAAATTTTATTTTATTTTTTTATTAATTTATTCTTGTTACATCTCAATGGTTATCCCTTCCCTTGTATCCTCCCGTTCTTCCCTCCCTCCCATTTTTCCCTTACTCCCCACCCCTATGACTGTTCCTGAGGGGGATTACCTCCCCCTCTATATGTTCATAGGGTATCAAGTCTCTTCTTGGTAACCTGCTGTCCTTCCTCTGAGTGCCATCAGGTCTCCCCCTCCAGGGGACGTGGTCAAAGGTGAGGCACCAGAGTATGTGAGAAAGTAATATCCCACTCTCCACTCTACTGTGGAGAGTGTTCCGTCCATTGGCTAGATCTGGGTAGGGGTTTAAGGTTTACCGCCTGTATTGTCCTTGGCTGGTGCCTTAGTTTGAGCGGGACCCCTGTGCCCAAATCTGCCTATCATAATGTTCTACTTGTAGGCTTCTAGGACCCTCTGGGTCCTTCTACTTTGCCTTTCCCCCATGATTCTCTCATCTAGAATCCCACTAGAATGTCCTCTCCTCTGTCTCAGTTTCCTGGTAAGTGAAGGCTTTCGTGGGACATGCCCCTTGGGCTAATATGCAGATATAAGTGAGTATATACCATTTGAGTCTTTCTGCTTCTGTCTGACAAAGGTCTAATATCCAAAATATATAAGGAACTCAAGAAATTAAATACCACCAAACCAAATAACCCAATCGAGAAATGGGGCATGGAACTAAACAGAGAATTCTCAACAGAGGAATATCAAATGGCTGAGAAACACTTAAAGAAATGCTCAACCTCCTTAGTCATCAGGGAAATGCAAATCAAAACAACTCTGAGATTCCATCTTACACCCATCAGAATGGCTAAGATCAAAAATTCAAGCGACACCACATGCTGGCGAGGATGTGGGGAGAGAGGAACACTCCTTCATTGCTGGTGGGAATGCAAACTAGTACAACCACTTTGGAAATCTATCTGGTGCTATCTCAGAAAAATGGGAATAGGGCTTCCTCAAGACCCAGCTATTCCACTCATTGGAATATATCCAGAAGATGCTCCAGCACACAACAAGAAAAGTTGCTCAACCATGTTCATAGCAGCCTTATTCATAATAGCCAGAACATGGAAACAGCCGAAATGTCCCTCAATAGAAGAATGGATAAAGAAACTGTGGTACATATACACTATGGAATACTATTCAGCTATTAAAAACAAGGACTTCCCGAAACATGTATTAAATTTTTAACCATCATTGGCATACACATTAAAACTGCTTTAAGGTTTCACCTTACTCTAGTATAATTGCTAATATCCTACAAAGAAAGAAGTGATGACAAACGCTGGAGTGAAATGTGTGGGAAAGGGGGACATTTTTCACTGTTGATGAGCATGAAAACTTTGTACATCTACTCTAAACTGAATACACAAAACTATAGATTTGAAGCTAGTATACGTAAAAGGAGACTTTCTGTGACTTGCTTACCACATTTAACACATTTTTCCAGTTCAACTCATTTGCCTGCAACTTTCCTAATTTCATTTTCTTTATTTAAATAAAATTATATTATGTACATGTAACACATTTTCATTATTTAGTCATCAGTTGAAGGGCATCTCATCTTGGAACTGAGCTAAAAGCGTCCTCTCTGCTAGCTGGCATGCTTAGCACCAGAAAGGACTTTTTAGCTCACTGGGTGGGAAGAAAAGGCATCTCTGTTCTTACTCAGTTATGAATCCTATGAACTATGAGATTACCCTCCTAGATGTGCCTACTTGCTCAATAAACTAATTTCATAAATTAGTATTATGAAAGTAACCAACCTTATTTCCTAATTGAATCTGAGATCTGCTTCACTATGAACCCAGTCAAAAAATTGTGTTGAGAAGTATATATGGCAGAGGAAAACAACATATTGTTATTTGGCCTAAGAGACATAATTCCCTACCACTTTCTAAATAATTCTTTTTATAGCATAAACAATCTACATTGTTAGCCTTATTTGGAGTATTTTTTTCCTTTCCAATGACCTGTGAGGAATGCAAAGTCTCATGGCTCAGATTATATGGTTGCAGTTTCTAATGTCTAAGGAGAAACAGTCTTTTAGAAAACACCTTGATACTCTGGATCTTGCCATCTTTCTGCCAACTAGTCTGCCTGGGTCCCTGAGCATTGGGTTTGGGAGTGTTTTATAGACTTATCTATTGTGACTGGGATCCAAATTCTACATGTTAACTGATTTTTGTGTTCTGTAGTGATCACCTTCTGTTAAAAAGAGAAGTTTCCTTGATGAGGGATGAGGACTACACTTATTTGTGAGTATAAGGACACATTTTCAGTTTGTTGTTAGGGATTATGGCTCCTTAATAAAAATCTCAACATGACTGCCAAAACATGAGCTGAGCAAGGATGGCATCAATAGGAATGCCAAAGCAGACAGAGGAAAGCCCACTACACCTCAATCATATGTGAAAAACTATAGGCAACTAAGAAATACCGAGAGTGGAAAAAATTGGTCTTCTCCAGGGAAGAGTATGTTAATCAATTGATTACCCAATAGCAACTAGTCAGCCTTGAGATCAAGCATAAGTGTGACATTATATAGATTGAAAGGTAATCTTCAGAAACATATATTAATGCACACATGTGTTTATATATAATGTATTCAGGACTGAAGAGATGGCTAGGCTCAAAACATATATGTGTGTGTGTGTATGTGTGTGTGTGTGTGTGTGTGTGTGTGTGTGTGCATGTGCTAACAATTAAAGAAAAAGGGAAGTCATGAATTTGAAAGGGAGCAGGATGAGTGTATAGAGAATTTAGGGAGGAAGAAAAGGGATGGGAATTTACCCCATTCACATTAGCATGTCCACTGTCTAATGTCATTTCACAGATCTAGTTTAGGGGACTATATTTTTGAGATTTCATGATGATCAAGATGTGTCCTGGGATATGTCTTGGAGTATATGGATCATTTCTTGACCTTAGTGACATCTACTATATCACACTAGTTACCATAGAAAAGGAATAACACAAAAATTCAAATGTCAGATCTGCTTTTATTTTCAGGGATCAGTGAGTTTGAGTCAGTCTTCTATAATGCTGGACTGAAAGAAGATTCTGAGAACAATATGAATATTGATTATTATCATTATTACAACTTTTAAAGAATATATATTTGCTCACACAAATATTGCTGAGTGACTCTGTACCCTGGAGCAATATCACATCAATTATGTTGTATTCATCGGCTTGCACATTCAATGACAATATTTCTTTGAAAGTATAGTAGGAAGCTAAAAAAATAACTAGATTAGTTTTTCACATAAAGTAGCGTAGTTCAATGAAATTGCCCACTCTGACCACATTAACCTGAGTGATGGCTCTCCTTATAAGAGAGAGAGAGTAGTTACACTGTGCAATTTCAAAATCACTTAAAATACTTTCAGGTGTCTATGCTTTCTCCTGAGTGTGCAGGATGAATTATTCTTTCATTGATGTAATTCTTCAGCCAGTGTCATATCTATGCCCTTTGTGACTATCAGAAGTGGTGTGGAGTATCATGGTTATGCCTTCTCATATACTAACAGACATGGAGAGAATCATGTATTTGTAAGATGGGAGTGAGTGAGCTGGAGGAAAAAAGCTTGCATCCAGTTTATCCGTAGTTCACTGATTATCTCCAGCAACACCCAGGGACTTTATGGTACACCCAGTATATGACAGAGATAAAATGTAAAAGGTAGGCACTTATAATTTTCTTATTAACCCTGTAACAGCTACACATCTTTACTGCACATATACGGATTACTAGCTTGTGCAAGATTTATGGAATCCCTCAGGCTGTCTCTTGGCTATCTAACAAATGAGGTATTAAAGACCTCTTGGTATGTTTGTGATCTGGATGCCCTGAGACCATGGTATGACTCATTTATCTTGGCAGATTGGTGGTTTATGATCCAGAGATTAAGTTGCTTCTGTGAAATTGGAAACAAGCCTCAGAATGTCTTCCTCTATGGATGGCTTATATTAACTTCACATCTGCCTGTGTTTTATTTGTCCTTTTGTATTTTACACTTCATCTCTGTCAACACCATATATGAGTGTTCCTTGTCAGGTTTCACGAGTGCTTTCAATTTTCTGACCACGCAATTTCAGTAGTTGTCATAGACAGCAAAAGCACTGAAATGATTCTTCACTAAATAATTTCCATGACTGTCAATCCTTATTTCAGGAGAAAAATGAAGAGCAGGGTGGTGATTTAGAGTTGTTACAGTCAGTCCTGCTGGTGAATAATACTAGTCTGAAATGACCTATGCACTATTGAAGGAGAAAGTATATCAGTATTTGAAATTGGAGACAAAAGGGAACTGGACCTTAAAAAGATTCTCTACTCAACTAAATGTGAATATGAAAATTCCCATGACTATTAAATTGATTGACCAAGTTATAGATAATATTGTTTATAGAGTATGAGCAGTATGTTGTCAAAGATTTTGTGTAAATAAAGTCCAGAGATAAAAATTCATCTTGATTGTGTATGAAAAAAGAAACACTATAATGAAAACTTCTTTGGAAAAATAAACTTTGTTGATATGGTTCATTTATTTTGTTATTTGTTTTTTATTTGTTTGTTTTTATGTTTTTTGTTTCTTTGCCTTTTTGACACAGGGAACATTTTGTAGTTATTGCATATTTTCCCAACATTTTAGTACTTAAAGTTTGAGGCAGGATCCTTAAGTAAACCTAAAGCTTAATGATTCAGGTGAGCTGATTGTCAAATGAGCTTCAGGAATCAAATACTTGCTGCTGTTCTCTCAACCCGAACAATGCTGAAGTTATAAGTATATACTACCATGCCCATGTCCTTGCCAGCATTCCATACTTAAGTCTTCAAGCATATGTATCATGGACTTTACCAACTGAGCTGTCTGTCCAGCCAGCATACATTAAAAGTACATTTAATGTAAGGAGATGAATGAAGTAGCAACTAAAAATTAATGGATTAGCATAAGAAATTAAGAAGTCCTCATATTCTTCAAGGGCTATGACAAAAAATTTTCATTTATCCTAGTTCTCATGAGTTTTAGAAGCCTAAAGATGATTTTGAGTGAAATCCTATTGATTTTTCATTATCAGTATCTATTTTTAAATGCTAGGAAAAAAAATTTATTTTGAGTGAATGGCTGGCTGGCTTTGCTTGGTATATATTCTAGTATCTGGCACTAAAAATTATTTATGCTGTGATAAATATAATGTCCCCAAAGTTGTAATAAATCATTATTGGAATCAATGGACATGAGTATTCAATATGCGCATGTTGTATATTAACATGCATATGTGATTATATATGTATATTACACACATTTTATTTTTTTCAGTGTTTATCAGCATGTATGTATAGTTCAGAGAACAGATTGCAGAAAGGATCTCAGGCAAAAAGAACAGACCCACATCAGGTGTGTCTAACCACCTCCTGTGATACACAGATGCAAGAGGTAAAGTTTTAGATTTGCATTTCCATTCACAGGTGGTCTTTTTTCTTTTTTCTTTTTATTGAAGCTGACTTCTTTCCTTACATAACATAACCTAATTAAAGTGTCCCCTACCTCTAATCCTCCCAGTTTCTCTGCACCTTTCCTCTCATATAGATATACTCCCTTTGTGTCTCTCATTTTAAAACATCAGGCTTCTCAGAGATAACAATATAATAGGACAAAATAAAATGTAGTAAGATAAAAAATAAGTACAACATCAGAGTTGGACAACAGAAGGAAAAAAGCCCCCCCAAAAAAGACAAAAGAATGAAACACTTACTCATTTGCATATTCAAGAATTCATAAAAACACAAAAATGGAAGTCGTGATACATAGGCAGAGGACCTGCTGCAGGCTCATGAAGGCTGTGTGAATGCTGCTTCATTTTCTGGAGTTCATATTAACTTTCCTTTTATTAGTTTAGAAGGCCTCATTTTCTTGGTGTCCTTCATGCCCTATGGTTCTTACATTCTTTCCACTTCCTCTTTTACAGTCTTCACTTAGCTTTCAGGGCAGGAATTTGATGGAGATATTCCATTTAGGATTGAACTTTCTAAAGTCTCTGACTTTGTGCATAATGTCTGGTTGTGGTTATCTGTATTTGTTTAAAAAAGCATCTGTGATGGTGGCAGAGCAAGGCACTGAGCTATGCATAAAAATATGGCATTAAGTGTTATTTTATTACTATGTTATATTTTGGAGGCAGACAATAGTATTTGGTTCTATCCAAGGTCCTTAGGCTATCTAGTTTCCAGATTTTTGGTCACCCAATCAGTGTCAGGTATGAATTTCATCTCATGGAATGAGCCTTAAGACTAATCAAATACTTTCAGGTCAATTCCACAGGCTTTATGCCACCCACCATTGCCCTAGCTTATCTTTCAGGCAGGACACCATTTTCAATCAAAGTGTATACAATTGGCTTGCTGTTTATGTTCCTCTTTTGGCAGCATGTAAAGTACCATCTTGTCCCAAAGATGCTAGTAGATTGTAGAGATGAAGGCTGTATAAAGGCACCTGCTTGATTTTTTCCATGCCTAGTGAGTTGTGTAGGTGCTGTTTGCTGAAAAGGGGACTTGTCAATTTGAAGAGAGCAATCTACAGTCTTGATAACAGTTTGGGTTGTTTGGGTATTTCCATTGGATCCTTTTTTATCATAGATTCTTAAGAATACATGCATATGGATTTAAAAAAAACTAGATGATTACTGTCTTCAACTATACCAACAATTGGACATTCCAAGTTACTGAACTCAAAACCGCTGTTTCAACTGTTTTGCTAACTCTCACTTGTAAAAGAAACTTTTATTCTCCTGAGGTAATTGTTTTTGGGGGATGTTTGATGGTTCTGCCTGCTAACCTAGGCCTAGTCCTTCACCTGAGTTCTTTCTATCTCTGCCCCCTGTCCCTTTATTATTGTTCTGGTAAAAACTGCCTCCTTTTCCTCCTCTTCCTCCTTCCTCTCTCTGTCTCTCTGTCTCTGTCTCTGTCTCTGTCTCTGTGTCTGTCTCTCTCTTCTCTCTCCCCTCGGTCTCTGTCTGTCTGTCTGTCTCTGTCTCTGTGTCTCTGTGTCTCTCTCTGTCTGTCTGTCTGTCTGTCTGTCTGTCTGTCTGTCTATCTGTCTCTCTCTCTTTCTCTCTCTCTCTCTCTCTCTCTCTCTCTCTCTCTCTCTCTCTCTCTCTCTCTCCACCTTAAGTAGCTTCCTTTTCTTCTCTCTTCTGTTGAGAGTTGGGACTATCCAGTTCTGTCATATCTTTCTCTGATTTGTCACTTTTAAAGCCACTTAATTAAACATCACTTTCAAACATGGGTGTGTCCTTCTACAAACTATATTTATCTGCATTGTTTGGGATTAAAGACATGTTTCACTGTGCCTGGACCCAAGCTTTTCTTTACATGAAATTGCTTTATACCATGCTAGCCTGAACTGAGATATGCTTGTCTCTGTCTTCTGAATCAAAGGGGTTTTGTATTCCAGCCAGATCACACAGACCAAGAAGGTTTTAGATGTGATCTCTTGCCAGAACAACCATGTTCTGAATTAAAATTTGGAGACCTAGTGGCACTCAGAGCAAGGACAGCAGGTTACCAAGAAGAGATTTGATATCCTATGAGCATATACAGGGGGAGGTAGTCCCCCTCAGAACAGTCATAGGGGAGGGGAATAAGGGAAAAATGGGAGAGAGGGAAGAATGGAAGGATACAAGGGATGGGATAACCATTGAGATATAACAAGAATAAATTAATTTAAAAAACCTTAAAAAATAAAATAAAATTCCTCTATACTTAAGACAAAAATTCCTCTACACTCACTTTTTATATTTGTAAATTCTTTTATATTTGTCCTTTTCTTTCTTATAATAATTTTGTTCTTTGACAATTTTATATCTGTACAGAATGCATTCTGACAACTCTCACCACGCCTTTTCTTATATTCCTCTGATTCTCACTCAACCTGTATTTCTATAATCCCTTTCCCATATGCATGACTTCTTATTTGGCCTGTGAATGTTTTAGCTCAATCAAGGTCATGTATTCATGGTTTTCTATATGCTAGACTGTTTACATGTCCGTATTTATGCAGACCCAAGGCAGGTATTTGTTCCAAAAGCAACTTGATGATTACAATGGGTATTTCATATGAAGAATAAGGCATTTTGTAGCCTCTATTTTTTTCTTTCTTTTGGCTCTGATATTGTTTTATAACCTCTTTTCTATGAACGTTAGAAGGAAGCATGTAAATGTCATATTTAAGGCTCATCAATTCTGTGTGACTCTCTCTCTCTCTCTCTCTCTCTCTCTCTCTCTCTCTCTCTCTGTGTGTGTGTGTGTGTGTGTGTGTGTGTATGTGAGTGTGAATGCATGCATGTGTAAAACAATAACTTTTAAGGTAGTTTTCATGAATGTGAAGAGTGAGGGAGGCATGGAAGAGTGGGAGAAGATGAAATGATGTAAATATAGTATATGTATAAAATTATTTTAAAAATTAGTAAAAAAGAAAATGATTCCGTTCTCCGGTGGGGAGGATCTTGGAGGAATTGGAGGAGGTGTAACATAATCAGAATGTATTGTATGAAAACATCTACTTTCAAGAAATTAAAACTGGGAAAATTAAAATAGCTTATACTGTAGTGGCAGTATAAGAGGAAAAGTAACAGATGTACCCAACAGTGCCAGGCTGGACTGTCTACTACAAGGAAGATTAAATGAAAACATGCAATCAGTCCATTCTATCACAAAGAGTAGTTGAACTGACCTGAGCTAAGGCACAATACAAGACTATTGTCTGCACTAATGCAGTATGTACCATTAGACAACCATCATCACAACCATTGCATTCTCTTTTGTAGTGAGCAAGTATTTATTATCAACATGTTGAAATTAATTGTTTCACTTTCTACACTCTTATGTCTAAGGTTCTTGGGAAAGATATTCAATTTGCCCAATTGAATTTGGTTACCAAAACTTTCAATTATCTAGAAATCAACCTATAAATTTAATACTATTTGATATCTGACAAAGATGCCAAACAATATACATTGGAGATAACATCCAAAACAAATGGTAACAGGCTATATGTATTTTAGAAAATGGAATTCCAGTCAATAAATGGGCAAATTAAATGAAAAATGGCTACAAAGGAGGAAATACAAATTGTCAATAAATATATGAAACATGATCCATATACATAGGCATTGGGGAAATCAAATCATATCCACATTGAGATTCCCTCTCCTACCAGTGAGAATTATTATTATGACAAAAACAAATAGGTGAGAAGATGTGATGAAAATAAAGTTTTAACACTACCGGTAGGAATGAATACTGTTCCAGCAATGATATTTATCAGTATGGAGCTTCCTCAAAACACTGAAAATACAACTTCTGTATGAGCTATCTGAAAATACACTCAAAGGAATTGACATATGGTGAAGAAATGCCTGCACATGCATGTCTGTAACAGAACTATTGATGAGAGCCAAGTTCCTAATCACCATAGATGTTTATCAATAAATAAGTAGATAAAAAAGTGAGATGCATATACACAGTGCAGTTTTATTCAAAAATAAATGTAATTATTTCACTTGTTGGAAAATGATTGTAACCAGAGACTAACAAAATAAGCAAAATAACCTAGACTCAGAAAGATAAATATCACTTGTTATCTGTTATATAGATCCTATATTTCATACATACACATAAGATAGGATAAATGTGGGCCACTGAATAAAGAATACAAATATTTATTTTTCTCTAATACAGTACATCTTGACTGTAGTTTCCCCTCCCTTCATTCTTGCCTGTATATGTCCCATGTACCCCAGATCTATTTCTCCCTCTCTTTCAAAATAAAAGCCCAGGACTCCCAAGAATATGAACTGTACAGGGCATAACAAGTTACAATAAAATTAGACACAAACCTTCATATAAAAGCTAGATGAGGCAAACAAGTAGGAGAGAAAGGATCCCAAGAATAGATCATAGAGTCAGAGACAACCCCCACTCCCACCATTCAGAAGCCCACAAGAACACCAAGCTACTCAACCATAACATATATGCAAAGGACCTAGCTTAATGCAATAAAGGGTCCATGATTGTCACTTCAGTCTCTGTGAACCCCTATGAGCTTCTTAGGTGATTCTGTGATGTTCTCATGGTGCTCTCAACCCCTTTGGCTCCTACAACCCTTCCTCATGCCCCTCTTATAGGATTCCCCTGGCTCTGTCTAGTGTTTGCTTATGGGTCTTTGCTCTGGTGTGAACCTCAAGTTGGACTAGTCATTGGCTGGCTACCCCCACAAGTTGTGCTTCACCATTACCTCAGCACATCTTGGAGTCAGGACAGATTATAGGTCCAAAGTTTTGTGGCTGTGTGTGTTTCGTAGTTTCACTGGTGTTAGAAGATATCCAGTTCAGGATCTATATCCCCTATTGCTAAGAGTCTTCCCTAGTGTAACTGAACAGAACAGTAATATCAAGGCATTAATGGAACCTAATGATACAAAAAGCTTCTATAAATCAATGAACACCATCAAAAGGACACAATGACAGCCTACAGAATGGGAAAGGAGTTTCATAACACCACATCCAACCAAGGGCACATATAAAACATATATAAGCAAACCAAGTAATTCAATTAAAATTAGGAAAAAGATCTAAACAGAATTCTCAACAGAAGAATCTCAAATGACTGAGAATGACTTAGAGACATGTTCAAGATTATTAGATATCAGGGTAATGCAAATCAAACTATTTTGAGATTCCATCATATACTTTTCAAAATGACTGCAGTCAATAACACACATGAAAGCACATACTGGTGAAGATGTAGAGCATGCTTTACTGCTGCTGAGAATGCAAACTTGTACAGCTGCTATGGAAATCAGTATTGTATTTTTTCTGAAACTTGGGAATTGATCTACCTCAAGACCCAGCCAGTTATACCCCTCTTGGACATATCCCAAAGGATGTTCCATCCTACCAAAAGACACTTGCTCAACTATGTTCACCTTGTAGGTAAAAAGAAAAAAGTGGTACATTTATACAATGGAGTATTATTCAGATATTGAAAAAATTATATTCATTATGAAATTTCCAGGCAAATGGACAGAGAAATATCATGCTGAGTAAGGTAATCAAGTCCCATAAAGATAAACATGGTATATTCTCACAAGTGGACATTAGCTGTAATGTAAAGAAAAATCATGTTATAATCCACATAACCAGAGAGACTAAGTAACAAGGAGATCTCAAGATTAAACACATAAGTCTCTTTGAAAAGGAAAAATAGAATATATTTTGCTAGTGGACTGTGGATGGATGGATATGTGCAAAGGAAAAAAGATGGAGGGAGAAAGCATTGATAGTGATGACTGAAATTGGAGCGTTTAGTGGAGAGCAATGTGGAAGCCTTTTACAATGGAATCTCAGTGGAATCTTCATTGAGAGCGATACAAGTGAAAAACAATTTTTAAAGCCATCTTTTACATCATATAAAGAAAATTATCATATCTATTCTACCAAAGTTTTCAGAAAAATATAATTAGAAAAATAGCTGATTTTTACAAAAGTTTACCTTTGCAATTTTACTAGTGTATCTTTGTTCATCATCCCATTATATAATGGGATTATTTTAGTTACAAGCATACCTTCTCAATTATATGCATTCCTAAAATGAACAAACTGTTACATTATTTGAATAAATATTAAGGCATAACTGTGGAATTAAAAATTACGATGACTACATATGACATCAAGATTCAAGTTTTAAGGACTATTTTTTCTACTGGTGTTGGTTAGTTTTATTTCAATTTGATACATGCTAGAGTTATCAGAGAGGAGGGAGCTACAATTAAGGAAATGTATCCATAAGACTGGCCTGTAGGCAAGCCTGTAAGACATTTTGCTGTGGGTAGTCCTATCACTGGGCTGGTGGGTCTGGGTTCTATTAGAAATCAGGCTGAGAAAGCCATGGAAAAGAAATCAGTCAGTGGCACTTCTCCATGGCCTCTGCATTAGCTCAAGCTTCCAGCTGTTTGAGTTCTGTCCTGACTTCCTTAAGTAATGAACAATGATGTGGAAGCATAAGCCAAATAAACATTTTCCTCCCTAAGAAGAATTTTGGTCACGGCATGTGGTTGCAGCACTAGAAAACCTTCTTACGGCAGCAAGACACCATTTCTTCTCATTTTTCATTAGTTTTCATGTAACAGGAGACAGTTTTTGTAGCTATTGTAGTTTAAACTTCCCATCTGATGTTTAGTTTGGGTTTCAAGGTTGATGACACCACAAAGCAATGTTGATGTAAAATTTGCTTGGGTAATTTAGCAGATGTAAAGAGAAAATGAGAAAGTGAGGAAAAGAGACTGGTCTGCTGGCCATGCAAAGAATTATATTAACCCAAATGTGCACAAATCCATGACGATTGATTGAACAGTGACATATCTGCATAAGAGATTAATATTCAATAATATAAGAGAGCAATGAGGTACTGATGCTGCTGCACTATGAATGAGCCTTAGAGTCATGATGCTTGAATAAGTCAGATGTAAGGACCAATATGTTATAGTTATATAAAATATTCAGAAAAGAAACATTGATTATGTAGATAGATAGATGATAGATAGACAGATAGATATATTCATATATAGATAGATATTGACTGCCTCTTGAGTTGATAGAGAAATCAGAAACACAGAAGAGTGATTTATTGGGTGACAGGGTGGTCTAAGTAAGCTTTAGATGAAGTTTGGACAATTCTGGACATTTTCTAAAAAGCACTAAATTAGACATTTCATTGCAAAATAGACAGATTTTGTGGTTAAAAAAATACATCTCAGTAAATCAGTAAATCAATTGAATATAACACAAGCGAATGTTTTCACCACACTTTCATGCATGAAACATGAAGGCAGGAGAGATGGATTAAAGTGAAAAGCCTGCAACAATCCGTTCCAAACACAAATTATTTCTCATAAATCTTATGATTTGTCTTTTTTCCTGCCCTGCCCACTAGGCGGGAGCCTGTGGTTTTGATTCAGGACAAAATTTCAGTTCACTAAAAGCAATGAATGTTCTAGATTGGTCAACAGAGAAACTGAAGAATGTGAGAAGGGGAACAGTAATCATGGTGGACACTTGGGAAAATGGACCAGAACAGAGTAACTGAACATGCGCATCAGCCTGAAGGCATGTATGTGCTTGGAACTGTATTTATTGCTGTAAGTAGCAGTTTAGTGATGCCTTTAGACAACTGACTGCTACTAACTGTTTAATTCTCTCTTCCCCTAGTCACCCACCTTTGTCCAACTGGCAAGGAATCCTGGAAGTTCCCCATGTGTTGTCAAAGGCAGAATCAAAGCCTTAGTCTCTTCTCTGAACAGCAACCTATACTTTGCTCCAGTTTTTTTTGTGTCTAACATGCAGAGGCGTAGGTTATCTTCAATACCTAATTTCTTTCTTAAACAAACAAAACAAAACAACCCCACAATGCTGAGCTTTTTGTTGTTTTTACCTTTGTTCTCTTTCAACTTTCTATGTTCCATTTTGTTGTGTAATAATTTCCTCCTGGAATGAAAGTTCCATCCCGCAAGACACCTCCGTAAACAGGAAAGGTAAACAGCTCAAAATAACTTCAGGAAGCTATTTCCCTACATTTTTATAGCAAATTGTTTGTATGCATCAGTATGTCAAAATCTCATCGACCATATTAAAGAAGTAGTTATCAGACTCTTTAAGTGTGTTTGTTTCACTTGATACATTCTGTCCATTAAAAAGTCTTTCTTCAATATTCTTCATATATATTTTTAATGTATTGTCTTGATTTTCTAGTTGAAAAGAGACTAATCATCAAATAAATTTCTTTTAAGTTTTCTTTACCTATAACAAAGGGTCCTTAAATGGATTTATTTACTTCAAATGAATACACTCTAACAATGCATGATGCACATACTTTCAATCCCAATACTCTAGAAGAAAACAGAAGCAGGTAAATCTCCATGCGCCCAAGATCATCCTGTCCTTATCAGCCAGTTCTAGGCGAGCCAGTGTTAGAAAGTGAGAGAACAAAATAAAACAAACAGAAAAAAGAAAACAAATAACAGCAAAACAAACCCATCTTAAAATGAGATTTTACGTAACGGATGGATGCATGTTTCATTTCATTTCTTAAAGAAGTGGTCTTGCCTTGGTATGGATTGCTTGGTGACTCTGCAGAGGGCCTTGGATGAATGGTGAAAGGACTGTGGGCAGGCAGCTAATTGTAGGTGTCTG
Source organism: Acomys minous (assembly GCF_964271855.1). Classification (NCBI taxonomy): domain Eukaryota; kingdom Metazoa; phylum Chordata; class Mammalia; order Rodentia; family Muridae; genus Acomys; species Acomys minous. The sequence continues at coordinate 54,962,353 of NC_140489.1, forward strand.
AGCCTGGGGCATGCTTTCCTCTCCTGGTAGATGATGATAGCTTACTCATTATTTTTTCCAAATTAAAAGGAAACTTTCTACATTTTCTCATTGTCTATAAAACACCACACAAGATGTCAATTGAAGCCAATATTATAAAGTAATGGAATCCCTGGAGAAAAACCAAAGAAGGAAAACACATAATTAAAATGAAAGAATGAGGCAAAATGCTTTTATTAGCCACAGTAAAAGAGAATTTGTATGAATCCCCAATGAAGGGCTGGGATTTAAAATGTCTTCACGCCTAATATAAACAAAGCTGCCCACTTCCAAAGACTCCCAGAAGTGCCATTATGTAGTTAAATCAGAATATTTTCAATGACATTCCATTAACTTGCTTTGTTGGAAAAAAAATCTCCTCCACCTCAAATGAATACAGTGACATTTTGCAATAAAATAAGTCTTTTGAATTTTATTTTAGCCCTCAGATGCCAAGAGCATTTCTATATGTACCTACAGGCACTAAAAATTAAAATGAAGGATGTACTCCTTAAGAATTCACTCTCATGAACAGCTAAAATATACAGTGTCCATTTTAACAACATTTTGAAGTTAGAAAAATGAACTTCCATGTAACTGAAGTGAGCTATTCATAGTAAATACCTTGGCTTTTTCAGCGTGTTCAAACATAACTAGCAATATCTGTCCTGATCATCACTGCTCCCTTTCTACTTGATGCTTTCTCCACCTTAAACTTACACATGAAGCATAGGACAACAGTTATTTCACAAATAGGGGAACTATAAGCCTTGACATCCAATTCTTTAATCATATCACACAGATGCGGTCTGTCATTTTCTATAATTCACCTTTATAATTGAAATTTGTTTAAATTATCTCTATTCATTAACACCCCAAGGCTCTGCTATGGCTTCATTATGACATGTCTCCCATGGGCTCAGGTGTTTGACGGCTTGGGCCTCGAATGAAGATGCTGCTTTGGAAGGCTGTGGAACCTTTGGGAGGTGGAGATTCGCTGGAAGAAGTAGGAGACTTGGAAGAGACACTCGAGTTTCATAACTTGAGCCTGCTTGCTTGTGCAATGTGACCAGCAGCCTGTCAGGCCCACTGCCATCTTTCCTGGCCATGTAAACGAAAATAAATCCTTCCTTTCCAAAAAAATCTTAATATTAACAGTATTTTCAATCTGCTATGCTCGCAGACTGGAGCCTAGCATAGGTGTCTTCTGAGATCCTTTAGAAAGATGCTAAGACTCACACCAAAACTTGGGGAGAGTTCAGGGAGACTTGCAGAAGAGTCAGGGAAGAATAGGAGGACCCTGAGGGGACAGAAGCACCAGAAGAAGACTAAGAGAGCCAACAGGGACTATGCATGACTGGATGTAGGCCCACTACGTAGATGTAGCTAATGGGCAGCTCGGCATCATGTGGGTTTCCGAATAAGGGAAGTGGGGACTGTTTCTGAGATGAACTCTGTTATCTGCTTTTTTTTTTTTATCACTTTCCCATGGAGTGGCTGCCTTGTCAGGCCACAAGGGCCTAAGATTAATTCAATCCTGATGTGATGTGATTAGCTGGGGTGGGTCCATAAGGGGATCTCCCCTTTTCTAAGGAGTAGGGGAAGGGGAAGGAGATATAGGGAGGGAGGGTAGTACCAGGAGGAAAGGAGGGAGGGGGCTATGATCAAGATGTAAAGTGAATAAATTCAAATAAAACTATTTTCTCTCTACTCATTATATTATAAAATACAGTAAGTAAGTGCATGATTAGGTTACAGTATAGAGAAAGGGTAATCAATGTATTTTTAGAAAGTCTGAATTTGCACAGAAATATAGTAGATAATTTTGTATCGTTGGTTTTCAGTGCTAAATAGCCCTGAAAACATGCATAAAAGCAACATTATACAGAATGAGTAGGTTATATTTAGAATATATTTGCATACACTATCATAAAATATTAATTATTAAAAAGAAAGCATGAATTTGTAAGAGAGCAGGGATCGTATATGGAAGGGTGTGGAGGAAAGGAAATGAGAGAAATGTATATAGTACAGTTTCAAGTTTTATAAAATAAAATATATGGACATAAATATGAACTAAAAATGAAAGTTCTTTCTCTGGTTTTGTGAAATATTTTCAAATAACATATAACATTCTATATGTTCATTACTTCATTTAATATTTTGAATAATTAAATATTTTAAAGCATAGATTTTGTATCAAAATCCATTTTTAAATAAATGTAATCAAACATAAATAAATGTTAAGTCTATACATCTTAATAGTTGTATTCTCAAGGAGAGGTTGATGAGAAGTTTTTGCAGTGAAAAAAGTCAGAAAATATTCATTTGTAATAGTTATAGTCACATAGCTATAGGTAATTGTGTGTGTGTGTGTGTGTGTGTGTGTGTGTGTGTGTGTGTGTGTGTTTCTACAAATACGACCATATGCACCCATTTAGTGTCACCTCTATTTTTGGTATTTAGAGTTGATTGCTTGGGATTTAATAACCTATCAGGGACTTGGCTCTGAAAAAGACTGATATGTCTTCTTTCAGCGACTATTAATTGGTGTTGGTCATTTGACATTTTCCTCATCCATATGGCTGTGTCAACTGGTATTGTCATTATGCAAGCCTTTTTTAGGCAACTTCATTTTCTTTTATCAGTTTTCATAGGTTCAGCTTCTTTTCCATATGTAGAAGACACTAACTCATAACAGACATCCTGTTCATCTGTGTCTTTGATTCTTTCTGTTAGTTAGCGATTCCTCAGTATTTCCTGGCCCTCAGATGAAGATGCTGTGTTGCAATATAAAAATTGACTCTAGACACCCCCCAGTTAGTTGTTTGCTGCAATTCAACTGATTGTGCATTTCTATAATGGACTTCATCAGTTACAGAAAGACACTTCTTTGGTAAGAGCTACAGATATTTGTAGGTAAAAAGATCTAGTGTACAACTAGAAATTATCCAAGTTTACAAAGTTTATTAGTGAGTTCTCTAGAATGCCCAATATCAGGACACTTGTAGCTGGCTGTGTTTACAAACATATATTTACCCCTATTGTGTAAGCTGTAAACCCATTTGGATGGCTGTTTGCTACCCTCAAGATAAGCATGCCTACATGGAATATTCAGGAATATCTTGTTATGCCTGTAATTGTTGGACTCATAGGTCATATATTGACTGATTTTATCTCTTGCCAGCATGCATAACACCTTCTGAAGATTTGACAGTGAATCTTTGGGGAGAAAAATCACCACCAACTGAATTTCTTCAAGTGCTTTGATTGAAGTGTGCTTTGTCTTTAGTAACCATATCTTACTTGTGAAGTTCTGGAAAACAACCAAATGCCACAGAAATAACCTCTATCACTGCAGTCATTTCCTTGATTTTCCTTATAACAATTTGAAGGCAAAGCTCCAAAGCCTGACACTGGAGTTTTGTTAGATGATGGTCTATGCTCCTTGTACCAAGTATTATAGTTGAACTGATGTAATTTCACTCAAATTATATACATGTTTACACACACACACATGCTGCATTTTTAAGTAAATATAATGTCATTTCCCATGCCTTTTCAGTCATCCTTGGTGTTATTTATCTCTCCTACTTACCTTGCCTTCTATATTGCCCTGGCTACCAATTTTCCTTATTTAATCCTTTTATTTTTATTTTTCCATCTTCCTATTCATAGCATTTGTGTCCTCTGTACTTTTCACTAGATCTACTTATGTCCCCAATTCCACAGTTGTTTTTTTGCTTTTCTCGGTTCTGCGGTTACTACAGGTTGTATATTCACTTCTAAAGACTTAAAGGTAGGATCCAAAGATAAGAAATAAAATGGGCATATGTCTTTCTGGGTCTGAGTTACCTCAGTGAATCAATGGATAATGAAAATGTGGTATATATAAGTTACCTCATGCCATCAGCGAATCAATGGATAATGAAAATGTGGTGTATATATAAGCAGTGGAATTCAATTCTGCTTTAAAAATAACTGAAGCCATAAAAATTTTAGGTAAATGGACAGAAAATATTATATTGAATGAAGTTCCGTAGTCCCGGAAAGACAAATGCCACATGTTCTCTCTTATTAGTGGATTCATAGATTATTTTTATTTTGCCACCATATTACAATTAAAACTAACAATATATAAATTACTAAAGGATAATTTAAAAATATACTGGACCATGAGAGAATACTAAAGTGATTAAAGCCATACTTGAGAAGTTGGTGAGTGGAAAGCCAGTTATAATAATGGTCCAAAAGCAGATATACTAGATGTTAGAAAGAAACTTCAGGTGTTGAAAAAAGGTAAAGGAATCCATAGTAATACGTATGAGAGAAGGCAATCAGCTTTTTTATGCATAAAGACTATCATAGAGCCATTCAATTTATTGGAACAAGAGCCATTTTTAAGAATATATATAAATTTCTCCTCTGAAAATAATTTAGAATTTAATTATCTTTAATTAAACACATTTTCTATATGTAAGTAGAAATATACAGTGTTTAAAAGTGTAATTAATTAGAAATATAATTTAAAGATATGTTAAAGTCAGTATTGCCACTTTGTGTAATATTTTGGCATTTTTGACATGTTCACAAATATAATTGAAATATTTCAATAGCAGGAAAGCTCAGCACCTAAAATGAAATCTGGAAATGCAATTTATAAAAATTATAATTTTCTCCATATTTCAATTAGAAAGTGAGACTCACGTAACAACCAGGAATCATATATATGTTACATTCCTAATGTTTTGGCTATTGGTACTTGGCAAACTTGGAGAAAACATATTTCCTATCTTGGTGAGTCTAAAATTCTGACTGTAAATCAATATCTATCATATCTCATCTCTGCCAACTTCAACCATCTTTCTAGACATAAAACATCTTAACCCCAAGCAATTAAGCTTAATTGTAAAAACTAAACTATCTGGTCTTCAACACCATCAGAGACTTGAGAAAGAATAAAATTAATTACCTAAGTAAACAAGAAGTGCTGGTTAGTAGCTTCCAAAGTGATAAAAAAAAAAAGACACTGCCTAAAAATGGTCAACTTGGGTGTAGGCAGAGTCAAAAGCCAAACCCTGCCAAGACCATGTAAGCAAATTGTATATATGTGTAATAATATAAATGCATATGAAAAACAATTATACTTAAAAATTGTCATTTCACAAATCATAAAAATACAGAAAAAACAAATATGAATCCACACACATATGGTCACTTGATTTTCGACAAAGAAGCCAATTCCATTCGATGGAAAAGGAATAGCATCTTCAACAAATGGTGCTGGTCTAACTGGATGTCTATGTGTAAAAAAATGCAACTGGACCCATATTTGTCACCTTGTACAAAACTCAAATCCAAGTGGATTAAAGACCTCAACATAAAACCAGAGACACTAAGTCACTTAGAAGAAAAAGTGGGGAAGAGCCTGGAACATATTGGCACAGGAGACAACTTCCTGAACAGAACACGAACAGCCCAGGCATTGTCAACAATTAATAAATGGGACTTCATGAGGCTGAGAAGCTTCTGTAAGGCAGGAGACACTGTCAAGAGAACAAAGTGACAGCCTACAAACTGGGAAAAGATCTTCACCAACCCTACATCTGACAAAGGTCTAATATCCAAAATATATATAGAGCTCAAGAAATTAAACACCACCAAACCAAATAACCCAATTGAGAAATGGGGCTTGGAACTAAACAGAGAATTCTCAACAGAGGAATATCAAATGGCTGAGAAACACTTAAAAAAATGCTCAACCTCCTTAATCATCAGGGAAATGCAAATCAAAACAACTCTGAGATTCCATCTTACACCCATCAGAATGGCTAAGATCAAAAACCCAAGGGACACCACATGCTGGTGAGGATGTGGGGAGAGAGGAACACTCCTTCATTGCTGGTGGGAATGCAAATTAGTACAACCACTTTGGAAATCTATCTGGTGCTATCTCAGAAAAATGGGAATAGGGTTTCCTCAAGACCCAGCTATTCCACTCCTTGGAATATACCCAGAAGATGCTCCAGCACACAAAGAGAAAATTTGCTCAACCATGTTCATAGCAGCCTTATTCATAATAGCCAGAACATGGAAACAGCCTAAGTGTCCATCAGTAGAAGAATGGATAAAGAAACTGTGGTACATATACACTATGGAATACTACTCAGTTATTAAAAACAAGGATTCCCGAAATTTGTGGACAAATGGATTGAGCTAGAAATGATCATAATGAGTGAGTTAAGCCAGAAGCAGAAAGACTCAAATGGTATATACTCACTTATATCTGCATATTAGCCCAAGGGGCATGTCCCACGAAAGCCTTCACTTACCAGGAAACTGAGACAGAGGGGAGGACATTCTAGTGGGACTCTAGATGAGAGAAGCATGGGAGAATGGCAAAATAGAAGGATCCAGAGGGTCCTAGAAGCCTACAAGTAGAACATTATGATAGGCAGGTTTGGGCCCAGGGGTCCACTCAAACTAAGGCACCAGCCAAGGACAATAGAGGCAGTAACCCTTAAACCCCTACCCAGATCTAGACAATAGACAGAACACTCTTCACAGTAGAGTGGAGAGTGGGATATTACTTTCTCACATACTCTGGTGCCTCACCTTTGACCATGTCCCCTGGAGGGGGAGACCTGGTGGCACTCAGAGGAAGGACAGCAGGTTACCAAGAGGAGACTTGATACCCTATGAACATATACAGGGGGAGGTAATCTCCCTCAGGAACAGTCATAGGCGAGGGGAATAAGGGGAAAACGGGAGGGAGGGAAGAATGGGAGGATACAAGGGATGGGATAACCATTGAGATGTAACAAGAATAAATTAATAAAGTAAAAAAAAAAACAAATATAGGCCATTTTATATTTTCCTCACTTGCTTTAAAAATTAAATTTGATTTAACCTAAAAAAAAAAAAAAGAGAGAGTGAGACACTTTAGTTTTAATTGTGAAAAGTAAGTAAGGTCTTTGTGCATCTATGAGATGCCTTTACATTAAGAGACAGGAAGAGCAAGAGTGAGAACTACAATCTCTGACTGAGAGGCAGAGTACAGACAAGCACTCCTTCCTTCCTGAGGAGGATAAATGTTAGCAACTTTGCTTTTCAAGATGCAGCCCCGAGACCACCTGAGATGAGCATAGAGACTGGCGCAGTGGAGGAAATCGGACAGCCAATTCATTGCTGGTCCCCTGCATTTGACCTTTGATGCAATAGAGTTATGGCTGAACAAAACAATCTTCTTGGAAAAAATATAAAATACATTTTATAGTCTGTCTGAGGTGCAGTGCTATGGAGCAGAGAATCTGGCATTTAGCTTTAGAGTTGAGGCCCTGTTTGATATGTCAGAAACTTACACAGTGATAACTTTTCTCTCTGGAATACTTCTATAAATGGCAAATTGTCTTTGATTCACAATTTTGGGAAGGTTGTCAACTCAATGTGCTACTAATTTATCTTTCCCTAGAAGATAAATACTTTAGAAGAGTCACTGTTTCTATGGCACAAAGTTTACATATTGGAAGAAACATAAATAAAACAGAAACAACAGTTTGTATTCACATAATTAAATAAATACTGTAATAAATTTGGCTTATCATAGGGAATAACAGAAACTCTTCAGGGAATTTCCCGAAGTGGTGGCTTAAATAATGACTTTCAGGTGATGTTGACATGTTTAATGGCTTCTGTTTCTCCAAACCAAAGTTAGAGAAAATTTAATACTTTTAAAGATGATACCAAAAGATTTCTGAGGGACATAAACCTTTTCCTTTCTCATGCAGAACAATATTAAGAATTACTATCAATTTTATCTTCAACCAAGGTTTTAGCCTCTAAAACAATTTCATGGCTCTGGTAAAAGATGTGAGACTCTTAGATTAGATACAAACAATTCAGTCACTACATACGTAGCACAAGGGATATCAACATGTGGCATCAGTCACTGGCATCTTCACGGCCCACAAGCACATGAACGGGCCTACACTTGATACCCTACAAACATATACAGGGGGAGGTAATCCCCCTCAAGAACAGTCATAGGGGAGGGGAATAAGGGGAAAATGGGAGGGAGGGAAGAATGGGAGGATACAAGGGATGGGATAACCATTGAGATGTAACAAGAATAAATTAATAAAGGAGAAAAAAAAAGAAAAAAATGTCTCTAAGTGCACTGGACTGTCTACAGGAAACTGAATTTTGGAAGCCTGAACATTTTGAAGATTTTGTACATAAACCTGTCCTTGGAGTTGTTAAAGACACTACATTTGTTATGCCAGGATATAAGTGTGTATGCCTCCTACTTAAGAAAAATAAATGCAAGCTCCCCAGCAAATGACTACCTCTAAAATACAAGTAAAGGCTCTTTCCTTGATAAACACCCTTAAAAGGTATTCTAACGTTTTCAGAAGACATTTCAAAAAGAAAATAAGGTTGCTTTGAGAATGGTTTCCTAATGATAGTACTTTTTAGTCTTGCTGTGTATTATCTTCTAGTTAACTCACCATAGAAGCTCCTACACAACAGTCTTACAGTGACTGACTGTATATATATATATATATATATATATATATATATATATATATATATATATATCCAAAGAATATCTGACTACAGTCATTTTTAACAAGAATCCAAACAGCATGACAAGCCAAATATGCAGTGTTGAACTCAATATATTACTAAAAGTTTATACTAAATCAGGCTGGGCATTCTTACTTAAATAAGAGTTTTAATTGGTGATTTTGCTTGATCTAATGCATTCATTTTATTAGCTGTTTCACAGATGTTGCCTTGACCCTGGAGCTGGAAGCTTAGGGCAGTTTTATCATCCATAACAACCTTGATCAATGATGTGTGGCTGACCTGAATGCCTCTAGGGTGAGGAAGTTTCACTGATCAGCTAATGACTGAGAACAATTTCTTACCTCCTTTCTAATTGGATCCTTCCCATCGTCCAGATAATGAGTCATTTATTGCTCTAGCAAGCTCTCCTGAGTAAACAAGGGTAACTTCACTTTGCAGCATTTTGGTCCATACTTGAGCTCTACATAATGTACAGTGTAGTGTACTTAACACGTGGGAACATCTACTGGTATTACCCCAATGTTAGATGTACATGACATTTTAAATAGAGACACATTGAAGGACAATGCTAAGTTTTCACACAAACAGAAAAGGTTTTGATGCGCTGTGGGATAAAACAGTTTTCCATTTTTGTACTCTCCAAATATTAAAGAATAATCATGGGCTGACTGTTCCTATATGTTTTCCTTCATCTAGGATTTTAGAGGTTCAGTTTCCTTAACATAAGAACATACTGTAAGCTCTTCTAGTTCCTCTAAATGTATAAACTATAAAGCATAAAGAGCTGGTGGTGCATGCTTGTGATCTGAGCACTCTGAAGGTAGAGGGAGAAAACTGTAAGAATTAGGCTATATAGCATATACGAGGTCCTGTCTCTATAAACAAGAAAAATTTAATTCATTTAGACAAATAAATGCTTATATTATCTAAGTCTCAGAATATTGTATTATTATTATTAAGACATTATCTTATTGTTACAAGATAGTTGTGCTTTTAAAGTATAGCAGGATGTACAAATGAGTTAATTTTTTCTATTTAAACTATTTTATGATATATTAATTATATACCACACACAATTTTCCAGCTACACATTTGGTGTTGTGTTCTGACTGCTTATTAGAATTCTTCTATTCTGATTTTTATAGATTAGAGGCCTAAACCAAGGAGATATAAAACAAATAAAAAATACTACAATTTTAAAAAGCAATAATAGCAATGAAACTGTTTGATACTGAACTCTTTATATAGCTGGATCAGAGCTGTTGCTTAATTTCAAACACCCAGACATTAACAAATATGCATGAAATTGTAGCACTAAATATATTCTGTTGTGATAGGAAAGTAAATTAACCCAGTTTTATAATTTCCTAATTTTAGGCCTATTACACTGCAGATTATTGCACAGGAATGAGTGTTAATGAATCCAGACACATACATATGACTATACAGAGTCAGAAGCATATATGTTTCTGTTTATATATGAGTGCATAGGTTAGTACAAATATAACATAGCTGTATGTGTTCCTGGAATGTTGGAAAGGTCTTTAGCTTCCATTTAACTCACTATAAAAACTCTATACAACAGTTTTGTTTATAAAACTCAAGTAATATTACTTTCAAGTTCTACAATGTGTAATTAGAGCAAAGCAAGGAAAGCAATGGGCTATTAGAAGACTTTTGATTTTACATCTTAAGAGACATACCCAGGCATTTGTAGGATTTAGAGACCTGTCATTAAATGATCTGATGCTATTATGATGATGGAAATTGTAGCAATGGTCCTCTAAAATGAACTTCAGAAAAACATTCACTTATGATACAAAGACAATTACTTAGAAATTATATTCACTCAGAATAATTGAACTTCAGCTCATTACAGGTCAAATTGATGCAGGTGAACTAAAGTGTCACTCTTTTTTAAAATACCTCTAAATTTAGGTATGAATTGTTTTTTAAAACTTTAGCTTTTTAAAATAATTGTAGGGCTTAGAGATGTAATTTTAAATTGTTCATGAATAAATGAATAAATACAAAAACTTTTTGTTGAAGAATTGGCACTGCTGAGTACATAACTATTTTATATACGTTTCTTCAGGAGGCAAATTGCACTTCCTCACCCAGTTAAAGGGCATTTATCACCACTGACATGCAGATACTGTAAACTTAATGTTCTTTCAAAGAACTTGATACCTCGTCCAACTTCATCCTGACAGTAGCTTTCACTATTCTCCTGTTAACTTTTGTCGGTCCACAGATAGTGTTGTAGAAGTGCTAATTGACAGATGCATTCTCTAAGTGACAGATGGTAACACAAGCACAGTTGGCAAAGTACAGTAAAGTTAACTGTCAGTAATGGTACACAGACATCCACATTCTCAGTTTTAGACCTACACACTCAGGCACAAATGCACACACATGTGTGTGAAAGTATATTATACCAAATTAAATATTAAGAAGTTCATGTAATTTGTAATTATAATCAGGTCTCATCCTCAAAATTTTGTTACTGAATCATAGAAAGTGAACACTGTTGCAGAAATTCCCTAGAAATGGGAACACATTCAGTATTACTTAGAGTATAAAAAATGATGCACAATTTCATAAAATTCACTGATATTATAAATGAGTCCACTATTGTAATTCACAAAATTGTCTCGACATATTAGAAAGACATTTTATATATTGTATTACATTTAAACAAACAGTGTAGCCCAGCTTCTATAATGTGCTTTATTAGGTAAATCTGAATATTACTAATAAAGAAAATCAGAAAATTTATTATATGTATCAAGTCTTCTTTCACATTTATATTATTTTTATTTATATGTAATTGTGTGCATGTAAGTAGCTGTAGAAGCCCAAAAAATACTTTCATGACCTGCATCTGGAGTTATAGGAGTTCTGGACTGAACCTCCATCCTCTGCTGGTCATAGAACATTGGTAACTACTGAGCCCATCTCCTGATCACATAAAGTATTATTTATATTTAAATTTAGCTATTAGAAAGTGCCAGATTGGTTTCCAAAGTGGTTGTACAAATTTTCACTCCCACCAGAAATGAAGGAGCGGTTCCCTTTCTCCACATCATTGCTAGTATGTGTTGTCACTTGATATTTTATTTGCTTAACTATGTTCATAGCAGCCTTATTCATAATAGCCAGAATCTGGAAACAATATCTAGATGTCCCTAAGTTGGAGAATGGATAAAGAAACTGGTACATTTACACTGTGGAATACTACTCAGCTACTAAAAACAAGGAAATATTGACATTTGCAGGCAAATGGATGGAACTAAAAATGATCATCCTGAGTGAGTTAACCCAGACCTAGAAAGACACACATGATATATACTCACTTATAACTGGATACTAGACCAACATGGATGGCTTCTGAGGATCTTCACTCAGCGGAGGATCAGGACAGATCCTGGAACTCCCTATTGGACTCCAGGTGAGAGTGGTATAGAACGATGGGGAGATAGAAGAATCCAGAAGGTCCAGGAACCCTACAAGAAGACCATCAATGATGGTGGATCTGGACACAGGGGGCCTACACAAACTGCTGTACCAAGAAAGGACAATGCATGCAGTAAACCTAGACCCCTACTCAGATCTAGACAATGGACAGCACATTCTCCAGAGTTGTGTGGAGAGCAAGGACTGCCTCCACCCTGGTGCCCCTTATTTGACCACTTCTTCTTGGTGGGAAGGCCTTATGGCACCCAGAGGAAGGGTAAGCAGACTACCAGGATGAGACCTGATAGGCTGTGATCATATAATGTGGGAGGAGGTTCACTACTGTCACAGACCTAGGAGAGGGGAATAGGGTGAAAGAGAGAAGGAGGTGGGAATGGGAAGATACAAGTGAGGGGATAACAATCAGGATGCACTCTGAATATATAATTTAAAAAATAAATTTAGCTATTAGAGGCTATTTACAAAAGTTGTGTATAAAAGATTTTACTTTAAAGCGTCTGCGCTTTCATAAATGAACAGAAAACAAACATAAGACAGAGATAGAGACACAAAAGTTAATCCAGCACTCAGGAAGTAGAGCATACGGTACTGCAAGTACTAAAACTAATAAAGGTACTGATTTGGAGGCCAGCCATAGCTGTTTAGTGTGCTCCCTCTAATGTGTACAAACACATACTAGATAAAAACTGTAAAGGTGACAACTAGTATATATGCAGCCAAAACTTTTAAAGGCAGAAGAATAATGATACCAAAGTCCCCCCAATACTTCAGTTCAAGAAAAAAACAATAAAGCTCTATCTATATGTGAAGTTGTTAACTAGAATTTGATTATATTTAATGTGATTTTTATAAAGTGGCTCCAAGGATAACTGACTTATCATTTCTAATTCTCACAAAACGTTGTTTTTAGAAGGTAAACATAAAAACTAATTTTAAGGAGCTTTCTAGTTCCACCTGTCCACCTTATCTAAATGGCAGGAGTAAGTATGAAAAAATCATACTCACAGTCTGTAAGAAGGGTTTTTGAAGTCATCCACTATTAATGTGTGGAGATCGATGTCTGGTTTAAGCTTCATTAATGTTTCCTTACAAATGTGGGTGTCCTTGTATTTGGGGCATAGATGTTCAATATTGTGATGTCATCTAGACTGAGTTTTCTTTTAATGAGTATGAAGTGTCCTTTTTGTCTCATCTATGATACTGATACATACATCCATATATATATGGATATATATATATATATATATATATATATAATTAAATATTACCTTTCTGGGGAAAATAACATTTGGTTTGTTTTAAAGAAACTTAAGTAAAATATTCCATCCACAGCATCATACCTCAAAGGTCCTAGGTGACAGTCACACATGTGCATGACAAGATATATTGCCATTTAGAGTACAACTCATACCAATGGAATCATCAAAGCACAGTGAGACATTCATGGAAATGTCTCTGCACAAATTCTCATGTTATAAAAAAGTTAAAAGCTTTCTGGTGAAAAAAGCATTTTACACAGGCAGACAACCCTGACATTATTTATGGAAACATATTGATCCACAAAACAAGAGAAATAGTAGAAAAAAGTCTTAAATAGAAAAAGCTGTATAGTAATTTTGTATTTTTTGAAGTTAAATTAAGGAAGAATCATAAAATTTAACAAAAATAGAAAATATTTAAAAAAATAAGACAATGGACTCAGTTGTTAAAAGGTTTGATGCTCTTTTAGTGGTCACAATTTTGATTCCCAGTACCCATGTCAGGAAAATGAAAATGTCTACAACTCTAATTTAGAGAATATTACCCTCTCTGAACTTCCCAGATTCCCACACACAAGTATTATACACTCACTCATACACACAGACATATAAGAAAAATTTAAATCTTTTTAAAATTGGTGGAAGTGATGCTTTTAATGCAAGGAATAATATTATTGAAAAATTCACTATAGTACATTCAAACGCACTTTGTGAAATCAATAAATAGGACAGAGTAGAGTAATGCATTATTAGATAATATTAAATTATATACATGTCATATAAAATAGTCATTACAGATATAAATATTATACCAATGGACAAAATAATAAAATTGTAATATGACTGATTAAAAATTGAATAGTTAATACTTAGTCTGAGCCATAAGCATTCTCTGTGCAAGAAGGAGCCATAAACACACATAACAACAAAATTTTTTTCATGGGAAAATAAAGCTGACTAGAAAAATACATACAAAAATTATGGTACCATTCATTAATTGTCAAAAATGATAAACAATCCATTTTATTAACTAATTAGAGCAATGACAGATCTCCTCTGTTATCTTGTTCAGTCTCACCTGAGGAACACAGTCAGCTGGAAACTCTCAGCTGCTTGTCAATTGTGATTGAAACTAGAGTCGCACAAACCACTATCAGGTTAGGTTAGCATGATGCCGTAATGGAAGACCATGCTGCTGTATGGAAGAGTTTTAGATTATTCATGTAAACATTCCTAATTTCATGCTTTGAGGCAAGCGAGACTTTATTATTTTTATTTTATGGCCTTTCCTCTTGCCAGTTTCATGAATGGCCCAGGTAATAGCATAATCATGCATTGCCAAATTCAGTAAGGAAATAGAAGCTATTTATTAGTTCTCGCTAAACAGCCAAGTCTTCTGTCAAAGTGCTAGAGCAAAGTAGCTGAACTCACAGTGTCAGATTCTGTCAGGAAGGACATCAGAAAGGTAGGTAAAGGTGAGAAAACAATGGCATATAACTTAAGAACCTTAAAAATTAACAGAGCTTTCACTACGAAAATGTCAGAAACAATCATTCAGTCAATTAATTCTGTCCCATGCTGCCTTTCAGATAATAAACGCAAGAATGACTTTTGGGGGTGAGTGTTGTGAGTCTGTCACTAAGCCTCTTGACACGATCAGTCTTCTGGCCCAATCCACTTCCTCCTAGGACATTCATTTTCCCTCAGGTGTATGTACAATATAGCTATTCAAGTTTTTAATAACATAAGCAACAAACTCTGCTTTTTGAATACTTCCTTCAGCAGAACATAAGTCCTGCCCTAGGAGATCCCAATTCTGTACTTCAGCTTGGTATGTGTGGGGGAAAGTAAATGATGCCAATACATGAATGTAGAATATTTTCAGTTGTATAAAAGATCATTTGAAAACTCAAATTCTTTGTCAAAACCAGGTAATTTATTTTTAATAGTCTCTCATATGTACACAATTAAAATCATTTCCCATCATAAAATACCTCACATACTGAAAGTTCTTCCACCTGGGTTAAAAAAAAATCTCTGAAAAAATAAAAAAAAATCAGTGTACTTTGGTGTAAAATGCTAAAAAATAAATCTAGAAAGTTCGGACAGTTATATGATATGTAGGATAGTCTCATACATGCTATATGATACAAATAGTAAGTGGGATAACATGTAATATTATATTAATCTATAGTTGCTTTCAGCTAACTCTTTGAAAGTAAACTTAAAATTATATTTTGAAATCTGTGTTATTAAGTCCTATGATCTCTACCAAAGTATAATTTAGGGGAAATGTACCAAAGGTTCTATGAATAATCTCATGTAAGATGCTCAGATGTTACTATTCGTTAAAATAATACCTGTGTTGGCAGAGTATTGACTCTGCCTGCATCAAAACTTGCCTATTTTCAGACAGAACTCTGTCTGTAGCCGAAATTATGCCCAGTGGTTGGTTTGCCACATTTGAAGTGATGCTCATCATTTTCTTTGAGGTAGGCTGGGTGTTACCACAAGTTAATTCCTCAACAGTTTCTGTCTCACAAATATGTCTATCAGATATACTGGGCCAGAAGGCTAAGGATAATGCTCCAACATAATAGAAAGTTTTAGGTGACTTTTCAGGCAGCAAGCTGTCCCTGTAACTTTTTTCACTTTGGAAGCTGCTTACCTGCACATCCTGTTTACTGAGGTAATTAATTTTATTCCTTCTCAAGTCTCTAATGGGGTTAAAGACCAGACAATTAAGCTTAGTTGTTTAGGGGTTAAAATGTTTTTAGGTCTAGATAGATGTTTTAAGTTGATAGAGAAGAGATATGATAGATATTGATTTATATTTAGAGATTTAGACTCACCAAGATAGGAAATATGTCTTCCTCAAGTTGCCAAATACAAATAGCCAACACATTATGAATGTGACATTGATATAATTTCTGATTGTCTTGTGGTTCTTCTTGCTGTATGTAGTTTATTTTACATATGTGTCATAATATAAATGTACATGTAAAGTATTAATAAAAAAAATAAGGAAAGAATATGCATCCTAATGAAATAAATACCAAAAAAATGAACCCTTTTCAAGTATTAGAGATATCAAATATATTTTTTTGAGATCTGACATATCCCACACACTTAGGTAGCATGAAGGGATAATGCTGAATGAAGCATCACATATTTTACATTTAAAGCTTCCTAATGTTATTTTTGCCCTTATTATTAGCAGTTGAGTTTCTTCACCAAATGGTAACAATGGTTATTTAACTGTCTATACTGCACCCAAAATTCTTCATTGGATCTTATTAGTGCATCTTCCATTTTCTTGTTCTGTGGTCTTTGTTCTCTTTGCTTCTTTTGAGCTTCCTTCATATTTTTAATCTCTGTGACATTAGCCTTTCAAGACACCAAGTTTTCCATTTTTTTTCTATAAAGCAAAGTGTATCACTTGAAACTTAAATAAACCTACTACTAAGAGTACTTATGACTCTTCAGTTATTGTATTCATTTTCACTGGATATTTTCTATTCTTGATTATCTAGTCTGGAGGTAAAGAATTTGGTGATGGGTCCAATAGGTGTTCAGTGAGATGATAATCTCCTTTTGACATCACTTCCCATAATTTCTCACAGAGTAGTAGGCTTTCAGAACCCTGTTTCCAGAATTTTACACTACAGTCTCAAGTACTTGTGCCACCAACCACCTTCCTGAAATTCTTCAAACTTCCAAAAGTCTTACTTGAGTTTCATTCTTTGACTCTATAACATTTATAATTAAATATGTTTTTGTTGTTTCCAAATGTTATTTATGTGTTGACATTACTATAGTGAAGAGATAACAATGTTTTGCAGTATATTTCATTCTTTCCTGGAGGAATTCATAGTGTTCTTATTAAAGTTAGTTTCTGAAGTGCTGCATGGGCAAAACTTGATGAGGCAGCATATTGTTTGCCACGTTTGTCTTCTTAATTATAAAGAGCAATGTTCCACATCAGACCTCTGAACAGTGGATATTAATGTGTCTGTAGTTTTCTAAGGCAGAGTCTCATGACAGGTTATCTATCACACATGTGGCTTGATCTGCATTATCAATAACTAAGAGGAACCTGAAAAGTGGGAGATCACAGCCAATAGATTATAAACTTGATCTTCAAAAATTCCACAGGCTATTTGCTGAACACCAAATTAACAGCAGAATCAAGGTGTAATTTACTACGGCTTTCAGGCAAAAGAGAGATAAAATGCTTAATTATTTATTAAGGAAGACCTAATTAATCTTCTGGAATGACTTTGTCAGATGAGAAGTCCATTATTGTAAAAATAAAATATCCAATAATTAGGAATGTAAAAACTGCACTCTGTTACAATTTCACATTTACTTCATACCCCTTAATTTCAAAGCAGCAATACTGTCCTATAGTCCATTGTCTACAATATTATTTTTTGCATTATTGTTTTTGATTAAAAAATTACACTATAAATTCAAGGTAGGCTTGAAACTGGCAATCTTCCTAACTCCACCTCCTAATACTCCATTATATCTGCATGTATTCTTATCTTCCTGACTAAATTGGTTTACTATTTAGTTAATATTTAGGCACAAATATTATATGGTCTGCAATGTATAGAAATAATCTTGATGCTCAGTTTATTCTAAAATTAAACATTGTTTCACCATATGTTTATTATATACATATAGAAATATTCCTAATTTATCTTATGTCTTTTTTTTCTAAGGATTTTATTTTATTTTTGGCACATAAATTTATATTATTACACGTAATAAAAAATTACATACAGCAAGAAGAACCATGAATCAATCAGGGATAGTATGAATGTTACATTCATAGTGTTTCTGAAATAATAGTAATGGTATAAAAAGGAGAAGGAACACATTAATAAGCTACTGTGTGGAGAAGCTACTGTGTGGAGAAATATAGTCATGAGCATGCTGAATCTTATACTAAAACACTCATGAAACTAAAAAGCGTCATTCTCTGGTTTGGGTTCTAGATTACATAAATGATACTCATCTGGACTGTATTAATTATCTGTCCTGCCTCCTGACTATGGATTTGTCTGACAAGTGAGAATCAGCTCTTGTATACTTGCTTTCACACAGTGACAGGCTTTGTCCTAGAACTCTAAAGCAAAAGAAATCATTTCTTCTTTAGTTTGCCTTAAAACAAAGTAATTTTAAAACTAAAATAGAATTCCATCACTTTCACCCTTCCTTTATATCCCTCTAGTCCCTACCACCACCTCCTAGACCTCCTCCTCCTAAGACCTCCCTTCTCCTGTCAAGTGATAGTCTCTTTTTTTATTTACTATTCTCTCTCTCTCTCTCTCTCTCTCTCTCTCTCTCTCTCTCTCTCTCTCTCTCTCTCTCTCTTCTCTGTGTGTGTGTGTGTGTGTGTGAGTGTGTGATACAAACACAAACACTCACAAATATATATATGCAACATACTGAGTCCATTTCTTTCTTTAAAAACTTTTAAATTTTTTGATATTATAACTATTTTATGATTACTTCTTCCCTTTACAACTTCCAGAACATCTCATATATCCTTCACCTGGCTCTACTTTAATTTCATAGCTGCTTTTTATGTGATTTTTACAAGCACATATGTGTATGTACAGTTGTATATAGACACATTATTATACCTACATAATTATTGATTATAAACAATGTAATATATAGTGATTATACTTACACACACTTAAATAACCTTCTAACTAACAATAGTTTAGATGGATTCACAGAATAATTCTCTGAGAATTGCAAAGAAGATATACAGTTAATCCTTTGTAAACTACTTTAAAAAAAAAAACAGAATCTATACTCACAAACTCATACCTTCTCTGAAACTAGGATCATTCTAATACAAAAATGTATAAAGACAGAGCAACAACAAAGAAATGATAGGCTGATATCTCTGATGAAAACATATTCAAAAATTTCAACAAAATATTTACAGATATACATCAAAATTATTATCCAGAATGACCGAGTTGACTTTACTCCTAACATTTAAGAATGGTTCAACATACAGAAGTCAATAAGTTTAGTACATTACATGAATGAACTTAAAGATATAGATTACATGATTATCTCAATAGATGCAAAAAAGACTGACAAAATCCAACACATTTTCATCATAAAATTCTAGAGAATAGAAATGATGTCATTAAATTATTCCTCAGTTGTTTAATGATTTTCCTATTATTTGGTTGCAAAATGGAATAATTATGGCCCTGATAATTATCTTTGAAAGTTGAAAATTAAAGAGTACTAAGCTGGATGATTGAGAACCCTGACTAAATATCCCTACACTCCTCTCAATGCTATCATGTTTGTGAATACAATATATCTACTATCTCTTCTCCCTCCCTCCTTGCCTTCCTTCTTTTGAACTCTCTTCTTTTCCTCTTCCTATTTTCTGTAAGCATAAATATTAAGAATTAGAGATTTCAGCAGGAGGAAGAAGCAAGCAGATCGCTATGAGTTCAAGGCCAGCCTGGTCTACAATGCAGGTTTAGGACAGCCAAGATTACACAGAGAAACCCTGTCTCAAAAAACAAAAAATAAAAAACAAAATACAAACAAACAAAAAAGAAATACAGATTAAATGACAGCTTATATCAACATAGTTAGTATGTCAAATTATCACAACTATAAAGTCAAATCTACCTTATCTAAAATGAATAGTCCATCCACTACACTATGTAGCTATCCTGAGTAGAATAATATTTGCATGTTTTTTAATTTATATTAATTCCTTTAGATTTGGACAGAATTATAAGTTTTAAATTGCCTCTCTCTCTTTCTAAATAGAATCCAACAATAGCTGAAGTTTAATTTAAATAATTATTTCAAATGGAATGGATTTTCTGTCCACTGTGCTTATAAATTATTGGTTATTAAATATGGTTAACAAAAATCATTAACATCTGTAACAAAAAGGTTAATTTAAACTTGTAAGTTAGAGTTGGAGCCATTCTAAGCAGCAAGTGGTATAAGCCAACAGGTCTCTAAATGTACTTTTAAATTAAGATTTTGTCATGTATATAAAACTAGACTTATAAAAATAGGTTTAAAACAATCTTTCTTTAATAAAGTCTTAGAGCTGCATATTCAGGCTATATAGCTTAAGATTATACTGTAAATTCTTATCTAAAGGTTTATAATTTGTTTATTGGGTATGATGTTTAAAATTTAAGTTCAAATTCTTGTTTAAAACATATATGTGTGTATATGTGATTGTAACATAGATGTTTTTAAATAGTAACCATGTGGATCACATAATCTATAACCTGCCATGTGACTCTACCATATTGAGATAGCCACGTGGTATATGGCAATAATTTTAGGCCTCTTGGCTCTATGAGTCTAATGAGCTATCTGCTTGTTATAAAGGTTAATTCAGATTAACATACTGTTGTATTGCAGAATTTGGCAGTAGGTAATTCTAAAAGATACTTTTAAGTTAAAAAATATTAATTTTAATGATATTCAATTGTTTATACTGTTAAAATTTGGGTTTTGTCTTCTAAATTTATGGTTATTATGTTCTACATTCATTCTCAAAAAGGTAGATATCACTGCCTTAGTAATATGTTTGCCTTCATTTTATGAATATGGCTATGTTTTTAAATTGCCTGCCATGGCCTCTAACGTCACATGACTGGTCACCATGTTGATTCAATAATAAAGAGCCTCTCTACCATTTCGCCAAGTGTAGTCACATGGCTGGGAGCCATCTTGCCATAGCCTCTCTGCCATCTTGGCTAAGGGCAGTCACATGGTTGGAAGACATCTTGGTAAATCCTCTCTATCATCTTAGCTAAGGGCAGTCACATGGCTGGAAGATATTTCAGTTGTGGGAGACTCAAGCCTAACTATTGAAGGCTGCCAATCTCATTCAGTTGCCTTGCTTAGCACCAAGACCAACCTCTGTCCTTTAAACGAGCTTTTGCTGTTCAGTCTTAATGATGAAATGTGGCAGAATCAGCACGATTGCCAGTCCATCAATGAACTGTATCTATGATTAAATTTTTCTTTGATATTTGCTCAGGAGTATATTTAAAGTTTTCCTAATAACCGATGTAGTTTATAGTCAGCTATATCAGTGAATCAGTTGCCTGATAGTTAATGAAACAATTCCAAGAGAATGATGCCCTAGGTGAGGTAGATGGTTTTTGGTTATTCAAATATTTGTATATTGATACAAAATCAAGGTCATATTTTGATTACAGCATTCTATGTATCAACTCTTTTAAGGTATTGTGCCTATGTAATCCTTAAATATGCTATGCGAAGTTCCACTCCTTTTAAAAAGCTACTATCACAAAGTGTTTAGGATAATTAAAGCTTATGGTTTTGTTAGGTATTAGTTCAGTTAATCACAGGTGTCTTCTAAAATAATAAGCTAATATATAGCTAAAAACAAGCAATTCAAATATACTAAAATCAGACAGATGTGGCCCTCTAGCAATTATGTACAGATTATAGATTATAACATTCTGTTTTAAGTTTGTAAGATGTAGGGTAGAGAAGATAACTAAAACAGACAAAGATTGAGCACAGATATGTTGTTCCTCAAACTTATCAGGGATCTGCTGACTATGGCATTAATTATATTTAAACTGATTAGGACAGAGATTCCCATATCCTAGCAGTAATTCCCAAGGTCTCTGAGAAGACTGGACATGGCAGATGAGTCCAACTGTGGACTGTGGTCTCCAGCCACTGAGCAAAACTGCTCCATGTATTAGCCTAACTGTGGCCAAACTGGAAACCAAGAGAGTCGTTGTCTCATGTGGCTGAACACAAGGTGAGGTCAATTTTTTTCTGTGTTTTCCTTCCACAGAAACAGCCTCTCTCATCTTTCGTGCCTCTGTGTCTGAAGGCCAGACTCTCTCTGCCCATGGTGCCATGTTACCACAAGAGACAACTGGGACCACTATCTAGGTACCAGGATATGGTTAGTCATCTCTGTTGTTTTGATTGGTACACAATATCATTTAGGTTACAATTTATCCGTCTCAGGTCTCTGATTACATTGATGGCTAAGCTAATGGTAGTTTGACAGCTAGAGGTCAATTAGATCTACTGTTAGTACACTGATCAATTCATTAGCTAGTTAAAACTACTAGGTACTGGGTCTCTTTTATTTACAAAAGCAAACATGCTTGCCTTGTTCAGAGGCTTCATGTTAAATTTTAAATAGTTTTTAGTGTAACTCAACTGCCTGTGTATCTTGGTGAATAACTGGACAGAAAAAAGGTGAAGTTTATATAAGGTCTGCAGATATTAAAGTTTAAGTTAGGTGTCTAAAGTATTTGAGCATTTGAGAAAGCATTTAATGTTGATATTTGCAAGATAAGAATGTTAGAAAGTCTAAGAAAGTGTTCCAAGAATGTATTTTAAGGTTGTCTATCGAGTTACAGGGCCTAAGAAACTGTTTCATGGTGATAAAGGCTAAGTATTTGAGGATCTTAGGAGAAGTTTTAAGGTACATAAATGAAATTTGCAGATTTAATATATAAGATCGGTGGTTATAATTTGGTAGAGTACTGGCTGCTTATTAGTCAGTCCCAAGTTCAAGATTTTTTATTCCCCTTTGGTTGTATTCTGAATATAGACTTAAGGGTGCTTCTTGTCATTCTAAAAATGTGTCTGTCCAGTCTGTATGTCATGTCTTCTGGACTGAGAAAAGGATGTTCATTCTTCTACTGGGTTTCAAAGGCACAAGCCTTCTCCAGCTGTCTTATAGACACAATTTTAACTTCTGTCCCTAGTCTGTATTTGTCGCATCACATTTTTTTCCTAGCAAACAAACTCCATCCAGAGCTGCTGAGATAGGAACTACTGGAAGCTGATGTAAACCAGTCCCGCAGGTATCACTACTCCCTGTCTCTTCAACTGGATCAGCTAAACAGATGCTTTTGATAAATGACCGATTAGTCTTACTAGCTTTTCAGCCTTTCTAGGCCGTAATAACCGTGCCCCTAATGTCAGCAGGAAGAAGTTGTAGAAAAGAATGCCTTCATCCGTTTTCCCGTTTTATAGGCTAAAATGCTAAGTCAACGGCGACTCTTTGGCATGAGGGACAAATGGCTATAAGGAAATGGACTCTTAGTTCTCTTTAAACAAGTCCTGCTTTGTGTCTTTCCTTACATCAAGCAAAGATTTGGTGCCATCCAGCTAATAGTCATGAGGGTGCAGTACCTGGCCCTGTAACAGGCTGACTCAGAGGAATAAGTTTCAGGAAGACCCATGATTGGGTCTTCAAATGAACCTGTCTGAGGGGGGAATGTAAGGGAAAAATTAATGCCATGTTCTGTATGAGAACACGACCCTTCTCCCTGCCAGCAATCTCCAGAACTACACCTGCCAGCAATCTCCAGAAACTCCACCAGAGTGATTACATATGTTAGCTGAGATAAAAAACAAACAAACAAAACAAAACAAAACAAAACACAACAAAAAAAAAACCAAAACCTTCCCCTCCAGACTCAGTCTTCACCCATCCTGCGTAAAGACAGACATTCCTGGACCCACAACTTCCATGAAGATCCAGCCTCCACCCATCGTGCTTAAAGGTTGGTGTTTCTGTGACCTACAACCCCTCTTACGGTGTTTTCCCTTTATAAACCCATTGCCCTTGAAGCTCTGGGTCACTCTCCTATCCTGCTGCATCAGGAAGGATTGTGACCTGAGCTCTGAGACTGTAATACAGGACTCTGTGTATGTTGCACCAGTATTGAGTCCTGGTGGTCATTTCGGGCTCCCATTATCTGGGCAATCTGGGCAATCTTGGTATTATAGTAAGAATTATTATTATTATTTTTTTACTGTGCATGTTGTCCAACTTGAAAAAGAAATGAACAAATGACTTGGAAAGTATCTGCTTTTCTTTTTTTTTTTAATTCTATGAAGAAATATTGACATTTAAGATGCCATTATGAACACAAAGGCAATACATTATTCATTATTTTAATAATAAAATGTATACTTAAATAAAGTTCACTAGAATTGTACAAAAATTCTCTGTAGGCTCCCAACATATGTCCATATTTATTAATTAAAATAACTAGTTGTTTTTCCTTCTTTTGTTTAGTTTGATTTGCTCTAGGTTTTTCAAGACAGGGTTTATCTGTGTATCCTTGGCAGTCATAGACTTGCCTTGTAGACCAAGTTGGCCTCACGCTTACAGAGATCCACCTGTCTCTGACGCCCCCCCCCCCACATGTTCTGTGATTACAGGCATGTGCCACCGTGCCCAGCTCTCAATTAGTTCTTAGTGTAATTTATATTTTGCTTTAAAGCGTTTTATTTGGTCAGCATTATCCTTTGTGCCTTTTGTCCCACTTCATTTATGTCTCAATCAATTGCTGATTGGCTATTTGCTTGGCTTTTTGAGATAAGGTCTGTGTTTTGTGTGGAATCTGGCTTTGTACTGGCAAGTGTCTTGTGAAAGTTCTCTGCACACTGGCAGTGCAGAAAAGTACCAACCCTCCTGCTACCTGCTCTCTTTTTGAAGAGAAAATTAAGAGGTCAGAATAAGTACCAAAAAATGCAAAGTAATTAAGCAATCTTACTGTAGTGAGAGGCTAATTAAGATTAACCACTGGGAAACACCTGCTGTTAGGATATTGTAACTTTAAAATGCAGAAACATTCCACTCCTTGGAATATACCCAGAAGATGCTCCAGCACACAGCAAGAAAATTTGCTCAACCATGTTCATAGCAGCCTTATTCATAATAGCCAGAACATGGAAACAATAGAAGACTGGATAAAGAAACTGTGGTACATATACACTATGGAGTACTATTCAGCTATTAAAAACAAGGAATTCCAGAAATTTGTGGATAAATGGATTGAGCTAGAAATGATCATAATGAGTGAGTTAAGCCAGAAGCAGAAAGACTCAAATGGTATATACTCACTTATATCTGCATATTAGCCCAAGGGGCAGGTCCCACGAAAGACTTCACTTACCAGGAAACTGAGACAGAGGGGAGGACATTCTAGTGGGACTCTAGATGAGAGAATCATGGGAGAATGGCAAAGTAGAAGGATCCAGAGGGTCCTGGAAGCCTACAAGTAAAACATTATGATAGGCAGATTTGGGCACAGGGGTCCCGCTCTAACTAAGGCACCAGCCAAGGACAATACAGGCGGTAAACCTTAAACCCCTACCCAGATCTAGCCAATGGACAGAACACTCTCCACAGTAGGGTGGAGAGTGGGATACTACTTTCTCACATACTCTGGTGCCTCACCTTTGACCAAGTCCCCTGGACGGGGAGACCTGGTGGCACTCAGAGGAAAGACAGCAGGTTACCAAGAAGAGACTTGATACCCTATGATCATATAGAGGGGGAGGTAATCCCCCTCAGGAACAGTCATAGGGGAGGGGAATAAGGGGAAAACGGGAGGGAGGGAAGAATGGGAGGATACAAGGGATGGGATAACCATTGAGATGTAACAAGAATAAATTAATAAAGGAGGAAAAAAAAAGTTTGCCCAAGCCTAAAAAAATAAAAAAAATAAAATAAAATGCAGAAACAGAGAACTTAGGAGTAAGGACATGGATCCCAGAGTGAACATTTAAATGCCTCAGAATCTGCGGGCTACACCTGAGTTTAGAGAAATTAGTGAACACTCTGTGCCTAATTTATTCCATTGAAACAGCAAAATGTTTTAACTGATGTTAAAGAATATTTTAATAATTAAAGAGAGTGCTAGAAAGAAATTATAGAAATCTTCATTTTTTATAAATTAACACCTGATTTTTTGCAAATGTATGATAATCAATTTCAAATGTGTAACTCAGTGAAGTGACAACTGTATTGTGACTATGTATAGGAAAGTGATATTAGAGACATTTCACCAATACGCAAGAGATTGAAAGTGAAGTTGTCAAGGAAAGCAAGATTTGTCACATATACTTGCAGCAACTTGACTCAGAGCAAAGAGAGAGCAAGATGGAGTTAAAATAGCCAAATACAAGAGTCTAGATAACGAAAGAATTTTATAAACTGAGACACCCATGAACTTCCATTTTATGGATTATACAAAAAAAAAAAAAACTTCCTTTAACAGTGAACATAAATGCTTTGCTGAACTGTATAAAGAGAAACTAAAGATTTTTCCCTGCCCAGGCAAAGAAGGTCTTATCTCTCCAAAAGACCAGAATAATCTGATCTTTAACTAAGCATAAAATTAAGCAGCATTTGTGAACTACTCTGCACTTAAGGCTTACTAAATAGTGCTATTACTCTTTATAAGAAACAACAAAACTAAACTATGATTATTTTTCATTAATTATTCTCACAAATTCATTGACCCTGGCAATAAAAATGACAACACATGGTCATACATAGCTAAAAATAAACACCATAAATATATGGTTTAAACGCAAAATAATGTAGTTAGAATGAATACCAAACACAATGATTATTCACTATATATAGCAAGTGAAACAACATAATTTTGTGGTCAAATTTTTCAAAATTTAAGTTATTTATTAATTTTTTATTTTGGGGGGATTGCATTTTCAAATTTTTTACATATACCTTTATGTTATTACACATATATACAATAAACTACCTACAACAAGAAGAACCATGAAACAATCAGGAATTATATAAATGTAACATTCATGGTGCTTTGGCTATTTGTATTTGGCAACTTTGAAGAAGACATCTTTCCTATCTTGGTATGTCTAAATTTCTGAATATAAATCAATATCTATCATATCTCATCCTTATCAATGTAAAACATCTATCTAGATCTAAAAACATCTTAATCCCTAAACAACTAAGATTAACTGTAAAACTAGATTATCCTTCACATACCTTATATATATTTATACTCTAATATGCAGTATTGTGCCCATACAACTTAAGTATAATACAAGGTTTACTTCCAATACCTTGAATGTGCTATTGGACGCTATTTAAGATAAGTAAGTTATACAAGTTAATTGATCAAATCATGGTCATATCAATTACTAGTCTATTTTTATCACAAGAATATTCATCCTCTATAGAAAGATAAGGTAAATTAGATAAGTTCTTCAAAACCATCAGAGACCTACAGAATATGGCATTTGAAAACGTTTTTATCATTTTAAAGATTCATTGAGAATGAGACAGGTAAAGTACTGGCAAAACGCAGCCTATCTCATAGAACATGATGTCCTTATTTCTACCACAGACAGATTTCTGCCTAAAAATGGGCAAGCTTGCATGCATGCAATGTCAACACCTAAATTCTGCCATGACAAGGTAAGTAATCCCTTAATATTACCTGCCTCACAAATTTATTTGTGAGATATATTCTTCCGAAAGCCTGAAGACAATGCCCCAACATTATAGAGAGTTTTAAGTGACTGGGCAGCAAAATGTCCTTGTCATCCTCTCATTTGGGAAGCTGCTAACCTCTGCTCCATGTATACTGAGATAATTAATTTTATTCTCTCAAGTTTCTGATGTGGTTGAAGAGTGAGATTTTATAAAAATAATTTTAAGAATCTTCAATAATTACTCTAGGACCTGTACTTTTGGTCAGACCAATTATCAATTACAAGGTTTTCTCATGACCTTTAATTGTCCTTTGATGATTCAAATGGGATCAAATAAAAATTATAAATTACACTGTAACTTTTTAATATCTTTGTAGCTTTAAAGTTAGAGCATGCTATAAAATGGAGTTTTATGCAGAATACAAGTTAAGGTATTTAGCTTCTCATATCAATACTGGCACTAAAATAGTGGGTGAATATATCTGTCAAATAATCAGTGGAACTAAGGAAACAGATGCTTCATACAATTTGAAGAGCTTGCTATATGTCAACCTCCATAATTCTTTCATAGCCAAACTTCTGGGTAAAAGTTAGGCAACCCAAGAGTATATATAATTAGAATCAATTAAAACTAAGACCAAGGTCTATGTAACATCTCCCATGAAACCAAAGATTATTCATAACAAATAATTGAATTAGGACTTTCTTTTTTATTTAAAATCTCAGTTGTGTCATGTGTTGTTTTGCTGGAAGATGTCATATGAGAGGGCATGTGATCTTAAGCTGAAAATAGACACTTTAGATGATTTATGATGTTTAGGAAGAATACAAATAGAACCACACACACACTGAGATGATGCTTTTGCATTTTTACATTGTGCAATGCTTCTTTGGTCTCCCCTACTCTTAGCTTCCTAGAAAGAAACATACCAGAATTTGGTATTCCAGCCAATTCTGGCATATTCTGCTGACTCATGCCAATTCAGAGGAGCCTTGCTGCTTCTTCTGGATAGCGCCGCTGCTACCGATTCATATTCACTGTTTGGTGTTTGCTATTTGCGTGGGCTGCTGTCATCATGACAAGACAGGGCAGAATCACAACAAGCAACTACTTCTAAACAGGTCCACAATATCATTTTCCTATTCATCTTGTTTCTTCTCTATCTCCAGTTGGTGGGTTAAGAGAAAGGTAGAAGAGTTTAACAACCCTAAATAAAGTAGGATTTGAAAAATATAAGCCTACATATAATAATCATAATTATATTTCACAGGTTATAAATGGAAAATTTATGTTAACAAAGTATGGTATTCAACAACTTCCTTGTAGGTTACTAGGACCCTCTGGATCCTTCTATTTCCCCATTCTCCCATGTTTCTCTCACCTAGAGTCCCAATAGGATGTCCTCCACTCTGTCCCACTTTCCTGGTAAGTGAAGGCTTTCATGGGACATGCACCTTGGGCTAGTATCCAGATATAAGTGAGTATACACCATTTGAGTCTTTCTGCTTCTGGGTTAACTCAATCATTATGATCATTTCTAGGTCAATCCATTTGTCCACAAATTTTGGGAATTCCTTGTTTTTAATAGCTGAGTAGTATTCCATAGTGCAAATGTACTACAGGAAGAACATTATGATGGGCAGATATGGGCCCAGGGTCCTGCTTACACTATGGCAAAAACCAAGGACAATACAGGCCGTAAACTTCAAACCCCTACACAATCTAGCCAATGGACAAGACATTCTCCACAGTTGAGTGGAGAGTGGGGTATGACTTTCACACGAACTTGGGTACCCCATATTTGACCACGTCCCCTAGATGGGGAGGCCTGGTGGCACTCAGAGGAAGGAAAGCAGGCTACCAAGAAGAGACTTGATACTGTATGTGCATATGATACCCTATGTACAGAGGGAGGTGATCCCCCTCAGTCACAGTCATAGGGGAGAGGAGTAAGGGGAAAATGGGAGGGAGGGAGAAATGGGAAGATACAAGAGATGGGATAACAATTAAGAAGTAATATGAATAAATTAATAAAATATATTAAAAAAAAGAAAAGCAAAAATAATAATAACTTCCTACTATTTCCTTTCAAAATGGCAATTGGCTTTATGGTGTCTATTACTAACCAAAGTGAAAGCAAGAATATTGATGTAACTAAGGTTGCTAGAATTAAGTCCTATGGAAATAAAATATGACATTCAAAAATACAGGCATATGTTCATTGGCCAAATAAATATTTGATGAACATATGGAAAGAGAATGGATCCTTCAAGTATAAACAAATAAAGATTTTAATAAGATTAAACCATCTCACTATAAAGCACCTTTAATGGGCTTTGAAAGTTAATTCTTTTTTATTTAATTATTTTACTCAGATTACATCTCAATTGTTTTCCCCTTACTTGTATTCTTCCATTCCTCCCTCCCTCCCTCTTTCACCCTATTCCTCTCTCCTAGGTCTGTGACAGAAGAGGACCTCCTCCCCCACCATACTGTGAAAGCCTATCAAGTCTTATCTTGGTAACCTGTTTATCCTTTCTCTAAGTGCCACCAGGCCTTGCCACCAAGGAGAAATGGTCAAATATAGGGTACCAGAGTTCATGTCAGAGTCAATCCCTGCTCTCCACACAACTGTGGATAATGTCCTGTCCATTGGCTAGATCTGAGTAGGAGTTCACTGTTTACTGTATGTATTGTCCTTGGTTTGTACAGTAGTTTGAATAGACCACCCTGGGTCTAGATCTGCCTATTGTGATGCTCTCCTTGTGGATTTCTAGGACCCTTTGGATCCTTCTATTTCCCCATTCTCCCATACTTCTCTCATCTAGAGTCCCAATAGGAGGTTCTCACATCTATTCCAATCTCCTGATAAGTGAAGATTTTCATGGGACATCTCTTTTGGGCTAGGGACTATGTCACTATGGGCAAGTGACTATGTACCATATGAGTATTTCTGGGTCTGGGTTAACTCACCCAGTATGATCATTTCTACTTCCATCCATTTGTCTACTAATTTCGAGATGTCCTTGGTTTTATTAGCTGAGCATTATTCCATAGTGTAAGTGTACCACAGTTTCTTTATCATTTCTTCGATTGAGGGACATCTAGGTTGCTTCCAGGTTCTGACTATTATGAATAAGGCTGCAATGAACATGGTTGAGCATATGTCCTTGTTGTATGGTGAAGCATCTTCTCGGTATATTCCAAGAACTGTAATAGCTTGGTCTTGAGGACGCTCTATTCCCAGTTTTCTGAGAAGGCACCAGATTGATTTTCAAAGTCGTTGTATACGTTTGCACCTCCACCAGCAATGGAGGAGTTTCCCCCTTTCTCCTTATACTCACCAGCATATGTGGTCACTTGAGTTTATTATCTTGCACAGTCTAACAGGTGTAAGATGGAATCTCAGAGTCATTTTGATTTACATTTCTCTGATGACCAAGGACTATGAGCATATCTTTTAGTGTTTCTCAGCCATTCGATATTCCTCTGTTGAAAATTCTGGGTTTAATTATGAGTCCCATTTCTTACTTGGGTTATTTGGTTTGGTGGCATTTAATATCTTGAGCTCTTTATATATTTTGGATATTAGACCTTTGTGAGATGAAGGGTTGATGAAGATCTTTTCCCAGTGTGTAGGCTGTTACTTTTTCCTATTGACTGTGTTTTCTGCTTTACAGAAGCTTCTCAGCCTCGTGCAATACCATTTATTAATTAGGGATACTACACCCTTCATGATAGCCACAAGAAATATAAAATATCTAGGAATATATCTAACCAAGCAAATGATTAGATTTTTTTGGAAAAAAAACTTCAAGTCTCTGAAGAAAGAGAGTGAAGATGACATCAGAAGGCAGAAAGATGTCCTTTGTTTTGTGGAGCAGGAGAATTAACATATTAAAAATGGTCATCTTACCAAAAGCAATTTACCGATTCAGTGCAATCCCTATCAAAATATCTACACAAAATTTAAAGACATTGAAAGTTCAATTCTCAACTTTATATGAAAAAACAAAAAACCCAGAATAGCTAAAAAAATCCTGTACAATAAAAGATACTCCAGAGGAATCTCCATACCTGATTTCAAGCTGTACTATACATCAACAGTAATTAAATAGCATGGAACTGGCATAGCAATAGGATTGTTGATTGATGGAATCGAATCAAATACCCAGAAATAAAGCCATACACATATGGACACTTGTTTTTTGACAAAGAAGCCAAATCTACACAATGGAAAAAGGATAACATCTTCAACTAATGGTGCTGCTATAAGTAGATGTCTACATGTAGAAAAATGCAAGTACACCCATATTTATCACCATGTACCAAACTCAAGTCCAAGTAGGTTAAAGACCTCAACAAAAGTTAAATCTTAAGAAATTTATAGATTATAAAGTATCTTGCCTTTCTTTTTGTTGTTCCACTGGCTGTACTTATTTGCAAATGTCATCAGAAACTGTTGCCTGATATTTTGCTATAAAGGCAAAATCACTAAAACCATAGAAATATAGGTTTATAATACAATATTATACAACAAAAGTTACAAAACTAATGCAAAGATAGTTTGTTCAGTTAGAAACTACATTGTCTATTTTGTCTGAATCACATTCCTCTACCAAAATGTTGGCCACATATAATTCACACATTGTGCTTAGTGATACTCTGACTTCTCTTCCAATCCAATATTTTGTATCTTTAAACACATATAAGAAAGAAAATATAATTTCTTGTACAAATCAAGTAATAATGGGGGAGACATAATAAAAACAGAAAATTCATTATAAAATATGATATGTTGTCCCTTGGTCATAATTTACTCTGGCTACTCTAAATCATATTCCATTACATAGTAACCTTCAATATTTATTGTTATATTTGGCAATTTTCAAGTAAGTTGCTCAGTCAGTACAGCCAGAAGCTGTTTCCTTAATATTTGATTACCCTGAACACATAGGCATATAGCACATATTCTCCTGTCCCTCAGGTCTTATTGCTAAATCCTTTCTTTCTCTAAATTGACTTTAGAAACAAGTTTGTTAAGTCTGTGTCCTGGTTCATATTCTATTGCCTGAAGAGACACCATGACTAAAGCAACTCTTATAAAAAGAAAGTATTAATTGGGGCCTTGTTACAGTTTCAGAAGCTTAATCCATTATCATGGTGGGATGCATGTAGACATGGTGCTGGCAAAGCTGAGAATTCTACTTCCATATGCAGCCAAGAGGAAGAAAAACCCACTGGGGCTAACTTGGGATTCTCAAATACCAGACACAGTAGTAGTGACACACTTCCTCTGACAAGTCTACCCTTTCTATTCATTGAAAATATTGCCACTCCTGGTGACTAAGTATTTCAATATATGAGCCTATGGGGCAGAAGTGGAGGAGGACATTCTCACTTAAACAATCAGCTTTATACTAGTTTGTGTGTTTATACATAATGTGTTTCCTATCAGTAAATTCCCAGCCTTTACAATAAACCAACCAAACAAAAACAACACAAAATTGGTAATTCTGTACAATCCAAGATGCCATGACCTTACTTGGTGTCTCCACATTCATGACACTCTTCCTGCCTCAGCTTTTTCACATGGTTTACCACACTTGGACTGTATCCTATGACCTCCATCTTGGTTCGTAATTATAACTGCTATCCACTGTTGAATTCATGGCTGACCCCCATTTCTCTTCCCTACTGCAAACTCCTATTCTTCTGCCACGTTTTGAATACAATGGATCATTACTATCCTTCAAAGGCTTTAATTTATTATTTACCTTTAACAACTTTTATATTTCTTCTCTAAACACATTCAAAAGACAAGCATATTCTTATTTTATGTTTGTGTCAGGTACTTAAAAGACCCAAGACACAGCTTCTTTATAGTTAGACCTTGATATAGCCACTATACCCAAATAGAAGTTACTTAACTTCCTCAAGTTAAAAGAAAGATAATTTATTATTAAAAATAGAGTGATCTGAAATGTCCTTGAGTTTATGGGAAGTATGCTGAGAATTCCTGAGGATCTGTCATGGATAATTTTACCACAAAAAACAGAAAACAAAATAACTTCATCTTTAGTCATTTTTAAAGTAAATATGTTAATATTCAGGCAGAGTCATTTTCTATGGATCAGTTCTCTTTTCATTTTTAATAGTTTATTAATAAAATAATTTTGAAAACGCAGTCATAATTACAGCTTTATTATAGTCTGGACTCAGTATACTGCACTAGAGAAGAGGACTCCACACAAGTCAATTCATTACAAGAAAAAGGTCGTGTGATGAGAAACAGGATGTCACAATAAATAGCCTAAAAGACAAGAATCTGGAAAGCCCACACTTCACTAAAAAGTTATGGTGTTTTAATTGCTAGCACTGAAATTTTAGATCTATTGGATACTACACAACTATGGAAAATCTGGTAGAACATACATGTTTGCCATATGTAATGTGGATATAAGAAAATATACTGTTAAAACAAATCTCTATAAAGCTCAGCCTTGGGGAGGATTTCAGGAATATTTGTGTAGATGTGGACATATATACATGTGTGCACATATTTTCTTGTATATATATATATGTATACATGACTATCCATATGTGTTTGGAGGCTGAAAATCAACCTCAAGTGTTTTTTCATAAGACTGAGTTGACTTGGCCTGTCCAAATTTTGTTAGACCACAGATAAACATCAGTAGGCTGGATGACCAGAAGGTATCGTGGCTTCACCCACCTCTACCTTCTTAGCACTGAGCTAAGATAATCTCATCACCATTCTTAATTTAACAACAACAACAACAACAGCAACAGCAACAACAACAACAACAAAAAATGGGTTTTGCAATACAATTCAGATACTCATGCCTGCACACCATATAGTTATATCACTGTATTCTGAGTCTCTTTAGAAAAATATTACAAACCAGAAGAGATATTAACAACTACCAATGTAAAGAAAACAAAAATATAGATATATGATTGATTTAATAAACTACACATAGCTGAAGTAGTATAGATTTTGAGACAGAGTGACGATAAGCAAAGCGATTTACCACATGGCCAACGATGGCTCTATTTGCTCAATGTCGTCATCTCATCTTTAAAATAGAAACAAGACCTCTTTGGTAGTGTTGTAGCGAAGATTGAGAGCAATGGTCTGGAGAACGTGTCACTCACTGATAGAACACATGTCTTTTGTAAGAGTTCCCTAGTCCCTAGACCCTAGTACAGAAAAAAAACAAAAAACAAAAATAAAAACAAAACAGTGTCCTACCATAGCACACGTTGGTTTGTAATTTCAAATTAGCACAAAAATGTCATATTATACTTAGTTGGATACTTTATTAATATTGGGTGTCATAATTTCATTTTTTTATAGTTGGAAATTTTTTATCACTTTTTCTTTTTACATATGCATTTATATTATTATACATAAATACAATAAACTGCATATAATAGGAAGAACCACAAAACATTCAAGAATTATATTAACGTCACATTTATAGTGTTTTGGCTATATCAATTAGGCAACCTTTAAGAAAACATCTTTCCTATCTTGGTGAGTCTAAGATTCCTAATGTGAATCAATATCTATCATATCTCATCTCTATCAACTTCAAACATCTATCTAGATCTAAAAACATCTTAACCCCTAAGAAACTAAACTTAATTATAAAACTGAACTACCTGGTCTTCAACCTGAGAATTTTGGGAGGCTTTTCAGGCAGTAAACTGTCTGTCAATTTTTTTTCATTTTGGAAGCTGCTAACCTTCATTTCTGTTTGCTCAGATGTTCTAATTTTAAAGATTTAAAAATAATTCTGACATTGGAGTCACAAAATTCCTCTTGCTATACCTATTCAATCTCAGTATTGTTTTCTTGTCTGAAAAATTTACTCCCTATAACATGAAATGTAGTTCATTTTCAGAGGATGTTGTTACATAGAATCTGTCTTTATTAAGCATTTTCCATGTGTGAACATATATACTCTATCTTTAACAGAAGTTTCAATTTTCCTTCAGCTTCGAACCTGCTGTATAGTTTAAAACATTTCTTTAAGCAAATAAGGGAGGCGTCTCAATTCTTTCATTGCCTTAGGTGCCTACAATGATAGAACTTTACATAGATAAGAAGTGAATGAAAAACAAGAATGGAAATAATCTGAGTGTTCTCTGCCTGGATCACTGCTCTGTGATACAATGGAGGGTAGTGCTTAGAGCTTCTGAAAACCATCCACAGGTCTGCCACAGTGCTTTGTGTAAACTATGGGGAAGGAAAGTAGGAACAGTTAATCCACCTCTTTAGACTACCAACCTACAAATTCCTGAGAATTTTCTCTAGAGTTTTGAGCTCTTAGAGTTCTGAATCTCATTTTGTGCAAACTGAGCAAGCCTGAGAGAGTTTATGCGCTGGCAGGAAAGTCCCAGAGGAAAAACCAACTGCAGGTGAAATGAGAAGCTGTCGATTTTAACCCTGACAAATCCCTCAAGGAATTTCTCATGGTACTCATGGGTGAAATCAAAAGTGAGATCAAGGTGAGTGGGAGCAACAAGTGTACCAGACGGAAGTACGATGAGCAGAAGCAGCAAGCTTGTCAGCGATGTCACAGCCAGCCAGGATAAAGTGATGAGCAAATATAACACGAGGGTTTAGTGCTTGTTAACACTTGTACCACAATTTCTAAAGAGCTGTCAATTTTCACTTAACTAAAATACAAATAGATCATCTTTTCTCTTCCCCTTCTCCTATATCCCATGTCTCTCCCTTTCCTTCACTGTCTGTGACCACATGGTGTAGGATAACTAATCAAGCAGCTCATCAATGAAGGGTTATTCTCTTAACAGTTGTCAACTTGTGGTAGCTCTTCATCTAGGGCATGCAGCTCTTTGAGATTTTCCCATCCATGAACATCAGCTGCTGTTGAAATTATTCAGGTCTTTGTTGAGATTTCCTGAGTATAACTACTGTCATAACTAGAAGACACAATATCACAGAAGATTTCCTGCACATCTAGTCTCACAACATTTCTGCCCTCTCTTCACAATGTTCCCTTAGACTTAGATGGGCACTTTGTTACAGACATAACACTTTATCTAGTCACCCCACAGCCAGTTGTTTTCTGTATTTTAACTAGTTTGCTCCCTCAGTCAGAACAGCCATGAGCAACACAGGAACCTAGAGAAGACGTTAAGAGTAGGTAGAGACAGAAGACATTATTTGCTCACTCTAGGAATGAACAGTTTTTATGTCTTCCAAGATGTTTATATACTAACAAGCTACTGAAGACAGCAATGCGAGCTCAGCTTGAACAAATGTTTTATTGACCCTTTTATCTGAATTGTTTCTTTCTCACTTATCTGTACTTGTGGTACTTTCACTTTTTTATTCTAAAATGTATACATCCTTAGATTTTATTGCTTGTCTACAGCTTTCTTCATTTACATAGCCACATCTCTTACAGGGTTTGTACCTGAGAAAGTAACCATAAACTGATATCTGGATCCCAGTAAGTTGTGACTTTCTTTAATAGTCTCCATCTACTGCAAAGAGATACTTCTTTGATAAAGGCTAAGATATAATGACATAATTCAATGTATTTGTGCCTTTTTGTTTTATATTGGTCACTGCCATGATCCTTTAATTTATTTGGTAGGTTTTTTTCTTTTTCAAAGAACAAAATTATTTTTCTTATGTACTCAGTTATGTATTTTTAAATTTATTTCAACATCATTGCATTTATAGTTTTTTCCTGTCTTCTAAGATAAATGCTTAGCTCACTAATTTTCATCTTTTGCTCCACAAATCCATTCCTACAATGTTTCTTTGATAAATAGGCTTAGATACTGTCTTCACATTTTGCCACATAGTTTTTAAATTGAGACATTTTAAGTCTATTGTGTTTTTATTTGAACTCTGAGATTTATAGGAGAACATTTATTATATTCAATTTATACTATTTTTTAGTGTCTTAGTTAGGATTTCTATTGCTCAAACAAAATACCATATTAAAGTTATTTTATATTTTCTCTACATTCTTTGTACCTTTTAATTTGCAAAGAGTTCATATTCTCTCCATTTGCTTTCTTGAAAACATTAGGTTACTGTATTTTTTTAAGAAGTTATTGTTAAAATTGCATCATTTAGACTTGGTGACCAGCATTTAAAATTGTTTCATGCTACTCTTGACAAACCAGATTCTTACTCCATTCAAAGTTATATTCACTATGTTAACAAATTTTCAATAACAGAACAAAAAATGTATAACTTTAAGCAACAAAAACATTAGTCTAATATATTTTAAATTTCTAGCCATATGTATGGCTATGTATTCATGACTAGACTTTAATATCTTAGATGCATATATCACAATACTCATATATTTAAAAGGCTAATGCTACATCATGGCAATTATACTTAGGCATTAGGCTGACAAAGTAGTTTTCATGTATTTTTATAAAACAACTTCACTAATTTTGTCTTGTTTTAGGTGCTGTCCATATTGTTGGCTGCTATTCATAGATTACACTTAAGAGGTAGAGTATATTATCTACCTCTAAGAGAATTAACTATATATTATTTGAATAACTTCTACATAGGTGTTTTATTTGTAAGTTTTATACAACTCAATACCATTTTATTTATCTCAACAATTATTACATAAAGCTGGTGTTAAAATCCTTGGGAAGCTTACACCTTTAATCCCAGCACTTGGGAGGCAGAGGCAGGCAGATTGACATGAGTTCGAAGCCAGCGTGGTCTACAGAGCATGTCCAGGACAGTCAAGGCTACACAGAGAAACCTTGTCTCAAACACACACACACACACACAAAAAAAACCACCACCCTCCAAAAAAATAAACTTTGGAAGTAGGCGTACCCATCATCATCACAAGGGTATTAATGATTCTAGGATTTTTTTGATTGACAAGAAAATATATGTATATATCAAGAAATGGATGAAACTGGGCAAGTACAAGTATAGTCATATAAGCATGTTCATAAGAAAAACATGGGGAGCATCATCCCAAATGAATAAAAAAATTGAGGAAAAGAAGGAAATGTGCTAAGCATTAGTATTCTTCACTCTCTGCACACACTAACTGCACACACAGGTACAGTGGACATTACAGAGCCATACTACAAATTGAAATAAATCCTTCCTTCCAAAAGATTTTGACTCGTGTTTTAACACTAGGGTGTGAAAATCTCTGATAATGAAAAAAAGCAAGTTTGCTACTATTTAGTTCTTTTAATCACCAAGGCAATACCATTATATTAAAACAAAATGTTATTATTGAACTTACAATTCATGGTATGTTTCAAGTATAGAAATCTGAACATAGTGTTATAAATTCTGTGGATAGGTCAATAAATAAATACCAGGAGATTTTATAGCTATTTTGTTTGTTTTATTTGTTTTGTTTTGTTTTGATTTTGTTGTTTTAGAGTAATTCATATAGCTCATAATCAATCCTTAGTGAAATAATAAAAATCTACCAATCAAAACAAAAACAAAAACCACAGGGCCAAACAATTTTAATATAGAATTCATCCAAACATTCAAAGGAGATTTAATGCCAATATTCCTCAAATTATTTCACTAAACAGAAGTAGAAGGAATATGGAAAATTTGTTTTATGAGACCACAGATACCATAATATCTAAACTACACAAATAGCCAACATAGAAGGGAGCTATAAACCAACTTTCAGTATGAATATAAATGCAAAAATCTCAATAATTTTTGCAAACAGAATCCAAGATACATCAAAAATTATCATCTACATGATCAAGTATGCTTTATCCTAGATATGTAGGGATGGTTCTACAGATGTAAATCAATAAACATAATTCAACATATAAACAGACTGAAAAAACAAAAAAAAATATGATCATCTCATTGGATGTAGAAAATGCCCCTGACACAATCCAACACCCCTTTATGATAAACCTCCTGTAGAAAGTAGCTATACAAGTTACATGTCTCAAAACTAACACACCAAAGTCAGTATCCTTACTATATAAAAGTGACAATCAGACTGAGAAAGTTATTAGAGACTATCTTTCACAATAGCTGCAAATGATAAAATATTTTGGTGTAACTCCAATCAAGCAAATGAAAGACTTATATGATAAAATCTTGAATATATTTAAAAAGGAGGAGGAGGAATAAGAGAAGAAGAAGTAGAAGAAGAGAAAGAAGAAGATGATGATGAAAAAGATGAAGAAGGAGGAGGAGGAGGAAGAAGAAGTTGAATACAATACTAGAAGGTGCAAAGATCTTCATGCTCATGGATTGGTAAGATTAATAGAGTAGAAATGGCCCTCCTACCAAAAACGAATTTACAGATTCAGTGCAATCACCATGAAAATTCCAACACAACATTTCAAAGATCTTGAAAGGAACATTTCGATTCAGATGGAAAGATAATCAAATAACAGAATAACAAAAACAACTGCTGGAGGTATCACTAGCCTCAATCTCAAATGTACTACAGAGCTATAGTAACAAAAATAGCATGGTATTGGCACAAAAACACACACATTGAACAAATTCTTAATTGGAGACAGCATATCCAGCAGTAAATGGCTAACAGAAAATTAACTCGATGACTTCTTTGGAAGTTCCCTGTCTTCTAGTTTGTCATGTCACGGATTTTTCTTTTATCTTTGCTTTTCTAATTTATTTTTTATTTGTACCATTTTATTTTTTCTCTTTCTTTACCCTACAGGTCCTTTGCAACTGTATTATGACTTCCAGTTTTGTAGGTTTCTTAAATTACCAATTAATCAGTCTCTGTATCTATATGTGTTTCTTCTGCTTTTTTTGAGATGTTTTCTTTTTGTTTTTTATTTTGTCCTATATTATATTATATTATAATTTTATAGAATCATAATTTTTAAAGAGAGTGGATCCAGATGAGAAAGGAGGTAGGAAGGAACTAGAGGAAGAGAGAAACAAACAATGAACAGGATATGTTATGAAAAATAATATGTTTTAGGCCTGGCAGCAGTGCCACACACCTTCAATCCCAGCACTTGAGAGGCAGAGGCAGGCAGATCTCTGTGAGTTCAAGGTCAGCCTGATCTACAGAGCAAGAACAGCTAGAGCTGTTACACAGAGAAAACCTGTCTTGAAAAACAAAACAAAACAAAAAACAAATAAAAAAAGAGGAAGAAGATAAATAATAAAGAATTAAATAATCTATTATATATAAAAGCAAAAAACCCGACAGAATATTAGTATACAATATTTGAGGTTAATATTACACTTTATATATTTATGCTAGTAAAGACATGTCGTCTTATATTTATGCTTTGGTTTTTCTTTTCTTTTTTTTTTTTCTTTTTTCTTTTCCCTTTCTATTTCCAGTATTAGCTCTAACAATCTCACTGACACCAAAGGGTATCAGCACAGTGAAAAACATAATTGAAGGAATATTATTTGTTGTTTTTTACTGTGGGTCTGAGAGAAAAGCATGGCTGCTGGAAAAAAATATAAGTCAAGAGTCTCAATAAGGTCCAGTATTTCAGTCATTGACAGTTGCTGTGAATGAGGATTGTGGATTTTATTTTTCTCTAGAGTGTTGATTCTCCATCTTCTTAATGCTGCAGCCTCCTATTACAGTTCCTCACGTTGTTGTGTGCCCCAACCATAAAATGATTTAAGGTACTAATTCATAACTGTAATTTTGCTACTGTTATGAATCATATTACAAATATTCATAAGGATTGAGGTTTGCCAAAGGGATTGCAACAGAGAAGTTGAGAACCAGTGATAGAGCTTATACACATGAATAAATGTACATTGGGTTTTCAAATGTGGTGTGAAGTATTGCTTTAAACCCCTGATAATGTTGAGAAGTTTGGTTTAAGCTTCTTGTAGAAGCACAGTGAACATTTTTAAAAGGAAATAAAAGTATATTTATTATCAAGTGAGCACATATTGTACCAGTAAAGCAGTCAATCTGCAGTCAGTGTTAGCTTATATATACACATATATACACACATACATATGTATGTATGTATATGTATATATGTATATATGTATGTATGTATATATGTATATATATGCATGCTAGTGGATCATGAGACATGATCAATTAGATTAA
This sequence comes from Acomys minous, assembly GCF_964271855.1. Lineage (NCBI taxonomy): Eukaryota > Metazoa > Chordata > Mammalia > Rodentia > Muridae > Acomys > Acomys minous. The sequence continues at coordinate 55,004,118 of NC_140489.1, forward strand.
AAAGTGATATAATCCACATTTCAAGCTAATAGAAGAAAGCTACAGAACAAATATTAAGATAAAGAAAATCCAAATGGCATTCTGTTTGTTCTTGAGATGCAGATACAATTTTAGAAAATATCATTGACTTCTGTTAACAATTATTCCTCTAAGACCAGCCTAATATTTGACATAACTCAAACATAAAACATGGGACTAGACTGAAAAGCTATAAATAAAAATTGAATACTTTCAAACTGCCTGTGAAATGCTAAGTGCTTACATTAAATATTTAATCCAATGTGCAGGCCAACATCAAAAGTGGTGTTCCATTGTTAATGGCAGATGGTTTAAAACAGCAGGCCTTTGGAGAGACAGTGTTAAATCGAGGCATGATTCCAGAATTGAATTCTATGAAGAACCCATCAGGTCATGTTTTTGGCAGCAAAATCTGGAATGTTTTTAAATATTTATAGTCATGTTATATGCAGTAGACACTTGGATAATCTAGTTATTTTAGGACAACATTGGGAAAGAAACTATGATGGAATTAGAATTTCACATTAAAATTACCTATTGCTTAAGAACAGGGCTATGTTGTGAGCAATGGAGCATCAGGAAATCTGTCCCTGTGAGAATATCATTGAGTATACTTCCAAAATTTGAAACAGTATGTGTAGTCACTATGAACTTATAATTTATAAGTTTATAAGTTATAAATTATAAGTTTATAATTTATAAAAAAATTATCTAATTTTTTTCTAGGCAACATTCCTGCACAATCTACTGACTAGTATAAATGATTTTTAACAAAGTGGCATTTGTATGTCTGGATTTATCTAAATACAGAAAATGTGTGTTTAAAATGCTGTGTAAGAAGAATTCTACAGCTTTATTATGTTATGGGACCACCATTATATGTACAATCTATGTTGACTAATATACCAATACATTGTGCATGTCACTGTTATTTTATCCAACTGGATATACATGGGGACACAAATGGAAGAAACAAAACATTAGTAACTGGGGATATTTAGTACTTTTAATTAGAAAATGATAATTTAATGATATATATTGTCAGGAAGTTTGTATGTTCAGTAGCAAATTATGGAAATGTACTCATATATAGAGAGATAGATATACATAGATATACATAGTAAATTACTCTTAAATATAAATAAATAAATGTTCAGAAGGCCTTTACAGTGGTCAAGAACACTTGAGTTACATATGTGAAGACCAATAATTGCATACACATAGATAAGCTGAATGGCATTCAAAACACAATTCAAAAGACTCATGAAATAAAATGAGGTCAAAAATATTGCAAAATGTTGTTAGTTAACTAAAAAATTAATAATTATAGAATAATAATGAGATACTACAAGTGAAATCACAGAACTACAAAGGTTCATTAGTGATTGTTTTAAATATCTGTGCACCCATAGAGATAGATAAAACCAAGAAGGGGCCAGACACATGTGTTGTTAGGCAGTAGGGCATGCTCTGCAAGCATACCAATCTGAGTTGGGAATCCTAGCACTCAAATGAAAATGGTCATATTCCAGCATGGATTGCTGAAGCTAATAATCAAATGCAAGAATTATTTCAACAGATACAAATGTGTTTACATACCCACAGTCAGCTATGTTTTGTGGGATGTGTTTGGGCTCATTCAAGACTTCCAGGTCCTTTGGCTACAGGTAATTATTTGGCTGATAAAGCAACACTTTTAAAAATGTAGCTCAGTTAGAATTGGCTCCAAAATCTCATGCTGTACATCATCAAAATAGTCAAAGTTTAAGAAAACAATTTCAGGTTACCAGAGAAGCTGTGAGACAAATTGCCTGCCACTGCTCCTCTTCTATGAACACTACTCTGGTCCACATTACGGTGTCAGTCTACAAGGATTAATGCCTAACTAATTATGCCAGATGGATGCAACTCATATTCCTAAATTTAAAAATTAAATTCATCCATGTTGATAATGATACTTTTTTAGAATTTATCATGGCTACTGCCAAATTGGGGAGGCTACTAACCATGTTGTAGCCCATTATATTAATGCTTTGCTATAGCCAGCTTACCTTCTATCATAAAGACAGATAATGGCTCAGGCTATACTAGTGGAGCTTCCCAGTATTTCTGCTCACAGATGTCTATTGTGCATAAGACAGGAATTCCATATAATCCTCAAGGTCAAGGGACTGTTGAATGTGCTCATAGGGCATTAAAGACTTAATAACAAAAAATTAAAATGGAAAAGTTATACCTTAAAACACCACAGAACTCTTTAAGTCATGCTCTTTTTAAATTAAAAATGTTAAACATGGATGCTCTTGGGCACTCATCTGCATAAAGGTTAAGGCATCCTAAGACTCAGAATACCTAGGCTTAGGTTAGATGAAAATATCCTCTTGCAGGGGAATGGCATGGACCAGAAACAGGGTAATTTGAGGAAGAGGGCATGTTTGTTTGTTTTTTTAAAGAATATTGAGAATGCCAGAGAGTTACAGAAATGTTGGGGCATTTTGCTAAAACTGAATATAAGATAGATGATGCTATGGATGATGGGGACAGCATATCAGATGATACAGGCTGATGGAGAGGCGTATTGGGCTTATGTTCTGGATCCTCCACTTTTACATCCTGCAGTTTGGGAAGGACAGAAAATCATGGTACTGGTTAATGATATGCATTTGCTTGTGCAACCTGCCCTAGAACAGATGAATACACAACAATCATCAGGCTTTAATTATTCAGGTTTTGGATGAGGGTTACCCATCTGTTTTGCAAAAAGTTCTTCTCCATCTGCTTGTGTTGATGTCTATAATCCCAGTCTTGTTGGATCTGGTGGAATATGTACCAATGTTGAACTACTACTTTCCAAAGGTAATCTGATTTCTCTGCAAAAAATGTTTACCATGTGGAGCAGAGACACAATATAGCAACAAAACTTTATCGTTGAGGAGTCTAGGGGACAAATTGTTACAATATGTGACTGAAAAGCAACAGGTTTCTATTGGACTGGTCAGGTAATCAAATAGGAGATACTGAATAATCACCTCAAACATTTACAGATATTGGGAAAAACAACTATTTGCTGGATTGTGATGGTAGGGTCCAAGACATCCTAAGAAGCACATATGAAAATTTGATGCATCCATGGACTGGATAAAAGGCCAAGGCAAGGATTCTTAAGAAAACAATAGTCCTGCGTGCCCTCTTTCAGGAATGTTAGAGCATTTTGTTAACTCACCTTATGTTTTGTTTTGAGTTATTGGGGAACTTAATGATTGCTTTTGATGAAAAATACTTTAACACTAGCTGTGTTTATTATATACTTAAAAAGTGTGTTTCTGAGCTATCTAAGTGCACTCAAGTTATGGTATTTCAATAGCCTTCCTTTGTTATGATCCCAGTTAACTTTCAAGATATTGGCATAGTAATAAGGGTTTATAAGTTTTGGAAGAGCTAAGATGTGATTTAAGTAGACTTAGGAGAAAAGGGGGGGCGTTATATCTGGAATTTCTGATTTGATTACTTTTATAGCTACCACCACACTGCTGCAATTGTTTTGTCTCAAGAAGTGCAAAGTACCTCCTATGTAAATCAATTATCTAAAAATATTACTTTGACACTTGGAACTCAAGAAGAAATGTTAAGATAGAACATAATTCTGATGTGTTGTGTGAGATGATACAATTTTTAAGAAATGAAGTTCTAGGAGTAAAAACTAGAGCTCCTTTAAATTGTCATAAGGACTATGGTTGGATTTGTGTTACCTTAAAGTGAGTAATGAGCGTGTATATAATTGTAGTTTAGTTAATGCTTACTTACAGCAAGTATGGAATAGTGCAAATCTCTTCTCAGACTTAACAGGACTACATCAAGCAATGTTAAACTTAAACGATTCTGAACCACTCAAATTTGAGGCAGCTAAAACAGCTGAAGATAGTCTAAATAGATTGATGGCCAAACTTCCTTCTTGGTTATCTTTTAACCTCTCTTGTAGTAGGGTTGTAACCTGGAGCATATGTGCTTTACTAGGCATCTGGTCAAAACAATGGTCAACTCCTTCTGGAAAGTTTGAGCTCAGGTGCACAAAGTCAGATTGGAAGCATTTCCATAATCTCTCTGGTAGTCAAAGATGGCTAAGATCTATTCAGGATAGGGCAACCTAAGACAAGCCATAAATGATAGCATTCATGTACCAATTACAGGCAAGACGTATACTCTGAATAGGACAACCTAAGATAGGCATAGTCATTTTGTGCCTTAGCTAGAAGTCTAATGGATTTTGTAAATAAAAAAGTGAGAACTGTCCAGAGCCGCTTGCAAAGGCTCTTGTCTACAGGTGTTACTCTTGTGCTCTCTGCCCTGATTTAAGGGTTATGTGAACTGCTGAGAAGGAAGATAGTAAGATGTTCTGCCCAGGATGCATTCAAGGTCTACTGATTCTAGGAGGACATGGATCCTTAGTGATAACATGTGCAGGTGTCAGCATTGTGCACTGAGAACAGTTTTGATCTTGTTGACATGCCTGGAAAGTGTTTAAATATGAGCTTACCAATAAAGTCAGGACTGTAGTACTGACTGACAGTCCTCCCGAATCTCGACTATGTTTTCTTCTCTCTCCTCTCAGAAATCTATTCCTTGTCTTTGTCTTTATTTTTTTTTCTTCCAATCTTCACTTTCTTCTCAGGTACTGTTTTATTTTGCCAGAAGGCCCCGGAACTGCCAATATACAATGTTTATATATTGTACAATCTTTGTAGAATTGATTTGTATGGCTCATCTTGTTATTCTTTTGTTCCTTGGTCATATGACAGTATAATGGCCATGCACAAGCTAACTTTTCTAAGAGGGGGAGGTCTCAATACTTCATTCTTTTACTATTACTTATCCACACCATTCTTTGACTATCAGTGTAAGTCTCTATGTAAGGTATGGATAATTTCAGCCTATCTAACATTGTAGCTGTATCTTTCCGTGAGGAGTATACAATTTGTGGTCTCTATTCATATATGCCATATACTTGCCTGAGCATATAGTAGGAAGAGGCTTTAATCTGATCTGCTGACAACTTCTCTAGATCACTGAATCTTGTTTATCTTTTAAGTTTACTTGTTCTGACTATCTTGCTCATAAGTAGAGGGGCAGATGTTCCAAGGGTATGTTGGAGTCAGAGCCTCATAAGGAAATCTCTTGCATTGTTATTTGAGTCACAACCATCAGTGCTTAAGGAAGACATTAAGCAGAGCAGATATGAATATCTCTCTGTTCTTAGGAAGGAAGGGTAGTATGCTCAGAACTTTCCTGGGAGAGCTTAGAAAATGTACTCCTGTGACAAGGCATTAATGACTCATGAAAAATTTCTTCAACCAAATATCCCAAAATTGTGCAATATATTAAATGCCCCACCAAGCATGGACCATGTGGGGATCAAGACCGAAAGTGAAGTACAACACTATGGCAATTGCATCACATGGCTCAGCTTGGCTGGATCTTTTTCTGTATTCTAATTTGTTTTTGAGTTAGAGCCTACTAAGTATAAGATGGTATAATTCTTATGTCAACATATTAATGATGGCTGGCTGTTATTATCAGCTTGTGATTGTTTGTATCATATCTCTGTAGAAATGTGAATTAAAATCATTTGCTCATATTTTAAGTTGCTTATTTGGTTGGTTATTGAACTCTACTTATTTTTAATATTGACAAAATGAAATGATTACAAATATTTTCTCATTCCCATAGTTAGCTAATGCAGAGGGGTTTTTTCTTTGTTTGTTTGTTTGTTTCATAAGTTAAAATTAAAATATATAAATTTACTTCGTTCTTGTGTTTTCACTGCAGTACCCAGGAGGCAGTTACTCATTTCAGTGTTCTGAGAGTCATTTGGCATTTTCTAATACTAGCATTTTTAATTTGAGATTCAACATTGAGATCTATTATATTTGATGTTAATTTATTCTAATGAAGATGCTAATGTTAAAAATTCAAGAACTCACAATAAATTAGCTGTTTCACAGTAAAGTTGAAAAAAAAAAGACCAGCTATCCTTTCATTTTTCATTTGTCCTGCCATTTAAAAATTTTTTGGCTATTTTTATGTCAAAAATATATGTATGATGTTATTATGGAATCTTTATGTCATTCTATTTATTTATAAGGTTGCCTTTATTGTTATCACATAATCTTATGGTTACTGGGGGTACATAAGTATCTATAATAATTTCAAAATATAGAAGTGTGATATGTCATGCTTTGTCCTTCATGTCCAGATTATTAAAACTTTTCAAGACCTCATCAAATTCACATGAATGTTTAAGTGGGTTCTGCTAGTGTACTGAAAACTGTTTATTAGAATTTTGATGGGTTATACTCGATATATAGACTATTTTAGATTGCACTGATGTTTCCCAGTAGTATTTGATCTCCAATTTATAAAATTAGAAAACCTTTCAAAATGTGTGTAACCTCTATATTGGCTTCCATTTTTTCAATCTATAGCTTTTTGCTCCATTGGTAAATGTACTCGTACTTATTTAATTCCTTTTTGAGGATATTGCAATGAAGTTATTTTTTAATTTACCAGTTGAGTTTACTTACAGAAGAAAAATATAATTTATGTCAGAACATACATTTAATATTCTAGAATTTTTAATTAAAGGAGTTATGTAAAAAGTCATACATGTTTGTATTATCAGAACATGCATACAGAAATTATTTTGTTTCTTCATTTCCAATTTGATGAATTTTGTTTGTTTGTTTTTGTTTGTTTTTTTTTCTTCTCCTTTATTAATTTATTCTTGTTACATCTCAATGGTTATCCCATCCCTTGTATCCTCCCATTCTTCCCTCCCTCCCATTTTCCCCTTATTCCCCTCCCCTATGACTGTTCCTGAGGGGGATTACCTCCCCTTTATATGTTCATAGGGTATCGAGTCTCTTCTTGGTAACCTGCTTTTATTTTGTCTAAATTTTGTATGATTTTCAGTGCTACATTGCACAAAATTGGCAAGATTAGGTTTTCTTTTCTTGTTTATTATTGTAGGAAAACAACTTTATGTTTACAAAACTAAGTATGCTAAATATGGATTTTGTTTTGTTTTGTTTTGTTTGTTTGAGATAAGTTCTCTTGTAGCTCAATCTATCTTTAAGCTACTGTCCAGCTTGAACCAGTGTGACTACTGATTTTACTGCTTCTGTGCTGGGACTGCAGATAGAACATCACTTCTGATCCAGATGAGCCTTATTGAACTGATGGATTTCTTTTTGAATGTTAAACCATTACAAAAGTCTATTAATCTGAAAAAAAAAAAACAATATGCTTCTGTAGTTTTGTTCATCTTTGAAAAGAGTAATCCTGTCTTCATTCTGGGATATATTTTCCATATATATTGACATGGCTTTTATTTCTCCTTTCAGTGTTTTGAATATACCATCCCACTGGCATCAAGCCTGAAAGCCTTCTCTGAAATTCACTCTTAATCTTATTGAGTATGACATATTCATTTTCTATTTACAAATTCAAGAGGTTTTTCCCCCTTTTTTGTGACATTTGACAAGTTGAAAATAGTTTCCTAGTATAGATATCTTTGTATTTCTTTTGGTTTATCCTACAGAAGTGGTTTAAATTTTTGAATATCTATCTCTATTTTAAAATTTGGTGACAGGAGATAGTATCTTTAAAGCTTTACTCCCTTCTTCTGTTGACAGTTCTGTACTGTTTTTTGATATGCACAGTAATGTTGCCTAGGCCAGTTGGGATTGTCTTCCTTTCCTAAGTTACTTTTAGCTTTTGATTCTCTGATTCAATAATTTAAATGACTGTTTAAGTTCACTGCTTCACCTCTGTTGTATTTCTCTAGTGAATTCTTCATATCCGTTTGTGTACATTCTGCTCAAGAATTTCTACTATAGAATTATTCATTTATATTTTCTACCCACCAATGATAGTCTCATTTTATTCTGGCATTACTTTGTGAACATGGTTTGTTAACTGTTATTGTTATTTTTGTTGTTGTTGTTATTGTTGTTGTTATTAGTTGAGCATCTTTACGGTAATTAGGATACGATGCTTACCAAAACCTTGGACTTTTAAAAAGATATATCATGGTTTTTTCAACAAGTATACATACAACTTTATCTTTATCTATAGTCTTAAATGTATTATATGAAGTTTTAAACAATAAATTATTAACATGTTAAAGATAAGTAGTATGTCAACCCTTTGACACATTTGTCCTTTTTGGAAGGGAGCATGATGTTCTGTGATAACACAAGATTTCCTCTCATAAAATTTCAAGTACAGAAGGTACCATCAGTAAGTACAGATGACCAAATTTAAGTCAGTATTTTTGGAACTATTTGACAATGGGAGGAATGGCTGTACTAGATGTTCACATTATTTTAATATTTTGTTTTATATTTTGGTGTAATGTAAAAATAAATCAATGCTAATAGTATTGGCTTAATGTTTTTACAATACCATAATTACAGATTCATAGCAAATACATAGCTTATTAGCACAGAAATAATTTATATGTCATGATTTTTAAGCTGGGAAATAAAAAATTTTCTAATATTCCAAAATAATTCCATTGTGAATTCTTTGCCATTTCATTACCTATTTAAAATGCTTTATTTTTATAAAGCACAGACAACATTTCAGTGTCTTTTGCTTGTAGTATGACTTTGTAAGATTAAGATGATCTTTTGTTTGCATCATAGGTCCTTTAAGCAAATAATCCATTATAGTAGACTTATTGTATAGTGTGACTTGCATTCTTCTATATCTGAAAATGTGCTTTTCCCAATAAGGTGTAATGAAAGGAGTAGTGTTTCTTTATTGTGTTTATTTTGAGCCATTCTCAAAACTTTTCTGCTATTTAGAGTTGTGTTTTACACAATTATTTTATTTCATTTATAGATGTTTCTGTTTCGAGGCCAGGTGTGTGTGTGTGTGTGTGTGTGTGTGTGTGTGTGTGTGTGTGTGTGTTTATGTGTGTGTTTGTTAGCTCTGGGCTTTAGAGAACTGTCCCAAATGAATATCTATATCCATGACCATACTTGATGGATGGAAGATATTTAAATAAACAGCCAACTATAGTACATTGCTTTCTCTCAAACTGCTTCTGAGGCTGCACCTTACTCATTGCAAGAACTTTTCTTGAACTTTTTGGTAAAACTTTTTAAAGGGTTGTTTTAAGGGCTTGACAATAAAGAATTGCTTTTTTCAGGGGTCCCATGTTCAAATCCCAGTAAACACATCATGGCTCACAGTCATCTGTGACTGCAGATCCCGGAAATATGTTGTCATCTGCTAACCTCTTTGAGTACCAGGCATCATATAGTGAACAGATATGTGTGCTAACAGAGCACACATAAACAAAAAATTTTTAATTAAAAATGCTAAGTTCAATGTGTAGTTTACCATGGTTAATGTGTAGATTGCTATGGTTAATTATACATCATACCAATACACAGGCATATTAAAATCTACTTCACTGAGATATATTGATATAGTGTTAAAAGAAACATTGGTGATTTAATTAATCAAGCCACTCGGCAGGTTATGTTCAACTTCAAAATTTGTTTAGCATGATGATTGGACATAGAGGAACACAATTCTTTTTTTTTTTTTTTTTTTACTGACAAGTTTCTATGAGACTTCTTTTCACACAGTTTGTTCAAGATTAGGTAGAAGCTTGACTAGAGTTTATAATGTGATAAATGGAGTATCATATTCCAGAGTGCTTTCTGCTTTATAATCCCACTTTCTCTTAACAAGGTACGCATGCCTATATTTGTTTACCAAATTCCTTGACAGGAAAAGGTGACATTTCCGGGAGGTTTTGCCACTGTATGTACACCTTTAATACTTCTCAGACTAAAGCCACAGCATCATCACAATGTATACCCATTGATGTTTATTTCATTTGTTTTATTATATAGCAATCCCAGGTCTTTAGTTTGTTTCATGGTTCAGGGTCATTTTCTGTGAAAATGGTATGTTAAAATCTTGCAGAGCCATGCAGGATGCAACAGATTGTTTCCTTTTTATGTGATTTTAGAGCAAACAAAATGATAAAGGCCTGACTTATTCTTGGAGATTGTCATGGTATTGTGACACCGAGTTAATACCATGTCCATAGAAAGTTATTTTGTGTAGAAAGAGAAAAATATTTTTTTTTAGAAATTTTTTCTCAAAAATTACTCTTTTGAATCTTGAATAGAAAATCATAATGACATTATAAAAGAAAGTAAGTTTAGATTTTTCCACATCAACTTTCCTAGCCTAACACACACCCACCCACCCACCCACACACACACATACACACACACACACACACACACACACACACACACACACACACACACTGCTACTTTAGGCTTTTTGTCAGATCTGGGTAGTAAATCCAGTAGATGTACAATATCTGGGTCAGTATATGGAGATGACTCAGAAGAATCAATGAAACAGCTTTCCCAAATTCAAAACCCATGACCGTTTAAATGAGTAGCATCCTAGTAATCAATGGCTGCGCTATAAAATCAACTCTTTACTTTTACTAAAGAGAAAAAAAACATCTGTCTCTAAACTCAATTACTCTAGTCCCTAATAATTGTGGTTGACATAATTATAGGTGAGCTCTGCTTTGACTTCTTGGTCATGCTGCTCAGGTATCATCCTGTCTTTTCACTAAGATATGCACTACAAACAGACAAACAATAAGGATATTGTTCACTTCATAAATCTTCAATGGCAGGTAAAATGTGATATTTTGGTAAGTGGACTCATAGTAGTATAATACTAATTTCAATTCTTTAATCACTACAGTAATGATGCAAAACCATATATGTATTTGCATGTGCATCTGTGTGTATGTGTGTGCATACATGCATGTGTCTGTGTATGTATGTAAATAAATATTGAGGACTGTCAGGGATTGCATTTAATGGAGAACAAATAATGCACAAGCTAGTGACATAAATGATCTGTTTATATTTTAGGTCAGTAGAATTTTCATAAGACACCTGGCTTTGTTATCTAAACGAATTCTCCCAATTTTATGACTCAAATTTATATTTGAAAGCCTTAATACTTAAGCATACATTAGATTTTTCTTATGGCAGAAAATGATTACATAGTGTATATGCTATTTCTATGATGAAAATAGCAGTGAACAAGAGCTTTAAGGGGAAAGGGATTATGTGAGTATACTTGAGGATCACAACAGCCATAACAGTGTAGCTGGCAATTTGCATTAAGCATTTTAAAGATATTTTAACTACAATACTCAAATTTACAATTATGCTCAGAATCAAAAGTAGAAGTTGATGGATTTGACAAAAAACACTCATATAAAATAGTGCATAGATATGGGTAAGGATACTCATCAGATGAAAAATACTTCAACAAAGAAAAATTCCCTTGAGATATGAAATTTTAGTCTATAACATTTTATGCCAACATTTATAAAGAGCCAAAACAAATAGAGTGAATAAGTGACCATCACTGTCAAACACAGCCGCTTGTTGATATGATAAGAAACATACAAATAGAAAATAAGAAGGACATGTAAATTCTTAGAGTGAAGAAGTAGACAGTGCTGTTCTCCAAAGGCCTAAGCTTGTTCTCATGAAAGCCGTGTACTGGTGATCCACTGTTCTGTAGCAACAGTGACTGTAGATGAGTGTTATCATGTATAAGTCTATAAAGCTCATTTGCAAATATTCTCTAGAAATTCCTGTACAGTTTTAATAATTTCTGGTATGAAATATTTCAATACTAAACATTTTATCCATCTTGTTAGGTTACAAATATCTTACTCAAACTTTTTTTCTTTGTTTTCTTTGGGGCAGCATTAAATCTGGGCTCTGTAAGGGTCAGAGTCAAAGAAAGTCCAGGGCTCTTAATGGTGGAGGGGCCTGCTCTTAATCAAATGAAGGTAAGGACACACTGAAGCTGTGCACTTTAGAATGAAATCTCATCTCATTTCAAAAGAGCTTCTAAGGGGGAGACTAAGTGTGGACTTAGTAAACAACAAAGGGAAAGCCAAATTCAGAAGGATATTTCTTAAAAATCCTAAGTACCTCTTAGGCCACAAGTCTCATCATTTTTGTTTTCTACAGAGAACAAATGGATTCATTAGGTATTTGACTGCCTTTGATTTTAATGATAAACTACTCTTTTAAAAATGTATATTCCTAGTAATCACATGTCAAATTTTTATGACAAAATACTCTTGCATGGCAAATGAATACAGCTACTAGTCCAGAAGGACTTTTCCACAGTATATCATTGTAGGCTCTGCATTTTTAATAATTCACTGTACTTGCTTGTCTGTTTAAAAGATAGCATTATTATTTCCTATGGCTAATGTAACAGTTTTATGTGAAAATAATAGCAAAACCAGGACATCTTTCACTTCTCTTATTTTCCTAATGCAGTGTATTACATGTGTTAACATACCCATTCTTTACTCTCTTTTAAGTGAAACCAAAACTCTAATATATGATCCCTAAAAATGACATTCTTAGACCTATATTAAACTGTGTAATGATTAAATTATGGAAATCATATTACTCTGAATAAGACAAGAATCTTGTTACACTAAAAATGCTGACTTACTAAAAAAAATGCTAATGTCCAATTGTTAAGAGTTTCCTCTGAGAATAACATTCATGTAAAATTAAATGTTCTAACAAGATTTGACATAAATGAAATCTGCAAATGAATGAATAATTTATAGGTAGAGTTTTGAATACCAGAAGATTCTTAGATAGATTTGGTTACTCAAAAATGTTGAAAGCTGTTTCCTAAAGGAAAATTAACCTTCAAAGCCAACACAATTATTTTTGAATTCCATTTTATTTAATATGGGGATTTACAATATTCCCTCTATAGTACCCTTTATAGCAGGCAAATTTCAAGAAGGGTATAGGCCATGTTTTAAGTCATTGAATTCTTTTCTGTAAGGTTAATAGAGTGGTTCACTAAAAATTGATAAAAATCCACAAATGATCATATTCTCTCAGAGAAAGGAAAATCACCAGTGCTTGAAGAAGTTAACGTTCACAATAAAGTATTCAGTGACACACTTAAAAGACCTGCAGCTGCTTGTATGCTCTGATTGGCTCTTTTAAACATGAAGAAAAATGATGCTCACCTTATCCTTTGTATTTTAATGAAAATTTATCAATAACTATGGAAAAACATAGAAATGAAAATGTAATTTAAAAAGTGACATTTTCATAGGAATATTAAGAACGATAAGTGAGGAAAGAATCAGAAGCAACCTGAGAGCTTTTTAAAATATTGTAAGCATTCCTCTAAGTGAGACAGCTGTCATTATGATGAGAATTTATATAAATTCACCAAAAAAAACACTACGGAATTGATACTTAAGTAATCTAAACTTGAGCCACATGACATGTGGTGGAGGCCATACCCTGGTCAGCTCTAAGAGAGCAGGACAAGAGTAAGGAGCTGCTCCCTATTCAAATCAGACTCACCCTCATAGAGCCAATGCCACATAAAGATAAAGCCAGTTAGGCTTAAGTCTGATAGTCTAACTGATATCCTTGAAAGGTCCTTGCCTCCTCTCTAGGGCTTTGGTATTTGAATCAGTGAGTCTTCAATTATTGCCTGTCTTCAATCAGGTCTGAATATGCAAGTTAGGTGCATTTCCTCTCATGCTTTTTTATTCCTCCCCTTGACTGCACCTATATAAGCTTGCCTTCCGTTTCATTAAAGGAGTTGTCTTCTGACACAATCTCCCCATTCATTCTTTGCATACTCATTGCTGTTGGAGATCCTGATTCCCAGAGGATTGGCCAGTGTGCATGGGGCCAGAGAACCCACAGATTAAACTGTAATAGCAGTAGGGAAGGACTATAACATTTCCCTGGAGGGGCATTCTGGTATTGCCTCTAGTCAAACATGGCAATGAGACAGTAATTGAGAGAGAGATGTGTCCAAAACTCTTGAGCAGCAGTCCTTCCTGTATATCCCAAATTCTAACACTTTGTAAAATTCGTATTTTTAAAAGGTTAAATAAAGTTGGGACTTATTTTCAAAGTATATCCTTGAAAGATTGAATACTTTATGTATATGATGGTCATCAGAGAGAGCAATGCTTATTTCAAAGACATCAGAGACTGTATCTGAGTTAGGAGCATTATATATTTATGAACCAATTACAATATTTACATAGGCCAAGCAGATCTCTGTTCATTTAATTATGAATTGATAACTCTTCAGAATAAATAGTAGCAGCAGCAAAACACAATTGATGGTATTACCATTTTACAAAGAAGTTACTAGTTGAGGAATAGAGAATCTTTTTTTTGTGTGTGTGACTTTAGTGTAATGATCAGTTTCCATGTACATGAAGACATATGTAAGTGGGGTGTCTTACCAGCTTTCATGAACATTTGTAAAACTAATTACTATTATAAGCCATGCTTCATGTTATTATTATGCTGTGATGCAACCAAGCTGCTACAGCATTATTTACATGGATACATTTTATTTTATTTTAAATACTATTTTACTTATATTTCTGTGTGTGTGTATGCACACACACATGTATGCACATTAGTTATGGTGACTAAAGTATCAGATTCCTTAAAACTGTGGTTCCAGGTGGTTATAATCCCCTGACATGAGCATAGGGAGAAGAATTAAAGTTCTCTTCAACAGCAAAAAATTCTTTTATTCTCTTAGTTTCTTAGCCCCAAAGAATTCTCTCTAGGCCCTTGATACATTTTAAATATCTAGGAGATACCATGTACGTATTTGCAATTTAGTATACTTTAATATTTACTTTGTAGTCTTCAAATATTAACTTACTCTGAAAATTTTCAGGAAATGCTTAATCATTTAACACAATGTGGAGAGTAGGTACTACTTCAGACATTGACTCTTGCCACCGAACTTTGTTCACTTCCCTCGGACTAGAGAGGAAGAGGTTACAGGTAGTACAGATGAGACTTGATAGGATGATGTTAGATGTTGGGGAAGGAGGGCTCCTCTTTCAAGGACTAGGGGATAGGGAGGGAGAGAGAGAGAGAGAGAGAGAGAGAGAGAGAGAGAGAGAGAGAGAGAGAGAGAGAGAGAGAGAGAGAGAGAGGAATGAGGAAGGAGGATACAATCCAGATGTAAAGAATTTAAACTGCAGAACAAGCAGGTAATTTATATTCCTAATTCCACTATATGGGAGTACCCTGAGACTGGCTGAGACATCAGTGTATAGGCACAGGCAATGCTTCTTGTTGGGAACAGAATCCATGTGAATTTTTACAAGTTACCATTCTTCATATGGCAAGAGTGAAGATTTACAGATGTCTTTTTTCTGCTCATACAAAAATCAGAGTACCAGTCTTAATTGTTCTGTGCATCATGCACACCTTATACATTTATAATTTTAGGACTGTATAATGGTTGTGAGAAATTATATATGTTTAAAACAAAGGAACTGGGCACTGATATTGGATCAGACCTGACAGGATTATTCCTCTCAGCATGCTGGACTTTCATGGTCCAGCACCAAGTGCTTCAGTTACTGCTTCTCATCAGAAGAAGCCTGTTCACAGGACACCTTCAAACAAAACTTCCAATCCCAATTGGTCCAGCAATTCAGATTGTCACAGAAAGGACTCTAATTAAGCCTGAAATTTCTCAACATTTAGAACATGGACCACAAATGCTACTCCTAGCTTGTTTAACCAATCCCCCAATTTTATTTGGACCCCTCCAAAGGTATTATTTGTCCCAAATCAACCAGAAGAAAACTTAAGAGAACTATCACCCATTTTGTTTAAGGAGGATCAGGTAGGTTTTTGGTTGCTTTCTTGGGCTATAGTAGGTTATTTTCAATGGGAGTTGGTTATAAGTTATTATTGGTCTTATTATAGAGAAAACAAGGTTGGACTCAAGGATGTCTTTTTTTTCTATATATCTTCCATTCTTAAGTTTGGAGATATGGGTTGAAGAGAAAGAATGGAAAATTTAGAAATATCTAGGGAAGAAAGAATAAAAACTAGATTAGTGAATATACTCAACTTAATGCCTTAATTGTCACTCACAAGATTATATTTAATTCACAGGTATAAAATTCTATATATAGGTGCAAAATAAGTTTAATTTTAGATACAGTGGTATAGACCTCAAAATGTAAGATTATTCTTCACATGCATTATATATATTTCAACTCTAATATGAGGTATTGTAGCCATATGACTCAATTATAATACAAAGTTTACTTCCAGCACTTTGAAAGTACTAATGAAAGCTGCTAAAGGATAGATGAGTTATACAGTCATATCAATTACTTGTCTACTTTTATCACAATTATATACATATTAAGTGCAACAAATATATATGATTCTATAGAAAGATAAGGTACTATAGTTAGGTGAAAATCCTCAGAGACATACAGAATATGAAATTTAAATATGTTTCTTTTAATTGTTTTAAAGATTCATAGACAATGAGACATGTAAACTCGCAGCCTACCTCAAAGAAGATAATGAGCATCAATGAACTTGCTTATAGAGATGGCTTCAAATGCAGCAAACAAACCACTGGGCAAAATGTCCTCATTTCTACCACAGACAGAATTATGCCTAGTAAAGGGCAAGCTTGGATCCAGGCAGGCAGTCAACAGCCAAACTCTGCAAGACAGGGTAAGAAAGTCCTCAATGGTTCCTACCTCACAAATATGTCTGTCAGATGTATTGGGCCAGGAGGCTGAAGATGGTGTTCCATGGTTATAGAGAGTTTTGGGTGACTGCTCAGGTAGCAAACTGTCTTCTCCTTTGGGAAGCTACTAACCTGCACTCCAGGTATACTCACATAATCATATTTTATTCCTTCTCAAGTCTCTGATGGCATTGAAAACCAGATAGTTTAGTTGTACAATTAAGCTTAGTTGTTTAGGGGTTAAGATGTTTTTAGGTCTAAATAGATGTTTTTAAGTTGATAATGACAATATGTGATGGAGACTGATTTACATTCAGAAATTTAAACTCATGAAGATAGGAAAGATGCTTTCTTCAAGGCTGCCAAAAACAAATAGCCAAAACACTAAGAATTCAACATTTATAAAAATTCCTGATTGTGTCATGGTTCTTCTTGCTGTAGGTAGTTTATTGTATATGTGTATAATAATATAAATGTATGTGTAAAAAATAAAAATTTTAATAAAAAATTAAAAAGCATTTAATAAGTTACCAAAATTAGGATAAATATGTTGTAATTGTAATCTAAATACACAATGTTATAAATTCATATATTTTAATAAAAACATTTTATGGTCCTCTAAGAAGGTTACAATTGAATAAAAGACAAGAATATTTAATGTATATAGATGTTTTTGTCATTACTCTACTTGTATTTAAGATGGTCTACTCATGCAATTTTATTAGTATTTACCATGATTTTATATTTATAAGGGGGGACCTGTAGTTATTTTTACTTACATCTCCCTTACAGTTGATATAGATAAGGGCAACAAAATGCCTAGGAAAATGCATAATTGATGTGCCAAAAGACATAAATGGTATCGTGTAGAATGTCCTACATGAACAAAACTCAGCAGACTGTGCAGAAAATAGGGTGTGTTTTCCCTAAAGAACAGCTTTAAAGGTTTGCACAGCAATCTGCTGATGGTGCAACCTTTGCTCTGTTTTTCTGAGATGGATTCCATTTCTCATTATGGTTAAAGAATTGCTTTCCCCCAAATAAAATATAGAGGTTTGTATGGTTGTTTTTCATTCTTGGTTCTTTTTTCTAGCTTTGATAGCTTCTAACAAAATCTCTGTGGCAATTTTTACTCTTATTTTACTGCTGGTAAATTTTATTTTCCTTTCTTAAAAGAAATTTTGGTTTATTTTAAGTTTTGTTCTCATTTTTCTGTCATCTGAAAAGAATACATTAGATGAGTTATGTTCATTTCTTTTTGTTGTTTATTTGTTCAGTTTGGTATTCCTGTAACTTTATGAATCTGTCATAAAACTTGGAAACCTTGAAAGGCTTGGAATATCTGATTTGTTCTGTTATTTTTTTCTCTGGAACAAAAATAACCTATGATTGAAATGTCTCCCGGTTTTGTCACATTGTAACTTTTATTTCCAGATCTTTCTTGTTTAGTTGAGGAAGTTTCAGGTGGTGCATCATGTCGCTCAGTTGTGCTTCCCTGGCCATGTGCCATGAAAGGCATTGATTGTTGTGTCACTGTGTTTTGTTTTTTGTAGTTGTTGTTTTTGTTTTGTTTTGTTTTGTTTTGTCTTGTTTTGTTGGCTTTTCGAGACAGGGTTTCTTGGTTTAGCCTTGGCTGTCCTGGACTAACTTTGTAGACCAGGCCGGCCTCGAACTCACAGCAACCTGCCTGCTTCTACCTCCTAAGTGCTGGGATTAAAGACATGCACCACCACCACCAGTCACTGGGTTTTAATTTTAACATGTATTTAAATTTTTCATCATGTTTGTCACTTTTTTCCTCACTCATCCATTTTTTCGTGTAACTATCTAGCTAATGTTAAAATACCTGACATAATTTTTAAAAAGGTGCTGTTTATTTTGATATTATAATCTAATTACAACATCTCTACCTCTCCTTTACTACCTCTAAACCTTCCTATGATCACCTCCAAATTCATAGCTTACTTTCTCATTAATTGTTATTGCATGCACATGTATGTACATGTATATGCATATTATTAAATACAACCTGTTGGGTCCATATAATGTTCTTTGGGTGTATGTTTTCAGGACTGGCTATTTGGTACTGGACAACCAGCTAGTGTGCTCTTTCGCAGGGAGGGTCGGGTCTCCCACTCCCAGCATTGCTTGGTGGACTAAGGCCTCACAGGCCTCTCCCCATTTAGTTTCATAAGTTCATTGCTGGCATTCTTGTTCTTTTCATCTGGGCACTCACACTGATGAGATTTTGTGAGAATAGCATCGGATGCCATTAGGAGACACATTCTCACAGCATGGCACCTGTGGCTCTTACATGCTTTCTTCCCCCACATCCAAAGTTCTCCCAGACACTCAGGTACAGAACTTGTTTTTGGCAGATCTATGCATTGGGAATGGGGCTCCAAAACTCTGTATTTTGTTTGGTTATACATTTCTGTAGTGGTCTCTATCTGGTGTGAAGAGAACTTAATTGACAAGGGAAGAAGGCTACATTTATCTATAGGTATAAGAGCAAATGTTTTCAAATTGTCAGGGATTACGCTGCTTTGGTAATAGTGCTTATAGATTACGCCCAATATATTTTTATATGATTTGATGAGATTGCTTAGTTGACTCAGAGGGCCTTGTTCTCCTGGTGTCCTCCATACCCTGTGGATCTTTTTTTTCTCCTTTATTAATTTATTCTTGTTACATCTCAATGGTTATCCCATCCCTTGTATCCTCCCATTCTTCCCTCCCTCCCATTTTCCCCTTATTCCCCTCCCCTATGACTGTTCCTGAGGGGGATTACCTCCCCCTGTATATGTTCATAGGGTATCAAGTCTCTTCTTGGTAGCCTGCTGTCCTTCCTCTGAGTGCCACCAGGTCTCCCCCTCCAGGGGTCTCACATACTCTGGTGCCTCACCCTGTGGTTCTTATACTCATTCCCATTCCTCCTTCATAGGGTTCCCTGAGCTCTGAGGACTGGGATTCAATGGAGACATCCCATTTAGAGCTGTGTATTCCAATCTCTCTCTCTCTCTCTCTCTCTCTCTCTCTCTCTCTCTCTCTCTCTCTCTCTCTCTGTATTTGTTCTCATTAGTGTATGAGTATAGAAGAGTATCATTAGAAATCATTAATATTATTAATACTTTTTAAAAGAACAGTAGTGCTTTGTTGCATTCTAAGTCACTGATTTATGTAGTTTCTGGTTCTTTTTTATTGAGTGGAATAGGATTTATGTTAAATCAGATATTAGTTGTCTACTCACACTAGGTCTGTGACACTACGCCCTAACATATATTGCAGGTAGGTCAAAGGTTTTGTGGCTGTCTTGGTGTTTGTGTTTCTCTTTTGTTACCTGCAGAGTACCTTCCTGCACTAAAGACACTGGATTGTGAATTAGGTATAGGCTCCATGAACGTACCATCTAGATTTCTCCATGTGTGTGTGTATGGTCCTTGGCAATAGGGACCTGTTGTCAGTTTGTAGAGAACTACACATTGTCACCCTATTTTTGAGATTAGTTCTCTCATTGAATATGGAGTGCACTGATTAGGTTAGACTGAGTGGTCAGCAGAGCTTAGGGATCTTTCTGTCCACCTCCCTAGTACTGGGAGTATAGAGCCTCTTGTTCCCTCTCCCTGCCCATTATTCCCCAGGTAGCTACATTTTAGTTTTTATGATCTTTCTTTCTGTGTGTGTATGCATATGTGTGTGGGAGGTGAGGATGTTTGTGGAGTGTGTGTGTGCATGTGCGTATGCGTGCGTGTGTGTGTGTGTGTGTGTGTGTGTGTGTGTGTGTGTGTGTGTGTGTGTGTGTATGTGCGTGTTTTCCACAATGTAAGATATCAGAGCTTGGCTTTTTAAAAATATATAATGATTTCATAATCATTTCCAGCAAATGATCTAATTTCAGTGCTCTTTAAGGATGAATAAAATTCCATTTAAAAATAGGGGAAGCCCTTGACATATCAAACATATTTATATTAAATTCATTGCTGTGCATTCTCCAAATATGTGCAAATGGCACAGTGGGTATCTGGTTTTTTGACTCTTTGAGTTCCTATGAGTTTGTTTTTACCTATCCTTGCCTATTTTTTTCAGCCAAATGCTATGATTTATCTGTTCTGATTTTGGTTATCTATTACTGTGATAAAACACAGAAAGTTTTAGTTTACTTCTCCTAGAAGCTGTTTGTCCATCTTCTATGAAAATGAGGGAGAAGACTCAAAGCAGAAACCTGGATGCAGGAACTCAAGAAAAGACAATGGACAAATGCTGCTTACTGGCTTGGGGTCAACGGCTTGCTCAGCCTTCTCCTTATACAGCTCAACTCTTCTGTCCAGGGATGGAAGCCCCCTCAGTGGCCTGGGCCTTCCCACATATATAACAAATCAAGTCAATATGTCACAGGCTTTCCTACAGCCTACAGTTAATCTAGCTAAGGGTAATGCGATATTAAACTTTCATTGACAAAGATTTCAATGCTCAGTTTTCTCTACTGCCTTGCATGTTTCCACTGTTATCATATAAATTCCCTTGAGAACTCCTTAAACGGGACCTATGTGTTATAGACTCTCCACTCATCAGTGTTTGTGATCCCCGTTGCTATGAAGGCAAGCTATTGGATAGAGAGACATTTCATTATCTTAGGACAACTCTTAGTTTTGGTATTAGCCCTGGCCTGTGACTCTTGTTGTTTCTTGGCATCATAACATCTCTCTTTAGATTAGATAAAAATCTAGACAGAGCTGTGCTGGCATAATTTTGCTTCCCGTGGGCTTAAGTAAGGCTTTAGGAGAGATAGTTTCTACTCTGAGTAGACATTTATAAAGAAGAAATCTCTGAATATATTTGAAAATGGTTGTTTCCCTAAAGGCTGTCCTGATTCTTCATTGTAGGAGCCTATTACATTTCCCGTGAGTATAACCTACAGTGAGTAAGGGATCTCCAGGGACCCCATCCCCTAGAAATTCCTTCCCTGAAGACAGTATACTTTGATTCTAACAGGACATCAATTACCAGTTGAGTGCCTCCGTAAAATTATTGCTTTAGAGGCTTCTGTTCTTGGTTAAGCTGATTTGAACCATGGCTCTGAAGGTTTTTCTGTCCATCTTGATTTCAGTGTGACAGTTTTCTCTAGGACCTCAGTGTTTGAGTGGATCAAATAAAATCCACCAATTTTCATTGAATGCAAAATGTTTTTTCAAGGCTCTGAACAATAAGATTGACCACTTCAAAATCTTAGCATGCTAGAGCTTGAACCAAAACACTCCTGCTAGATTGGAGAGTAATTAAAATACCTCTTAAAGAAATTTTATAGCCAAAAGATAATGATCTATTTATGCCTTAAAATAAGTTTCCATTTTGAAATAATAGAACATAAAAATAAGTTAATAGAGTGATTAAAAATACCATATTCAGGGATTAAATATTTTCCATTTAAAAATATGATAATACACCTAGAAATTACGAGTAGTTGTGCACATTTATATTCAAACATAAATATTAAAGCACGTTTCTCCAACTTTACTTTTATAATATAATTCATGACATACAAAGAAAATTTCCATATAAACTCAAAGGTGCATAATAAGAAAAACTAAATCGGCCGCATTCTTATTACTAAGATATAATACCTATACAATATAATTCATATAATCTGTCCTTATTTTTTAGATCTTTTGTTACTTTACATAATTATACACAGCATTGTATTTTAGTATAACTTTTTTTTATAATTGCAGCATGTACTTTGATA
Source organism: Acomys minous (assembly GCF_964271855.1). NCBI lineage: Eukaryota > Metazoa > Chordata > Mammalia > Rodentia > Muridae > Acomys > Acomys minous. The sequence goes on from NC_140489.1 coordinate 55,026,556, forward strand.
GCATTACTGCTTCTTTCTTCTCTTTCATGTATCTCCCATCAATCCCCTTCCATTTAAGATTTATCTAGTCCTTGTGTTCATTAGTTTCTTTTACAATTTGACACAAACTGGAGTCATTCTGGGAAGACGGACCCTCAACAGAAGATTTGTATCGGTCAGATTGGGAGGTGAACAAGTCTTTGAAATATGTTTTTCATTACAGGTTCATTCACAAAGCCTCAGTCCACTATGGGTGATGTCATTCCTGGACATGTGGTCCTAAAATATACAAGAAAGCAAACAAAGAAAGTCATGGAGAGAGTAATAGAAACCCTCTTTCTTACATGATTTCTGCCTCTGTTTCTGCTTGATTTCCTGACTTGACTTTCCTTGGTGATTAACTGTGAGCAGGATATATAAGCCAACTAAATTTTCTCCTCAACTTGCTGGAACAGATATCAAAATACATTTGCTTCTATTTTAATTTCCCTTTAGTGTGTGAATCAATGGTTTTCACTAAGAATACTTATAGAATCTTGGTTTAGGAATTATTGACAGAAGCATGGCAACAAACCAGTGACTATATTACTTAAGGAATACATCTACAGCTACCATTCAATAGTTACTGCCTTAGAGAAGAACATAGAATAACTTTGAATTATTTCTATTTAACAATAAACCTGTAATGATTCATTGCAAAAAGAATATTATTATAATTGATTCAAAGATTCATGTATTTTTACAAAGTACAGACATATATTTATTTTGTGTAAACCCTCTGAGTTGAAAGCCATACTACAGTTCATTCGCAATTACCTAGCTCAATCCATCTCTGCAGATTATAAACAACAATATACCCTGTATATATTCACTCCTTCTTATAAATTCTTGTACTTATTTATACACATATACATAATCACAAAATTTGTATTCTGTTGGTTTGAATAAGTCATATGACAATCATTGTACTTATGTATCACAATCTATTTCTAAATGTCATGTCTTTTTAGCTTATATCCTTATCATCTCTACAGACCCCCCCTTCCTTATGTTATGCTTCTGAGTAGCACTTTTATATCACGTGTCCACTCTAGTCACTTTAATCTCATTTCTACAAATAAGTAGTGAAATTGTTTCTAAAAATTCTTTAGTAACTGTACAGACATAATCAAAAAGTGTGTTTATGCTATTTATTTTTACACTTAATAATGTAGCCATTTTAATTATTAAAATGTGTTTCTCTACCTATGACTTTATTTTAACTAAAAGTTTAAATTAAAATTACATCATTTGCCCTATTGCCTGTCCTTGGCCACTTTCCCCAGGACCCTTCAACCCATTTCAAGCCTTCCCCTCACTCCTTATCACATAGTGGTCTCTCCTTTACTGTTATCAAGTATATATTTATGTGCATAGATATAAAAATATAGCATGCTAACTTGTTTAATGTGGCTTGTATGTATATGGTTTCAGGGCTGACCACTTTGCATCTGATAACCAATTAGGGGGCTCATCTCTCTGAGAGCCTATCTCTCCATCTCTTAGCCTACACTACTTCTCTGTAGTTTTTGGCCTAGGGGGGAGACTCCCATGCCATTTCTCCTTTCCACCTTAGCATATCTGTTATTATCATTGTTCATATCTTACTTAGGCAACCATATTGTTGAGGTAACATGGGAGTAACTTTCCTGTCATTTATAGAACACGTGATCTGATAGCAGACTGCCTTCTCCTTGAACTCTGACAATCTTTCTGCCTCCTCTTCCATGATGTCCTTGAGGCTAATATGCAGAAGTTGTGTTGCAGACATTTTTCATTAATTATGGCTGGGCTCCAAGTGAGCAGTTGATCTCATCAGTATGACCTATTATAGCTTTTTTTTTTAAGAAGCATTTTTGATCAAGAGTAAGAGCCATATTGATCTATGGATGTAAGAATAAGTTTTAGAATGCAGGTATGAATTATGCTGGTCTAGTTAAGTGATAATAGTGGATCAAATTCTAAGATATATGACCTCATAATCCCTAGATAGTTGACTATGTTTTTAGTACCAGAAATGGTTTCTCTTCTGTTAAGTGACCTTAAGTCCTGTAAGATAGCAATTAAGTACAGCCAAGATATGAATGCCGCCTTTGACATTTTAGGGATATCTTGTCATTTTGGTGATTGGTTAGTCAGTGGGCATAATATCTAAGCAGGACTATTGCTTACTTCATTACTTTTGCAGTTTACATTGTATTTACTGGTAATGTGAGTGCTAAACCTCAGAGAAGAGACTTTCAGGTTAGATACATTTTGAACCTTCTGAGTCTTGTGTTCAAAGTTTGAGATTTCTTCAGGAATAGGTACTTATGCATAATCTTGAAGAAAGGGCAGGAGCAATAGACTTTATTTGCTTTGGTGACACTTGGATTATGCTAATCAACAACTTGGAGATTTCTCATGCCTATCCTGATACTTTGTTACATAGTATTTGGCTCTTGTTAGGAGTCTTATTAGACCAATTGAATAGCACCAACAGTGTTTGATAAAGCTTTAAGGAAGCACATTATTTTAAAATAAAAGTAGACAAAGTGCAGGTAAGTATATATGTGTATGTATCTCTTGAAGGAAAAATAGTGTAATCATCCCCAGTTTAACAAAAATATGCCACCAGAATCTTCTAGAATTTGCAATAATTTCTTTCAGCTTTATTGAAGGAGGCTTGGTATTGTTGGAGCTTTTGCTAATAGTCACTGGCCCTGCCATGAGCCATGTAAGCAGTGCTGATATTCAGAAGAGTCACTTCACACACTTCAAAATTATCACTGGTGATATTACTTTTAACCTCTCTGACTTAACAGCTGTTCCAAAAGCATTTACTGAGGAATTTGAGTTATTCAAATACAACAATGTATGTTTGGTTAAATGATTCATTTTCTTAGTAGTCATTACTTTTACCATTTATCCAAAATCTGTATATCAAATATACATGCCATATACATAAACCTATAACATAAAATTAAGTTATTACTAATTTTTGTCTGTTTTGTAATTTTAAAAAGTTTCAAAATGGTTAGGTTTTTAAATTGGCAAGTTTATAATTATGTACAATATTTTGTGAATACTCTCTTTCTCTTGCCTTCTTTTTTCATTCCTATCCCTACCAATGTTGCATACAACACCCCTCTCATTACAAATGCACCATGCCTACCAGCCTTTTTCTTAGAATCCTGAATTTCAGTTTTGTTTTGTGACTCCACTTAGTTTAACTTGAGCTATCATTGTGACTACTGAATTGGAACTACCCATTGGCACCTGGTGGGATGACAAGTGACTATCCAACTGAAGGTAGTGACTATACTTCTACATGAGTCGGTCAGCAGCCATAGTTCATGGGTGACAACAGGGCCCCTTGAGCCCTTTTCTTTTCCATGGATGACTATCGGCTGGTTTAGATCTTATGCAGTGCCAGTACAGGCCTAAGCAGCTTTTGCGGGTTGATGATTGCAAAGGCTGTGTTTCGCCTAGAAAATGATTGTCCATAACCCTTCTATCTATCTTTGTTTTGACTATTACAGTCTATATATCTCCTCTTCTGAATTCACTTCTAGTGCCCTCCTTGGAGAAAATAGTATAAATGTCTTGTTTAGGGCTCAGCATAACTTTGTCTTCTGAGGAATATTATATGGTCTGAATCCAGCTGATTCTATGTCATCACCAAATAAGGCTGCATTAAGGAAAGAGAGCAAGGAACTACTAACACATTTTTAAAGTATTTTTCAAGTCAATTTAAAAATATTCTTCTCTGACTTTTATATAATCTAATTTATACTGAAGCCTTCTACGTAAAAATTTAGCAGACTTCTTGCTGTGTATAATCAGCAGTACAAAAAATATAAGTCAGCAAATGTGCTGTTGATATAAAGGGCTTAAGACACATATTAGTAGTCTATAGCCTTTGTGATAGCCAAGAAATGAGACATGTTTTCATCTCCAATGAACACCTCTGTCTTGTGCTCTTAAAACTTTGCTTTTTAACAGTTCAAAAGAAAATAAATGCACCCCTAAGAGTCCTTGTGAAACTTGCACCATCTATTGCTGTCTTTACATGCTGTTTGTCCTCAAAACTTGCCAGAAACCCACTGCAACTCAACTGTCACTGAAGAATAATAGATATATGTGTGCACATGCCTTGTATGCATGTCTTGGTATAACAACTTCTAATCCAAAACCACAATGAAAGAGAACTCTCAGATGAAACCAGAATTATTTTCTTTAAAAAAAGATCTTACAAAGAATATATTGACAGTAGGGTAACCTGAAAAATCTATTTCCAACTGTGTATTTACATGCACCCCATTTAATACTTTCATTTATAACTATAAGGTATACCTGCATCATCCCTCTGTCTGTTATGATGTAACTGTTCAGCACAATACTGAGTACAGTCTTTCTGTTTTCCTAAGAGGTGTAATATTTCTTCTTCAGGTTCAGTAGTATTATCTGCTTGAATACTGAAAAATAAATGCTAAGTAATAGTTGTGCATTATTATTAAATTATACCTATTACCTCATAGAGGGGAATGGAAACTGCAGTGTCAATGCTGATGTAGATCTGAGCAGAGGAAAATATGCATAGCTATATGAATCTCATTCATTCCAAGATCCTGTAGTAGATTTGGATCATAACTTTCTCTAATACTAACTCAGTAGTTCCAACCCACTCAAGGCTGTTTATCTTGCGGAAAGTCTTTACTGTTTATTTTTAAGGAAGGCATGCATAAATAGTGGTTTTATTTTGGGCTATTAGACTTTTACTTGCAATTCTGAATAATTTGATACTGAGCACAGAAAGTTCACTGGACCTAGGTAGTCTTTTCCTTGATCCAATGTGTGTAATTCAAACAATTACCTTTCAACCTGTAGAGAAATTTTAGTCCAGCAACATAACAGCTCTGTTAAGGGATCACATCTAAAGACTTTTCAGGTCTGTGTGGTCCAAATGGGATGCAAACACACCTTAGATATAGTAAGACCTGGCTGGAATACAGACATGTTCTTAGTATACACACAAATCCCAAACAATGAAAGTAAGGTTAGTGGATAGAAGAGGGCAGCCATGCTTGAAAATGGTGTCTAATCAGTGACAGAAAAAAATGACAAGTCAGAGAAAGATTTGAAAAATATGAGTCACAGATAGGATGCACCAAACTCTCACAAGAACAAGACAGGGGAGAGAGTACAGTTTGGTGCAGTTAATTTGAGTTCAGTTGAGTTACTGCAGTTCCATTGAGTTCTGCTTAGTGCATGTAGTCAGTGCAGATTAGTTTGTTGAATTCATAGGCAGTTTTTTACAAGCTGTGCAATTCAATCAGAAGCCAATAGAAGCCAATTTGAATCAGTCAACTTGGAGAGAAGCTATATATTTGTAAAGCTTGGGTATGGCTCTCATCTCTTCCCCTTATCTGAGGAAATAAAAACAACCTTTACATCTAAGACCTAAGTTTTTTAGGAATAACCATTTTCAGAAGCTAACAAAGCTTGTTAATGGAATGTCTGTCTGTTCATGTGCTTGATGTCAATCTACAAAATGGATGGAAGTTAAACTGATAATACATGACTCAACTGACACATCATAAATGATGGTGTGTTTGTGTGTGTGTGTGTGTGTGTGTGTGTGTGTGTGTGTGTGTGTTCTAGACATCAAGGCAAAGAAGGAACTTCTTATATGTTATGTCCTGACCAAGAATTGACATGGGGAACAGGTAGGCTTCATTCCAGGATGCAGGGATAGTTTAATATACAGAAATCCATCAATGTAATCCACCATATAAAAAAACTGAAAGAAAAGCACCACATGATCATCTCCTTAGATGCAGAAAAAGCAGTTGACAAAATCCAACACCCATTCATGTTTAAAGTTTTGGAAAGATTGGGGATACCAGGCACATACATAAACATAATAAAGGCAGTATACAACAGACCAATAGCCCAAATAAAATTAAATGGAGAGATACTCAAGGGAATTCCTCTAAAATCAAGGATAAGACAAGGCTGCCCACTTTCTCCATATGTCTTCATATAGTTCTTGAAGTTATAGCCAGAGCAATAAGACAACAAAAAGGGTTCAAGGGGATCAAATGGGAAAGGAGAAAGTCAAATTATGCCTATTTGCAGATGACATGATAGTGCACATAAGTAATCCCCTAAATTCCACCAGAGAACTCCTATAGCTGATAAACACCTTCAGCAAATTGACTGGATGCAAAATAAACTCAAAAAAGTCAGTAGCCTTCCTATATACAAACCTTCTCGATAGCCACAAGAATTATAAAATATCTAGGAGTAACTCTAACCAAGCAAGTGAAGGACTTGTTTGAAAAAAAAACATCAAATCTCTGAGGAAAAAGAGTGAAGATGACATCAGAAGATGGAAGGTTCTCCCTTGTTTGTGGATTGGGAGAATTAACATAGTAACAATGGCCATCTTACCAAAAGGAATTTACAGATTCAATGCAAACCCTATCAAAATACCTACACAATATTTTAATGATATTGAAAGATCAATTCTAAGCTTCATATGGAAAAACAAAAAAACCCGAATAGCTAAAAAAAAAGCTTATACAATAATAGATCTTCTGGAGGAATCTCCATACCTGATCTCAAGCTGTACTATAGAGCATCAGTAATTAAAACAGCATGTTACTGGCACAGAAATAGGCTGGTTGATCAATGGAATCAAATTGAAGACCCAGAAATGAATCCACACATATATGGTCACATGATTTTTGACAAAAAAGCCAAATTTATTCAATTTAAAAATGATAGCATCTTCAACAAATGGAACTGGTCTAACTAGATGTCTACATGTATAAAAATGCAATTACACCCATATTTGTCTCCATGCACAAAAAGTCCAAGTGGATTAAAGACCCAATATAAAACCAGAGACACTAAATCGGTCAGAAGAAAAAGTGGGGAAGAGCCTGGAACACATTGACATAGGAGAAAACTTCCTAAACAGAACATCAATAGCCCAAGCCTCAAATCAATAATTAATAAATGGGTCCTCATGAAGCTGAGAAGCTTCTATAAGGCAGAAGACACTGTCAACAGGACAAAGCGACAGCCTACAGACTTGGAAAAGATCTTTCCCAACCCTACATCTGAGAAAAGTCTAATATCCAAAATATATAAAGAACTCAGGAAATTAAACATAGCCAAAAACCCAATTGAGAAACGGGGATTGGAACAAAACAGAGAATGCTAAAAAGAAGAATATCAAATGGCTGAGAAAGTCTTAAAGAAATGCTCAACACCTTTAGTACTCACAGAAATGCAAATCAAAACGACTCTGAGATTCCATCTTCTACCCATCGGAATGGCTAAGATCAAAAATTCAAGGGACACCACATGATAGCAAGGATGTAGAGAAAGAGGAACACTCCTTCATTGCTGATGGCAATGCAAATTAGTACAACCACTTTGGAAATCTATCTGGTGCTTTCTCAGAAAACTGAGAATAGGGCTTCCTCAACACCCAGCTATTCCACTCCATGGAATATGCCTAGAAAATGCTCTACCACACAGCAGGGACATATGCTCGACTATGTCCATAGTAGCCTTATTCATAATAGACAGAACCTGGACACAGCAAAATGTCCCTCAGTTGAAGAATGGATAAGAAACTGTGGTACATTTACACAATGGAATACTACTCAGTTATTAAAACCAACGACATCTTGAAATTTGTGGATAAATGGATGGAACTAGAAACCATCATACTGAGTGAGTTAACCCAGAAGCAGAAAGACTCACATGGTATATACTCACTTATAATTGGGCACTAGACGAAAAGGGATGGCCCATGAAAGTCTTCCCTTACCAGGAGATTGGGATAGATGTCAGGACACCCTATTGGGACTAAAAGTAAGAGAAATATAAGAGAATGGGACATAGAAGGATCCAGAGGGTCCTAGAAACCCATAAGAAGAACATTGTGATGGGTGGATAGGGGTCCAGGGGGTTCTGCTCAAGCTATTGCACTAACCAAGGACAATACAATAGTAAACTAGAAGCCTACTCTGATCTAGCCAGTGGAAAGACATTCTCCACAGTTATGTGGAGAGCGGGGACTGACTCTGACTTGAACTCTGGTGTCCCATATTTGACCACCTCCCCTTGGTGGGGACGCCTGGTGGCACTCAAACATAGAATAATCAGGCTACCAAAATGAGACTTGATAGCCAATGACCATATAGTGGGGAAGGAGGTCTCTCTTGGTCATAGACCTAGGGGATGGCAATAGGGTGAAAGCAGGAGAGAGAGAGGAATGGGAGGATATAAGTGATGGAATAACAATTGAGTTGTAATCTGAATAAATTAATTTAAAAAAAGAATTGACATGCGTAGAGAGGCTTTGTGCAGCAAAGGACAAAGGTTAATACACATTTTGCACTTGACAGAAATTTATACACAACATTTTTCCTTAGTCAATAAGTGTGATTGAATTTTCTTTTTATAAAGCATTTTACCTCAAACATTTTCTGACTAATATGTCTCTATCTTTTCATTCAAAGTTCTTAAATCATTCACTTATTTATCTCCATCATTTCTCAGCATCTTATATTAGTGTACTGAACTGTGCTAACTTGATGAAATTTAAAATTATTTTTATTTCCAGGTTATCTATGAATTCTCATAACTCAGAAAATATGTTCAACATTAATCTTATGTACAATCTTCCATCAGCAAAGTATTCATACATCCTGAACTGTTTTACTGGTCACTTTACAATACACCATTCAATAATGTAAAATGAATGTAACTGGATTCCAAATGTCTCAGCCTTTGCCAGTTACTCTACAACATTTGTGTGGGCTTTCCTTTCTTTTTTGTTCTTTTCTTTTCTACCATGGCCATATATTAAAATATACATTTATTTGTATCATAAACAAATGTGAATGGAAATGGTCTAACGCATTATCTTGGCAATGCGTTGTCACACACAGAGGGATTATTCTTTTAGATAGTTACATAATGTTGAGAGTAATATATATATATATATATATATATATATATATATATATATATATGTATCTTATATAATGCTCAATAAATATTTGTTAGTTAAGTTGCACAAACAGTTCCACATAACTTTGAAACTTGGACAATGTCTCTGAGCAGAAGCTAAAGAGATAGAATACAACTAGTCCAGTAGTGCTATCTTCCAATATCAAAGGACAAAATAACAGATAACAAAAAACTTTCAATTTTAATAAATAAATATAGTGGCAGGTTTGAAGGTAAATTTGTAACTTGTAGTCTGCAAATATCATCTACTTAACAAAATGTTACCAGTGACTGCAAAAATAAGTTAAGGCCAGAAATATTGGCACACACTTTTAATTTTAGCACTGACAAGGATCAAGTTTATAGCCAACCTGCTTTATACTGTGATATACTATATCAAAAATACTTTGAATAAAATTATTAAAAAGTCCTGTTATCACTTGAAAGAATGAGGGATCAGATGAAATTTAAAAGAAGATCATTCCCTCCATACAGATATAATCTTGTAGCTGAGCCTTAACTTGAAGAGTCAATAATTAATTAACAATCTTAGGATGTAAATATTAATTGGTATTGGATATAATGACTCAGAGGCTCCATTGCTTGGTGGGAGTTTTGAGATATACCACAAACCCAGACGTTTAATATACTAATATGTACCAATCTGCATAACTATTATGCAATTTTGATGAAGAAAGCATGGGTAATATTTGTAAAGTCTCTCCAACATGAGTGCCAAAAGCTGAGCAGAGCAAGGACACAAATAGAAAAAGAAGAGACTTGATACCCTATGAACATATACAGGGGGAGGTAATCCCCCTCAGGAACAGTCATAGGGGAGGGGAATAAGGAGAAAATGGGAGGGAGGGAAGAATGGGAGGATACAAGGGATGGGATAACCATTGAGATGTAACAAGAATAAATTAATAAAGGAGAAAAAAAAGAAATGTCAAAATGAATGGGAAAGGCCAATGCTACAAGAACAACTACAGGAAACTGAGTAAAGCTGAGAACAGGATAGATAGCACTCCCTAGAGAAGAGCACATCAATTGGTTGTCCAATGCCAAATGTAAAGCCTGGAAATCATATGTGCAATTAACATTATGTGGGTTGGGTTTTCAGGTGTAGTTAGGAATATATGTGTCTATGCAAATACATATCTGCATATCATAACAACTAGTAAAAATGAGCTTATGAATTTTAAAGGGAGTAGGAAAGGATTTATGGTAGAGTTTAGCTCAAGGAAAGTGAAGGAAGAAATGTTGCAATAAAATTGCCATCTCAGAAGCAGACAAAAAAGAAAAGACAAGACAAAAGCACATTTTTCCCTAATCTTCCTGAATATGTAGCCTTCTTTGAGAATATATTATTGAAAGAGTGCAGTATTATTGTTGAATGCACCCCAGCAATCAGATCTCTCTGGGAGTTGGAGAGGACATGGATTTACTAGTAGTGATTTCTCTATGAAAAACACCTATCTGATAAGTTACTTGTCTTCTGTGTGGAAGAGGAGCACACAATATTAAAAAAGGTAAGGAGAGTCAATCCTTGGCAGTTTTCTGGGTCAAACCATCAAGCATCAGATATTACATAAGCGTAAGTCATATTATGACCATAATATCACCTACTGGGAAAACATTTTAAAAAGTTTTTGTTGTTGTTGTTTTGTTTATTTGTGTTTTTTATATAAGCCTCATCTTCATGGAGATTTTTATGAGCAAAATCTCAGAGAAGTTAATCATCTTGTATATAGAAGACCTAAGTTTTAACTAGTCATCTATTTTATTGAAATATATTATACTGTTTCCAAAATTACTCATGCATAAAATTTGACTTTAATATTTCCATAAAATTTTACAAACAAGCAAACAATAACCCTATATGTGAGGCATTTTGTTGATACCAATGGTATAGGCTGTCTTTGTGTATGAGTCATTATGCGGCCCAGATATACCCACACGATATACAGGCCATTTGTTCTAAGGACAAATTTCTATCTAAAGCAAACAAAAGTCACATTCATGAAACAAATGTGGTTCTGCTTCATGCAGAATCTGGAAGTGATGGAATACATTTCACAGTTATTTTTAGAAACAGATTGAATACCTGATAAACAAAATAGAACAGTCTCTCGACAACAGGAAGTACAAGTTCTCTGTTGAATTTGACAAATGAAGGATCAAATGACTAGAAAACTCGGAAAATTTTAGTAATCACAGCATTCTTTTGTGATCAGGACACACTGGAGTTTGTCCTGTGAACAAGAAATAAATACCTAGGAACCTTATTTGCCTTATGCTCACCTGATGCTTTTTAAGAAAATATTTCCCAAATTTCCTGGGAAACATGGTGATCTGATGTGACCGTGAAATGCCTTTCTCAGAGTCTTGGGTTTGAATGGCTGGCTCCAAGCTGAGGGCACGACTTGAGGCTTTTGTAGAAATATTGGAAAGGCGAGCCGAAATGACAAAAGTACATGAGGTGTTTAAATGTTTTTTCTCTCCATTTCCTTCTCATCCCCTCTCTGTCTTTTCCTCCCCCCCCATCCCCTCTCCTCTCTTCCTCCCTTCCCAGTCTCCAGTCCTTTTCTGTCCTCTCATACCTCCCTCTCCCACTTCCTGTCTCTCTCTTCAAGTGCCATGAGGTCCTTGACAAGTTTGTAAGTTTGATCAAAAAGCAAATAAAACTTGTAAAATATAGAAGTCAAAAGCAAAGTTCACCTTCAGTTGTTTCAAATATGTAGTCAAATCATTATGAGCTCATACCAGAAGACACAAAATTATATTTCACAAGGGATACAGTGTGCCCATGTAAAAGTGAATATTTTAGCACCATAATAAATAATGCACCAATGAGCAAGATTACTTTTTTTTTATATTTTTCTACTTCAGCATTGGTACATTGACACTAAAAAAATTAAGAACTTAGAAATATCTAACAGTATAACTATCATGAAATTTAAAAAAATCTCTCAGTTTATACAATTTATTCCAGTAGTAAATATTTCATTTTTAAAGGCAAAGTAATTTTAAGTGTTAATTTCTTCTAAAAAGTACAGAAGAAGTAGTATGGCTGAGTTTATATAATTAGTAACAATTGAAGTTGTTTTTCAATTCTAGGCATTCTCACAATATTCTATCCTTATTCTGTTATATCCTAAATATAAGCATGAATTGTTAACAGGTACACAACAGATATTAAAAGCTTTCATCAGGCTAGACTTAGTGTCCATTTGATTATGTGCTGTCATGAGGACAGTATTCAGTGCTTTATTTTCATCACAAGCATGCACATTCTAGGTTAAACAGATATGTTATATAGAAGTTAAAATAGATAAGGTTTTCAAAATCCTACAGAATATGGCATTTAAAAATGGTTTTATTATTTTAAGGATTCTTTGACAATAAGTCAGGTTAACTCCTGGCAACACCGAACCTACCTCAGAGATGATGCTCATCAAAGAACCTATTTATGGAGATGGCTTCAAATGTGCAAACAAGCCACTGCAAAAAAGGCCCTCATTTCTGTTACAGAGAGAATTCTGCTTAAAAATGGGCAACTTAGGACACAAGCAGAGTTGAGGGCCAAACTCTGCCAAAACAGGGTAAGCAAATACTCAATAGTTCCTGTTTCACAAATTTGTCTGTCAGATATATTGATCTAGAAGGCTGAAGATGATGCTGTAATGATATAGAGAGTTTATGGTGACTGTGTAAGGCAGTAAACTGTCTCTGTCATTTTCTCATTTTGGGAGCTGCTAACTTGCATTTCATGTTTACTCAGACGATTACCTTTGTTCATTCTGAAGTCTCTAATGGGGTTGAAACCAGATACTTTAGTTTTACAATTAAGCGTAGTTGTTTAGGAGTTAAAATGTTTTTAGGTTGATAGAAATAAGATATGATACATATCGAGTTACATTCAGAGTTGTAGACTCATCAAGATAAGAAAGATGTTTTCTCCAAGGTTGCCAAATACAAACAGGCAAAACACTATAAATATTTATATAATTCCTAATTGTCTCGTGGTATTTCTTGCTGTATGTAGCTTATTGTATATATGTGTAATAATATAAATGTATATGTAAAGTAAAACTCTAAAATTAATTTAAAAAATTAAATATGGGACCCAATAGCTTAGCATGTTATATTTCTTCCTTGCCTTATCCATGTGGCTGTGTCCCACAGCTCTTTCTTCTAGATCATTGTATCTTAATTCTTCCAGATTTCTCATCTCATGGTCATGTTTATAATATGTAAATGCTCTCTACATCAGAGTGCTTTCCCTTCTTATATTAAAAAACACAAAACATTTGCAAAGTGAACCTTTGAGAAGATTTTTCATCTCCATTGGTTCCATGCAATCATGGAATGTAGCTATAATGCAGACAACATCCATTTCCTATGAGCTTTCTCCTTGTATCTCAATTGAGTGTATATTAACTTTCTTTCTCATGGGACTACCATAAACAAGCAAGAATTAATGATAAGACTGTACTAAGTGACTTGGGGGAATATGATTTACCTTCCTGCATGCCTTTTAATCACTCAGTTCTGGATGTAACATCTTCTTCCTTTAGTTTATTTCTATGTTTTCTTTTTTATTTTTAAGACTAGGTCTCAACATGTAGCCTAGACCGGCTGGAACCTCACGATTTTCTTGTCTCAAGATAAATTGTGTAAGGTTACAGACATTACAAGCATTAGCCAATATGCCAAGCTCACCTAGTTTAATTTCATACTTTGGATGAAATTTCCTGATTTTAATGTCATCTAACAATAAAGTTGCAATTATCTGGTTATTGCACTATTGCCTGCATTTGAAATCCCCAGTAACATAGCATGTATCACACTGCAGGGTCAGAGGAAACATTCTATTTTACTTTATTGTCTTGAGAAGATGATATATATGTATGCCTCATTTATCATAATATGTAAAACTGAAGTAAGAATGTTCAAAAGTATTTGGGAAAAATGAATGAACAAAAAAAGAACAAGATATGTACGACCTCATCTTTATTTTTACCACTGACATTATAGAAGGCCTATAGTATTAAAGAATGCTTTTTAAATGCTTTAAAATTATTTACAAATACTTAGAAATTCAAATAAGTGATATACTTTGAATTATCTAACTTGAAATTCATTCTGATTCAAGCAAGCAGAAAGTACTTCAGATGATTAGATTTTTAAAATATATGTTAAAAACTGAAAAGTTATTCAGGAATAAAAGTATATGTATTGTAACATCTAACTATCAGCTAACTCTGGTAAATAACCAGTAAAAATATCTGATAATTTTTGAAATACTGTAATAAATTTATAAGAAAATGAATCAGGTAGTCATATTTCATGTATATATTGAACTGTGAATTATACAAAGAAGAAAAAAGTATCTATGCATCTCGCCCTTATCTTTATACAAAAAAATTACATGCACTGTTTGAGGTGTCCCTAAATTATCCATAGCCCTGTGCCTTAAACATTAAACTATACTTTGAACTTTGTATTAAATATTCATGATTTTTATATTTTAAATGTGCACATAAATATTTCATTGTATTTGGTTTTGAAATTCATATAAATGGAATTGGGTTGTCTATGTTGTCCCTAATTTTGAGATTCATAGATGTTCACACATGAGTCCCTATTATATTTACATTGTCTGCTCTGTTAAATACTACTACTTAAATGAAATAATTTACTCCACACTTTCTGTATTATTAGTATCTGTGTTGTTTCCAAATTTCGTTGTTTTACTAAATGGACAAATATTTATTCTTGACACATCTCCAAATTCATATGTATAAAAGTTTCTCTGAGAGTATAATTGCTCAATATTAGTACATATGTGTCTATTATGTACTATAAGATATTATTTATTCCCTTCATTGAATAAAATAATGTCTGCATTTTAGTTTTGAATTTGCATCCTTACCTGTAGTAGAGATTCTTATGCATATACAGAAATATTCACAAATTGTCTCTCAAAAATTAAGACCTGACTGGTGAGATGGCTCAGCAGGTAAAAGTATATATATATATATATATATATATATATATATATATATATATATATATATATATGTGTGTGTGTGTGTGTGTGTGTGTGTGTGTGTGTGTGTGTGTGTATGTGTTATATGTGCAAAAATTGCAATTGTTAACAAATGCATACTACTGGATTCTATTCATTCCACATTCAATCACATTAATAAGCAATGTTTACTAATAAATTCTTCATTAAAATAAAATTCCTGTGAATTTTCACCTTAAGTTCTAATTTTATTGTTTAATCATTGTTGATCATGGAAATTGTCTATTGTGGTAACAATTTCATTTATGAGTAGAGTAGAATAAGTACATTGTCAAAGTAGCCATATATGAGAGGTCTTAATTTTATCAAGTGTTTAAACCATATTTAAAAAGTGTATATATTGGACATTAGTTAGTAAAAATTTAATAACAATTGCACCCCATAATTTAAGAAGACAAATGCAACTAATCCTCTGTTAATGTCTTTCTAAATTTCATAAGTAAAAAAAATCTAGGAATGCTTACTCACCGAAGGTAGACATATCCACTAGTACTTCCATAATGAAAAGCATTGTGGAGTTACTCAAAAAAGTAAATGTAAAATTGTCATATGACCTAACTACAGCATCCAGGGCCCTATATCCTACACAAAATCGCTGCAAATCCTTAATTCATTATTCATAAAAGCAATGCATGAAAACAGCCTAAATGTCCTTTATCACATGAATATATAACTACAAAATGTAATTTTATGCATCCCTAAAGAAAAAGGAAATTATAAACAATTCAGAAAAAATAAAGGATATATTATAGAAAATAAGGAGACTGACATTTAAAAAGATTAAAACCTCATGTTCTTTTCAGGTAGGTGTGTGTGTGTGTGTGTGTATGTGTGTGCGTGTGTGTGTGTGTGTGTGTGTGTGTGTGTGTGTGTGTGTGTGTGTGTATGATTGCCAGGGAGGCATGGGAGTTTGCAGGCAGAAGTTAATGGAAAACTTTGTATAGTTGATTTTCTTCTTTCTCATCTTTCTTAGAACAGAACTTTGTTCATCTAAGAAGCAGTTTTACATGCTGAGCACTGTAACTAGCCTATTCTTATATTTTGAGGGATAATTTTATTTATTAATTTTGCTCACACATATAATTCATAGTTAACATCAATCTATAATTTAATTTAGCTAGAGTGCCAGTAATATTTATTTACTATTTTGTTTTGTTGACAAACCTATGTAAGAGAGAATAGCTGGAAAAATGTTAAATGCTAGATGATAATTAAATAAATAGATGATAGATACATAGATGATAAATAATACATGCATAGATGGTAGATTTATAGGATAGATAGATAAAAACATTTCTGTCTTAATTACTTTTAGAATGTTATGACAACACTTCATGATGAAGGCAACTTATAAATGAAAGAATTTAATTTAAGAACTCATTAGAATCCATGACCATCATGGAATAGAGCATGGCAGTGGACAGAAAGGCATGGTACATCAGTAGTTAAAAACTTACACCTCATTAATAAGAATGGATCAGAGAAACTTAACTTGGAATGTCATGGCCTTTTGAAACTTCAAAGGTTGCCTGCAGAGAAACACTCCACTTAGATGGCCAAACCTCCTAGGTCTTCTCCAATATCTCCACACACCAGAAACTAAGTATTCAAATATATAGCCAATGCAGCCCATTTTTATTTGAAAAAATACATTCCAATCCCTGTCTCTTATAATCCAGTGGCCACATCATAATATGAAATGTATTTATTCCACTTTCAATGTGTCCGTGGTGGTAGGAAATGTAGCTTAAGCCTTCACTTACCAGGAAACTGAGACAGAGGGGAGGACATTCTAGTGGGACTCTAGATGAGAGAATCATGGGAGAATGGCAAAGTAGAAGGATCCAGAGGGTCCTAGAAGCCTACAAGTAGAACATTATGATAGGCAGATTTGGGCACAGGGGTCCCACTCAAACTAAGGCACCAGCCAAGGACAATACAGGCGGTAAACCTTAAACCCCTACCCAGATCTAGACAATGGAGAGAACACTCTCCACAGTAGAGTGGAGAGTGGGATATGACTTTCTCACATACTCTGGTGCCTCACCTTTGACCATGTCCCCTGGAGGGGGAGGCCTGGTGGCACTCAGAGGAAGGACAGCAGGTTACCAAGAAGAGACTTGATACCCTGTGAACATATACAGGGGGAGGTAATCCCCCTCAGGAACAGTCATATGGGAGGGGAATAAGGGGAAAATGGGAGGGAGGGAAGAACGGGAGGATACAAGGGATGGGATAACCATTGAGATGTAACAAGAATAAATTAATAAAGGAGAAAAAAAAGTTAAAAAAAAAGAATTGAAGACATTGGTATTATCAGTACATAAGCATATTTTCTTCAACAGAAAGAAATGAATGACACTTAGTCACATGGGTTTACAAGTGAAAAATTGTCTGAGCCCATGAGACAAATCGAAGCAGGGTTCACCTGAAAGAGGGGGTGCAGATTGAAGCTGGCGACAGAGAAGGGAGAAAATTGAGTCAAGCCTAGATTGTCAGATCAAAACAAACTTTAATGTAGGTGGGTCGACTTTATATAGCAAGGTAAACATGTGATCTATTATAATCTCACGTCCCCTAACACTCAGGCAAGAATACATTTCTCTGAATAACTTCATTATTCCTAATAGCCAGAAACTGTGGTACATTTACACTATGGAATACTACTCAGCTTTTAAAAACAAGGAAATCCCTAAATTTGTGGACAAATGGATGGATATGGAAAGGATCATAATGAGTGAGTTAACACAGAAGCAGAAAGACTCACACAGTATAAACTCATTATAATTGGACACTAGCCCAAAAGGCATGTCTCACAAAAGTCTTCACTTACCAGGTGATTGGGATAGATGTGAGGACATCCTAGGTAAGAGAAATATAGGAGATGGGGAAGTAGAAGGACCCAGAGGGTCCTAGAAACCTACAAGAACAACATCATGATGGGTGGATTGGGGGCCCAGGGGGTTCTGCTCAAACTATTGCACTAACCAAGGGCAATACAAGTAGTAAACTTGAATCCCTACTCTGATCTACCCAATGGACAGGACATTTTCCACAGTTATGTGGAGAGTGGCGTCTGACTCTGATATGAACTCTGGTGTCTAATATTTGACCACCTCCCCTTGGTGGTGAGGCATGATGACACTCAAAGAAAAAATAGGCAGGCTACCAAGATGAGACTTGATAGCCTATGACCATATAGTGGGGGAGGAGGTCCTCCTCAGTCTTAGAACTCGGGGAGGGGAATAGGGTGAAAGCAGGAGGGAGAGAGGAATGGGAAGATACAAGTAGGGGGATAACAATTGAGTTGTACTCTGAATAAATAATAAAATTAAATTTAAATAAAAAAAAGAACTTCCTCTGGGTAGTTCTCTATAAGAACTTCCTTGTTTCTCTGGGTAGCTAATCCAAAAATAGCCTAGAACAAAAGACCTCCTTAAGCAAGGGCCAACAATTCAAAGATCACAGCTTGCAGCCTAAGCAAGGGATTTCTAACATGGCTGAATTTAGAATGGCTGCCCACAAGTAATGGTTAATCGGCATGATGATTCTTTACTATTCTATTATAAACCAGCTTCCATCTGAATCCCCCCAATACACTGATCATTGTTTAGGCTCTAATCCTGTAGTGAATAGAACACATCTCTATGAAAGAGGCCCTATGTTCTTTGCAATCTCCACTATAGAATTTTTTCCTTATTCGTATCACAGGTCCTTCCTCTAGGCTGTAGCCCTGACCTCTGTTTATCAGCCTATAGAATTCATTCTTATACTAAAGCTCACAGGTCACAAGTTTAAATGTGTAAGTGAGTCAATGACAGGTCAGTCATTGAAGGATATATCCCAATGATTCCAAGGATGACATTCTTCGCTTTCCCAGATAGTCCTCTGCTGGCCATGAGGCTTGCAGCCATCCCCAAAACAGTCTTTCAAAATCTCAAAAAGGCTTTAAAGTCCCAAGTCTCTTCTGAGACTCAAGATAATTTCTTAACTGTAACCAACTCTAAAATCTTAAAGCTAATCACATACTTCCAACATACACAGCGTGTGCATTGGCATTCCAAATGGAGGAATAAGCCATGGTGAGGAAATACTGGACCAAAGGAAGTCAAAACCCAGCAGGACATCCCTGAATCTGTACTGCTATGTGGGACCTCAACTGACTGACATTGCTAGGCTCTTCCATCTTTACTGCATGCAGCACATCTCCTGGTTCCATTCTCTGTGTAAATGTTTGCCTTGCCAGAAGTACTTTGGCTCTGCATCTGTCTGGTCTCCAACATGACCCAGGCTTCACCTTCACAGGATCAGACAATAACTTCTCTCATCCTCCTTACAGGGACTCTTCTGCCATACTTTGGCCTTATTGGATATCCTTAAACATGATGAAAAATTTCACAACTTACTAGATCCTAAGGTCTTCTTGTGTTGATTTAGTAGCCAAGTTCCACTGCCTGCTTGGGCTGAAACCAGAACTCCTTCTTGAATTACATTTTTGTAATGTTTATCTGTTGATTCAGAACAGATAATTCCTTAGATAATTTTTTCCTAAAAGTTGGAAGTTTTGATCTGTTGGTTCTTTTCCTGAGGTCACTACCCTTTTATTCCATATGCCTTATATTTTTCATCCCAAAATATGTTTCCAACATCACATTTTCTGATACTATTTTTCTTCTCAAATTGTGCATTTGTGTTTCTTTTAGCCCTGCTTGCTCTTTTTCATTGTATATCTACATGAGATAAATTATTAGTAAACAATTGACAGAGTCAATATTAGGCTGCTTTGAAATCTCTGATGATGAAATTAGTCCAAAACTTTTCAATTTACCTCAATCAGAATTTTAGGAAATGGGAAAGGTATCCATTTTTGTGGTCAATATATCATAAGGATGATTTCTAGGTCATTTGTTGATATTGTTCTCCTTTGAAACCTCTTGATCTGGGCCTCCACAGTCCACATAGCTCTTACTCTTATTGTCTTAGTATCTCTTGTCTGGAATTATCCCTTAAGCCCTAATTGCAATGTGCAACTGCTTGAATATTGCAAAGTACCAAAGTCTTATACATTCCTCTAAATGCAGCCATCACAGCAATGGTACTCTCCCTAGTACTAACTTGTTTCTTACCTACTTTTCTTTTGCCCTGACAAAACACCATAGCGAAGGCAACCTAAAAAAGAAATAATTAAATTTGGAGAATTATCATTTCAGAGAGTTAGAGTCAATGACCATCACGGTAGGTCCTATATCCATCAGGCAGGCATGTCACTGAACTAGTAGTAGAGAGCTTATATCTGACTCACAAGCATAAGGCAGAGACAGGATAGAGAAAGTGGGTGAGAAGCTGAGAACTGAAGAATGGAGTACGCTTCGAACCATCAAATATTGCCCCCAGTGACATATTTCCTCCATATCTCCTAATCATTTCCCCAAAGTACCACTAATTGTGGACAACAAATTTAAACATATGAACCTATGGGTGCCACACATGTTCAAATTACCACACCAGTACACAGACACACAGACACACACATTCACACATGTACAGGCACACACAGACATGCACATGTGAACGCATACACAGGGACACACACACAAACACACACTATATGGCCACAAACATGTATATTGAAAGAAAGTTTAAGTAGAAACAAAATTGATCAATTGTTGATGTTGTTGTTGTTGCTTTGAAGATAGATTTAACAACTCATGGGAAGTGTCACTTTTAGTAACTGCAGGAAAATATTTTAGGCTTTAGTTCTCACCTCAAAAGACACCACATTGCAACTTCCTTAGTGTTCTTTTTTTTTTTCTCTCATTCGTTCATCATTTCTCTCTCTCTTCCTTCCTGTCTTCCTTCCTTTCATTCATTTTTCTTCTTTCTTTCTTTACTTCTTTCCTTCTTTCTTTCTTTCTTTCTTTGACATTCTTTCATTTTTATATGTATGAGGATTATACCTGCATGTATCTTTGGGTACCATATGCATGTTTGGTGCCTTCACAGGTCAGAAGAAGGCATCGGATCCCTGGAACTGAAGTTTTAGGCTGCTGTAAGCCTCCACATGGGTACTGAGAATCGAACCGGGGTTCTATGCAAGAACAACAACTGCTCCTAACCTCTGACCTACCTCTTCACCTCCCCTTAGTTTTCTTGATATGAGTCCATTGCTCCAATTATTTACTGTATTTTCTAAGTTGAACTCAAACCAGATCAATATTTCATACATGTGATGTCCCAGTGGCCAAGTTGATATAATGTCTGTCCAGACTTTCAAAATAAGACTTGTGGGTTTGTCTCCAAATAGTTGGTGATGATATTTTTAAGCCAATACTGTTTCAAGGGCATGTAAATTACAGTAAAACATGCATTCAGAATAGAGATGTCCTTACTGAAGTGGTATTTTATGTCTCAGAACATGCATTGTTTGATGGATGAGGTACTAATTTTTAGACAAAGAACTCTCCAGAATTATTCAAGAAATCTTAATGACTTCCCAATATCTCAGACACAAATTGATGTTTGCTGCTATATGATGTTATAAATTATATTAAATTGGTGTTATGGTTTAAAGACTGCTCAGCTGTTTCAGCTGTATGAATGTAAATAATTTAATAAATGTTCATATGAAAATCCTTTTTTAAATGTTATTTTCGTTTTTTCTATTTTGGGGATTTTAATTAGTTATTGAAAGTGTAAGACAATAGCTTACAAAAATCTACAAGTAAAATGTATCATAGAACAGAATTAGTTTGAAGGAAAAAACTAAAATCAGATAACATCATGTGCAACAATATCAAAACCTAAATATGAAAGCAGAATCAATCCTGTAATTATATAATATGCTAAAATCTGAGCCAAGAAATAATAATAGAAGACTAATAATGAGTAAGGACAGTGGATTAGTGACACAATTCTTCCTCTAGGGACTGGACAATTGGCTCAGTGGTTAAAAGTACTTGTGCTTTTAAACACACACACCAGGAGGCTCAAAACTAACTATTACTCTAATACCAGTACATCTGACATCTTCTCCTTGTCTCCTTGGACACTCACACATGCATGTGTACATATATATATATATATATATATATATATATATATATATATATGTTCACAAACACAAACACATATAAATAAATCACTTTGTAAAATGTCCTTCCAAATATAAGTCTCAACCATTTGAGATCAAAATCACTTATAAAATTAACTTATGAATTACATGAACATTTAAAGATTACCTAATACTAATTTCCTCAAATCCTATTAAAAAATTGAATTAGAGGAAATTTCCAAACTCAGTATATGAGGTTGTAATTATCGCGATTTAAAAAATAAACACTGCATAACAGACTAACGTCTCTCATGAATAAAGATGCAAATAAGTCTCAAGTAAATGTTAGCAAACTGAATTTCAAATATATTACAAGGGTAACTTTTAACAAACAACGTGTATTTAGTCGTCAATGAAAAGATGGGTACATAAATGAATCAATGAATGTGATACACAACACTAAGAAAATGGAAGCTAAAATTTATATGATCTTGAATTTAAAATTTTCTCCAAACAGAAAGACTCTATTTTGCATATCACAAAACTGTTTTTAGATATGAAATTGTTGCTATTCTATAAAATGTCAACATAACCCTGAAGGAACGTGTGATTATTATGATAGCCCTAGAAGAACAACCGTCACATAAGTATAAAATTAACTCTCTTTGGAAGAGGAAAGAGATTTAATGTTTCTCTACACTGCTAGTGGAGAAACAGGAATTGGCTAATGTTGGCAGAATTTACAGTCAGTGAAGAACATGATGGAAGATGTCACACTGTACTTTCATCTCAGGATGAAGTCTACATATGTTCCCTTACCCATCAGCATCATTACTCAGAATGAGCATCTTTCTCAAACCAGACATGTCATGAGTGATTAATGGATCCACAGTGTTCATAAAAGGACAGCTATCATGTGTTAATTTTCTCAATCCAAGGAAGATGAATTAATCTTGTAGGATATTGGAACTTTTATAATTTTAGGAACTTTGACCCATCAAACCACAGAGTAATAATCCAGGATATCAGGGGGGAAGTCTTTGAGTGGTATCTGTGTTTCTGAAAAAAGTATGGCTGACTGATGAGTAAGATCCAAATGATCGAACCACTGTTCCTCAAGGAGACAGATTCACAATGTGACAGATATCAACAACTGTGGATATGTTGTTAAAGCAATGTATAAAATGCTTATAGACATCTCTAGATGGAGAAAGGAAATTTCTACAGGAAAAATAAACAGATATTACACAGAAGAGCTAGGATAGTAGCTGTGACCAAGTAATTAAGAATGTGCTGTTCTCATGGGTCCCTTCCTGCAGAATATTAAGTAGTCTACATGAAGGCATATACAACAAATGTTTTGTTGTCCCTATGTATATTAGATCAGTTTTTTGATATCTAAGACTCTATTCTATACCTAATTTAATAAAAAGTATATTTTATATTTTATCTATTTCATACCATATGTAATAACTACAATATATCCTATATCTTAAGAACTGTCAATTTTTATAAATATCTTTTGAAGTTTTAGTTGAAAAAGAGGTATAATCTTGACATCTAGTGTCTGAAGATTTGTATGTTTCTCCATTTAGGCTCTAGAACTATCCTGTATTTTCCCATTGCAAAGGTTACAATCAGAATATGATACCTACAGGTTAATATATTATAAATACATTTAAGAAGAGCTGTTATTCCTCTATTGGTCAGCCCATCCAAGGATATTCACAGAATCTAGAGTCATAGAGGCTTCACAGGCCCAGAATCTATGGTGTACCCATTCAGAGTGGTTATATCCAGCCTCAGAACACTAGCAGAGAAGGACAAATTACATTACGGTATTTTGTGGATAACCTCCACTAGTTTTACTCTAACTTTCCAGCAAGGTACACTTGGTTTATTTGGGGTTATGAATGCCATCCTGACCTTTTTTTTTTCTTAAATTGTATTTGCCACACAGCTTTCTTGCCCAGTGTATAAAGGGCACCATCATCCATATCTTCAAAGATACAGAAAGCCAAAAAGCCCACTGAGACTAAACCACCTCAGATTATTATGACATTTCGAAATTATCTTGGCATAGTAGATTTTGAAATAGTAGATTTGAAATAATCATGACATAGATTAAAAAAACTATGGTTATTTTAGGTTCCTGGAAAATACTATATGTACCCATTGCCACATGTCTTTTATTTAAATAAAGAATGACTCATGAGGTTATTTTTCATCCTTAGAAGGGGCTAGTATAATCTTGTTTTCACTGTCACAATTTTAGTATAGGTACTGTTGAACTGAGAGCAAGTTATTATCCATCTATTTTCTCCTATTGGCAGTTATTTATCTGTGCTAATGAGTAATTGGATCAGTTCAGGTATGCTCAGGAAACGAGAAATGTCTAGAAAAGCAGCTACATATTACATTTTCCCATCAGGCATTCCATCTAGCTTCATGTTAAAATCTCTAATATGAGACAACAGAAGTGAAAGGCAGCAGAGTTTATTCTGATAAGATCATTTCAGTAGCACAGGTCTTTATTGTCAGGAGTATGGAAGATTTCTAAACTTAGAGAAGCCTGGAGTATATGAGCTCTGGGCAGGGAATACAAAGATTTTATCTTGTATTCCATAAGCAGAGGTGTGTAAGTAAGACTATGCAGTCAGATCCCTAATGCTAGAGGGCAAAACGGCTTCAATAGTCAGGTACACCCATGGTAAAAGAGCAGACTGACTAAAATCCTTCCATTGACTAAACTAATATCTGACAATGATAAAATTTATGTGCAAAAACTAAATGAAAATTGGGCTGTAGATTACATGGCCGACTTCTGTATGCACTAAGGAGTTATCATGTCAGATAGAAGTTAATAGTTCATATTCAGTATCTATCTAGACAAGGAACAGAAAATTATACAGGCAAACCATGATGTCCAACGTAGATTTACCACCTGCAAATGATGCCATGTAGTGGTTTTATGAGAAGAGTTTCAATTGGAAAGATGTAAAGACTCTCCTGGGTTGGTAAGTCTCTGGTGTAGAACATGAGGGGCAGCATGCCACTCTGTGCTAGTAGAGGAGTGCAGTCACTACTTTGTAGAAGTCCAGGTTGCTGAAGAGCTCTTGGAAAAACAATGGGTCACAAAGGAAGACATGGAAAAAGTAGTGGTCCCTGAGGAAATATTTCCAGTAGAGTAAACATCCCTGAGCTGGTGACTGGAAACGTCTCAGTCCAGACTGTAGACAAGAACATCTCTTGGAGGACAGAGTATTATCAATGTATAAGGATTGTAGACTCAAGTTTACCTCTCATCATTCTTTTCATCACAGATAGCAATCATGTCAAAGACAGACAACTGCCTTGTTGGCAGGAAGATGTAGCCTTATAACTTAGACCTCACAACTCAGAATGTTCAGACATGAACATTCATGATAGAAATATAGTGCACTATTGCATGACAGGCCATAGATCAAGGTGGCTTTGGTGAAGAGCGTGAGGTGGCCCATGGTGGCACCTTGTCCTCTGATGAAACAAGTGTAGAAACACCATGAACTTTTAAATAAGACAATATTTCTCCTTGGCCTGGAACTGACCACGTAGACTAGGCTGACTCACAAGTGAACTCCAAAGAACCAATTGATTTTGATTCCTTAGCACTAGGCCTAGAAGTGTGTTCAACTATATTTGGCTGCATATACATAGGTTCTAGAAATGTAACTCAGATCTTCATGAGTATAGTACTAGCAAATTATTGACTGTACTGATTCCTATCTACTAGATACCATTTTTAAACCCCAAAATTTAAATTTATAGTTTTGTATTCATAATGCTTATTTTACAGGCTGTCCTTTAGTGCCATCTGTGAAGAAACACTCTGACATTACAATAAGAAGGGAGTATGCTGAAATTATCTCTTTCTTGTTTTAAATATGTTTATTATACCCAGAATCAACAATGGAACATTGTGAACCTTCTGTGTGCATGCTTATTTTCACTCTACAGACACAAAAGTCATCTAACTACAACAATGCTTCTGGTTAGGATACTTCAATTGTTCATTTGAATATATAACTTTCATCATCGTAATTATTTCACAGCTTAGAAAAACCTTGATGGCATTATTAATTTTCTGAATGGACTGCATCAAACAACTAAACAGTAACATCTTGAGATATACTTCAACACTCCTTAGCAACTACTCACTTCTTCTTTTAGCCTTATAATTTCTATTGCATACGTGGTAATTATATTGGAACTAAATTTATCATGTTTTGTGTCAGGCATTTACCATTTTAAAGTATGCTGGACTTATAAAATGGACCACTTGGACCATTAACAATAAAAGAAGAGCCAAATCAATTGTTTTCTTCCCTAGGCAGAGTTTCTCTGTGTAGCCTTGGCTCTCTTGGCCTTATTTTGTAATCTAGGCAGACTTTAAATAGAGATCCATCTGCCTCTGCCTCCTTGAGTGCTGGGATTGCAGGCATGCACAACTTCACCTGGCTAAGCCAAATCTTTTGATATATTAATCTTCTCAGAGGTCCTGAGGTGCCAGGGTGCCATTGACCATGATTAATTATCAAGTACCACTTCAATCACCCATAAGGTAATGCCAAGTAGGTTCTTGGGAACAAAAGTTTAATATAGGTAGATTATTTAAGTTGTCTGTTATTTTTATAAGCCTTGATACACTGTGAAAATTAGGAACCTTATAATAAATATGACTGTAAGATGTTTTATATACAACTATTTTAATACCTTAGTGTTTTCAGGGCTGGTATCTAAAGGCATACATTTCTTTCAGTATTACATGATACTCAGCGAATAAATCCAAAAGCGTAAAATAGTTTATCAGTGTCAAAAGACACCATCAACTTTATTTTACTTATTTTTCTTACAATGGTTCAGCTCAGTTTTTGAATGTCTTCTATATCTTAATGATTATTTTGTTTTCTTTTATGCATATTTTTACTTAACAATAACAGTGCTATAAATCTGGAACTATCATTTTGCTGAGCTTTCAAAACTAAAAACGATCCAGTAGACTCAAACACTGATGGAGATCAAAATAACCCTGGAGGAGTGAAATATAACAAAAACATCACTAAATAACAGTGGATGATAATTTCAGGAAGGGAAGAGTTACATAATAATATATCTTTTATATAGTCTGTAAATATTTTATAAATTTATTAATTTGTTATAATTTATTCATATTATATCTCAGTTGTTATCCCCTTGCTTTTATCTTCTAATTCCCACCCTCCCTCCCTCTTCTACCCTATTCTCCTCTCCTAGAACTTTTTAATTAAAAAGAATCCATATGTATGAGTGTTCAGACTGTGTGTATATCTATGTACCACCCACATGCCTGGTACCCACAGAAGTCCTAAAAGGACATTAAATTCCGTGAAAGAAAGTTGTGAGCTTCCATGTGGGTACAGGAAATCCAACCTGGGTCCTCTGCAATGGGTTAAGTGGTTAAGTATATTTAACTGGTGAAAAATTCTACATTTCTCTCTCTCTCTCTCTGTCTCTCTCTCTCTCTGTCTCTGTCTCTCTGTCTCTCTGTCTCTCTCTGTGTCTTTCTCTCTCTGTCTCTCTCTCTGTCTCTGTCTCTCTCTCTGCCTGTCTCTCTCTCTCTGTCTCTCTGTCTCTCTCTCTCTGTCTCTCTCTCTCTCTCTGTGTATGTGTGTGTGTGTGTGTGTGTGTGTGTGTGTGTCTACCAATGAGAGGAACATTAGTTTGTAAGAAGCCTTTGTTGAGAAATGCCAAAATAGCATGGATAGGGAATGAGGAATGGCCATGTGTGTAACCAGAGGTGGAGATAGATATGATCAAAATGCACTGTATGAATTTCTCAAAAAAAGAATAAATTAATAAAAAAGTTGTAAAAAAATTTATTACTTCAAGATTTGCTGCAGTTAACAGAAAGTGGACTCAAATAATCCACTGCATTAGGTGAGATTTCAAAATCATGAAGTATGTGAAAAAAAAGACTAATAAAAATTGAGGAAGTAGTTAAGATTTGTCTAGGTCTAAGTAAGAGCTATTGCTACAGGGACACAGTAGTAAGGGTCCATATGAACTCAACACAAAATTCATGTTTGACAACTAAGTGGACCTTTCTATTTTAAAAAGCCAAAGTAATATTATTATAGTAGAAATACCTGTACAAGAAAAAAATCTGAAATCAAAAAATCATAATAAAAAGAATATAGAATATTTAGGAAACATAGAAGCTGGTGTGACTAGAAAATAGTGAGTGTCACGGAAGGAGATGAGACCTGGGAATAGAGACTTAGCCAGACAGTAAGGACCTGTGGTGCCTTGAGTACAAGCAGAGTGTAGAACTATCAGTATGAAAGTTTACTAAGCAACAGAGTGTTTAGATGATACCTAGAAAGCTGTAGCTGCTTTGACTGCTTCACGACCCATATATACAAAAGTATTGGAATGAAATCAAGGAGACAGAGTGCTCTGATCTATAATGCTACAAGAAGAGATGGAGAGGGAAAGAATATGCTGCCAATATATGGAATGACAGCCATCAGTGCAGTGATGGATTGGGTGACAGTTGTGAAGGAAGTAGAGCAATCAAGGCTGGGCCACTTTGGGCTTGGTCATGTCAGATGACAGTGCTGCCTTTACCAAGAGAAAGGAGGGCTGGGAAAGAATGAAGGTTTATTACATCTTTCTTTGCCACTAGAAAATAAAATTAATTCAGACTTACAAATCTCAACTGACTTTGGTATTCAAAGAGAGAAAAAAAGAGATGACAAAACAACAAAACAAACCACAACAAACCCTTCTAACAGAGCGGGAACCAAATGTTCACATGGTTGGTTCAGTGGTCATGCCTATCTTATTTAATAAGTTTTATATGAATAGCTACTCAGTTAAAACTTCCTGACACTCAGCTGTCTGTTACAACAGTGAACCAATATATTTATATGTAAGTTAGCTTACCATTCATTGTTTACAGAAAAACTTCATACTGAACTTAAAATATGGATGGAGACACCATTAAGCCAAAGACTTCAATATAACACCCCTAAAATCTCATCTCATAATTTGTATTTTATTCAACTAAACTCAACTGACTATGTGCTTTCTTAGGGACTATTATCTACTGTGTCCTAACTTGTTTTAAAAATTCCCTTTCCATTGTCTCTATATTTAAAGTTAGAAAAAGAATATAAACTGTTATACCTGTTTCATGCAATACCTATTGCATGAAAAGATATCAGTTCTTCTAGAACTTACCATAAATTTGTAAGGCCATAAACCTTAAAATGGTTGTCCTTATATCTTCTCAGTTTGATCATATTTTTCCCTTTGTATTTCCGGAACCTGAACCTCTGGCACTTTTAGATATCAGATAAATAGTAATATGAAGCTATATGAAAACCATAATGTGGTCTACAAGTAAACTTTGCATACGTCATGTTAAGATTTCTAGGGAGCATGTTAAAATGATAAAATATATAGGCAAAGCAGCTTAGTGATATATTTTATTTAACACAATATGAAATATCATTACAGTGTGCAATCAAAATAACAAAAACAATGAGTTGTTTAACTTTCTTAATTTTTCAAACTCTGTAAACCTACAGCATAAGTCTTACAAGTGCCTATTACAATTGTACAATATAGCCCCTGTGGCAGTTTTGCTCTTTATCTCAAAGCTCTGGAACTCAATAACTAAAAAAAGTTAACAGAGAATAATTTTTTTGTCATCATGGTAGAGACTTCTGTCATCATTGTCACTTGGATATCACAAGGTAATGATTACTGAGGAGAAAATTACAAAATGAGCAGCTGTGTACTGAGCAAGCATTGCTGTTTAGGTCAGGTGACTGACTGATCACTCCCTGTTAACAGTTTCTCTGTCCAGAGAGACAGAGAGAGTTGTATTAAGTAGTTCATATACAACAGCCCAGTTCTGCAACATGAGAGGTACTGTGCTGTAGATAAAGGACCTCATCCTTCCTCCAAAAGTCTAGTTCTCCAGCTCTCAGATCATTTACAGATAATCAAAGAAAAATTTCCCACCTAACATTGCTGGCCTTTTAAAATCCATGCTTCTAGGCCCCTGCCATCATTTTGATGCCCTTTTCTAAGTACAAATATATTTATTAAGTGGTGGCCTAGTTCAGTCACTTAGGGAAGTGAGTCAGATGTTTCTTCTTTGCCAGAAGGATTTGATTGCTTTTTTTTTAATGTGCTAAACTACACTTAGCTTCTTATTTATTTGAGGTTTTTGGTACATGAAGACTTGAATTTATTTGTTCATAATAACAATCCAACTGGCTGGACATGTTGGGAACATTGAATTTAATGGGGGAATGGAACGTAATGTCTCTCTCATTCCTTGTTGACTTCTTCCTTTTATTTACATATCAACATTTCAATCTATAGCTCCACGTCATTTGTTTTTTTTCTGACATAGCATGTTGGGATTCCATATAAAAATGAGGCTATAGTTTAAAATTGTGTTTATTCTTGCTGATGCATAAGATGCATAACATAATAATATATGAAAGTTAGAGATTTAAGAGTCCCACAATTGTGGGACTTTCAAAAAGTAAAGGCAAATTATCATTCCAACATGCTATTTAGGAAAACAGTAGTGTTTTTAGTATTGAAGTGCCAATTTAAATGAAAAAAGTAAAAGTATATGTCTCTCAGGATTTAATGTGGTAGATGACATTCAAATATCCTAATTCAATAAAACATGCTTAAATTGTAAAACATCTTTTAGGGTCTTATAAACAACTTTTAATGAATAATTCAATTTTGTACAATCAATTAAGTCATCATCTTTGCCATTTTTAAAAAATTTATATAAGGAGGGTAATAAGGTTTGTAATAACTACAATCTGACTAATTTTGACCTTAGCTGTAATTTCTTAGATACTAAAAAGTTTACTTAGTGTATTTTCTATGATTTATCTATCTTTATTTTTATATGTATTGGTGTCTTCTATGCATTTATGCATGTGCACCACATCAGAGCTCCTGGAACTGGAGTTACAGAAATTTTATTAGTCACCACATGGGATTTGGGACTCAAACCTATATCCTCTGGATCAACATTCTATGTTCTTATCTGTTGAGCTATCTCCTCAGTATAGACAAGTTAATCAGAATAATGTGTCTTGTCTTCCCAGACTATAGACTACTGGAAGTCCTCAATTATCAATAAATATGTCCACAATAATATTTAATATTATTCATTAATTATTCCAATTACACATAATTAACAACAAATTTAAACAAAAGGCATCTTCATTTGCTTCTACCCTTCAATTTGGTTTCTTTTCATTTATAAAGAATAAATTATTCACAATTTTGTGACTCAATACTACATTAGCTTACATGCAATATAGTCTGATTCCATCAATTATTTTCTCATTATTCATGAAAAGTAATTGTAAAGCTTATATGACTTAAATAATATTTAACACTTTATTGAGCATCAATTATTTATCACTTATCTACAAAATGAAATAAGTTAGTGTATTAAATTAAATTAAAGCACTTTTAATGCACATGATCCTACATTTCAGGACTGAGTGGGCTTGCTCAATGTGGCTTGGTTCTTCTCCTAAATTCCATAGGGAAGATTAAATGGGAATCAAGGGCTGAACATGGTTTTATTAATATGTATGGCTATGGGACCAGTGGCTGCTAAGTCGAGCACCTGTCTGCTCCTTGATTTCTTTGTTTTTGTTATTGAACATATGGGTTAAAACTTGTGCCTTACGTCAGGTCCAGGACCTATTATCAATAAGCTAATAAAAGAGCAAAATTAAAAGTGAAAAATGATAAAAACAAGTTCCATTCAATATGGCCACATTGAGAAGAGGGGCAAGAATATTGCACACATTGCTCAAGTCAATATTCTGGGTTCTGGAGTGAGATTAAGGTTTAAATAGAGGGCCAAGTCTATGGCCACCTAAGCAGTCTAGGCTAACATGTTATTTTGATCTTTTATCCATGTTTATCCAAAGTTCAGTCTCACCTAATAAGGTGGCCTACCAAATTATCAGAAATGTTTGACATCTCTTTCCAGACACATGTGCCCTCTCTAGTTAATGCCCTTTACTTCTAGCATGAGACTCTTGGGGAAACTTCCATTTCTTTGGGGTTCATTGTGTCAATAGATGATAGGTTGAAAGACACTAGGTCTTCTTAGATTGACTGTACTTCAGCCAGATTACTAACATTTTCTCATAACTCTTTCTCATTCACAGAAAGTCAATGGTCCCTTCTCTCTGGGAGAGAATTGACCTGAGATGTTAAATCAATGACTCAACATTTAAAGGTAAATAAAGTCATCCTCATTATTTAGAATAAGTATCAAAGGTAGCAGGGAAAGTCAGAAGATAGAGTCTCCTGATGGAAAGGACAGATTGGCAACACAAAAAAGCTAACAGTAATAGATGTCACAGTCCCCAGTGACTGTTCAATATTCCCCACTCCTTTGCATCTACATCTATCATAACTCTGTAGGATCAAAGCATGTTGCCTAAGGCACATTTTAAATACTGCCTCAAAGATTGTATAAGCTCAACCAATCACTTAAGATGTTAACTTTATTTAAGAATATCATACTCACACAAAGTTTTAATTAGATGAAAATAATAAGGTTTAGTGGTCAATATATTGCAAAATATAATAACTATAATAAGAGAGTATTAAATGTTGTGAATTTAAATATTCTTTTTTTCAATTTTCTTTTTTCTTTTTCTTTTTTATTAATTAATCATTTAAAAATGTTTACATATGCATTTCTATTATTACACATATATACAATAGATTAGTTATAGCAAGAAGAACATGACATAATCAGAAATTATATAAATGCGACATTCTTAGTGTTTTGGCTATCAGTATTTGACAGCCTTGAAGAAAACATCTTTCCTACCTTCGTGCTTCTAAAATTCTGAATTTAAATCAATCTCCATCACATCTTGTCATTATCAACTTAGAACGTGTATCTAGACCAAAAGACATCTTAACCCATAAACAACTAAGCTTCATTGGAAAACTAAGCTACCTGGTCTTCAACTCCATCAGAGACTTGAGAAAGAATAAACTTGATTACCTGAGTATGCCGAGAGTGCAGGTTAGTAGCTTCCCAAATGAGAAGATGACAGAGACAGTTTTCTATCTGAATAGTCACCCAAAACTCTCTGTAATGTTGGATCATTTTCCTCAGCCTTCTGTTCCAATATGACAGACATATTTGTGAGACGGGAACTATTGAGGACTTTCTTCTTACCCTGTCTTGGCAGAGTTTTGTCCATCGACTCTGCCTGCATCCAAGCTTTCCCTTTTTAACGCAGAATCCTGTCTCTGGTGAAATGAGGAAATTTTTTCCCAGTAGCTTGTTTGCCACATTTGAAGCCATCTCCATAAGGAGGTTCTTTGATGCTCATCATCCTCTTTGAGGTAAGCTGGTTGTTGCCAGGAGTTAACCTGTATTATTGTTAGTGAATCTTTGAAATACTGAATACAGTTTAAACGCCATATTTTGCGTGTCTTTGAGGATTTTGAAGACCTTATCTAGCTATACCACCTTATCTTTCTATAGAATCATGTATCTGCTGTACCTAACATGTATATTCTTGTGATAAAAGTAGCCTAGTAATTGATATGACCATGACTTATATAACTTATTTATCCTAAACAGCTTGCAATAGCACTTTCAAAGTATTATAAATTAACCTTGTCTTATAATTGAGTTATATGGGTATAATACCTCATATTAGAGTAGAAATATATATATAATGTGTGTGAAGAATAATCTTTTAATTTAACTCTAATCACTGTATCTGAATCTGAAAATAAACTTAGTTTGCATCTATATACAAAATGAAATTTCAGTAAATTAAAAATAACATTGTGAGTGACAATTGAGGCATTAAGTTGAGGAGTAGACTTGTTCTATCTTCTCTATATATTTCTATATTCATCATTCTTTCTTTTCAACCCTTATCTCCAAACCTAAAATTGTAAGTTACAGGAAAAGAGAGACATTGCTGAGTCTAACCTTGTTTTTTCTCTAAATAAGACCAATAATAACTTGTAACCAACTCCCATTGATAATAACCCTCTATAGCCCAAGAAAGCAACCAGAAAACTTCCCAACCACCTTAAAGGAATGGGGCATTATTCTCTTAGGACTCTTCAGCTGATTTGGGATGAAGAATATCTTTGTAGGGAATTTAAATATTCTTAGCACAATAAAGATAAATATATGAGTCAGTGGGTCTTTTAGGTTGATTTAGTCATTCTGTTATAAATGTGTATCAAAGTGCTATTTTGCATATCATATATATATATATATGAATAATTGATACTGCAAGTGAAAACAGTGTAATCACCAAACAGAAATATTCCATGGGCAGAAAGAGCAGTTTATTAGGGAATTCACTGCTGGACTTTCTCATGAGAACAGAGCTCAGCAGCCCAGCCTGGGGAGCAAGTAGTAGGCTTTATAAGGTTTCTGAACACTTCAGTGCAGATTCATTCCTCTAGGGGGATTGTTCTTGTCTTGGATAGAACACAGTCTTCAGACTAAGCCACAGGGAATAGATTCTGTTTCTGACACAATCAGCAGATTTAATAGGTAGTACATGTCTTTTTCCTTTCTCTTTAAGGAAGAATAGAGGAAACCACAGCTATCTGGTAAAAGACGTCCTTGAGTCACACGGTTTGAGAAATGTTAGTGTATTTGGTTTCTGCTTCCTCATGGTCCTCTGATCTGTTAAGCTCTGGTATCCATTCTAGTTTATTGGTCGCTGGGCTGCCATCTTAGAATCCCATGTTGTTACTTACCAAATACACTGTGCAAAATTCTTAAAGAATAAATCTTATTTTTCAGAAAAATAAAAACAGTTCAACCATGATTACATTAAATTCACAAATTTGTTTGTTCTTCTGTTTATAGTATGGCCATTCTGATATTGTTGAAAACCGTGTCTTATGACACCAAAGCAGAAAAGGAAACTAAAATGTATTTTAAAATAAAATATTGTATTGTTTAAAAATGAAAGCTTGAAAATAACACAAACAGTAAAATTTAGTGTCTCTCATTAAAGTTATTATTATTATTATTATTATTATTATTATTATTATTATTAATGTATTTTATGATCCCCAGTATGCTTTTCTAAAGCAATAGATTATAATCCTGAATTTGTGATATTCTTTGGCAAATTGAGTTTCCACAACTCTTGAACTTCTTTCCTCACAACGCTGAATTGGAAATTGAAATATGTCAGTGATTTTTCTTGCTTATGTGATTTCATACATTTTACTACCGTTGTTTATTTTATAATTTCTTTTTGAATTTTAATTACCTAAGTACCCTAGAGATTAGTACTATGGCCTGTTGGATTTTATACAACAATATTCTTGCTTTTATCAATACAAGACTTCAATATTATCTACAAAAGGAATATAATTTTTTGTTACTGAACTTAATAATATGCAACTATATATTTTAAAAAGCAGTAAATTAAAGACAATTGTTCTTAGATGATTTTATAGATACTACAGAGTTTGTACAAATCTAGAATATATGGTTTATTATAAAAAATAGGCTCTATAGCTTATGTCATTGTTTATGTGTTCTGAACTTGATCTAATATCATTATATTGTACATGATATTATATCCAAATGACTACCTAACACTCTCTATGTATACTTATTAAAAATTATCGCACAAAATTCCATCACAATACAAAGTATCTTGAAGACCTGATTTGTCCTTGGTCAGCCCACATCTTGCCCTTAATTAGGATGGTGGTGAAGCCATATGACATCTTTCCTCTCCAACCTTTGTAAAGATGGCTGCTAGCCACCTGGCTTCCTAAAGATGGTGGCTATATGATGTTTATATCTCAAAATGGAATCATGCGACTTGGTTCCTTTAAGGTTACCTATGCAGAGATTTCCAATTATCAACCCCTTGTTATACATTTTAAGTGGATTTTTTCATTGTAGGTATTATAGATATTTTTATCCCATAGAAAATTATATAATAGTTTTAAGCAACAAAATGAAAACAATAATTCCTTTATCTGTTATCCTTTGCCCTTTTCTCACTATCACAGCTCTTGACTCTAGACATCACGACTTTAAAAACATGCCTGGGTCTGAAAAAGAATGATCTATCATCCAATTCCAGAGCCAACTTTTCAATAAAATAGAACAGCTTTAATATTATACATATGCAATTGACATTTGAATCCCTCTTATATTAGTTCCAGTGGCCTTAGCAGCTAGTAACAGGAAAACAGCACACTAAACTCACACATTTGTGATGAGTCAGAGACACACAGTGGACACCATGCATTTATACATTAGAAAGCAAAAATACAAAACCAACCTTTGGAGAGGTGGTAAGCTATAAGATAAGGGACCTCTTGTGCTGCCATAGTAAGTGGCTGCAGGGTGCAGAGCTGGAGTTGAAGCTTCAGTTGTACAGAGGTATTTAAAGGCCATTTTCATTTTCTGCTCTGTCGGCTTATATTCCTGAAATTTGTGGACAAATGGATTGAACTAGAAATTATCATAGTGAGTGAGGTCACCTAGAAGCAAAAAGAGTCAACTGGTATATACTCACTTATATCTGCACAGTAGCCCAAGGAGTATGTCCCATGAAAGTCTTCATGTACCAGGAAAGTAGGATAGAGGGGAAGATATCCTATTGGGACTCTACGTAAGAGAAGCATGGGATAATGGAGAAATAGAAGGATCCAGATGGTCCTAGAAACCTACAAGAAGAACATTATGATGGGTAGATCTTGGTCCAGGGGTCCTGCTCAAACTATGGTACCAACCAAGGAAAATACATGCAGTTAACTTCAAACCCCTACCCAGATCAAGCCAATGGACATGCCAGGGTCTAACTTTCATGAGAACTCTGATGCCCCATTTTGACCACGTCCCCTTGATGGGGAGACCTGGTGGCACTCAGAAGGATAGCAGGTTACCAAGAAGAGACTTGATACCCTATGAGCATATACAGGGGGAAGAGGTCTCCCTCAATCACAGACATAGGGGAGGGGAGTAGGGGAAAAGCAGGAGGGAGGAAGGAATGGGAGGATACAAGGGATGGGCTAACAATTGAGATGTAATACGAGTAAAATAATAAAATATTAAAAAATAAATAGTGACAAGTTATGAAGCAATAATTAATCTAGGCATACTCTTAAATAATATATTTTAAGATACTCAGATACTCCCTATCTCAAAGTCCAAGAATTATTTGTATTGGAGGCATCCTTTCTTCTGTCCTATGAGCATCACATTTATCACTAAACCTCTATCACCTCCCACTTCAGCCACTGTGGAGACCTTCAGATTCTCCCTCAAGTTTCCCATCTAGTTTTCATATAGCATCTTAGTCACACTACCAGACTAGTATTTCAAAATCACTTTATTGTTGTTATTGTCTTAAGTTCATAAAGCTTAAATAAATTTCCTCAGCTGTGTTGCACTGTTTAGATGCATGGTTTAAAACAAGGATTTCTTGACGACTACAGTCACTGTATGATTGCAGTGCTGCTGATATGCAGTACATTGATTTTGTTCACGCAATTTGCATGTTGCCTCAATATTTCTAGAATCCTGTTCTGTGGGTGTGGTAGTAACAGATGTTTATGAAGTGATCTAAAGTAGAGAAGACTAAATTGCTTTAGTTGACTTTTTTACTATGCTTTGCTTTTTCATATACATATATGAATATATATCCACATATATATGGAATGTATATGTGTCGATCCAAAGGACATGGAGCTCACCTTAACATAAGATAATTTATTCTGGAGCCATGTTAAGTGAGCATGGCCCAGAATAACAGGTCCAAGTTACCCCAAATTCCATTTTATACCACATTTGATCAACGTCCTATAGGTTTACAGAACAAAGAACATTATTAACCAAGGCCAATTTAAACTTTACAAGCAGTTATTGTGGGATGGGAAAAGCTTTTTTTAAATAGTTCCAAGATGATATTCATATTTTGGATTGGTGGAAGTTAGTTTTCTACTAAGTTAATAAATGACAAAATGTTTCCATTTATCATAAAACGTTAGCTCTGACACAGAGGTGGGCAGGGAATAGCGTTTCAGATATGTAAAGGTAATTAACTTCTTGACCTGTGACATTCCAATCTTTCGACAGTTCTGAAATTCTAATAAGTCAATTAGTCTCTGGAAACACAGATTTTTTTCAGAAGTTTTTATTCACTCCTATATGCAAGACATGTGTGTATGTGCGTGTGTGTGTGTGTGTGTGTGTGTGTGTGTGTGTGTGTGTGTGAGAGAGAGAGAGAGAGAGAGAGAGAGAGAGAGAGAGAGAGATTCTTACCAAGACAGAATTTTTTAAAGACAGGTTTTCTCTGTGTATCTTTCGCTGTTTTGGACTCACTTTGTAGACCAGGCTGGCCTCAAACTCACAGCGATCCACCTGCCTCTGCCTCCCTGAGTGCTGGGATTAAAGCCGTGCACCACCACACCCTTACAGGACAATTTTACAGAGACAAGTTGCAACTAGAATGAGCTAGACAAAGGTGAAGACAGAATGAGCTAGAGAGTGAGAAGAGGCAGAAGATTAAAACATATTGACAAAATTAGTTTGAGGCTAGGCGGAGAAAATAGGTCAGAAGCCAGAGAAGCCAGTTTGAATCAGTCAGCTTAGAGAGGCATTTAGGTCAGAACAGCTGAGTTCAACCAGCTGGAGGGAGTTCAGAAAGCAAGAAAGGCTTGGGATCGGCTCTCATCTCATACAGTCATTTGAAAAAATAAGAACAACATTTGAATAAGCAACTTTATACAGAATGAACAGATTATCTTTTTAATATATATGAAAATACATATATGCATGCAATAATAATTAATTAAATTGAGGCTATGCAATATGAAGAGCAGAAAAGGTATATGGAAATGACTGGAGGAAGGGAAGAGAAGGACAAAATTAAATTAAAATCCCCAAACTAAAACACGCAAATACAAAAATTACGAACAATTATAAAAATTAATTGGTTTTATAATAATATGTAAAACATAACAAATTTTGCACATATCTGTACATTAAGTCAATAAAAGTTATTACCTACCACTTGAAAATATTTTAAACATTAACAGATACATTGGATATTTAAGGTAAATTCTAACTGGTAGTGGGTAGAATAATGATTTGAATATCCATACTTATGCTTTCTCACATCTGTCTCCTCTTGAAGAAGGGTTTTACACTAGATTACAACAAAATCACAGCAAACCCTCATCTTCACTTAGCATCAAACTCCTGAATGAGGCTATTTTCTTCCCAACAGCAAAATAATAGCCAGAACATGGAAACACCCTAAGTGTTCCTCAGTAGAATGGATAAAGCAACTGTGGTACTTCTACACTATGGAATTCTACTCAGCTATTAAAAACAAGTAAATCTCAAAAATTGTGGACAAATGGATTGAACTAGAAATGATCATAATGAGTGAGCTAAGCCAGAAGCACAAAGAGTCAAATGTTATATGCTCACTTATATTTCTTTTAACTTTTTGTGGAAATGAAATAGACTGATTGACCTTAAAGATTATTCTTAATAATAAATATACATTTCAAAGCCTTCTCATAGATTAGGCACTCATGTACAATTGAAGATCACACATATGTCACACATATTACTTGCTTATATTTTATTAACTGTTTTTTGTGTGTGACAGGGTTTTGTTTTCTAGACTTGGTTGTATTGGACTTGCTTTGTAGACCAGACTGGGCCTGTACTAATAGATATCTGCCTGTCTCTGCCTCCCTGAGTGCTGGAATTACAGGTGTGCAAGACTGAACACAGTTTTTGTGAACCTTTTTATTGCCACATTATGAGCATGCAAAATATGCTTCAAATTGACCTGTACTACATTGGATTACTAGAATTTATTACATTGTCTCCATAAAAAAGCTCAGCTTACATTTTCAGATTTTTATTATCACAAGGTCTTTAAAAACATATACCATTTCCACACATTTTCAAAAAGTAGTATTTCTTTCTCAAAAATCATTTCACAATAGACACTAGACATTGTACATTGTTACCCACTAAACTTGCCTAGTACATTATTTGAATATATTTTAAATTATTAAACCATTGATTGCAAAGTTTTTTGTTGCAAAGTTTGCTTTTGAAGGTCTTCACTTCTAAGTTATTGGTTCAATAGCCTATAAAATTTTCAGTTGCAAAGTCAGGCTTTAGAAGAGTTCACCTAAAAGCAGTTCAATTAACTAAGGGTAGGACCTATTTATTATCTCTTTGGTTATCACTAGTGACTGCATTTCATTGTTTTCTGTAACCCAGCCCAACTAGATTTTCATTATCACTTCTCACTTCCCATGTACCTCAACGGAGTTTATCTTATGTTTGATTTTCATGAATATTTGGCATGCATACATGATATATTTATTTCATTTGCTTTTGAGTTTGCTGATGACTCTACATAATGATGGCAAATTTAAGAGTACAGAATGAAAGGCAAAATATTCTAGAAGAAATAGAATTTCAAAGTAATTAAATAGTCTTTAGTGTGGTTACAAATGACTTGGCATCTTCTCATTAGAAAAATTAGGGTAAAATCTTAATAATGTTTTGAAAATAAATTATTGAAAGCAAAATGATTCTATGTTTGGTGTTTTTTTAGTGAACA
Source organism: Acomys minous (assembly GCF_964271855.1). Taxonomy (NCBI): domain Eukaryota; kingdom Metazoa; phylum Chordata; class Mammalia; order Rodentia; family Muridae; genus Acomys; species Acomys minous. The sequence goes on from NC_140489.1 coordinate 55,067,450, forward strand.
TGAATTTAACTTGACTAGTTACATCCATTATTGTCTTTGTATAATTAGGCTCCAATAACAACAAACGCTAAGCACGGTGACTTATAAACAACCAAAATGGCTTTCTCACAGATTTTAAGACTGATTTGAGATGAATGGATGGAAGGAACTGAATGATTTACTATTGAGAGAGGGTCTATTTTATTGTTAAAACATGATACCTTATAGTTCCCCCAGGCGTGGCGGTGGTTCTCAATGGGGACTTCTCTCAAAGGGTACTCACAGCACTTATAATGATCCTGCAATCTGCATTTACTCCACAAGGCTCTACATCTTACTACAATTATTTTGGGTGTTTGTGATGCCAAGGCACAGATTTAGAGCTTGAAGATTAATTATTTATATTTCACAGTTATTAATAAAATATTTATAAAATATGCTTAAATGAAATTAAGTGTATATTAAAATGATATAATTGTTCCAATATATATGTCATTCACTTGCTATTTATAAGATTATATATTAAGTATAACTTATAGTCAGATTGAAGAGTAAATATAACTTCACTAAATTAATAGTGCAGAATACTAAGAGCTCATAAAACTTATACATACACTTCACATAAGATTAGTAGTTAAATAATATGCACATTTATAGGAAAGAACTGGTCAGTAATTGGGTTTTAAAGTTCTTTCTTAATATGTGGAAAGGCCTGACTGTCTCATTTTGATTCATAGACAAGATCAGGTCACAGGATCTGTGATGTGCTTTTCCAAATTCTAGAATCTCTTGAAAGTCCAATGTCAAATTTTCAGCTGATTTTCAGCTGTCATAATGGGTTAGATAATCTAGCTTAGCTGTGTGTACAAAAGTGTTGAAGAGCAAATAGTTTAGTTTTGCAATTCAGCTTAACTGTTTAGGAGTTAAGATGTTTCTAGGTCTAGATACATGTTTTAAGTTGATAATGATGAGATACAATAGATATTGATTTTCACTGAGAATTTTAGACTCAGTGAAAGATAGGAAAGATATTTTATTTAAGGCTGGCAAATACAAAAAGCCAAAATAACTGGGTCTCTTCTTACAACTTGTAGCTTACATGAAAAACTGCCTTAGTATTGAAGGTTCATAGCGTATAGTATTTCTTAGTTGGGTTATCATCTAATACGACCATTGAAGAAGTAAATGGCAAGCAACATTAGGGAAATGGGTAGAACCTTGCTCCTATGTACATATTATATTTTGCCCTTTGAATTAATGTGGATGAAAGATTTTCCCTTGACAGTATTCTGGTAAGAAGAGTTGATAGGAAAATTACATCATGGGACAGAAGCCCAGTTATTTCAAAGGTGAGTGATGCTTAGCTCTCAGCTTCCTGGGAGAATCTGGCAGCTGTTATGGGACACATCTGTTTTCATCTTGGCTTTTGTTTATGCTAGAAACAGTTACATACCCTACACTGTTTGCTCTTGGTGTCTTCTTTCTCCAGCCACATTTTCTGCTGAAGCACAATTTAAAATCTGTCACTGAAATCTCCTCATATATTTGGAAGCTACACTATGTAGATGAAAAGTTTTTGCCAAGAGATATTATGTTTTATTATTATAATATATTCAGTTTTAAGATGCAACTAAATAAGAGGAATAGTGCAAATAATTTCCTCAATAAAACACAGTTATTATAAAATATACTAAGCTATTTTCCATAAGTGTGTCCATAGCTACATTATTGAGAGAAAATACTGGAAAGAAAAATAGTTCAATATGACAGTTTCTAATAGTAAAAGAGAAATGTTTTTTAAATAAGGCATAAAATTAGAAGCTTTCATTTAATATATCCATGTTATTGAGCAAAATAGGAAACTGCTATGTTTACCAGATAACAAATTTAGGGAGCAAGTTATTAAATCTACTTTAACACAAGCTTTTACTCCATCATGTCTGCCAGAAGCAATATTTCCAGGCTAAATATTTTCATGTTGAATTATTCTTTTGGCCTAAGGGACCTTATTTGTTGTGATTTATACTGTACTGGTTTGTATTTTTTATTAAGTGTGTTATACAGTTTATAGTACTTTCATAAATAATCATCAAACAAGTAAAACATTTAGATAAAATATGTTTAGTGTGAATTATTTCTCATTTTTTTAGATTTTCCATAAAATATTGATGTAGCAAATAGAAAGACTGAATGACATTTTAGTCAACATTTATTTCAGTTTGGAGTTTACTCATTTTGGAATAACTCTGTGTTAAACACTTTCCATGTTGAGAGCAGAAATCTCCTTGACTTGCTCTCAAGGCTCAGAGAGTATGATGTGGGGAACACTTTCAATTTATATTCTAGGAAAGTCAGGGTAGTATTCTATCTTTGTTTGATTCAAACATTTAGAGGAGACAAAAATACGGTTTTTCTTCTTAATGTCTATAGTGTTTTTTTTTTCCTTTGCAACAATATGCACTATTCTCAGTCCAGTGCTATGGTTAGGAAAACTATTTAACTACTCTTTAGATCAATATCATGTAGTAACCCTAATAAATTATTTTTGTACCAAATCCAAGTATGGGAATCAGCAGGTTCAGTCATGGCAATGGAAGATTCTTGGGTTTCATAAGAACTTTATGCTCATTACAACTCCCTGTGGTGCATTAAGTTTTTACATAATGTGTACGACTTCTTTTTCTTCAACTTCCAAGTCCTAATACATTTTATATTCCTAGGATTGACTTATGCTTTCTTTCATCTTTGACCTTCTTTCTTTGGATTGTTTTTGTTTTACTTTTGTTTTTATTTGTTTATTTTATGTTTAGGATTTTGTTCTATACTCATCCTTTTAAAACACGATTTATTTATTTTATTCTATATGTATGAATGTTATGTATGCATGTAAATGTGTGCACCACATGTATCCTTGGGACCTGTGGAGGTCATAAGGGTATCAGATCCCCTGAAACTGGGGGTATTGATGGTTGTGAGGCAACCTGTGTGTGCTGAGAATCAAACATGAGTCCTTGTTAAGAAAAATAATTTTAAGTGCTCAGCCATCTTTCCTTACTTCTTATTCCCCGTCCTTTATAGGATATTTTTCCTGCTTTTATTTAACACTATTTAAAATATCTTTCTGTAATCAGTCACATTATTTTCTGATGTATACATTGTTTTTTCTGTAGCCAGATGAAAATTAGCAGGGTTCAAACTATTTGTAACTCAATGGCCACAATAGAAAATATGAAAACCCAGTAGTTGGCTCCTAAACTTTATGCTTGCAGTTTAGAATCCACCTGTCATCTTGCATTATATTGATACCATGTACAGCTTATTTAGCTACAGCTTTTACTTCTGGTATCAGTGGCTTCATCTAGAAAGAAATAAAGTAAATATTGGCCACTTTATCAAAGACATACTTTGCTCTGTCAATAAGCAGTGGATTATCATAGGATCCCTGTTGCCTCCAGCTATCAACAGAACAGCACAGCATGCTACAAGACAAGCCTTGTTTGCCCAGATCATTAGGCACGTTTGGAAAAAGGCTTTGGAACCTGCCATTCTGCTGACTCTAAACACAGTGGTCCATTCTGAGCTAAATTAACAATGTAAGCAATCCTTCCCAGCATTGTCTACAATGTAAGCAAACTATTTAAATCTTATTTAAAGTACAAGGTGTATGTGTATGTTTGAATGTCACAATACAACTTGGGGAAGTTGATTTTATTTTCTACCATAGGATCCAAGAGATTGATCTGAGTTCACTAGGATTGGGAACAAACTCTCTTACCCACTGGGCCATCATGCTGCCTTCAAACCTTTTTAAAATATATATATGTGTGTGTGTGTGCCTTAGATTTATACAACTTTCAGTAGGATATTTGTGTAAATATGCATTCTTTTTGTAACCAACTATTTCCACACTCTAATTGACTGCTTTATTTTCTAAGGTGATTTTCTAGCATGTATGAAATTGTAGTTTCAGTCTTCAGAACAAAATAATCTAAAATGTACAGCTATAGCATGCACCCACAAGTCAATAAAACAAAACTCCAGTGTGTGCAGCAAGGTATTACAATTATACAGACACCATCACACTGATAAAGTCTGATGTGGAGAACTTTATAGTGAGGGTGATCATTTGATATTTACTATGTTGCATAACAGCATTCAGGGGAAAATTTGATGATATTCATCAACAGAAACTGCTGCTTCTTTGAAGGGCACATCTCAGTGATGTCACTAATACGTCTAACTTGCCCAGTGTACTGGTGACCATCTGGGTAATTCTGGTCCCAGAGATTACTAGTAACAAGACTATACTTGTTAGTTAAGACTATGCTGAATGTAGAAAAAAAAAAGAGAGACTTGAAAACCTCATTACATTTTTCTAGACCCAGGAGGCTGAGTGTGTAGTCTTTAAGTAGAAGCGAGAGTTTCTCACAGCTAATAAGAAAAGGCATTTTCTCTAATGCCAATGCAGTATTGGCAATATGCTAATAATATGTGACTTTTGCCCACAAAACATGTGTTCAGTGAAATAGCAACAGTGATTAAAAATAACGTGTTTCTTAAGTATTCAGATTCTGTATATATGTGTGTGGCTTTACACAGAGGGTGGATGTGACCACAGGTGTCTACTGACTTCAGAAGAGGGGGCTGGATACTCTAGAGCTGGAATTACTGGCATTTATATGGCCCTTGACTGAGTTGCTGTTACAGAACTTAGGGGATTTCTCCATCTTCAAAGTCTTGGGTTTCATAAAAATTCATAGACAGTAGTATTACAGTGTAGTCAGAAACAGTGCATATCTTTTAAAAATGTAAACCTTTCACCTGACATCCCCCAGTGCTTTTGATATTCTGTTCTTATTTTATACAGGCATGTAGTAAGTGATATTATGGTTCACTTTCATAATCGTCTTGAAACATGCTATAATCTCCTAGATGGGCATCTCATTGAGGGATTTCTTGAATCAGTTTTGTTTGTAGGTATCTCTATGAGGAATGGCCTTGATTGTCAACTGACAGGGGAGTACTCTTCTCCTAGAGAGCCATATCCTTCTTTATGTAGGGAATCCTGAATTATATATGAGTAGAGAAAGCCAACTGAGTACCGAGCATGCATGTCCTTTATTCTCTATCTGCTCTGGAGTGTGGATGTGATTGGACCAGCGTTCTGAGCTTCAGCTGTTGAGACTTCCTGACTCTAATGTATTAAAATCTGGAACCATGGGCTACAGTAAACTATGTGTCCCCCTAAATTGTTTTGGGTCAAGTATGTTGAAACAGAGTGGTCACTGCTGGAGGAAAACCGATTCACAAAATCCATGTGCTGCTTAAGACTTGGAACTGAGGGAGGAATGTGGAGGTGGCATCCTTCTTCTTTCTGGTATCGACTGTGGCTTCGCTATCTGACGTTCCTGTCACTGTGACTTTTCCAAATGATGGACTGTAACTTTCCAACTCTGAGTCAAATTGGGTCCTTTTTCTCTCTTTAGTTGCTTTTTTCTCAGCTTATATTTGTCACAGAAAGAGAAATAAAACTTGTGAAGCTGGTAACTCTTCTGCTATGGATGGTTCCTTTTCCTTCTTTTTATCGATCTATTCACCTATGAGGTCTAGCTTTGGAGGACCAACTTCGCTCTCTGTGTCCTATCATTCACTAGTATTCACTTCAGAAATTCTCTTGGATATGGAGGCCTAAGTCCAAGGTGTCTTCAAAGGATTCGTTCTATGATAGCTTTTTTCTTCTTGAAGCTGGATTAAAAATAGCTCTAATTATATTCCCAGTTCTCACTGATAGAATAGTTAAAGGAGTAATTACAATAAATATTTTTGGAAGTGGCATATATGTCTGGTAGAAAGAAACAAGTTTATCTAGAGCACATATTTATCACAAGGTTGTGACTGTATGAATTGTTTTTCTTGTTGCTGTGAGAAAATATCCTTCAAATCAATTTGGGGAAGGGGGAAGGGAGGTCTTCCTTTGGCTCACTGAGGCAGTCTCTTCTAATGGGGAAGCTATGACTTTAGAAGTCTGAGTCTCTGTCTCTGTCTCTGTCTGTCTCTGTCTCTGTTTCTGTCTGTCTCTGCCTCTGTCTCTCTCTGTCTCTGTCTCTCTCTGCCTCTCTCTCTCTCTCTCTCTCTCTCTCTCTCTCTCTCTCTCTCTCTCTCTCTCTCTCTCTCTCACTAACTCACTTTGAAATTATAATATAGCTTTCCCTTTATTCCTCCAAACACTCTCATATATCCCTTCTGACTTACCTTCAAATTCATGGCCATTTCCTGCCCCACACTAGTTGTTATTGTTTGCATGTATATGTGGATATGTTTATACACACATGTTTAGATATAACCTCCTTATCCATATGTTAATTGTAGGTATATTTTCAAGGCTGAGCATTTGGCACTAGACAACAACCAGTTAGTGTGCTTTTACCTGGGGAGGACCATCTCTCCCACTTCCAGCTTTTACTCAGTTGCCTTTAATACTTTGTAGGGTTGAGGCTTCATGGGCTTTTTCCTGAGCATTATTCAGCTCACATTTGGGTAGTCCTGTTGATAAGATTGTACAGATATGCATTCTGACATTACGAGGAGATACAATCTCACAGCAAAGTCCTTGATCCTCTGTCTCTTCTCATTTTTTCTGATGCTCTTCCACAGCATGAACATTTTGATGGGTTGAGGGTTTCTGTAAGTGTCTTCATCTCTTACAAAAAGAAGTTTTGTTGGTGAAGAGTGAAAACTACAATTTTCTATGGTTATAAGGACAAATATTTGGAGACAATTGTTGGGAATTATGCTAGTTAGGTAAACTAGAGATTGGTGATTCTGATCCAGTAATCATGATTTCACTAGCACTGAGTAGTCAGCTAGGTTTCTATTATGAGGCATGGTCTCCTTCTTGAGATCTCAAGGCACTATGGTACCATTCACATTAAAAGTGAGTTTCCCAATCTAACTTAAGTATAAATGGCCTCATAGACACAGTCAGTGGCTGATCTTCAACCTGATTATGAATCCTATGTAGTTAATGGTGAAATTTAACTATTACAGAATGTTACCATTTATCTGTATATCTCAATCATTGATTTTTAAACTTTTTAGGTTAAAAAATAAATAATTAAATAAATACTTTCTGATAAAACCTTATCAAAGCCAGGCATTTACAAAAACATGATATCAAGCACAAGCTTTTCAAAAGTGTAAGTAAATAAAAGAACAAGTATTATTCTTTAACTAATTGAGTAATATACAATTAATACCACCATCTATAAGCAAAGAACAAAATGAATTTTCAAAAATTGTTAATGATATATCATATTATGAAGAAGAGGCTTAACATATCATTCATGAAGGGATTTATATGTTTTAGGCATGAATAATTTTTTATTTTTTGTTTTCTTTATAGAGAAAAAATTACTAGCTTAACAATGGATATAATTGTGTGAGGCATCACAAATTTCTAGTATTGATAAGTGAGTAACTGTGTCTTCTGATACTACTTTTTTATATTTCTCACACATTAGTGTTGGCAAAAACTATAGAGTATATGAGATTTCTCCCTTTATTGCTAGGCATTGGAACTGAACTCTATGCTTGGAGGAGGACATATGGCAGCATTATTCTATTCCTAAAACCTGAATTCCTTCACACAGATTTAGGACTGTCTTTCTCTTCCAGTAATAAAAATATCTGCTCTCTGATATTTTTATTATCAACTGTTTTTAAAACACTACCTGCTTAATAAATCTAATTTTATTTTCTACTCTACTGCACAAATTTTTTAGTAAATAACATTGCTTTGTAACAGCATCATCCCACTTGATGTCTTAAAATTTTCACTTTGCATTTATCTAGAATTGTCTCCTTTGCACTTCATGTGACATTTTTCTTATTCTTAATGAAATAGCCCTTTCCCCACCTCTACCCCTGTGCCTACCATATGCTGACATTTCCTGGGGCTATGGTTACTCTCCACAAAATTACACTTATGGGCAGGAAGTTAGTGCTTTTACAAGATGGACTGAGACTTTTGAAAACAAGCAATTTAATAATTTACTATAACAATATTAATTATATAATTAACTATACAAATAGAGGACATGAATAAGTTTTTGTCATTCTTGATATGGAATTCAAGATCTCAGGCTGAACCAGTGAATTATAATCCCAGCCCTTTTTTATATCAGTTTGAGACAAGGTACACCTAAGTATTCTAACCTATTCTAGAATTTTCTATTCTCATACCTCAATATCTAGGCTTGTACCACCATGCCCAACTCATAAGTCACTGTTGTTTTATTTTTTCTTGTAGTCACAGATATTTATTATCACTATAAACCACAAGATTGTATAGTTTACTAGGAAAACCTGTTTCTTGTGGTGTGGCTTAGCCCTAGCACACACTTTTAATCCAAGAGCTTTCTGGTTGAATATTGTAAACAGGATTAAATAAAGTCAACCATAGGTCAACAAGCCGAGTAAACAATCAGTTCACAAGAAATGAACATAGAAAAAAACATATAGAATAAGAAGTCAGGAGAATAGGTAGAGTGACAAAGGAAGAAGAAGGAAGGGGCAACTTGGGTAGGATCTTATCCACTCTTCTGAGGAGTAAAACAACATTTACAGTTATCTATAGGCTTCGATCTTTCTAAAACTTTTCTTACTTTGGGTTCTTTGATGCTTCTACATCCCTTCCAAGCTACCTACCCTGGATAGGAAAGACTGGAGGTCAATGGGGACAGCGGAAGTAGACCCTTTTAGATTCAGTGCCTCAGGGGTAACTCCACTCTTCCTCATCAGGATTTCAACAGTAAACACTGATATAGGAACAAGCAGCAACAGAAACAACAGAAGCAAGAAGCAGTAGCAGACACAGCAGCCTCTTTGAAGTCTTTCTCAGGAGCATCTCTCTCTAGGAGCTTCCTGAAGCAGAATAATGGCCAATTAAGCAATTCAAACCAATGCAAAAAGCAATTGGTCTTTGATATTTGGACTATTTATATTCTCCCATAGTTCTTACAGGATGTATTGCAACTGGCAAAGACCATGCAACTGCATGAAGCAGTTCCCTTTCTGGTACACAAACATTATGTGCCCTCACACAAGTCTATTTCACATCCTTCACTTAGGATCAAAATAAAAACATGTTATTTACTACAGCTATCCATTACCAAATGGCCAAATATGAAAACATACAAACAAGTAACATAATATTGACTAAACAGGTTGTATTATATATTTTATACATGTGTATATGTAGCAACAATATATTTAAAAGCCATAATTTGACAGAGAGCAAAGGATGGTTACATGGGAAAGCATGGAGGGATGAAAGTGACCAATGATGCAGTTATATTAACCTCACAATTATTTTTTAAAGTTATGAAAAATTATAACAAGTACCCATGTTTTCCACTATTGCTTTAGTTTCATATTGTATGAGCAATATAGTTAGGCACCAAACCAGATTCAGAGATCTACCCACTCTGCCTCCCAAGTACTGAGAGCAAATGTGTTCACCACAAAAGCTATTCCTTAGCTTTTTAAAAATTTATTTTCACAAGGTGGAAGCTTAGCTGGGTGGAGTCTTTCCCTAAGATCACCACTACATTTATTTCATTTAGCATTAAGATTTTCCTTAATAAGTTTATTTCTTGAGCACCCAACTTATTTCCATTATACTTTCTGGTGTTTCTGTTCTCCTCAATGTATACATTTTGTATTTTTCATTGTTTGGCTTACTTCTTTTATTGTAGATTTACATAAGGCTGACCACTAATAACCACACAAAAAAGTCAATAGTAGGCTGTTTTGAAATCTCTTTGGCCAACTCCATTAATGCAAAGCTCTTCCATATAGCTTCAGGAAGACTTTCAGACACAGTCAAAAGAAATATCACAAGTCTAGTGTGTAGGCAACTTACTAATGTATGTTCTCTTTGAAATTTCCTGAGCAGGGACCCTACCATTCAAATCACTCTCAACACCACTGTCTCTCCTGCTTCTATGAGGATGGACCATTAAGTATAACCTAATGTATCCAGACAGTTTTCTAGCCCAAAGTCCCAAAGTCTTCCAAATTCCTCCAACAAAAGCATATTTTGTCTCATACTGTGTTCTGTCTCATTGTGTGCTCTATTGTGGTAAGGAGACAACAGCAGTTCTTACAAAGGGAAGCATTTAATAGGGGCTTGCTGATAATTCATAGGTTTAGTCCATTATCATCATGGCCATGGCTTGAAGCATGGATTCACACAGGCAAAAGTGGTGCTCTGTCATGTCCCCTCCAGTTGAGTCTGTGTGAAAACATTACCACAGAACCCAAAGCAAAGACATCTAGCCAAGGGAGAGCCTCCTGGATATGAATCTGATGTCCCTGCCAGGAGGAACTGATTACAGCTCTTCTTTTTCTCATTGTTTTGGGACATCTTTACTGCTTCTGCTTTTGTTTTTACTTTCTTATCAAGAACTTTTCAGAAGTAGCTGTGTTGCTAGGAGATCCTTAACTTGAAACTGTAGCCAAAGGTCATTCAGGCAAGTTTACCACTAAGTTCTGTTCCACTTGTTAATAAAACATGGCTAGGAATTAATCATGGTTAATATTATGACTTACAAATAAAGTGTTAAGTAAGCTCCAAATAGTGGTGGAAGAGCTAAGAAAAAAAATTGTCCTGACTCACAGATGTTTGACATAATGAAAGAACATTGACCTTTGACAAAGAGGGCATACGCACTGATACCAATCTAATGACTTATGAATGATTATTCAAGGTTGAGGACAATATTATTACACTGCATGCAGTATTTTGAATTGTATGGAAAAAATGTAACTACGAAAATACACCCTCATTTCAAAATATGTATAAAAACCTAGCTCGTTTGCCTGCAAAATACAGTCAGATTCAAGCAGCAGGATCTGGGCTAGTCTCTGTTTATCACTCGCCTATCTTCTGCCCACAGATCCTTCGAGAACTCCCAAACCCAAGGACCTATCTATACTTGACTGAGATGGTGAGAGGCAGTGCTCAAGGAGCTGAGATATCTACGTATTGATCTACAGGCAACAAGAAGAGGGAGACACTAAGTGGCACACATTGTCCAACAATACCATAGCTCCTCCAACAAACCTACACCTTGCTAGAGATGTCAATTATTTAGACAGAGTAAAAATTTTGGGGGGTAAGAGATAGTTTATTTCATCTTATAGTTTACAATCCATTGTTAAGGGAATTTGAAAATGCCTTAGGGGAATTCTGCTTAGAACTTTGCTTTCTCTGGTTTATTCTTTGTTTTTCTATACTTCCCAGGATGACCGGCCCAGGGGTAGTACCGTCTATAATGGGGTGAGTCTTCTTACATTAGTCAACAATCAAGACAATTTCATACAGACATGGCTGTAGGCCAATATGATCTAAGCAATCCCACACATGAGACTCTTTCTTGCAAGGTGACTCTTAGCGAAAAATAAATAAAAGCTTATCAGCACAACAGACATCTAAGAGACTAGCATATGCATGGAGGTTACCTTTATGCCAGCAGGCAGTCCAGATGAGACTTGATATGCTGAGGTCAGATGATAGAGGAGGAGGACTTAGGAGGAGGAATTAAGGAGGGAGGGGAACTGGGAGGAGAGGCCAGAGAGGGTTACAATCAGGGTGGAAAGTGAACAAATAAAAAAAAATAAATTAAAAAAAGACTGGAATTGGTAATTGATGGCTTTCCCTTCATTATTGTAGATACAAGACACCAACTGAAGTTGGCCAGGCTGCTGGTATAGCACGGACATGCAGTTATTATAGACATATATCCAAACACCACAAGATACAACTTTTGAAGCCCTTCAGCTTATCAGACCCATTTACAATGCCTCCACTCTGTGATATAAAAGAGATGCACAGCAAGTATTGCTCTTGACACTGTGTATTGATGTTTGTCCTGTGTCCCATGTTTTTAATTTGTTCAGCAATATGATTTTCCTCTAATCCAAACCCACCTTCTATTGCTCTCTGGCAGATTCTGAAGAAATTTTAAATTTATTATAAGAAGAAGCTCTACTTTTCTACAGCTATCAATAGCTAGCCAGGTACTGTTAAGTCAAAATCTTAACTTTCTTTTCAAGCAGTTTCTGCTTGGCTGCTCAAAGTAGCTAGAGCCAAGTCTCTCTCATTGTCCCAAGCCTTTGGTTAGATGCCTTCTTTCAACATCCTCTGTGGGAAAAAAAAAGTTTTCTAGTATAAATTTCATTACAGCTCATAGTCAAATTGAGAAATTGAGAGAAAGGTGGTTTTAGGAGGAAAAAACTAATTTCAAAGTACTTTTGAGGCAAAATTAGACCTACACCATAGATAATATTTAAAGGCAGTGTTGATCAGCTGGAGATCTTTGGCACTTGTTAAACAAAGTCTCAACAGCTGTTCTGGATGTCTAAAGATCATGCCGGGCCGATTGAGATCTTCAGAACTTCATCAAGCAAACCTCTATGACTTGTCGTCATGGTTCTGATACTCTAAAGTTCAGAGGCTACCAACAGCATTGACAGCAGTGTGGCTCTTGAAGAAAGCATTATCAACTCATGTGGAATAACTCCAATAAATATATCTATTGTGTATATATAATATCTATCTATATGTATATTGTAACATTTTAAAGCAATATTATAGGTATTTCCTTGTGGATTTCTCAGAACTTCTTAGTGTTGTTTATCTCCTCTTTCTTCCATCTCACTTTAATCATCCTTTCTTCTAATCCATCCATTAAAGCCCACCCTTTCGATGCTGATTTCTCTGGACTGCACAATGGTTATAGAAATCAGTGTGGACAATTGTAAAAATGCTAAAAGTAGATCTTCCAAATGACATAACTACATGACACGACATCTTACTACAGATATCATATTGATTGTCATTTTATTCACAACAGCTATAAAATGGAAACAAACTAAGAACTCTTCAAATGAAAATGTGTAATGTATACAAAATGAAATTCTATTTATCAGTGTTAAAAAATAAAATCATGAAATTTCCAGGTTTCTGGATTAAGTAAAAGAATTATACTGAATGAGGTAGCCCAGACTCATAAAGACATATGCTTCATAGTCTCTTTTATTTCTTATCTCCCTATTTTTATCTCTCTGAATCTTTAGATCTGAGATAGAGTCTTAAGTGACTACAGGTAAGATGCTATCTATAATATAAGCATGTAAGAATAAAAAGTAATTAAAAGTCAGAAAACAATATTAAGATTTTTGTCCTTTTTTATACATGTAGTAAAGCACATTGATTTAAGTTTAAAAAATAGGAAAACATCAGAATTATTATATTTATTATAATATTATACTTAATTTGTTTTATTATAATACTGGCCCCTATTCTGTTTTACATTATATTTTCTTTTATAATAGATATTTTTAATCTTTTGAAGAAATTCATACATGAGTACTCTGGTTTTATGATTCCTGCATTTTCCTTTTCTCCATCTGTATCTCCACACAGACACACACGCGCACACATACACACACACACACACACACACATACACACACACACATACACACAAATAAAATACTGTGAATCCATTTAGTATGACTTAGATCCCTTTGTGTTTAGGGCTGACCATTTGGGATTAGACAACCAGAACATTCATCCAAGAAGACTGAATATCTCCTTCCCTTTCCTGTCATCACTTTCCTGGAGATTTCATTTATGCGTGAGGACTTGTGACATTTCCCTCATCCACTTTGGCACGCCAAATGGTGTTGCCATTGTATTTGTCTTGTTATTCTTGGGATTTCATGAGTTAGTTTCCATATCATATGTAGAAGGACTTGTCTAGCAAAAGATCCTGTTGTTCTGGCTTCTACATTACCCTTCCCAATTTCCAGATATTCGCTGAGCCTTCAGTGTAGGGATCCTGTTGTAGCACTGGAGCTGGCACGAGGTTGTTCACTTGTGGATTTCGGCAGTAGTCTCAATCTGCTGTGAAAAGAAACTTGTTTTACAAAGGGTGGTAGCTATAGCTATCTGTGAGTATAAGAACAAATATTTAATGTTCAGCTAGACTTCATGTTGCTATAGAAAAGTGGAATTAGTGGGTTTTACTTTAGAGCCTAAGGCCTCACCAGCCAAGGGTATTGTTCTAGGTTTATAATAGCACAAATGGATTTCCTCCTACTGATCAGACATTAAGACCAATTAAGTGCCTGTTGGTTATGCCTGAGATATAAGTGAAATATTGGACCCTTGTGAATATCTTACCATGCAATCACTGTTTTGGATTGCAAGGTTTACCACTTGATAGAATTGTTGATTCCTTTTTTCTCTTAGCATCTTGCATAGCACCTATGTATACAGGGAGAGCCAATCACAATGTTTTACACATCCCTTGTATAAACAACTTCTGTTGAGTATGTTTTATAAAATACATATTACTAATAACAAATACAGATCCAGAGGAGGAAAAAGGATGTTAGCAAGGGCTTTAAATCATTCATGAAAACGTTAACATGTTGATTTCATAAGACAAAATTTCAAGTTATTTACTAATTCTAATAGCTATATCACAGATATGTACATTATCTTTTGCTTCTTTGCTAGACTATTTTAATACTCATGTAAAATTTTTAATGTATTTTAAAATAATTTAAATTTTTCATAAGACTTGCTAAGAGAACTCATGTATCTTTAACTAGCCTCTTCTAATCTTTTAATATTATATAACTGTGATTTATTTATAAGAACAAAGAACTTAACTTTGATAAATTATTGCTAATGAAGTAAACTGGTTTTAATACATTAATGCTCTCCCAATCCTGTTTATTTATCTTAGAAATATAGTATATTTGATGGCATTTAATAGCATCTCCTAAATCTATAGTCTGTTGCGTTTCTTAGTCTTCTTTTGCATAGTATGATTTAAAATTTTTGAAAAAAATATGACTTTTGATATTTTACAATGATCTTCCAGTTTGGATTATTTGCTGCTCCCCCTAAGTCAATAAACTTTCTAATGTATTTATTTTTCCTTTCACATAAGTTCTATGAATTCAAAGCTGACACGCTGGCTCAGATTATATGCTAAATGATACTGAAAGCTTCCTGTACATTACCACACAGTAGTTATTTATTCCTGATGTTCACAGAATATAGAATATAGAAATAGCTGTATTTTGAATGCGGTCCCCCTTTGTTGTCAATCAGGTTGATAATAACAATTCTCCAAATGTAAATTATTTTTAAAATTACTGACTGTGAAAGTGACATTTTAAATCACATTTTTCAAAATTCCTTAGAATTAACCTATATACTCTATGAACCGTTTTCCGTGCATATCACAGCATCCAAAATAAAAGATACAAAAGTACAATCATCTAATCCAATATTAATTTCCCCAATTCCATTATCATATTAGGATTTCTTTGCAGAAACTTTATAACTACTCAGATTTCCATTTTAAACTCTTTCTATGGCTATTTCTAATCTCTTCCTTTACAAAATACAGAATAAGAAATATTTTCTTCACTGCCTCATTTATTTGACTTAAAACCTTCAAGCTATGAAAAAGTATACAGAAAGAAATTTTCACATGAAAAGAGAAAATCAGATATGACAAAGCCTTAAAGGGTTCTCCAGACATCTGTCTGAGAGAAAATGTTTTGATAATGAGCTAATAAAAACGTTTTATGCTACTCTTCATCTTTAGAATACATACCCACAAATAACTAAAATGTCAAAGAGGTTAGGCAGTAAGCCTTAGTGAAATTACTTCTTTTA
Source organism: Acomys minous (assembly GCF_964271855.1). NCBI lineage: Eukaryota > Metazoa > Chordata > Mammalia > Rodentia > Muridae > Acomys > Acomys minous. Next base: position 55,083,195 of record NC_140489.1, read on the forward strand.
AAATTTGTTTTATCAATGGAAGAATTTGTTTAGCTATTAATTTCTTGTAAATATTTGTATTAAAAATCAAGAATATAGAATTTAAAAATTGTTCTGTCCCATATCAATTTTGATATTCTTATGTCAATGAAGTTTTTTACCTTGAGAGTTTAAACCCTTGTGCCACTTGAAGTTTCTTCTCTCTGCTTTTTGTCTGTGCTTAAAAATGTCAGCTTTCTGTTTCTGCAGGTATGCCTGCTGTGATGGCCTCTTATTTCTCTGGAACTGTGGGCCAAAATAAATTCTTTCTTCCATGAGCTGCTTTTGGTCATGAAATTTCATCATAACAATGGAAAAATAATTATCACAAAATGTTTGAATTAAAGACTATTTGCATATTTTGTTTTTTCTGCAGCTGAGTACATCGTCCCGAAAGACAACAAAATTTTAAGTATGCATGTATGTTTATATGTAAGTACGTATGTATGTATGTATGTATGTATGTATGTATGTATGTATGTATGTAAGCTTTAAAAGCAAATGTAAGGCACAACTTCTTTCCATTTGTGTTCATAAATCACGAAGATGTATATAAATAATTTGAGTCCTCCTGACTTTCTAAAATATATGTAAAATCACTTTCTACAATAGAAATAATACTATCTTATTTATAGTAAGTGATCTACTTACTACTGATGTGTATGTTTGTTTTCTTCATTAAAGCTACAAGTATTGAAATTATTTTTGTGTGAAATTCTTCTGGAAATTTTGTTTTTTTCTTCAGTCAGTCATTTAAAAATATCCTTATTTTAGAAGCTGATAGCTCTTGCATAACAATTTATAACTCTAAATTCATGGCATACTTCAAAAAGATAAGGTTGGGTTATTATTTTTGACTACTTAAAAGTGTTGCCAATCCCAGAAGCATACATAAAACTTTCATGTTTCAATATTAAATGAAATCTGATCAGTAGTTTCTACAGGAAAACAAACTGCAAGTCTTTCTTGTAGAAGCTATCTTGTAGAGGTTAGCATACTTGTGTACTCAGACAAAATTGTTCATGACAAAACTTTTTTCTTCATTGGACTGTCCTCCCTCCCTCCCTCCCTCCCTCTCTCTCTCTCTCTCTCTCTCTCTCTCTCTCTCTCTCTCTCTCTCCTCTCTCTGTCTCTGTCTCTCTCTCTCTCTCTCTCTCTCTCTTGATGTAACCATCATAATGTCTTGAGTACAGTGTTGATATTTTTCTACTATAAGATCCTTGTTTATAGAGGAAGAAACATATAATCTAAAATGATTTGTCCTAGAACACAGTAAACTTAGACTATACAATTCACCTTGGTTGCTTTTCCCAGTTGTTCAAATTTTACTCCGAATAAATTAAATATATGTAACAATTCTGACTTTTCCTATTGGGACTCTAGATGAGAGAAGCATGGGAGAATGGCAAAATAGAAGGAACCAGAGGGTCCTAGAAACCTACAAGTAGAACATTATGATAGGCAGATTTGGGCTCAGGGGTCCCGCTCAAACTATGGAACTAGCCAAGGACAATACAGGCGGTAAACTTTAAACCCCTACACAGATCTAGCCAATGGACAGAACACTCTTCAAAGTAGAGTGGAGAGTGGGATATTACTTTCTCACGTACTCTGGTGCCTCACCTTTGACCATGTCCCCTGGAGGGAGATATCTGGTGGCACTCAGAGGAAGGACAGCAGGTTACCAAGAAGAGACTTGATACCCTATGAACATATACAGGGGGAGGTAATCTTCCTCAGGAACAGTCATAGGGGAGGGGAGTAAGGGGAAAATGGGAGGGAGGGAAGAATGGAAAGATACAAGCGATCAGATAACCATTGAGATGTAACAAGAATAAATTAATTTAAAAAATTCTGACTTTTACTCCGCCAAAATTTTAATAATTAAAAATTTTATTATAATTTATCAACATAACATCCAAATTGTTGCCTCTACATTCTTATCTTCCTGTTCCCACCCTCCCTCCCTCGTTTCTTCCCTCTCCACCTCTAGACCTCTGACTGTGGGGAAGGCTACTCCCCCATCAGCTGAACACAGCCTATCAGGTCTCATCCTGATAGCCTGAATCCCCTTGTGTGCCCACAATTCCTCCTTGTCAAAGGGAAGTGATCAAATCCCAGGCACCACAGTTCATGTCAGAGGCAGTCCCTGCTCCCTCCCTCACCCCACACCATGAAGAGTGGCTATATCTGAGCAGGGGTATAGGTTCTTTGCATGCATTGTCCTTGGTTGTTCAGTTTGTGTCGGCCCCCTTGGGTCCAAGTCCACCAGCTGGTGTGGTTGTAGAAGCTTCCATGTCCTTCCACTCCCCCCAAAATTTCCATAGCATTCTCAGCATTTCACAAAGGGTCAAGTTAGGAGTCCTGGCATCAGTCCTTATCCCCCACTGGGTGAAGTGTCTCAGGGGACATCTAGGCTGGGCTAATATCCACTTAGAATTTAGTATATACCATGCCTGTCTTTCTGGGTCTGGGATACCTCACTCAGGATCATCATTTCTAGTTCCATTCCTTTGCCTGCAAATTTCAAGATTTCCTTGTTTTTAATACCTGAGTCTGTTACATTGTGTAAATGTAGCACAGTTTCTTTATCCATTCTTCTGTTTAGGGACATTTAGTTTGCTTCCATATTCTGGCTATTTCAAATAGAGCTGCTATGAACATAGTTGAGCAAATGTCCTTGTTGTAAGGTGGAGCATCCTTTGACTATATGCCTAGGAGTGGTATAGCTGGGTCTTGAAGTAGAACCATTCCCAACTTTCTGAGAGAGCACCAGATTCATTTCCAAAGTGGTTGTACAAGTTTACACTCCCACCAGCAATGGAGGAATGATCGTAATTCTCCATGTCCTCCCCAGCATGTTCAGTCCCTTGAGTTTTTTTTTCTAGTTTTTTTCTCATTTATTAATTTATTCTTGTTACATCTCAATGGTTATCCCATCCCTTGTATCCTCCCATTCTTCCCTCCCTCCCATTTTTCCCTTATTCCCCTGCCCTATGACTGTTCCTGAGGGGGATTACCTCCCTCTGTATATGCTCATAGGGTATCAAGTCTCTTCTTGGTAGCTTGCTTCTTGTGTCTAATTGATTGGAAGTTTTTTTTTCAGCCTTTTACCCTGAGGTAATGACTATATTTGTGTCTGAGATATGTTTCTTGTACACAGCACAATTTTGGGTCCTGTTGGGTCCACTCTTTTAGTCTATGCCTTCTTACTGGAGAGTTGAGTCCATGGATATTGAAAGAGATTAATGACCAGTGACTGCTTGGCCCTTTTATTTTGATGTTGTTTGTGGTAGTGTGTTTGTCTGGTTTTTTTTCCTGCTAAAGTGAAGTTGTCTATTTCCTGTGCTTTCCTCTTTGAGTTGGAGTTTTCATTCTACTATCTTCTGTAAGACTGAGTTTGTGGATAGATACTGTTTAAAATTGTTTTTGTCATAGAATATCTTGTTTTCTCGCTTTATGGTTATGGAAAGTTTTGCTGGAAATAGTGGTCTTGAATGGCTTCTGTGGTCTCTTAATGGTTTGCAAGACTTCTGGTCAGATTCTTTTGGCATTTATGGTCTGTGCTGAAATGTCAAGTGTGATTCTGATAGGTTTACCATTGTCTGTTACTTGGCCTTTTTCTGTTGCCGGTTTTAACATTTTTTCTTGGTTCTGTACATTTTGTGTTTTGATTATTTTGTAGAGGGTACCCCCCCAAAATTAAAAGATTGAAGTTTAAAACAGAGTTCACAAATCTTAATTGTGGACATATTTGAGTCAAATATATTTCCATTAGACTTTACAATTAAACGTCATAGAAATTTTTCTTGAGATAATTTCATGAGATAGATAATAAAAACCATTAAGGTCATGATTAGTAGAAGAACTATAAATATTTATCATTACCACAATTTCTCATTCAATTTATAAATTCAGTTACAAAATATAAGATTTCTTTGAAAAGAAAAGAAAAGAAAAAAGATTTCTTATGCTAACTTAGTGTTAGTCCTTTCCAACCTGATATTAATGCTGTTATTTTGGACTTATTTATGTTACATGATCCTTTAATTTTGTTCACCTCTTTCAGTCCATGTGCTATTTTAAAAGGAGTCTTATACCAGTTAAAGTGCTAAAAAGCACACCATACAGCATTATTTCATAACACTTTATGCTCATAGTATGGATTTAATTATATGGTGTAATTTCTCTACTAAAGTGAGATTATTTTATTTAAATTCCTTCTTTGATAAGCAGTGAAATATCTTAATCTGCTTGACCAAAATGTATTTTTTTCATTTAGTGGGTGAAAATATACAAAATAGTAAAACCATGATAGTTCCATTGGTGCTGGCATGGGATGTACTTTGGCTGTATCGGCAAAGTTTCAATTTTGAAGTGAAATAGGATTCACCATGCTTAGTCTTCATCATCTCACTCTCTGGTACTTTCCACATTAATATAAAAGACCCAGTTTCACTTTTACATACTTTTTCCTTTTTCTTTTTTTAATCTTCTAGAATATTTTGCATAAGACTTAAAGCATGATACTTATCTGGAAAGTGGCTTAATTCCTTTAATACAGTGATCACAAATTCCACCCTTCTTCTGCCACTCAACATAACTTTGTCTAATTTAAAGGCAAAATTGGGTATATCTGCAATATAAATCATGCCTACAAGTAAAGGTACATCACTTAATATAAAAATTAGTTTAAAAGCCTTAAAAGATTTTGTTACTAACATGAAAATAAAACAATGTTGTTTTTTACTTCAGGTAACATTGGAAGAAAGCATCATAGCTATGGCACAAAACAGTTGTGCAAACTAGTGGAACAAAGTTGAAGATGCAGGAATAAGTCCACACACCTATACTCTGGTGGTTTAAATGAGAACGGCCCCCGTAGGCTCATATGTTTGAATATTTGTTTCCAATAAGTTGAACTGCCCCCACTTGTTTCTTTAAAAGTGTTTTCTTTCAAAAATTTTCAGTCATTAAGTCAGATCTATTAGGGAAAAGAGAATCTCTTTAGCGTTCTCTCTTACAGAAAAAAAAAATCAACTCTAAATGGATCAAGTACATTAACATAAGATCCTGGGGTAAAAAGTAGGAAAACACTTCATGATACTGTAAAGATAAGCACATTTCTAATAGGTCTTGAGAAACTGAGGAAATATAACTGATTATTGAAAAATGGGACCTCATACAACTAAATATTTCAATTAAGACTTCTAGTCCAGTGAAGAGGCAGTCTACAGAATGGGTGACAACTTTTGTTAGCTATATATCAGATATAAAATCAATATCTAGAATACACAAAAAATTCAAAACAATTAAGAAAATGAAAAAACGGAACAAAATATGGGCTATGAAACTAAATAATTAAGTTCCAAAAGAGGGATATAAATGTCTAATAATACAATGACCAGAAAACTAGCTTTAATTGTTCTGATGCTTAAGTTAACTGAACAATTTAAAGATATTATTCAGGCTGAAATAAAAATGAAATTATAAGATTTGAAGGAAAATGTATGAAAATTAAAACATTATATTAAGTATATTAATCTGAATCTAAATGATAAGCATCATATGTTCTCCCACATGACGATCTTAGATTATAATATATTCATACTGATACTTGGGTGTGGGAGTATAAATGCCAAAAAATAGAATTTCATTAAAGGAGGGAAACACTTTCAACAGAAAATTAACTTGTTATTCAATATCCATTAAGTGATATTATGAAAAATGCTATTTAATTTGAACAAACTAATAGTGGTATTTACAGAAAATAATCTAAAGAAACACATCTTTTCCCTGGGATATTAGCTGTACATGAACAACATTTTAATAGTATTTAATAGAATGTATTATCTCTGCTTGTTGCCTGTTAAATAGAAACACATAAGGTTAGTATGCTGACGTTATGAATATGGTATTTTGTCATAGCAAACAGAAATGAAGAGGAAGGGTGTGTTTCAAGTTATAGTTTGTGGTGATTTGAGTGAAATTGCCCCCATAGGCTCAAGTATTTGAAAACTTGGTACCCAATTAATGGCACTGTTTAAGAAGCTTGGGAAGTGTATGCTTGCTAAAGCACTGGTTCTCAACCTTTGGGTCATGATCATTTTGGTGTTCAATTCATCACAGGAGTCTACTATGATCATAAGAAAACAGAGACATTTGCACTAACATTCATATGAGTAGCAAAATTATAGTTATAAAGTTAGAAAAATATGTGTATGGTTGAGAGTCACCACAAAATGAGGAACTGTATTAAAGGAAAGTTGACGATCACTGTGCTAAAGGAAGTATGTCACTAGAGGTAACTTTTAGAGCTTAAAGATGCATAATGCTGATTTCTTTGCTTTCAGTTCTCTGTTCAAGATATGAGCCCTCAGCTTATGCTCCAGCTGCCAGGTCTGCTGCCTGCTCCATGCATTTCTTCTGTGGTGAACTGCTCTCCTCCTGGAGCCATAACTCCAAATACATTCTATGGTTTGTTTTGACCATGGTGTTTTATGATAGCAGTAGAAAAGTAATCAAGAAGGGTTACAGTCCATCCCACTGAAGAAGACAAGGTGACCACAGCATGCATTTGACATGCAAGATCCGCATGGTGGGTGGAGAAAACCAGGTCTTCCTCTAACCTCGCATGTATGTATGTATGCATGCTGTGATATAAATATATAGGCACACACAAACATAAATAAGTAAAATGTATATTAAAATAAAATGACTACAGTAACATTATTGATAATCCCAGTCTGGAAGCAACCAACATTTTAACAGTACTAATAATGTCTACAAGTGCACAATATTATAAAAATGGCATGAATAATGTAAAAAATGAATTGTCCATTTGATGAACACAGAATAATCTCACTTAAAGATATTAGTTATTGGGAAACAGATCCAGAATGACTTACAATTCATTACTCTATTATTGAAAAATAACAGGAAAGAACCAAAATGTAAATGTTCAGATATAAGAAGATGTCGGGCACGGTGACACTTTGATAGTTTATCTGAGAAGTTTGTGAGACACTGCACTTTAGACTGTCTTGATACTGGACTGAGCCTTTGTTTGAATGAATGTGTTTAGAAAATCTCCTCGGGTTTTACACTAAGAATTCTTTTACTTATATACCAATAAAGTTCCATTTCAATTCAAATAAGGCTACTGTAATATTTTATATTTCCAAGTGCAAATGCTGAAGAATAGTTTGCTTTTATGTACTATTATTGCACACGCATGAATCTGTGAGTGCATTTGAGTATTATCTGTTGAGTGCGTACATGCCTCAGAGTATGTGGAGAAATCAGAATGAGCTTTCACATTTGTATGGGTTCCAGCATTGAACAATGGTAGCCAGGCTTAAGGTTTAAATGCTGTAACCTTCTGAACCATCTCACCATGCCAGAACAGACACGTTGCCCCTAAATTTAAATCTTTATTATTAGACTATATCTAATGATTTCTCTTTTGGTAATTATCTTTCCTCAGAGCTTTGATAAAAATATCCTACTGTATTCTACCTTCTATTATTTCTGTTAAGCAAATCAGCTGCTAGACAAATTGCTAATTGCCATAAACTTATCTTTATACCTCAAAACAGAATAGTAAGAACAACCAGAACTCTTTCTTACTTAAGAAATTATTAATTTGATATCCTAATGATCTATCCAGCTGAAGTAATTAATCCAGTCCTATGAGAAAAGTTTCCTAGGCTGCTGTCAGATGTTGTCAGCTCTGAAGTTTAATAACAACATTGACACTTAGCTCTTACAGAGAGAATTCAAATCTCACAGCACCACACAAACGTCGTATAATTAAATTTGCAACTCCACAGTGCTGTAAATATGTAAACCATGGAGAAAGTCCCCCAGTGAAAAGCAGGCACATCATTGACTCCACTGAGGAGAAGCAGAGTCACAACTAACTACTCATTCCCGGAAACAAGTTGGGTTACGTATCAGTTCTACTGTTATTTGTTTGAAAATCACAACATGAAACGTGAATATTTTAAAAGAAACTTAAAAGTCATGACTTCTTATTTCAACAAATTCAGAACAAATTTTTATAAAACTGCCATATGTTACTGAACATAATTGATCAAAATATGAATTTGTGGGGGAAATTTGAGGTCATAATAATTGCAATTTTTAATTCAAAAGTATTAAATGCTAAGAAAATAATACACATTAAAGTTTATCACTCAGCAGGGTGAACTTAAGTGTTTACAGCTATGATGCACAAAAAGAACCTGGTGATAATAATTGGGTCCCTTTAGGTACTTGAGGACTTCATAAAGTACCACCAAATGTGATTGACCCATCAAATTGAATGATTCTCAAATGCCTTACATTACAGAATGTAAGAGAATGATGTTTATCAAAAAATTCTAGATTTGGTTTTTTACCTCTTTCTCAAAAATGTTGACATTTATAAGTGAGTCTGAAAATCCCTATAAACACCGTACCTGATCTTATCTATAGAGAATTTATAAAGCTTCAAAACATTTAAAATGAGTGGATTTATTTTGACGTAGCCTTCTTTGAACACCTGCAAAATCACAGCCTTAATTGGGATACAGCTGTTGCAGACTGTGGTGATGATAGTGTCGATGTTGACTGATTGGCCGATTTTGTTTGATAGTACATTGACCTTTCTTCTTTTTCCTCGAAATTGTACCTTTTGTAGGCAAAGGTTTAAATGATTAAAGACCTAAAATGGAGTGTCACTTTGCCACTATCAACAGTAGAAAATGAACTGCTTTCAGTGAATAAACATTGCCAGACACCTGGGTATGGCTTCTTCCACTTCAGAGAAAGAATATTGATCTCAGAAACCAATTTGCTCAATGGTTCAGCAGTCACAAAAGTAAATGTTTTAAACTGATGAGGCATACATGCTAGTAAAAATGTCAAGGCAGCAGGAACAATTAGGTTTGCTCTAAAGTGTTCATGAAGAAACCACACTTCATCGTATGAGTGTTAAATAAATGTAGAATCTGGAGTTATTTTCCCATATAAGGTCAGCAAGGATTTTTCTATAATTTCAGGTTATACTTTGATATCTAAAACAAGCATATTTTAAAGTTTCCTCTTAGCGCTTGGAGCTGTACTCCTACAGAAGAGCAGAATATAATTATGATTAGCATTTCTGCCACTGTATGTGGAATCATTTCTCAATTACCACCAAAGATCAATGTCTCAAAGAATGTCTGGTCTTAACTCACTGAGATCCGCCTGCCTCTGCTTCCAATTGCTGGGATTAAAAGTGTGTGCTACCACGACCTGGCTTAGCTTCTTTCTTGAAAGCTAGCTGACAGAAATTTCTGAAGGGAATAGAAAATTCAATTGGAAGACAGATAATTAAGAAGCATGTCACATATTGATGTGCTTGAACAGATATAAATAAAAATTTACTAATAATAGCCTTAAGGAGGAATGTAAAAATAGGTGTGATGATCACTCAAATTATTCTTTAGTTCTTCTATATAAATAATATAGTAGTGTATTATAGATACCATTTCCTAAAAACAAGACAAATAAAAACCTGCTAGCAAAAGTAAAAAAAAAAAATATTTTAAAGGTTAAACTGGAATTGTAATAACTTTGTTACTATGTGACTTTTAAATATTTTTACTATTGTACTTCAAGATACTCAATAATTTGATATTTTCCTCAGAGTATGGTCCAAAATATATAATCCTTGGGAAGTACTACTCTGACTGTTTATTTTGAATGTTGAACTCTAAGAAGAACTGCTTTGGAAGCTTCTAATAAATTTAACTTACTGCTCATACACTAAAAATCCAAATCTTGGCTTTCTATACATATGCATATGTTTAATTGCAATGCACTCTACCTATTAAACATCAACTTCAATGATCTAAAATGATTTCAATCTATTGACATCCTATTATGTACTATATTATTTTCTTTATTTTTGGAGGATGGGAGTTCAAGAAAGGGATTCTTTATATAGCCCTGGCTGTCCTGGAGCTAACTCTGTAGACTAGGCCAGCATACAACTGCGTTTACCTCCCAAGTGCTGGGATGTTTGGCAATATATTTACATACATTATTTTAATGAGTAATCAGCTCTTAGTATGACTAAGGGAATATAAACCTAAGCTTCAGAGATGGTGTAGATGATGTGAATAGACAGGATTTATATACACACACATGCACACACACACACACAGAGAGAGAGAGAGAGAGAGAGAGAGAGAGAGAGAGAGAGAGAGAGAGAAGAGAAGAAAGAGAGAGACTTTTGGAGACAGGGGAGGATAAAGCTGAGATTCCAGGGGTAGTCACACTGTAGTGGGCTGCTGTATATATGCCATTCCATGAAAGCTTTCCTAGGAATGCTTTAATTGCTCATCTATTTTGGATAAAAGAGTTAGAGTAGCCACAAAATTGGATATACTATAACCCTGGCTTCAGGTATGAGAACTGCCTAGCCATTTAACTGCTACATATATGCTTCTGTAAATAGTGCTTGCTGGCTACTAATGTCCGGAGCTGATTTTCTGTATACATCAAAATGCAGTCCTAGCTTTTATATTTTTTTTAACTGGAGGTTAGGACTGCTTTCCACTACTCTGCTTGGCAGAGTATAAAGACTACATTTTGGCTTCCTCATGATTCTGGGGAGTTTTCTATTCAGATACTCCATAACAATACAAGTAAATTTGTTATTCCTCTGGAAAAATAAAATGTTATGCCTTTGATATCTTGAAGCTTTCTATATTTAATATCAATGTATTAGTCAGGGATGGTTGCTCAAATTGTGGCATCTTTTGCAAATAGAATAATATAGTGCTTATATTTGAAATGATACATTTGACATTGAACAAAGTCAATGATATATATGTGGCAGTGTTTTCCTACTTCTGCTTTTCAAACTTCCTAGGATTCTATGTGTTTGCATACTATCATTAGGTTAGCAATTTAAAAATTATATTTTATCACTATAATGGAAGAACAGGATATATTAATGGAAATGAGGGATTACAACTCTCAAAGGAAGAGTAGTTGATTGAAATGAAGAAGAAGAGTCACTTTCTCAGAAAATATGAGGACCTAGAAAAATGACTCAAAGGTTAAGAGCTCTGGTGCTCATTTATAGGACCCCAGTGTAATTTTCAGCACCTAAATGGCCTTTAACAACCCTGTGTTAATTCCAGTTCTAGGACGTCTAATGCCCTCTCTGGCCTCAGTAGGCATTGCACTCACATGTTATACAGACATACATTGAGATAATCCTTATGTACATAAAATAAATAGTAAATAATTAAGTAAATCTATTGTTTTAATCTGTAGAACATAGTCATATAAAATTTGTTGGGTTTGGGATAGAAGCTGAGAAAACTCACTTCAGACACAGAAGCTTAAAACTAAAGGTTTATTTTATGGGCTCAAGGAGGCAGCCAGTTCAGGATCTGAACTGTGTCCCTGATGCGGAGTTGTATCACATATGTAAAGGTGAAAACCGTAATAAGCTCATTCAGGGAGAGTGGATAGTGCAACAGGGTGGTCTGCTCTCACTCAAGTTTTTTTGCTGACAAGAAGTTCTAGCTGACCTTGAAAGTGTGCCCGGCAGTTCAGGGAAGCTGGTCTTGTGATTGGGGAATTTCTGTGAACAACATAGCCACAGAGTTTCTCATCGAAAGTAAGCATAGATTATGGTCAACGTGACCTTGTATAGAGAATCTTTTACATTAGCAATGAGCTGAGATGATATGCTGGTAGTACTGAAATAAAATAGCTATAGTTTCTTTGATGACAAGACAAGTTAACTCCTGACAACACCCAGCCGACCTCAAAGAAGATGATGAGGATCAAAGAGCCTCCTTATGGAGATGGCTTAAAATGTGGCAAGCCAACTACTCGGCAAAATCTCCTCATTCCTGCCGCAAACAGAATTCTGCCTAAAAATGGGCAGCTTAGATGCAGGAAGAGTCAACAGCAGCACTCTTTCAAGACAGGGTGAGCAAGCATTCAATAGTTCCTGCCTTGCAAATAAGTCTGGCAGAGATATTGGCCAGAAGACTAAGGATGAGGCTCCAACATTATAGAGAGTTTTAGGTGATTGTTCAGGCAGTAAACTTTCTCAGTCAATTTGTTCATTTTGGGAGCTGCTAACCTACACTGCTGGTTCACTCAGGAATTTAAGTTTTATTCCTTCTCAAGTCACTGAGGGGAATTGAAGACCAGATGGTTTAGTTTTACAATCAAGTTTAGTTGGTTATGGGATAGGATCTTTTTAGATCAAGATAAAGGAGTTAAGTTATTAGAGTTGAGATAGGACAGATATTTTATTTCATTCAGAAATTTAGACCCAACAAGACAGAAAAGACGTTTACTTCAAGCTTGACAAATACAAATAGCCAAACCAATATGAATGTCACATTTATAGAACTCATGATTGTCACATGGTTCTCCCTGCTGTATGTAGTTTGTTTTATACAAGTGTGATAAAATAAATGTATTTGAAAAGAAAAAAAGAAAAAATAGCTATAGTTTTGATATCCAAAAGGAGCAGACCTAAACAAATTGATATGAGAAAAGAATGGTGATTGGTTCATCAAAAAGCCAAAATTCTTTGTTAGGAAATGATATTGCATCTCTCAGGGTCATTTGCATATATTCATATTCTGTGGCTTTGGATGTAAGATATCATGTAGAAGTGAATTATAAAGGTATCAACTTTATAAAGCACTGATGTGGCATTGCAGAGCCACCAGTTACTTACTAAGAATGCTCTGGTGTTTAGATATTTAAGAGAACTAGACAAATATTAGAAATCAAGGACAGAGTAGAAAACATTTTAGTACAACAATTGATTGAAATGGGATGGAACTAATATCAGTAGTAGCATGTCTGACTTGTGTGTTTGAGCCACGGGGTAACATGTCCAATAACACCACCCAAACAAAGATGATATTTAAGGGGTCAGGATTTGCTGGAGAACCATAAAACTCAGGTGCTATTTAATAACAAGAGTCATGAAAAATGCAAAATATCATTTCTAAATTTCTCTCCATATGAATTTCAATATAGGTGATAATGTGAAAGGTAAGAAAAATAGGAGATCCTTTCTAAATATACAGGAGAACTAAGAGATCAAGCACCAACTGGTGAAATGTAGGCAATAGTTATTATTTGAAAGAACAATAATAATGAAAACCAGTTTTTGCTATCTCATGGAAAGTGGACAATATACTTTTGCTCTCTTACACAGTAGACACATCTGCTAGAATTTTCTTAACTAAAATAGAGGCTCATAGTTTATTTCTTATTCACAAATATGTTAGTTACTTTAATGAAATTAAGCCATCACTTTTGTCCCAGAATATGTTAGTAGTTTATAATTTTAATGAAGTGAATACCAATGTAAACTTTTGATGTACGAAAATGATTTAAAAGGATTTGCAGAGACTTTACACCTTTAATTTATATAAAATCATATCATTAAAACACTTTACTATCTAAGAAGGTATGAGTGCAGATATGAGGTTACAAAAAGATATTTTCTCATCAAGAAAAGTAAAATGGATTTTCAAGGAGGATTTTAAAAAACCCACATTTTCACTATGAAAGAGAAATTAGTAACACACATTTTTCACCGTGAATTTTACAATCTACCAGCATAAAATTACATATCTATCATTGTAAAGGTACTAAATATTGATATTACAGTACATCAAGGTTACAAAATAGAATATATTGTAAGATATGGAGAAATTTTAAAGCCAAAACAATTATGTGTTCTGTTGAGCAAGTGTGGAATATTTTATTAAAAAGTAATGACAATGGAAATTATCATTATTTCTTTAAATAAAATGATATGTTAATAAAAAATAAAAATGTATAATATTTAAGAGAAATTATGACAAGTTAAATTTAATTTTGTGTTCATAATCTGTCCACTATATTTAACTGGAGAGAATTTTAAAACTAATAGCAAGTTACATATGTGTATTCTTTTTTGTTTGTTTGTTTTGTTTTTTGAGACAGAGATTCTCTGGCTGTCCTGGACCTCACTCTATAGACAAGGCTGGCCTGAGACCCACAGAGATCCCCTTCTTCTTCCTCACAAATGCTGGTATTACAGGCATGAGCCACTACCACCAGGCCTTTATGTATATTCTTATCAAATTCGGGAGCATTTGTTTGTCCTTACTCCTAGGTCCTTCTGGTGCATCATTAAATTCGTTATTAGAAATTTCTGATTTCTTAGACATGGGCACAAAGCTATATAATGTTTCCTCTTATAATTGCCTTCATAGATTGTTTTACTATAGATTTTGATATGTAGTGTTTTCATTTTCTTTCAATTAAAGAGATTTTTAATTTTCCTTTTGAGCAAATATTATCCAAGAGTGTGTGTTGACTGTCCATAAATTAGTTTATATTCTGTAATTTCTATTGATGTTGATTCTCATCTTTATTTCATTGTGGTCATTTGTGTGTGTGTTAATATGTGATCATTTTGAAGAAAGTTCCAAAGAACACTCTCCTGAGAATTGTTTGGCCTTTAGCTGGAAAGTTCTATGGGTGTCTTGTAGGTCTATTTGGTTTATGATGTCACTTAACTCTAGATTTTAGTTTAGTTCAGGCTTGTTGCTTGCTTGGATTTCAAAGTATCTCTTTCACCAGCCTGGTGAATAAGAAAAGTGTTAAATACTATTTATATAAGATCAAAAATAGTATACACTGACTACCTACTTGGCATTCTATAAAAAGCCACTATTGTAAATTATTTTAATTGATCAGTTCTACCTCTGGCCACGTATGCCATAGTTAGCACTTCCACCTATATAAAGGAATTTTAATCCAGCAACATGGCTATTCTGACAAGGGATCACATCCAAAATCCTAGGTCAGTAAGATCTAACAAGAATATAGACACACCCTTAGTATACCCCTTTAATCCTTCTGGCTGGAATACACAACATTAACCCCGCTGGCTGGAATACAGACACGTCTTTAGTACACACCTTTAATTTCAACCAATGACATCTAACTGAGGGACAGGCAAAGTGACAAATCAGAAAAACATTTGACAGAAAGAGTCAGAGATAGGGTATGCCTAATTCTCAGACAGAGAATCGACAGGAAAGAGAAACTACTTAAGAGTGGTGTAGAGAGAATAGGGAGAAATAGAGTAGATAAAGGATTACAGTAGTGTTCCTGTCGTTAGTACAGCACAGTGTGGTGCAGTTCAGTGTGGTCCAGTGCAGATCAGTCTGTGCAGTTCAAACACAGTTTTTCCAAGTTGCTATTGAGTGTGAAGTTGAGAGAACTTTGAGAGGAGTTTTGAGCCAAAAGAGCTGAGTTGAACAAGCCAGCCAGATTTCAGAAAGAACTAGAAAGTGTGAGTTTTATCAGCAGTAATTCACCAAGACTGAAAGCATGCTAGACCTGAGTTATCAGATGGAGGCTAGAAACTGAGTCCTTTAAGGTCCTGGCTTGCAGAAGATTAAATGGTTTGGAGTTAGAAGCTTTCCAGCTTAGGCCTAGGGATAGTTAAGAAGGAATGCTCTGGGCTCAGCCCAAGCCAATTATTTAGTAAAACTTAGGTATGGGTCTAATCTCATCCCCTCATTTGAAGAAATAAAAACAACATGTGTGCACCTATTACTTCTTATTTAGCCTACTAAAACTTGAATTTTAAATTTTTCTAAAAACAATTAAATGGAAAAATTATGAACTATCATTTTATTTATTTTAAATTTGTGTGTGTGTGCGTGTGCGTGTGCATGCGTGCATGCACGGGTGTGTTTGTGTGTGTGTTTATGTGTGTGTGTGTGTAGGTAAGAGAACAATGTGTGCTGATCAGTTGTTTGTTTAAAAAATGTGGGTTCTAGGTACACAACTCAGATTATCACCCTTAGCAGCAAATGGCTTTATCTGTTGAGCCATCTCATTGGTCCTGAGAAATGATAAACTGGCTTTATCACATGGTTTTATCTCCTGCTTCATCCTCCCAAACAGTTGGCTTATTGACGTAAACCACCACACCTGGCAGAATGGGTAGTTTTAAATGAAAAATATGAAGGACTAATCAATAACAGAAATGAATATATTTCTTTGCTTTGTGAATACATTTGTGTGTGTTTCTACCTGTGCATGCATAATTTCCTTTTGTTTACTAAACCCTTGTCTCAGATAAACTATATTAATTATATTTCATTTATGCAACAATAACGAAGTTATAGAATATAATCAAACTTGAATACTTTCGAGGAAAAGTATTGTGTATATGAGTGGAAATTCTATCATATTCAATGAGAATATGATTTTTATTATCTTTTCTGGAGATCAGATATCAGA
Organism: Acomys minous; assembly: GCF_964271855.1. Lineage (NCBI taxonomy): Eukaryota > Metazoa > Chordata > Mammalia > Rodentia > Muridae > Acomys > Acomys minous. Next base: position 55,099,542 of record NC_140489.1, read on the forward strand.
AATAAATATGTACATAAGGCATAGTTATGAGGTATGAAAGTGAGTTAGGGAGATGAGGTATGGATGTGAGTTATGGAGACGTAGGGAGGTGTGGTGGTTGTATATGAAGATTAAGGTACTGAGGTAACATATGGAGACTACTTATGGAGGTGAGGTAACATATGGAGACTACTTATGGTGGTGAGGTAACATATGGAGACTACTTATGGAGGTGAGGTAACATATGGAGACTACTTATGGAGGTGAGGTAACATATGGAGACTACTTATGGAGGTGAGGTAACATATGGAGACTACTTATGGAGGTGAGGTAACATATGGAGACTACTTATGGTGGTGAGGTAACATATGGAGACTACTTATGGAGGTGAGGTACAGGGGTGAGGTACAGAAATGAAGTGTGGAGATGAGTTATCGGGGTGAAGTATGGATTCCAGGTTATAAAAAATGAACTCTGAGAATGTCTGTTTACTTATCTAACCTGTAGTGCTAATAATCACTAGAATGCTAGTTTAAGCATTTCTGCAGAGGTAGGTTTTAGATAAGCATGGTGTCTACTGTCATTTGTCCTGTAATGGAAATTGCCTAGATGGCTATGATTTGGATTTTAATGGATTAGATTATTTTTTCAAAGGCCTTAAGAGCATGAGTTCTTCGCGGAAAAAGTCTTGTTCGTGTGCAGTGTCAACTCAGGACCAAGCAACACAATCTTGTTTATGTATCCCCTATAACTACAGATACCAGAGTCTCACTTCATTCTTGCTCTCTCTCATTTTTACTACAATTAAGAAAAAGATTTGCATTCAACTCTTCTTTGGTAGTTCTCAAGATTGTTGAGTAAGGCACCATCCCTGAATCCTATGATATTTAGCATACCTAACATTTTTATGCTCAAGGATGTTACTATTAAATAGCTTAAAATATGATTCTATTTACTAGTAAGAATACAAATAGTAGTTTAGGTGTTTTGTGTATCTGATGATATTTAACATGTGAATATTTTTGGCACGTTGTGGGGTGTGTGTGTGTGTGTGTGTGTGTGTGTGTGTGTGTGTGTGTGTGTGTGTGTGTGATTGCTGCCATGGATACATGTTGCTACAAGTAACATTTGTAGTATTAAGTTTGCACATGACTATTTTGTTTTCTTAAGTGTGTGACTTCATCTGAATCAATTTTTACTCTTTAAATATGTAGTGTAGATCATATTATCTATAGACTGTTTATGTCATAATTGAAATGCCAAATAAATATAAACAAAATGAAAAAATAAGAAAATACTGGATAAAATACTTTTGGTTACACTTGACGTTTCACTACAGTTACTTCCTGTGATAATGAATCATAGTATTCACACTCTAAGTAGTTTTTAAAAATTCTATTGGCACTGGAGAGATTAGGTAAGTATAAGGAAGAGTACTATCCAATATGCTGAAACTTGCATAAATCTTTGTCAAACTGTATTGATCTGAGTTGTGCTGCAGAAGTATTCCTTAATTTTACAGTGCAGGTAGACAGGAAGCTTAATCCAGAAAACATTTCTGCTCGGTATTCACTAAAGCTAAGAAGGAAGTTATATAAAAATTTTGGTTATAATACCAGATATTTGCAACATTAATTATTTAATATTATTAACCTTAACATCATAGTGTACTGAGAGTAAGGGGTTAAGATGATTTTAGGTCTACATAGATGCTTTAAGTTGATAGAGATGGGATGTGATATATATTGATTTACATTCAGAATTTTAGGCTAACTAAAATAGGAAAGATGTTTTCTCTAAAGGTGCCAAGTACAAATAACCAAAACACTACGAATGTAAAATTTATATAATTCCTGATTGTTTTGAGGTTCTTCTTACTATATGTAGTTAATTTTATATATATATATGTGTGTAATAATATAAATGTATATGTAATATATGAAAAATTTAAAAATGAAAAAAAAGAATAGCAATGATTCATATTTCCTATTGTAATCACTAGTTATTTGAAACTTTTCAAAATTATTTAACTAATTGGAAGCCATTTGCCCAGGGAAATATGAAATAATGCTACTTTTTGATATTATGCACACAAAGAGGTCATTTGACTGTCATATGTAATTATTAATTGATTTTGTTCTAATTGACAATTCCTTATTGTTTTCCAAGAAGATGGAATTTTCATTTACCTTATTAATGAAAATATAGCTAGTATTATATAAAAATAACTCTAAAAGGGCAAATTTTGGATTCCTTCACTGACAAGCATAGAACTTATCTATCCAATTTAAGGCAGAGCTTCATTCACTAAAGGAATAAAATGTTATATATTCAAAGAGCTGGGGTGCCGATGCCGCTCCCGTACAGCAGGAAAGACACCAACACCGGGAACTCTTCTTGCAGCAGTTTTTATTCAGGATCCTGGAGTGACCCTGGGAAAAGCTCCCACAGAACCTTTATAGTGAGCCTATCCTATCAGAAATTGTCACTCCTGGTTGGTGCATTCAGATCACACCACCTCACTCCATGCCTTGTCAGATCACACCACCTGACGCTATGACTTGTTTGAATCACGCCACCTCACGCCATGCCTTCAGGCATATGCATAAGGGGCTTGCTCATTGTGCATGAGCATAAGGATTACTCACTGCGCATGCGCAAAAAAAGGGACGCACTGCGCATGCGCAAAAGGTTTTCTCACTGTGCAAGCACAAAAGGGGGCGCATTGCGCTGGGGAAGCAGCAGGGGACACTGCTATCTGTGGCTCTCCACACTGGGGTAGTTTGGTGATCACTATTTTCTTATGTATATTTCACCTCCTAAACTAATAGTAAAATTTTAAATTTGGCACCTACTGTAATACACTTTTAAAGAAATCATGAATGATGAGATGTAGCACAATAGCTTGTAGTGTCTTTTTTTTTCTCCTTTATTAATTTATTCTTGTTATATCTCAATGGTTATCCCATCCCTTGTATCCTCCCATTCTTCCCTCCCTCCCTTTTCCCCTTATTCCCCTCCCATATGACTGTTCCTGAGGGGGATTACCTCCCCCTGTATATGCTCATAGGGGATCAAGTATCTTCTTGGTAACCTGCTGTCCTTCCTCTGAGTGCCACCAGGTCTCCCCCTCCAGGGGACATGGTCAAAGGTGAGGCACCAGAGTATGTGAGAAAGTTATACCCCACTCTCCACTCAACTGTGGAGAGTGTTCTGTCCATTGTCTAGATCTGGGTAGGGGTTTAAGGTTTACCGCCTGTATTGTCCTTGGCTGGTGCCTTAGTTTGAGCAGGACCCCTGAGCCCAAATCTGCCTATCATAATGTTCTACTTGTAGGCTTCTAGGACCCTCTGGATCCTTCTACTTTGCCATTCTCCCATGCTTCTCTCATCTAGAGTCCCACTAGAATGTCCTCCCCTCTGTCTCAGTTTCCTGGTAAGTGAAGGCTTTGGTGGAACATGCCCCTTGGGCTAATATGCAGATATAAGTGAGTATATACCATTTGAGTCTTTCTGCTTCTGGGTTAACTCACTCATTATGATCATTTCTAGCTCAATCCATTTATCCACAAATTTCGAGAATTCCTTGTTTTTAATAGCTGAATAGTATTCCATAGTGTATATGTACCACAGTTTCTTTATCCATTTTTCTATTGAGGGACACTTAGGCTGTTTCCATGTTCTGGCTATGTTGAGAAAGTTGAGGTTCAGTCATTTACTGCCGATCAGTCACAGGAATAATTGGTAACAAATACTGTGGTGCATAGTTACAATTCTTTGAGAGGAAGAATGCAGGAGCAAAGAACATCCAATGATTCTCTTGGCATGATGTTAAAAGGAGTAAGAAAGTAGACAAGGAGAAAGATCAAGTGTCATGGAATAGATCAACAATCCTCAACTATAATAATTATGGTTTTTAAGCAAATAAAATATCACTAAGTATAAGAATATAGCCACAGTCTACTACTAAATTGCATTCTGATTTTGAATAAGCCATTTACTCAATAAAGTCCTAGCATATAACTTTTAAATGAACATTATTTTAGTCTGGCAATATTTTCTTACAGTATTTGAAACACCTAGGTAGTAATGGTGAACACGTTTAAAGTTATTTAGTGCACATGTTCTCCCTGTTAAGTACTTTTTATGTTGTCCAGAATGTAATCACAGAGAAAAATTAAACAAAGCTAATTATTTTCTGCCTTAAAGAACTTTAATATAATTAGTGAAAATTATACACTTAATTCTTCAATGAATTCTGGACTAAAATAGTTACCTTGGATAGGTTATTAATAGTATTAGATAAATAGAGTAGGAAAAGAGTTAAAAGTAAGCATAGCTCATAAATACAAGAAAACCTGAATGTTATTAATAAGTAGTAGCTGTAGAAAGGTCTTGAGATGAAATATTAGCCAATAAAAAGCCTGTAACAATCATGATATATTTAGCTTCATAGTATCAATTTATCAAATGGTTTTCTGTACTGGCTAGTTTCACATGTAAATAACATACAGTTCCTTAGTCAACATTTATTCCAATCCAACACCTACAAACTAAGAAGACAAGACATTAAAAAGTTAGTTCACTTGTTCTCAGACAAAAATTTAGTTTACTATAAAATTGGAACATAACTTCAACTTGTTGAATAGAAGCTGTTTTTAATAACTGCAGATCATATATCCCTTAAGAAATAAACGTCTACATAACCCTTAATATCTCTACACATGGAGCCCATTGAGAGCTGGGAGTGTGGGGATGACTCAGTCCTCAATACTCCCAGTGGGTTCTCAAGTTTCTTTTATGAACATATTCTCTTGTGCTCACTTTTCATTTTCTCAGGTTTTCTTGTTTCCAAGGTACCAAATTTCCTCATGAAAAAAAAAATCAGTGTGGTTCTTTCTAGTTCCAATCATGTCCTTTGCTTCCTTTCCTACTGTTAAAAGTATAAGACAAAGTTTGAAAATCAGTCTCTTTTCATAAAATCAATTAACGTATTCTGAAGAGATAAACTTTAAATTTGTGGGGTCTTAAAATTTGTCTGGGCTCTGAAGGTCGTATTAAGTATTAATAGAGAGACCTTAGTTTAAGTCATTAAAATTATATTGTTAATTTAAACCTCTATAATAGCTTCTAAAATAATCATATTCAAATGCAAAACTTCAATTAATGTGTTAAGAATATGATGTAATCCTTTAAAGAATAAAAACAATGTTCTCTAGCTGAGACAGGTTACAAAATTATATTTTAATTTAATGTTGGCAGTGATTTGTGTCTACAAATACATGGCAGCTAAAACCAGAACCTAATAACACTTGATAAAAGTTGAATAGATCCTTATATGTAAATTATATTCAACATATGTACTAAGGACATGAGAACTATGTTACTTTTTCACTACAATGTACCTTTATAAAGTTTGTCTCATTGATACATTATGCAATAAATTACACTGAACTTTGTATACTTACTTATATTTATTATAAAATCACTCTATATCCAAGCACAAAACCAAAATTCTTTATTTAAGATAATGATTTTTAGCTCACTGACAATAACAATTTAGGAATAACTTTCATTGTTACCATATAAAATTTGGCAAATCTTGGAATAATCATCTTAAAATGTATAATTGTATGAATGTCTGAGACAATATAGCTGCACATTTTCTTGTTCTTTTTTTCTAGACTATGTTATTTGTTTTGTTATGACAGTTTATGTGACAGAAGCAACTTAGGGGAAAAAGAATTGTTTCAAATTATACTTTTAGGGAGTCAGTGTGTCATGTTATGGAAGGCATGGTGTAGAGCTCAGTTCATAGGAGCACTGGTGGTAATGTTCACACCACATTAGGTCAGATAGCAGAAAAGCAGAGTGGGGAAGGCTTTCATGAGGAAAACCCACACAGAACTAAAAGCTCTAAAGTGACTTACTCTCTGCACATTGTCTATTTGTGGGCCTCAGTATTCCCACCTACTATAAAATAAGCTTCTATGACGAGAGTTAAAATATTTCTTAATCAATGGTATAACAATCCATTACAAGATGGCTTCATACTTCTCATCTCGCAGTGTGATAACTGTAGATTCTCTTTTAGAGCCTCTCACTTTTTTAGTGATAGATTGTTTGCTTTAATAGCAGGGTCTGGCCTTTTATTTAAGGCCTTAAATCCAATCAACAAAAAATTTGGTTATTTCCATGACATTTATGCCACTGTGGTACCAGTGTGCGTGTCTTGCCAGGCTGGTTCCTTATTGTAGCTCACAGGGTACACAGCTGGGAAAGAGTTTTATTTTTCTCCTCTCCTAGCATAAACAGCACTTCCAGTGCTGTCAGATCTATCCTATAGGGATTAAGCTTGGAAGTTTCAGCTTAACCCTTCTGTGTTCTATAACTCAAGCGCGTGGATCTTACCATCAACAATTAATGTGCAACCAAGAGATTTGCTAATAGCCTGAAATATTTGAGTTTCTATCAGATCTCACTTTTCAACAACTCTAAAGAATTATCTAATTCCTGACACTGAAATTATTATTGTTGTCACAGCTACTACTGTTAACATTTATTATACAATTTGGACAAGTGTGTTTTATCATATCCAGCACCTTCACCTCACCTGCTCTTTCCACATCATTTCTCCTTTCATATCCACCAACAGGAATTATAAGAAAAGGAGTTAATCAGGACAGGTAGGTAGGAAGGGACCAAGGAAGAGCAGAGGGAGGTGAAAAACCATAATCAGGGTATATTATGTGGGAAAAGAATATATTTTTAACAAAAAAGAAAAAAAAAGAAACTGGAAATTTTAAACTAATAGCTGCTTAAAATAGTCTAAAATTCAATTTTTTATTACTGGTTCACAAAGAAAAATAAGAAATCTTTCTAGTAATATATGCCATCTGCTGAAGATACTGCTGGTAGAAATAAGAATTGTATAATGGGCACACAAAAACTACCAGTGAAGGGCTTTATCTTTGTTTCTTGTTATTTTGATCAACCACAAGACACTGATGGACAAAACTTATTAGGGTAAGCATGCTGTCCCGCAGGCCTCATTAAACTCTCAGGATAAACCTGTGTTATTTGTAGGACACAAAGTCACTTATTTCATGATGATGTTGCTTCTCATTTAAAGGAACCATCCTTTTAACAAATACAGGCCCACAACAGCATCCACTTTCTTCAAATTTCCTTTATATATTCACATGCCATCTATAGTACCACACCTGGCACCTTTTAAAACTAAGCACTGATGCCTCTCTTGAGAAATTTTAACTAAAATATTAAAGGATCCATCATGTATAACACAATTCTATCACAGTTAAAAGGTAGCTCAAGACATACTTTAATTCCAAAGTGTATTTTTGCCTTAGTGATTCCACATTGTACATGGGAATTGCTACGCCCTTTAAGACAGAAATCTCTTTCCTTATAAATAAATATTTGAAATATCTCTGATCACTACTGTCTTACCCAGTCCCTTATTCCCTTCATGCATAAGTTGTTTAACACATCCATGCTGTGGTTACTTAAAGGGGTTTGTGTATTACTAGCTCCCCAAGACAAATTCTCAATTAGCAAGTCATGAAAGAAACAGATCAAAGTTTTAAGGAGCCTGACATTCAATCTTAGAGAACTTCTTTCAGAAATTAATCCAAAACTGCAACATGATACATGTTTAGTATATACTAAACATTTAACATTTAGATTTAATTCTATGGCAAAAACTGCAATATGGAAAAAGGCAGATGAGTGTATAGTTGAAATAGATAAAATATAAGTTTAATTTTTCCTATAGAAGTGAGACTGAAAATACTGTATGTACCAACAACAATATTGTACAGTTCACAAGGGACATGCAAAGAGATCCGTATTATAGATAGATCAGATCTAAGTGATTAGACATAAATGACTAACCTCCCTGAATTTCAGATCTTTTCAGTTTTTGTTTGTTTCCATATTTTATAATGTTTTAGTAATTATTTGAGACTTTTATACAACATATTGTCATCATCCTCTCCAAACTCCTAAAAGATCCACTTCCACCCCAACTACTCACCTTCATCCTATTTCTCCTTCCTCTCCTCTTCCTCCTCCTTCACCTCATTTCTCTCTCTGAATATAATTTTTATTGACAGGCTAAAGTGTGTGGAATGTGGTCAATATATCAGGTGTCACATCACCTAAGAAAATTGAGTCTTCCTTTCTCAGCAGGTACTAAATGCCAACAATTCATCATTAGCTATGTGGACTTGCTCCTGACTCCCCTCATCCATTCTGATAATTAGTCTGGCTACAGCTTGTATGGGTATTGTTTATGCTGTCACAATCACACTGAGTTTATTCACTCCTATGCTCTATTGTGTCCAGATAAAATTGTTTCCTTAAAGTTACCTACCACCACTTTTTCTTATACTTTTCCCACATCATCTGAACCTTGAGAGTAGTCATGTTATATATTTGCCACCTATTCCAAAAGGATGATGTATGCTGGCTGTAAACGTGGTTTTTTTATCCCAAGTATGGGATGGGAAACAGACTTGTGAGAGAACAGGTGAAGCTTATCCACATAGCAGTCTAACCACTTTGTGGGTTGGGGGCCTTGTTTCTTCCAGCTGTAACACAAACTAGTACAGACTCTGAGATGATATATATAACCAAAACACAAAACAGGAGTCTGGGTCTTTTTGGTCTTGGTATGTTTTGCTTGTTCATCGTTCCAATTTGAGATACTCCTAGAGAGGACCACTCCAGTGAAGGCTTCGATCCTCTACGATCCAGCTGCCATTCCAGGTTCCAGCAGGAATTTGGTGCAATTGCTGGTCTGCTGAAATCTTGCCAACTACACAAAAGGTATCACTCCCAGGAACTTAAATCAACAAGGTCTACTTCTCCTGTTCCCATTAACATCTTTTCTCTCCCATCTAGGGTAGGTGCGTCAGAAGAGAGACATAATCCTATAAAGAACACTAAATTAAACAGGAAAAGCTGAAGCCTACAATGATGTTATAATAAGGATTGAGAAATGCACTGTTTTATGAGTGGAACAATAAGTCAAAAAATAGTTAATTCTATATCTACCTAATATAACAACAACAACAACAATAACAAGCAGTAGGTTCTCACTGAGGAGCTAGAATCCATCTAGCCAAGGGTTCTTGGGCTTATTGACAGTGCTAAGTATACGCTGAAGCTCATGGAGTGGGAATTCAATACAAGCAGAAAATGTTTAGTTAGTTCCACAGTATTCATCTTAATACTGCACCAGTGGGCATGATTGGTATGCAAGGTCAATACTGTAGCTCAAAGGGCTCACTACATGAAGTTGGTGATTACTTTTCTCCCCTGAAAACATGAATAGCACTTTCCAGGACTATGAGCATGTCAGTAGCAATAAAACTTCCTGTTGACTAGACTCCATTCTATCACTCAAGTGTGTTGTATCTGCTTTTTTAAAAAATTCACATTACATCCTGGTTGTAGTCCCATCCCTCCTCACCTTTCAGTCCCATCTTTCCTTCCTCTCTATGATCCTGCCCCCAGAAAAGAAGAGCCCTCCACTTCTCTTCCACCCCAGCTCATCAAGTCTCATCAGGACTGAATGTCTTTTCTTCTACTTAGGCATAGCAAAGTCATTTCTGTCAGGGGGAAGTAATTGAACAGCTAGCAAGAGAGTCATGTCAGAGAGAGATTCCCCCTCTCCCACTTCTCCTAATATAGGACCCACATGAAGCCTGACGGGCCAATTGGGTACATCTTTGTAAGGGGCCTAGAGCTAGTCAATGCAAGGTCATTTGTTGGTGCTACAGTCTCAGAGGGCCACTCCGGGCCCTGGTTAGTTGCCTCTGTTGGCCTTCTTGTGAAGCTCCTTTTACCTCCAGATCCCACCCACTACTTTCCTACAAGATCCCCTATGCATTGCCCAATGTTTGGCTGTGCATCTCAGCATCTGTTTTGTGGTCATGTTGGGTGTAGCTTCTCAGAGGACAAGTCTTCTAGGCTCCTGTCTACAAGCATAGCAGAGTATCATTAATAACTTTAGGGATTCGCTCTCTTCCCTTGGGTGGGTCTTGGGTCGGACAAGGCATTGGAAGGACATTCCTTCAATCTCTGTTCTATCTATCTTATCTTTATCCCTGAGTTGAGCATGGGCATCTTTCTGTCTTTTGATATCTTCTTTAATTTCCTTCCTCAGAGACATGAAGGTCTTGTCACACAGGTCCTTCACTTGCTTGCTAGAGTTATATCAAGGAACTTTATATTATTTGAGGCTATTGTGAAGGGTGTAGTTTCCATAATTTCTTTCCTAGACTGTTTCTCATTTGTGTAATGGAGGGCTACTGATTTTTTAAATTATTCTTGTACCCAGCCTCATTTCTGACAGTGTTTATCAGCTGTAGGAGTTCTCTGGTGGAATTCTTGGGGTCGTTTATGTATACTACCATAGCATCTGCAAATACAAAACTTTGACTTCTTCTTTTCTTACTTCTATCTCCTTTATCTCCTTCAGTTGTCTGATTGCTCTATATAGACGTTCAAGTACTATAGAAAAGTTTAAATGAAGTATAGAGTAGGAGGGAAGGGTAGAGAAAGAAAATTTTGGAGTTTGGGGAAGAGAAAATTAATGTTAATGGCCATTGAAAAGGTTTTATTAAAATCTACTACTGCAGAAGCTTCCATAGTGGCTTTCATGGAGAGAGTTTATATTTAACATGTAATGAATATTGGTGTAAAATGGAATATACTGAATGATGAAATACTCATTTCCCTTATAAAATATATAAATGATGCAAGACTTGCGATATTAAAAAATATTTTCTTTGTACAATGAAGAAAATATGAGGGCACATAAAGCACCTCAGACTGCTTAGGCTTTAAGGTGACTTGATGTCTGCACAAACTGTTGTGCCAACCAAAGGCAATGCATGCAGTGAACCTAGACCTCCTGTTCAGATCTAGCCAGTGGACAGCTCATTCTCTACAATTGTGGGGACAGCAATATTGATTCTGACATGAACTCTGGTGCTGCTGATTTGATCACTTCCCCTTGCTGAGGAGGCCCAGAAACACACAGAGGAAAGGAAGGTAGGCAGTCTGGATAATACTTGATATGCTGCGGCCCTATGGTCTGGGAGGAGGTCCCATTAGGGGAGGGTAATAGATAGGGCAGAAGAGGAAGGGAGGATGGGAAAGCAAAGTTATAAGCTAGGGAATAACATTCAAGGTGTAAACTGAATAAATTATGATAATTTTTTAAAAAAGATAACTGAACTGTCCTGCTTAAGGAGAGTATGTGTCGATTCTACAAGTGTCTGAGAGTCAGAGGTCACAGAATGATATGTAGGCATGATAAAAGCAAACAACATTGTAATTATATTTTTAAATGCCAAGCACAGTATGGAATGAAGATTTAGAAATATGATTAATCAAAACATAATGTGAGTACCCCCATGATCATTTTTTAGGTTCTCTAAAGGGGGACAAGCAGATCTGAAGGAACACACTCTTTCTTGGTACCAGATACACACACTCTTTGTGGTACACAGACCTAAACACTATTAGTGGTACCAGGATCTCAGCATCCTTTGGTGGTACAGAGAACTAAACACCCTTTGCAGTACCTAGAAACAGTCTTGTCTTACTTTCTGATCCTTTGCAAACCTATCACAAGAAGCAGAGCCTTCTGGTTCTGGGACTACTTCACTTTGCAATTATAAATGCAACCGAAGATTTTACGCTTCCAGGTCACATAAATAATTAGATGAATAAAGTCTCTAACTCTGCTGCAGACAGCTGCTAAAATTTAGATCTGAAGTTCTATTCCTGGAATAAACACCTTAAAGGCAAATTGATGTCAGATTTTCTTTGCTACAACAAAATATTTGGGATAATAAATTTTAAAACAAGGAAGGTTTTGCTAAGATCCTAGTTTTGTTGGGATATAGACCTAAAGCCATTTTTCGGTCTATTAATGGTGTGACTCAAGAGAGTTAGTAATCATGCGCAGGAACACATGCAGGTAGAAGTCATTCAGCCTTTAATGGCTATCAGTTATAAACAGAGGAAATCAAGAAATCAGGATCTCATCACTCTTTGTCATAACCCCAGTCACCTAACACCTAAGTCCCCATTCTAGACGTACCTAGTTTCCAACATATAGTGTCCTCTGTTGGGGCTGTGTGTGTGTGTGTGTGTGTGTGTGTGTGTGTGTGTGTGTGTGTGTGTGTTGTCATTCAAATCTAAGTAGAGGAACTGTCATTTTATCTGTATGATAATGGCCAGCATGGTATATAATGTGAAGAGCTATGGTATTAGACTTCAATTAGGCTCACCAAATTCCTCAATTATTTTTTTAAATTTTTTATTAATTTGTTTTTGTTACATCTCAATGGTTATTCCATCCCTTGTATCCTCCCATTCTTCCCTCCCTCCTATTTTCCCCTTACTCCCCTCCCCTATGACTGTTCCTGAGAGGGATTTCCTCCCCCTGTATATGCTCATTTTGTGTATACCTATCAGAAAACAAATTGATATTTAAGTTCTGATTAAACTACAAACAATTCCATTGTTAAAAATAGAGCTAGATTATATACTAAAGAAATATCTAGTACAATATATGTGTGTGTGTGTGTGTGTGTGTGTGTGTGTGTGTGTGTGTGTGTGTGTGTGTGTATTGGTTAAATGTAATCAATCAAGATTAAAATGAATTTGTAGCCTGCCAAACATCTATCTCTACCACATTTCTTATGCATATAAAGGAACAGGAACTGGCAGTAAAGACACTGATAATTAAACATTGCATTATGAATCATCTTGAGAGTTTTAACGATTACTGGTTTCACACTTCTCAGGAAATCACTGCATAACTATGAGCTATGTAAAGTCATAATAAAGACCTGCTATTTCTTTGTTCTCTTCTAACTCTGTCATCACAGCAATTAGCTCCCTGGTCCACCCATAATAAAGGAATAGTAAGAAGGCTCTGTTTGAGTTCTGTTCTAGCTAACACCAGTGCTCCCTTAGGGCTGCCACAATGCCTTATCATTCTTCTTGCCTAAATTTGTCTTCATACACATCTTACTCCATATTAATTAGTATTGTATCTTGTTTTTTGTGGGTGGAGTATATGACTCTTTCCATGGTTGTTCTCTTGCACACAAGCGTACTGCCTGTCCTCTTCGTGTAGTTGCACTGTATGCTGGAAACACAAGCATGGTTTCTCTCAATAATACATCTTACCAAAAAAATAAATTCTCTTGGAAAATGTTTCTGTCCTTTCTCATCTCCTCAGAGCATGACCAAAATGTGTTCCTTCTGGAGAAATATCAGGTATATATGACCCTCATTAGAATCCTTATTTTAGCTTTTACTCTTTTGGATTTCTTCCTATATTCCATCTGCTTTTTACCTTTTATATTTACAAAGTAGAATATTATTTGGCTTTTCCAGAAAAGCTGTTATGAGATATCTGTCTCATGTTCTGTCTCTCAGTGCAGTAACATACTGCTGCCATCTTTTTGTGCAGATATCTGCATATTCCTGTGAGAGTCAGAGGTAAAATATTTTTAATATTTTCTGAGAAATCATAAGAAGGTATTGAAAAATCTATTACACACTAAACATAGTCAATTATCAATTAACTTATCTTCCAGAGATCACAGACCCATTTCCTGTCAACCACCTTTAGAAGAGAAACAATGTTGATGATTTTCTTGGCGGTGGGTAAGGAGTGAGATGACTCATCAGAGTTACTACTTGAAGCTATTGTTTAGAAAAGCTCTTGAGATGAGATAAACAGTGCTGTTCCCCAGTGTGCTTTACTCCTACATTTCGGATTCTTTGCTTTTTCAAGCAGCTACTTCTATAATTTTCCAAAAGTTAAGCCACATCTTTTAACCCAGATAGAATTCATAAGTAAATGTTGTAAGGAAATAACTTTCATTTTCCCATCGCCAGCTATTGTATTTATTTAGCTTTCAAAGAGTAATAGCAAAATAGAGTTCTACTTCCCTTACCCCAAATAAAGCTATTAGACCTGAATCACAACATAGTCACACACACAAGGTTCTTCAGAGGATATCAACAAAATGGTGAGCACATGCAGAAATAATACGTGCAAAAAGACAGCCTTTTGTTAGAACCTGCAAAGAAAACAGTGGAAACTTTAAGATCTAGTCATACTGAAAATTATAATTAGTGAGGAGTTTTCTGAGATTGCCTAACACCCCAACCACACACACATATATACACATATATTATGTCCTCAGAATAGACCCTAAAGTTAGTTCAGAGCTTGCTTTGATATTTGCTGTTCATTGTATAAGGTAAAGATGTGTTTACTGGGGGCTGGAGAGAGGGCTCAGAGGTTAAGAGCACTGAATGCCCTTCCAGAGGCCCTGAATTCAATTTCTAGCAACCACATGGTGGCTCACAACCATCTACAATATGATCTGATATCTTCTTCTGGCCTGCCAATGTACATGCAGGCAGAGCACTGTATACAAAATAATAAAATAATTTTTTTAAAAGATGTGTTTACTTAATTTTCAGGGTGGACCTGGAGCAAAAGAAGAGGGAAAAAATGGAAATAAGTGAACAAATATAAAATTTTGAAAGGAAAATAGAGACTTAGGGAGATGGTGCAGCGATTAAGGTTGTGTACCACTCTTTCAGATTGGCATATTTCATATCCCCGCACCACATTCAGAGTTGGAGCTACTTCAGTGGGCTGGGCTCTTCCACATCAATCAAGAGAATGCACCACACACTTATCTACTGGAGACATTTTCTTAACCAAGTTTTCCTCTTCTGAAATAACTATAATTTGTTCCACCTTGACCACAAACTAACCAATGCAAGCTTTAACTTCAGTTACTGTGGTTTCTGAATTCAAATATTCCATGGTTACTGAAGAATTAATTAATTGCCAGTCTTTCTTGAGAAGGTCAGTCTATGCTCTTAGGTGTATACTTTCATTTTCCTAAGCTCCTTGATTTCTATTAATTTAAGTATATGTTGATTGTTTTAATAAACACCAACTCTGCTTCATAGAGAGACTTATCCTGAAATTCTTTTCTGTGATGAACTGTACTATCTTCACCTGAATGGAGCTCTCTACAAAGACATATTTAGGTCAGCAGCCAACTATGTTGCTAGCCTATACCCCTCTGTCACTGAAATAGCCAGTATTTAAGACCTAATTCTTTCTGTCAGTGTCTTTTCACTTATGCCATGAGCCTTGTGCATGAAAGAACCTGGTTCTACAGACATTTGCCTGATGGTATTTTTTTTAAAGATACTTTTAATTATTTAAAAGACACGAAATCTTTCTTCTTGAGAACCTCTTATGCTAAGGCAATAGTAAGTTCTGAGCAGAAAAATAACATAATTACCAAAATCCAGGCATGTTTTAGAAGCTATTAAGTACTCTTCTGCTGAAGAGGCCAGTTAAAAATGGTTTGTAAATGTTAGGTTTCTAATGATATTCAAGAGACAAGAACATTTCTCTTGAGCAAATTTTTATTTATCTAACTAGTAAATTTATGAATAATAATTAATGAAGAGGAAAGCTAACATTTCCTTTAAATTCATAACATACTAATAAATTATAGCATTTATTTTAAGCATAGTCTACTAACAAGTAGGTGTTGTGAGATTCCACTACATTTACATTGGAAAAGCACCATCCAAGCCAATGTTGGGCAAACCTTTCCCTTTGTGACTCTGTCATTTTATCTATTCTTGCTTTATTTTTGAAAGAATCTTCACTCATGCTTCCTTTAGGTAAAGATGGAAACTTGGAGGAGAGCAAATTTTGTGGTTTTCTTAGTAGCTGACATTTGAATATCAATAAATCACAGACTTTGCATCTTTGATATGACTGTAATGCTGGCCACTGGAAGGTCAGTGTGGATATAAGAATATTAAGGAGAATCAAGATAATATAAAGTTTGAAAGAAGCCATCAACATAACACTATTAATTATTTTCATATCACTGAGAATATTGTGCATCAGTGTTTTATTTGAAATATAATATTTTACTGTGAATGTTAAAAATATGAAGTCATTTGTTAATTCAGAGGAAAAATATTAGTATTGAAATAGCTGAATTTTTACATTAAAATTAACTGTAGCCATAGAAAATCTGCTGTCATGTCCACATTAAGCTCATAAAGTTTATATATTTAAAAGATTAGTAAAATCAAGCCATTTATTATATTGAAAAATCTGTGAGTTTGGTGTAGTTAATTCCAAATGTAGTCTTGATTGGATTTAGAAACAACTAGGGCACTAATGAGCACTATTTTGGGGGTGTCTGGTAGAAGTTTTTCAACGTGGAATATCAGGAGGAGGAATCACAACCTTAAATGTGGGAATCTCCAGACTAGGGCTTCGTTCTTGGACTGAATAAAGAACAGAAATAGATCACCAACTGAGTGCCAGCATTTCCCTTTCTTTTTCTTCTGCTCTACCTAGTTTGGGGGAAAAAAATCAACCTTCAAACCCAAATGCATAATAATACTTTCATCTCATAAATTATTTTCTGACAGGTATTTGGTTGTAGAGATAAGAAAATGAACTAATGTAAAAAGTAAAGTATCTGATTAATAAAAATTTACTTAGTAGTCTAAATACTATAGACATATATACGATGAATAGGAAAATATGAATTGAAGGCTTGAATAATCACTCAGCACTATTTTTTAAATCGTTGTTGATCAGTAACAGAAAAAGTCTCAGAACTTAAAAAGAGAGCTCAATATTTATTATCAAAACTAGATGTTTTTGTTTGAAAAACTATGCTACTTATGAACATAATGAAATTACAATATAAAGAAAGAAAAGAAAAATTTACATAGAATGGAAAAAAGCTACAAATACCATTTCAAATTCAGCATGTTTATTGTACTTTTAAACCACACTTTTATTGTCTAACATGTTATTTTTTAAGTTGTTATTTTTCCATCTTTATATCTTGACCATATTCAATAGTGTCAAGTTGTTCATAGCATAATTATCCCTATGTATAAATGTTAGATATATAGATGATTTAGTTTTAACTACTTGAAAACAATTTCATACATTCCTTTCTGCTGGAAATATACGGTTTTGTTTTTTAGTCCTATGGTGATATGCGTTGCCTCTAGTAATAACATAGTATTTTCCATCACCAGATTACAAGTGGACAGATAAACTTATTTAAGTGCACAGGTTGCATGTTTCCTTTCAGAAACTATGAAAGAAATGTGTAAAGTAAGACGTGACTGTATTGCTTTTAGGTTAAACCCTGTTATTGGAAATGCTCTATAAATTCATTTTTTATGTATTCAATAGGTAAATATATTAGCTACTCTCTAATGCTGTGATAACACACCACGACCAAAGTGACTCATGAAAGAAAATGTTTGTTTTGGCTTACAGTACCAAAGGTGTAAGAGTTCATCATGCAAGTTGGGTAAACAGAAGAGTAATATTCAGGCTTGACGGCAGAAGCTGGAAGCTGAGAGATCAGACCTTCATCAGCACACAAGAAACAGAGAAAGTGAACTGAAATTAGGGTGAAGCTGTGAACTCTCAAACTCTACCCCCTGTGATGTCCTTCCTCCAACATGACTTCATCCCCAAACATTACCATCTGGAAACTGAATGTTCAAATGTTTACACCTATGTGGAAGATATCTCTGTTGAAGCAGTACAGTACATCTAGTCTCAAGTACTGTTTGCCTCTCCATAGAAAAATCACTTCTGAATTGTGAAAAAGGGATGCGTAGCCTATAATCCCTGCGGATGAAGACCAGAAAGGATAATTAGCTCTCACAAGTACCAGGGAAAAAATAAAGAGGTATGAAAGCGAGACAAACAGAAATAAAAATGTCCCTAAATCAAGAGATACAGGGAAATTTGAAAAGTTCGGACATCTGATAGCACTGTTTTATAATGTAGATTTAACAAACATTCCTAATTATTCCCTATAGATTTAATTTAATAATTAAAAAATACAAGACCCTGCGATACAGCATAATTTAAATAATCTTACTCATATAATTTAAGTATTATTTAATAATCTTTTATGTCAAGTATTAACATAAATAATGACATTCTATTTAGCTATCTTCAATAAACATTAATTTAATAAATATCTTTTTGTCATTAATGTGGGCTCACTGTTTACAATTATTTATGTGTGTGCTATACTTGGTGGGAGGATGTTTCTTGGTTACCATGTAGTTCCTGGAGACTGAAATTGTCAGGCTTGGAAGCAATTATTTCTAGTCTCTTAAATATTTTTATTGAGTGTCTGTTATTTACAAAAGAAAAATATTCCTAATATTGTAAATTCTGAAATGCAAATGATATTCCGTGTTTATTTTTTAAGATTAAACAAAACACCAAAAAGTACACACTGAAGGAAAGAGCATCTGGTAAAATGATGGCAGTAAAACAGGAGAGCTACAAGTGCATGAATGAAATCAGAGCCTTATGTTGCACAACACTTAGCTGCAAATTTATCAAGGATATCAACCTAATACCAGCTACCCTGAATCTGTTAAAACAGTGGTTGTCAACCTGTAGGTCACCACCCTCCACAGGGGCCATATAGCAGATATCCTGTAGAGCTGATATTTACACTATGATTCCTAATTGTAGCAAAATCACAGTTATGAAGCAGCAACAAAATAATTTTATCCTATATCCAAAATATTTATACATGAGAAACTATACTAAAAGGTCACAGCCTCAGAAAAGTGGAGACCCACTGTGTTATAGGATCTAGCAGCAAGTGTGTTTCAAAATAAAGGCACAGAATAAGATTTCCCAGTCATATCCCAATAGCACAGTCATTAATATCAACATTTTAAAAATGGGCCTCATGAAGCTAAAAGCTTTTATGTAGCCAAGGACACCATCATTCAGCTTGTGGTACATCCCTATAATCCCAGCACTCAGGGAGACAGAGTCATGCACATCTCTGTGAGTTCGAGGCCAGCCTGGCCTTAGGACAACTAAGACTACAGAGAGAAACTTTGTCTTGAAAAAACAAAAATGAGAAAACAAAAAACAAACAAAACTACTTTGAGATTTTGTGTCACCCTACTCAGAATGACAAAGGCTAATATAAAATAAAAAGGCCAATTATAATGTTAGAACTGTATAATATTTGTGAGAAATTATGTCTTCAGAACAAAAGAACCGGACACTAGTGCTGGATCAGACTTGACAGGATTCATTCCTCTCAGTAAGCTGGATGCTGTCAACCTGCACCCTCCTGTTCCAGCCCCAGGCGCCTCAGCTGCTGTTACCCGTAAGATTTGGACAGCTTCCAGGACAGCAGTATAAAGCATCTGATGCCAATTGGTCCAGCAGTTCAGTCTGTCCCACACAGGACTCCTCTTACTAAGCCTGGAATATCTCAACATTTAGAAACTGGACCACAAATGCAATCCCTGGATTGCTTAACCATTTCCCCCATTTTTCGGGAGCGCTTTCTAAGGTATTATTCACTCCAAATCACCCTGCAGAAACCTTAAAAGAACAATGTCCCATTTCCTCTAAGGGGGATTGGGTAGGTTTCTGATTGTTCTCTGGGTCTAAGGAAGCTTGTTTTCATCAGGAGGTGGTTATAAGTTATTGTTGGTCTTAAACAGAGAGAAAACTAGGTTGGACTCAGGGATGTCTCTCTTTTCCTTTATATTTCTCTAGTGGGTAAGGAGATAGGAGCTGAAAAGAAAGTAAGGGAGATAAAGAAATGTAGAGAGGGTATAGAACAAAAGGTAGACAATTGCACCTATTTCTTAATCCAAGGCCTTAATATTTACTCACAAACAAGATTATTTTTAATTCATTGGCATAGAATTTTACATATTGATGCAAATTATGGTCCTGTCAAATAATAGTCTAATGTTATGACAAGAAAATATATCCTAGGTCTAACATATATATAATTGCACAGATATATAAAGTAAAATAGGTAAATAAAGTCTTCAAAAGCCTCAGAGAACTATGAAATATGGCATTTAAAGATGTTTTAATTATCCTAAGGATTCTTTGACAAGACTAGTTAACTTCTGGCAACACCCATCCTACCTCAAAGAAGATGATCAACATCAAAGAACTTCCTTATGTAGTTAGCTTCAAATGTGGCACATCAGCCACTGGGTTAAATGTCCTCATTCCTGCCACAGACAGAATTTTGCCTAAAAATGGGCAAGTTTAGATACAGTCAGAGTCAACAGCCGAACTCTGGCAAGACAGAGTAAGCAAGTCCTCAATAGCTCCTGCCTATCAAATATGTCTGGCAGAGATAATGGGCTAGAAGACTGAAAATGATGCTCCAATGTTATAAGGAGCGTTGGGTGACTATTCAGGCAGTAAATTGTCTCAGTCATTTTTTCATTTTGGAAGCTGATAACCTGCACTTCCAGTTCACTCAGGCAGTTAACTTTTATTCCTTCTCAAGTCTCTGGTGGGGTTGAAGACCAAATAGTTTAGTCTTACAATCAAGTTTAGTTGGTTAGGGGATAATATCTGTTTTTAGATCAAGATAGATGATTTAAGTTAATAGAGATGAAATATGATGCATATTGATTTTTATTCAGAAAATTGGACCCAACAAATTAAGAAGGATGGTTGCTTCAGGCTTGACAAATGCAAATGGCCAAATCACTATGAATGTAACATTCATATAATTCATGATTGTCTCATGGTTCTTCCTCCTGTATATACTTTGTCTTATTCATTTGTAGTAACATAAATGTATATGTTAAAAAGAAACACAATAAAATATTTTTTTTAAATTGCAGCAAATGCTGGTGAAGAATTGTGAAAATGAAAAGGCCTTTACACGTTGGTGTCATGAAAAATTGTGTAGCTACTATGGAAATCAATGTGGAGCTTCCAGATAAAGCTAGAAACATCTACCCATATCACTCTTCGACATATTTCCAGAGGATTTTGTGTCTCATTACAAAAGCTCCTACGCATGCATGTTCACTGATGCTCTCTTCACAATATCGATGAAATGGAAATAGCTTACATGTCTATCACTGAGCAGTGCATAGTGAATATGTGGTATATTTACACAGTGGAATTTATATGGCTATAAAGAAAAATGAAAATGTCAGGTAAGCAGATGGAGTTTTAAGCAATGATTCTGAGTGAGGTTACCTAGACCCCCAAACGAAGTAGTATTTCACCTTTCCTTATATGTGAGATATCAGCTTTGAATCTTTATGTTTTAATTTGGGTAACCATAGAAGCTAGAACAGTGGTAGGAACCATTAATAGGAGCTATTTTTTGAAAAGGAAACAGAGAACAGGAAATATGAAGGGAAACTAGTGAAAAATGCAAAAGGAAGGATTAAGTGGGGTGGGGAAATGGGATGTCAGGGTAAAAGAAGGGGTATGGGGAGGGGCGACTAATATTAAAGACCTTGTAAAGGTTATCAGTCCTAGCCAGCTGTGCTCACTGTAAGCAACAATAATTACTGGCTTGGTGAGATAGACGTACTGGCTCAGTTGTGTTACAAATGTTATGGCAGTAACCAATATCTTCATACTTGGATTTAAGGCCTGTCTTACAGGAGGAAATGCTTGCCTGGTACTCATTTCACCAAGACCCTATGGCTGGAGAACTCATAGCCTCTGGGAAAGCGCCTACTCCTACTCTTCTTCTAAATGAGCATTGTAATAATCCATTACTAGTGGCCTTTCCTTCTACTCATAGATTAATGGATCTGTCTACCCTCATTAGATATACTCTTTTTTTTTTTTTATAATAGATGGTGATCAACACAAAGACCCACAACTTGGCAACATGCATATAGTAAGAAACGACAGAGCATTCAACACTAGATGGGAATACTCCCATTTCCAGTTCTCAGAAACAGGGGACAGAAAGATTCTAAGCATGAACGACAGAAGCACATATGAATTTAAAGCACTTCTGAAAAGACACACAAGACCTGAGCAAGATCAGCCCAGACAAAGCTAAGCCTGGAAGAGAACTCTCCAACATCCCATACTGGCTGAGAAGCTGTTGGTGACTGATGGCCGCTTGGAGAGAAAATATTGGTTTCCTCAAGGTTTTGTCCCCTGAACGTACCCATGGTCCACTAGAGGGTCCATTCACCCATTCACAAATTGGCACCTCTTAGTGCTATCAGTAGATTGGAAAAAAAAAAAAGGGAAAGGGGGTAGAAAAAAAAAGAGTATGAAACTGGGTCAAGGCATTTTTGAGGGGCAGAGGGAGTCACTTGGAGTAGGAAAAAATGGGGAACTGATTTGATCATTACATGCATGTAAGAAATTCTTAAACAGTAAAATTCTGAAAAAGAATTTACACTAAACAAATTTGATTGGAAATACAATTTGAGATTAAACAAAATTAAATTTTATTTTACTTTTATAATGTGACTTTAGTCACTCTTTGTCACTGTGTCAAAATGCCCAAGAAGATTGAATTTGGCTCACAGTTTCAAAACCTGGAATCCATGGCAGCTCCAATGCTGCTGAGCCTCTCATGAGGCTGTTTACTCAGGCAGAACTCCCTGCTGGATCAAAACTAGCTGGGAACCAGTGACTGACAGGCAGGAGGAAGGCAGAGTTCAGATACATCTGAACACTCATATTTCCAGTTATCTACTTTGATAAAACTGGGGCAGTCTACTAATGTCCTAACCAGTATGGATCCATCCATGGATTGATACAGCATGAGCTTAGTGGTGTCACAAATCAGTTACGCATCTTTAGCACTGTTGGTATGGAGCCTAGTTATCAAAACACAAGCCTTTGAAGAATCATTTTATGTTCTCACTACAGCACAGTATGATCAGTCAAAATTCCTTTGAATGAGTAAAATGTTACAAATGAAAATGTTTCTACCAATGATTTCCAAACTTGTGAAAATACCTTAAAACTAAAGTTAGGAGGAATACAAATTTTTGGAATTATATTTAAAACATTGTTGTAGAAATATCAATGAATGTTGCTATATGGTAACCAAACTTCCCTTAACAAGATAGTAATCAGTGTTGACTTAATCTTTACAGATAATATTGCTTGAAGAGCCACATGGATGAGTTACTACGCAGCTGTAAAATATGACTATATAGTTGTACTTTTCATTCACCGTTATTTAGGCTGATATTTCATTGCTTTTCTATTTTTGTAAAATCTGCTTAACCTATTATTTATAAATAGAATACTATTTTGTTACACAGTTGACTTTACACAAACTTTTCATTATATAGTTCCACCGGATGATACTTGCTAAAATAATTAATACTATATGTATTATATCATTAACTTGGAAATAATGCTTTTAACTTTAAAATGCCAGAAGTTCCTCGTCATCACTTTTAAACTTTGGTTCAGTTTCTTTCATACTTTGGCTTCCTTTAACAATAGTACTTATACACCACTAGTAACATATTATATATTATTATATGTGCAATAAATATCTCCTGTGTAAGCTCATGACCCTGAAAAAATAGAAGGTAAATATAAATTTTAAATATAGTTATACTCTTCTGGAAACTTAAACATATCTTAACATAAAATTTAAGGATAATAACACAAGTGTTTAGTTAGTAAATTAGGTATCACCTTAAACTAGGATGCTATTTTAAAATGTATACAACATTTCCAAGAATCAAATGTGAAGAAATTTCTATTTACATTTTATTACTTGAAAAGTTTTTAATGTGTCTAAGCCACAATAATTTAATGTCCGTTGTTGATGGTCATTGCACTAGTATTATCTGAGGAATCTATTTTTATTCTAAATCTAAGTAATTTATTAACTGTCCAAACCTCCGCCTGTTTCTCCTCACCATTTGGTTTTTAATTTACACCTCTCATCACCATTTAAGATGCAGTTTCTATATCATCATCTTGGCACCATGACAGGAGCACGTAGTCATGAAATAAATATTTGTTGAATGAATAAAACAAAATCTGATTTCAGTCAAACCTTAATTATCCCATTTAGTAAATCTTGAAATAACTGTTCAATATTTTATTTTGCATTATTCTGCATTTCTGTTATTTGACCACTACCCTTATGTTGTAATTGCCAAGAAATGTTTTTCCTAAATGCTTAGATGTTTTAAATCCTCTGACAGTCCAGATTCAAGTTCACATTCTTTTTATATTCATTATTGTGTGGTTCCTGAGTAACCTTTATGATTTTATAGACATTCATTTCAATAATTCTAAAACATTTGTGTCTCTTCTCAGCTTAACATGCTGAACACACTAACTTTACCACAAAACTCCTATAAAATGAGCAGCTATGTGCTGGATGATATATCTAAAAATAGCCCCTTCATTTTAATATTCATTAGGACCTCCTCATTTTAATATTCATGAAAAATTCCAACATGCCTTCAAATACCGACATCCATTTATTTTATCCCTTTTCTAACCATGTTCCAGAAATTTAATTATACAGTCTTGTTATTTACTGTTACAGCCACACTCACTTACCATTTGGTGTTCAGCATCACATACTGGCCTATGTCTTTTCAAGATCTGGCAATAACTAGGTAATGTAATTTGCCCTTATTGATGGAGGTGAGCAACCTGATCAGCCTAGGGGCAGAAATCATGCTCCCATACATGAAAACTTATGGCTTTAGGAACAATGTGTCCTCTGAGACACTGGGAAGAACATAAATGTTATTGAATCAGCAGCTGTATACTCTTAACACCTCCTTGCCTGTAATTTTGCTTTCCAAGTTTCAGTTTCCCACAGTCAACTGTAGCATGAAAATAGTAATTGAAAACACCCAGAAGTGAACAATTTACAGATTTTAAACTGTTTTTATGATGTTAACTACAACAATTACTCTTTGATTACTAGGTATAATTGCTAATGTCTCATTTTGACTAATTTTAAATTAAGGTTTACCAGAGGTATGTATAGATACCAAAAACCTAGAGCATCATCTTCAGCGATATCTCTGAGGTCTGTTTCATGCAGGAGGAGAGGCTATTGTACATCCAGTACATCCATTGTAGTAGGATCAGTTCCCTGAGCCACTTATTGTTTTGTCTTCCTCTAGCATTTCTCTATAATATTTGGCATTTTATTTTTTAACAAAAATTTTATCTCATTTCTCATTCTTCTGCAAGCTATCACAGTACCACAGAATCTCTGTTGTCTTTCTTAGGGCTTAAAGTTTTCCAAACTGTAAGAGTATTTGAAATCCATCAACTTGCCCATTTCCAATTCTATGTGCTAATGTCACAGGCCAAATGCATTCAGATCTCCTCTCAGACTTTCTGCCTGCCTTGTGGTCCTCTCTTTCTAGATCTTTCCGCCTGCCTTGTGGTCCTCTCTCTCTAGCTCTTTCCACCTACCTTGTGGTCCTCTCTCTCTAGCTCTTTGGAGCAGGGTCATTATTTTTGTTCTCAAATGTTTCAAAAACCCTGTCTGTCATGATACAGATTAATGCTGATCATTTGCCCAGTGGATAAAAGGGGGTGTGGCCTAAGAGAACACATCAGTATCCTTATAAAAAAGGCATCAGTATCCTTTTTCTTATTGTTCAGCTCTCACATCATAGGAAAGTGCTCATCTTTACAGGCTCATTTTTACAGACTGGAGAGTGAGAGCAACAATCCCAAATAATTCCATTTCCTGTGTCAGAACATTCCACAGGATTTTCAAGCAAGTGTAGGCTAGAGTTGTTAGCTTACCTAGTGGTTAAGAGCACAAAGTGGCTCACACTATGTGATACAATAGTACTAGGCATTCTTATGCCTTCTACAGGTCTCCACAGGCACAGACATACACACTGTGCACAGACAGGCATGCAGACAAAGCACCAAAACACATAAAATTAAGTAGATATATAAAAATGAAAAAGTCCAGGTAAATCATACTTGTAACCCAGCATATGAAGACTAAGGCAGAGGGCTGACAGATTCAATGACATCCTGGGGTATAGAGAAAGATATTGTATCAAACTGAAGTGGAGTGAAGTGTCAACATAAAAACAACACTTTAACCTCAAAGGAAATAAAAGAGACTTTATTATCTAGCCAAATATGAGTGAGCATGATATAAAAGCAAAGATTTAGGTCATTCCAAATTCTACGCTCCAATGTAGAAGCAGTTTGAAGAAGTTATTGAAGTAAAAAAAAAAAAAAACAAAGTAAGTCATAAACAAAGAAGTTTTAAAATTTGTTGACTGAAACATCAGAGAGCAAGGTTATGAGAAAAAGTGAGAATCTGTTATAAACTTCAGTTGCTATTTGACTAATTCTTAGTTTTCTTGTTGGTGCTTTGTTACCTTTATATTTTCAAATTATTTCATCTGATAGTTAAAAAAAAAGTTAGGTCAGACAAAGAAACAGAAAAGGAGTGAGTAAAAGCGGGTGTGTGGGGCTAAAGATAAAGGCCAAGAAAAATTGTAGTTAAAGTCTGGACCCAAGGCATTCCAATTTATGCACAATTACACTTCTAATCAGTCTATGAGCTTTGCAGAAGGTTCAGTCAACAACGTGATTTCTTCCTTAGAACGTCTGCTCATACTTTATGCAAATAATAATGTGGAAATTAAGTAGACCTTTTGGAATGAAAAAGCATAATACATGAAATGAAACATTTCCTTAGACTATATAAACAAGCAGATAAATATCAGAAAAATTAAATAGAAACTAAGAGAATTCTGACACATTAAGAGGGCTAAGAAATTACAGCTGGGAGTGTAGTCTAGTAGCTGACCACTGTAACCCCAAGTACTTGTGAAGTGGAAACTAGCAGTCCAAATGTAAGGCCATCTTAGACTAATAACTGTTTTAGAAGTCAAACTTGAATGCATGAGATCATGTTTCTAAAACCTAAAAGGAAAAAGAGAAGAAAACGCAACATATAAAGAGAAGCCCTACTATATTTTACTTTACCAACTAGATATCCATAGGTTTAAAGAGAGAATGGCCCTATAACTGGCCTAGCAAAAAAAGAAGATATTCTAAAAATACACTAGAAACTCTCACTCTGACTATTACATTATTGAAACAGTGGACCCCAAAGGTATGTGAATTTGCTCAAGGATCTCCTCTGGGAGACGGAAAAGAATCAACTAGCCAGAAGACCTTGAAGAGACTGAAGTCCAAACAATGATGGGCAGGACCACACAGTGCTCCTGAAAATGAGATTACCCCCCCCAGACTTATATGATTGAATATTTAGTCTCCAGTCAGTGGAACTGTTTGGAAAATATTAAGAGGCAAGTCTTTGTTGGAGGAGGTGTGTCACTGTTGGTGGGCTTTGAGGTTTCAGGAGACTATGCCATCCCCCTCCCCCACTTCCTGTTTGTGGTTCCTTTGGTCTGTAACTATATAACCTTGTAACCCTTTGAAACCATAAACCTGATTCAATGTTTTCTTTTCTAAGTGGCATTGGTCCTGCTGCTTTAACACCACAACAGAAAAGTAAATAGGATATTAACTGTGACCAGGACTCCCTGCTCCTTTATTTAAATTATAATCTCACTTGCAGACCCCAGAATAAGACTGACTTGGGGGCAGAACTTTTGTCTTTTTGTACCTCTTTCCGTAATGTCCACATTGGATAAATCATCTTTTCCTACTTTCTATGATTGACTTGGCTATTTTAATTGGTGTTTTGAAGATGGGTGACTAAACAATTTTTTTTGGAGGTAAAGTTTGCCACTAAAGTTAACTAGTCCTCAAACCTTACTCAGTTACCAAACCAGTTTAAAAACAAAAACAAAACACAAATTGCAAAATTGTATCAACACAGACTATAATGTTCTGAAAAAGCTAAGACACACAATTCTGTCTGGATACTGGGTCCCAGCACTATCCAGAATTATTTTCCAAATCTGTTTGACTTGCTTCATTAAATCTCTTGTGTTCCCAAGCTGACTCCTTCCCTGATCGCCCTTGTCAGATGTGCTTGTTCTAGTAATCAACTTATTTTCTACTAAAACATTTCCATAATAAAAGTGTATTCAGCCTGCCACACAATGTCTACTCTGATATCTTTTTTCCAGAAATCCAAATTCCATTAAAACTTTACCACGGTTCTTTCAGTGGCTGCACATGCATAAGCTTCCGATTTAGCTACTTTCCTCTTAAGCCTTCACCAGAGGTTTGACCAGGGCTGTTAGAGACCTTGCCGCTGTACATCATAGAGATTTCTTCCCCACCCCTGGCCATTCTAACTACTTCTGAAATCTCTGATAATTGGTCAATATCCACATCTTGTTTAATTTCTGTCTATTGGCAGAAAAGGTCATGCTTTTCACCGAGTAGTTTTTCTTTTATGTTTCTTTGTCTGTTAATTTATATGCTTTTCCAAAATGGACACCTATTCCTATGGCTTCAGAAAGGGGAGGGGTATATGTATTGTACATGAAATATCTTTCATTTTAAAGTTCCACATTAAGAATTCATATCAGGCTCTATGTGGGAACATGAACAAACTATGCAAGTAGTTCACCTGAGGTTAAAATGCACAACAATACGCCAGATTCACTGACATAGGCCCAGCATAGCTAGTTCCAACATATCAACTACACCATGAATAGAGAAGGGACATTTCCATAACTATTATAAGGAGAAGAATTCTTCTAATTCTTTTGCCCAAAGAATTTCACAGCAGCTTATTGTGTAGTCCATTAAGTCAGCTAATTTGCCTGCTGAGGTTGGCCATGCACAGCCTCCAGTGACTACTCAGCAGTAAGCTCTGTGCTGAATCAATTCAAACCTCCACCTTCGTCAGAAGCATCCAGACATGCCCCCTGTTTCTACTGTTCTGGCTAGGTATTCTGGGAGTGATAAAATCTCAACAATACTTATAATTGTTATCACTATTATGCAACTGGAGATTTTCTTTTTAATGTTCAACTCTAGAAATTTCCCATTGCTTATCAGTTCAACCTTCCCCTCCCTGGCAATGGTTCTTCAAAAAGCATTGTTTCTGATGATTCCTTTTCCCTGCTAGATGGCTGCCATTAGTTAGACCATCTTAAGATTTTTTTAAAAAAAATATTTTTGTTTTAAATTGCCAAATAATGGAGTAGACATAACACTCTGGACATTTCCTGTCACCAAATGAAGTTTACAGTTGGGAATGGGTTATACTCAATTAGAGTAATTGGCCAAAGAGCTCTTGTGGGAACATCCAACCATCCCATAATGCTCCTAAGTCTATAGGCTGTTCTCCACAAGTTTAAGGTAAGCCTCTAATTTTAAAGGCAATGCTAAACAACGTGTTAAACATGGGGAAGCCAAGATAGTACCTGTGTAAAATTCTGCTAGTGTTCTTGTAACAGAAGATACTCTCCACACAACCAACTCTGCTACAAAGCCTTTGAGTTACAGTGGTGTTTTTGTCTGCATGACATTCCAGTCAAATGTGGCACAATTTGTAAAACTAT
The DNA here is from genome assembly GCF_964271855.1 of Acomys minous. Lineage (NCBI taxonomy): Eukaryota > Metazoa > Chordata > Mammalia > Rodentia > Muridae > Acomys > Acomys minous. The sequence continues at coordinate 55,128,932 of NC_140489.1, forward strand.
CAACCAATATACTGACACTGCTTAAGTGTTGAGGAACCTAGGATAAAACCAAATAATATTCTACTAAATGAATATAACAATAAAATGATTCCTAATTCATTCCACTATATTTATATACCCATGACTTGCTCAGTCATCATCAGAGTTGGTTCCTCCTGCAACACAAATACAGAAACCCTCAGCCAGACATTATGCAGAAAATGAGAGACCTTGGAACCTTCAGTCCTGAATAGGATGTCTATATCAAATCCCTTGCCTCTGGATTCAGAAATGCTGTTGAAAAAGAGGCAAAATAAAATAAAAAAGGAAAAGAAACAAATGAAAGAAAAAGAAGAAAGGAAGGAAGGAAAGAAAGAATGAAAGAAAAGAAAGAAAGAAAGAATGAGCTAGAAGGGATGATTCAGAAAACATCTCTAAGCACTACAGGAGGACCCAAACACATTCACAGAGAATGAGGCATCTTGCACAGGCCTGCATCTGTCTGCACCAGATAAGGTCCTAAAAGGAGCAGTGGGCATATGCCCCATCCCTAACACAGAAGCAATCTCATATTGATACCTATTTGAAAATGAAAAATAATTTTTCCAAAGGCGTCTCACTAGAAAAACAACTACTTTTAATGGTAGGCTGCATGCTCAGCGATAGATGGCTAACAGAAACAAACTCTATGGCATCTTTGGACGCTTGTTGTCTCCTGTCCTGCTGATTTTTTGTTTCTTAATTTTATCTTATTTTTTATTTTATTTTACACACACAAATATGTACATAAAATATATATGTACACACACACATACACACACACATATATATATATATATATATATATATATATATATATATACATACATAGAGAGAGAGACAGAGAGAGAGAGAGAGGGAATATATATTCTCTTTTTGACTTGTAGGTTCTTTGAGTATATATGATGTATATGATGGCTTCCAATTTAATGTTTTCATGGTAACCTGAGGGCGTGAATTAGTAGGTCTCTGCATTTATATCTATTTCTTATGCCCTTTCCTAGGCTCTTTCTGTTCTGTTGTTTTGTTTTGTCGTATTCAGGAGTCTGTTAGTTTTGTTTTTTTCTTATTCTATTTTGTTTTATTATTCTCTCTTAGAAGTCTGTTTGCTTTCTAATGAGAGGTAGAAAGGGAGTAAAGTCCAGATGTTAGGGGAGGCAGAGAGGAACTGGAAGGAGAAAAGGGGGTGGAACATAGCCAGGATATATTATATGAGAAAAAAGCCTATTTTCAGTAAAAGGAAAAAAAATTCAGTGAGGGAAAAAGATTTTGAAAACTCCTTTAATTTGATTTTTAAACTATTATTTATTTTTGTGTTTCTTTTTTTCATGCACACAAGATTTTTTGTCACAACCTTGTAATGGTGAGTAGAGCTTGTTGGTTCCAGTAAACCAGTGTATATACAAAAATGTCTATGTTTGCACTATACATTTTCATTTCCTCAAATGCTTTGACTCCCTATGTAATAATATTGATGATGTATATTATATATGATATAAAACAATATATTTATATATATCCATGTGTGTTTTTAAAATAGCATGCTGTCCTAGTGTCCTCTCCAGTCACTATGATAAAACATTTTAGCAAAAGCAACTGTAAGAGAGGGTTAAACAGTTTACAATGCAAGGTTGTAGTACAACACTGAGGAGAGATCAAAGCAATAGCAAACCTGAGTATCTAGACTATTAGCCTAGAACATATAAATGAATGTGTGCATGTATGAAAGATATCCAGCCGCTTTGCTCTATTCTTATACAGCCCAGGACCCAAACCTTGTGTTTGGTGTCACCCACAGTAGGATGCTTCACCTTACCTCATTCAATTAACAACATCAAGACCATAATTGACAGACATGCTCACAGGCCAATTGACTGAGACAATCCTCAAGTGAGACTTTTCTCAGGTAGTCCTAGGGTACATCAAGTTGAATTAAATCTAAGCATCATGCACACACAGAGACACTTATATCTATGATGCATATGAACACATATAATTATATATAAATTTTACTTAATAATATATGTAATCTCCATAATTAATTTGGTTCATATTTTGATAATTTTTGTATACTACACAACATAATAATTATAGAATGCATTGTAAAGATGGTACTCAAGACAAATTTGTATCTTCTAATTTAAGGTTTATATTAAGAGTGAAAGGATCAAGTCAACCTTATCCTGTACCAATTAAGATGGCAATACACTTGTATCTGTTAATTGTGTGAGCCCTTTGCTTATCATTTGCACAATTATTGTCATTTTCTAAAACAGCACCTAAATTATCATATAGGCTGAAACATTCATACACTTCTAACATGTATATCTACTCTAACTAATCTATGGAAGCTAATTTTGAAAACCTGTTATGATATACAGCATCTTAAATTTGAGGCAAAGATATTTTATTTAGCCAGTGTTCACAGAATTACTGGCTTCCTTTGCTTTATACAGTGTCATTTGCTCATTTTAGTACATGAACTCAGGAATTTATTTAGGCTGCAAATCTTGACAATGAAATATTTGAGATGATAATAGAGCAATAAGAATGAAGCAAAGCATAATAATAGACAGAGGTATTGTGCAAAACATCACAAAGCATAACTGAGATTGTGCTGCCTAGTCTTCATAACAAAGCTGTCATTACGGAATTTCACTTTGTAAATTATATAGGAAGAATAATGTGCAGCCATTCTCTAGGATTTGAGGATAATAATTCTAGAGTTAGAGCATATAAAGAGAGTGTGAGGAACAAAATTTAATAAATATCTCCAGAATTTTCCATATGGCTAAAATAAAGAACTGACACCCATCTCTCCTCAAAAGAAATCTAACACATTTCTTATTTACTTTTCACCTGATACATACTCACAAGTATTTATTAAAGAATTCTTTAAATAAAAATATACATGCAGATAACATTCAAAATTGTAAGATTATAAAGTTAAAGCTGGGTAAAGACTGTATTACTCTCACTTTTAATCCAAAATTAAAAAACATTTGTTTTTAATATTTTTTAATTTTAGTGGTAATACCACCAATTCAGTAGTATCTTCGCATCTCTTCTATTATAATTTCCTTTCTGTGACACTAGTTGATCTACTTTCTTCCCCTCACTTCTCCAATTTCTTAACTCTAATTTCAATTTTTAGACTACTTGGCAACTGTTAAAATGAGAAGACACATTTTTATGGAGTAATGTATCAGTAGGCTTCACAAGTCTTACTGTGTGGATGTGGAAATGGCTGCTCTTTCATAGCATGGTGATGCTAACCCTGTGCCAGCCACGCCATCTATTTAATTTTATTCAGTGTTGCATAAGGGATTATTTAAAATAAACCAAAATTGATTATGTAACTTCATGAAATTCTGAAAAACACAACACTGGAATTTGTAATTATACTAATATTGAGAATTAATAATTTTAAATAGACTTTTCTAGGTGTAAATTTTTATATTATCTGCTCACAAGTTCACTCTATCGTTTTAGATTTGACTTATATACCATACCTTGGTATTCACAAACAAAAAACAAAATTAAATTGAAACTCCGCTTGCTGCTCACTAAATATTACTTTTATTATTCTGAAATTACACATAAATATAGTGATATCTTTCTTTGTTATCTCACTTGCTTTTCTGAAGTAAAACTCCTTTATGGAAATAGGGTATACATGTAATAGTTGTATCTTAAGACACATATTAAGGACATAAGTGAAATCTATATTTAGCAAAAGAGTAGGTAGAGTTTTCCAACTGTGTGTTTTATCCAAAACAATAGACATGATGAGAAAATATTGTGACTTAATAGCATTATAAAACTGACTATTTTATAATAGTTATCCACCCATAGATTTTGTGAGTTTTTAATGGCATAGTATTATTTGTATTGCATGAAGAAAGTCTTGGTTGGCCACATTTTAGTGCTGAGATAAAAATAGCTGAAATTTTTTGGGTTTGTTTGTTGTTTGTTTGTTGTTTTGAGACAGGGTTTCTCTGTCTAGACTTGGCTGTCCTGGACTCATTTTGTAGACCAGACTGGCCTCAAATTAATAGAGAATAGGCTGCCTCTGCCTCCCTGAGTGTTGGGAATAAAGATGTGCTCTACCATGTCTGGCTAGATGCCTCACTACCATCTATTTCTTTGGATCATTAGCCTTTAGAAAACTTCAAAGAAAGGTAAAAATCATTTATAAAAACAAAATTTATAACTGAAATGATGGTAAATAATGGCAACTGAGATAATTTTTTTAGTATACATCCCATTGTAAATGTCATATTATCACAAAGAGTATTATACTTTTGATGTGATTGGCCTCATTTATTAAATCTTCAGATTGTTATTTTACAGAAATCACAGTGAGTCGTGACAGTAGTAAAGGAAAACCTGAAAACTATTACAATACCTTGTAAATACCTTGTCAGTCATGGATTAGTTTTGCTTCTGAGTTTCCCTCTTCAGGTATCAACTTTTCCATGGTAAGTCTCAACCATCTTCCAAGTGAATCAGTGAAATAGCTGTGCAACTATACAATATCAATAACAAGGTAGCTTTGTTTCAACCGATTTAATGTTATACGTCTTACAATGGCTCTCTATAGATGCATTGATGATAATCACAAATACCATGGAATTTTCCTAATGGTTAAAAATGGGTGGTGAAAAGATAGGAAGTTCTCACTCATTTCTTTACATTCCCTAAAATATTCTTCTAGCAAACATTGGTAAACCAGATGCTCTTACCCTCTAACAACTGAAGTATTGGCTACACTCATGGTTTTTAAACACAAAGGACAGAAACAAATCTTTCCTTTAATCCTCAGCATTTCAGTCTTCAGCATTCTAAATAAGTACAGTATTTCAAGCACTTAACTATATAGCAACTTTTAGGGCATTGTTCTATCATCTTATGTTTGACTGTGTTTTTCTTTTAATTATTTATTTTCTGTTTTATGTGCATTTGTGTTTTGCCTAAATATGTGTCTCTGTGAGGGTGTTGGATCCCCTAAGATTGGAGATATGGACATCTGTGACCTGCCATGTGGGTGCTTAAAGTAGAATGCATGTCCGTTGGAAGAGCAACTTATGCTATTATCCACTGAGCCATCTCTCTAGCCTCAGACTGTGTCCGTAAAATTTACCAGACAGCTTATTCATCTTAAAGAGTTTTACTCAGTGGAAGAGTAGATGTCTAGAAGGCATGAGTCCATGATCTCAATCCCAAGTATCAAGTAAGATATGAATTTGCAATTAATTACTTTTTTATTCCCAGAGGATAAGTATTTCAAGCCATGCAAGAAATCATATATTACTTAAAACACATCACTCAAGTTTTTTGTATGTAATTAAGTATATTTAATTAGCAAATGTACACAAGCACAATTAGATATATGCATATAAAGGCATTCAAACTTATAAAATATATCTTTATTAGCTTTCAATTTTTAAATACTTCACATTTTAATATTTACGTATATGTATATTATAATATATAAGTTGTAAATATACTACTGCTAAAGGACACATTTATTTTATTTCTCAGGTATTCTGAATTATAGAGTACCCTGACATCTAGCCAAACACAGCTTTGTGCATATTTGTAAGGGTAATTTTGGAGGGGATAAGAGTTAAAATTGATACACTGAGTAAAATCCATTGCTTTCCTTGATGTAGGAGGTTCATCTAATCAGCTGAGTGATAGAGCAGAAATGCTGTCCCTCCTTTTGTAAGGTACATATATTCATGCCAGCTTGCTGATGTTCTGTGAGACTGACTTTCTTTTCCTTGCCCTTGAATGCAAATGAAACTTTGGAAACCTTATATAATCATTAAAATGAAGTGACATGACACAGATATATGGAAGATTTATTTGGGGAGAAAGGAAATGGAAAGGAGTTGGGACTTGAGGGTTGAAAAAGACAATGGGAGACAGAGATGATGGGGGAAGAGAGAGAGAGAGAGAGAGAGAGAGAGAGAGAGAGAGAGAGAGAGAGAGAGAGAGAGAGAGAAGAAGAAGAAGAAGAAGAAGAAGAAGGAGGAGGAGGAGGAGGAGGAGGAGGAGGAGGAGGAGGAAAAGGAAGGGAGACAGGGAGGAAGGGAGAGGGAGGGAGGGAGGGAGGAAGTACTCTTGCACCCTTAGAGAAGGCACAAGAGTAAGAGAGACAAGGTAAGAGAGCTAATGATCACTGATTTGTGCTTTTTTATTCTGGGCCCCTGGTGACAGCAGTAGGTGATGACATCAGAGGTTGCTAAGCAACTTGGAAGCAGGTTTGTGAAGCTGTTTATATGCTAACACTTTGAACTGGCCAACCTTTGCACAACAACTGAAGCCCTGCAGCTGCTATGCATCAAGTATCATGCATCTTGGTATTTTCTAGGCTCTACAATCATACAACTCAGTTTGTTATAATAAACACACACAAGAACGTGTACACACACACACACACACACACACACACACACACACACACACAAGCACATCTATACATTCTATTAGATTGGCCTCTCTGGAAAACCATAGTTGGTTTCAGTTTTTAAACTAGTTTGGCTTTTGCTGTATGGACAATTTAAGTGAATAAGCATATTTTAATTCTTAAATGAGAATTTAAAATTTTTAGGTAAGTACAAATAAACTAAGCTCTATAGTGTAATATACGACACACTTCATTTCACCAAATGAAACCTTCACTCAGATTCTATAGAAAGTGTTATGTGGTTTTCACCAATAAATTGGATATATTTTCAGTAATTATAGCTGGATGTTATAACTACATTGCTTTATATATTGTATTATAATTGTATTCAGGATACACATTTTCAATACTTTAAAATTTTTTCTTTTTTAATATATTTTATTCATTTATTCATATTACATCTCAATTGTTATCCCATCCCTTGTATCCTCCCATTCTTCCCTCCCTCCCCTTTTCCCCTTACTCCTCTCCCCTATGACTGTGACTGAGGAAGACCCCTTCCCCCTGTATATGCTCATAGGGTATCAAGTCTCTCCTTGGTAGCCTGTTATCCTTCCTCTGAGTGCCGCCAGGCCTCCCCATCCAGAGGATATGGTCAAATATGGTGCTTGTCCCATAAAAGTCTTCACTTACAAGGAAAGTGGGACAGAGGAGAAGACTTCCTATTGGGACTCTAGATGAGAGAAGCAAGGGAGAATGGGCAAATTTTAATATTTTTCATTAAACACATTATCATGTATTTCACTTGGTATTACTGGAATATTATGATATATTTGTTTTGTATGAAAAAATTAAATAAAAAAGGCATGGGAAGTTAGTTGATTAGGGGACATTTTGAAAAATTCCAAAATATTAACAAAATATAATGTTGGGGAATTTTCTTATTATTAAAAGATAGAGTTAAAGTGACAACATTTTTGCCTTCATCATCACTTTTTCTAGAAATGAAGATATAAAAATTCAGATGGATCATTTTCACACCAAATCTGTCATCAATATTGTTCAAAAAGTTTTAACATGTTTGTCTTATCATAATTTTGGTGCTTGGACATTTATGTGAAGAACATAATATAATAAGTTATGTGTTCTCTGTAAATACCTTTTTAACACTGAATGTTATCTCTATGAAACTGTGAGGCGAAGATCAGTTCTATTCACTGGAAATGACTACTTCGCTCCACTATGTTAACAAACCAGTGTTTGCTTTACTCAGGTATTTCCTAACCAGCAACAGGGAAGTTGTCATTTACCTTGTATCACTACCCTACTTCTGCAGTGAGCATAATTTGTTATGTTCTCCTAACTGAACCATCTTCTATCTCCCACAGAAAGAGTACTTTGTACTACAATGGTGCATTATGGTACCTATTTCTCAATTCCATCAGGTATTTCCTAATAGCTCTCCAAAATATTGCACTAATTATCACCCCATTACTAGTATGTAAGACTTCATTTTATCCCCAGCCAATGCTTCTTTTAATCAGATAACATTTTTTATAAGTAATGGATGATTGCACTTCATTGCTTTTCTTTTAATTGATGGTACCTGATTACTTGTATTCCAGGTACATTATTTTTTTCTGTTTATTTTCCATTTGTTGTTTTCTTTTCTCTTTGTTTATACCTAAGCTAGTCTATGAATCTGTGTTACCTTTAACTTTTCTCTACAAATTCTATCTTATAATAATTTGGTTTTATTCTTAAATAGGAAACCAGTTCTGAGAATTAAAATATTTATCATGTATTTTAATGGATTTTGTATTCAAAAAGTTAATATTTGTGCTAGCCATATTTAAGAAGTGTTTAACAATTATCTTATATTTATTAATGCTAAAGTAATATTCTTCATACTCACTTTAAGTCCTTAATTATTGTGAAGACATTTTGATAAATTAAGAAATATTTATTTAATCATGATTCATTTTCACAATTTTAGAGCTAATTACACTGAAACCATAATGAAAATAATTTTAACTTTAATTATTGTTTTAATGTTTAATTATTCAATTTAAATTATTTATTTACTTTTAGTTCCTTTTATTGAAAATAGATTTTTTTTCTCACATTCTTTATCCTGATTATGGTTTCTACTTTAAGCTCTTCTCTACCTCCTCTTCCATTTGGATTCAATCTGTTTATGTCTCTCATTAGAATTCCAAGATGTCAGTACCCAGTGTGTACCTTGTCTAAGGAGCAGAGAATCAGAGGCTGCAAAACTGCCTGAAGAGAAGGAATTTGGGAAGATCAGAACCAGCTCCCCCACCGTTGTGGCCAGACTTCCCAGGGTATTCCAGAGTCAGAAGCTTCAAGCACCCTGCACTCCTCAGAATACTACAGCAGACAGCAGGTCCCCTAGGGAAAAGAGAATCTGTGCAGTGAAACTAAGTCTGGAGAACTGAGTTGTGTAAGGGTCACAACCCACATTAGATACTATCATGAAAAGAAATGTGGTACACTCAGCCAGCTTTGGGCTTGGATCTCTCTTGTCCCAACCCCTCTGCTTACCAGCTTGGCCCATCCAGGACAGAAAGAACTAACAGGTAAAAGTCAGATGGCACAGGCCAAAACTCTCATTAGCTAATATCCCACAGAAGCTTTTGCGATACCCAGTTTCTGTCTTGGATCTCTCTGCCTACCCTCTGCTTACTGGCCTGTCCCATCAGGGACACAGAGAGCAAACAGGCAGAGTTGTGTTGGAAATGGGCAACAACCCACATTAGTTGACAGCTGCTGAAGCCCTGTGTGTAACCTGAGCAGCTCTTTAAAAAATATATTTTATTAATTTATTCATATTACATCTCAATTGTTATCCCACCCCTTGTATCCTCTCATTCCTCCCTCCCTCCTATTTTCCCCTTACTCCCCTCCCTATGACTGTGACTGAGAGGGAGTCACATACCTCCTCCCCCTGTATATGCTCATAGGGTATCAAGTCTCTTCTTGGTAGCCTGCTTTCCTTCCTCTGAGTGCCACCAGGCCTCCCCATCCAGGGGACATGGTCAAATATGGGGTACCAGAATTAATGTGAAAGTCAGACCCCACTCTCCACTCAACTGTGGAGAATGTCCTGTCCATTGGCTAGATCTGTATAGAGGTTCGAAGTTTATTGCACGTACTGTCCTTGGCTAGTGCCATAGTTTGAGCAGGAATGAGTGAGTTAATGCAGAAGCAGAAAGAGTCAAATGGTATAACCTGAGCAGCTTTGAGCTTAGACCTCTCTCTCTCTCCACCCACTCCGTACCTGCCTGGCCCACCTGAGTCACAATTGAAGACAGTGTCAGAAGATGGAAAGATCTTCCATGCTCATAGATTGGTAGGATTAACATAGTAAAAATGGCCATCGTACCAAAAGCCATGTACAAATTCAATGAAATTCCCATAAAAACGCCAATACAATTCTTTACAGACCTTGAAAGAACAATTTTCAACTTCACAGGGAAAAACAAAATAGTCCGAATAGGTAAGGCAATCCTATACGATAAAAGATCTTTTGGAGGTATCTCAAGTTGTCTCAAGCTGAATTATAGAGCAACAGTAATAAAAACTGCATGGTACTGGCATAGAAACAGACAGGTGAATCCAATTGAATAAAATAAGAGATCTAGAAATAAACCCAAACACCTATGGACACTTGATTTTAGACAAAGTCTAAATACAATGGAAAAAAGACAGGATTTTCAACAAATGGTGTTGGTCTAACTAGATGTCTACTTGTAGAAAATGTAAATAGAGCCTTATTTATCACCCTGCACAAATTTAAAGTTCAAGTGGATTAAAAAATCTCAACATTAAACCAGACACACTAAATCTGTTAGAAGAAAAAAGGGGGAAGAGACTTGAGCTCAGCGGCACGGGAGACAGCTTCCTGAACAGAATGCTAATAGCTCAGAATCTAAGACCAAAAATTAATAAATGGGACCTCATGAAACTGAAAAGCTTCTTTAAAGGCAAAGAACACTGTCAACAGAACAAAATGACAGCCTACAGCTTTGCTCAACTATTTTCATAAAAGTTTTATTCATAATAGCCAGAATCTGGAAACAACCTAGATGTCCCTCAACTGAAAAATGGATAAAGAAACTGTGACCCATTTACACAATGGAATACTACTCAGCTATTAAAGACAAGGAAATCTCGAAAGTTGCTGGCAAGTGGATGGAACTAGAAAAGATCATTGTGAATTAGGTAACCCAGACCCAGAAAGACATGCATTATATATACTTACGTATAAGCTGATATTAGCCAAATAATAAAGGATCACCACATTTCAATAAACAGACCTAAAGAAGCTAAGCAACAAGGGGAACCCTAAGGAGATTGCTTAGTCCTCATTCAGTAGGGCAAATAGACACCAGAAGCAGTTGAAGGGAAGGAACAGGAAGGTAGCCTACTGTAGAGGTCCTCTGAGAGACTCCACCCAGCAAGCGATACAAGCCAATCCTGAGATTCACAGCCAAACTCCAGTGTGAAGCACAAGGAGTCTTATGGAAGAGTCTGCAAATAGAGGGGCCTGGAGAGTTCAGGAGCTCCACAGCAAACCAACAAATCTGTGTGGAGAAGGGGGCCGCTGCCGAGACTAATGCACCAACCAAAACCATGCATGGTTTGGACCTAGACCCTCTGCGCAGATGTAGTATATAGGCAGCATAGTCTCCTTATGGGTCCCATAATACGGGGAGTAAGGATTACTTCTAACATGAACTCTGACCCCCATATGTTGATCAATTCCCCGTGGTGGGGCAGAAGGCCAGACCACAGAGGAAGAGGATACAGGTAGTACAGATGAGACCTGATAGGCTGAGGTCAGATGTTAGGTGAGGAGGGCTTCCCTTTCTAAGGATTAAGGGAGGGAATGAGAGGGTAAAAAGCATGGAGAGTGGGACTGGGATGTTACAAGAGAGAGAACTACAATCAGGATATAGAACAAATAAAACATTTTTAAAAGCTAAGAATAGACATTAGGCAGAGAGACTACATTGGAAGTTTCCCCTGGGTCCTTCCCCTCTAAGACTGGAGAACTACAGGGAAAGAGAGGAGGAAAGGTTGTTGGAGTCAGAGGAGATGGAGGAGAACAGGCAGACACATCCCTCCAAGTCAGCTAAGCAGGACTCACATGCCTCAGAGTGAAACAGCAAGGATGTGGACTGCAAGGGTCTGCACCAGGTCGTCTGAATATCTCTTGCGGCTCTTAGCTTGGTGAGGTGGGAGTGGGTGTTTCTCTGACTATGTTTTCATGCTCTTGTGACTCTTGTTCAGTTTCAATATCAGAGGTTTGGCCTTGTCTTCTATCTTGTCTTGTCCTGTTTGGCTATTGTGTCTTAGAGGTCTGCTCTTTTATGAGGAGGTAGTGGAAAAGGAGTGGATGTGGGGGGAGAGGGGAGATCATGAGGAGCTGAGAAGAATGGAGAGATGAGAATCTGTGGCCAGGATGTACTGCATAATAGAAGAACCTACTTTCAATACCTATATAAAATAAAAATGAGGATAAAACAGGTTTCTAAGTGATGATAATAAAATATTACAAAATAAAATAAGATGAAACAAAACAACCACATCAAAGTTGGGCATGACAGAAGGAAAAGAGCCAAAGGAAGGTTCAGAAAATAGAGACGCTTTCTTTCACCCACTCAGGAATCCCATAAAAATAATAAACTGGAAGCTACAATATATAAGCAGAGGACTTGCTACATGCCTGTGCAGGCCCTGTGTGTTCTGCTTAGTTCTCTGTGTGATCATTTTTAGTTATACCAATTTAGAAGGCATTGTTCTCCTGGTGTCTTCCATCCTTTCTGGCTCTTACACCCCTCTGCCTCTCTTCTGGGGGGTTTCTTTTGCTCTAAGAGGAGGGATTTTATGAAAACATCTCATGTAGAGCTGAGTGTAATATCTCATTCTCCGTGTAGTATCTGCCTGCGAGTCCCTTCTAATGCAGGAGGAAGATTCTCTGATGATGGCCATGCAAGGCAATGATGTATGAGTATAGCAGAATGTCTTTCGGAAATAGTTGTAAATTTTTATTTATTTAAACACTTTACAGACTGATACCAGCCCTTCCCCTCCTCTCCTCCAGCCCCACCTTCTCATTTTTCCTTCCCTTTCAGTCTTCTCAGAGGAGGGGAGGCCCCTAAGGGGTACCAATTCACACTGGCACCTGAGGTCACAGCAGGACAAAGTGTATCTTCTTCCACTGATGCCAGAGAAGACATCCCAGCTAGGCAAAGGGATCCAAAGGCAGTCAACAGTGTCAGGGATAACCTCTCCTTTAATTGTTAGAAGACCCACATAATGACCCTGCTGCACATATGCCACATATGTGTAGACTGCCTAAGTCCAGTCCAAGCAAGTACTTTGGTTGGGGCATTCAGTCTCTGTGAGGCCCCGTTTTGTCCAGGTTAGTTTACTCTGTAGGTATTCTTGTGGTGTTCTTGACTCCTCCAGCTCCCTCAATCCATCCTACCACTCTTCCACTAAACTTCCTGAGCTCTGCCTGTTGTTTGGCTTTAGGTCTCCCATCTGTTTACTTCAGCTGCCGTGTGAAGCCTCTCAGAAAACAGTTATGCTAGGCTCCTGTCTGAAAGGATACCAGAGCGTCTTTAATAGTGACAGGGTTTGACTCTGCCACTGGATGGGTCACAAGTTGACCCAACCATTGGTTTGCCTTTTCCTCAATCTGTGCTCCTTTATCCCTACACTTCTTGTAGGCAAGACAGATTTAGGGGTAAAGGTTGTATAGGTGGATTAGTGTCACCCTCCGTCTACTGGAAGTTCCACTTGGCTACAGGAGGCAACAACTTCAAGCTCCATATGCCCTCCAGTTAGCAATGTCAGATAGCGTCAACTGCATAGACTCCCAGGGCCTCCTCTGTTCCAGAGGTCCACCCCCACGATTTCCATTCTCAATCCGTCCTCCCTCTTCCCTGCTCTCCCCAAACCTGATCTCAGCCTTCTTTACCTCCCCACGCTCTCTCCCACACACCTCCCTCCCTCCATCTACTTCAGATGACTGTTTTACTTCCTCATCTTCATGAGATTCAAGCATCTCGCCTTCAGTCCTTGGATTCTTTGGGTCTATGGATTGTATCATGGTTATCCTTTATGGCTAATTTCCACCTACAAGTGAGTACGTACCATATGTACCTTCCAGGATCTGGGATACCTCCTTCAGGATAATATTTTCTAGTACGCAAGTGCTATGGATGCTACTGAAGACTGAGAGTAATCAACTGTCTCATCCTGCTTTGTACCCTTTGAGCTACCTCACAACCTTTATCACTGATACAATTGTGGTGCAGCTGCAATGAAGGTAATCACCTGTATTCCTATTGGGTTTGAAGCCTACTGTACATGAAGAATTCTCACACGTATTGGACAGTACTGGAAACCTGTCCAATCCTGTGCCTAGGGAAGTCTTAGGCTCTAAGGATGTCTATTGGGTTTGTTTTAAAAACAAGGGTCAAACTACCTTCTAAATATTTATGTTTATTTCCATAGAGTGTCAGTGTTTTTTTTTTTTTATAAAACTGTGTTTGTTTCTCAACTCCTTTATATTTGTATAATAATAAGCTTCACAGAACAATATATGAGCAGTTATCACTCTATTTTTAACCCTCTGAGTGAATTTGCTTTCCTCCTAGCTTACATTCGAGAGACACTGAGATACTTGCATTTTGTAGCTTTCCTGCTCCAGCTCCTCTCTCCTAATGTCTTCTTGGACCTTTCCCTTAGCTGAATGCCTTACTTCCTTTTCTACGCCTCCTTCTGTGGCTGGCAGGAAGTCCAGTCCTATTTTCTCCCCTGCTCAGGATTGGCTGTAAGGTGCTTTATTGGTATATTAGGAGACAATTGGGAAGCACTGTTTGCCCATCCCTGAAACAGAAATCTCTCAGAACAAAGATAGCAACCAGATGGGGGAGATTCAGAAGCAAGCATTAAAATTATAAAATAACTTTATTCCTACAATACAGTAGTACTTTAGTCACCTCAGCCTTGGTCAAAGAAGTTTCTGTTTGTATACAGAGACTAATGATTGGTATATGTGCTAACAAAGTGACTGCTGAGTGTTCACTCAAGTAAGTAATTCCTCACCCATGATCAGATGGGCAGCTCTAAGTACATTATCCTTAGCTACAGACTAAACACAGAAGATATTAAAGTAGGAGTAGATCTTAGGACCAAAAAGGGATTTCGTGTGAGGAGCCGAGTAGTGGTGTATAAGTGGTAGGCGCATTGATCAAAGAAGTTTATATAGATGTGCAAAGCTGTGGCAAAATAAACGCTTAACAATACTTTCCTGCAGTTTTAATACCCTCTCTCGCCCTCTGTCCCCCACTCCCTCCCACTATTTCTCTCTATTCTCAATCTTCTTCCCAAACTCGCACACACACACAATGATGAACCGTGCTCCCTCCTTCCACAGTTCTACTACTTCTGACCACATCTATTTTACTCCTCTCTCTTTAGATTCTGTATTTATTTGTTAAAACATTGACAACTCAGCTATCTACCTTGTGTTTTTATCCTCTATTAACTTCCATAATCACACAGTATGCCCCTGTAATGGAGATCTGAGAAAGCCAGTAATATAAATGGAGAGGTCAAAGGGAAAGTAAAATATTCAAAACAAGAGGTCTACAAATCATTTCACATCACTAACTCCCTGATAACTATAATATATACATAGATTAGGTTAGATTAGATTTTCATTGCCTGTAAATTGAACTGTCTTTGAGATAAGTTCTAGTCCAGGGTTAAATAAATACTCTCACAGTTCTAAAACCCTTACTGACTTTGTTTTTTGAATTTTGATAAATAAGCTGAAATGGAAAATACTAAAATGCATTGTCAATATAATTTCATACTTATACATATAGGTATGATATTATAGATATCTACTGATATTTGTGACACTATAATAGACACTGCTTATACACCATCAATTTAGGGATATAGTTGTATATGAGCTGAGGAAATATTTTACTCATTTTAGTATAGGAGGGGCATGCATTTTAAAATCCTAATATTCCTCCTTTGTGATGATTGAGTGCATGAAAAAATTATATTGCCATTATTCACCAAAGATCTCAGAAATATAATAAATAATTTAAGACCCTTTTAAAAGCTAACAGAGAACTCATTTCATGAGAACTATTTTACAGGCTCATATTAAGATGAATATTTTAACATTTTCATATCTATTTAAGACTAATTTTAAAAAGAAAAACTCAGTGGAGTTTTCTTGATCATTTAAACTTAAAAATTATCTTTCAAATTAAACAGGGAAAGGACATAAGCATGGTGTGTTTTTGTAGGTCTGCAGAAGTGCTTATCACATTAATGTTGAGATATTTTCCACTACATCAATACAGTGGAAGACAAGAACCTCATCTATGTGCCTCTTTATAAAATTGCTTAAGTAATAATTCTACCAGCTTATCACACTATAAACTGTATCCATGCAAGCACATTATAATAATATATGGAAATGTATGTGTATACATACTTTCACATACATATACACCAAAATTCAGACACTTTCCTGTTATCATTAAATATTCATTCAGTTATTTAACAAAGGAATCAAATGTGTATTAAAGTGAGCCCTTTAGCCATCCATGAAAGAAGTGTTTATGTCATTGAGAATACATGACATAGACATCACTCATACTGAACTGAATATTATAATTAAATAATAGAAACCAGACACTGAAAGCATGTATGTATCTATGAAAATGTCATTTACCAGAAGCAGGAAGATTTATCTTACATGCCTCATTTACTCAAAATAAATTACCAAAATAATCAGTTAAATATGACTTCCAACTGACATTCCAGTCTTAAAAAAGAAAACGTAAGAGATTAGGAATATTGACTCAGGCAGCTGGAGAGAGATGGAGCAGTGCTTAAGAGCTCTAAGAACTCTTCCAGGGTACTGTTCAGTTTCCAGCACTCAGGCCTAGTGGCTCTTGCCTGTCCAGAACTCCATCTTCAGGACATCTGCCATGCACTTCTGTTTAGCTTGTGCACAAGCACTCACACCCATACATACATATAACTAAAAATAACTACAATATATCCTAAAAATGTTTATTCTGATCAGAATATATTGAAAATCATACAACTGGGTATGAAAACAATGAAATGTGTGACAATGGGTAACATTTGCTTTGTTGTTGTTTTATTTTTCTACATATTTAGTTTTGATAAATGATCTAATTATATAGATGAGTGTGTCAACACATTTGGGAAAAATGAGTAGTCTTTTGATGCTTATTTGTAGTGTTCTACTATTAGATTAAAAAATTTATTAATTTTAAATTTTATGTTAATTTTAAGTACTGTGCCATTTTTATTCTAATAATTATTGATTATAGAGTTAGAAAAATACATTCTCATTATTACACAAATTAAAAAATTATTTAAATTAATACATGTTATGGTAAATTATAGATTATAACACATTCATGTTTTCAAGGAAGCTATGACCTTTGACATTTTAAAGTAAAGCTTAAAAGAATAAATTATTTCTTCAGTAATTTCTGAAATTGGAGTAATTTATTGACTTCTTAGCAATCAACTCACACTTTACAATAAAAGGATAACCAGAAATGATGAATCTAAAAGGAGTTCAAAAAGTTAAGAAACTTAGATTTTTACTATTATATATCACTGAAAGTAAATGAAATTACTGCCTAAGTCATATATTTATAAATATAAACATGGAAATTATTTTAAAATATATTCTGCAAATATTAAATAATCTGATACTTTGTCTTTTAGCTTACAAGCATTGTTATTAAAGTATCTTCATATATTTTAAAATGGTGACTGAGGCGTGTTTTATTTTAATTTGTATTTCTTATTTTCCACTATATGATAACCTGTATGCAATGCCAGAATAAGTATAAAATTCTCATCAGGGCAAAGTGCTGATCATCTGTAATTCCAGCACTCAGGGAGGCAGAGGCAGATGGATCACTGTGAGGTCAAGGCCAGCCTACTACAAAGCAAGTCTAGGACAGCCAAGGCTACATGGAGAAACTTTGTCTTGAAAAAAAAAAAAACTAACCAAAGAAACGAACAAAAACAAAAACAAAAAACTCCACAAAAACTCAAAAACAAAAAACAAAAATACAACAACGACAAAAAAAAAAAATAAACAAGCAAAAATTCTCATAAAACTAGGTTCACGTGCAGCGAGATAGAGTAAATTGTCGTGAAACTTTTAAAGAACTTCAAGTTAAAAAATATATGTTTGTAATTAGTACATCTGGATGAAAAGTCTTTAATTGTTGGTTGAATATTGAAATGCTAGTTATGATAACCCTAAAAGTGCGAGAGGAATGAGCACGCTGGTGATGGCCGTGCTATTTTAGGCACAACTAGCAATATTTCAAAAAAAATGTTAACGACATAATCCTCAAGCAGTATTCTAAAAGTAGAATATAGTTAATAAAAATACATCAATTATAACAAAATTTCCCTAGCAGTGTAAAAAAAAACTGTGAGATATCATTGTGTAAAGTAATATATCTGCCAACTTCCATAGAGAGTCCAGTTACAATGAAGGGCGTTGATTTTTATAATAATTCCTCCAAAATGTTATCTTTAAAGTTGAATTACAGCATGCTTTATGCACAAATTTTTGTTACTATGTCCCTATTCAAAGTCTGCAAAACGTCATGCTGTGCAAGTGTTCTGAAGAACAGAAAAAGGCGGAAAAGTAGTCCCATTAGCTTGAAGATGATCTCAATCTAATACTCAAAAAATAAAGCAAGTGAAAAAAGATTAGTTATCTTAGTCTCTCAAAAATCTAGTTAAATTTTGATATTGGACAAGCATAAGAGAGACACAAACTGAAACCTGATTCACATAAAAACATAAGAAGTTGTAGGTAAGATTTTCAGAAACTGAAACTCTTAAAAAGTAGATAAAATAAAATAAAACAAATAAAATCAGATATGGAGACTTATAACTTGGACCTTTATGAACCACATTTCCCGTTTTCTTATGAAAAGCAAGGAGAACAACTAAGGCTTGTCATTTTATTGCACAAATTTGAGTTAAAATTATCATTTAACTATCACAAGATATTTGTCTCTATTCCAAGTATATATATGTGTGTGTGTGTGTGTGTGTGTGTGTGTGTGTGTGTGTGTGTGTGTGTATGTATGCATGAAGTAATTGCTATATCTGAACAAAAATGCTCATTTAGATTCAGTAACAATATGTTCTTAAGAGTCTAGTGCCTATTCTGAAATTCCTATCTCAGTAATCCCACAATTAAAATGTAAAGACATAATTGTATTCATAAACTTCAATCAAGGAAATATAAGTGATAAATGTATTCATTTATACTTCGATAGGATTTTATAGTTCCTGAACTCTTCTAGGTTAGTATGTTTGGGTCAATAGACCCAACTTTTAAAATTAGTATGTAAATATAATTTTAAATTAATTTTATACTATATAGAATAGTTTTCATTACCTCCACTCTTCAACTTATACTTGAGAATATATTCATATATATATTGTAGAAATCCCAAAATAAAAATTGAGTGTAGTTGATGAATTATGTCTACAAGGTGAGAAAACTGAAATTGTACCCTGTATACGTTGAACTAAAAATTAGAACTTCTTGACAAAGGTGGCATATGCCTTTAATCCCAGTACTCAAAAGGCAAAGGCAAGTGGGTCTCGGTGACTTTGAAGCCAGCCTGGTCTAGAGAGCTAGTTCCAGGACCTCCAGGCCTCACAAAGAAAGTGTCTTGAAAAACTAATGACTACTATTACTACTACTACTACTACTCATAATAATAATAATAATTGTAACAATAATAATAACCTAATAATATTAACTAAAATTTAGTAATAGATACACTTTTCATATCCATTTCTAGATTCATTACATCTTTAATCTTTGCTTTTTGTTTTGTTTTTTAGACTATAATATAATCACACCATTTACTCCTGTTATTTCTTCACTCCAAAACTTCCCAAATAACTCACTTTCTGGATTTCTTTTTAAATGCATGGCTTTTTTTTTTCTTTAACTTTTGTTGTTGTTGGTAGGGGCATTGGTGTTGGTGGTGTGTGTTTGTGTGTGTGTGTGTGTGTGTGTGTGTGTGTGTGTGTGTGTGTGTGTATTACCAAATTTATAAGCAAAACCTGTTCACTCTGTATGTTACTTGTATGAACATTTTTAAAAATTATTCTTTGGTATTGAATAACAAATTGATGTGCTCTTCTCTGGAGCAGATTATCAAGCTCTGATCATTTCGTAATTGCTCTCAGTTCTTTGTTTAGGAGTGAATACTCATGGCTTTTCCCTGTCCACATTAGCATGTCTGGACATATTATAACCATTCAGTTCATATTGTGTCAGGCATTGTGATGAGACTTTATGGGTGTAGCTTCTGACCTTCTTTTAATACACAAAAAACTCCCTGATCTTATTCTTGTTATGATACTTGTTCTTCAGTGATCCTTGAGACTTGGGTGTAGTAATGTTATTGTATCAGTTTGGATTGGGCTTCATGAGTTTGCATTTTGACTGACTGAGGCTTTCTGTAATGGTCTTCATCTGTTACAAAGAAGAGTTTTCTTGACGTGGGGCGATGACTATGCAGAACACATCAAACCAGGTTTCCACCTGAAAGAGAGGGTGTGAATGGAGAAAGATAAGACAGAGGCATGCAGAGATGAGGCCAAGACAGAAATCTGATCAGGGCCTCCTTTAATCTGAGGGAGTACAGGGTTATATACTGAACACAGATAAGTGTCTTGTTACAGGATCTTGTTACTAAGTCCTCAGGGGGGCTGAAAGAGAGCACAGCCTAAAGAAACCCTACACAGAAGTTCCTTTGTCTTTTCTCAGGTGTAGCAGAGCTCCCAACAGCTTAAGCAACACAAAGGGCTCTTCAAGCAGGTACTGGGTACACAAAGGCTGTCAGAGGGTGGTTTATGCACTCACTGAGTCACAGTGCAGAAATAGGGCTCCTGACACTGGATAATAAAAATGTGATAAAGGTGCAGTATAGAATTTCATTCAGCAACGAAGAAAAGTGAAGTCTAGAAATTGCAAATAAATGGTTGAAACTAGAGAACATCATACTGAGTGAGGTAATCCAGACACAGAAAGACAAATCTCACTTGTTTTTTCTCATCCGTGGTTCCTAGCTCCAAATCTTTGTATGTTAAGTATACAGTACCATAACATGTAGTTATACAGAAACCAGAAAAGTAGGATGGAGCAATTGGAGAAAAATAGAGGAAAAATATCTTCTTAAAAGTGACTGGAAGGGAAAATAGAAGAAATAAAAGCTCTAACTAGGGAAGTGAGGAGAGAAATAGACATAGAGGGAAGGAGGGAGGACGCTAAAATTGCAGCAAGGAAGCCTGGAAACATCATAAGAATTATACTATTACTATTAACTATATATATATAAAATGCCTATAATTCATGTAGTTTGGTGTATGAATATATGGCTTACAGACAGATTTTTCATCCTGGTTGAAAATGCTGGTCCCCAAAAGAGACAAAGACCATCTAACAAAAAACCATAAAACCTTCATGAGAAAGCTTTTAAGTTGTTAAACAGGGTTATTCAGGGAATGCTGGAAGCATTAAAAGATATTATAAGTGTTATTGGTTGCCCCCAATAAATGGATTGTGAGTCTCTATTGCTGAAGATACAACGCCCTTAGTTTTGTACACATAGTCTTCATTTTTTTTAGGACTTTTGTTCATGAGACCAAAATGTGCCATGCAACAGACAAGTTTCTAAAGGAGGAAATAACAAGACCTATGAAACTACAATGCCTATGAAGAACAGCAAGCATAGCATGATAACAACTTGGTGGTAACAAGCAGTTCTCTATTTTATTTAAGAGGGACTCAACAAGTGATAAGTCATGTTTGGTATTGGAAATCCAGCCCACTACCCAGTGTTACTGAAAAGATTCGTTAGGAGAAACCATGTGAATTATTAAATTACATTTTGATTATTTCTTAATTTTTAAATTAAAAAAATGTATACAACATTTTCAAGCAAGAATTTTTAGATTGCATTTGAAGCATTTGCATCTTACAATGTAAACACATTACTATGCAATTTCTACATGTGAGAGTCCCCAATTGTGTAATCTTTCACTGTTATTCCAAATTACTGCAAGAATGTTAGTCACAGGGTTACTGTTACCTTCAGAGAACCCTCATATATTATTCCTAGCAAACTCTCAGAATTCCATATTTCCTTTAGCCATCACATTTCTCCAAAGCTTTCATTCAAGCACAACTCCTTTTCTGTACTTGACTCTCGTCACTTTTAGAGGCTGTAGACAATTGATCTCAGAGCTGCTAATCAGTCTAACTGTGGTTTACAATTTCCCCCTAATCTTACCCAGGGCATGTGTTTCTGGCAGGAACGTCACAATAGGCATGCCATATTCTCATTGCATTCAAGCAGATGGTTCAGTTCCAATCTGTCCTGTACCAATAAAGCTCATTTTGATTGCTTCATTATGGTGAGGCATCCTATGCTTTTTTTGTTTTTGTTATAAAGCTGCTTTGTTTTGCTCCCTTTGTAACCAAGTTCATTGTGTCAAGGCACCATGAAATTATAGTTTGTTCTTTATAAAGTTTTAAGCATTATTTCTGCATAGATTTGTATTCCATGTTATAACATACTAAGATTGTATTACCTAGCTTAGTCTGGATTAACTAAGAGAAGCCTGGTTCTGCCCTTGTCAGGGCAGCAGTTTTCTTTCCAGTAACTCTTTCCAGGAAAAAGAATACACTTCCATTCACTAGGTGTTTCAGCCTCATAGGAAATACTTTTCATAGAGACAAGGTTTATGTAGTTAGAATTGATGTTTAGAGAAGAAAAAAAAAAAACCTCATGCACTTGCAGATGTATTTCTTATGCTTGCATTTTGCTATTGACATTCACCTCAGTGGACAGAGCTATAGGAGTCAATATACATGTAAATCTAAGCATGCTCCTTATTTGTTATTTTAATATAATATCCACATATAATCAGCCTTGCAGTTTCACTTTGGCCCTGTTTTCCTCACACATTGCTTTCTTACCTGAGTCAGCCTCTCTCACCCATAATGCAATTCACCATCCAACAACATACCTCCCTTAAGACACTAGCTTCAAATGGTTTTTCATTCGGGAATTTTAACAGCTATGCAGTCTCATTTTGAGTCAGTTGCCAGTATAAACACATAACCTTCATTGTTCTTGGAGGCTATCTCCACTTCCTATTCCTTTATTAGGAAATATAAAAAATATTTGAGTTATGGCATTTTATTGATTATACACTTATTTCAGGGAAATAGAATCTAATGCAATATGTCAAAGGTAAATATCATTAACTTCCAAAAATAAAGAGGAAGTATGACATATTATAATGGCAATAAGAGTTAATACATTTTGAATGACCATATCTACTTAAGCAATATTGCTCAATTATAATGTTTAGTTATACTACATTTTATCTAAAAGTTTACATCACTAACATATATATGTTTAGATGATATTTGATTTAAATACTTTTTTCATAGATATTCATAAGTATATTGTTGTCCCTGTGTTGCTCAAGAAATAATACTTGCCTTACCTTTGTGGAAAGGAAGTGATTTATAATATAAAAAGTAAGCCATTTGACATTGTAGCAGAAGCCAGAGGAGTTGAACCAGACTAATGAATCACTGCAACGAACATTTGCAAGTAAACCTGTTTGGGCAAAAGCATATGCCCTGTGAGACACACCACAGTTACCATGGTGAGATATGTGTTGTTGTTGTTAATTTTTATTTATTTATTATATATTTTTATTTTCTTTTGATATGGAGGTTGCAAGGGTGGAAGATGAATATGAAGGGGCAGGGAGATGAGTAGGGTTGGGTGCATGATGTAAAATTCACAAGGAATCAATAAAACATTGAAAAAATTAGTCTTTTGTAAATCATGACAATATTCACCTACCAGAAGAAGTATATGGAAAACAATTTAAATGCTTGCCTGTAAATCACCTTTACTCATTGATGTGATGGGCATAAGTAGGTATAGAGTTTCCCCATGAAGTATCTATTTTTTCCACATGAAAACAAAGTGGAAAGCATGACTTAATACTATATGTTAATACTATTTTGCCCTTTCTTTCTTTCTTACTTTCTTTCTTTCTTTCTTTCATTCATTTATTTATTTATTTTTACATTTAATAGCAAATTTTAGCAAAGGGAAAGATAATAAACATCTCATATGTTTTTCTGCTATAAAAGCCTTCTCAAACCAGTTAGGCTTTTGCTTTTGACATTATGGAGGAAATCTGTAGACTCTTGAATTTTATGACCGATGAAACCAGAAGTAGTTTTATTTGCACAAGGTCCTTATGTTAATTTAGCAAGGTAATAGTATTAGGTTCTTCCATAGAGCCTATGATCTGGCTAGATTCAAATTCTTGGCCCCAATAATGGTCCCTGGTATAAGTTTCCATTTGTTGATAGGTTTCCATTTGTTGAGTCTTAAATCTGATTATAAATTTGTTGGCCACCCCCATAACATGTATACCACTATTGCATCAATGGGTCTGTCTTGCCAAGCTTGGCACTGTGATAACTCACAGCATTCACAGCTGGGTAAAAATAGTGATTTTCAATCTACCCTGGTAGGTTGTAAAATATCTTCAAATACTATGAAATCTAAATAGTTTTTAAGCTCCTAATATCATTATAATGTATTTGTCAAGCACATATAAAGTGTCCAAGTGAGTAATAGGTTTATTTTTTTATGTCTTGTAGTTCAAGTTTGTGATGTCACAAGCAGTAGGATTTTACAACATATTGGATAACTAAGATCATTGTCCAAACCCCATAATGTTTGTGGGTGTATGGGACTTCACCTTCCAATAATTCTAAAAAATTACCCATTGCTGTTAGAAACTTTTTTAATTTTTGTATACTGTGGTACCTAGCTGGGAAAGTATGTCCCCATTGCAGGGTAACTCCACTTAAACTCTGCATATATGTCTACGCATATGATTTAGGAAGCTTCTACAGTAGGTTTACATAAGATGATTTCAAAAAGGTTTTAGTATTTGGTAATATTTATCCTCCTTCAATCCTCAACATCACTGAGTTCTTTATTCTTCTCTTTAAAAATTGTACCCCAACGTTCTCCAAAAAATTCCCCATATATATGCATATATAAATATATGAAAAATAATATAAGATTTTCTTTCATTATGGATATTGATTACCTCACTCAATATAATCATTTATAGCCCCATCAATTTATCTTTAAGTTTTTTAATCTTGTTTTTCTTGACTTTAAATGACAAAGAACAGATGTAAATGTTGTTTTATTTTTTCAAAAGGGGGGTGAGATGAGGGCTGTACTCAAGCCTAATGAACACATGGCTTAGGATAAGCCTGGAGACTTCTTTCTCTGTTCTAAATATGCCTAGGCAAGGCTGGAAGCTTTTAGCCTCTGCTAAATCTAATCTTCTGTCACCCTAACTTTGAAGGTGTCAATTTCCAGCCTCCATCTGCTAACTCAGGACAGGAAAATTGCAGCCTTGAAGACTTAATTCTAAATAAACTCACCTTTTCTATGTCTTTTTGAGCTTTTGTTGACTGGTTCACCTCAACTGTTCTGGTACAAACTTCTCTCCAAGTGCCCTGGTTCAAACTTGCTTCTCTTTCAGCTTCTGACTGAATTGTTCTACTTGGTCACAAACTTACTCTGGAAATATGATCTAATCTTCTGGCACCTTCTCATTCTCTGGGATGTCCTCTCTGCAATCTGTCTTAATGAAACTGTCCAGGTAAAACTCACACACACACACACACACACACACACACACACACACACACACACACACATTACTAGTACCACTTCTACTACTACTAATACTCTTCCTCCAGTGGTTCTAAGTCCTCTCTTCCTGGAATATTCTCACAAGAGTTAGGCATATACTATCTCTGACTCATTCTCTTAATTTTTTCTCTGATTTTTCACATTGTCTGTCTCTCAATTTGATGTCACTTTCAAGCATGGCTGGTTCCTTCTATAAACTAATCCTACTTTCATTGATTGAGATTAAAGATGTGTACTAAGTGTGTCTGTATTCCAGAGAGATCCTTCTCTGTGTTGGATTAAAGGTGTGTATTAAAGGTTTATCCATATTCTAGCTGACTCACATAGACCTAGAAGGTCTTTAGATGTAATTTTTTGCAAGAACAGCCATGCTGTTGGATTAAAAGCTGAATATATTCCACTTTGTTAGTGTAGAACATTTTATTATTTATTTATTAGTTAAATAAAGTTTAAGCTATTTCAATTTCTTAGCTATTGTGAATAGAGTAGCACTGAACATCAAAGAACAGGTAACACTAGAGTATAATATAGAATCCTTTGTTGAACCTCCATGCAGCATTCCATAGTAATTTAATGAAATGGCATTTCCACCATTAATAGATAATTGTTTTCTTTTTCCCACAAACACACCAGTGTTTATCATTCTTTGGTTTTGGATTTTTCCCACTTACAATTTTGTAAGACAAAAATTCACAGTTGTATTACTTTGCATTTGCCTGATAAGAAAGGATGCTGAATATTTTTAAACTGTTTCTTAGCCATTTTTATTTTATCTTTTAAATTTTTATTTAGTTCTATCCCTCAATTTTGAATTTTGTTATTCTTTGTAAGGCCACAGTTACCTTGACATACAAAGCACATAAATATTCAACAACAATGATAAGTCCCTTATGAATATACATGCAAAAATACTCAATAATACTTGAAAGTCAAATCCAAGGGTACATCAAAAAGATCATCCACCATGATCAAGTATGTTTCACCCCAAAGGTGCAGGAATGGCACAATATATGAAAATCAATAAATGTACTCCATCATATAAGCAAATTGGAAGAAATAAATACAGGACCATCTCATAAGACGCGAAAAAACACCTTTAACAAAATCTTATACCACTTCTTGATAAAATTATTGGAGATATTCAAGGAACAGGCCTAAATATCAGAAAGTCAGTCAAGAACAACCCTATAGCCAACATTAAATTAAATAGAGATAAATTCAAAACAATTCTACTACAATCAAGAACAAAACAAGGCTGTCCACTTTTCCATATCCATTCAAATATAATTCTTGTACTCTTTAGTAATTAGACAATTTGAGAATATAAAAAATATATAAAAAATAGAGGGCATAAGTCAAAGTGTCATTATTTGCAGCTGGTAGGATGGTACACACCTAAGTTACCCTAAAATTTCCATCAGGTAACTCCTACAGCTGATAAACACTTTTATTAAAGTATCTGGATACAAAATTAATTCACAAACATCAGTAGCCCTCCTATATACAGATGACAAATGGGCTGAGAAAGAAATCAGGGAAACAACAACATTTTCCACAATAGCCTGAAATAGTATACAATATCTTGGGGTAACTCTAAACAAGAAAGGGAAAGAGTTATATAATAAAACCTTTACCTCCTCGAAAAAAGAAATTGAAGAATATATTATAAGATGAAAAGATCTCCTATGCTCATTGAGCATGCGATTATCATAGTAAAACTTGCCATTGTACCAAAAACAATCCACAGATCCACTGCAACCCTCCTAAAAATTCTAACACCATTTATCACCTACTTTAAAAGAACAATTTTCAATTTCATATGGACAAAATTTAAGAAGCCATATCTAAACCAATCCTAAACAATAAAAGAATTGCTGGAGGGCTCATAACTTCAAATTTTAAGCTACACCTTAGAGATACAGAAGAATAAAACTATAGTAATAGCATAATCAAACATTTTGATTAATGGAATCGAACTGAAGTCCCAGATCTAAACTCACACTCTGATGAACACATGACTTGATAAAGAAGTAAAAAGTATGCACTTAAAAAAGACATTCTCGGGCCGGGCATGGTGGCGCACGCCTTTAATCCCAGCACTCGGGAGGCAGAGGCAGGCGGATCGCTGTGAGTTCGAGGCCAGCCTGGTCTACAAAGTGAGTCCAGGACAGTCAAGGCTACACAGAGAGACCCTGTCTCAAACAAAACAAAACAAAACAAAACAAAAAAACAAAAAAAAACAAAAAACAAACAAACAAACAAACAAAAAAGACATTCTCTTCAGCTAATGGTGCTTGTCAAACCAGATGGCTGCATCTAAAAGAATACAAGTAGATCCATTGTTTTCATCTAGCAAAAACTTCAGTGTATCAATGATATAAACCAAAAACATACAACCTATAGGACATTTTGGGAATAATTTTAATCTCGTTGGCACAGGAAAAGACTTTTTGGAACAAAACACAGTTAGAACAAACATTAAGATCAACAACTAGTTAATGTGATTTCATGAAACTGAAAAGCTTCTGTATACCAAAGGACTTCATTGTCTAAACAAATATGCAGCTTACAAAATGGAATGTACAGATTTTTAATCATCTCCACATCTAATATAGGACTAATACCCAACATATGTTAAGAAATCAAGAAACTAAATATCAAGAAACCAAATAATCCAATTAAAAATGGGTATGGGTCTAAACCCAGATTTGTCAATAAAAGAATCTCAATGGCTGAGAAATACTTGAAGAAATGGTCAACATACTTAATCATCAGGGAAATACAATAAAAATATGTGAGATTCCACTTTTTTACCTGACAGAATGACTAAAATCAATACACAAGGAACATCTCATACTGACAAGGACATTGAATAATGGGGAATCTCTTCCATTGCTGGTGGCAGTGAAAACATGTACAGCCAGAAAGGAAATCAGCGGGGCATTTCCTCAGATAGTTGGGAATTTATCTACCACAAAACTCATCTATAATCCTGTTTGTCATATACTCAAAGTGTGTTCCATCCTACGATAAGAACATTTGTTCAACCATGTCATTGATGCTCTGTTCATAAAAACCAAAAATAGGAATTAAGCTAGATATCCCTCAACAGAAGAATAGTAAAAGAAAATGTGGTACATTTACACAATGAAGTATTCCACACCTGATAAAAATGTGACATCACAATATTTGGAGGCAAAGGATGGAAATAGAAAAAAAATCTTATTTGAGTGAGGTGACCCAGAACCATACACTTATAAATATGACATGTATTCAGTTATAAGTGATATTAGCCATAAGCAAATGATAACCAATCTAAAAATACATAGTTCAGAAACATCAGGTATTGAAGAAGGTTCTGAGGCACAGTCATGGATCACAATGGGGAAAAGCATGGGAGGATCAGAAAAGGAGTGGAGATGGAGAAAATATAGGGCGAGACATCTGGAATTGAGTGGCATTTGAGGGAAGAAATAGAAACAGAGTGCAATAGAAGTTATATGAAGGTGGCCCTAATAAGATCTCTTAATAATGGGGATAATGGAGTCCCCTGGCTGTCTCATGTTATAAAATGAGATTTCCAGTAAAAGGACCGAGTTACATTCGGTTGAGTTGTTGGTCTAATGTGTCACATGAAAATCCCAAAACAATCCCAACTGTTACTAAGACAATGGATTGATCCCTGCAAACTAACATCTGGGTTCCATTGCCAAGGATACACCCACACAAGTCATTAAACATAAAGAATCCCAGCAGGTGCCAACTGTAGCCTCCATTCCCGTGTTATAATCTTTGGTGCTCAAACCTCCTTTGCAGGCTGCCAAAAGAGCAATGTCAACACCAACCCAGCCACGGAACTTTGGCACACAATCTGTCCTGCCTGCTAGATGTGCTAGAACAACACAATAGTAGAGCTCTTACAGGAATAGCCAAGCAATGTCTGATTTGACTTAAAGCCTGCTCCAGTAGACAGAACCCATAGCCTATATTTCTTGATTGACTAAGAACCAGAGACTAGAGAGCACAGAATCCTAGGGTAAAAACCAAATACAACTAGTCTGAAAAGAAACAGTGAATTGATGCCCAGTGACATTCTGCTACACGCATGCATGAGTCCTTTGTTCAGTCATCAACAGAGAAGCTTCCAATGGCAGCAGATAGATACAGAAGCAAAGACTTGTAGACAGACATTAAACAGAGAATCCAAAAGGAGTATCTTCACCAAATCTCTCTACATAGAGCTCAGGAAACACTGCAGCACAGGAGGATGCAGAAAGAGAATAAGAGGCAGAGGGGATGAAGGACACCAGGAGAAGGGAGAAGGACACATCTGAATCAATTAAGCAATGAGCATGTGACTATATAGAGAGACTGAAGCAGCAAGCACAGAGCCTAGATTGCTCTGGACCAGGGCCTCCAGTTACGTATTATAGATGTTAGCTTAATTTTTGTTGTTTGTTTTTTGCTTTTGTTTGTTTGTTTTGTTTTCTGGAGACAGGGATTCTCTGTGTAGCCTTGGTTATCATGAACTCACTTTATAGACTAGTCTGGCTTTGAACTCATAGAGATCTGCCTGTCTCCAAGATTTCTGGGATTACAGGCATGTACCAACTCTCCTGGATCATTTCAAATGTTTTTAATTAGCCACATCATGGCTGCAGTAGTTTGGGTGTGTTGTAAAGTTTCCTCAAGAGTGTAATATGAATGAAAGCTTTAACAGTAAAGATAATAATAAGTAAAAATATCCAACAAATCTATGAGGAAAATTTCAACATGTATTACTAGTAAAATGTAAATTAAAACTATAATAATTCTACTTAACAGAAGTCATACTGGATGTTATTACAAAAACAAACAGTGAATGCTAGAAAGGAGTCCTATGATTGGTGAGGATGGGATGCAAATTATTCAGCTACTACAGAAATGACCATGGAAGTTCTTGAAAAACATAAAAGATAGAACTACCATACCACACAGACTTACCACTCCTGGCTGTCTAACTAAAGGAAGATAACTCAGCATAAACAGAGACATATTTATAGCCATGTTTATTGCAGTAATATGTATAATATACAAGTCAAAAATCAGCCTATGGGTAACTGTGTATGTATATATAAAAGAGTTTTATTCAACCATAAAGGAGAATGATCTATTATTCCTAGGAAAATGCAATTGGCAATGATCATGTTAGAGTATATAAACCAGATTCAGAAAAATATGCTTGCTCACAAATGCACAATATATCCAACAAAAACTCTATTTTTCATTATTTTCATGTGCATTGCATTTATAACTTCAGTTTCTTTCCCTTCCTTCCTCAGATTTAAATATTTTGTGTAATCAATTTTTGTATAGATATATGTTTTTATATGTACTAATTATATATATGTCATACATTCATATATCACATACATATATTAAAAAAGAATAGAATGAGACTATATGGAAAAATATTAGACTAAGAGGAGAAGGGAGAGAAATAGATATATAGGGGTTGAATGTGTTAAAAGTACATGATATGCTTAAATGGAAATATCTTTATGGAACCCATCACTCTGCAACGATATCTGTGTGCTCGCTAGTTTTATGTCAGCTTGACCCAACTGAATTCATTTTAGAGAAAGGAATCTAGAAGTATAAATGTCTCCCCAAAAATTGTCCTGTATGCAATTCTGTATGTTTTTCTTAATTGATAATGATGCGAATGGGCCCAGCTAATGGTGCATAGTGCCACCCATAGGCTGGAGGTTCTGGACACTGTAAGAAAGCAGGCTGAACAAGCCACAAACAGCAGCTCCCAATGCCCTCTGCATTGCTTCTTGCCTCCAGGTCAATGACCTGGTTGAGTTACTGCCAATTTCATATAGTGACAAAATGTAACATGAAATAGTGTGTGTATGGAGCGGGCATTGGACAAAACCCCTTTTCTACCCTAGTTGCTTTTGGTTATAGAGCATTACAACTGCAATTGAAATCTTGACATAATATGTGAATAAAAATCTAGAAACTAATTTATCAATGAGTATTTTTTCAAAAGACAGGGCCCAGAATCAAATCTTCAGGTTCTGAGGGATATGCTCTTAAAATGCAATTTTCATTTGGTCTGTTGAGTTCTCCTAATGTTGTTGCTGCAAACGGCACAAGCTTGGTTCTACCAAACTCACTGCTGTAGGTATGTGATATAACTTTTCCCTCTGCCTGTATCATGTCACCCACTGTCCACCAAGTCCCCTGTCTAGGCCTTCATGACTGAACCAAATGCACATTATACATGGCCATGTCCTGATTGTGAGCACGAGATGATTGATACAGTGGTGTTTCTTTTTCCATTCTATGACTTTTAATCTATTATTTTCTTACTTTGAAATATAAAATAAATTTCTTTTTAAAATGTAAATTTAAGTTTGGATATGGTATTATTATTTACTTATTCCCAATCTGATAGTTTGTACTTTTCACTTTGGGTGCTTAGTACATTTTCATCTAGCCTAATTTTATTTCTGGTTGCACATAGTTAGTCCACCTTCAGTTTCTGTTTTTTAAATTTTTGTTGAAATTCTTCTCTGAGTTTCCTCTTTTAGATTCAAATATTCCCCTTGATTATTTTCTGTATTCTTTTTATTTATATTAGCTTCCATTTTATATGTTCTTTTTGCAGATGAGTTAACACACACACACACATATATATACACACGCACATACAAATCATAGTCTATTTTCAAGTAATACTGTAGTATTTCCATATATTACCAAGCACTTCCAAATGCATACTTCCATTTATAACTTTTCAGACAATGATATCAACTCTGTCTGTATTAATGAACAAACTAAAGACTAAATTCTGTTGGAGAATTTTTGTTCTATTTTGTTTTGTTCTGTTTTGTTCTAGTTTGGTTTCATTTGGATGTTTTCATCTTTGCTTTGCTTGTTTGCAAATTGGAGACAAAAAAATCTTTTCTAACCCTGTCTGGTTTTGAATTCTAAATAGGTGGGGGGGGGGTGTCCTTGAATTTATAATCTCCTGTCTTCTGCCTTTAACTGTGGAATTCTGAGAATACAGGAAAGTGAAAGTGTCTAATTTATGTGGTGTAGGAGGTGGAACACAGGGCTTGTAAATGCTAAGCAAGCATTCTACCATCTAAGCTACATGCCCTGGCTTCTCAAGGTATTTGTTAAAAATTGGTGCGATATTTATCCATCTTAAAATTTCATAGCTTTACATGGTTTTGTGTAGAACTAGACTCCTAATATATACTTTTCTTCACTTTCTAACTGTCCTTCAGTCCTTTGCATCAACTTTCTTTAACCAGTAAATAATGAACTGGGAGTGATTGGAGGAAGGAAAACAGTTATCAGATTAGATTGTATGAAAAAATAGAAAAAGAAATGACAGTAAAAGTGCAATATAAATGGATAAGAAAGGACTTAATTCAGATTATGGACACAAGTTATAAAACATGATAAAATGCCAATTTTTACTTTGTTGTTGTTTGTTCTAATTATGTCATGGACACTTTGTTTTGGGAAGTGAATAGATAGGAAAGTGTGTGTGTGTGTGTGTGTGTGTGTGTGTGTGTGTGTGTGTGTACAGTGTACAATTAAATATTACCAGAGCTTCCAATTACTAGCCTATGGTAACTATATAAAACTTTGCTGAGCTGTATAGAATGTGGTTGTGATTAATTTTGGTGTCTTTAGTGTGTTATTTGTACAGCTTTTTAAAATAAAAAGGTTTATGAACTTAAATATATGTAAAACAATTAAAAGATTGATCTCAACTTCTATATGTATTTACTTTAGAAATAAGTTTTTATAGGTACAATATTCTAAATTATTTTTGTTTCTGTACTTTAAATCTTCTTCACCATCAAGCACAGGTATCTACTTCTTCTGAAAACAATGCTTTTTGAAATTTTTTCAAAACCATACCGTTCTTAAGTTCTCATTCTTGAATGTATCATGCTTTTCTAGGTAATTTTTAAATTTTCTCTTTACCATTATTGACATTTACTTGTTTTGTTATTTGATACATTTGAGGGAACATTAGAGCCTCAGGACTTAGGCTCTGTACCAGCAGCCTCAGGTGCAACTTGTTATGTTGGGTTTTGTGTGTGTGTATGTGTGTGTGTGTGTGTGTGTGTGTGTGTGTGTGTGTGTGTGTGTGTTTGCTGCTATTCTTTTTATCAGTGTTTTAGTGTTCATCTTGCTGTACATTTCTTTGCATGGATTGTGTCTGTGGTTTTTGATTACGTGCGTACAGGGATGAGTCATTTTCTATGTAAATTTAACTACAGTGTAGTCTAACATCATTTAATTAAACACCAAACTAGATATTTTGGGAAGATGTATTGTCACTCTGGTAAAATTCTATAATAAGCTTACTTTAAATAAAAGAGGTGTGGGTAGAGCTCATTTAATCTGCTGAAAATCTTGATTGTGATCCTCCTGAGAGCTAGAAATGCTGCATTAAGACTATATAACTTGCAGTAGTTTTGGCCTATGGTCTATTCTTGTACATGATGGCCCAAAGCAACTACATCATCACTAATATGAGCTGCTAGCTTGTGCAGGTGCCCTAGAAGTGCTGATGTCATCATTCTCAAGAGTTTTGAGTCAATTCTTCTTTATCCCACTGCCCTGTCATTACATGGACAGCTATAGTAATTCTACGTCTGTATCTCCTATGGGTTCTCAGTATTTTTGGTGAAAACTCTCTAACATAAATAAACATGTAGATCGCAAATTTGTAAAAACTACATAAATGTCTAAATCTGGTTCATTTTAGTTTGGCACTTCTTATTTTTCTCCTCGCTGAGGACTTCATTTATACATATTTAGGGTGTGTGAAACTGTACCACAGTTTTATCATGTTTTGTCATATATTTTTAATAATCATTTTATATGGCTGAACCATCCTAATTTTTTGTACTCAAGTTTATGTTAACAAACTGAGTGTCTGTTCTGTTCTTGGTCTTATTGAATAAGGTTTTTGATTGTTTTCTGTTGTTATTTCATAAGCTGTATTTCATCTTAGGAGGGTAAACTGATTCTCTGTTACCATATTCCTGCCTCCATCTATTCTGCCCAACCTGTCCATTTGTTACTGTCTAAGGATCTTGAAGGGGTTCATTCTTTCTGCCAGTTAAAGAAGGCAGAAAAAAAACCTTAAGTACAACAGGTAGCATCAGAAAAAAAATATTAAGCAGTTGGTAAAAAGAATTCAAAAAGCAGGCAACAGAGTCCATGTTATAGACAGTACCAGCTCACCTTACTAGGGAACCCACATGAAGATCAAAGTGCCCATGGGTTACATATGTGTAGAAGGCGTAGGTCCAGCCCAAGCATGATCTTTGGTTGGTGGTTCAAGCTTTGTGAGCCCCCATGGGCATAGGTTAATGGGCTCTGTTGGTCCTCTTCTAGTATTCTTGTTGTCTGCTTTTCCATAGTTTCCCCCTAATGGAGCTGCCTTGCCTGGCTTCAGTGGATGAGGCTGAGCTCAGTCCTGATGTGACTTGATGTGCTGGAGTGGGTTCATGGGGGAGATCCCTTTTATGAAGAAAGGGGAGAGGGGGAGTGGGGAGATGGTGGGAGGAATATACAGGGACGAGAGGAGAGAGTGGGCTACAATCAGGATGTAAACTTAATATATAAATTAAAAATAAACAGGCATCAAAAATATTGCTTATTCAGGGAAAGATAATACCTACAGAGGAAATAAAGAAGGGAGGGTGAAAAGGAGGGAAAGAGAGAGATAAAATCAATGTTCAGAGTAGAGGAGGCCTAGGGGTTTCAATGCCCAGTTTCTCCTTGGGGGCTGAGGGATTTAAGGATCCTTAATTTGGCGTTGGTCACTTGGAAAAAAGATAGGGAAAGTGATAGACCCACAACTTTGGGGTAAACATGCCCAATTCTCCCTTGAAATGTTCCACAGGTACAGAGATACTACTGAGAGGAAAAAGCCATCAGATCTTTAAGCCTTTGTCTCTTATCAAGATTATGAGGAAGGTGGAAGTTTGTCATCTTTATTTGTGGCCCTTCCTATCTGTCTGTGTGTACGGGATTGGCTAACTCTTTCAAGTCTTTCACTTTCACATCTATTGCTTAATCTTATATAGATAGAAATTATCTTTAAAGATTTTTATCCCTTTAGACCTTGTCCTCAGGGTCAAATCATGTTATTATTCTATATCAATGTCATCATGATAATTTGATTCCTATGTGGATGGGGAAATTTTACAAGGCCAACCCCTAGATGAAGAATTATAAACTAGTAATAATTTATATGAGAGAGAGTATCATTCTTGTTCATTGTCAAGCCCTATGATAAGTTATTTAATCCCACATAGTCAGCCCTAAACATGTATACATAAGAGCATAACTTGATGAATTCAGCAGTTTATCATATGCATATAATATATAAGTTCATCTCAAATATAAGTAGAAATATTTATGTATGCTCTCATACATATGTCAAATACAAGTCATGTCAAGTCATGGATTGAGAAGGAATGAGGCAAAATAGGAAGAAATGGAGGGGGAAGGAGATTGAAGAAATGAAGTAAATATAGTACTCACATATTAAATTGTCAAAAATAAAGTTAGTGAAAACAAATTTATTTCTTTGTTTCAATTTTCATTATCATCTATAGTATTATTATCCCTACCATTTTTCCAACAATTTTCTCACATAGTTCTAAAAATTTATAATATTATAAGTGCTTAATGTTATAGCATTTTGATCACTCTATTTGCAATATATTCTACTAGCAAAATTTCTTTAAACTTGATTTACCTTTTAATAATCATGCTGGGACTTTCTCCAGGTTTTTAATGATTTCTTATATCGGTTGCTTTACTGGAACACTTTTCTCTCTTTACTAATTTTCATGACCTAACTCCTGTCTCTTTCTCACATACGTATTTCCTTACATGATCTCATCAATAGGCATACCCTTAATTCATACACTGATTTCTGTGGGTTTGATAAACACACTTCAAATATAAATCTCTGTTATGAGTTGCATAACAGTGCTTCTATTTTAATTACCATATTGTAATGTCCACAATGTTAATAAAATACAAATAGAATAACACAATCTCAATAACACAAGTAAGGGGAAAAAGCCAGAGAGTCATAAAGAAATTTGAATCCTGACTTTAAAGGCTCTGCACACACAGAGTTCCAACTAGTAAATATAAAATAGAAAGCTATTTGACATAATGGAGTTTTGTGGATTATACAGTAATGAAATTTATCTTACTGCTCTCTGATCTCGAAAAGCTGTTAAATATTCATACAAAAAATGATGCACACAAGTGTCCAATAATAATGTAATTATTTTTATTTTTGTTGACCAGTTAAAGAGAAACTAAACTGATGTAAATACCAAAAACATTTCAAAAACAGAAGTTTTGTTATTTGGTGTTGTGAACTAATTCCAGATATGAAACACTTCTGACAAGCATAGCACATTCCAGAAATCCCACTGCTTTGCTGAGACTAAAGGAAAACTAGTCTCAGTCCTCGTGAGATCCCAGGTGTGGAAACCAAGGTAATCTGCTACTGATTTTAACTACTTTAGAGAATCCTTGTCAAGTTTGGGGCTTCAAAATAAAAACAACATGTGAGTCACCAGAAATTTAGGAACC
The DNA here is from genome assembly GCF_964271855.1 of Acomys minous. NCBI lineage: Eukaryota > Metazoa > Chordata > Mammalia > Rodentia > Muridae > Acomys > Acomys minous. The sequence goes on from NC_140489.1 coordinate 55,165,958, forward strand.
TCTTTAGAGGTAGGGGCTGGAAATCAATGTGCCAGGGCATAGGAATGTGTCTCTAAAAGAGGAGCATCTTTCATGGTGTTTCTCTGTTTTAATCTCCACACAGATCTATATTGGGTGTTGAATCTGCCAGGCTTAGCTCTGCATTGCTCTGATTTGTTGATCAAATGTTACAATACAATAATAACAGCTATCCTGTGATTTAGTAAAACACATTAGCCATAGGAAAAGTGGTAGAGTGAGAATTAACGGGAGGCTTCCTCTCCTTGGACTAAGAGTTTGACATTTTGTTTTTTTACTTTGCATATATCCTCACATAGAAGGAACATCCTGATAACAGCATTTCCTCTTTGACATACGTTTTATACTGAAATCATCTGTTAATGGGATCAATCAAACTAGATATTTTAATAGATTCATATATTTGTAAATTAGTGAATTCTGATGGAGACAGCTTTTATTCCTTCCCATTATTTGGAATAATTTATAGAATGTCTGCCAAGTGAATATAAAATTACAAACAGAACTAGAAAGACCTTAAAAACATGTACAAAGTATGTAACCTATGACATAACCTGGGACTTGGGGTTTAATAGTGGTAATAAATGTGCCATAAATGATAAATGTATATGTCCAGAATCTAACCAATAAAGCCTTCCAGGCAAGGCATGTTCCTTCAGTAAATTCAGAATGACTAAATGAGTAAACCAGTGGTTACAAAGTGCAAATAGAGTCACTAAAAAAAGGAGACAGGAGCAGATTTATTTTGAAGTATCTTGTGTCACATATTGATACTTCCGATACGCTTCATAATATGATATGTCGAGATGAGACCTTGAGAGTCCTCAAATTGTTCTTGAGTTTCTCTTTAATGCAGCGCAAAGTCAACCTGGAAAAAGAACCCACACAGTAGTAACGATGTGCAGCCACTGCACAGAGAGTAACACTCCCCTGTGCTCTGTAAAAGGAACTGATTAGAGATGGTTCATTTGAAATTGGAGTATGTTTTCCATTTTCTGCTACATTGCATAAAAAGAGTTGTATATCTTAAGAATCATCTTGTTGCATATTTAAATTCTTCAAATGAAAATGAAATCTAAAATAATACAATTCTAATTTAAAATGTTTTAAATAACCTCATTTACCTGAACATCAATTTCTTCATCTTTTCATATCAATTACATTACCATTGCAAATAGCTCTACCTTGATGATTTGTAATCAATTATATATTTATATTGTGATAACAAAAATGTGTGCTTCATGGTTTAATCACTTAATGTAATAATTTCACTATACAAATCAACATAATTGTTCTGACCAAACATATTCGTGTACCAAATTTGGGGGGAAAGAGGAATTTTGATGATAAACCTACCTCATCATAATGTTATGCTTCTGTGATGACTACTAATTTAACAAGACTGATTAAAGGAATGCTATGCCTACATGCAAGCATGAGTACATGCACTAGCACATGCGTACACACACACACACACACACACACACACACACACACACACACACAACATTTCAAATGTAAGCTTATAGGGATTTAAATGCAGAGAGTCTATATTGGGCATATCATCAGTGTAAGATTTAATTGTTACATCTCTGGTTTGAAAGGAAATATTTCTCAATGTGAAGGTCTCAAAATATTTCTGAACAATGAGTATCAAAATATTTAAAATGTTTTATATATTAATTGTGATATAAATAACAGTCTATGATGGGTTTGGAATAAATATATGTATATACAACTATGTAGTACTTTTAACAACAGAACAAGTTTTTAGAGTTGATAGTCAAATTCATAATTTTAGAAGAATATACTGAATACATTAGTGATGCTTAATAATTACAACATTATTGACATTATTTTATAATGCCCATGTTATGTGTGAAATAAAAGTGGGTCTAAGAAGCTATGTCATCTTCAGCCTCTTATGATTTTTAAATGGCACTTCGTCAGTGGCAATTATTTCATGTACATAGAAATTATATCTACACTGCTGAAAGGCAAGCTTTATGATGTTTGGCTTCCTAATTAGTCCAGATTTCCTTGTATGGTTAGTTTTCTGAAATAAAAAGTTAAATCCTTCCTTACCACCTTCCTCTCCCCCCCTTTCTCTACCTCTCTTCCTCCTTTCCCCCCTCCCTCCCTCCCTCCCATCCTCCCTGTCTTCTGTAAAAGGTCTTCCTATGAAGTATAACCTGGCCACATATTCCTTCTCCTCTTTTGCAGCTGAAAGTGCTGGGATTGTTACTATGCCTCATAATAGTCAGTTGATGATACCTTTCAATTGTATGCATGAAAACACAGGATTTTATCTTAAATAATTTTAATTAAAATTTTAAGAAAAATTCATGTCACTGAAAGAGAAAACTAAAAACAAATTGTGTATTTTGATCTAAACACAGCAATCTTTTCATATTGGTTAGTTCTATGATGTTGTGATGACTTTGTTGGTAAGTTAAAAAAAAAGACCCATCTTCACTACTTTAAAAACTTAATATTAATTTTAACATATTTGGCTATTTTGCCTGCAAGTATGTCTGTCTATACACCCTGACCCTGATGCAGACATTGGATGCTCTGGGAATAGAGCTGCAGATAGTTATAAATCACCAGGCAGGTGCTGGGACTACAGCGCATCCCACGGAAGAGCAAGAAGCTGTGCTCTCAACGCTTAGCTACATCTTAGCCACCTCATTCCAGTTTATGTTGAAATCAGACATATATAAAGTATTTTGATTGTTTTCTTTTTTCTTTTTTAAATTTAAATTTTTTACATATACAGATATATTATTCCATGTACATGCAATAAACTACCTACAGCAAGAGTAACCATGACACAATCAGGAATTATATAAATGTTACATTCTTAATGTTTTGGCTATTTGTGTTTGACATCCTTGAAGAAAACATCTTTCTTATCTTGGTGCATCTAAAATTCTGAGTGTTAATCAATCTCCATCACATCTTATCATTATCAACTTAAAACATCTATCTAGACCTAAAAACATCTTAACCATTAAACTAAGCTTCATTGTAAAACTAAGCTACCTGGTCTTCAACACCATCAGAGACTTGAGAAGGAATAAACTTAATTACCTGAGTATCAAGAAAAACGTTAAAACTAAAAGGTTCCCGACACAAACCACCCAAGAAATCTGGGACAATATGAAAAGACCAAATCTAAAAATAATAGGAATAGAAAAAGGAGAAGACTTCTAGCTCCAAGGCCCAGAAAATATTTTGAACAAAATCACAGAAGAAAACTTACCTAACCTAAAGAAAGAAATGCCCATAAACATATGAGAAGCCTAAAGAACTCCATGTAGATTGGACCAGAGAAGAAAATACTCCTGCCACATAATAATCAAAACATTAAATGTACAGAACAAAGAAAGAATTTTAAAAGCTGCAAGAGAAAAAGTTCAAGTGACGTATAAAGGCAACTCCATCAGAATTACACCTGACTTCTCAACAGAGACTATGAAAGCTAGGAGGGACTGGATGGAAGTCATGCAGACATTAAGAGACCACAGATGCCCTCATTCCTTCTCTGTGTGATTCTGTGATGTTCGATAAACACAGAACAAACACCCTTTTTTTTAGGGGGACACAGCCACATATTCAAGGGAAAACAGAGTAACAGTAAAATTTTTCAGTCAGGAACAAGTTCAGACTTATACAATAGACAGATGGGGACTGATGGATGACACTGGGAGAAAGGAGTGGGGAATAACTCAAAGCCAGACTCTCTCTTGGTTAAAGTACCCCAAGGAGATATGCTCTATAATTTATTTTCCTTAATGAGAAACTGACATGCTTTGGGTACTCTGAGGCTGTTATTAGTGTGTTCAAATGGACACAAGTAACTGGTGATTGACTCTAACAGTTTTTCCAGGGATCCATTTCTTTTTTTTTTATCTTATTAAATATTTTTACATATAAATTTATATTATTACACACATATATAATAAACTGCCTTCAACAAGAAAAACCATGATACAATCAGGAATTATATAAGTGTTACATTCTTAGTGCCTTGGCTAATTATTGTATTTGGTAGCCTTGAAGAAAATGTCTTTCCTATATTGGTGCATCTAAAATTCTGATTGTAAATCAATATCTATCATATTTCTTATGTACCTTTTATGATATGATTATTGAAACTTGCTACTTAAATACATATTCCATACATTTAAAATTTTATGTGTATTTTAGGTTAGTTGTTTTACTGTAGACATTTTGAGATTTATAGCAATAGGAAGCAATACGTATTGTGTTATGTCGTTGGTTTCGGTGGTCTTTCAATAGGTAAAAAAAAAATCTACACAAACACATTAGACCCACTCAAATTCTCACAACCCCTCAGATTTCTATGCCTTTTGCAGTATTAGACACTGAAAGACATATATTTACTTTGGCACTGGCTCCTTTTTTTTTTTTTAATTGAACACTATGTATAATGGGTGTCCTTAATTTCATTACTGTGAATGTTCTCATCAACTTTTAATTAATTAAATCTTCTTATATAATCATTTAGGATTTGAAGTAACTAAAATTTTTAATAATCATTGAGACAATCTTCTAATTAGTCAATGTGATAAATGATTTATTATGGTGAGAATCACAGATACAATGCCAAGTTCCCAAGGTGGCTGATTTGGTTATGGCATATTGTTTGTTATTATTTCAGTTTTGGAGTTCACATTTTGTTATTAACTTCACATTTGAATTTACAAAGATGTTTGTAAAATATTTTCATTTTAAATTTTGTCCTTATTTCGTTGTGAAATCTAATTAATATCAAACTGATCAAATAATGCCAATGTGAATAGCTTTATGTCACTGCTTAATTAATGACTAAAGATAGCCTCAGTGTATCTGACTTATCTGGTAGGACTAACCATCATCTTATGGTTAGAATCATGAGGTTTTATCTTTTAAATATTTAATTACTCATTTAAAGTGTAATAATTATTATCACTTATTGTTTTTTACACAGCTTAATTATTTTTAGGAAATTATAACTTAAGCTGTACGGTATTGTGCATATACTCCATTTTTCTATATATGTGTATGTAATATAGAGTAATGTGTAAACTTATTTATAAAAGACTTTTATAAAATTTTATGGGTTTTAATTACTTTGGATGCATGTGTACTCTCCTATATACTAATATAGCTATATGATCTCTTGTTTTTCTATTATGTGTACCTTTGTTTTATTTTAATTGACTACTTATGTCATATATTTGTTTTTCTGTTAATTTTTAAATTATTATTTCATTTTTATATTAAGATTATCTATAGAAAATCTCATTATACACAGAAATCAGAGAGAGAGAGAAACAGAGACAGAGACAGACAGAGAGAGACAGAGAGAGAGAAAGATTGTTTAAAGGAAGAAGTTGGTAGAATTATGGCAGCCATTTTTCCCAGAATTATAGTGGCAAAGTAAGGAGCAAAAAGGCAGATATTTTGGTTGACTCAAGCCAGTGCGTTAAGAAGACCTTTGCTAAAAGACAGCAAAGAAGATGGAGTTCTCTCTCCTCACCAGAGAGACAGCCTTTTTGTTAACACCAATATTTATAGACACATCACATATGTTTGAAAATAATGAATATTTTTACATTATTCATTCAAGAAGCTAATAAATGTTCATGGTTAAGTGATACTTGATGTTGTTTTAAATGTGATGTTTTCTGTATCAGTGGCTGAGAAAGCATATAAAAATACTTAAAACATTATTTTTATTTTCTAAAATAGCCTTTTCAAGTTTATAAAGATTTATTTATTTTATTATATATATATGAGTATTTTGTCTACTTGTATGTATGTAATATGTATATGTGCACCATGTAAATACCCAGTAGCTGTGAAGGCCATTAGAATTAGAGTTAAAAATGGTGTTCTGTATACTCTGTGATCCAAAACTGTCTTCTGTTAGTTCAGTAACTACTCTTAACTGATAATTAATCTTTTTTTTCTTTTTTTTCCTACTTTATTAATTTATTCTTGTTACATCTCAATGGTTATCCCATCCCTTGAATCCTCCCATTCTTCCCTCCCTCCCAATTTCCCCTTATTCCCCTCCCCTATGACTGTTCCTGAGGGGGATTACCTCCCCCTCTATAATCTTTATAGTTCTGTTTTTTATTATTATGTATGTATTAAGTCTATGTTAATAGGAATATGTAGTTGAAAGCTAATATCTTTATATTAAATCAAAATTTTCATTTCTACTTTGACAATGATACTATTTTGCCAAAAATTTTCACCATTTAAGTGAGTGATCAATAAAATATGACCAAATATATGCTGGATATTTTTAAATTTTTTATACATATTTTTATTATAATTTATTTACATTACATCTCTGTTGTAATCCCCCTTGCTCTTATCTTCCTGTGCCTGCCCTCCCTCTTTCTTCTGACCTAACTATGTTCTCATCACGAAGAAAAAACAAAAGTTTAAAATACAGGAATCAGGTTATTTACAATTCATTGATCAATCTTAACATAAGTTAAGGAATTAAATAGGATCATATTAACCTGAGATCAAACAAACTATCATATTTTGAACCCCAATTAACTCTAAAAACAATTTTGTGTTAATAGTAACATTCAAGGAGATCTGCCTCTGCTACTCCAGCCCCATTCCTGTAAAGTGCAACATTGGATCAGGCAGTCTTCTGTCATAGATACCAAAAGCATCCTACTGAGTCATTGTAAGTCCCAAGCTAGCCAAAGGAGGTATTAGCACAACACATCCTGTTTCCCACATGCTTCCCAGCTTCCTGCCAGAAAACCAGAGAACTTAGGTTTAGGTTTGTGTTGAGAAAGCTGCTCTATCTCCAGAAAACTATACTGGGCTTCTGCCATATGGGCTGTGTTTTTGTTCTTCCAAGATCCCATCATGCTGTTTATCTCAGATGCAAGACCCTCAACTCTCCTTAGTGTTCCTCTAAGCTTTAGCCTCTCCATCTGTCTGTCTATAAAATTTATAACTTCTGACATTTTTCTTACTCCTCAATGAGGAGTGTCAATGTCCTTTTAAGCACACATATTCAAAATTTAACAGTTGTTCTACTGATGTTATCCTGGAAGTCCCAATCACATGGAGACAGGCAATACCAGGAAGTTGAGGTCATTTCTTGATTTTATTGATTATTCATCATTAAAGAAAAGGGGGCAGAGATCAGGACTGGGGAAAGAAGAAGCAGGGGGTCTGCAAAGAGGAGAGAAACTGTGGGTGGGGACATTGTTGTGATAGCTGGTGACCTATGGCCGGGTAGGCTCTTGGGAGAATGTGGAGGTGACTCTAGCTGAGACCCCTAGTAGCCAGGTTCATAGACATTGAAGAGATCCATTTCTAACTGGACAGGACTCCTAATAGAGAGAGGGGAACACCAACCCAGCCCACAAAAACTTAGAATAAATTTACCCTGCCTACAAGATGTGCAGGGATAAAGATAAAGCAGAACTTGAGAGGATGTCAACCAATGTCTGGCCTAACCTAAGACCCACCTCGTGGGAGAAAGCCAACCTCTGACTCTATTAACAATACTCTGTTATGCTTGCAGACAGGAGCCTGTCAGTGCTAGCTCCACCCAGCAGAGGTTCGAAACAGATGCTGAGAATCACTGACAAACATTGGGAGAAGCATAGGGAGTGTAGTGGAAAAGTGTGTGACAAGGGGGCGGGGGATAAAAGGACTGGAGGCAACAAGAGCTCATAGTGTTCTTCTTGTAAGTTTCTAGGACCCTCTGGATCCATCTACTTCCCTATCTCCTATATTTTTCTCACCTAGAGTCCCAATAGGATGTCCTCCCCTCTGTCCCACTTTCCTGCTAAGTGACGACTTTCATGGGACCTGCCCCAGGGTTTCTGCTCAGTCTAAGGCACCAACCCCCTACTCAGATCTAACCAAGAGATAGAACATTCTCCATAGTTAACTGGAGACTGGGGACTGACTTTCACATGATATCTGGTGCCCTATATTTGATCATGTCCCCTTGTTGGGGAAGCCCAATGGCCCTCGGAGGAAGGATAGCCGACTACCAAGAAGAGACTTGATACCCTAGCATCGTATTCAGGGGGAGAAGGTCCCCCTCAGTCACAGTCATAGGGAAGGGGGATTGAGGTGAAAGTGGGATGGAGGGAGGAATGGGAGGATGGATGGGACGGGATAGGAAATGAGATGTAATACGAATTATTTTATTTTTCAGTAAAAATACATTATAAATAAATAAATAAATAAATAAAAGAATACCAACAGGGCCAACTAATAAGGGCCCAGGCTGGGGGATGGGTGTAGGATGGGCGACTCGCGAAGACTGAAGCACCAAGCAAGGACCGTGCATGGAATGGACGTGTGTCTCCTACAGAGATACAAACTATGGGCACGTTCGTCTTCATATGGGTACCTTAGTAAGGGAAGCAAGGGATGTCTCTGATGCGAACTGTGTTGCTTGCTCTTTCATCACGTCTCTCTGTCAGGGCTAACTTAAGAAGCCACAGGGAAAGAGGATGCACTCAGTCTTGAGGTGATTTGATGTGCTGGGGTGGGTTGGTGTGGGCTCCCCTTTTCTGAGGAGTACGAGGGTAGGGGGAGAGGAAGGGAGGCTGGGACTGAGAGGAGGGAGGGTCTATGGTCAGGATATAAAGTGAATAAATAAATAAATAAATGTAAAAATAGCAAGTTTAAAAGCTCTAAAGCTCTCACATGCACACATGAGGACACAAGAAGTTGGATATTTCTTGAAGTTAAGTTTAGAGTCCACATTTTCTGAAGTATATATGTACTATTATTAGAGAGTATGTTCTGAGCAATACTTATTTTTGGGTAAAATATACTACTAAAATAATGAAATAGCTACATAATGCAAGATTGAAGTCTAAAAATGGATATTTATCATGTACAGTGTTGAGAATATTTTAGTCTAAGTTAATGTAACTTTTCTCATACATAGAGAGGGTCCAGGGCTGAGATGACATAGTAGAGAAGAATAAAATCTGAACATGTCTGGTTCCAGAGTCTCAACAGTTATGCTATACTGACTCAGGTGAATGTGTGCCTGGAAAAGTGACATTAATGTTTGCAGTCCTTTGCTCTTTCTTTGGTGCTTAGCCTTATAAAATGGCACTGGATCCTCTAAAGATGACACACCGGATGGCTATGAATTGTCATGTGGGTACCCGCAATTGGACCCAGGTTCTCTGGAAATGCAACAGTGATCCCAAACACTGAGCCACTTCTCCTTTCCCAAATCACACACTTTTAAAATGACGTATTTATTTTATTTTATTTTTTCAGAAAGAAATACTTACCAACTCTAAAATGAAACAGATTTAGACATTTTCCACTAATTCTTAATATAGAAAGAAATGTTACACAAACATTTGTACACACAATGTACAAATATTTATTATACCTTTATATTTAGTTTCATTTGAATGATAACAATTTTTATATACTTTAAGTAAAAATCATATTAATATTACAATAAAATTGACACGTCATTAAATGAGCAGACCAAGAAACAACAACTAGATAATTGTATTTTTTTTAAATACATTTTTATTAATTTATACATATTACATCTCAGTTGTTAGCCCATCCCATGTATCCTCCCACTCCTCCCTTCCTCCCACTTCCCCCCTACTCCCCTCCCCTCCCCTAAGTCTGTGTCTGAGGGGGACCTCCTCCCCCTGAATATGCTCATACGGTATCAAGTCTCTCCTTGGTGACCTATTATCTTTCCTCTGAGTGCCACCAGGCATCTCCGTCCAAGGGACATGTTCAAATATGGGGCACCAGAGTTTGTGTGAAAGTTAGATCTCCTTCTCCACTCAACAGTGGAGAATGTCCATCGGCTAGTCCGGGTAGGGGTTCAAGGTTTTTACTGCCTATTTTTTCCTTGGCTGTTGCCACAGTTTGCGGAGGGCCCCAGGGCCCAGACTCGCCTGTAGTTTTCCAGGACCCACTGGGTCCTTCCATTTCCTCTTTCTCCCAGGCTTCTCACACCTAAAGTTTCAATAGGATGTCCTCCCCTCTTACCCACTATTCTGGTAGGTACAGTTTTTCATGGGGACGTACACCTTGGACTAGTGTCTCGATATAAGTGAGTATATACCATTTAGCTCTTTTTGCTTCTTTGTGAACTCACTCATTATGACAATTTCTAGTTCAATCCATTTGTCCACAAATTTTGGAAATTCCTTGTTTTTAATAGCTGAGTAGTATTCCATAGTGTAAATGTACCACAGTTTCTTTATCCATTCTTCTATAGAGGGACACGTAGGTTGTTTCCAAGTTCTGGAGGCTGAGAAGCTTCTGTAAGGCAGGTGACACTGTCAAGAGAACAAAGCGACAGCCTACAGACTGGGAAAAGATCTTCACCGACTCTTCATCTGACAAAGGTCTAATATCCAAAATATATAAAGAACTTAAGAAATTAAACACCACCAAACCAAATAACCCAATAGAGAAATGGGGCGCAGAGCTAAACAGAGAATTCTCAACAGAGGAATATCAAATGGCTGAGAAACACTTAAAGAAATGCTCGACCTCCTTAGTCATCAGAGAAATGCAAATCAAAACGACACTGAGATTCCATCTTACACCCATCAGAATGGCTAAGATCAATAACTCAACTGACACCTCATGCTGGCGAGGGTGTGGAGAAAGAGGAACACTCCTGCATTGCTGGTGGGAATGCAAACTAGTACAACCACTTTGGAAAGCTATCTGGTGCTTTCTCAGAAAAATGGGAATAGGGCTTCCTCAAGACCCAGCTATTCCACTCCTTGGAATATACCCAGAGGATGTACTACTACACAACAGGGACATATGCTCAACCATGTTCATAGCTGCCTTATTCATAATAGCTAGATAATTGTATTAAACTAATTAAAACCTAGGATATTTTACACATTGTCTCTCTGTATTTTCTATGCTCAATTGCTATATCTATGTTACAAAAATAAAGTACTCAAAATATAGTTTCTATACCTCGGATATTTCTCTAATAGAAATTTTCACCACTGCCATAATATCAACACTTAATACAGCTATACAGTTATAGGGTATAATTGAATTGACATCTTATTGTTTATAGTTAAATAATATATTGTTTATGTGAGGAAGGTGTTCTTTCAATTGATTATATTAGAAAAATATAACTATCCGAATTCTCTTCCATGTCTCAGACAGGGAATTTAATGTGATTTTTCCTATAGTTCCACTGCTGTCTTCTCATAATTACCATTTAGAATGAGCTGAAGTATGAAAATCCACTCACTGAATTCTGTCTGTTCTTTCCTCTAAAAAAATGTATATTCTATTTTGACTAGAGAAATAAGACAGTACTGAAAGAGTGCTGCAGGATGAATTCTAATATGACAAACCTGACCGCACAGAAGAGGCAAATCTCTTTCACACCTTTAAACTAGAAACATCAAAAGCATCTGGAAATTGAATTTTCACAGTAGGAAATGGAAAGGAAAGGTAAAAACAGAACGATATAGAACTTAATTATCATAATTCACTGCAGGTGTTGAAATGCTCGCTACAGATACTCTTATAATGAGTATCAAACTTTGTATTCACAAATGGCTGAAAAGTCTTGATTAAAAATCATGTATATTACATAAGAAGATAAAATAAATCAAAGTTATTTTTTGAGTTATATTGTTGCCTGCTTCATAAACGATTTACAATTAGTTTTAAAATAACACAAAACCCTTGAAACAATTGCATAATATGTACTTAACTTTCAGTGGCAATTTCTTATAATGTTTATTTTTATTTTATTTTAATGTTTAGTTTTTATTTTTATTTTCAGTTGAATTGGAATTGAGTGCCACAGCTGAATCAAAACATGTATATACTAAACATATAGTCTGTGTTATGAATATATAGATTCATTAAGATTAAGGATATATAATTTGAATAAATAAGAAAGACTAATTATATATTCAATATAAAAATGAAAAATAAATTATTTTAGTAACTTGGTAATTTTCCATCCTAAAAATTTTAAACTGAAGAAACCAACAAGAACCATTCTTAGGAATTTCCAATTTAATCTACATAATAGTCACAACATTTTTTGTTATTCACTGAAAAAAACACATACAACCTAATAAAGGAAGTGAGAAAGAAGAGAATGTACTGTAATAATTGATACAAAACCATGTTTTTGTGTGAAGTATAACATGCATGTCTTAAAATAACTTCCTAATCCAGTATTAGAAATCAACAAACGTACTACTAAACTACTAATATTAAAAATGTAACATGGGTTCTTATTTGCTACAAAAATTATAATAAATTTCAAACATGCTTATTAGTTATTTTTTAATTATATATAGTAAATTTGAGAACTATTGAAGCTCAACAAAGCAAGTTCATACTGGAAAAAGTTATTTAACATACCTGGTACCTCCAATGAAGTAGCTTGGCACCTATAGAGGTTTTAAAACAAGTCCATTCTTCAAATATTTAACACTGATGTGACACACAAGCCTTAGCAGTGTAGAAATCTTTTAATAAATTCAAAATAAGTTGACTTCAAATTATACATTATATTGAAACAATGATTCAATTTAACACACATTAGATGAAAGAAAATGATAGCCACATCTAGAAAGAGTTTGGGTGATAAAATTTATCCAGATAGACATATTATTATTGTTATTTCTATTTCAGTACTGAGTATTGATCTTTAAAAGCAATAATATTTAAATAGTTAATCTTATACATTTAAATAAGCTCTGTTAATATACTGGCCACAGATATACAGTTAACAAAGTGCACAGTGCAGACATATAAGGATAGAGAGATGAATACATATATATACTAAACATATAAAATTGGGTGATATAAGGTATACTAAGCAGTAGAGCATTGTGTCAGGAATAATTGTCCTTATTTGTTTAACATGAACATATATTTTATATTATATCTTCCTGAAATTCCTCATGATTAAACTGACATATAGTACCTGAAGTTTATGAGAAACACTCTATAAGACATCAAGAAAAAAAATGCCTGGAGATATACACAAAGGTGAGGAGATGTTGACATGAAGTCACATCCCTAAAAGCTATTAGCAGTTAATAGCTGTTGGAAGATTGAGAGCAGGTTTTTGTTAAGGATGTGACCACTGGTAAGTTGACAACTTCCCAGCGAATGCCACACATACACGTGTATACGCGGAGCAAAAATTGCTTAATGGATTTACAAAAAGAACAAGAGGATACAACACTGGAAGTTTCTAGAGAGGTGGGGAAATGATCCTGGGAGGAATAAATACAAAAAAATAAATATGGGCAAAACATACTGTACTAAATTCCCAAAGGACTAGTAACAAATGCAAAACCAAGACATAATAAAAAAATATGTTCTTATAAGAAAAAAACTATGACACCTTAGTATATTTTAATGATCTGAAATCTTACAGAATTACTTGAAAATGTTTAAATGTATAGAAATGAAATAAACACAATTTTATGTGTCATTGCTATTAAAAACATCATTCAAACATATTTGAAATTAGTAAATTAACACATCAGAGGTGTTAGATTAAAAGACAAAGCCAGGCATACATTCTCTTTAAAATAGTTATCTTAAAATATCATTTCAATAGCCTTAAATTCAAGTGTCATTCAACAATGAACTCTATGTTTCTCTGTAGATTATTACAAACTATTTTAGGCTGAGGATGCCTGGTGTCCCGCGGTCAAGTCCATTGCAATTGGCCATAGGGGTGCCTGACTGCTAACATTAATAGCTACTCTTAGTTAATAAAGTGAGAGTTCTAACAGAGTAAAATTAGTATTTTTTGTTTGTTTGTTTGTTTGTTTTTTGAGACAAGGTTTCTCTGTGTAAAAATTAGTACTTTTGAAATCAATTTGGAAGTGCATTATCAACTAAATCTGAGAACTTTTCTTGTGAAAATTCAGAAATGCATTCAAAACTGTGAATATCTTGACAAGGCAATGTGAGTTTACACAAAAAGACATTTGGAGATGTTACGTCATGCCAGACTGGAAGTGCTGATTGCCAGCTTGTCAGGATCTAGTCTCACTGGGGGAGAGAGGCATGTGTCAAGCTTGTGTAGGATTACTGCGATTGTGTTAGCTGAGAAGGATGACTCACTGCTTTGCATAGTACCATACCTTGGTCAAGATTATGGAAACAGTAAATGGAGCCAAGCGAGGGTATGAGTTCTTTGTTCTTTTCTTCCTAATTGTGAATGCAATGTGACCAGGTCCTTCAAGCTTCTTACGCCTTAATTTCTCTCTCTATTGTGAACTGTAGCTTGAACTGTGGGATAAAAGAATTCTTTCTCACTTAAGCCTAGTTTTGTTAGAGTATTTTACAGAATAACTAAGAAAAACTAAGATACCATCAAATACAAATTTGAAGAATTAATACAACCTACACGAAAAAGAATATGTTGTTATGATACTGGATGCTAATAGACTACTAAACAGAAATCAAATGACAAGAAATCAAGCCATGAATGTCCATATCAGATGCCATAGTTTGAATGTTTGAGTCTTTCTAAAATTCATTTTGCATTTACTTTCCAAAGGAACTGTATTGTGTTGAGTGATAGACATTTTAGGATATTATATGCCCTGTGGAGCTGCACCATTTTGGGTGTTGTGAATGTCTCTCAAAAGGGATTGAGAGGTAAATTTATTTCTTCTGTCCTTTTACATACTTTCATTTTTTCCTACCATATGGCAACATGGTTTTCATCTCCTACTGTAAGGCAGAGCAGAATGGTACCATTCTGGACAGACCCCTGCCATACATCTACTTTTACTATGTCTTGACATTGGATTCTGGTTTCCAGAGCTGCTGAAAAAAAAGTCCATTAAAGTTTGATCTTAAATGTTCCAACAAGGATATACAATTTGGACCCCAACTGGATGGTGTCACTAGGAGGTAATGGAGGACTTAAGAAGCGAAAGAAATGTAGGTCATTGGAATGCATGCTTTTTAAGGAAATAATTGGATTCTGGAGACCCTTCTCTGCTAACATAAAACAAAAAAGTATACTCATTCACTTCCATTGTGATGTCCTGTCTTTCTGCAGCCCCAAAATCAGGGGGAGATGTATTAAACAAATGGAAGTAGTTAAAAAAAGGAGTTAATATAATGTATTTCTATAGATGTTGTATTTTTGTGTATATCAGTAGTTGGTTGTAGTTTTTACAATGTGTCAATTGTATTTATCTATCTGACATTCTAATTTCTTTCTGTAAATTTTCTGGTGATTTGGATACTTGTATTAGTGCTATTTTAATGCCATTAGGCCTGTCTCTGTAGAGTGAACACATCCTTCACCTTGGCAAGTCGTCATACAAGATAGCCTGGGTACCCTGAATTCCAGCTCTGCTGCACACTCACTGCTTAGAATTAGCTTCCTTTACCTTTGTGTATACCATTATGCTTTCTAAGCAGCACTGTAAACTGTTCTCTTGGTTCTTTGTATATTGGTTCAATGATCGCATATGTTCAAGTGCAGTAGCTCCCATCAAAGGTTATGATCCTACTCCTTTAGCTAGCAATATTTTGTTAATTTATATCCTATCACACAAGTATATTTATTTCACAGAAATTCATTTAAATTTTGTAATTCTTCTACATTGTTTTTAAGTCAATTAGTACCCAAATATCACATAAATAAAATATAAAAAGAGAATACACAAAAGATTCATGTCACATGTGTAGAGATTTCTTAAAGAATAGCAATCATTTGACTTTGCATTTCTGAAGAACTGTGCAAACAAATCTGGCTGCTTCCAGGACCAAGCATAGTTTCCATGCTGCTTAATGGGCCTAAAGTTCAATTAGAAAGCTGCTTATTACTACCAAGGTGTGAGTGTCACATCTTTCCTCCTATGCTTATCTTAACATGTTGATAATTGCTGTAGTTCATAGGTGTAACATCTGAGTAGGATTGTTGGCTGCTTCTCTCTTTCTGTGGCTTGTGTAGTATTTTTCTGAAAGCATGGAATTTAAAACGCAGGAAGAAGGCTTTCTGGTCAGATGCAGCTTGAAGCATTGAGTCTTGGACTCTAATTGCATGATGTCTTCAGCAGTGGAGGTTTACTTTTAACACTTGAGAGACAATCAAGGGCTACAATAATAATCTATATTGTTTGTGGGCTCACTAGGAATATCCTGAGCAGCCATTCAAAGGTAATTTTTTGTGTTAGGTATTAGGTTTTTGTTATACTATGGTTCTTGAAGAGTCCAAGTGGCTTAGCTTTCATATAGATATAGATATAGATATAGATATAGATATAGATATAGATATAGATATAGATATAGAATAGATATGTGTTGTAGTATTCATTTGTCATACACATATATACACATACACACACAAACATATATATGGATATATTTATGTGTAGTATTCATGTACCATACACATATATACACACATATACTTGCATATGCAAAAATTTACACATGTATACATTTAGGTAAATATGATATATAATTCCTTGAGCATTTATTAAACTTTCTTATTGCCAATTGTCCCTCATATATTCTCTTCCTCTAGTGAACTTCCTTCTTCCTCTGCAGTACGAATCCCTCCTCATTATTTTTTTTTTACTCCATAAAATTTTTTAATGGTAGGGTGGCAATAAAGTTTGACATATTAAGAACATCAGGTTATACATATTATATGTATGCATGACAGGCATATTGAAATGTAATCTTTTTGGTAAACTTAAAAGCCTTTTTGCTATAGTTCATAGAAAACTTGAAGAAACATTCTTATTATATCATGAGTTAATTGCAAATCAAAATTTAATTAATACTTAATTTAATTCATGAAAATTAAGCCCAAATGCTGGGATCAATAAACAGTAGCAGGTAGTGTTAAGAAACATTCTGATTTACATATTCATGTACGTTAACAAATTGCATACTTTATTTTTATATTTGCTAATAGTTTCAGAATTGCTATAACAAATGTTTTCAGGTAAGCTGCAAATTAATTTCAGACCATATGTTGGTCTCATGACTCTTAGCAGAATGAAGAGCCTTTTTCTTAGAAATTTGAAGCAAATTAATGAGACTTTTCAATATGGACATATTTTTCCACTTTGATTTGGAATGATGCTTTAATGAAAGTTTTTTTTGATCTGACACTCTAGTAGAATATCTTCTGAAACAGAAAGATCTAAGTTAACCTCTGCTCCTATCTCCACATCCTTTCATACCCACAAACCAGAAAATGCTGCAGACCACACAAAATACAAGTGATTCTCAAAGTACAGCACGAATAAAACTAATGTGTTATCACATTAATTCTAAGAAAGCACAACTCAGGTTCTCAGCATGTATTTTTCACAAATGTAAATTTGTTTTAATAGAGGCAAATATCATAACTACTAAATTCATTTTGGAGAACAACAAAAAATCACAAGAAAATCAGGCATCACAAGAAAAAAAATCATCACCAGTGAGGTAACCCAGACTGGGAAAGACAAACATGGTATGTATTTACCCATAAGTGGGTATTAGCTGAAAAGTAAAGGATAATCACTAATCACCCTACAGTCAACAGACCATGAGATGCTAAGTAGGTCTCATGTGCACATATGAATCTTCCTGGAAAGGGAAAATAGAAGAGATTTCGTGAGCAAGCTGGTGGTGTGGTGGGATTTGACTAGGAGGGATCAGGTGCAGGGAATGGAGGGAGAGAATATTTGAGGAAACAATTGGAGTTGAGGCAAATTCCAGTGCTGAGGTAGAAACTTAGTGCAATGGAAACTGCCAGAAATCTACAAGGGTAGCCCTAATTAATAAGGGATACAAAGCCTACACTGGCTATCTTTTGTAACCAGGAAAGGCCTCAAGTGGATTGGGACACCAACCCAGCTACAAAACCTTTATGTACAGTTTGTCTTCATTGGAAGATGTGCTGGGACAAAGGTGGTACAGATCATGTTACATAGCCAACTAATCACTGGTCCAGCTTGAGAATGATGCTCTAACAGGAAGCCCATCCACAACACTGCCTGCAGAGCCAGGAACCAAAGGCTGGATAGCTAAGAGACCAGGATAAAACTAAATAAGACTAGCAGAAAACAAGTCAATGAATGAAACCTAACGATACTCTGCTATACTCATAGACAGAAGCTTAGCATAATTACCATCAGAGAGGGTGCATCCAGCAACTGAAGGGAGCAGATGGAGAGACTCACAGTCAAACCTTAGGCAGAGCACAGGGAATCCTGCAAGAGATGGGTAAGAAGGAATGCAGGAGAAAGATGGGTCAATGATACCACAAGAAAACCCAGACCAACTAAGCAAGACTCATGAGGGCTCACCAAGACTGAATTCTCTGAGTTCAGAGAATGAGGAATCAAGCCTGAGTCGAACCTAGCTAGGCCTTCGGCATATATGTTATGGTTGTGTAGCTTGATGTTCTTGTGGGATCCTAGTAGGAGAAGTAGTGGTGGTATTTTTTTTTTTTTTTTTTGCCTACTTTTTTGGAAATGTTTAACTCCTACTGTGTTGGCTTGTCCAGCCTTAGTACGAGAGGATGTGTCTAGTCTTATTGCAACCTAATATGCCATGTTAGGTTGATATCGGTGGGAGGCCTGTTTTTTTCTGTTTATAGATGGAGGGGGAGTGGACATACGGAAGAGATGAGATGAGGGGAAGGGACTGGGAAGAAAGGAGGGAGGGGAAACTGTGGTTGAAATGTTATATATGAGATAAGAATAAATAAAGAAAGAATAATAATTTAAGAGGTCAATTATTTACCAACTATAAAATTAGGCTCATCTATTTCAGCCATTACATATAACTATACCCAAAGGGTTATCAATATCAATAGTGAGCAATAGAAACTACAAAAAAGAATTATATGATGTGTGAAATAATTAAAAGTGAAATACTGTAGTCTAAAGAAAACAATCAACCAAAACTACCAATCATGAGAATATATTATAATTGAGACCAATTATTAACAAGGCATGGTTTAACTTCACTTAGAACTTCCCCACATGTCTGAAATTTTTAAAGTAGAATTTAGGTTGCATTTATGTATGATGAAATTTTGAGCATTAATGTCCATGAAATTCAGGGCAGTAGCTCATTTGTGATTAGAGGAATGATATAATCAATGGCACTGTTCCATTTTGACTTAGTATTTGCTTTGCATGAGTGCTTGCACCTTTATTCATAACTAAAATATACATACTTTGCTTTCCATATTATATTCCACCTGACAGACACATATACATTATTAAAGTAGTACAGATAGATACTTCCATATACATTTCTAGGAGACACACTTCAAGTACACAATGAGACATATGCACAGAGTTTTCTATTTTAATTTATATTTACTGGAAACATATTTAAAACTACTCAAACCCATGCCAAAAGCTGAAAACAATTTAGTTCAACAATACACGCCAAAAAGTATATTTAAGAATAACAAGGAAAATTCCCAAGGAAAAATATAAAGTAGGTTTATAATATTTATGAATGTATAGGAGAGTGCAATTGAGTCTATTCATGAAAGATAAATGATAGATAAGTAGATAGATATTAGTAGATAATAGATGATAGATAGATAGATAGATAGATAGATAGATAGATAGATAGATATTATATAATAGATAGATGAGGGATGTGTGTGTGTGTGTGTGTAAAAGGAAGGGAAATAAAATGTGCTCCTTATTTCATTTGCAAAGAGAGATATAGGAAAGGTAAATAATAAACAAGGAATTTATTGTCTATGGAAAGGTAGAACTGAGTAAATGTAGAATGAAGGAATTAAAAATAAAGTAGGATTGTGGTTAGATTACTATTGCATAGTTTGGTTTTTTGAAATGCATTATATCATATATTCATAAACATGCTTAACTCAATCAGAGTTTACCTGCATTTGTTATCACATGAACACTGAAGATATGAATTATGGAAAAGAATATAAAGCTAACTGCCTTCTTAACTCTAATTCTGCTTGGGTTGTTTCTTTGTTTGTTTTTATTTATTTATTCACTTATTTATTGGATTTCTCGGCTGCTCTTCACTAATGTAATTAAAACATCTATTTTGGGCACTTAAATTCTGCTGCTTGTCCTGACACCCTGGGTTTTGCATACATTCTTAACCTTGCCAACTACTGTGCTATGATCTATTGCACATGTAGATTCATTGCTTGCTAGCTTTTTAAATGATAATATATAAGAGACAAATGCTTTCTTCGAGGCCATACAAATATACTCATGCAAGACAACTCCAAATTTCAATCGGAATAAAAAATAAACATTGTAAGTTTAAAGAAGCCCAGAGGTGCTTGCAGAGACTAAAGCACCATCCAAGAACCTTGCATAGACTGGACCTAGATCCCCCACGCAGATGTAGCCAATGCGCAGCTCAGGCTTCCTGTTCATCCCTAGTAGGGAAGTAGCCGTTTTGTCTAACATGGACTCTATTGCACTCTTTTTTTGCATTTTTCCCTGGCAGGTCTGCCTTGCTGGGCCACAGGGCAAGAGGATGAACTCAGTCCTCACGCAACTTGAGGAGATGGGTCAGGAGAACTCCCCTTTTCTGATGGCTAGGGAAGGGGAGATGGAGGAAGAGGGAGGGATGGTGGCATCTGGAGGGGAGGAGGGAGGAGACTACATTCAGGATGTAAAGTGAATAAATACATAAATACATTTTAAAAAGAAACAAAAAAGGTAGAGTTAGAAAGAAAATGACACAGAAGTGATGAAAGCAGGAAGGGCAAGTACATATCTATTTTTTATCTTCCATGGTTCACCATTACATTACAGTTTCTAATTACAAGAAATTGGAAAGTGTAAGTCTTTAACTATTTTTGTACACAGGTGGTAGTTTAAGAGAAATATACTACTTCACGGAATTGCTTGCCTTGAAGTTGCCTTTTCCACCTCCTTTAATTGGCACTTACAATATTCTGAACTAATTGTAAGGTACAATTAAAGACTCCAGATGTGACTGTGATTTAGCTTGATGAAGGAAGTTGCAAGATACTGTTGATCAGTGCTAATGTCTTGCATTTTGTTGAAATTTTGGGACTGTCATGACTAATCTCACACAGTGTAACGGCACTACATTAGTCATTGTTCCTACTTTACTCCAATATGCCACACATTTCAATTTAACAATTGTCTTCATATAATAAAAAATAGAGAACTGTGCCAAAAATATATATGTGATTTCTTAAGCAAGAAATGTAAAACAAATTATTAATGACAACAAGTGACTTACTTTCTTGTAACCTTGGAACTACACATGTGAGGATTTGTTTTTCTTCTCATAATCAGTTTGTTGTTATTATAAAGTAACCTCAAATTAGTGCCAAAGTGAATAGCTATTGCCATAAATAAATTAATTGAACATAATTTATTAATATATATTAGAAGAATCCTGGAAGTTATGAATATCCAGATAAAAAGATTAATACTAGGTGGTATGAAACACCTTAGTCCAGTTGTTGGTAAAGATTGTCCTGCAGACCTCCAAAACAATAGAGATTATTGACAGTGTCTTGATTGTCCACCAGGACTTAATATTAAGATACCATTGCTGAAAATCCCACATGAAAAAAAAGCAAGTTATGAAGGAGGAAGTTTCTCCTTGCTGGCTAGTATTTTAAGAACTAGATGTCTTTTGCAGTCTGATATGGCAGGGAAAAAGGCTCATAAAATGTTTACCCAGTGGTACACTCAACAAATACAGACCCTGAGAGGATAATATTCAATATGGAAATACAGAAAACTCAGGATAGCTAAAAAAAATCCTATACAATTAAAAGAAAATCTAAAGGTATCACCATCCCTGATTTCAAACTATTCTACAAAACTGTAGTGATAAAAATTGTACGGCATTGGCAGAAAAAACAGACACAATGATCAATGGAGTGGAATCAAAGACCAAGACCTATGGACACGTCATCTTTGATAAGGAATACAGAAATACACAATGGAAAAATAAAGCATCATAAACAAATGGTGCTGGTGTAACGATGCCTGCATGTAGAATAATGGATATAGATCTTTATCTATCGCCGTTCATAAATCTCAGGTCTAAATGGACCACAGACCTCACAGATACACTGAACATAATAGAAGAGAAACTGGGGAATATTTTTAAACACATTGTCACAGAAGACATCTTCTTGAACAGAACACCAATAGATCAGGCACTACGAATAACAATCAAGAAGTAGAACTTCATGAAACTAAAAAGCTTCATAAGGCAAAAATGTCTTAAGAAAAAGATCTTCAACATCCACATATATGAGACAGGGCTAATATCCAAAATATATAAAGAACTCAAGAAACTAGACATCAACAAACTAATTAATTAGCTTAAAAATGCGGTACAGATTGAAACAAAGAATTCTCAACAGAGGAATCTCAAATGGCTGGGAAATGCTTAAAGAAATGTTCAACACCCTTAGCCATCAGGGTAATGCAAACAAAAACTACCTTGATATTCCATCTTACACCTGTCTGAATGGCAATGATAAAAAACATTTGACAGCTGGGAAGGGTAGTGCATGTCTGTAATTGTAGCACCCTGGGAGGCAGAGACAGGTGGATCTCTGTGAGTTCAAGGCCTGCCTGGTCTACAAAGCAAATCCAGGGCAGGACAACCAAGGCTACACTGAGAAACCCTGTCTCAAAAAACCAACAAAATAAAAACCACAAATAACATCTTTTGCTGGAAAGGGTATTGAACAAGAGGAATACACCCTCATTGCTCGTGAGAGTACAAACTTGTACAAGCACAATGGAAATCAATATTGTGGTTCCTCAGAAAATTGAGCCTCAAATCTACCTCAAGACCCATTTCTTCTACTCTTAGGAATATACTCACTCAAAGGATGTGCCATTCTACTACAAGGACACTTCCTCAACTATGTACATACAAACTTTGTTCTTAATAGCTGGAAACTGGAAACAACATAGATGTCCCTCAACTAAAGAATGGATAGAGAAAATGTGGTACACTTAAGAAATGGAGTATTATTCAGCTGTTAAAATGAAACAACACCCTAAAATTAGGAGGCAAATAGATGTAACTAGAAGAAAATTTCTGCCTGAGATAACCGAGATGCAGAAAGACAAAGGTGACAAATATTTATTTATAACTGGGCATTATCTGTTAAGTAAAGTATAATCATAAGGCAATCCAGAGACTCCAAATGGATGAGTAACAAGAACGGCTACAGCAGGGACAGGTGGATCTCAGTGGGAAGGATAAATAGAACAGATTTTGTGGGTGGACCTGGAGCAGGTGGGGTTGAGAACAAGAGGGAAGGAGGGCAGGGATTAGGAAAGACTGAAGGAGAGAGTACTGGGGGGGACAACTGGAATTGGGGGGCATTTGTGGGACAATGTAGAAATATATTTCAGCAGAAAGACCCTGGGATCTAAGAGAACGACCCTGGAAAAGACTCCTAGTAATAGAGGGATGCAGAGCCCAAAATGGCCATGTTTGTAACCAGGCAAAGCTCCTAGCAGTGGTAGTAAGACATAAACCCACACACAAAACTGTTATTCTATGGTCTATCCTGCCTATATCATGTTTTATGGCAATGGTGACACAGAACTTGGGAGACTAGGCAACCAATAACTGGTTCAATTAGAGGTCCATGCCAGAATACTAAGCCTACACTGCCTGACACTGTCTGGATGGCCAGGATTCAGAAGTGGGATAGCTCAGAGACCCAGGAAAGAACCAATCGTGATTGGCAAATAAAAGTCAAGGAAATGATTCTTAATGATACTCTGCTAATTCATAGACTGGTACCCAGAGGGGCATTATTCAGCAACTGATGGGAGCAGACAAATACTAGACAGAGCCAGGGTAGTCCCAGAGAAGACAAGGAGGAAGGACCCACCGGGACAGAAGACACCACAAGAAAACATCCAAGAAATTCAATTAAACAAAGCTAATAAGACTTATAGAGACTGAAGCAGCATTCACAGAGCACAAATGGGTCTGAGCTATATCCTTTGAGTATACCTTATAGTTGTGACACTTGATGTTCTTATGGGAGCCCCAACAGTGGGAGTAGGGTTCTCTCTGATTCTCTTACCTGTGCTTGGGACACTTTTACTCCTACTTGATTGCCTTGTTCAGCTTTAATATGAAGATTTGTGCCTAGTTTAACTTGTTAAGCCACTTTGGATAGATTTCCCTGTAAGGCCTGTGTTTTGGGGTAGGGTACTGAGCGGGGTATAGACTAGGAGGAATGGAAATAAGTGTGCTGTTAATATTGATGCAAATTTTCATAAACATTGCTTGAATAATATGCCTATGGCTTAGATGCAATGTGGCAAGTATTTTTAAAATTTTCTAATGCTTCAAGTGCTGTGAATAATACCAAAACTACATAACAAAATACGGAAAAGCATTTAGTGGGAAACCACAAGAAAATATGAACTCTTTCGTATGTTTTAAAACTAGTAAGCTTCTCAGGGTTCAGGGAGTCTTATAGAAGAGGAATAAAAAAGATTGTAAAAAATCATAGGGCATGGAAGACAATAAGGAAACCAGGCTTGCTAGATACAAAAGAACTAATGCACATAAAAAAAATCACAGAAACTGTGGTATCATACATAAGACCTTCAAGGATCTGTGCCAGATGTGGTCCCAGTGCTGAGAGGAAAAGTAGATACAAGCCCCATTACTAACTCAAAAGCTATCTCCAATTGATAACTGCTGACAAAGGAAAACTAGTTTTCTCTCAGAGGGTTTACAAACCACTCTTAAAGGCAGGATCTATGCCTAACAGTAAATGACCAACACAAATCCAACTCAATAACAGCTTTGGAGGTTCTTTGTCTCATATTTTACCAAGGCTTTGCTCTGCTCTGCTTTGCTTTTAGCTTACAGGTCCTTTGCATATGTATTATGGCTTCAGTTGTATTTTATGGTACTGCTGTGTATACAAATGTCTCTATGTCTATGTCTTTTTTCCTGTCTTTTCTTTGGATTTTCTTCTGTTTCTTTGTTTTGTTCCATTCTGTTTGTTTGGTTGGTTGGTTGGTTGGTTGGTTGATCTCAGTTTCTTACTTTTCTTTAGATGTCTGCTTGTTTTCTAAGGAGAGACAGGAAGGGTCTAGATTGTGAGGGAAAAGGAGATGAGGAGAATCTTGGAAGGAGAGGGGAAAATATCTTCAGACTATATTGTATGAAAAGAATCTATTTTCACTAAAAGAAAATAGACAATAAGGTAAAATACTGCTAAAAACATAAGACTAATTATCAATCCAAGGAACAAAAGTATAATTTTAGCTTTGAAACGTGTTCCATATAATACATACACATTATCTTAAACTGTCTTGAAGATTCTGTCTACATTTTATTCCAAATTAGGCACAATAATTGAAAATATATTAGTGCCATTTATAGAAGATGGCACCTCATTGTGTTTTCATTCATTAATTTACAAAATGCCTTAAGAACTATGTGTTTGCTTCTGTGGCAATAGCTACAAATATAAAATACTTTCACATAAAAAGCATACATTTTATTCTAAAATCTGAGAGAATCCATCTAAGTCTTGGAAACATGGATGTTTTGTGTTTATACAGAGAATCCTAGGAGCAACAAAAAAATGCCTCAGAAAATGGTAATCAGAACATATTATAATTCTGAAGATGCAGAATTACATAGTGATGATGATCTATATGGCCAAGCCAGACATTGTGAGAGACAGGGCCTTTAATGAATGAGAATTAAAACCACATATATTGTTGTCTCCACCCCTCATGCTGAAAGGACTGTGCAAGCTTCATACACAATTCTTGGAGGAACTTAAGTATTCATTCACATGTTTACCATACTCTGGAGTCATCTCAGCACTAAAGCCAAGCTAAGTGTAAAGGACGCTTTGATGAGAACTGTTGGTCCCTTCAGCTTCCAGGCTGGTAATACTACGCCACATCCAAAACTGACCCAGAAATGTCTTCACTATTCCAGGGATTATAGACAACAGATAGTCATGGGCCAGAAACAAGTACAGGAAAGAAAAGAAAACTCTAACTTAACTTTAATTAAAAAAGAGCTATTTGAGAAAATAAAGTCATTTTATACAATTCAATAGTTTTAGAATGAGTTATGCCATCAGTTTTAAGTACATCAACAGATAACAACACATAAACAGGCTGATACAGTGACACAGATAAGGATATGGGCGATCGACATTAGGAGCAGTTGAATGTAAGATGGAAGTGCTCTTAAGATAAATATCAGTGAGGGCTAATTATAAACTTAGGGTATTTTATTGGTAAAGAGAGATGACTTCTTTTTGTATATTTTGAAGTGTTGTTTCCAAAATCAGTTATCCGTTAAGATTACAGGTAAATAATATTCTTTACATTTAAACAAAGAATAGCATGTAGTCTTTGATCTTTTAAGCCCGACTTTATTTTGATTCTATAATGCTTCTTCTTCCCTTTCAACCTATTTACCCTAGATAGAAGAGAAAGAAGATTAATAGGGACAGGAAAAGTAGACATTTATAGAGCATCAGTGTTTGGGCCATTTCTTTTAATCATCAGGATTCTAGAAGACCTGTTAAACAGCAAAACTTTAATTCAGCAAAGGGCACCACAATTGCAGCAGCTGGAACCTCAAATTGTTCTCTAGCATATCCCTCTAGTAATGTCTCAAGTGAACAATTAACAGCTAAGTGATATGAAGCAATGCAAAAAGCCAAAAGCCAAGCTTGTTTTTGGGACTAATATTTATCTCCTCTCAGAGTGCATACCAGGATATTTATCAATTGGCAAAGACTATGCCCTCACAAGAGGATATTCCCTTTCTAGTACACAAATATCACGAATCATCTCACAAGTCTGTTTCTAGGGGACAGAGAAAGCATGCCCTCATGCACGTCTGTCTCACATCCCACACTTAGGATAAAATGAAGAACATGTTTACATGCACTACAACAGCATTTTAGAATAAGTATGTACTTCATTTGAGTATAAAATTCCATTTGCTTAACAAGTTGAATATGTTTAGCTCCAGTTTCTTTTCCTTTCTTAAAAATAATTATTTTATTTTTAAGATTATTACATTTCTCTCTTCCCTTTTCTTCCTCCAAACTTTCCTGATATCCATCCTTGTTCTGTCAGATTCATGACTTTTTCACTAATTTTCATTAAGTATAAGTTTATACATACAAATTTCTAATTATAACCTGTTCATCCATAAGAAGTTACTTGTAGGCCAACTTTGACCTCAATGCAGAATTGTGTTCTATATTGACTTTAGGCTACTATGCAGTCTGGACTTTTGTAATTTGAGAGGAAATTTCATTGACCCTTTCAAGATAATCATTTTCTTGTGAAGTAATCCCTTACACTTATTTGTGGATTCCTTAGAAGACCAAGACCTTGATCTTTGGCAATTATTTTATCTGTGGTTTATATCTTTTTCTAGTAAACTTGGTATTCTTTGCCTTATCAAGCTACGACACTACAACACAACAACATTATTCAGTCTTTTTAAAATGCATTTACCTTTTTTAATTAAAACAATTTTTCGTACAATACATTTTGATGAGTATCCCTCCCCTATTTCTTTCCGCCTCCTCCTAGATTTCCACTCTTTCAGCCAAAAGCCTGGTTTCTTTCTCTATGTAGAAAGCACACTGGCCAAAAAAATTAACAAGCAAACACCAAAACCAAAACCACTAGAAAAGAAAAAGAAAGAAAGAAAAAAACACATGAAACACACAAAAAGCCAAAATCAGCAACCATAATATAGAAGCAAGAGACTAGTATGAAAAAGTGGCCAAAGCAATATGAGACATCTCTCTGAAAATACCCCTGAGTTCTATTTGCGTTGGCCTTCTACACTATTCAGTTTTTAACGTGAGTTAGTATAAACACTTGAGGCTCAGTTACTGAAAGCAGAAGTTGCCTTTGAATGTCCCCAGGTTTCTGTGATTTGTAGTGCCTTCACACTACCACCACTTTCTCCATCAGTACTTATGCTCCATGGAGAACTCCTGCGTAGCTACTACACAGAAGGTAAGCTTTAGCCTGCTTTATGCATAATTCAACACAATTATTTGGAAAACACAATAGCGGACATCAGCAATACTAATGTCCTTCACAGGGGAGATTCTAAAACGGCAGTTTTAAAAGAAAATCTTCCCATAAAAGAGTCTTGTAATTTTGCTCAGACAAATAACAGCAATTCCATATCTACACTGATTCTTACACAGTGGGTAAGTGCTAGGGTTGAAACTCAGAATATAGAGGGAGTTATTTGAAAACTCTTGATCAAGCATAGGAAAGAGGTGTACAGACCTATATTTATATTAAGTATGTTCGTACCTCATGGCAATGATTCAAAAACAACAATGGAACAGAAGAGATGACTCTTAGACAAGGGAACAAATGAAAGGTTTTCTGAAGGTTGGCCTCTCTCTCACCTTTTTTGTTTTTGTTTTTGTGGGTTTTTTTTTTTTGTTTTTTGTTTGTTTGTTTGTTTTTTGGCTTGGTCATGGGCACAAGAATGACTGTTACATATAAGCTGAACACCAATATTAAAGTCATTAGAGCTATTGAGTCAGAAAATGCTTTGGAAGTTTATAGTTTCTCTAATCATATGATTTTTCTGAAAAGGGATGATAATCATCCATACACTGACTAGATGTTTAAGTCTAGTGAAGCTGCTACTTACAGTATTGCTTCTGCCATTGCATCATTCTGGGATGTTGCCAAAGAATTTAGTTATATTAAAGTGATACAAAGTGTGGAAAAGAAGCAGAGGGAAATATATTGGGGAGGAATCTAGACCTCCATTTCTCTCCACTAATGTTTCTCTTATTCCAAATTACAAGGGGCTGCAGCATAAATAGCATTGTTTTATTTTTTATTAAAAGAGATTCTTTCATACACTATATTCTGATTACAGGTTTCCCTCCTCAGTATCCTCCAGATTGTCTCCCATTTTCCAATCACCCAAATCCACATCTTTTCTTTCTCTTTTGCTCCTTTCTTCCACCGCAATACAAACATGCATCTAAAACCACAATATTTATAAATAAAAATGAAATAAAATAGAAACATACAATCCAGACTAAGACAAAATAAACAAATAGAACAAATGAGTCAAAGAAAAAGCACTGAAAACACATGCAGACCCTGAAACACACACATTCACATGCACAGAAAACCCTTATAAGCAAAATTGAAAATGAAAATATATAAAGATTTATAAAGGAAAAGAAAAAGTCCAATAAACCATTATGTGATCAGAAAAAAAAAACTTCCAAAATTACCATTGAGTTAGATTTCTGTTAGCCATCTATTGCGGGCATCAGACCTTCCCTTAAGTGTGATTTGTACACTCAGTGTAATTCTATTGGAGAAAACTAATTTTCCCTTGGTGAGTTCTTATCATCTGGAGATAGCTTCTAGGCTGGGCACTAAAATTTGTGTTCACTTTCTGTCACAACACTGAGACTGTATCGGTCATAGATCTGTGGAGGCCCTGTGCATGCTGCTACAGTCTCTGTGATTTCCTGTGTGTGTCAGTCAGTCCTGCTGGATCTAGAAGGCATTATTTCTTTAGTGCCCTGCACTTCGTCTGCTCTTACACTTTTTACGCCTTTTCATCTGAAGAGTTTCCTGATCCCTGAAGGGAGGGATTTGGTGATGGCATCCCATTTAGGGCAGAGTGCTCCAAAATCCCTCACTATATGCAAATCATCCAGTCATGAGTGTCTGTATTTGTTCCCATCTACTGCAGGAGGAAACTTCTCTGATTACGGCTGAGCAAGATATTTATAAAAACATCTTGGTTTTGTGTTCCCCAGATTCCATGAAGTAAGTCTTTACCAGCAAAGTACACCAGTGTTAAATTTGTCCATTGGTTCTTAGTCTCCACTTACTTTTGAAGTTATTAAGAAAAGGATTTTTTACCCAAATTCTTGGAAAGCAGGCTATGATATATTGTTCATCCTTTCTTTGACTTTGTTTCATTCACATAACTAAGGATCAGTATTTATGCTATATAATTATATGGATTTTGACAAAAATGGAATTTGTCTATAACCATATATTTACAAAATATTTTAACCTTACTAAGAAGCTAACATTCAATCTACTCAGTCTTCCAACCAAATACCTTTCAACAATCTGTCTTTAGTCTTTACAGTTCCTCTTCCAGAATATTAAGTAAACAGGGTAATAAAACATACAGTACTTTTTGGTATGATTAATAGTACTCAAATTGATATTGCTATAATCATTGGAACCTTATTTGTACATGGTGATGGGGTTACTTTTTAAAAATATCAAAAATACTATTAAGTTTATATTCACTTACTTCTTAGGAAACATCTGGATGGCT
Source organism: Acomys minous (assembly GCF_964271855.1). Lineage (NCBI taxonomy): Eukaryota > Metazoa > Chordata > Mammalia > Rodentia > Muridae > Acomys > Acomys minous. The sequence continues at coordinate 55,196,384 of NC_140489.1, forward strand.
TATAATTAAGACAATGAAAACCAAAACTGGCCAGTACATTTACATGCAAGTTTTCAAATCAGTTGAGTAGAAATTAGGTATACAGTTTCTGTGTCCCATGGAAAACTTATGATCTACTCTGTGACATGTTGTCAAGTGATGCTCTTAAATAACAATATCAGCTCTTTCATACTTGTTAGAATGTAATGAGAGTTTCCTTGACTTTACAAACTTTCAAATAAACAGATTTTTAATTGAAGTTATTTAGACATTCTACAATATGTGTAATAATATCTTGATTAAGTTTGTGTCTCTGATAACTATTAATATTGGGCATGTGTTCATCTGCTTCACTGACTTCTATGTACCCTCAGATTTCTTTTTTCTGTTTTAATTTGGGCGACTATGGTTTAGATTTATGAGTATTCTATGTATTCCCAACATATGTGTTTTTCTCTTAGTCTGTAATATAACTCTCATTCTCTGAAGGTCAGGTAAAATTCTGCTCTGAATCCATCTGATCCTGGACTTTGTTGTTGTTGTTGTTGTGTGACTTTTGATGACTTCCTCTATTTCCTTAGGTGTGATAAGGCTATTCAATTCATTTATCTGATCTTGATTCAGTTTTAGTAGATGGTATCTATCAAGAAAATTGTCCATTTCATTTAAATTTTCAAATTTGGTGGCCTATAGACTTTTGAAGTAAGACCTGAGGATTCTTAGGATTTCCTTATGTCTCTTTTTTCATTTCTGATTTTTTTTAATATTCTCCCTCTGCAATTTAGAAAGTTTGGCTAACGTTTGTCAATCTTGTTGATTTTCTTAACGAACCAGTTCTTGGTTTTGTTGATTCTTTGAATTGTTTTCTTTGTTTCTTTGTTTCCAACTTAATGATTTCAGCCCTGAGTTGATGATCTTCTAATTCTCTTGGGTATGACTTCTTCTTTTTGTTCTAGAACTCTCTGGTATGTGTTTAACTTGCTAGTATGAGATCGCTCCAGTTTCTTTATAAAGGCACTTAGTGCTATGAACTTTCCTCTTAGCACTGCTTTCATTGTGTCCTATAAGTTTGGGTATGTTGTGTATTCAGTTTCATTGAATTCTAGGAAGTTTTTTATTTTTCTTTTTATTTCATCCCTTACCCAGAAGTCATTGAGTAGGGAGTTAGTCGTTCAGTTTCCATGAGTTTGTAAGCTTTCTTTGGTTGTTGAGTTCCATCTTTTTCATGGTAGTCTGATAAGATGCAAGAGATTATTTCAATTTTATTTTATCTGTTGAGATTTGCTTTGTAACAATTATGTGGACAATTTTGGAGAAGGTTCTATGATGTGCTGAAAAGAAGGAATATTCTTTTGTGTTTTGGTGAAATGTTCTGTAGATATCAGCTAGGTCTATTTGTTTCATGATGTCTATTAGTTTCCTTGTTTCTCCACTTAGTTTCTGTCTTGATTTTCTCTCTTTTGGGGCGGGGGGAGAGAGGGGTGTTGAAGTCTCACTATTAATGTGTGGGGTTTGGTGTATGGTTTAAGTTTTAATAACATTTCTTTTACAAATGTGGATGCTCCTGCATTTGGACCATAGATGTTCAGAATTGAGACATATCTTGGTGTTTTGTTGTTGTTGTTGTTGTTTGTTTTGTTTTGTTTTGTTTTTGAGGATGTAGTGACCTTCCCGATCTCTTTTGATTATTTTTGGTTGAAAGTCTATTTTATAAGATACTAGAATTGCCACTCCAACTTGTTTATAGGGTCCATTTGCTTGGAATACAGTTTTTCCTACCCTTTATTCTTAGGTTATGCTTATCATTAATGCTGAGGTATGTTCCTTGTATGCAGCAGAATGATAGATCTTCTTTTCGCATCCAGTCTGTCAGCCTGTGTCTTTTTACTGGGGTGTTGAGGCCATTGATGTTAATGAGTCAATGATTTTATTTTTTGAGACAGGGTTTCTCTGTGTTACCTTGGCTTTCCTACACTCACTTTGTAGACCAGGCTGGCCTTGAACTCACAGCAATCCTCCTGTCTCTGGCTCTCAAGTGCTGGGATTAAAGACATGTGCCACCACTCCCAATTGATGCTAAGAGATATTACTGACCACTGGTTGTTAGTTCCTTTTGTTTTGATATAGGTGATGGTAGGGTGTATGTGTTTCTGTGTTTTTGATTTGTGGATGTGGAGTTATTTATTTTGTTTGTTTTCCTGGGTGTAGTTAGCCTTCTTGAGTTTGAGTTTTCTTTCTGGTACCTTTTGTAGGGCTGGATTTGTGGGTAGAACCAATTAAACTTGGTTTTGTTGTGGGATATCTTCTTTTCTCCATCCATAGTGATTGAAAGTTTTGCTGGGTATAGTAGTATGGGTTGGCATCTGTGGTCTCCTAATGTTTGCATGACTTCCATCCAGGCCCTTCAGCTTTCATAGTCAGGTATAATTCTGATGGGTTTGCCTATATATATGACTTGACTTTTTTCTCTTGCAGCTTTTAATATTCTTCCTTTGTTCTGTACATTTAATGTTTTGATTATTATGTGGCAGGGGGATTTTCTTTTTGGTTGACTCTATTTGGATTTCTGTAGGCTTATTGTATGTTTATGGGCATTTCTTTCTTTAGGTTGGAGAAGTTTTCTTCTATGATTTTGAGCAACTTTTGTCTTGGAAATCTATGTGCCCATTCCTCTCCTCCTGACCAAACTGAGGTACAGTCAGGGAACACAGCTGAACTGAACTGGGTGCAGGCTCTAACACCCACTGTCCAACATCCTGAGGAAGTCTCTGGGGAGCCCTAGCAAACAACCTTATGCTTAGAGCACTCTTTACTTGCTCCCAACCTTCCTGGCAAATGTGGGACACAGACAATGACCTCATTAGAGGGACTTCTAGGCCTGCTGACACCAGATACAACCCGATGCCTGGAGGACAATGCAAGAAGACAAGCAACAAAACCCAGTGCCATATAACAACACAGAAAACAGTCATCCTAACACAGCAAACACTAGAGACATGAACACCCATGAAACACAAGGAGAAGACTTTACATCTCAGGTGATGAAAATGATAGAATCTTTGAAAAGGGAAAATGAATCATTCAAAGAAACACAGGAAAATACATTCAAACAGATGAAGGATTGGAATAAATTCTATAAATAATTAAAGAAAAAACATTCAAAGAGATGAAGGAATTCAATAAATCCTATACAGAATTGCAGGAAAATACATCCCAACACATGAAGGAATTGAATAAATCCTATGCAGAATTACAGGAAAATTCAATCAGAAGAGAGAAATAAATGAATAAGACTATTTAAGACGTAAAAAAGGAGTTAGAGGCAACAAAGCAAACACAGCTGAGGAAATCTTAGAGTTGGAAAACAGGGAAGAGAACAGGAACTACAGACACAAGCCACGCCAACCAACAGAAGAGATAGAAGAGAGAATCTCAAATGTGGAAGATACAAAAGAAGTTATCAATACATCAACCAAAGAAAACTTTAAAACTGAAAAGTTCCTGACACAAAACACCCAATAAATATGGGACACTATAAAAATACCAAGTCTAAGAATAATAAGAATAGAAGAAGGAGAAGACTCCAAGCTCCAAGGCCCAGAAAACTCATATTCTCTTAATCTCTTTTCAGAGGCACAATATTGTTAAAGAATGGTTTTGCAAAAGTTCATTTAAAGTTGAATGATCATTGTATCTGAAACGTCACTAAACACACACATATAAAAATATTTTCCCATGTATTTGTTCCATGAACTTTAGCTTCATACTTAAGCTTTGATCTTGGGTCTATTCTGAGTTAATATTTTACTTTGTAATTCCTACAACTGATTTTGATATTTTGTTTGATATCATTTGTATTCTTATTATACTCTGAAATGTAGCTGTGGAATCTTATGTCTGCCAAAATCTAGTTATTTTGTTCATACTCTTTTGATGACACTGGATTTACCACTTCTTTTATGGTATTTTTTTATTCCTAGTATAATGTTTGATACTTTCTTAAAATTCACACATCTGTGATGATAATAATTGTTCATGCATTCCTGTATATTACTTATTTTTAACTATATCCAAAAATACAGTAATTCTTATTATAAATACTACATATATTTCAACTTGATTGTCATAAATAAGAATTTGTTGCAACTGCCTTTCATCTTTTTTTCTAATTTTAAAGATGAGTTGTAATTTTTGTTTGATCATTGTATTTGTTTTCTGTTGTGATAAGTACCATGACCAAAAGCAACCTGATGGGGAAGTGGTTTATTTGGCTTACATGTTTAGTCTGTGAGCAAGCAGAGCCAAGATAAGAACTCAAAATCTAGATGCAGAAAGTGATCCAGAGATCAGGAAGGAATGCTGCTTACTGCCTTGCTCTCCATTCCTTGCTCCACTGGCCTTTTGTACAAGCTAAGACTAACTGCTCACTTCCTCTGTGGGATGGCCCTCCCACTTGACCAATAATCAATACTTGTCTGCACTCTAATGGACACAATTTCTTAGTTGAGGTCCTTTCTTTTCAGATGACTTAAGTATTGTCAATGTAATGAAACCTAAATCGCATGGTGCTATTGAAAGTAAGGTGTGCTATCAGATATCTATGCTTTCAATGTGAAGATCCCCTAGAATATAAATAAAGCTTTCTTCTCTCTGCTTCTGACATATTTTGCTAACATCACTGCAAGGTTGAGGACTATAGAAAACACAGTGAGTAGGCTTTGGTGTGAAGATTAATGATGACATGATTAGAATTTGGGTTATGTTGGGAATCTATTGTTATGTTGAGCAGCTACATGGGATTTCTTGTCTCTCTTCACTCCTTGTCTTCTTTCATTCCTTGGCATTGTTATTCTGCATTGTGAAAATTGTCCACCATTACCCACATACCTTGCACAAAGGCTGGCAGGGTCCTAGGAGAAAACCGGAGTCTCTGTATTATGTCTTAGTCCTTCAGTCTTGGGTCTCAGCTGCCTGGCCCCTCCATGTTTGTCTTCCTTTTTAATGTTTTTACTTTTCTTGCATACACAATAGCTCCTATAGTCCTTTGACTTAATCCCATCTCTTGTTGTAAGTGTCCTCTATTCCCAAATTATTTGTTCCTTCATTCCTGCATTCTGTTTCCTGCCCACAAGACATAAAGACTGAAGCTGACAAGTAGTGGAATAATTCATTCAGATATCAGAAAAGGTCAGAAATACTTCACGAATTTTTTCATGTAGTTTTTAATAGAGTGAAAAAATTATACACAAGTATAACTGTAGCTTTTTATTCTTTTAATTCTTATTTTTCCTTATACACTCATTTTTCTTGTACATATTCTTGGCTAGTTACTTTTTTATGTGTATGAGAGGAAGTTGCTCAAATACAAAAAGCCAGTCATGAACTTTGCATATTACTAAGTAAACCATCTAATTATTTTTCTCTTTTATATTTCAATCAACTTTTGCCTAGGTATTAATTTACAGATGAGATATTATGTTTCCAAAGATAGTGATATATGACTTCCAAATACAATTTGTTACTTAGAAGAAAATAGCAGCTTAGCCAAGTTTTATTTATAATCAATACTGTAATAATTTTAATTTTCTAGAAACCTTTAAAAATATTTTTACCTTACTATTTTAAATGTAAAATAAAGCTATACCTATGTATTCTTTTAAAAACAGATTTGTTTTCATTGTTTATATATGAGTTTATGGCCTGCATGTGTGTCTGCATACCATATGTGCACACTTTCCAGAGGACACCAGGAAAATACATTGGATCTCATGGAAATTGAGGTACAAAGAATAAACATCATATAAGTGCTAGGAATTAAAACTGGGTCACAGCAAAAATGACCAGTGTCCGTATCTATTGAACTGTCTTTTGAGACACTGTCATTACATTTGTAATTAATTAAATGATAGGGACAGACGAGTCAATAGGAAAAATATGTTTCTTTTCTGTTAAATAAATACTTTTTATTGTTCTCTTACTCTGTGCCCTGTGCCATCAAGGAGATCTAAGTAAATATAGGAAGAGGATATGAAAGTATTTTTTCAACTATCCTTTATTTTATTGTAATATCAAAAAGTTGAATATTTTAGTTGCTTATGTTTATATGATGTTTGACAGTTTTTAATCTAAGTGTGGCTGGATAGTTGGTTTACTGTCTTCTAAAATATTCATTATGGCTGTAGTTTGCTCATTTTACTCATTATTGAATTATTATATCCACACAATTAGGAAACTGATGCAACAGGTTTATATTCTCCACTTTGAACCAAAATATCATCCCCAGGCATAGATATTGGATTTATCTAAAGCTCATATGCTCATGTCTTATCCATTCAGTCAACGTTTTGTATTCATTTGATTTAAAATATATGCACATGCAAACTTTAATATTAATTTTCTTTGGTTTTGGTGTTATAAATAAATGCATATTGGCTCTTCATAACTCTCACCTCTCTCACACCTCAAATTCATCCTTTGTCTCTCTATTTCAACCCAAATCCATAATCTCTTTTTATTTTATTTTGTCACACACATATATGTGTATATGTATATATACAAACATAGATATATAGATATATACATGCAACACATTAATTACATTTAGAATTGCTCATATACAAATGATCTCATGACTGCCCAATTGTTCGGGTTAGGTGACCTATTCAGGACTTTTCTTCTAGAAGAAATTGATTTTCCCTCAAAATCTTCTTAATTAATTATTATAGTGTGTATATAATATGTGTGTGTGCAGGCATGCACATACCACAGCCCATTTATGACAGTCAGAAATCAACTTTTGACAGTAGTTTCTGTCCTATCACCAGTGATTCTAAGATCCAAGTCAGGTGTCAGACTTGGGAGTAAGTGTTTTACCCACTGAGCCAACTCCCCTGATTGATTTATAGGCATTTTCATGTGGGTGAGGACAAATATCCTTACCAACATATTTAAACTTACATAAGTAATATTCTTATTCATTAATAACAAGAAAATTATATTGATGATACTATGAAGTAGCTGTTTTAAAAACTGTCTTGAGCCATGTACAAAAAAACAAACAAACAAACAAACAAACCAGAAATTCTCACTGCAAGAAAATATACAAGGAACACTCATATGTTTTAGCAGACTTTCATTGTTGGACATACTCTGCTGGAAATATTAGCCAAGACAGTCAATATTACTTCATGAATGAAAACCCAAGATTTATGCATTTAAAGAACTGCAGTGATCATTCTCAAAACAATGATATGTAAGATTCTTTTATTCTGTTGTGTCAAAGCCTTGGTACAAAAACACTGTTATATAGAGTATATAGTTATTAAAGAGAAAAGGTAGGAATGTCAAAAATAAGTAACATGACATGGAAACATTTACAGATTTCTAGAAGAAAGAGACACGTTTTGGAACTATTTTACTCAAAGAAAGTGCAAAACAATTTTAATATGTATTTTTCTGAAATATTTGTTGACTATTAATCCAGATGAAATAATAAATTTTTCTACTGAAAAGTGTATCACTCTCTTTTGAAGTGCAAGCTTGTCAGAAACAAATTGACAATCTTTACATTATCATGAAATACCAGTCTATGGCATGTAGAATTTGTGACATGTTTCCCTTTCAGGGATTTTCACTTTCTCCCTCCTTGTCTATCTCCATGTTCTCTTCTCTATATGCTATGAGACTGCCTCTACATACCATTAAAGTTAAGTTTCTAATTTTACAGATTCAAAATATCTATAAATTTATTAACCTAGCTTTTTATTGGCTTCTTATTAATTTATTCTTGTTACATCTCAATGGTTATCCCATCCCTTGTATCCTCCCATTCTTCCCTCCCTCCCATTTTCCCCTTATTCCCCTCCCCTATGACTGTTCCTGAGGGGGATTACCTCCCCCTGTATATGCTCATAGGGTATCAAGTCTCTTCTTGGTGACCTTCAATGTATAGACATTTTTACATAATTTATAAAAACAAATTACTCTTTGAAAATTCATCATGGCTCTTAACAACTCTTGAATAATACTGCTTAAGTTTATGTACCATAGCCAGTTATACTTAAATACATAAAAATGTGTGTACCCAGAAAGTTTAGGCGTAGAGAAAGGGATTAGTGGGGAATATATAGATCTTCCTGAGAGGATGAAGTATAATAGTTTTGGGGTAGAATGGGATCGGGGGAGGGGAGAGGAACAGGAAGATGGGGGTGAGGTGAGAAGATGGACTTGAAGAAGGAAATGGAGAGAGAAGAGAGAGAGAAGGAGGGAGGGAGGGAGGGAGGGAGGGAGGGAGGGAGGGAGGGAGAGGGAGTAGGTGGGTAGAGGACACAAGAAAAAAAAGTCCTCTAAATCAGCTAAGCAAACCTACAAATCTTGCATGAATTCACCGAGACTGAATCATCAATCATAAAGCGACCATGGGTCCACACCTGGTCCTCTGCTTAGTACTTTTATTGCACTATTCCTGAATGTGTGAATAAGTTGGGGTTCTGATGTTTGTCTTTTCTTGAGACTCTTCTCCTTTTATTGTTTTGCCTCATTCATCCTCAATGTGATGGGTTTTGTTTAATTTTATTAACTTTTATTTTGTTTTGATTAAAAATAGAATAGAAAAAAATTAAAATCTTTAAAGAGAGAAAAAAAGAGGCATTCTCTGCTGTGTTGTTTTGGTTTTTATATCAAAAATCAGAAGTTTGTAGGAGTGGTAAATTATATCCAGGTCTTTAAGTTGATTCCATTTTTCAACATGTTTAGATTTATGCCAATACCATGCTGCTTTTAATACTATATCTCTAAAACACAACTTAAAATCTTGGATTGAGATCATTCCAGCAATTGTTTTTAAATTTAAGATTTAAAAAAAAATCTCCCTTGGGGTGCTTTATGTTTCCATATGAAGATGAACATTGCTTTTTTAATTTCTGTGAGTAATTGTGGTGGGACATTGATGTGGTTTGCATTGAGCCTCTAGATTGTTTTGTTTAGGATAAAGATTTGCAGAACGTTAACTGTATTGACCCACAAGCAAGGAAGAACTTTCTGTCTTCTGGTGTCTTCTTCAATCTTTTTTCAATTCTTTAATTCCTTTTACTGTACAATCCTTTTAGTTGCTTGATGAGAGTGCAGAATTCTGCCAGGCACACTTCTTCATGTCAGTCCTCACTAATCAAAACAAAATTTGTAAGAGATATAGATCTAAGGTTAGGGATAGTAAGAAGCTTCTTACTGAGAGGTGTCTCTAGGAGCTGACTCCTTAGCAGATAAGAGTAGTAGTCAACTACTTCTGAATATAAGTCCTGTCCTTGAGTGGTTGATAGTGGGTACAGGTTAACTTCATTAAAGAAATCTGTGTTTTACTTTCCTCAGAAGATGTAAGTGGCAGTTCTGTGTTTTAGATTTTACCCAGGTAGCTTGGCATTCATTCCTTCATTCATTCACTTACTCACTCACTCACTCACTCACTCACTCACTCATTAATTTTTAAATATAACATAACAAATATAATAAGATAAAACAAAAAAAACCCTATTACACCAAAATTAGACATGGCAAACCAAAAGAAGAAGAAAGGCCGAAGAGAAGGCACAGGACTCAGTGACCAACTTGTTCACACATTCTGGAAAACATTGAGCTGCATGCTAGAATCTCTGTACAGAAGACTTGGAGCAGACCTGTGCAGGCCTGTGCATGCTGCATACAGCTTCAGTCTCCATGAGTTCGTTTGACTTTTGTTCATGGTGATTTTTTACGGCCAAGTTTTCTTGCTATCCTCCAGCCCCTCTGATTCTTACATACCTTCTTCCTTCTCTTTCACAGGGTCACCTGGGCTTTGAGAAGAGTGGTCCAAGTCCAACTTTGAGGGATTCAGGAGGAAAACTGAGATAGGTGTGTTCAGCATCAGCAATTTGGCAGTCAGTCAGACTGGTGACTGCTGTCTCTTTCTCTCATTTGGTGTCACTCCGTGACTGATGTTTCTTTCTTGTGTTCTGTATCTAAATTAAAAAAAAAAAAAACTTTTAAATTTGGAGACTGCAAAAGGCAGTAAGGACAGGCAGGGAAGTGGGAGATTGACTGGGTGTCTGCTCTGAGGCTCAAGCTGTTCAGCCACTGAGGAGGAAAACTGAAAACCGACTACATTTTTTTTTCCTGCGGAAAGTGGCTTCTAGCCCCAAACTGCAGGGAATTGTAAAAGGCGGCTCTTTGATCTGTGTATAGGCCTCTGTGTGGAGATCTCTGGGAGGCTAAAGTATGCCTGCTGATGGTGGATCCCTGAGTCCGTTAACTTATTTGTGAGTCTACAGGGGAATAAGAAATAAGAAAAAGATTAAAAACAAGACTACTAACATACCCAACCCTCAAGAGGGAAAATGGATGAGGCAAACAGCCCCAACGAACTTTGTTGTTCTGGTGATACCCTCTTATACCCTGAGCAAAATCTCTCTGTCAGAGAAAGAATTACCTCACAGTCAAAGAATTTATTAGAGAATAAGACAAAACCATTACAATGAGAGGGAATGTAGGACTAAGCTAAAAATTTCTTCATCTAGTCTTACATTCCAAGACACAAAGTAAATGTAGAACAGTGTTTTATGCCATAAAATGACAAGATATAAGGAATTATAAGGAAACAGTTTATATTTTTTGACATTAATTTTTGTACTTAGTTTAGACATTTCTTGGTGGCCCCATTATACTCTGGATTCATGGTAAGTTCTAATCAACTTGTCTAAATTTATGGTGGATATCAAAATTTGTGGTGCCATCTCTAGAGTGAAAGCTTATTTGAATCCCCAAATCTGCTCAAGTCTGTTTCCTAGTAAGGCCTCCGGAGGTCTACAAAAGTATTTAACACAGCTGCAAACTCTCTATCAACTGTTTAACTTCTAAAACTGTTTGAATCAAGTCAAGATTTCTATAATCAGAAATTAATATATCTGAACAGCAGTACATCTTCATAAATATCCCTTAGGAAGATTGTTCAGAGGGGGTAAATAAATACCCATAAAGTGAGGTTAGACACCATGCCAAACTATTGAGAGATATAGTAGCACAGAAAGGAAGAGTGTCGGGGGCTAGAAGCTATTATGGGGGTATATCATGGTACAGACCTTGCAAAATACAGGACCACCTTCCAGAAAGCCCATTTGCCTATTGAGCTTCCCCAGTCCAGTGGCTTTGGGGAGGAAATTACCTGATGAAGACATCACATTTATGGCTAAGTGTTCCAAGGTCTCTCACTCTCTGGATAATGTCTGGTTGTGGGTCTCTATATTTATTACCATCAACTTCTCTGATGATAGCTGAACAAGGCACTTATATGTACCAGGATATCATCAGGAGTCTTTCATCAATGAATTTGTTTATTTTTTTCTTTTTGTTGTTGTTGTTCCTACTGTTTTTGTTTTTGTGTTTTTTGTTTTGGTTTGGTTTGGTTTTTTTTGACCAGTATTTTTTGGTTTTACCTTGGGCCACTGAGTTTGCTTAGTGAATCTCGTAGAACATAGGTAGAGAAATATATGCTAAGGCATGCCAAAGGCTGCGTATTTGAAGAGTACCGACTCTATCTCCCGGAACAACCACTAATTCCAAGTAGCTTCTCAGCTCTAGGGGCAGAGGTGGCTTCATAAGGCCCTACCCCATCCATTGTGAGACACTGGATGGCACAATCCAGGGAAGTTCTAGTATATTTAATCATTGTCAGCATGAGTTCATATTGTACAATGGACTTTTGGTTTTAATCACATACTGGGTTTCTGAAAATTTTCAGTACATTTAGGTCCTAAAACTTTGCATACCTCTTCCACAATAATTTTTAATCATTGAGAAAAGGTGTGTGACATAAATGTCTTATTTAGAGTTGAACATCCATGGTTTCTTATTCTCTATTGTTGACCAATTTTAAATTTCCGTATTAAGTGAAATTTAATTTTAAAGGAAGCTTTTCTGATGAAGATTGAGATATGTACAAATTTATTGGTACAGAGCTAAGAACTCATAGGACAATTCATTAATATATTTGCTTATCAAAATAATAGTATTAGATTCCCCCCTTAGATTTATAGCATATTTAGTCACTTTTTTTTTTTTGGTTGACTAAATGGTAGCAATCATGAGTTTTGTCTTTTTGGCTACAATAAATATTGTGTAGCAATTACATCACTTTATGAATTAAAAAATGATTAGACACAATTAACACAATATAATACATGTGCTATTTATATGACCTTATATAAACAAATATGCACATGTAAAATAAAACTAGTACTTTTGAACAATATCAAAACTATCTAAACACTATCTACAAAATATTAATAATATTAAAAACCTTACAACCGTATGTTAAGTACATGTAGCTCACTTTTGCCACTTAGGTTGTTTCCACGGAAACAGCAGCTGGCAATGAGAAACAGAATGTTCATAACTTTGGTATTTCAACTGTGTTTGTCAGGTAAGTGATGGAAATGTCATTTTTCAAAGAAGCACCTGCAGTTTTTAGGTTCCAACAGGTTTGCAGAATATGGTATTTCAGCTTCTGAAAAGTTTAACTTCATAATGTTTCTATATAAATCATAACTATGTCTACCTTTCAAAACAGCTTAATTACTCTGTCTTCTTAGAAAATTACTTTCCACATAATATCCCTAATTTGGGGTAATGGGATTACAATGGTCTTCAGGAATCTAAAATCACACTAAGGAAATGGTCATAGAAACTTCCCTATGTCACACAGGACTTTGGAGGAAATTTTTTCCACAGGCACTTTATAATATGTACATTTTCATATGCCTATTGATTCCAGAGATTCTTGTCTCCTTGGCTAAATTTTGTTAATTTAGGCTTTGTCTCAGTAAATAACATCTTAGTAATAGGCTAGTCAACATCTCTCTACTAATAATCTACAGATATAAAAATTTGCCTGTAGAACCACGGATCTAGTGTGTTTGACATATTTTTGCCCAAGACAAGACAAAAGGTATCAATTCTCTATATTCCAAAGCTTATCTAAGAACTTAGAAAATGGTCTTCGTAAGTGCTCATCTATCTTTTAGTCTTTCCGTTGATGGGTTGAGACATTTTCCAGTGCACAAATATTTTTAATGATGTATGACTAAAGTGAAGAAGATAATCCATATAAAATAAAGATATGCTCTGATAAAATTTTCACACTAATATTTGAAGTTCAAAAACATGGCAAATTTAAGAAAATTAAATATAATTTTAAGACTATTTAGCATGCACATGCACGTGTGCATGTGTGTGTGTGTGTAACAGAAAAGATCTCATGTTAAAAATTAGCATTTCAGCATTACAAAAGACACTCAAAGCTTAGAGCTAAATAAACAAAGCTTATAAATTAAGCTAAAATAGCATATTATCCAGAGAGTATGTATGGTGGCAGTTAGCCATGGAGCATCCATCCTAAGATGAATGACACATTTCAATCATTCAGTGTGGTTACTGATCAACTACTTCATTTTAAACATTATTAATATGCTAGTAGCAAAAAATATTCCAAAGAAAAATAGGTGAAAGCAGTAACAAGCACAGATACTGACATACCTGTGGAATCATCTCCATGAAAACAGTATTCACTCAGCAGAGGATTGGATCAGATGCTGCAACTAGCTATTGGGACTCTAGGTGACAGTGGTATGGAAGAATGGGGAGATAGAAGGACCCAGAGGGTTCAACAACCCTACAAGAAGACCATGAAGGCTGCCGGATCAGGATTTGGCAGAGGGAGGCTGCACAAACTGCTATACCAACCAAGGACAATACATACAGTAAACCTAGACCCCCCTATTCAGATCTAGCCAATGAACATCACATTCTCCACAGTTACATGTAGAGTGACAACTGCCTCTGACATCAACTCTGGCCGCTATTTCAACACTTCCCCTTGTTGGAGAGGTCTGGTGGCACACAGAAGAAGGGGAAGCAGGCTATCTCAATGAGACCTAAATGGCTATGATCATAGGAGGTATCCCCTTCTGTTACAGGTCTTGGGGGAGAAAATAAGGTGAAAGAGGGAGGGAGGAGGAACAGGAAGAGACAAATGAGGGATAACAATCAGAATGTAATCTGAATAAATTATTTTTTAAAAGATGTGTGTTGCTAAATCTTTAATTCTAAGTAACTTAAAATTTTGTGTCATCTGTTAAACAAACAAATAAACAAAATATTAAAAAGAATTCTGGGTAGTTTTCTGTGGGGCAATTAAACACACAAATACTTTGGGGAAAATGAAGATAAATGAAAATATTTAAATGAATTTACAGTGTGAACAAATAATTACATTGTGCTTTGCACAATGGAAGAAAAAGGAAAAAACTTATTAGTTATTTATTTTGTCTAAATAGCTTTAGAATTATCTATTAAAAATGTTATGTTGCTAAATAAAATATAAATAGTGCAAATTCTGTATGTGATGTTTTGTTGACATATCAAAATTGCAAATTATTGCCTTAAATTTTGTGAAATTATATTTACATCATTTTTTCCTTCTCATTTCTTATTCCTAACCTTCATATATACTCTTCTCTATCTTATTTCAAAGTCATGATCTATTTATTCACTTTTTATGTTATGTACATATATATAAATATATTTCTAAATATACATATATTTCTAAATAGACAAATGCAACCTGCCAAGCCTGCATAATGCTCTATGTATGTAGGTTGTGAAAGCCACCTTCCTGTGGAAATGATTTCTTGGTGCCAGAAAGTACAAAGCAAGCTTCCAAAGGAGGAAAAACAACCATAGTCCTACCCTGTCATGACATCTGTAAAGCACAACATAGAACACTATGACATAATAATCCTAATGGTGAAATATTGGGAAACACATCCTGGCCGTAGCCAACAGATTTCTAATTGGGCTTAAAACCTGCTCAACAATAGAGAAATCATGCCCAGTACTCACAACCAACCTAGCAACTACTCATAGCTCATAAAGTCATTTATCTTGGAGGAAAACCTACTACTCTCGTCACTTTACCAAACCAACATAATCCCTAACTACGCTCTAAACAATTGTCCTTATAGTCATAGTTCTTACCACTCATAAAGGAAAATTCTCTTTGTAACAGTCAAAGATCATTACAGGAAATGAGAACTAATCAAAATGTAGACTTGTGGAGCCCATTTCCAACAGATACACTTATAAGACAATACCCATACCTAAGGATTAAGAACATTATGAAGGAGGACTTAGAAAGATTTTTAGAAACAGAGGAACAGGAAGTTTGCTGTGAGACTGTGTCTTCAAAAAAAATTCAGAAACCACACATATAAATTCTCACTAAAACAACTGCCTAAACATAAGCTGAATGAGGACAACAAAAGACATTTTAAATTGGACCATTTGAAACCCATGAGTCAATGAATCTTTAAAATAATAAAAACACTTTAAATGCCATATTGACCATGTCTGTGAGGTTTTTAAAACTTTATCTAACTATTTTATTTTATTGTTCTATACAGTCATATCTATCTGTTACACCTAGGATGTATGTTCCTGTGATAAAATATGCTAATAATTGATATGACCATGGCTTAATCAACTAACAATTAACTTGTATAACTTATTTATCCTAAACAGCCTGCAATAGTATATTCAATGTATTAGAAATAAATCTTATATTACAATTGAGTTGTATGGGAATAATACTGCATATTAGAGTAGAAATATATATAAGGCATGAAGAATAATCTTATATATTAATTCTGTATTAATGTATCTAAAATAAAATTTAGTTTGCATCTGTATACAAAATTCTATACAATTGAATTAAAAATAACTTTGTGAGTAACAATTAAGGCATTAAGTTGAGGAGTAGATTAACATATCTGCTTTTTGTCCTATCATCCCTATATATTTCTAAATTCCCCTTTGTATCTTGTCAATCCCTGTCTCCAAACCTAAAAATGAAAGATAAATGAAAAGAGAGACATCCCTGAATCCAACCTGTTTTCTCTCTAAATAAAACCAATAAAACCAATTCCCATTGAAAGTAAACATCTATCACCCAAGAAAGCAACCAAAAACTTACCCAACCCTGCTTAAGTGTAATGGGGTATTGTTCTCCTAATTTTTCAGGTTAACTCCTGGCAACATTCAGCCTACCTCAAAGAGGATGATGAGCATCAATGAACCTCCTTATGAAGATGGCTTCAATTATGGCAAAAAAAAAAAAAGCCACTGAGCAAAATGTCCTCATTTTTACCACAGACAGAATTCTGCCTAAGAAGGGCAAGCATGGATGCAGACAGAGTCTATGGCCAAACTCTGTCAAGACTGTGTAAGCAAGTCCTTAATAGTTCCTGACTCACAAATATTTTATCCAATATATTGGGCCATAAAGATGAAGATGATGCGCTAACATTATAAAGAGTTTTGCGTGTTTATTCAGGCATCAAACTATCTCTGTCATCTTCTCACTTTGGAAGCTACTAACCTGCACTCCCCTGTATGTTCAGATAATTAATTTTATTCCTTCTAAAGTCTCTGATGGGGTTGAAGATGAGGTAGTTTAGATTTACAATTAAGCTTAGTTGTTTAGTTGTTAGGATGTTTTTAGTTCTAGATAGCTGTTTTAAGTTGATAGTGATGAGATATGATATATATTGATTTGCATTTATAATTTTTGATGCACCAAGATAGGAAAGAAGTTTTCTTCAAGGCTGCCAAATTGCCAAAGCACTATGAGTGGAAAATTTATGTAGTTCCTGATTCTTGCTGTAGGAGGTTCACTATATATGTGTTAACAGTATAAATATATACGTAAAAATATTTAATTAAAAACACCCATGCATCTAACTCTATTCAACTAATCACATTCACTTTAGGAATACTAAGTGTGAAAAAATCCTTCCCCAGAAAAGAGGATATTTAGTTACATAATAGTGCAAAGTAAGCCATGAAGCATGCATATAATACAATCATGTTGTGTAGAACGATTGTCAAAGATAAAATCTGAGATCTTGAATAGTAGTTCACTAAGACACAGGATATTCTGAAGGGACCCCCACCCCCACCCCCACCTGCAGAACAGCTCCTTAAACTCAGGAAGTAAGCAAGTCTAAAGCTTTACAAAGTCATGTAAATTGACAAAGTATACTAGGTTTCTCCTTCCTTAATCTTATATAAGCAGTAAGATCTGCTGAGGGATACTCTTGGAGTATTTGAACTGCTTTAAAAAGACAGAATATAAGCCAGTGGCCTGGAAGAGGCTCACATTAGTTGAAATGACAGAAAGACACATTGTCTCATCTATCAAACTCCTTGTAACTTGTGCAGTAAGATTTCCAACTTTTATGAGCTACTATACAAACCCTGGAAGGGGCTTTTGGTAATCTAGCACTCTGAGTCTTTCTGCTCCTATAACTAACCCTTGATCCATACAGATGTGAGTAACCCAAATAAGAATTGGCTCAGAAAGTTGTACTCTTGGTGGTATCCTTACTTTGGTATATTTATGGTTCCCAATCTGGGATAGGAGAGCATTTGTTTATGTATCCTCAGGAAAAATGCTACACAACCTTATTGCCACGAAAACTAAGAAATAGCACATTAAAAGCATGTAAGTATAAAGGCATAAATACTTTTGTATGTAAAATACATGGAGAAATTATCACAATTCAGTACAGGTTAATAATTTGTAATATATATATAAAGCAAAGAATGAATGGAGGAAAAAGAAAATATAATTTTGATCATTTTCTTTTTCCTGTCTTCTTATAAAATCATCATTTTTAGCAAAAATAAAAAAGATAGAAAAAACTTAAAAAGAAGGATTTCTAAATAGACAAGATTCAAGAGAAAAGAAAAAAATTATTTTTTTCTTTCAAAAAGTTTCATGATCAAATAACTTACTTTTTTATTTATACATACAATATTTTAAGTGACAAATATTACTTGTATTTACTACATGAATAATTGTTGTGGTTTCATTATATGACAGCCGCTTTTAAGGTGTCTTAGTTAATATCAGAGGCTTACTTTCTACAGCTCGAGCTGAGAATAAAATCCATCTTAGACGATATTTGGATAACCAGAGAATGATCCTTTCTCAGTTATATCTTAAATTGTAGAGGAAAACAGAAGAAACAAACTACCAGTTAATGTCTTTTATCATAACAAATGCTATTGAATACAATCAATATATAATATCGAAAAGAAATCCAGTGTTTTGGCCTTAACATTTAAGGAATAACAAAAAGTGGCAAAGACACTTTTCTTTGGAGCCTTTCACCTTTACCTTTTAGCTCATTTCCAATCCTTTATGTCAGCCACTAATACCTAGAAACTCTTATTACCAGGCACCCCCAATGGTCACATTGACCTGGGACTCAGAAAATCTTAGTATCAGAGACACCAGAGTAATCATACTTGCCTAAAATACAGAGAAAAGAGCAGAAGCAACAACAACAACAGCAACAACCAAACAAACAAATGAAACAAACAAACAAATGGAATGCCCACCCAACAGAGTCAAAAGCACTCCAATAATCTTAACTCCAGATGACTAGATTCCAGCACAAAAATACAAATATGAATAGCCAGCAACCTCCACAAGGACCCAGTAACCCTATGATAGTAAGCCCTGAGAATTGAAATTTACATGAAGCACACGGCAAGGATTTCAAAATAACAGTTTTGCCAATGTTCATGGATCATCAATCTCTTAATGATTGATGCTGAATGATATGATAAGAGATATGCATCAATCTCTTAATGAAGTCCATGAAAATGCAAAGAAAGAGCTGAATGAAATAATGAAACAGGTCAAGATACTGAAGTAGAAATAGAATTACTAAAGAAAACCCAAATTGGGAAAAAATGTAAATGAGAATTTTAAGATGTTTCCCATTCCCTATGTCTTCAATACAACTTGGTTGCAGGGAGGGGAGGACATTAGAAGCTCCACAAAGAAACTATCAAGGCTGATGCATCTGGACCCTAAGGGCCCTGCACAAACTGATACAGCAACCAAGGACATTGCAGCTAGAGAACGTAGACCCCCGGTAAAGATATAGCCAATGGGTAGCTCATTCCACACAAGGAGAAGGGCAGGGAGAGCAGGGGACTTCCTCTGACATGAACTCTGGCGCCTGCAGTTTGATTACTGCCCGCCCATGTTGACTCTCAAACTGTGCTAATGGATGTCTTCAAACCCTGAATCTTGCCAATAGATAGTTCAAGCATACAAAAAACTAGAGATCAATTAGATATTTACTGAAATTTTTACCCAAACAAAAAATAATACTTTTTTTCTCAGTAGGTCAAGGAATCATCCCCAACACTGACTACATAAGTAAGCACAAAGCAAGACTAAAAAGATATAAGAAAACTGAAATAACATCCTGTATCCAGTTTGTCTAGTATGGATTAAAGTTGGGTATCAGGGAGGGCAACACCAACCCACACACAAAATCTTCAACCCAGAACATATACAAAGGTGGCAAAAAACATTGCTGAATATAAAATAGATCAAACATGAACCAAGAAAAAATTTGAACATTTTAGAATTGAATGAAAAGAAACACACTATATACTCAAACATATGAGGCACAAGGGGAATACAGTTTGAAGCGGAAAGTTTCATGCATCAAAAAAAATTACAAATACCTCACATTGGAAACTTGGTGGCAAAGTTGACTTAAAAGTTCTAGAATAACAAGAATTATATGGCAGGAAAGAATCAAAATCAGGGCTGAAATCAATGAAATACAAACAAACAAACAACAAAAGAGTCGATAAAAATCAGGGAAAACTATAGTTGGTTCTTTGAAAAAATCAATATGATTGACAAAGTATTAATCAGATTTACTAATAGACAAAAACAGAAGACACAAACTAATGAAATTAATGCTAAAAAAAGAGAACAAAATACCTTGAAGATATAGATATATATGGTATTGCATATATGTGTGGTGTGTGTGTGTGTGTGTGTGTGTGTGTGTGTGTGTGTGTGTGTGTGTAACTAAAGTTATTGTGAAAATATTATTATCCTAATTGCTTTTTTGTGTTTCTTTCTCTTTGTTTGCCATATGTATATAGAATATCTAGTTATTTTTATTAATTTCATAGCCTACAACTTTAATAAACATGCTTATCATCTAATAAATTTTCCAGTAGGATTTTTAGTGTCTTTTATGTATAAAATCAAATAATTTTAAAACAAACATATTTGACTTTTTTCAAACTTTCTATTTGTATCCCTTTGATTTCTTTCTATAGCCTTTATGTTCTAGCGAATATATCAAGTACTATATGAAACAGGTATGGAAATAGCGGACATCCTTGTCTTGACCCCGATTTTAGTGGAAATGCTTTGAGGCTTTTTATTTTACTTTGTTTTGCTTTTTGTTTTTTTGTTGTTGTTGTTGGTGGTGGTGGTGGTGGTGTTTTTGTTTTGTTTTGTTTTGTTTTGTTTTTTTTAGATTGATGTTGGCTGTGGACTTGCTAAACTCGCTTGCATTATGTCAAGATATGTTTCCTGTATCCCTAGTCCTCCAGGACTTTTATTGTAACAACTTGTTCTTTAATTCTCTCTCTTTGTTGGGTATTTGTATGTTTCAGATATCGAGATAATTATGGCTTTGTTATAAATTGGAAATGATTACTCAATTTCTATTTTGTGTAATGATTTCAGAAATACTCATGTTAAATTCTTGATCAAAGTTTGGCAAAATTTTGCAGTGAATCCATCTGGCATTATTAGGCTTGGTTACATTGGAAGATATTTAACTGGTGCTATTATTTTATATAGAAAAAAATCTTTCCTATCTTCCACAAGTTAACTTCAAATGGCTGGGCCACAGGAATGTATCTTCATCATTTAATATTTGTATTTGAATACCTTGGAATAAATAATTGTCCTTTATTCTGAAGACTGCAATTTCAAAATCTGTCTTTTTTCACAGTTCAGCTAATATACAGGACATGACAGTCCAAACCCAAAATTATATATATAACACAGCACCTTTTTAGTAGCTTAAGAGATCCATTTCAGAAGGGGATTTGACCTGGATGGGATTTCTTCTTCATTCTAAATAAACTACTGAATCATGGGAATCCCATGTCCTCTAGGAAAGCCACAAGTAGAGTGACATCTGTAAGGTCCACTCTGGCCTCCTCTGTCATACAGACAGTAAACACATGCTGATGTGGTATCAGTGATGGAATGACTTTCACCATCACTTAAGATGCTAGCACAGCAAGGGCATATCTCCTAATAGTGCCACTCCCTATGGGTCAAGTATTCAAACATATATTCAAAGTACCACAATGCCCTATATATCATAGTATGTAAATGCTCTATACACATCCAATAGTCTATATGAATAACTACTGCTGCCCATGAACGTATGGATGAATCTCTCTCCTATTCAGTAATGGACATTGAATATAGGGCCTCACACATACTAGGAAAGTGCATAACCACTAAATTTATGGTCCCAGTGCTGAATAACCTTTAAAAATTATTTTGAGTGCGGCTGTCTTGTCTGAATGTATGTTTGTGTACCACACACATGCTTGGCTCCCTGAAGGGACCAGAAGAGGGTATCTTATCTCCTGGAACCAGAGTTTCAAACAGTGTGAGCCACCATGTGGGTGCTGGGAACTCAACATGGTCTCTGGAAAAGCAGCCAGTGCTCTTAACCACTCTCCAGCCCTATTCGCCTCTGAGGAGACTCTGGGAAGGAGAGTATCCTGTTGCATATGTATTAGGAGGCCTCTTGAGATCAGCACCCATGGACAAGAAGGGCGGAGGCAATACTACCCAGGAGTAAGTTGAGTGGGCTGTGCTGCCTTTTCAGCTGAGAAAATGGAAAGCTTATATATTTGGAATATTACAGAGTCTCTGTCCTGTCCAAAAAAAAAAAAGATTCTAGCACAGAGACTCAAAATTAAATATCAATTGATGTTATCTAATACATTAAAAAATACAGAAGAAATTGTTTAATTACTTGATGGTATGAATTAATGTATTTGACAAGAGAACCTGAAAGTTATTTCTTTGAGGAAAATAACCTTTTTTAAAAAAAAAAAGAATAATATTTGTGGTTATTCATGTTCAAACAAACAAATTTTTTCTATAGAAGTTCACCTATTTGATCAGTTTTAATGTTCAAAATGAAGCATAATTCATGAGTGAGTTCTTCAGATGTTTATGAACATCAGACCACTGTAATTTTAATAAACTGCCAAAATGATAAATTTGTTTTAATAGGAGGAATGTTTAAAAGAAAACCTAAGTCGATATGCATTAAAGAAAGATGATTATGTTGTCTGTGAAAACAAGCAATTAACAAATGAGCATATAGAACATATCTTCAATCTTTTTAAATCTAGAAGGGTAATGTTTTCAATATGTAATCAATCCAAAATCAATTCCCTAATCAAACAACGTTCCTATAATGTTTTCCTATTGAGAAAAGGATAATATTGATTTTATACCATATTGTTAAAGTACTTTGTGCATATATACATAAAGTAAATAAATACTGTATACATGAATATGTGTGTAAATACACAGATACATATTTTTTTCTATCTCATTTTGTTGCCATAGCTATAAGAATTAATTTTAGTACATATCCAATGTCATTAATTTTTGTCATTTATTTATTTGTTCAATTTACATCCCAATTGTAACCCCATTTCTTCCTCTCATCCTAGTCTCACCTTCCCACTGACTTCCCCCATTTTTTCCTGTCCTAAGCCCTGCTAGGTACCAACATACACTGGCATATCTAGCTTCATCAGGACTAAGTGCCTCCTCTTCCACTGAAGTAAGAAAAGGCAGCCTTGCTAGAGAAACAGGATCCAATGAGTGGCAACAAAGTCCAAGTCAGAGATATCCCCGCTCCAATTGTTAGGGGAACCACTTGAAGACCAAGCAATCCGTCAGCTTTATACGTGTAGCAGGCCTAGGACCAGTCCATGTATGTTCTTTGATTGGTGGCTCAGTCTCTATGCGTCCCTGGACCCAGGTTAGTTGACTATATAGGTCTTCCTGTGATGTCCTTGAGCTCTTCAGCTCCCCCAATCACTCCCCTAACTCTTCCACAAGACTCCCTGACCTCTACATAATGTTTGGCTATGGGTCTCTGCATATGTTATTATCTGCTGGATGAAGGCTCTCAGATTATGGTTATACTATGTTCCTGTCTGAAAGGATAACAGAGTACCATTAATGATGTCAGGGGTTGGTTGTCTCCCATGGGCTGGCTTTCAAGTTAATGTAAGGCTATTTAGCTCAATTTAGAACAACATTATACATTTCTGTTCATTTGATTGTAAGTAAGGTCATCTGATTAATTGTTTTTAAAACCTTCTTAGAAAAGAAATTTTGAGATTTATAAGTATAAAGATCATGACACAGGTAAGTGTGTGTATGTGTGTGTGTGTGTTTGCATGTATGTGTGAAACAATAATTAAAGAAGAGCTTTTAACTGTGAAAACAGAAGAACAAGAGGAGTTGCAGTAATGAGAAGGGAGTTATGGAAATGATTTAATAAAATGTGTGTATTTGTATTTTATGTGTATGAATGTTTTACTGCATATATGTAGGTGCACTGTGCATGTGCCTGATGCTCATAGAGACTATATGAAGATGCTGGCTCTCTAGGACTAAAGTTACAGATGTTTGCAAGGCCCATTAAGTATTGGAACCTGAATCTGCATAAACTATTGTTCTTAACTACCAAGCCATTATACAACCCCTGAAATGATTCATTTTAAAGACATATATCCAAATATGATTCTTATGAAATATATCCTAAACTGACTGAAGGGAAAATGGGCCACGAGGTCTAATGGGTACAGAGATGACGTTAGGGAACATGGAAGGGTTCTAGAGGTGGATGATGGTGAGAGTTACCCAATGTGAGTGGTAGCCATGCAAACTTAATCCAGATAATATGATATATTTCCTATTGTGTATACATTATCATAAGTTTAGAAAGTAGGACACCATGTTCATAGCACGTGTCCTTTACCAGTTATTATGAGATGGAGGTCAACAAAATAGAGTTACCAGAGTGGAAGCCTAGAGGAAAAGAAAGACTCACAGGCATTGATTCTCACAAAGATAAATAAATGACTTTTCTTTCACTAATAAAACAAACAAAAATAACAACATTACTAAAACTTTCTCCAAACACATTATTTCCTGTTTTATTTTTATTTAATCACACCTTGTTAGATAGGTGCAAATGTTTATACACTTAATGGTTACATGATAAAATTGATTCCATATTCAATTATAACATTTCTAGAATTGAAATTCCCAGGACATTCCCTCCTCTGTGATCTAACAAAATCAATTTTCACTTACTAATGAAGCAAAAGATTTAGATATCCTTTACTTGTATTATTATAAACAACAGGCTGAGACAATTATGATTTAAGCCAATGTAAAATACAGTCACGGAACTGAACTGAAGTATTTTCTTCATTAAGGCACTCACCAATTTTTCTTATTCAACTTTTAATTACATAAGATACTTTATTTCTTGCACTCATCACTAATCAGAAGGTTGTTTATAAAATTTGATATTAATTTACCTTGGACCTAATTTGTTTGCAACCTGAATGCAAATAACGTAGTAAAATAAAAGTGTTATATCTAGGATTATATGGTATTTCTTGGCAATTTTTCACTGGAGTCTTTGTAAACTTAAAAATGGTACTATATTTTCCTAACTTGCGTGAGCAATAGAATAGCTTCCTAAAGAAAGCATGTTTCATTTTTGAAATTTCAGTTCCTTTCTATCTTGAGTCTGAGATAAAATTATTCACTTTCATGTTAATCTTTCTCAGTGCATTTATTAATTTAGCTCATTTATTCTATCGCAATACTAATGTGATAGTGAGATAACTAATGAAAAAAGTTCCTATTAGAAAAATATGACCTTATTGAGTTGAATCACAGCTTCCTGAATTTAAGCATTTTTCCAGTTCACACATGTCTAAACCTATCTTATAGAATTGCTTTTGAAAGTGGTGAGAAAAAGACAAGGAACTGAACAGAACCTTACACTGAGGGTAGCTGATGATCACTTGATGACTGATAGGAGTGAACTTAGGCACTTGCAACAAAAATGAGATACTATCAACAATATTCATAAACAGCTATAAAAGTACACCTTTTAACCATGAAGCAAATCTTAAATTTCTGAATTCAAGAATAAGATTATACATAAAGAGTAAACATAAAACCTACAGACACTCATTCACTCTTGACCATAAACTGCACTGTACAACTGGAAACCAAGTTGGCCAGAAGGCTGTCAGAATATCTACAGTGCAGGATTGACATCTAAAGAAGTATCATCATAGCGATCATCAAATGGAACTCTAGAACTATCTAAGGCTATCTCACATCTAAGGAATCTTTAAGCTATTCCCTTGGAGTATTTATCTAGTCTCAACCAAACTGCTGGTATTTCACATTTACTAAATAAAACGAGTAGACCTCCAATTCCTGATTCACAAACTCTGGAGTTGTATTTGGTAAGTTAGACTCAATCAGGTTCTAAGAGTCCAAATTTGAAATAACAAGACAAGAGTTTTCTCTTCCCATGAAAAAGTTAGAATCTTCCCAATACACCCCAACAATCATTTGATTCTTTTGGGGTGTGTGTGTGTCTGTGTGTGTGTATGTGTATGTGTATGTGTATATATGTGTATATACATGGCCACATGTGCATGCCCTGTGTGTATACACATATCTACCAGTGAACAAACCCCCGAGCATGTATGTGGAATCCATAACTCAAAGTCAACTATCTCCCTCTAATTTCAGTGTAGCTATACTAGCTGAACAGTGAATCAAAGCAATCTGACATTTCTTAGGAATATATTTGATGAAAGACATATATAATACTACATAGTATATTTATGTATATATTCTATATTTAATATATATTTATGTAACAATGCAATATACTATATATACAATATATTCTACATACTATAGAATTTATATAATTTTTATATATAAAGTGTATATAATTTTTTATCAAATTTAAGGTTAAGATAGTTATATATTTTTGTGTTTATCTGTTTACATATATAACTATATATCTGTATATATGTATGTATAATATCTACATATATGTGTGTATATATATAGTTAATATTCATGAAAGGCAGCTTTGCAGACAAAAAGCCTGCCAAACAATAATGAGGATAAAGTCTGGATCACAGCAGTCTATGACAGCCTGTATTTGCCTGTAACCCCAGAGCTATGAGACAAATACATACTTGTCTTCAATGGAATAAGTTACAGAACACTTGCTTAACATGTAGTCAGCCACAGGTTCAGTTCCCCGGAATGAAGGAGTAAAAAAGAAGAAAGAAATCAAATCTAGTTCAGCTCTAATTTGAATCAGAGTATCTTTTCTATATGAATCTTAATGATTTTTCTCAAAATATGTTTTTAAATAAGCATATTATTTTAAACAATTGGAAATCCAGGGTTTTTGATGGTGTTCTTTATTTTGTGGGGATTATTTTGATTTGTTTTTCTCTTCTTGTTTTGTTTTCAAGGCAGGGTTTCTTCGCTTGGCCCTGGCTATACTGAAACTTGATCTGCAGACCAGACTGGCCTAAAACTCAAAGATATGCATGCCTTCAGATTAATAGCTTAACAGACTGTATGCCATCATTTAAGATTGACATTGATGACTATCAAATATAATAAATGAATACAGATATTGAAATCTGAGAGCGTAATAGCACTTTTTAATTGATTTATTTGATTTCATTTTTAAAAATTTGTTCACTTTACATCTGGATTATAGCCATGTCCCTGGTTGCCTTCCCCTACTCCCTCTTCTATTCCTCAGAAAGGGGGAGCCCTCCTTCCCTAATATCTGATCTTTGCCTATCAAGTTTCATCTGGTAGTCTTATCCTCTTCCTCTATGGCCTGGAAAGGCCATTCCCAGGAGGAAATGATCCATGAGTTGGCACCAGAGTCCATGTCAGAAGTGGGTCCATATTATGAGACCCACAAGGAGACTGTGCTGCCTATCTGAGCAGAGGGTATATGTCCTCACCACACATGGTTCTCAATGCACCACACTCTATAGAACACAACCTCCTCTGCCAGGATATTTTGGGTCCACTAGTCTTCTAGTGAGCTCCTGTTCTTTCCATGTTCCTTCCAAACTCTTCCATCAGATTCCTTGCTCTCCACCATGAATTTGGCTGTAAGTCTCAGCATCTGCTTTGATCCCCTGCTGGGTGGAGTCGTTCAGAGGATCTCTATTTTGGCTCCCATCCTGTTTCTTCTCTTAAAAGAAATGCTTCCAATGTCTATTCTATTTGCCCTTTTGAATGAGAATTAAGCATTTCTCCCTAGGATCCTCCTTGTTACTTAAATTCTTTAGGTCCATGTGTTGTAATGTGATTATCCTGTACTGTATGGTTAATATGCACTATAAGTGAGTATATACCATGTGTGTCCTTCTGGGTCTTGGTTACCTCACTCTAGAAGATCTTTTCCAGTTCCTTCCATTTGTCTGCAAATTTAAAAATTTCTTTGCTTTTTTCATTGTAAAGATCTTTTTTATTAATTTAATCAAATTACATCTCAATTGTTATTTTATCACTTATATCCTCCTATTCCTCCCTCCTTCCCACTTTCACCCTATTCCCCTCTCATAGATCTATGACCGAGTGGGACCTCCTCCCCCACTATATGGTCATAGGCTATTAAGTCTCATCTTGGTAGCCTGCTTATTCTTTCGTTGAGTGCCACCAAGCCTCCTCACCAAGGGGAAGTGTTCAAATATGGGGCACAAGAGTTCATGTCAGAGTCAGTCCCTGCTCTCCACACAAGTGTGGAGAATGTCCTTCCATTGCCTAGACCAGGTAGGAGTTTGATGTTTACTACTTCTATTGTCCTAGGTTAGTGCAATAGTTTGAGCAGACACCCCTGGGCCCATATCCACCAGTCACAATATTGTTCTTGTAGGTTTCTAGGACCCTCTGGATCCTTCTATTTCCCCATTCTCTTATATTTCTCTTACCTAGAGTACCAGTAGATATCCTCTCATCTATCCCAATTCCTTGGTAAGTAAAGACTTTCAAGGGACATGCCTTTTGTGCTACTGTCTTCCTGCTACTAAGTTAACTCAGTATGGTCATTTCTGGTTGCATCCATTTGTCCACAAATTTCAGGATTTTCTGTTTT
This sequence comes from Acomys minous, assembly GCF_964271855.1. NCBI lineage: Eukaryota > Metazoa > Chordata > Mammalia > Rodentia > Muridae > Acomys > Acomys minous. The sequence goes on from NC_140489.1 coordinate 55,224,577, forward strand.
TAATAGCTGAATAGTATGCCCTGGTGTAAATACACGACAGTTTCTATATCCATTCTTCAACTGAGGAACATTTAGTCTGTATCCAGGGCCTGGCTATTATGAATAAGGCTGCTATGAACATGGTTGAGCATATGTCCTTGTTGTGGGGAGGAACATTTTCTGGATATATTTCAAGGAGTGGAATAGCTGAGTCTTCAGGAAGCCATATTTCCAGTTTTGTGAGAAAGTGCCAGGTAGACTTCAAAAATGGTTGTACTAGTTTGCATCCCCACCAGCAATGAAGGAATATTCCTCTTCCTCCACTACCTCATCAGCATGTGGTGTCACTTGAGTTTTTGATCTTAGTCATTCTGATGGGTGTAAGATGGAATCTCAGAGTTGCTTTGATTTGTATTCCTCTGATGACTAGAGATGTTGAGCATTTCTTTAAGTGTGTCTCAGCCATTTGATATTCCTCTGTTGAGAATTCTCTGTTTCGTTCTGAGCCCCATTTCTCAATTGGGTTATTTGGTTTGGTGGTGTTTCATTTCTTGAGTTCTTTATAAATTTTGGATATTAGGCCTTTGTCAGATGTATAGTTGGTGAAGAACTTTTCCCAGTCTGTAGGTTGTTGCTTTGTTCTCTTAACAGTGTCTCCTGCCTTACAGAAGCTTCTCAGCCTCATGAGGTCCCATTTATTGATTTTTGATGTTAAGGCCTGGGCTGTTGGTGTTCTGTTCAGGAAGTTAATTCCTGTGCCAATTCCAGGCTCTTCTCCACTTTTTCTTCTAACCAATTTAGTATCTATGGTTTTATGTTGAGGTCTTTAATCTGTAAGGAGTGGCCACACCCGATAATGGCGGCAACCTGAGACGGAAACTGTTACAGCTCCCTCACATGCGCAGACATAAGCCCTCTCAATGCACCCCTCCCGAACAGGGGTATGCAAATGAAACACTCCAACACAACCCTCTGGCTTCGGGCATGCTAAAGCGGGCATGCTAATGGAGCATGCTAATGAGGCAGGCTAATGAGGCATCCAAATGTAGCCAATGAGACATTGACACGCCATGTACAGACAGTATTTAAACGATGTGCTCGCAGGCATTCAGGATCTTTCGCTTCAGCTTCAAAGGATGCTCCCAATAAAGCGCAATTGAGAAGGATCCTGGTGTCTGCATCGTTCCTGCCGGCGGGAGGATGTGACATTAATCCACTTGGACTTGAGTTTTGTGCTTGGTGACAAATATGGGTCTAATTGCATTTTCCTACATACAGACATTCAGTTAGAACAGCACCATTTGTTGGATATGCTATCCTTTTTCCATTGAATATATTTGGCTTCTTTGTTAAAAATCAAGTGACTATATATGTGTGGATTAATTTCTGGGTCTTCAAATCGATTTCATTAACCAACCAGCCTATTCTTGTGCCAGTACCATGCTGTTTTAATTACTGTTCCTCTATAGTACATCTTGAGATCAGGTATGGAGATTCCTCCTGGGGATCTTTTATTATACAGGATTGTTTTAGCTATTCTGACTTTTTCATTTTTCCATTTGAAGTTGAGAATTGGTCTTTCAATATCTTTAAAAAATTGTGTAGGTATTTTGATAGGGATTGTATTGAATCTATAAATTGCTTTTGATAAGATGGCAATTTTTATTATGTTAATTCTCCCGGACCAGGAACAAGGAAGATCCTTCCATCTTCTGATGTCATCTTCAATCTCTTTCTTCAGAGATTTGAACATTTTTTCAAACAAGTCCTTCACTTGCTTGGTTCGAGTTACTACTAGAAATTTTATATTGCTTGTGGTTATCATGTAGGGTGTAGTTTTCTTATTTCTTCCTCTGCATGATTCTCATTTGTATATAGGAAGGCTACTCACTTTTTTTTAAATGAATTTCATATCCAACCAATTTGCTGAAGGTGTTTATCAGCTGTAGGAGTTTTCTGGTGGAATATTGGGGGTCATTTATGCACACTATTATATAATCTGCAAATAGGGTTTTTTCAAATGCTTTTTCAGCACCTAAGGATTTGATCATAATTTTTTTCTTTCAGTTGTTTATATGATGGATTACATTGAAAATTTTCCAAATATCAAACCACCTATATGCCTGACATAAAGTCTACTTTGTCATGGTGAATGCTTTTTGGAGGGTTTTGTTTGGTTGTTTGTTTTTCTCATGTGTTTTTTAATTCACTTGCTAGTATTCTATTGAGCTTGAACATTTGCATCAATGTTCAAGGGAAATTCATCTGAAATTTTCTTGCTTTGTTTTGTCATTATCTAGATTAGCTATCAAGGTTGTTGTGGTCTCATAGAATGAATTTGGTAATGTTCCTTCTAACTCTATTTTGTGGAATAGTTTGAAGAGAATTGGTACTGGATCTTCTTTGAAGGACTGGTAGAATTCTGTGTTGAATCCATCAAACCCTGGGTATTTTTGGATTGGGAGATTTTGATGACTGCTCTTAATTTTTTATGATATGCAGACTATTTTACTTGCTTTCCTGATATTTATTTAATTTTGTCAATCAGTGGCTTTCAAGTAACTTGTACATTTCATTCAGATTTTCAAATTTTATGACATATAGGCTTTTTAAGTAAGACCTAATATTCTTTGAATTTCATCTCTGTCTGTCTTTATGTCTCCATTTTCATTTCTGATTTTGTTTATTTGAGTATTCTCCTTTTGAGTTTTAGCTAGTTTGGCTACAGGTTTGTCTATCTTATTGACTTTCTCAAAAAATGGCTGTATGTTTCATTGATTCTTTGAGTTGTTCTCTTTGTTTCCAATTTACTGATTTCAGCCCTAAGTTTGATGATTTCCAGCTGTCTAGTTCTCTTGATTTTATCTGCATCTTTTGGTTCTGTAGTTTCCCAGTGTGCTGTTAAGTTGCTATTTGGGAGTCTCTACAATTTTTTTATGAAGGTGCTTAGTACTATAAACTTCCATCTTAGCACAGCTTTCATTGTGTCCCATTATTTGGGGTACATTGTGCCTTTATTTTCAGTGAATTCTACAGAGTCTTTAATTTCTTTTTTTATTTCATCTATGGCTCAGATATCATTGAGTAAAGAGTTGCTCAGCTTCCATGTATGTGTAGGCTTTTTGTTTTTCTGCTTTTGTTGAGTTCCAGCTTGAACCCATGGTGGTCTGGTATAATGTAAGGGATTAATTTGATCTTCTTGTATCTGTTTAGGTTTGTTTGTGACCAAGTATATGCTCATTTTGGAGAAAGTTCCATGAAGGGCTAAGAAGAAGGCATATTATTTTGTGTTTGTGTGATTTATGGAATTATAATTTTTAATCATAATTCACAATATAATTACACTTATAAGGACAATGGCATGAAGGTTTATAGGTTAATATTTTCCAAGACTATCCCTCTTAATTTTAGAGAAAACAATAGTGTAGACAACTTTGCTAAGGCAGAGTGCAGTATTCTAATGTATACTATAGGTAATGCATTATGAGTAAAAGCATGGGCCACCAGACAAAGAGTGAGACCTGGTGGCACTCAGAGGAAGGAGGGCAGGTTACCAAGAAGAGACTTGATACCCTATGAGCATATACAGGGGGAGGTAATCCCCCTCAGGAACAGTCATAGGGGAGGGGAATAAGGGGAAAATGGGAGGGAGGGAAGAATGGGAGGATACAAGGGATGGGATAACCATTGAGATGTAACAAGAATAAATTAATAAAATATAAATAAAATTTTTAAATAATGTAAAAAAAGAGTGATAGTAAGCCTTAAACCAACTATTTTTATAAGTAAGAATGTAAATAAAACTACAGAAACTTCATCAAATAAGGGATTGGTCACATAATGTCCTAAAGATATAAAGGAATTGCCATTCAGAGGGGCAAAAAGAAACAATGATCCTCTTAGAGTTGCTGTGTTGCTGAAGTTGTGTCAGTATATAATGATGTCACTAATGTTTCCTGTCCTTTGCAACTTTCTCTGCCCTTTGATTTCTGCAATGTTGATGGGCTTTCTCCTTCTTCATTGGGCACAAGATGAAAAAGTAACTTTTATTTACCTGATATAATTGTTGTCTTAGAATCTTACTGTCTCTTTCTGCTGATGTAGGCATAAACCTAGAAGCTTTTAGCCTCTGTATATTTATTCTTAGAACATTTTCTTGCTGATTAAAGTCTCACTTTCTAGTTCTTTCTGAACTCTTGCTTGCCAATTCAAATCAGCTCTTCTGGTTCAAACATGGCTGTTTCAAACTAGCATCTCTCAGCTTCTGACAAATTTATTTACTTGGCCTCAAACTTACTCTAGCAATCTGTTCTACTCTTCTGCCTCCATCTCCTTCTCTGGCTCATCTCTCTTCACCTATGACTGACATGTTCTGTCTCTATAACCCTTCTCTGTACTACAATTTTCCAGGTAAATCTGCCTCCTCCTCCTCCTGTTCCTCCTCTCCCTCCCCCACCACCCTCATCATTTCTCTTTCCTCTCTCTTCTCATGAGAGTTGGACACATGCTATTCTGTCAGATCTTTCCCTTGTTCATCACTTTGTCTGCATCTCAATTAGATATCACTTTCAAAAATTGGTCCTTCCTTCTTCAAACTAACTTTACTCTCATTGTTTGGGATTAAAAATATATAATGAATGCATGTCTGTATTAGCTCAAGAGGGATTGAGTTTGTGTGGAATATTCACATTTCAGCTAGATCACACAGACTTAAAAGTTCTTTGGAAGTGATCAGAGAAGCCATGTTGCTGAACTAAAATTCCTCTTCACGCCAAAAAGAGTCATCCTTACCTGTCACAATCACCATGCCTAAAGCTATCCTCCTGGAGTCTCTTCAGGTATAAGGAATTTAACTTTTTGCCTATAGCAACTTACCCACTCAAGAAGGACACATCTTGACTTTCTCTTAAGGGGTCATAGTTTTCTAATAGCAAAACCTCTATTATGTCTCCTGAAAGAGAACTCTTAGAGCTGTATTTTGCAGATTCCTGTTCTTCATAATGTGGTAGAATGTAGACCATTTGGAACAGAATGATTAAAGCACATTTCAAATTTCAAATAGTAGAAAAACCAGCATCCAAAGAACAATAATGTTTTATGTTTTATGTTTAAATTTTCTTTGCATTTAATATATAATTAAACACAGGGCAAATATTTACAAACAAGTTTTTAAAATCATGAAAATATGTACAATTTCTATAGAAAACACGTTGAAGCATAGAGGACAATACTGAATTGCATTTCCCAGACGACTCTGGATGTTGGACGTTTCTGTAATTGTTTCTTGGCCATTAAAGAATCCTCTGTTGGTTGGTGTATCTGTCTCTGTAGCCCCCACACCCACTTTGTCAAGATATAGAACTTCTGCTCAGATGTAGTAGAGAGGCAGCATAGTCTCCTTGTGGGGCCAGCAATATGGGGAGTAGGGATTACCTCTGACATGGAATCTGGTGCCCACTCAGTGAACATATCACTTTGGTTGGACTACCTTGCCGGACCAGAGAGGAAGAGGTTACAGGCAGAGTGGATGAGACTTGATAGGCTGAAGTCAGATTATAAGGGAGATGGGTTCCCCCTTTCTAAGGACTAGGGGAGGGGTGAAGGGGAATGAAGGAGGAAGGGAAGAATTGGAAGGCAATGAGGGACCTGGCAACAATCAGGATGTGAAGTGAATAAATTAAAATTAAAATTAAAAGAATAAAGAAATGAAAACTAAAAAACTAAAAAATAAAAATAAAAGATTCCTCTGTTGAACATTCTCTATTTAGATCTGTACCCCATTTTTTATTCTGTTGTTTAGATTCTTGCTGTCTCATTTCTTGCATTCTTTATATATTTTGGATGTCAGCCCTCTGCCAGACGAGAAGTTTGTGAAAACATTTTCCTATTCTGTAGGCTGCTGTTTTATCCTTTTGATGGTATCCTTTGCCTTAAGCTTTTCACAAGTTCTCATTTTTAATTGTTGATCTTAGTGCCTGAACTGTTGACATCCCCGACAATACTCATGGTATTCTGCCATACTTGCAGACAGTTGTCTAACATAATTGTCATATAAAAGACTTCACCCAGCAACTGGTGGAAATTGATGCTGATGCCCACAGCAAACATTAAATGGAGCTTGGGGAATCATGTGGAAACAGGAAGAAAGGATTAAATGAGCCAGAAGGGTCAAAGACACCACAAGAAAACCTCCAGAGTCAACTAACCTTGGTTTACAGGGGCTCACAGAAACTGAACTGCCAACCAGAGATCATGTATGGGATGGACCTAGGCCCTCTGTACATGTGTAAGAGTTGTACAGTTGTGTCTTCATGCAGGACTTCTAAAGCAGAAGCAGGGACTGTCTCTGACTATACTACTTGCATTTGGATCCCTTTCCTCTAACTGGGCTGTCTTGTCTAGCCTCAACTTAATATGCTCCTAATCTTACTGCAATGTGATATGCCAAGGGGGTTGATATCCATGGGGCTTCCCTTTTCTGAGGAGAAGGGGAGGCCGGGTGGCTGGGAATGGAAGGGAGGTGAGAGAGACTGGGATGAGAGGAGGGAGGGGAAGCTGTGATATAAAGTAAATAAATAACTTTTAATTGATTATTTTAAGAAAGACATTACTGACATCCAAATATATGGAAATTGTGCTGACAAAATGGGTCACACAATCTAAAGTTACCATCACATGCTAGAGAATGGTTATTTTCAAAGTTTATACAAACATAAAACTCAGGATCAAACTATATGCAACTCACATGAGTCAATGTTAAGTGAACAAGCTAATCATTTAAATGTAAAAGTTTGCAAAGACTTATATACTGAGAAATCAATGTGGATGACCCATAAAGTACTCAACATAGTTTGAAGGCATATAAACTAAAAATCATATGCTGTATTTTCATATTATTCATTTGTGTTTCAAATTAAGTGACTATGTGATTACAGTGCATTGGAGAGCAAGTAAACAAGGAGTAGCTCAGGCACTGAAGGTGAAAGTTGGTTCAAAAATAAAAATACAGATTCATGCTGGGCATGTTAGCTCACACCTTTAATCCTAGCACTCAGGAAGCAGAGGCAGGTGTATCTCTGTGAGATTGAGACCAGCCTGGTCTACAAAGTGAGTCCAGGACAGCCAAGGCTACACAAGAAGGCCCTGTCTAAAAACAAACAAAAAAAAAAAATGCAGATTCATGTTTCAAAGCTTTGGCTCCTATACATTTTTGAGGTGTATCTTCTAAATTTGTTTCTCTGTTTCTTTATTTATTAATCTTTCCAGGTTTTCTTTTTTGTTTTTGTTTTTGTTTTTTAGAGAGAGTCGTATATATCACTGGCTGGCCTGCAATCGTGGGTGAAGATGGTCTTGAATTCTTTCCCCCTAAATATGTAGCTAAACACAATACTCCTATCTATAACCTCATGCTCTTTATGCCTTCACCTCCCCAAGTTACTGTAATTATGGGTACCTGCTGACATTGGTGGTCTTGTGGATGAAACCCAGGGCTTCAGGCATGCTAGGCAAACGCTGCTCTAACTGGGATGCATCCTCAGACCTAGAGTTTAGCTTTTTAAACACTCACATTTAACACATTTTAGCTGGAGAAAAAAAATACAAGACAATACTCCTAAATTAGATATATAAATTTCAATATAGAACATTTATAACAATAAAACTCAAAGAAAATGACAACTTTGTACCACTTTTGTTTCATCAGTCACTATTCTTATATAGACCAGGTCCAGTTACCTAGAGATGGCAGAACCAACAGAGCAATTAACTCTTACACTAATTAGCATTCATGAAAATCTCCTGCAGACATGATGCAAACTAACTCAACATAGGCCGTTCCTCAGCTGAAGTATGCACTTCCTGAAGCACTCTAGTTGGCTTGTATCAAGTTAACAAAAATTAAGCAATACACTATTTAAATTTTCTGAATTAGCATATATATTATATGTTTAATAAATTGCTTAAATACAATCAATAACAGATGATCAGTGAAATATTTGGATGTAGTTTGAGCACAGACGATATGAAGGAAAAGTACAACTTTACCTTGAAGTATGAATAATGTGTATAATGTTCAGCCAGCCATATACATTGATTTCTTTCTATTTCCCCAAATCTAGTTCTTGTTCTTAGCATTGCCATTTGCTTTCCTCATGCTGCAGTCCTTTTGCATTTCTGACCATAGTACTTTTGTGAACTGCCTTTGCTTATGTATTTTTAGTACTGTCAAGGGATTATGCTATACCGTGCTGACTGCACAAATGCATTCAAAAAGTCCTAAATCTCTTCAAAGTAAAATTCAAGGAACTTTCTTTTGCATTTTGGGTCATGGTCTGTACATTGTAGGCTGAAATATATCCTTTATTGCCTTCCTACAGATTCTCAAATTTTAGAAGATATATAAATTTTGAATATCATCACACACAGGAATATTTGAAATCATGTTTGTATGTTGGGCTTTAGGGTCTCTAAGTTCCTTGGATAAGAATTACTCACAAGCACGGGGCCTACACACTCAGTCCTCTTATATACACATCATAAATTCTTCATGTGTTCAACACATCCAGATACCCTTTCAGTACTACCTCTTTGATCAACTTTAGCTGCAGCTGACCCCATTCCAACTCTTGTCTTCTTCAGTCATTGTCCCAAATCTATTCCTGCTGGTTTTAATTTACATGTTTGCTTTCTACACCACTAAAATAAGGTCTATGAATCAAGAAAGTTACATTAATTTCCTCATATTTGCATATAAATCAAGATTTATAAAAACAGATAGCATTATAATCTGACAAGGGGTATGCTATGGTCAAATTTGGATGTCTCACCATAATTCATGTTGCAATTGAATGGTTCTTACCACAGTTTGCCACTGGGAAGTCTTTTTGGCTAGAGTTCACCTTGATGTCTTCTGCAAGAACTCCCCTCAATAAACTTAAGCAAGAATTGGCTTTGTCTCGCAGCTTGAGAAAATGGATTATCACGGCAGGGAGGCAGTAGTTTGGGACAACTGGCTCACAGTACATCTTTATTCATAAAACAGAGAGAAATGAATGCAAATGCTAAGCTCACTTTATGTTTTTTATTCTGTCAAATAATTCAGCCTGTCAGGGTAAGGTGCCATTCATGTTGGGGTAGGTTTTTTTCTGCATAGTTAAACTTTTGAGGAAACATCATCATGGACACACCCAGAGATGTGTTTTCATGGTGATTCTAAATCAAATCAAGTTGGCAATAAAGTATAAGCATTACATCTGGATTTGAACTTTACTGTACAATCATCAGGAAAATTAAAGTGCTATGATACACAGCCAATTTTTGTAGAGATTGTTTCATAGCACATTTACCAATGTAAGCAGTATGAGAACAATGATGCCATCAGTGGTCAAGCTAATATGAAAAGAAAAAAATTTCAAGAGGTTCCAAACCCAAGCAAAGAACTATAGGCCATTAAGAACTTCAAAGAGAAGAGTAATTAGCCTCTCCCAGAGATAAACCTACCATTCACTGTCTAGTCAGTCCTGAACTAAGTACATACAAACAAAAAATAAGCTTAACATATTTTATTTATATATTTGTGAATACATGTGTGCATGCACACACACAAACCACACACACACACACACACACACACACACACACACACAGAGAGAGAGAAAGAGAGAGAGAGAGAAAGAGAGAGAGAGAGAGAGAGAGAGAGAGAGAGAGAGAGAGAGAGAGAGAGAGAAAGAGAGAGAGAGAGGTCATAAACTTTAGAGGGGTAGAGGGGTATATTAGGTTTCAGAGGAAGGGTACCTGGGAGGCACAAAGGGAGGAATGGTAACAGGGGATGGAGTTAGAGGAATAATGTAATTGAAAATTAAAATATGAAAACTTTTGATGTGGAAGATTATATAACTCTGTGACAACTCTGCCCTCCTACCTAGGGCTTCTCACGTAAACTGACATCCTTCAAGGGCAATACTTAAATTTGCATTGATAGTAAGCTGATGCAGTGATAAAGATTTGGGTTTAATGTTCAGAAACTTGGGCCCTATGATGCCTGAAGAGAAGTTTTCCAGGTTGATTTTTACCTCCAAGCCTATTTTTCCTTTGTTATTCAGAGACGCTATGCTAGAAGTAACCAGTCAGCATCATTATTTTCCTTATTTTTTTCTTAAATGACCAAAATTCTTATATACAGAGTCACCAAAAATATGTTCCTCAGAAGAGCTAAGTGAAGTTTGTCACATGCATTTATCTTTTTGAGTTCTTTGAATAGTTCACATCATTGATATTCTCTGCTCCCCAGGCTAGCCGAACAATTTTCCATAAACAAAGATTTTGTCAACTTGTGGCACTAATTCTAGATACCACCAAGCCCACTGGAGAAATTCATCTTTGTAATTCTGTTTCCCCTAGAACTACTTTTAGCACCACAGTCCATATTGGTCAAGGTTCCTTAGTGCAACAGAAGCAACAGAATGAATACATATTAAAAGGAAAGTTATGAGACTTGCTTACATGCTGTGGATTGAGCAGTCCAACAATGATATTCTATATATTGATACTTACTCTACTCAGATCATGAGATGAGATGCCTCAAGAATCTTAATCTCACATTTATGGTTTAGAAGTTATGGGGAAAATAAGTCATATCCAGTCCATATTATAAAGCCAAAGCAGATCTAGATGTAAAAGAAGGAAAGTGGTAGTGTTGGCACCCTGTAGATTGCATTCACCAGAAGGACCATAGTTGGACAGAGAAAAACAACAGCTTTCCCCTCTTAGGTCTGTTTATACAGCTTCTGCCTCTGAGTGTTAACATCCTCTCAGCCAACGGTCTTTCTCCTTCAGTTAATCTTTCCCCAAGATATGTTTCTACAGATTTGCCCAGAAGAATGGCTCTCAATATGTTTTCAAGGGCTCTGTTTTGCTGCACCATCATTTTGGAAGTTAGTATTTTTACAAATAAATTTACAATAACAAACATTGCAATCATAGTAGTAGTGGAAATTCAAAATATAAAAAATATTCTTCTCATGTAATGGATGGAAATATTTTTCTATATAAAACCACTATATTACAATTAAAAATTGAAATATACCACTGTGTTATTTGAACCCAAATGACTCACCTACATTTCAACTTACTCTTACTTACCTAGTGGAATACTACTCAATCTGCACCAAAGACTATATTTTAAAGTGATCATAAGAAGAATTTGCATTCATAAATTTGAACCAAGATGTAAAAAAAAATCACGTAGGCAGAGGGATCTCTATAGAAAGTAATCTGAAGAGGAGCCTGTACATCACCCATCTTGCAAAGACATAAGTTGCCTTATACAACTGAAGCGCAGCATAACTGCATTTAATTCTCCATGAAGCATGATGAATTCATAAATAGGTATGCTGAATTAAACCTCATCTACTGAAAACAATTTTGGCATGATTCAGCAGCTGTTCTCATCATACATTTTCTTACTATAGTCACTCAGTCACTGAGGTACTTAGCTTTTTCAAGCAGAAATATGTCTACCTTCATAGAACTACCCCTTTTCTGTCCGCTCTTATATTCACTACCCAAATGAGTTGTATGTGCTTATGTGTTAAATTGTTGAATACTTTTCTGGATGTAAGACTAATTTTAAGATGATGGGAAAATATTATATAACCAACTTGTAAAGCAATTCATCCAGTGACATTAAAAGAAGTTATGAAATATATTTAGGCATTAAATAAATCTTAAGTCAAACAACTTAAGAATATGATGGTGTGTCCAATCCATTTGAGGGCAGAACCTAAGCACATATTACTTTCATTCACCAAAATTGAGCAGTATCTTTTGGATATCAACTGAAGTAAGTTGAAAAATCTCTGAGTTTTTGTCATCAGAATATTTCATTTTAAAGCAATTCTTAATATGAATCATACAACAACAGAACATTTGAGAGAAATAACCAATATCTCATTCTTAGCATAGTAAGGCTATGGACATAAAGCCATGCTCTGTGTAAAAAATGAGTGAATAAAGCTTTTTAAAAAGTCTTCAATGTTCTATTATGGTGAATCATTGAACACCACTTCTCATGTTTATGGAGAGGGGGTGGGGAGGGGAATAAGGTAGGGATCAAGTGTAGGAAAGCAGGGATGGGAAGTGTGAGGTAGGGAGGGGTAATGCAGCATTTTTAAAAGCTTGGAAAGATTTAGATGTTGCCTTAAAAATCATGCATATTGATTAGGAACAAAAATGTTCCAGATTTAAAAAAATACATTTATTTATGTATTTATTTGTTGATTTGTTTGTGTGCTCATTTATTTATTCACTTTACAACCTGGTTGTAGCCCCATCCATTCTCACCTCCCAGTCACACCCTCTTTCCATCATCCCCATTCTTCCTCCTCTTACTCCTCAGAAAGGAGGATGTCCACCTTCTCATCCATCCCAGATCATCAAGTCCTATCCCCTGTGGTCTGGCAAGGCCGACCCACCAGAGAGAAGTAATCAAAAGGCTAGCAAGAGAGTCTGTGTCAGAGCCTTGGACTCCATTACTAGACGATCCACATGAAGCCTAAGCTGCCCATCAGCTACATCTCTGTGAGTGACCTAGGTCCAGCCCATGTAAGATTCCTGGTTTGTGCTTCAGTCTCAGGAGGCCCCTCCAGTCACTGGTTAGTTGCCTCTGTTGGTCTCCTCTGAAGCTCCTGTCACATTAAGGTCCTTTTTTCTTTCCCTCAATTTTTTCACAAGAATCCCTTTGCATAGCCCAATGTTTTCCTGAGAGTATCAGTATCCATTTCCAACTGATGCCGGGTGGAGCCTCTCAGAGAACTCTGCTAGCTTGCAGAATTCCTGTCTGCAAGCATAGCAGAGTATCATTAATACTCCCATGGCTGGGTCTTGGGTTGGGCCAGGCATTCGTTGGACATCTGTTCTGTCTTTATCCCTACATACCTTTTAGGCAGGGTGAATTTTCAGTGGAAGTTATTGCGGGGAGGTTAGTGTTCCCCCAACAAGAACACATGCTATAGACTCTTAAAAGAAGTGTGAATCCTATCATATAAATTGATTCCTTGGGAAAAATGTTGCAAATGAAGGGGAACATTTGAAAATTTACATAGACGCTGAAGAGTGTCTACTTCACAGATGTGCCAAGAGATTCATAACTGACTAGAATCAGTTATTTGCTAGCAGAACTCTGCTAAGGAATGGCACGATGAACTGTAAGAGTTGCAGGAATACCACACATCTATTAGATGCAATAATAACAATAATAGTAAATTTAATTGACTTCTAGACTTGAAGAAAATTTTAATAAATTTGAAAAGTAGAAGCAAACATCTCAAGTAACTTTTGGCTGGCTTGATGAAGGTTAACTTGTATAAAGAAGTGGTGGGAGAAATTTTCTTTGGCCTCATTCTAACTGTGTAGGTAAAGTGTGTAGGGAAGCACCAACATGAGGAATGTCTGTTCTGCAACCCTGCATATACAAAATGCTGATTGTTGTTATTTACATACATGGCAATACCATGCTATTTCCATGAAATAGGAACCACAGACTATACTTCCAATAATTATAGACTGAAAATAATTACATATGTGATATCAAGTAAACAACCATTGTGTAACAAACTAGAGTAATACCTATGTTACGTCATTACAAGAATGGTGTTTTTAAGCATCAGGAATAGTTGAGAGACAAAACTATAAGCATACTTATTGCAAATAAAATTATATCCTCCTTATCTATCAGAAAATATACTAATATAAATCCAAATAAATATATCTTAAAATAGCTAGATGTGGTGGTTCCCACCTTTAATCCCAGAACTTGGGGAGGTAGAAGCAGGCAAATGACAGCATGGTCTACAAAGTAAGTTAAGGTCATTCAAGGCTACACATAGAGACTCTGTTTCAAAAACCAAAAATAATATATTATATTTTACTCAGTATTTAAGTGAAATATAAATAGCCAACCTTGAAAAAAAAAGAAAATTGTCAAATGTTCTTCAAAATTTAGATAAGGGACAGGCCAGATATATAAAGAGTGAATGTACTTTCCACCAACCCTGATAACTTGACTTCAGACACCAAGACCCACATGGTCAAAGGGTACAAGGTACAATCAGTTCCCACAATTTGTCCTCTCATTGTACAAGTGTACCAGGGCACAGACAAACCCCAATGTTCATGTATCATGTGAATGTGCCAACAAACAAGCCCGCACACACACACACACACACACACACACACACACACACACACACACACATCAATGGAAAAAATATTAATGCACAGAAAATGGAAAAGTATTTTAAACAATTATATAAAAGCAGAAATACCATAAAAGATATATAACCATGCTATTTTATTTAAACATTCATAACTATTTATGAAGCTAGAAGGCTTGCTTCTGCTGTTAATCACCAGGGGGAGTAACATTTGCTATTTTCTAAAAGAGAACTCAGTACATACACATCCTCCAAAATTCATGGTGACCATATGCCTTGATTTTCTCAGGACAGTTCTGTTTGTGGAGTATTTTAAAGCAACATTCAATCTCAGAAATGTTCAAGTTCAGGCAATGAATTACATGGTCACTATATTATGATTCTTAATTGTAGTAGCACATGTACTTGCACTTGTTTTTTATAAAAGTGTATATTTAAAAATTCTAGTGGGGAAGGGTGCACATGCTCGGGTATCCGTGTGTATGTATGTGTGCCTGTGTGTGTGTGGGTGTTCTGCCTTTTGTTCTTCAACCATGTGGAAACAAGGAATTGAATCAGATTGTTAGGTGTGCCAAGTGACTTATACACTGAACTCGCCCAACAGCCCTGATGTGTGTTACAGCAAACATTGAAAGTTTCTGGTATGTATAAAAATATGAAATCTAGATGTATTATTATGTCATTAAGTCAAGTAAAAACTTGTACTCTATCACTTTTATTCAAATTACTGACTTGAAGAAAGCATATTCTGTTAGCAACAGCACACTTAATACTGTATTACCTTTAAAAAAATCCCACAGAAGTAGCAGAAAGATTTTAATGTTCACTGAAGAGCAAACGGTATGGTCCAGTGGCCTGGGCACTCTACTATGTAGTTCCAATGTGAGGTCCTTGAATGAACCTCAGAGCTATCAGAGGCTCATTTGACTTTCAGTGTGTGAACCATTCTAAGTCCAGAAAATTTTATACAACTTCTGCTTATGGCAGAAGTCCAGAGCCATATGGCTATGGGTTTTCATCTTGTCAAATCCATAGATGGCTATAGTTTATATTTATATTTACCCATCACATATCTGCAGGAAATGGAGTTAATGACCAGGATTTACACATTTTCTATAGAATTGTATGTAAATGAACATCCCCAAGTAAGTCATGCAGACAGTTCTGATATTGCTACCTTGCAGGCTTCATCAGCATATCTAAAAATAGTTAGAATCTTGTTCTTCAAACATGGCAAGTTGTTGGGCTTTCTGATTGACATGCAGCTTGAAAAAGACTATAAAATAGTAATTCGGTTGATCATGTATTTGCTAGAAAATTCTGAAGTACACAATATCCCTTCACAGTGTTCTTTAATGGTCTATTCATTTGATATGCAATATAAAACTTTTAAGTAAAGAGGTAGACAGTTACTTTACTATCTGCTTAGGTTATAGAAGATATTTCAGGCCTAAATTGTTTAGTGAAAGCATAAAGAATGATAAAATTTCCTATCAAATAAAAATAGGTAATAATTATGACCAAAAGTAAAATAAGAGAAAATTCAATAAGACAACTGAATCACAAGGTGTCCATAACTGTGATCAGAAAAGCCAAATACTTTCTAATTTTTCTAATGTCAAAACATAAAGTGATCTCATTTATTACACATACTTACAGTTTTAGTATGAGAAGAAGTGAATGGTAAATGAGTTAGCGTAAGTTTTTAGAAAGATTGTTTAACAGTAGTGGGAATATGGTTCCTAGTTTTTTCATGAACTGGATGCAATAAACTCATTGTCAGTAAGTCCATGGTTATTTTTTTCAGTTACTTAAACTTTTCTTCTCTTATTAATGTTCAATGATATTTTTAGATTTGGAAAGAAGGAAAATATTTTGGATAGAGTTACGCACAGGATACATGTAAGCAGTACAAAATAGTGCAAAGAAATGAATTAAAAGGTAATGATACAAAGAACAATTTGAAATTTGAGTAAAATAGGTAACAATGAGACATACAGCCATTTAAATTAAGTAAGGTTTTATAGGAAGTTATTCATTTTATAGATTTCCAAACTTGTTAATCAAGAGAAGAACACACACACACAAAATCTTTGTGTGCATGGAAGTGCAACAGAGAGGGCAAAGACAAGATGCCTGTCCGTTGCTTGCCATGTAGTTAAGAAAACACCAAGTGGCTAATGGGAATTTTAAAAGTCAATTCAAAATGCTAGCATTGTAATTCAGAGAAATAACCAGTCACAAACGGTTCTGATTATTTGTAAAAATGAGAGTAATTAAGCAGTTTGTAATTAGTAGATAATAACAACAAAAATACCAGCAGAAATTAATCTTTATTAAAATACTTTAGCCAGTAACAGGTAACTACATAGGTTATATAACCATACAAGTTTTTTTAACCACATCTGTGATGGTCATTTAGAGTAGTAGGGTAAAACTTTCCAACAATTTAGGAATGCATTAGACTATATTTTGGATAATATTTTGTGATCTTTTCTCTCTTTTGTTAAAAGTATCATTAAATTGACTAATTTTTCTCTCTTCTTGTTACAGAGAGTCCATGTGTTAGGTTTTTATTTTTAACGGTGGTGGTGGTGGTGGTGGTGGTGGTGGTGATGGTGGTGGTGGTGGTGGTGGTGATGGTTGTGGTGATGGTGATGGTGATGGAGGTGGTGGTGGTGGTGGTGGTGGTGATGGTGGTGGTGGTGGTGGTGATGGTGGTGGTGGTGGTGGTGATGGTGATGGTGGTGATGGTGATGGAGGTGGTGGTGGTGGTGGTGGTGGTGGTGGTGGTGGTGGAGGTGGTGGAGGTGGTGATGGTGGTAGTGGTGGTGGTGGTGGTGATGGTGGTGGTGGTGATGGTGGTGGTGATGGTGGTGGTGATGGTGGTGGTGGTGGAGGTGGTGATGGTGGTGGTGGTGGTGGTGGTGGTGGTCGAGGTGGTGATGGTGGTGGTGGTGGTGGTGGTGGTGGTGGAGGTGGTGGTGGAGGTGGTGATGGTGGTGGTGGTGGTGGTGGTGGTGGTGATGGTGGTGGTGGTGATGGTGGTGGTGATGGTGGTGGTGATGGTGGTGGTGGTGGAGGTGGTGGAGGTAGTGATTGTGGTGGTGGTGGTGGTGGTGGTCGAGGTGGTGGTGGTGGTGGTGGTGGAGGTGGTGGTGGTGGAGGTGGTGGTGGTGATGGTGGTGATGGTTGTGGTGATGGTGATGGTGATGGAGGTGATGGTGGTGGTGGTGGTGGTGATGGTGGTGGTGGTGGTGGTGGTGGTGATGGTGGTGGTGGTGGTGGTGGTGGTGGAGGTGGTGATGGAGGTGGTGGTGGTGATGGTGGAGGTGGTGATGGTGGTGGTGGTGGTGATGGTGGTGGTGGTGGTGGTGGAGGTGGTGATGGTGGTGGTGGTGGTGATGGTGGTGGTGGTGGTGGTGGAGGTGGTGGTGGTGGTGGTGGTGGTGGTGATGATGGTGGTGGTGGTGATGGTGGTGGTGGTGGTGGTGGTGGTGGTGGTGGTGGTGGTGGAGGTGGTGATGGTGGTGGTGGTGGTGGTGGTGGTGGTGATGGTGGTGGTGGTGGTGGTGGTGATGGTGGTGGTGGAGAATAAAGTACCTCATTGTAATTAAACAGCGTGTTGCCCAATGGAGTTATAGGATACATGAAATCTCATAAGATATACATGAGCTGAGAAGCTGAATTTAAATAGTAACATCCCAATATGCCAGTCCTCAAAAATATAAGTCATTCATACATGTAGTAGGTTTTGACTAAGTAGAAAATCTTATTCAATCTAAAGAATCTGGGAGCAGTTTTTTTGGGAAACAATGTTGTTCCTCTTCAGTGATCTTCAGTGATTTTTTTGGAGTTCAAAAATTAAAGAAAATAGCTGTTTTATAATAATCCTAATGTTAACAATTATGAACAATATTTTTCAATTTGAGGCAAAATGAAAAAATATCTTTTCTTGGCTAGGCATACACAAAACAAATACCAAAACCTATGAAGTTACAATTATGATATCATATGTGTTAACATATAACAAGAGCCTGGCAAACAATTCAGACTTATGGAAATGAAAAAATTACAGTTAAGAAAGAATCCAAAGAAAAATAGCACACACAATTTAGTATATAAATATAGTTGTAATGAGCTTTTCTCATCTAGGTTGGCAATGCTCCCCTGAACGGCCAAAGAATACCTAACAAAACCCTCAATACCAGACATGGGAATCAAAGGAAGTGAAAATCTTCCAGAGAGAGAAAGAGAAAATCACATTTATAAAGCTGAAGGTGAGATTGAAAGTATGAGGACCACACAGACAGGAAGTGGTCAGGTCTCAGTAATCCAGGCACACACATTGTCCAGAAGCACTATCAGCTAGGGGAAGTATTTGAGTGGCAGGCAAAGGAAACAGGCTGCATCAGTGGTACATCATTCTCTGTATGAAGCCACACTCAGACTCCCACTATGGATTTATATTGAAGGTAGATAAGAACTAAGATTCTAATAAATGCCAACTGAGGGTTTGGTACTCAGGATGGAGACAAAGGGTCATGTGAAATGGCATTCATCTTTGACATGTCCACTAGGTGTGTACAAAGGAATAAATAAAGCCTTAGATCTCTCAAGCAATTATTAACTCTAAGCTTATGAGCTATAAGCATGTCCACTTAAATCAGTGAAAAAAATGATAAAACATCAGTAGAAATCACTGTGCACTTAACATTGTTGAACAGCTCTTTTATTGGGGAATCATTCTAAAGCATGCTCAATCAGGATTCTCTGTGATCAAATGTAACCTTTCCTATCAAGGGGAGGAAAGAAGTATCTTACATGTGGAGAATTTGAGGCTTTGAAGCTTACTTCCTATTCTGATGTTGACATTCATTGCCCTTGGTTCCCAAAGTCTACATATGTATTTAATAATGATGTGCTATATATTTTTTTTCATTTATGAGGCAGTCAGTGGTAGCCCATGCTATCAAAAACTCAGTCGTTGGTCTCCCTCCATATTCTCAAGTGCTGTAATTTCCAGAAGCTCAAAGATGTTCAGATTTTTGCCTTTTCCTTTCCATTAGTAAATATGTGAGCAATGACTTGATAGAGACATAGCTCACAATGCCACTCTCAGGTAGCCGGAAGAATCCTGTTAGAATTTAGAGAGTTCAATTCATTGAGTTTTATTTCTTTAGTGCTGAAAAGACTTTTTTCAGTTGGCCAGGGTTAGGAAGCTGCTCGGAGATTTTATTAGATATATTTTAAAATATGCTGAAGCATGAATTATATAAGAGAATAATGCTCAGAAAAATGTAAAACACAGGCATGAAAATGGACTTCCCAATGCAAAAAAGGGGAGAAGAGATATGCATGTGCAGTTATACATATGGAACCTATGAAGGAAAGGTGTAACTAATCATCTTAGTATTAGCCATGTATTTCCTTTTGTTGACTTTCAAGTTACATCCTAAGAAATTGCTGAGAACTCCTCACCCCCTTTTTTCTCTGTTTAAATTATAAAGGTAAGGAATGTAGGCTGTAGAGTGTCTGGATGGAAGCATGATCTGATACAGTGAAACCAGGAGCTGCTAGCATGGTATCACATAGATTTCAAATGGTATTATGAAGCCATGGTAGCTCAAATAGTACTAGCAGAAAACTAGACACAAATGGAGTAAATCAAGGGGAAAAATTGACATGACAATTTATGAGTATAAAGATTTATTTTATGATTATGAGTGCTCTGCCAGCATACATATATATTTACCATTTGCATGTCTGGTGCCCACACAAGTCAAAAGAAGGCATTGGGTCTTCTGGAACTATTATTGTGACTAGTTGTTAGCTACAATACAAATACTGGGAACTGACATATAATAGTAATAAGTACTCTTAACTGCTGAGTCTTCTCTCACACTTTAATATCTAACTTTTGACAACGTCATAAAACTACATATTCACATGTGAAGCATGAAACTAGATCATATCTCATACATTAAATTTTTTCAGTTAAATAACTTAATGTAATTTCTAGAACTGAAAGTGCTAGAAGAGCATAGGGGTAAAAATACTTCAAAATTGTGATAGATCAGAGATTGAGGCAATGTCTGGACCAACCCAAGAATCACTACATGGAAGAGCATTAACTCCTGACACTATTAAAGATGCATTGCTATGCTTGCAGACATTGTCCTTGCTCTACCCAGCAAGTCCCAGTTGCTGAGACTCACAGCCAAACATTGGGTGAAGCATAGGTAATCTAGTGAGGAAATGAGGGCAATGATAAAAGGACCTAGAGGTGGCAAGATCTCCACTAGTAGACCAACAGAGTCAACTACCCAAGGCCCAGAGGTGTCTGTGGAGTCTGAAGTACCAACCCTGGACCATGCCTGGACTGGATAGGCTACATAGATATAGCCAATAGGCAGCTTAGGCGCTTCATGTGTGTCCACTAGTAAAGGGAGTGGGAGCTGTCTCTGACATGGACTCTGTTGCCTGATTTTTTATCACTTTCTCCTGAAGGGATTGCGTTGTCAAGCAACAGAGAAAGAGGACAAACTCCATCCTGATGTGACTTGATGAGCTGGGGTGGATGGGTAGGGGGTCTCCCCTTTACTGAGGAATAGGGGAGGGGAAAGGGAGGATAGTACTGCAAGGAGAGGAGGAATGGGACTATGACAGTGATGTAAAGTGGATAAATTATTGAATTAATTTTAAAAAACAGGGGCCATACATAAATGTCAAAGGTTAAAAGTACATACTGCTCTTGCAGAGGACCTGAATACATCTCTCAGCATTCTGATACCTGCTCTCACATTGGGATACTTACACATATATGCATGTAACAATAAAATAAATTTGCTTAAAGTACACCAAGTACACCAAGACGTAAGTATAGGCAGCAAATTACTGAAAAAGATCACAATGAAATTGGAGGTTGGGAGGATCCCAAGACCTAGAAGGTAGTTTTGCATGAATTTAACATTTTATTTGAAAGTATAGAATCATATTCATTAACATTGCTGACGGTCAACTGAATATATACTATTCATGAGATCACAAATAGTATAGTAATTATCTTATGTCTATCACTGCAAACTTGAAAACAAAATATTTTACTGTTAAGCTTCTTATAAGCATTATTAGTGATTTAATTTAACATGCAAAGTAGTAGATTTTAATATGAAATTTCCATGCATATTCCGCTTACTTTTGTTTAATTAGCGTGCCGCATATACAGACATTGTTGTCCCTAACTTTTCCTGTCTTGTCTTGTTCTGGTTCCCTACCTTTCCCACCATAGTCCTGATTTCTGCTTCCTTTAGTGTCCACCCCACCTTTTCCCTTTCATGGATCTTTCTTTTTTAAATATCCATGACCTAAATATGCATGAATATACACAAATATATCAATAATACATATAATCTCGGTTCTGTATTTGAGACAATATTGTGTATTTTTCCTTATGAATTTGTCTTATTTTGCTTAACATAACAATTTCTAGTTTGCCCATTTTTTTAATTTTATTTTATTAATTTATTCATTTTTACATCTCAATGGTTATCCTCTCCCTTGTATCCTCCCATTCCTCCCTCCCTTCCATTTTCTCCTTTACTCCCCTCCCCTATGACTGTGACTGAGGGGGACCTCCTCTCCCAGTATATGCTCATAGGGTATGATAGGCAGATTTGGGCCCAGTGGTCCTGCTCAAACTATGACACCAGCCAAGGACAATACATGTAGTAAACTTCAAATCACTACTCAGATCTAGCCAATGGACAGGACATTCTCCACAGTTGAGTGGAGAGTGGGGCCTGACTTTCACACATACTCTGGTGCCTCATATTTGACCACGTCCCCTGAATGGGGACCCGGTTGCACTCAGAGGAAGGATAGCAATTTGCCCATTTTTATGGAAATGTCAGGAACTATTTATTTTAATGTTTTGTCTTTTAGAGAAAATGAAACATGTTAACTTGTGATCTTACAAATCCAGGTAACACCAGGTACCATTGCGGGACATGCAACAGGAGTGTAAAGAACTTTTTATAGCCTTGAACTTAGGTCCCTACTACCATCTCCTCTTTCTCATTGCATGAGTAATGAGGAAGTTATGATTTTTATATTTTAAATTTTTTAATGATTCTTTGAAATTTTCATACATATGACAATGTATCTTGGTCATATCTAATATTTTTTTCTACCTTCAACACTATTCCAGTCCTTCCAAAGTATCTCCTTCTCATCTTTATGGCCTGATTTTATAATTTTCTATTTATGCATTTTTGTTAACCTACCTAGTCTAGTTAATGATTCACATATGCCCATGGGTTTGTGGTCATTAGGGTGGCATCATTGGCAGATTCCAATAAGGATGGTTTTCCACATGCAGACTGCCGACTTCTGTGTATCGTAGTATGAGGCTCTATGCTATGTGGTAGTTTCACTGTCATGACTTCATTCTTTCCAAAAGACTTTATCTCCTATAACAATCATATTAGAGTATGTGTTTTTAATAACTAATACATTACAAAGTAATATTAAGAATGAATTTTCAAGTTCAAAATTCCTAATAAAAGTTTTGCATCTTAACTTACTCTATTATTTTGGTTTGGAAATAATTTCAACTTGCCAAAGTAGTTATAACGTTTGGGATTGAATGGAATGATTTGAAATAAATATGTAAATACCTGTGAAATAATACCAAAATGAAAAACCACAGAAGAAAGAATTCCAAGATGGTGGTGAGCAGGGTGGACCTTGTTTAGAAGCTGGAGAAATTGAACCAGGGAACTGGATTAATTTCTTAACCAGGAACAGCAACCTTCCCACGCCACTACAGTGGGAGAACTCCACAGTTCCAAAGAAATAAACTATAGAAAACCTGTGTACCTCTAAACACATGGGAAGAGCACGAACCACCTGGAGAGCAGACCATAGCACCAGCGGTGGCTGTTGAGGCAGGCAGCTGGGAACATCAAGCAGAGATGTTTGGCACTAAGAATTGCTATGGGAAGTGGCAATTGACAGAGGCTGCGAACTGCAGTGGGGGAAAGAGAGGGGAAACCAGCACCCTGTCTCAGTGGTTGCCTGTAGAGTCTACTGTATGCCGGGAAATCGCTCTACAGAGCAAAGCCCACCATTAGTACTGCTGTGCACCCATGCAGCAGAGGAGAGGCTGAGATGAACCCGAGCAGAGCCCGCCGTGTGCTGGAGAACAGCCCCATGGAGCAGAACCTGCAGCTAACCGAAGTCTTGACTGTCCCTGAACCCCCCCCCCAGCATCTTGGACACCAAGACGTACCCCTCTGACAAAGACTTGAGATCCCCAGATGGCTGTGACAAGGACACACAAAGTCTGATCTGCAGGGAAGAGACAGGAGAAGCTACCCAGAGCCATGAACCACAACAGGAGCTGGAAATCATTGAGAGAAATCTGCACAGTGCAGACCATGGGCGCACAGGTGGGTCTGACCTCCTGCCATCCAGAGGCACACAGAGGAGGGTAGACCAGTCCAACAGCCTGGACAGGAGCCTGCCTGAGAGCTGAGAGCTATGGCCTTGCTTGGCAGCATGAATTCGGTAAATGAGACTGAAATCCTCCCAGCAGTGAAGCTTCAGATCTCCTGGCCAGGGAAATCTTGGGAAAATGGGTGGGTCTGTCCTCTGACTCCGTCCACTCACCACCAGAAACTACCTCCCAACAACATAGATGGCAAAATGACTCAAGGCCAGGGCAAAAACATGAAAACAACAAAAAACAAAACAAACAAACAAACAAACACCAGTATGGTGCCTCCAGTTCCCAACTATCTCAAAGAAAGCAACCCGGAGAACTCAAACACAATTGAAATATAAAGTAATGACCTCAAATACTTAGTAATGAAGATGATAAAGGAGGAAACAAATAAAATCTATAATCAAATGCAGGAAGATGCAGCCAAACAGGTGGAAGACATAAAAGAGGACTATTGACAGGCACTGGAAAAAATTCAGTAAAATGCAAGCAACCATATGAAGGAAATCAATAAAACAATTCAAGATCTGAAGATGAAAATGGATACAATGATAAAGACACAGATAGAAGAAAAACGGGAAAGAGAAGGCCTAGAGAGGAAGTCAAGAAACACAGAAGCAAGCTTCTCTAACAGAATTCAAGTGATGAAGGAATGATTCTTGGGACTAGAAGATACTATCATAGATCTAGAAGCCTCCATTAAAGAAAATGTTAAATCTGAAAAATTACTGAAACAAAACATCCAAGAACTCAAGGACACCATGAAAAGAAGAAACCTGAGGATAATAAGCATTGAGGAAAGAGAACATGCCAGACTCCAATGCCCAGAAAATATTTTCAAGAAAATCATAGAAGAAAATTTCCCCAATTTAAAGGAGATGTTTATAAACATACAAGAGGCCTAGAGAACACCAAATAGAATAGATCAGAAAAGAAAATATTCCTGCCACATAATAATCAAAACACAAAATATACAGAACAAAGAAAAATATTAAAAACGGCAAAAGAAGAGAGCCAAGTAACATTTAATGTCAAACCTATCAGAATTATAACCAACTTCTCAGCAGAGACCATAAAAGCCAGAAGGGCCTGGACTAAGGTCCTACAAACCCTAAGAGACAACAGATGCCAGGCCAGACTGCTATGCCCAGTGAAATTATGAATAACCATTGACAGAGAAAACAAAATATTCCATGACAAAACAGATTCATTAGTACCTATCTACAAATCTGGCTTTACAGAAGTTACTAGATAGAAAACTCCACCCCCAAGGGACAAGCTACAACCAAAATACACAGGAAATAGATAACCACACTATTGCAAAAATACAACCACACAAACTCTCTACTGTAACCAACATCAAATTAAGGAATTTAACAGTCACTGGTCATTAATATCTCTAAACATCAATGGGTGCAATTCTCCAATAAAAAGACACAGACTAGTTTGAGCGGGACCCCTGGGCCCAAATCTGCCTATCATATACAGGGGGACATAATCCCCCTCAGGAACAGTCATGGGGGAGGGGAATAAGGGGAAAATGGGAGGGAGGGAAGAATGGGAGGATACAAGGGATGGGATAACCATTGAGATGTAGCAAGAATAAATTAATTAAAAAAAGAAAAGAAAATAATAAACACAATCTGACTGTAACAGTTCAACATCAGGTTTTTAGGATATATTAAAATTAATAAAGATGGAGCTTCCAAAAAAAAGACACAGACTAACTGAATGCATAGATAAACAATATCCAAACTTCTTCTGCATTCAAGAAACACATCTCACCCACAGGGATAGACATTACTTCAGGGTAATAGGCTGGAAAAAATATTCCAAGCAAATGGTCACAAGGAGCATGCTGGTTTAGCCATTCTAATATCCAATAAAATAGACTTTCAACTAAAATTAATCAAAACGGGCAAGGAAGGACATTTCATACTCATCAAAGGTAAAGTCAACCAAGATGACATCATAATTCTGCACATCTATGCTCCAAATACAAGGGCACCCACATTTGTAAAAGCACTATTAACAAAGCTTAAACCACACCATGTAATTGGGATAGTTGTGAGGACATCCTATTGGGACTCTAGGTGAGAGAAGTATAAGAGAATAGGGATACAAATGGATCCAGATGGTCCTAGAAACCTACAAGAAGAACATCATGATGGGCAGATCTGGGCCCAGGGGTTCTGTTCAAACTACTGCACCATCCAAGGACAATACTTGGAGCAAATATTGAACCCATTCTCAGATCTAGCCAATGGACAGGGCATTCTCCACAGTTGAGTGAAGAGTGGGGACTGACTCAGATGTGAACTCTGGTGCCCCATGTTTGACCACTCCCTATGGTGAGGAAGCCTGGTGGTACTCAGAGAAGAATAAGCACATACCAAGATGAAACTTAATAGCCTGTGACCATATAGTGGGGACAAGGTCCCCCTTGGTCACAGACATAAGGGAAGGGAATAGGGTGAAAGTAGGAGGGAGGGAGGAATGGGAGGATACAAGGGATGGGATATAAATAGAGATGTAAGCTGAATAAATTCATTAAATTTTCAAAAAGGGAAAAAATAAAAACCACAGAAAACTGATAGGGATCATCTTGTCATACTTACTAAGTTAACTAGAAAGAGAAATAGGCTGGTCTTTACAAAAAGTTGACTTCTGGTAAGTCATAAGAAAACATACAGGTATTTCAAAATTATTGTTTCAAAGTAGTCAAACATTTTATTTAAAATCTTAATCACATTTTCACATCTACAACACAGAGTGCAGTTTAGGTTTCATGGTCAAGTCAAGCCTGCTCAATGAATAATGTCTTCTAATGTTAAACCTTTCCTGAGTATTAATGGGTATGCTTTTTTAGGTGGTTTTGGTTTGGCATATATCGCTAAGGCAATAGTTTAAAGTAATATGTTAAGAGAATAAAAATTAAAGCTCTTATTAATTTCTATTAAATGCATGAGTTCTATAAAAGTGCTTGTGGTACATTGATGATAGAAGTATACTACAATTGTACAAGAAATCTGTAAAAACACGTACTGGGGATGTAGCGCCATAGGAAGTGCTTGTCTATAAAGAATTTGCAAGTACCTCATGATTCAAGGAAAAAAAAATACTCAATGAGGTTTTGTGTCATTATGTGTTTGGTAACCCAGGGGAAATCTGAAGGTCTGAAATACAGAAAAGGAGCAGCCTATAAAGTGCAGCTTCTTATATTAATAAGAATCTTGTATTTGTTAATAGTAATCTTTGTCTTGTGGAGAAACCATGATTCCTCACTTTTGTTTGTTTATTCTTATTCTTTGGCTTTATTTGGGGTTTTCCCAGTTAACTGTCTACAGAATTTGTCGAGTATAGCCTCCAAAGCTGTTTTTTGAGCAGAAAAGAACAATCTGGCTGGTTAACTAGGCTTATGGCTATCTTTTGCCCTCACTTTCACCTGCATACAATGCAGTGATTTGCAGACCTTCCTGCATTATGAGTCAAGTTTAAACAGAGAAGCTACATGCTGAGAATGACAAAGTCAAAGCTAGAATAAGCTTGTCTCTTTTCTCATGCAGGAGGCAGGCTTGGTCCATGCTAAAATGGAACATCTACTCCACCTTTTTCAGTTTGTGAGAATAATCACTCTTTGAAATATTTAAAACTATGACTTTCCTAGTCACAGTGGAATATGTTCAGTAATTGTTTCACCAAGTACATTCATTTAATATTCATTACTAAAATAAAAATGAATCATTACACTGTGAATTTTTCCTCTGATACTAGCTACCTTTGACATTTGTATTGTCAAAAATATTTTAGCTGAAGCAAAGCTTGCCATCAAGTTGGTTGAATGAATAGAAAGAAAATATACAAGGCCGAGAGGACAGAATCACTCGTGTTCTACAGTTTCATCAGTTCTTGCAAGTATCTGTAAACTATCCCATAGCGATCTTCTGTTTCGTCGTGTGAGGTATCAAAACCCAGGAAATATAACCTATGACTGAGAATTCACAGAGAAGCAATGCAAACATCACTGCCATCAAGAAACATCATCTCTTGAGGTAATTCCATGGTCACCTTCTAGGACCCTGAACAGATTAAATAATTATACAAATCATCACACTCACAAAAGATCCCAAGTTTGTTATGCTCAGCGAAGAGACTCTTGACTAACTCCAGAATAGTGAATATTTCTACATCAGGCTTTGTCCTTCTCTTCCTCTGCCTTGCTAAAACCAAATAGATTACTTTCCTAAAGCTAGCCACCATTCCTATTTGGTCACTCCCTCCCATCCTCCTGAGGCAGATTAACCATCATTTTACTATGTATCACTTCTGTCATCTTTCTAGCAAGAGTCAGTCCTTTGTCCTCCTGAACAAATACCCCTCCTCCCTCTACCTTGCTCCCTTCCCCTTCTCCTTCATCCTCTATCTTTAATCTTTGTCTGTTTTTCCCTGCCCTCTGTCCCTATGGGGCAAATAAATCTCCTTTTTTCTGATAAGTTGGTCTTAGAGGTCTTGACCCAATATTTTTCCTAACACTGAGTATTCCATCTGTCCCTTGGTTCACATTGATCTAAATCACAGCTTTTTTCTTTTGCTCTGGCCTAGTAACAAAGACAGGATCATATTTTTACAAATGTACAAATTTTCTGATGGAAGAATAGTAAAATATGTGTTTAGTAATTTTCCTCACTGTTTTTGTAGAAAATAATATGCTAATTTTAGACTAGGCTAGTCTACAAGATCTGAGACAAAGAGATTGTAATTACCTTTATACAGGCTATAACCCCACCCAAAAATATTGATTATATCTTTAAAGTGGAGAATAAAACAATCACTTAATACATGAAAATATAGCATAATAGAGAATATTCCTTAACTTCAGGCCTCTAAAAATTATAGTAAAAATGTCCTTTTGGTATAACTTGAAAAATGTTTCTCAAGATTTTGAAAACTGGAAATTTGTCACATTATTAACTCTTAAAAATGAACAAAATATTCAGTAAAAAAAGTTTTCCAAAGATGTTAATAAGCCACCATCTACAAGACTACAACTGCCATTGGCTTCCAAATCCACTTTTTGACAATTTCCATTCTGCTGTGCCTCAAGTGGATCACTGCCTTGGATTACACTGAAGTCTATTTTAGTGTATTGTCTAATGTTCTAGATAAAATAATAATGATAATAATAATAATAATAAATTTAAAAGTAAAATTAATTTATCTTATCTATTTTTTGAGGTTTAGTAGTTATTAATGGGGGAATTATTAAGGGCCACACTGCAAAGCAATCATATGGTGAAAGAGAGCAACTAGAGGGAGCCAAATTGGTTCTATAATAAATACAATTTAGAATCAGTTCATTAGTCCATGAGTAAATTAATCAATTCATGAGCATTCCTGAGTTCACATAATGGAACCTCTGATGGTTCTCAGCTTGCCTCACCTTTAATTCATCAACATTGTGTGACTTTTCCTAGAGAAACATGAACATAATCTACTCAAGACAGGGCAGTGATGGCAGACAAAAGAAAAGATTTCAATAAGTTCAAACTTGGCAAGCCACTTAACTGCTTGGGATTAGGATTAGTTACAGATGCATGGGTGACTGAAAGGCAGATGAAACACCCAAACACCCATACCAGGTTCAAGAAAGCTTCTTCCTTGGAAACCCTTGCATGATATGGAGACAGTTCTGCCTGTTGGAAGTGTCACACCTTCTTTGTAGTTATCATTGCTTATGTAATCTTAGTGGATAAGAGACAGTCTTGTGTCTCTTGTAAGTTTCAGGAGCTTCCTGAGACTTCTAATTTTGCTTAATTCCTGACCCTCGTAAATTTCATTACCTGCTGAATCTTAATCAATGAAAAAAATTTTTTAAATGAAATTTTGTGCAATGAGCATATATTACTTTTAATATAAGATCTGTTAAGAAAAGCAGCAGATCTCATAGAGAATAGGGTAAGCATTCATATCCCTGAGGGGGGAAAAAGATAAAAATAAAGAACAGACTTCTTAAAGAAGTCTAAATTTCAACCAGTTCAGAGCCTGATGCTCTGGTCAAAGTTTGTCCGTGAGAAAGACAAATGGGACAAGAATCCTTTGAGAAGCACATGAGATGCCCCACAGAGGCTGTCAGAGGCTCATTATCCTCTTGAGATGCCTATGAGTGGTCCTGGAAAGGAATGTGATAGATCCATGAAAGGCACATGATAAAACTATAAGAGCACGTGTTTGGCCTATGAAAGGCTCCAGAGAGGCCTGTGATTGGCTCATGGATCATGCTGCTGGGTCAGACTTGAAAACAACGGAAAGCAAATTCCCAACACAGGCTTTCTCTTTAATTCCAGCTTGGAAGCCAAGGATCGGGCAACACACAGTGAGTCAAGCTTTAACACCCATGAACCTGGGACAAGCCTCAGTGACTCAAAGCTAATCCATTGTAAAACTAAGTACAGAAACAGACCCTTGGGGATATATCATCAATGGTGCAGGTGCCATGAATTCTACTTATATTTAAGTCTTTGTGGAGGAATTTTCTCTTCATCCAACTTATTTACAGCTTGCTTGTACTTCAAATAGCTGAAGAAAGTGACCCCTGGCCTTAATAATAGTCTGGCAGCTAGATTTGGCTAGTCAAAGATGAGCTTCAGGATACAACTAAAAAACTAAAACCACAAAAATACTAAGAGTTGAACATGGTAAATTTGGTTGACTAGCTTCGGGTAAATTAACGTAAAGAAAGACTAAAGGGACTCTGGCTAGCACAAGCATAGTGAGCATAGTGGTAGACCTCGGTCTTCCCCCCTATTCCCTATGCTTTTCAAAAAATCTATTAGATCACAACCCTAAACTAGCCACCAAGGTCTCTTATTTGACTATTGTCCTTCTAAGACTAACTACGAAGGTCCACATATAAGTTCAGCGTCAAAAGCCCCTTTGGCTCACCTAATTAACACCCAATTGAAATTAAACATCTCATCCTAACATGGATTATCCCCTTCTACCTTTACAAAATGCCATTTTCTTTTTTGTTGTTTTTGTTTGTTTGTTTTTATCTGTATTGATTTTTTTGTGATTTTTCACATCACACATCACAATCCCACTTATACCCATGTCCCTTCCTATCTACCCTCTGTCCTTGCAACTGACCCTTCAAGAGAAAATAAAAATTTCATTTTTAAAAGCATAGAAAAATATCTTGCCATGGAAGCTGTAGTGTGTCACCATGTGCCCACACATCTATACTTGCAAATGTTCATTGCAATGAGCCCTTGGTCTGGTTCCAGGCCTCTGGCTTCTGCTGCACCATCAATACGGGATCCTCGCCAGGACTCCTCTCAAATATTCTGTTGTTTCCCTGAGTCATGGATATGTTGCAGCTGTGGATCTGCAGGAATGACCTTTTCACATACTCCAGTATGTATAGATGAGGTAGATTTTGGCGTGTGCCAATTCAAAGTCCTAAACCCGGGCCTCAGTGGTAGCTGAGATGACCAGCCCACCAGCTCTCTTGCATTTTCACTATCAGGACAAGCTCTCCAGCACTTCCCTGGCTACATCACCCAATGCTGCAGCCCACAAGTGGCTGGGCCAGCTTCCCTGCTTTCACAACCTCTTGGCTGGCCCAACTGACTGCTTCAGGTGGCAAGGGGACTGGGAGGGCATCTTCCCCCATGCTCATGTCACCTCACAGCAAGGTAAGTGGCAGGGCTAACTCTCCCACACACACCAGCACTGTGCTCAGGCAAGGTGCAGGGTCCAGCCTCCCAACTGCTGTAACTACGGAAGGGCAGGATAGGCTCTCCTTCTCTCATAACCCCAGGGTCAGCTATACAAACTACCAGCTGTGGCAAAGGGGGTTCCCCACCCATACCCATGCTCCCTCATTAAAGACTATTAAAGACTGGTGACATGCTCAGCCCTCCTGAGTTCATACCCTTGGGGCCAGGTCACCCAGGTCCTTGCCACCACTACCAGCTTAACTGTGCTGCCCAGGTGAGATGCAGGTCCCAAAGAAAGAGCTTGCTTCTCTTCCAGGCGAACACCAAATGACCAATAGGAGTCCATGCAGCTTCCACAATGGATTTAGCAGTGGTCTAGAGATCTAGGCTCATGCTTCAGGAGGAGGATAGACCCTTAAATGACAGTGGTTACCTCCTTGGAGCACTTACCACAAAGACTAACATAACCACTGTAACCCCCAATAGTGACCGAAGCCTTGAACCTGGTCTGCTGGCCAGCCTGAGTCGCTTCTGCACTGGCGGGATATTTAGAGCCTCATCCTTTAAGGATGTGTCCAGGCAGGGGGAAAGAAACTCAGATTCCTTGATGGGCTGAGAGAACAGGTAGATCTCCAGGGACTTGATCTTCATGTCTTTGACCAGGCAGCCCAGTTGGTACAGGGCTCTACTTGTCTTCATTTCTGCCTCTAAAATGCCATTTTCGTTTGTGCCATGTCTGTCTCCTCTATAACCAGAGGCAGCCCTCTGTCTCCCTCTAAGACAAATACTCCTTATCTCTCTCCCTTGCTTCCCCACACACACCTTCACTCTCATCTTTGATCTCCCTTCTTTGGTGTTTATTTCCTCCCCTTTGTCCCTCTGGCAAATTTTTTTTGTGCTGAGAATTTGATCTTTGGGTTCCTGAGCAGGCACAGATAACTTTCAAAAACCCGAAAGCCATTACAATGATAATCTGGATATCCCTTAAATTTAGTGGAAAAGTTTTAGAATTATGTTGGAACACTCTACTATTCTTCTAACATTCCGTATAAACCTAAATTCAATATTAGGCCACATTGTAGTATTTATATAATCATATTTTTAGGCATCAAGTTATCTGTGATGAAGCAGTATCCAGAGTTCTTTGATTTTATCTTTTCTATGTTGGAATATATTGTGATTAATGAAATGTTTTAAAAATACATAATTGTCCTGTTGCATTTTAATAAAACAGAAGTTCACTGTCACGTCAAAAACTAAACAAAACAATGTCAAAAACTAAGAAGCAGAAAACCTAGTTCAGTGTTTGTTAATTCTTCCTCCAGTTTTCCTTTGATAACTGCACCTCTGATGCTAGCAGGGACCCTGACTTTAACACACAGCAAAGTTGCACATGTTCTTTCCTTGAATCAAGAAGGGCAACTGAACTGGGTCCCAACAGAAAGAGTAGCTCTCCTCTTTATTAAATAAAATACAGACATTCTAAAACCATATTTTAAGTGGCATAGTAAACAGTCTTTTTCATGTCTTACATGATTTAGTTCGCCTATAATTGGATGTTTTTGCTCTAGATAGTGAGAAATCATTTTCCACTCATTTTCTGCTTCAAATTATAATGATGTCAAATTTCAAAGGATTTTTTCCATGATTTTATCCAGCTTTCAGGTAAAAATAAACTAGCAAAAAATCTTAAGACTGTGTCAGACACTCATTTACATGTCATAAATGAGAACATAAACTTGATGAATAATGAAATTATATTCCCTAGAGCATAATGAGATAGTGATACTAAAATGATTAAATGTATTTCAATACTCAATAATTTCAGCTCTCAGCTACTCTTCAACATGTGAAAATTAAAAATACATGTATATACCACACAAATTATAAATAGTATAAAACTAAGTTCTAGTATAACATTGATGTTTATTTCATAATTAAAATACATCAAATTTGTCATCCTTATTATGGAAATTTACTTTCTGTTCTATATTCATAATT
Source organism: Acomys minous (assembly GCF_964271855.1). Taxonomy (NCBI): domain Eukaryota; kingdom Metazoa; phylum Chordata; class Mammalia; order Rodentia; family Muridae; genus Acomys; species Acomys minous. Next base: position 55,257,990 of record NC_140489.1, read on the forward strand.
TCTCTAGCTTTCAGGATAGCTGAAACTTCCTCTTTTTTACATGGGTTTATAATTTATTATTTTCAATTAACAGCTTAGAATTTTATGATTTTCTTCTACTGGTGGATGTAACTGTGCATTTTAACTTCAAGAAAATTTTATTGTCTTATGACATATTACACATACTTGTATTTCACTAATTACTTTTAAATGAAGTTTTTTTTTAATACCACCCTTCAGCTTTAAAAATTCTAAATGGTTTGTCTTAAAATGTATGTGCTTTACATTTGTAGACTTTGACACAGTATGGAGATCATAGATGCAGCCACTTGAAAATGATGGAACCAATTATGCAATTTAATACTCTAATTTATAATATATATAATAGTTTTGGGGACAGTTTAATTGAACATTCCTTGAATTCATTCTTTATATTCAGTTGGAATAGCATGTTAAGATAAAGTTAACATTTAATCTGCTATTTTCTGACCAAACACGAAACACCAACTTAAATGCTTGTATTTTAACTTCTGCACTTAATTCTTTATTTCTCTGTTGCTGAATTTAGTTGTCCTACAACTTCTTATATTGCTTATAAAAGTAAGTTGTACACAGAAGAAATCATCTATTCCATTTGTGTCCACTAGATTCTTATTTTCCTTACATTTTCATTAGGTGTCTACCGTGGGGTTAAGTTATTCTACTTCATCTAGCATGGTAAACAGAACTTAATCTATATCACATTAAATTTCCAACAGTTTTCAAAGAATAATCTTCCCACTTCACAAAAAGTAATAATAACTAAAGAAGCAAATAAGCAAAACAAATAAGTAAAAAGTATAGACTGTTTATGTAAATGACACAAAAAAGATATTGACCAGGCTCTAAAGTTTAGGTCATAAACCTTATATTTTAACAGATGCTATGGATTCAATGTAGTACTCTAATATTTATTCATGACTCCTACTGAACTGGATTTAGAAACATGGCTCTTAATAGTTCTTAAGAACAAATGTAGTAAGATTTAAAAATTGCTAAGATGTTAAGAGCATTTACTCTTCTTACAGTATCTACAGGATGGTCAACAATTTCCAGTAACCTCTGCTCCGGGACATCCCCACATCTTCTTCTTGAATTGGTTGCCAGTGTACTCATGTAGTACACAGATAATCATGCAGGAAAAATAATCATGTACACAAAATAAAGTAAATAAATCCCCCCAAAAAGAAATACATTCATAAGGGCTTTTTCTCTTAGGGATTGCTAGCCTTGTAAAAAACAGAGATGCTAGATCTCTCTCCTTCCTATTGTCTTCCAGCTAGTTGCTAGGAACAAAAGCCTAGGCAGGAAACGACTGATCAGTAGACCTGAGCATCCTCTACCAAATGTTCACAACTGTGAAAAAACTAATTTCCATTGTTCAAAACACCTAGTCTACGACATTTGTTATGTCAATCATTTGAGATGGATAGTAGGATTCAAATGTTTAGAATCAGATACATGTGGAATACTTATGGAAGTCCATGATTTTAAAAATGTAAAATGAGTAATCACTCTGATTCACTCTTTGTTGCTATTAACAACGAACTAAAAATCCATTCGTGTTGTTGAAAATTTACATGAAAGGAGCTATTTTAGACATGTGTAACAACGACTTTATCTGATAGGGGCCCAATGGCAATATTACTAACTTGAAAGTGAAAGAAACAGTGTTCAAAACTGATCCTCTTTCATGAAATACAGTATAAAAACAGTGTTTCTTAAAATGTCCCTTTATCATTCTAAAACAGTTAAAATTACATTCTCATGAATCAAATACAACATTTGATTTCAAAAGTTTTAGAATTATTTCCTGAGGTATTTTTCAAAGCCCTGAGCATCCAGTGGTATTATATTTTCTGGAAATTTCTATAATGATAAAGGTATATCAACACTTCCCCTTTGTTGAAATTTAGAAACTACAGGTCACCCAGTATCTCCACTCCTACACTTCCATAGGACATTTTAACCATGATACATCTGGAGGATACATCTGTAAATACTAAAGTTCAGTTTCCTATTGCTATTGTTTCTATCATCAATTTTTATTGTGTTGTCTTCACATTTTTCTTAGTCTTTCATGGTTTGAACTTGCCTTCATTAAAATAAAACAATAAATAGAAATCTTTTGACATTGTAAAATTTTTGAAGAACATTTATAAATGGAAACATGAATAAACAAGTATCCTTTCCTTCTTGTGGTGATATTATTTTCACTATTAATGCCCCACTCATGCACATAATATACCAAGAGCTATTTTTCCATTGGCTATTTTGTACTTTGTCTTAATTGCTAAATCATTTAATTTATATTTTGAAAGTTAGGGGTCAAGAGATGGATCATTGATTAAGAGGATTTGGTGTTCATGGTATCTCTCCTGCCAGATAAGAATGGGAAAATAGAAGTATCCAGAGGGTTCTAGAAACCTACAAGAAGACCACCAAGGTTGTCTGCTCATACCACTGTACCAACCAAGATCTAGCCAATGAACAACACTTTCTCCACAGTTGTGGGGGGAGCCTCTGACATGAACTCTGCTGCCCCCTATTTGACCACTTCTCCTTGGTGGGGAGGCCTGGTGGCACTCAGAAGAAGTGTAGGAAGGATACATGATGAGATCTGACAGGCTGTGATCATATGGTAGGGAAGGAGATCCTCTTCTGTCACAGACCTAGGGGAGGGGAATAGGATGAAAGAGGGAAGGAGTATGGACTGAGAAGATACAAGTGAGGGGATAACAATTAAATGTAATCTGAATAAATTACTTAAATAAAAAAAGAAAAGAAAAAAGAGCATTGGGTATTCCTACAGAGGACTTTCAGTTTACTTTCCAACACCCAAAAATAAATCTTTATTTTTCATATTTTACATCCTCTGCTCCTCTGTTTCACTTCAGAAAGCAGCAGGCCTCCCAGAGATATCAACTGAATACAGCATAGCAACAAACAATAAGACTAGGCATAAAGCCTGATATCAAGGCTTAAAGGATGAGGAAAGAGTCCCAAGAGCAGGCAAAGGAGTCAGAGACTCCCCCATTCACACTGTCAGGAGTCCCACAGAAAAATACGTTCAGTGTAGATGAAATCAGCCACAAACAGTAAAATGTTGATATTTACCATAAATATGAACAGGGAGGAAAAGTACTAGATTAAATGAAATGACCTAGAATAATACAGACAAATAGTTCATTTATCTCTCATATGTAGATCCTATTTGTGTGTGTGTGTGTGTGTGTGTGTGTGTGTGTGTGTATGTGTGTGTGTGTATGTGTGTGTATGTGTGTGTGTGTGTGTGTGTGTGTGTGTGTGTGTGTTGTCCTGAAACTAGAATAAATGACCTTGAGGGTACAAGATCACTTAAGGAAGAAGGAGGACAGAAAAAGGCTGTGGGGTATTTGTAACGTGAAAGCAAACAAGATGTGAGGGGATACTGGAGGGCAGAGAAGAAGCAGGGATGCTTTAGAGCGCCCAATAAATGTACGAAAATGATGTAATGAAACTATTATTTTTTATATTAGATAAAAATAACAGAAAGGTGACTTATTTGGTTGAAGTATGTCAGAATTAAGTAACTAACAGGATATTTAAAAAATCATTTTCACATATCATAATAAGAGGTAAACGTTTATTATAGCTTCAATGTGAAATAATATTTTTCAAACAAATTGTTTAAAAAATTGTGACTTTTACTTACCATATGTGTAACTTTTGTTCTGTGCATTCACATATGCTAAATTCCATATTTTTCTTCACAATATCAAACTTTTGTGAGGTTAACAAATTTAAATATCAAGCTTTAAGAAATTAAATCAGAACAATGTTATTGTCAGTACTGCTGAGAACACTTCTGTGAACACTGTCTTCTCTACCATGCCAATCAAAGAAGTAACCTTTATGTAGAAATTTCATGTCCTAATAACATAGAATTAATCAATCATCAGGCTACTGTAAGAAGAAGTCTGCCCAAAGTTACACACTAGTACTTTAATCTTATTTTTCAGTTTAAAGGAACAGAACCCACTAATAAATATAATTAAAGTAGGAATATTTATTTGCATATAATTATATATAAGGGAGCTGAAATACTCCCTTTGAATATAGAAATATTCAAAAAATAAAAATGGACTAGATTTTGTTTTATTTTATACATATTTTTCTGTTAGCATTTTCCTTTTAAAACAAAAGAATGACAGTGTATAAAAGAAAAAATAGCATATCTTACTCATCTGATAAATTTAGCTCTCTCAGTGTTTAATAAAACACTTTTAAAGAACCATAAGATTTAGAAGAAACATTGACAGTGTTTCAAAATCACTGTTCATCTTTACAAAGCTTTGTTATAACTTACTCAATTAGCTAAATCGATTTTAAAGGAATACAGAACTGAAAATGAAATTAGAATAATATAAAAACAAAATATCCCATATTTCACAACTATTTTTATATAACAGTAAAAATAATTACTGTTAAAATATAAAAATAGTATATTCTTTTGGAATATATTATTTTATTGATTCAAAGAAATACACATTAAAATGGCTTACTTATAAACTAGCTAATTCTCAGATTCAAATTCACATCTGTATTTATCAAGATAAACAAAAAAACCGCATGTTTTCATCAGAAAAGGAGTGATTCATCAATGTCTCATGTCATAACCCCTTTCAATTAGTCCTACCTAAAGCACTATCCACTTATTTAATTTATTCATTATAGATTAATTTTACCTATATTAAATATATGTGTGGTATCACAGTATACTTTCTTTTCTTATTCATTTGTTTATTTTAGTACTTATATGATTTTTTATTTCTTAAATACATTTTAATTTTTACATACAATGATATTATATATTATACATATTTCCCATATTTATTTTATCTTGCTTGGTTACATCTTCTTCCATGAGACCCCACTGTACATCTAAAGAGTTTTAGTTCCACTTTAATATCATATATGCATATAAAATATAAAAACCAAAAACAAAAAAAACCTATGGCATTTGTTTTTCTTAGACTAGTTCTAGTAACTTAATTTGGTTGTCTCCAACTGTAATGATTTTCTTGTAAATGACATAACTTTTTTTCATTTTTTGGAAAGAAAATCCCCAAATGTATCTATGCTACCATTTTTATTATCTATGTCCCTAATGATGGATAGCAGGCAGTTTTCCATACTTAGATGTAGAGACATTTTTTCTTTTTTTTAATTATTATTAATTTATTCTTGTTACATTTCAATGGTTATCCCATCCCTTGTATCCTCCCATTTTTCCCTCCCTCCCATTTTCCCCTTATTCCCCTCCCCTATGACTGTTCCTGAGGGGGATTACCTCCCCCTGTATATGCTCATAGGGTATCAAGTCTCTTCTTGGTAACCTGCTGTCCTTCTTCTGAGTGTCACTAGCCAAGGACAATACAGGCGGTAAACTTTAACCTCCTACCCAGATCTAGCCAATGGTCAGATCACACTTGAGTGGAGAGTGGGATATGACTTTCTCACATACTCTGTTGCCTCACATTTGACCATGTCCCCTGGAGGGGGAGACCTGGTGGCACTCAGAGGAAGGACAGCAGGTTACCGAGATGTAGAGAAAGTTTAACACAGCAATATGGCTACTCTGCCAATGGCAAAACATCCAAGAAATTGTGATCCAGTTGAAATTTAGACACCAACAGGATTACAGTACAATCTGGCTGGAATACAGACATATGCGTAGTATACATCTTTATCCAAAGAATGAAGGTAAGGTTAGTTTATAGAAGGAAGCATCCATGTTTGAAAGTAAGATCTAACTGAAGGCCAGGCAAAGTGATGAATCTCAAAGATTTGACAGAATATAATCAGAGATAGCATACACCAAACTTTCAGGAGAATAGGACAGGAAAGAAAGGTTACTAAAGACAGAGAGAGGGGTTTTTATTTTTTTGGTTTTTGTTTTGGTATTTAACCAAGATTTTCTTACAAGGTCGGTTTTAAAAAGAAAAGTTATAGAGTGAAAAAAACTAGACACAGGTGAAGACAGAAAACATCAGAGAATAAGAAGGAGCCAGAAATTTAAAACATATTGTCAGAATTATTTGAAGGCCAGGTAAAGCAATTAACTCAGAAGCCAAGAGAAGCCAGTTTGTCAGTCAGCTTGGAGAGGTGTTTAGGCTAGAACAGCTGAGTTGAACCAGACAACAAGAGTTCAGAAAGACCTAGAAGGGCTTGGGAACAAATCTAATATAATCCTATTATCTGAGGAAATAAAACAGAATGTGCACTTAGATGTTATAAATAGTTCTCTATAAATGTTGATTCATACATACATTTTTAATTTAGATATAGAATCCCTTAGGTAAATATACTCATGACTGATACTATATTTTCACATAGTATATTGACTGCTAGTTTTTTTAGGAGCCCACAGACTGACTTAATTTATTTTGTGCACCAGTGATTTTAATGAAGACCATCTGTATGGCCATAGAATTGAAATGGTGTCTACCCAGCTAACAAGTAGATAAGAAACTAAAGACTATAACCTCCAGCTTCAATAGTAGACAAGTGTTCATCCGTGATGGATAAGGTCCATAAGTACTTGCTCCATCCACGCTTGGATCTCAGCAGGCATATTTCTTGTACAGAGCTAGTACAGGCAACTACAACTGTTATGGATGTGGTAGTAATTATTGCATCTTGAATATAAGGTAGAAATTTGAAATCTTTCTCCATACCTTCTAGTTCTTATATTCTTTCTGCTCCTTCCAACATGTTTTCTGAGCTTCAGAGATGATGGTATCTCTTATCTTGAGCTGAGAAGTCAACTTTTCCTTATTATGAGCACCTTGAACAGTCATGCATTTTACTGTTTTACTGTTGTTCTCTAGAACACAACTTCCTCAATTAAAGTCAGTGCTCTATGTTCTATTTCTAATAACTGTAAATACGAATATTTAGTAAGCACTTTTCGCTACATCAAATTAACTAAACAGCAATTTTATCCATCAATTTCTATCCAGTGCCTGGGACATCCCAAACCATGGGATTTTGAGTTGAACTAAAGTGTCAGGAATAGGTTTGCTTATACAGAACTTAAAATCTGTCATAAAAATTGTTACTTCTTGCCATTACAATAATGCCACTATTCCACAAATATATGCATTTTTTGTGCATCAAGTTGGTATGGTAGTGAATATAACTAACAACTGATTAAGACTGTTGGCTGATGGCATTTTCCTCCCAGAAGCCTAACTTGCCACCTTCCAATATTATAATATACAGCTAGCAGAACAGATATTTCCAGCGTAATTACAATTTGAGTTTTTTTCACCTTGCAAGAAATATATATAGTATCATCAGCAAGAGGGACTTATTATCAAGTTTTGATGGGTAACCAGGAAGGGTAGTAGAAGTCTATATATTTAGGGAACCTCTAGGGCTTACTTGGCCATGAGATCATAAGGTAGTATCCCATATTTATACTGGAATTAAAAAAAAATCATGACTGGTAGTAACAACATTTTAGAGTCTTATAGGACTTCATATTATTATTATTATTATGAATTATTTAAGTTAGTTAAGTTGTACAATATCAGGCCTCCCGATGGCTTTTTAATATTTCTTTATGTTTGGCTGATCATCACCACTCATTGATTTTACCTGTTTAAACCTTTCCATAATTAGTTTTCCCTCCTCAATTCCCCTTGTCATATTACCCATTAAATTATTTTCTGTTTCTGTCATAAAATTCTAACCAAAAACAACTTGAAGGGGAAAAGGTTTAGTTTGGTTAAGCTTAGTTTATGTATTGCACTCCATTGTTTACAGAACCCGAGGGCGGGGCAGGGGGAATGGAAAAACCACCAAGCAGGAGCTAAGTAAGAAACTTGGAGGGCTGTTTACTGGCTTGCTTCCCATGGCTTGCCTAGCTTTCTTTTTTATATAATCCAGGATCACCCAGCCAGGAATAGTACCACCCAGAGTGGTACTTGAGCCCTCACATTTCAATCGTTATTAAAGAAAGTGCCCCACAGACATAACCACAGGCTGTTTTGATGGAGGGAATTCTCTAACGTTGGATCCCACTTCTCTGTTAACTCTAGTTTGTGTTAAGCTGCCAATCTCCTGTAATCTACTATGCTGTCCCTTAAGTCATGCTCCTCATGTTCTCTATCTGTGTCCCTTCCTTGGACAGGTACTCCAACTTGAGCATACTAATAGAGAATCCATTTGTAAAGGAAAATATGCAGCATTTGCTCTAGTTTGTGTTATCTCATACGATATAATATTTTACACTTACATCCATTTATCTACAAATTTTATAATTTCATCTTTCTTTAAAGCCAAGTAAAACACTATTGTGTATACATAAAAAGATGGGATTGTACACAAGCTTAGCCTTTAGCTGTTCTCAGAGGCACAATGACTTTGTTCTTGGGATGTTTGATTATCTTTACCCCCACTTATAATATCATATGGCCAATTTGACTAGAGACAAGAGATTTTGGGAAACACTTTGAAATGCCATACTTAAATCTGAAGAGGAATGACCTTATATAGTCTCAAGACAGAGCATCTCAGTAAGCCAAAAAAGCACAGGATAATTTCCCAATATAATCTGTAGAGCAAAAAAAAAAATTTACTCCTTTGTAAAACTGAATGTGATAATAAATGATATTTCAAAAATGTCAATGAAGTGACCTGAGCCCAATTGTGTACATTTGATAGGAGACTTCTATTAATTCTAGTGAGGACCTCAGTAGACTCCAAAGCACGTATTTGCCTGATAACCTCTATATGTTTGTCAAGATGTGTCTTGTTTTCTTCTAGGACATGCATTAGTAAAGGAGGTTGAAAACATCTTTAATGTTTTATTATTGAAAGAACATTAGACTTAAAAGGTTCAGAGTCTGATCCCTTTAAACTTTATAGTGTCACGGGTGAGTACCCATGATCTAGGAGGGTGAGCCAACAGAAGTATTGATTTTACTGATGCATAACCTAAAATCCTCTTTTACCATGTTAAAGATGGCCAAGTGCTTAAAAATTGGTACCCACAATCAGTTAGCATGTGCTTGAAATGGAGACAGAGGGTCTAAGAAGCTAATGAGAATCTTCCCTCATATGAAGAGATAAATTTTTGATACTCCATTCTAACTTTGGACCATGTGAAATAAAACTTGATGAATTCTTCCTGGTTTTCTTGTTTAAACTTATTTTGGATGTTCAGGACTCATTGTCCAAAAACAAATCTGGAATAAATATTGAACCACAGAGGTCAGGAAAGTCAGCCCAAGTCTAATGGTTATATAAGTAGTGGAGAATGCCATCTCCCTTGTGATTTGAACCTCTAATGTCTACCCTTAAATGTTCCTACTCCCGTCTTCCATGAACACAGCAAATATTTCCATCAAAAGCAAATCAAAATCTAAGAAACACACTGTGGACCTTTAGTCTTCTATAGGAAATGCATTGAGCTTATCACAAGCAATAGAGCCACATGTTGGAATCTCCTCTGTGTCTCTATTTACACAACCCCACTTGACACCTAAGAAGTGAAAACTAATATGGAAAACATTGGAGGAAGACAAGATGTATGACTAAAAGCTTAAGGCACAAGAAATTTTATTGTTATGGTGAACCCCTACAGTCAGTGGTACCAAATAAGCTTTATGGACATTGCCATTTTAGTTAATGCTATGTCATTGAATTATCCATGCTGGTGACAAATTTACATAGTCATCACCATTTTGATGAGGAAATTAATCAAGGGGTAACAAAGCAATAACTTTCTGCCAGTGGTGACCTTGGCTTCACAATAAAATGAATCCATCACTTATCAAGGCATGAGTTCCGTATGATCCATGTATCTCACAGACTATATGTAAACAATAGCCCTGTTTTTAAAACACCAAAGTTATAATAATATGGAGATAGTAGTGAAAGGGGTTCTTTGGAAGTACTTAGGAAAGATCGAAGAGCCACTGAGAAAGTATGTGTACCTGCTCTGTTGTGTCAGAAAAATATTTTTAAGACATATACATTATTTTTTTTGATAACACAAACTACATAAAACTTTAACTAATGTTTTTGTATAAATACAAGTATATTGGAATATTCATCAGTAGCTGTACATAATATAAATTATCTAAATAAACACTTGATAGAATAATTATATCATGATATGATAATTATATGAAGAGGAAATGAGAGTACTGATAACATTCAAATCTCAGTTAATATGAAACTCTGAAAGTGAAAACCTAAGAAGTAATAAGTAATAGCAACAGCATATAGTTGAGATAAGTAATTTAAATAAAATAGAACATGTAATTGTAAGATAAATGGCATTAGACATAAAGAATACATTTTTTATTATTCGAATTTTTTATGTTTTCTTTCATTTTTATATGATTATGAAATATTCAAATTTTTCTTTTAATCCTTTCAGAAAAATTATCTCTGTATTCTTGTTTTATAGAGTAACATCACAATCTACTTTTAATCTGTAGCTTTCTCTGCTCAAGAGATAGTGACACTCAAATCTAAATGGGGCATCTTTATCATCACTGCTCTCGTCTCTGAAATCTACATGGAAGAAGAGGTAGAACACTTGTAAGAGCCAGAGTTTTTTACATCACCAAGTAAACCATGTTGTTCAGGCATGACAAGAATGACACACATACAAACTCATAGGGACTGTTACAGGGTGAACACAACCTACACAGGTTTGAACAAGACAATATCCAAAATCCCCTAGAAGGAGAAGCAGACACAAAGTCCACCTCAACCCAGAAGTTGTTCACATTTGATAGCTATTGGAAGAGGGAAAATTATTTTTCTTCAGTGGAGTGTCATTGGTATATCAAGAACTCTCAAGGGCAGGTCTAATTCTCAGGAATAGTTGAACACACAGAACAGACTTCACTTTAGTATGTGTGCGTTTTGAGTTTGAGGAAAAACAAAAGAATGAAGTCCTGTGGGTAAGCAAGCTCAGGAACAGTCATAGGGGAGGGGAATAAGGGGAAAATGGGAGGGAGAGAAGAATGGGAGGATACAAGGGATGGGATAACCATTGAGATGTAACAAGAATAAATTAATAAAATAAGGAAAAAAAAGAAAGGGGATCTTAAAATTATTGGGAGAGGGGAAACAGTTAAAACATATTGTATGAAAATGTAAAAAACAATAGTAAACAATAAAATTATATTGCATGAAAGTAAGTTCTAAAACACAGAACTACTTTTCTACAGAGCTGTAAATAAATTTCATGTGAAATCAAGTTAATATGCTGCATAATATGTTTTAAAATAAGTAATCAAAATGGAAATGATGTTGAGGGTTTTTATATTCTCATTGAATTAGTTCATTTTCAGCTATTAGTTCATCAGCCCTCCATTTCAAATACATAATCAAAAGTGATGCAAATATAAAGCAATTAAAACATTTTACCTACAAGTAAGGCACCTATAAACATACCAAACAGAGAAAAATACATGCTTTTACCTCAAGTGAGATAACATGAGTTGAAGTGAAGAAACACTTGCATAGACTTGCACTGTCTAGACATGAGAACAAATAGTGATAGCCACTTTTGAAGGCCTTAATAAAGATATTCCTTAAACTCTATTTTGTGCAATGCATAGCCATAGTAAAGGTACCTGTTCATGAAATTATAAATACATATGTGTTAAAATGATGTATTGTTTAGTGCAGTAACTTTCAAAAAGAGCTATCATAGTGACTGTGCTGATTGAATAACTCTTAAAGTATTGCTTTAGAGAACAAATTTTCCTACAAGTGATGTGCCATGTGGCAAAAAGAAAACTCTCAGTGAAAATTCTCATCATTTCTGCATTCATTATATCTTGAGATAGTTGAATTTTTCAGGGATTATATTACTATTTTCACTCCAACTATGTTCTTTTTTTCCCCTCCATGGCCACATTAGCAGACCCAGCTTCACACTCTTTAGACTAGGGATGTTGAAAATATTGTTGCTTAGCAACAGGATGCTGCACATTGGAACTCCATTTTTTTTTTCTGATGAAAGTGACAGAAGAAAGGTAGTGACATCAATAGCTTTTACACCTTTTTTTCTTTTTACCTTAACAGCTTCAGTAAAAGAGAAGATGATAGGGACAGTGAAAGGAAAACTCAAAATGCTGGAATAGAGGCAGGTTCGCTACAAAGAAAAGAACTGATGTATGATCTCCAAAAGAACATAGGGATTCATAGAAATGCTTATAAAATAATGGAAATTAATATAAACAAAGAACAGAACTATGTGTTTAGAGGCTGTATGTTTGCCACTGGTCTATTCTGTTAAGGGATAAAACCAAAACGTAAAATAGTCTTGATTTTAAAATGAAGATGATAAGATCATTGAAACTCCCCAAACTTAGCAGATCCCCATCTATTTTAGATAACATTACTGTTCCGAGTATGACTTTCATCTGAGAATCAGAAAACATGTCTGAGATGAATTTTTTTTGGCCTCGGAAATTTACCAGATGATTCCAAATGAGACACAGAAGGTGTAAGAAGAAGGTAGCAGGAATATATGGATTGAAATTCTCTATAGAATCGAAAATCTCTTCTCTCATTCAGCTTAATGAAGAAAGACCATCTCAGTAACAGTGGCTTTAAAAGAAAGGAAAGGAAAGCCTTTGAGTAATTTTGAAAGAAATGGAACATGTACAGAGCTGCAGAAAATGCAGAGGGATAGCGGTGACAGAGCATTTTTCTTTATTTAAGCATGAATAACTAATGTCAAGCTGAAGGAAGTTTTTTAATGGCAGACATACTATTTAAACACTCAGATGATAATGCTAATTATTTGAAGTATCTATGATAGGTGTTTGTCGTTTTTAAAAATTATAATTTAACTTAAGCTTCAGTGTACTCTTCTAATGGAAAATGGCAATCAACCTCATTTTTTCTGAAGGGGAGCGGGTGGAGAAAAAATTCTCTGCCTAGCCTTAGCTGTCCTGGACACTCTTTGTAGACCAGGCTGGACTCGAACTCACAGAGATCTGCCTGTCTATGCCTTCCAAAGTGCTGAGATTATAGGATGCACAACCATGCCTGGCTGGTACCTCATTATTTTTAAATCTGAAGCTTAAATTAAATAATAACTTCACCATCAGATACATAATTATTTTTACCTGGATGAATACTTTTATGTTCACTCTGCACATAATACAAAATAATATCATAAACTATGCCATATTTATGAAAAGTAACTATTATATGTTGATTACTATAGCAAGAATGAGGACAGATTTCTAAAATATACCAGTTAATAACCTGAAATATATATAATTTTTATTATTATTATGTATGTTAGTATGTATGATTTTTATATGTTTCTAGGCATTCACTGTGGCTAATGTATAGAAGTCAGAGAGAAACTTTCAGCAATCACTTATCTCCTTTCACCATGAGATCTTGATATTAAAGTCAGGTCAGCAAGCTTGCACATCAGGACTTATGACTGTAGGGCTATGTCACTGACCTCTAAGGATTTTAAAAATCTTTTTCTTCATTGCTGGTAGTAATACAAACTGGTGCACCTACTGAGGAAATCAGTGTAAAAGTTCCTCAGAAAAAAAATAAAAAGATAAACCACATGATCTAGTTATACAATTCTTTGTATTCTCAAGGACTACATGTCCCACTATAGAGATATGTGTTCATTCATATCTAATTTTTTTGAACTGGCTATTATTTTTTAATATATTTTATTAATTTATTCATATTACATCTAAATTGTTATCCCATCCCTTGTATCCTCCCATTTCTCCCTCCCTCCCATTTTCCCCTTACTCCCCTCCCCTATGATTGTGACTGAGGGGGTCTTACCCCCCCTGTATATGCTCATAGGGAATCAAGTCTCCTCTTGGTAGCTTGCTATCCTTCCTCTCTCCTACTCCAAGAGCCATTAAATGCCAATTCCTTCTCAGGATGGAGTGGAGCCTTGGGAGCTAATAGATTGTTCACCCAGATGAAAATAGATAGAGAAACATGGAGCTAAATACTAGAAGATTTCCTCCTGTTCATTCATGAGTTGTGAGTCTATGAAATGACTCAGGCAAGGGTTGACTGGGTCTTTACCTATTCTTAGATTCAAATCAGAGTCCTGTATGAACTAAGGGGTATCTGTAGAAACAGATCAAATTGAACTCTTATAGGTTGATTCAGTTTTAGAGAAACCATTATCAACGAGCCAAAATTGAAGGCCACATAGGGTCAGATTATTACAAATATTGTTTTGCTTGGTAGAAGTAAAATTAGATAAGACAAATGAGAAACACAAATTATACTCATGAAGAGCATGAGAGAAACCCAGAGAGTTGTTTTCTGCTTATTTTTTATTTGTTTGTTTATTTACTTATTTTTGCATTGGCTAAGGGTAATCCAGGTGACGAAACTACAGCATAACACAGAAAGCTACAGATTGGCTCATACCAGAGACTCCTGGCATAAGGACGGAAGATCTGGTAGAGTAAGGGAAGAGGGATAGGTCACATGTGGGATTAACGATAAGTGTGTACTTCCTATTTTTGGTAAAATAATGGGAAAAAATAAGAAATCATTGTCAGCTATAAATAAAGTTGAGTATTTGGGAGATGAAATTGTTGACTGGCTTCTGGATTATTTATAGAGATATCAACTTTGTTTCCTGAAAACCTGACTTCAAGTAAGCTAGTTTCTTGGTTGTAGTCAAATGGATAGTTTCTAGGATTGTCTGGTACTCATTTGATAGTACAGATATTTCTTTATTTTATTTATTTTGGCCACTGTCCAGTTGGATAGTCTATCATTTAGTGTGACTCTCCATTATGCTAATTATGCCAGCCTTTTGAGAACATTGATGCATGGTCCAGGATAGCCTAGGATTCCAATACTTCTAATGGATTATTTGGATTCCAATATAACCACAGATTATTTTGCACATCATGTGCAAAGAGATGTGCAGAGATCATTATGTAGTGTTTCCATAATTATTTTTCTAATTTCTTATGAAATTCACATCCTCTGAAAGATTATCATTTTCATTCCCTGGGTTCTTCAATGTGTTATGATGTAATGTTAATATAAACCCTATATTCACCAATGATTTTATGGCAGCTATTGCTGCCTTTTAACAAGAATTTTCCCTCATGTGCCACTTGGAATTATGTTTAGGAGTTATCCCACTGGAAATAAGAAAAGAGTAATTGTGAATATCTTGCAATATAAACCTACTCTAATATCCCAGTGTCTTTACATTTTGCCGACATCCCTAAACATCCTGTGATATTTCAACTTCATTTACCAAAGGTATTATTGGCTTAATAATTCAAATGCATCCCCAAACAAATTGGTAGAGCCCTTTATCAATTGATTATTCTAATCCTATTTATAATCTTTTCTACCAATCATAGACCCATAGATCATCAAAATACTGACATTATAAAATGACCAAATCCTTCCAGTCATCTTGAGATATACCTCATCTCTTCAAGGACTATCTGTTGTACATCTGTTTGGGAGGCACTTTAGAGCCATTTTATTGGTCTACTTGTCATGGAAACAGACCCTAGAAGGGATTTTCATCTCTGATAATATACTTATAATTGGCCAGACAGTGATTCCTAAGAAAAAGACTGATTGCCATCTACGCACTGCCTAAGCAAATTCGGTGTGATTTAAGACTTCGAAGTCTCAGCCTCACTGAAATCTGAAATTTTGGCAGGTAGCTAAACATTCTCCTTTTGGTTGTTGTCTTTATTTTTAGTGCTGGAAATTGGAGTCCAAATGACAAAAATAAAGATGCAAAGAAGAAGGAAGACCATATTAATCATATGAGGATGTATCAGGATTCTCGTACATGATCATTGTCAAAACCACAATGAAAAGCCATAAGTTTGTATACAATGTATATATTAAATCTATTAAAGTGTCATTAAAAAGTACTTGGAGCCTGTCTTTAGTGCTGAAAACATTCTTGGTCTAGAAGTCAGAAAAGCTAAAAAAAAATTTCCTTTTCCCACCTGTTTCTCTACACCAAAGAAATAAGTTACTGAGTAATTTGATCTATCACAGACATAGGGGAGGGGAGAAGGGGGGAAGTGGGAGGGAGGGAGGAATGGGAGGAAACAGGGGAAGGGCTAACAATCAAGATGTAATATGAATAAATTAATAAAAAAATAAAATAAAATCAAAAAAAAAAAAAAAGAAAAGAAAACCCTCCAGCTTCCCAGCATGAAAACAAAATGGCTACTGCTTTACTACTGAAAGAACTCCAAATTCCATAAAGAAAGAATATTCTCATTAGCTACACTAACTTGAAACACATGAGGAATTTGAGGACCCATACCCAGCTTAGATAAAGTAACACATTACAGAGCCAGCCATATACACATAAGTGTAAGTAATACCTGGACAATCATATTTTAAATAAATAACATGCTTGATGTAATCTGGGCTCATTATTGCTTTTCTCAACTTTAGCATTTGTAAATTTAATAATACAATATACCAGTATTTCATGGAAAATGTCTGCTAATTAAATAATACTAATTTATAGTTAATTTTTTTTGTTTCTTTTTGTTTGTTTGTTAAAACAAGAACTCTCTATGTAGCCCAGACTTGAGTGTATGTCCTGGGATCTTTCTTTCTCTATCTGCTGAGACCTAGTTATAGGTGTCTTTGTTCAGCACTCTACAATATCTCTTTTGTCTATTCATATTTTAAAGCTTCTCAATGACCTGTTTTATTGTCCTGTACTGACATGTTACTAACATGTGGCTCAGGGCATATTTTTTTAACTTTTATCTTTATTTATTTAGTTGTTCACTTTACGTCTCAATTTTAGTCCCCATTCTCCTCTCTTCCTGGTCTCACACTCTCTCTTCTCAGCTACCCTACCCTTCAGAAAAGCACCCCCACTAACCCACCGCAGCACTTCAAGTCACATCAGGACTGACGCTATCCTCTTTCAAGGTGGCCTGGCGAAGAAGCCCTTCCAGGGGGAAAAGACCAAAAAAAAAAAAAAAAAAAAAAAAAAAGAATGCAAAAGAGTCTGTGTCAAAACCAGCCCCCAATTCTCTTCCTAGGGGGCCGTAAGACCAAGCTGTCCATCGGGTATATATGTGTAGGGGGCATAGTACCGGTCTACAAGATGTACAGGGATAAAGATAGAGCAGATTGTGTAACCAATCCTGGCCTAACCTGAGTCGCGCTCCATAGGAGACAGCCAACCCCTGAAGGTAACAACTGCACTCTGCTATGCTTGTAGATGGGAGAATTGTGATAGCTGTCTTCTGAGAGGCTCAACTCAGGAAAGGATTGAAATATGGGGCATCAGAGATCCTGTGAGAGTCAGTCCCCAGTCTCCACTTAACTGTGGGCAATGTTCTGTCCCTTGGCTAGATCTTGGTAGGGGTTTGATGATGACTGCATGTTTTGTACTTGGTTGGTGCCCTAGATCAAGCAGAACCCCTGGGCTCAGATCTACCCATCATAATGTTCCTCTTGTAGGTTTCTAGGAACCTCTGGATCCACCTACTTCCCTATCCCCTGTATTTTTCTCACCTAGATTCTCAATAGAATGTTCTCACCTCTATCCTAGTTTCCTGGTGGGTGCAAACTTTCATGGGACCTGTCCCTTGGGCTAATGTCCAGTTATAAGTGAGTATATACCATTTGAGTCTTTCTGCTTCTGGCTTAACTCACTCATTATGATCATTTCTAGCTCAATCCATTTGTCCACAAATTTTGGGAATTCCTTGTTTTTAATAGCTGAGTAGTATTCCATAGTGTAAATGTATCACAGTTTCTTTATCCATTCTTCTACTGAGGGGCATTTAGGCTGTTTCCATGTTCTGGCAACTATGAATAAGGCTCCTATGAACATGGTTGAGCAAATTTTCTTGTTGTGTGCTGGAGCATCTTCTGGGTATATTCCTAGGAGTGGAATAGCTGGGTCTTGAGGAAGCCCTATTCCCAGTTTTCTAAGATAGCACCAGATAGATTTCCAAAGTGGTTGTACTAGTTTGCATTCCCACCAGCAATGAAGGAGTGTTCCTCTCTCTCCACATCCTCGCCAGCATGTGTTGTCACTTGAATGTTTGATTTTAGCCATTCTGATGGGTGCAAGATGGAATCTCAGAGTTGCTTTGATTTGCATTTCTCTGATGACTAGAGACGTTGAGCATTTCTTTAAGTGTGTCTCAGCCATTTGATATTCCTCTGTTGAGAATTCTCTGTTTAATTCTGAGCCCCATTTCTCAATTGGGTTATTTGGTTTGGTGGCATTTAATTTCTTGAGTTCTTTATAAAGTTTGGATATTAGACCTTTGTCAGATGCAGGGTTGGTGAAGATTATTTCCCAGTCTGTAGGCTGTCACTTTGTTCTTTTGACAGTGTCTCCTGCCTTACAGAAGCTTCTCAGCCTCATGACGTCCCATTTATTAATTGTTGACCTTAAGGCCTGGGCTGTTGGTGTTCTGTTCAGGAAATTTTCTCCTGTGCCAATGTGTTCCAGGCCCTTCCCCACTTTTTCTTCTAACTGATTTAGTGTCTCTGGTTTTATATTGAGATCTTTAATCCATTTGGACTTGAGTTTTGTGCATGGTGACAAGTATGGGGGACTAGGACTTTTATACTGAGGCTCTTTGATCATCACTGAGCCTTGAAATTAGTCTTTCATTGTCTCATTTAACCTGTATCCTACAATTTCTTGTATTAGTTTGTAGGGTTTTTTACACATGAGCTTCTTTCCTAACTTGTTTAACTCTGTATGATATATCCTTCCTGATTTAGGATTGTACGGACGACATTACAATGTTCTGAATATGCTGTCAAAAACTGTTACAGATGGTATGTTTCAGGTCAAAGTGCTGAGGGTCAGTGTATAATTTCCCACATCCTTTTGACCTAGACATAAAAGGTGTCATTGGTCAAGGTGATAAAGTTTCATTACTTTGGTGGGTATGTTTGGTATACTGATAGTCACCTTTATGAATAGTAAGAGCTTTCTGGTTTCTTGATAGCGTAGACTATAATGGTAAGATTAACTCACAAACTCACAATATCTACTATTAAATGTTTCTTTCTGCATTGAATTATGCTTTCCTAAATAGGCTAATATTTTGACATTTTAATAAGTATGATGAAAATTTAATGATTATTGAACATGAAGTCTAATATGTACAAAATAAGAGAGGGCATGCATTAATGGAGAAATGGAGGAAGAAAAGGAAGAAGGGATCTTAGAAAACTTTCATTTGCTTCTCAAGCCTTATAAATGACACAAGCCAACAATTATGTGATGGTCTCTGGACTTGTTAGGGCCATTGATGTAATAAGACAACCCACCACATAAATAGAGCTCACTAAAACCTACATTTTGCAAAGAGCCAGATACTAGTCTGAGGCATTGGAAATCTTAAATGTGGTCAGTTCAACATAAAATATACTATACCAATAAAATGTTTACTATATTTCAAAGAATGAAGATAAAAACAAGCACCTAAATAACATTTTATTTGTCATTTTTTATATTCCTAAAAATTAAAGTAGCTTAGATTCTATTGAGTTGATAAAATATACAACTTATATTTTCATTTACTCCTGTATTAGATATTGAAAAGAATGTATGTAAAATAGATTATATATTTTTGCTTTATTTATTTCTACTCAGTAGCATAATTTTAGGCTATGAAAGGCAACTTCACTTTATATATGGAATGAATTGTTCATTAATCAATGACAATATATAAATCTAACAATTTCTAGGGCTAATTAAAGATAACTTTAAGTGGTTTATTTATAACTTAGTTAATATTACTATTTATATTTTTGTTAAGTTGTATGAAAATGTCTTATAAATTGATTTTAAAATTGACCAGTTGCATGTCAAAACTAGTATGTTTAAAACAGCTATGGAAATGAGATGTAGATATATGGGAATTACTTGAAATTTATGATCCAGCTAGCCTGATGATTACAGTGGAGACATACAACACAAACTATCTCAATCTAAGTGGAAAGCGAAGGTTGACATCTGAGATTGTCCCTTGATTTCATATGTATACTGTAGCATACATGAATCTGTACCTACACACACACACACACACACACACACACACACACACACACACACAGAGTACTTAGAAAATTTGTAAAATTAAAACAGATAGTTTTTAATATTGATACTGGAATATCTTAGAAATTGTAGCTGTCAAGATTAAAAGTTGAATTAAAGATAGAAAAAATGATGTTATGCTCAGCTTTCCATATCAGGCTTTGAAGATGTAAATTTTACTTCTTGTCACTCAAACACATCTTTCAGTTTGATTTAAAATTTATTACTTTCAAAGTTGATCAGATGACTGAAATTGTTTCTCATCCTTCACTGAATTTGTTATAAATTCACACCAAATAGTTAGTGATATGAGCAACTAAACCAATTTTCCTCTTTCATCCCTTGGCCTGCAAGACAGGAGTCAAGGGGTCTTCACAAGTGCATCTTACTAAGAAAATGGTCTCGGAAAAAATACAGTGCAAAAAGTATTATAAACACATAGTCTATTGTGTATATGTGTAATAATGTAAATATTTATGTAAAAACAAAAAAAATGTTTAATTAAAAAGAAAAAATAAATGCCTTCTCTTAAAAACAACAGTAAAAAGATGCACAATTTTCAGGTTCTCCAGCACCATGTCTGCCTCCACACAGCCATACTTCTTACCTTGATGATGATGGACTAAACCTCTAAAGCCATAAGGCAGGCCCAATAAATGTTTTCCTTTATAAGCAAAAAAGAAAAGAAAATTACACTTTTGAATATTATTTTAAGAAATGCGTAAAAATGAATAACCTTACCTCATGATAAGCATATTAATCTAGAAAACAAAGTGTTAACTAAATTTTGCTTTGAATAACACTTTTCCTTTAGCAAATTACATTCACATATTTTTGTTAAGTAATTTATTTTAAACACAGTATTATGAAAAGAAATGAAAAGATTAATAAAACAAAACTGCTTACTATATGGTATGCTGTCTTCAAAATATATATATATATACACACACACACAGTTCATAAAGGATGAATTAAGATGACATGGTGACCCCTTTAAAGACTAAGTAATGGAGAAACATAAACAATATGTATATTGAATAAGAAAAGAAAATATGAATCTCCACCTGGGAAGGTGGTTTAATGAGCATATATTATAGAAACTTCCTGGGGCACAGTATGAACATATGTTTATTTAATCAAGATAGGGAACAAATGACAAGCCAAAATAATAATTCTACCAAAGAACAGTATGGCAAACCAATGAATTTATTGGGATTCCTTACCCGAGTATGTGTGAGGGATTACTTAGAGGATCAGAGATGAAGCAAAGCCAGCCACAAAACCGAAAGGTCCACCAAATCATAGGTGATAGCTCATGAAAGCTGCAACCCAGCAGCTATCTCCGTAACTTGAAGGCAGCTTGAAAGGGGAGAGACACTTTTCTTTGCAGTCCAGATTGTTGGCAAGTCTTATCCTCCAGAAGTTGATTACTGATTCCAAAACCTGGGAAGGGCTTTGTATAATTTGTTAATTTCAGTAACTCTTTGATACTTGTGAGCTGTTTTCTTCCTGAGGCTCACTAGCCTCTCAATACCTTCCTGAAGGAAATGTTTCAATTTAGAATTTGCTAGCCTTGAGGAGCCTCTCGTTTCAGAATGGAAGGCTTAAACTCAGAGGAAACTGCTACCTAACATGGTAAAGAATTTTGTGTTTAAGCAAGAATTCCTGAGTTTGAATCCCCAGAAAAAACAGAGCTTCAGAAATACTAGTATGTTTAAAACAGCTATGGAAATGAGATGTAGATACATGGGAATTACTTGAAATTTATGATCCAGCTAGCCTGATGATTACAGTGGAGACATACAACACAAACTATCTCAATCTAAGTGGAAAGCGAAGGTTGACATCTGAGATTGTCCCTTGATTTCATATGTATACTGTAGCATACATGAATCTGTACCTACACACACACACACACACACACACACACACACACACACACACACACACACACACTGCATGCATAGAGACATGCAAGATTTCAAAAAAAATATGGATCTTATGGATCTTTGATTCTAATCTTACAGGAAAAATTAATTGAGTTATAAACCTTTTAGAAGCTCAAGATTTGATAGAAGTCAAACTGAATGGCTTCTGCCTCCTGAGTAATAGAGGTGAGAGGTTCTTTTGATATGAAACAATATCATATCCTTCTGCTGTGGGCCTTTTAGTATATTTTGGACAAAATGCAATATGGTTTTGACTTGTTGATAACTTGAAAATTCTACTGGAATCTGACTTTATTATGAGAAACTCTCAAGGTTTCCTTAACGTGGCATACGTAACCCCACTGTGCACTTAGAATGTTTCTAGGAGAATATAGAAGAAAAAAATTAGTTGATAATGTAACATATTTGAGGAATGTCCTCTGTAATAATTTTTTTAGAAAATCATAAGAGAAGCCAATCAGCTTTTTATTTTATAAAAGCCACGTGAAGAATAACAAATTAGGATAACTGTAATACATTAGTAAAAATATCATTAATAACTTGATAAAAAGGGTTTCTAGTAGATGCAAACAGGTGCATACGAAGCCTCTCAACTGTCCCATCCCGGTTCACTGATGGTACTGAAGACAATAAAGCCTTAGGATATCGTCATGTGAAATGCTGAAGAGCACTTATTTTAGCACTGACTTTGAACACAGCAATTAGAACAGTTGATTTATGGTTTATTTTATATCTTCTGTGTGTACTTCTAGTCTTTTTGGTACTCTAAATTTCCATTACAAATAATCACGTGCCAAATAGTCTTTTGGTAACAAGAAACTGCTTATATAACAGTAAATAAAAAAGGGAAGTCCTTTTAAGGTATGCATTTAGATGATTAGCTATGGCTAAAGTCACCTGATAGCTTGGCACAAGATTGGGAATTTGGGAAAAATGGCTATTGGGAGAGACTCTCTCTCTCTCTCTCTCTCTCTCTCTCTCTCTCTCTCTCTCTCTCTCTCTCCCCCTCTCTAAAACTACATCATTTACACTTTATCTTTCAGAAATTTTGCTCAAAATTTAACTTTGATGCAAAGTATTAGAACACTAAGGAAGGCATGTTAAGTAGGAGAGTAATATCTACTATTGTACAATCATCTTGGAGTCTGGCTACCATGCAACCAAATAATCAAGCAATAAAGACAGACAAAGGTGGTGAATGTAACCATGTTTTTGCTTTAATCCCAAGTGTGGGGTGTGAAACAGTCTTGCGGAAGGCTTGGGGTGTTTTTCCTCTGGAAACAGGCTTGTGAGAGATCAAGTGATGTTTGTTTACTAGAAAAGGAACCACCTCTTGCAAGGGCATAATATCCTAGTATAGATTCTGAGAGGAGATAGAAAGATGATAGATAGATAGATAGATAGATAGATAGATAGATAGATAGATAGATAGACTTGGTAAACAGATAGAGGTGTTCCTCAAAACAAGAGGTTTGGCCGGCTTGGCTTTTTTTTTTTTTTTTTTTTTTTTTTTTTTTTTTTTTTTTTTTGCTTTCGCTGTTTTTGGCTCCCCTTCAAGACACTGCTAGAGAGAACAGTTCCAGTGAATACTTTGACAATTCTGCCTGCTGCTGCTTGTTCTGGTGGCTGTGTTTACATTCACCTTTGCTGAATTGCTGATTTGCTGTTTAAGGAGTGTGCTGGGATCCTGGTGACTACACTAGTGATATCGCTCTGAGGAAGTGAGTCTAAAAAGGTTTCTTCTCCTGATACCACTAACATCTTTTGTCTCCTATCTAGAGCAGGCAGGTTAGAAAGGAGGTATAATCATTACAGAACCCCAAATAAAGTAGTTTTGAAAAGTTCAAAGCCTACGGATATATAGATATAGATGTATAAATATGTAGATATGATGCAGAATATAAGAAGGAAATTGAATAATACTCAGAAACTATAAGATATTAGCAGATTGTCATGACATGATGCCTGATTAAACTTATTTGTTTCTCTGTTCAAATCTGCACTTGTCAGGCATATATACAATATGTTATTGATTGTAGTTGTGCTTCTGACCTTATACGCTTGTGACTTACACATGGAAATGTCACACATATCATTACAAACCTCTGCCTGTCACCATAAACTAGATGGAGGTAACTCTGAATTTAAAAGGCAAAGATTTTAATCATTTTTGTAAAGAGATGGAATGTTTTCATGTATTTATTCAATGGAGAAAAGGTAAATCAAATAACCAAGTTTTAATTGGTGTTACATATAAAAAGCAATGTTATTTTCATGAAATTTGTCATTTATATTAATAAGGAAGGTATCAGTTTGGTTTCTTTATATTACATTATTAATTTCAAAATAAAATATATATACATATATATACATATATGATATGTAATGATTATATTTAATATACCTCTACCAAAATACAGAATCAATCACCAAGTCCATTATTGATGAATTGGAAAAAAAAAGGATAGACACATATTCCAAGGAAAGAATAACAACATTCTAAAGAGATATCAGGATGCCCATTTCATGCAGAACAACTTACAATAACAATGATCAATGATGTTCACTAGACCAAGTGTCTATAAATTGAAAAAGTCATAAAGATTGTGTAATCTTTATACATAACAGAAAAAGTAAAATATTATTAATTATATAAGAGGGTGAAGTTTTCTTCAGCAACATGAGTAGTTCTGAAAGATGTCATGTTAGAAACAGTGGGGGAGACCTGGTGGCACTCAGAGGAAGGACAGCAGGTTACCAAGAAGAGACTTGATACCCTATGAGCATATTCAGGGGGAGGTAAACCCCCTCAGGAACAGTCATAGTGGAGGGGAATAAGGGGAAAATGAGAGGGAGGAAAGAATGGGAGGATACAAGGGATGGGATAACCATTGAGATGTAACAAGAATAAATTAATACAGGAAAAAAAATAAAAGAAACAGAAGCTAGACACCAAAGCCAAACAGCACATGATACCACCAAATATAGACATTTAGAGAATATAGAATTTGACTTTGTATGATTAGAAAGTAAGGCTAGATAGAGTACAGGGAGGAGAAAGAAAAAAGTAGTCTTTTAAAGGTATAAAAATAGAGTTATGTGGAATCACATACTACTAATTTATAGTGGAAAGGTACCTGATGATGAAATTTATTTTTAATGTTTTGCATTAAATGTAATGCATTACAGTCCTCCCTTCCCTTTCTTCCCTCCAAACCCTCCCATGTGTGTATATGCATGGGTATACACATATATATCCCCAAGTATAACCTGCTGGATGTAAATATTTTATCATATACTTCAAAATACTTAGGGATTGTCTCTTCTAATCCAGAGAGAGGGAAAGAGAGAGAGAGAAAGAGAGAGAGAGAGAGAGAGAGAGAGAGAGAGAGAGAGAGAGAGAGAGAGAGATTTGAAACCACAAGTGCTAGTTACTCTGATTTGACCACTGTATATCATATACATGCATAAAAATATGCATTGCAGCCCATATATAACTATTATAGGTCTATTAAAATTAAAACTAAACAATGTCAAGGTTCTTTTCTTGCAACCATCTTTTTGTTATTCTCTTAAAGAGTCATTTGGGGTAAGCAAACAATCTTGTGTAAACTTATCATTGACTCATATATGAAATATTGGTCACCAGTTAGTAGAACTGTTTTTGGAAGGCTTTATATATGTGACCTTTTGGGAGGAGGTGTGGTGTGTCACTGGGAATGGCCTTCTGGGATGAGGTGTGTCACTGGGAATGGCTTTGGGGGAAGAGGCATGTCACTGGGAATGGATTTTAGGAGGAGGTGTGTCATTCAGAAAGGGTTTCAAAAGCCAGGCCTAGTCTATGATTCCAACTGGTGGATCAGGTCCCAGCTCTCAGTTATTGCTCCAGTGCCATTCCAGACTTTCTGCCATATTCACCATTAAAATTGTCATTACCTCATCTTGTGAAACTGTAAGCAAGCTCCCAATTAAATTCTTTATTCTAAAAATTGCCTCAGGCATGATGTCTTTTCACAATAGAACTCAACTCAAAAAATTTGCTCTGGTCAAGAATAATATGCAAACTCTGTGCCAAGAAAGTGGCTTAGCAGGTAAAAGCATGTAACCTGGCCTACTCAAATTCAAACCCATGTTACTTGTTCTTGAACTCAAACACACACAATAGTAAAGAAATATCAAAACTAAAAAGAAATATCACAAAGAAACCCAACCACATAGACATAATTATTGTGAAAGATAAAAACTACAACTCTCATGTTGAAAAAGCTTTTCCACAAACCATCTGTCCTCCTGCCCCCACTCTTCCCAGGTAGGACAGAAGGCCGGGAGAGAAAAGAGAAACTGTGGGCAGGGCCATCTCTGTGACAAGTTAAGGCCTAAATCAGGGTAGGCTCCTGAGAGGATAGGATGGACACTCTAGGAGTGACTCCTAGTAGCAGGGGCCACAGGGACTGAAGGTGACACCTACTAACCAAACAAGACATCTAGTAGAGGGAGGGGAACATCAATCCACCCACAGAAACTTTGACCCAAAATTACCCTACCTACAAGACTTGCAGGTATAAAGATAGAGCAAAGATTGAGGAAATTTCCAACCAGTGCCTGTTCTAATCCAAGACTCACCCCATGTGAGGAGAGCCAACCTCTGAGACTATTAAGGATAGTCAGCTATGCTTGTAGACAGGAACCTAGCAGAGTTGTCCTCTATTGGGCTACATCCAGCAGCATTGCAAAACTCTTGTTGAGAATCACAGCCAAACCCTGAGTGATGCATAGGAAGCTTTGTGGCGATTGGGGGGGAAGAAGAAAAGGACAGGAAGTGACAGGAGATCCAAAGAACACCAAGAGAATCAAATAACTAGGGCTCAGAGGTGCTTGCTGAGACTAAAGGACCATGCACAGACTGGACCTAGATCCCCTACAAAGATTTAGCCATGGGAAACTCAGGTTTCATGTGGGTCCTCTAGCAAGGGGAGTCGGGGCTGTCTGATCACTTCCCCATGGCAGGAATTCCTCTCCATATCACAGTGGAAGAGGACACACTCAGTCC
This sequence comes from Acomys minous, assembly GCF_964271855.1. Lineage (NCBI taxonomy): Eukaryota > Metazoa > Chordata > Mammalia > Rodentia > Muridae > Acomys > Acomys minous. The sequence continues at coordinate 55,285,126 of NC_140489.1, forward strand.
TGATGAACTTAGTGAGCTGGAGTGCGTGAGAAGGGGGCCTCCCCTTTTCTGAGGAATAAGGGAGGAGGGTGGGAGAGAGGGAAGGATGGGACTGGGAGGTGAGGAGGGAGGAACTATGACTAGGATATAAAATGAATAAACAAATAAAAATAAAAACACATTGAAAAGTTTTTCCAAATGAATATCTGTGATTTTTACAAAAGGCATAAAAATATTTGCAATTTAGCTTTGAAATAATTTTCATACATAATTGTTTGTGTCTTAAGTTATGTTACATACTTCTAAGCTCCACATGAAGACAGATGACTGAAGCAAATATTTACAAATATTTTCATTCAGTCATTTCAACAGAACATATTTGTGATTGTATTTTTTAAATTTTAGAATAGTTTGAATTTAGGAGATTCAGAGGAAATAGTACTAAGAGGTTCATTCAGCCCTCAAGCATGCTATTTTCAACTCAAAGGCAATTATAGCTGCCTAAATACTTTTTGCCACTTTAAATAATGAGTGGCTTTTATTTCTTTAAATGTTGTATCTTGTTTTCTTGTTTAAGATGTTATAATCAATAATTTAATACAAAATGAGATTTTAATGTGAGCAATGAAAAAACAATTACTTATAGAAAAATATGAATCATTTGAATATATGTTTCAGCATATTTAGTAGAACAATTAAAATGAATAGTAAATAAATAATAAATGTTCAGTTTATTTATGGCTAGATGTATCCTCATGTTTGTTAGAAATCCTCATAGAATAAATAATGTTATTTTGTTCTGGAAGATTGAATTCAGTAAATTTGAACATTAGTAATCCATTCATTTTAATAACTGTTTGATTCCTCTGCTATGGAAGTAGCCCACACGTAATGGCAACTTACTTGCCAGTGAATAGCTAACTTGTGTCCACTTTGAAGCTGTTTTTACTGAATGTGTCTGCTGTGACTCTTCATGTTCACGTTTTCATGTCAAAGCAAGTACGCATGTACCTGATAAGAGCACAAAAAGGCAGTTGCCAGTTCATGTAGTAATAATAAGTCATGATTTTTCAAAATATTTCGACAGATTTTGCAAATTAAATTTCCACTACAAGTGTAAAAAAATAAACTTATCACCAGTTTTCACTCTAGCCAGTCTCCTGAGGAGTGCATAACACATAACACTTGATTGTCACTTTTCATTGATTGGTAAATTTGGACAAATTCCTTATTATATTTTTCCATCTGTACACCCATTTTAATTAAACTCATTTAGCATAGTTATTTTCTTAACAAATTGTATGTAATCCTGACTGATGCACTTAAAGATTTTCAGACACAAAGCTTTGTATGTATCTAGCAAAGAAATGTTGCATCTCTTGTTAGAGTTTACTTGTTATTATCTTAGTGGGGTCTTTTTACTTCAAAATTTTTTCATTTGATGTTTTTCATTTTACACATCATGCTTTTAGTAGCAAACATAGCCATGTCTCCTGCACCTACATCTTAGACCCCCCCATCACCGTATTTTTCTAAACTCACTTTTAATAAATTTTCTTAATTAATTAATTAATTAACATTTAATTTATTTTATTAGATACAAGGTGCCATGTTCAATTGTACTGGACACCACTTTTAAAAATTCTTCCCTCCCTTCCTACAATTTCCATTTTATGTACAACAAAAACCAGTTGTGTGTATTTACTTTTAGAAACCATAAGCCAACAGAAATTTATTCTGGACTTTTACATGTAATATATTTTGAATGTTATTCTAGGTCAGAAAAGAACATCATTTCAAAAAATTGAAGACATAAAATTGAGACATCAATCCCCAGTTTGTGGTAATAATGAAAATGATATTATCAATTTTGACTCACTAATTGTGACAGAAGCCTACTTTTTCAAATGATTTCAATAAAGGCCGTTGCTTCAATGATACTTCACCAGACTCATAATTTTTAAAACTCTTCAAAAATAAAACCAAAGTTAAATAATATCACTGCTATTAAAATTCTTGTCCCACATATCACTTTAAATAAAGGTTTTGAAGGTATTCATGGAGTCTGTTCTATTCCTACTAAAACCCGTGGTGTTGTCTTTTAAAGACCTGAACTTCATCTTCCACTTAATATATTATACACATGAAAATCAATATAAAGTTTTACCTTATAGTGATTATTTGCATTTCATGCTTTTAGTATTAGCTTTTTTTTCTATTTTTATCTTCAGTTCTGACAACACCTTGAAATGAAACTTTTCAATTACTATTCCATATAAACTCTTCACATAGGAAGAATCCTACTGTTCATAGCAACAGCTTAGACATGAATGTCAGGCTTTTCCCAACGACTTTCAATGTGATCTCTGAATAAAGAGCACATATTTGTTCTCATTTTATTTTTCATTCAAATTCCGTGTGTCTGGGATAAAATTGATTTGACCATGGAGCTGAATGAGCAGAGAATTGAATTTATAAGAATCTCAGAGAAGCAATTGAATAATGTAGTCCCCTATTGCATTAGAGCAAGATTCCTAGAAGCCTAAATTTTCTAAGTAAATCATAAATTTCATCTTACATAGAAGTACTTAACATTTTGTAAAAAATCTCATCCAGAGCTAGAAGAAAACATTCTTGATAACAATGCCAATAATATATACATTTGAGCCACAGAGTTGTATTGAAGATAATATCTAAAGCACAGCAGGGCTTTGAAGATTTTGAGAAAATATTCAGGAGACATCTCATTAGGAGTTTTTCTATTTTTTTAAACATTCATTAACACCTAAAGCTGACATGAAGATCATGCACTTTGGAGCCTCTCCAATTTGCTCCAAGGCAGAACACAATACACACAGATTCAATGGATTAAAACAAATGCTTGGGCATGTTCACATTGCCACCTATGCTATTTCCTCCAAATAAAACTAAGACAGTAGGAAGAAAATGAATTTAAATAGTTGGGAATATTAAGGTTGAACGGATGAGGGTTTTTTCTGTCTCTAAAACACCTGGAAGAAAGTTGCTTTTTCTCAATAGACGTATTGAGTGTTCAAAATGTCACTCATAAAGATCTACCATTTGTGTGTAAAAGGGGATCAGAACCTCCTTTTACAGGCAGACTTCTATTGATGCCTTGAAACTCTAATCTATGGTTTCTTGACCTCTAGGTACCAGTGACATTTTGAAATAAAACTTCTTGTAGGGAGCTTCTATTCAAACATCTTGATGTTTAACAGCATCCCAGGAATGTACATTCTAGGTGCCTGTAGAAGAGTTTTGCTTATAGAGATAGAAATAAAATGACAAATTGTGCTCAGACAATTCCAAATAGTAAAATTGAGCTAGCCATACATAGGTTTGTCAGCTAAGTTTGCAGTACTAGAAATGAGATCCATATAAATGACCAGGATTAAATACAGTCAGAAGGTAGTTAGTTAATCTCTTAACAGTTGAGCCAATATTGCACTAGAGTGAATATCTTACCAAGACAATTATTATTGTTGTTAACAACAGATATTGCAGTTAGGTAAGCTTTAGGGTGATTTTTTTCTCCTGTTATCATTCATGGAAACTTTCACTAGCATTATGAACGCCAGTTAGCAGAGATGAAACTTCAATATTAGTAGCAGCATGATTTTTCAAATGTTCTATGACTCAAGTATGTTGTGCCTTCAGAAATAGGATCTTACTGTCAAGTTCTAGAAATTAAGAAATGTCAATGCAATAGCTTGCAATGTTTGGTAGAGGTGTATGGGATCTCACTAACCTACAGCTCAAAAAGAGAAAATGCATACCTGACATAGATAATTTTGTTTGAGGACTCTGTTGTGTCTTTGGGAGTCACTGGCCCATCATCCATTAGAGAGTAAACCATTGAAATTCCTTTAATATGTGTATATATAAGTATTTGGGGAAGCTTCTACAATAGAAGATTTACATTTGCCTTTTACAAAAGTTCTTTATTTCTAGTTTTTCTCTAATACCACCTCATTGCCGTTCTCCACTTAATTTAACCCTTCTTATTCCACTAATTCCTTCCCCCAACCTTCGTACCTGTACTTGAGGTGTATTCTATCCTCTCCTTGAAATCCACCCCATATCCCCTACCAATTTCATGACTTTACGGGTACTCCAATGTAAATACACATAACTACATAATATGACATTCAATTTCAGAATGATGTTTTCAGATCTACCCATTTACCTATGTGCCAAATCCTCACATGATCTAGGTCCTGGAACATTAACTAGAGGCAGTGAAAGAACTCAGAAATAACAGACACTAAAGAAATGACTGATGAACTTTCACACAGTCAGAAAAGCTGAGATCAGATGGTCTGAGCTCTTGGATGAAGAATCTGCAACATCCTGGAAGCTGAGGATGTTTATTATATGTATTTGACGAGGGAAGCAATGTGTATGGTATATAGCTGAATGAAGAAATTAGGATTTATGGTGTAAAACTAAAGAAGGAACCAGGCTTATCTAATCTCATTGGGAATAGCTCAGTTAGGGAGCAGTCTTCAGGCTATAAATATCTAGGGGTAGAAATCTATGGTAGACATTCTCTATACACACAATCAACGTGTGAACCCATATCAGAAGGGAGACACTTACCATTTTCCTGAGCCCAGGGAAGGTTTTGCCAAACGGGATGAAGTGTTGGAGTCCTTCGCATAGCCATGTCCATGCTAAATGCACTCACACAGGATTTTGTCAATACCTTTGTCTCTGAACTTCAAATTTCAAATTTTCTGTTTAGTGAATAACATCCCATATATAATTGAATCATTTTCATTATCCATTCATCAGTTGATACATATCTATACTGATTCCATTTCCTTGCAATTATAAATAGAGCGTCAATGCAGTTGCATCAGCAGGTATTACTGAAGTACGATATAGAATCCTCTAAGACTGTGATCACTTAATGTAATTGGATCATATGGTTTGCCTATTTTTTAACTTTCTGAAGTTCCTTGTTATCACATATCTAAATATCTTAAGATAGTGCTTATTGGCTTGTACAGTTCACATTCGGTTTACTTGCTCCTACTGAGAATTTTTGATTCCCATGGTCTTCTTTTCCCACTGAGTACAGTCAAAGCCATATCCTACACAGTCATTGTGACAGGCCCATGAAGTATGTTGGTCGACCTTCAATGCTAACGCCACAGGCTGCTTGGCTCACACACCAGAGAGCATCAACACAAGTAGCAGTGGTGGAACGTATGTATCATATCGATGCAATTCTTTGTTCCTCTCCATTTTATCTTTACAGAGGTTTCCTTTCTTATACATACAAGCTTGCTCATATTGTTTAGAGAGCAGATCATAAGTTTCCTCTACCTGTTCATGTGCTGATTTCAGAGCTATAAATTGGTCACTCTCAAAACAAGACACCTACAGTCTAATTGTAATATCAGAAATCACACTGAAAAGTAATAATTACCATAGAAATATATATCAGATAAAATCCCAAGCATATTTAAAATAAAACCCAAAGCCACCTAGGTATTTCTTAAAACCCAGGTCTGCCAGCAAGAAAATACTTTGAGAGGAGAAGATATTTTCCCTCCATAGTCTCACTTACTTTGTGTCATAGGAACGATGGCTCTGCCTTCCCTTTATTTCAAGTTTTGTTTTGTTTTGTCTCTGGAAGGCTTTAGACATCTTTTAAAATCTTTATTCAATGCATGTAGTTAATAACTATCTGAAACTGTGACCTTTCTCTGCCTGCTTTTCCTCCCTATTTCTTTGATTAAAAACAAATCTTATTTGTCTTCATGAGTAAATTAAAGTGCCATCTCTTTTTAAAACCTTCACCCAGAAAAGCCCTCAGCCTACTTACTATCCTCTTCCTGGCACTTCTGCATGAGGAAAAATTAGTTCATAGATTAAAAAAAGAATAGTTTGAATACTCTAAATACATAAAAAAAAAGACACTTAAAGCAATGAAGTTTGTTACTGAAACGAAGAGTTCATGGCTATCAAATGGACAAGTTCTTCAATATTCATCAGTTTTGAACCACAGTATTCAATTGTTATTTTTTGTGGTACTTATTTAATACTTATTTTATATATTTATTTGAATTAAAGGAATTTAACAAAGAGTACCAAGAACAAAAGATCCTGCTTAGAACATGAAACATGAACAGAATCTCAATGTGAGCAGAAATTTTAATTCTTAGGTAATACCATAGGATTAGTATTGGAGAGTTCTAGGGGTTGGGTCAGAGTTTAGATGAAGAAAAAGAACCAACAACTTTATGACATAAAGGGCTCCAGACTCATCAAGCCTACTGTCCTTGTGATACAAGGTTGTCTTCTATGAATTTAATGTACAGTAAGGACAAAATTTAAAATAAAAAGCAAAAGGCAGTTGCATATTTTAAGTGTATTCATGATTTATTGAGATGGTCTGCATTTTACCTGTCCTAGACACATGAGCCTATGTCTGAAGGTTTGGAAAGTCCATAACTTTTTGGATTGATGTAATTATTATGATATGATAAAATATATTTTAGTAAAATAACTGTGCCAATAATATGAACAAAACAATAAAAGATACAATTTACAGAAAAGAGATGAAGACTTGATCAGCTTAGGCATGGACCATGAAACTGGAGAAGTAGCCTTCCCTTATCTTCTAGCCTCAAGGTCCTTACTCTGTAAGAGGGTGCTATGTAGCCTCTTTAAATGTTCTGATTTATGAAAGAATTTAGAATATATTCCTGTTTATTTCAATTATATTTGGTGGACCTTATTCTCTTCATATTGTATTTGTTTATTTGAGGTTTTGTTGGTGGTGTTGTGTTTCTTTTCTTTTGTTTTTTTCCTTTTTGTTTTTGTTATTGATATTGTGTTTTTGTTTTAGAAAAGATGGATTTTTCTGTGCAGTCATAACTGTCCTGGAATTCACTATGTAGACCAGGCTGAGGTTGGGCTTACAGAGATCAACCTTTGACTGCCTCTTTAATGCTGAGATTAAAGGCATGTGCTGCCGCTGCCTGGCCTTCATCCAGGTTTTGTAACACATCCTTTAATGCTGGATTGGGGAACAAAGGCAGGAATATCTCTGAAAGTTGGAGGTGAGCTTGGTCTTCACACCTGGTTCCAAACCAACCAAGGCTTTGTGGTGAGGCACGGCTTTTGACAGTGACAGTCCAAAGGGAGAAAGTGCATAAATACACAGACCAATTGCTTATTCTGAGTAGTTCTAACTTGATCTACCAAATACCAGGTACTCAAATACATTATTAAGGAGGATGATTTGAAACTGAGCTTACAAAATTGTTTGAAGACACCAATTTATCAGCAAATATTTCATCTTCATCTTGTTTATATCATTATCATACATGCTTTTCATTTTTTTTGTAATGTTTTACACACATTCAATGCTACTCTGGGCCAAAAGTCAAAGGATAGCATGCACGCATATTCACTTCTTTTATTATTATTAATTTATTTATTCACTTTACATACTGAACACATCCCCCTCCCTTCTCTCCTCCTGGTCCCATCCTGCCTTCCTCTTTCCCAATTCCCTTCTCCTATTCCTCTGAAAATGGGATCCTCCGTACCCCCAACCACATCTAATCAAGTCTCATCAAGTCTTGAGGCACCCCCTCCAGGTGGGAGTCAAAAAGAGGGCAACCGAATCCATGTCAAAAAAACAGCCCGTGCTTCCCTTACCAGTTGACCCCCACGAAGCCTGAGCTGCTCATGTGCTAAATCTGTGTCAGGGACCTCTGTCCAGTCTATGCATAGTCTTTGGCTGGTACTTCAGTCTCTGCAAGCCCCTCTGGGTCTTCTTCTGGACCTCCTGTCACCTCAAGGTCCTATTATCTATCTCCCAACTTTTCTACAAGACTCTATGCTTTTCCCAATATTTGGCTCTGAATCTCCACTGCTGGGTGTATCCTCTCAGAGGACAGCTATGCTAGGTTCCTATCTGTAAGCATAGAAGAGATTGTTAATTATGTAGGTGTTTGGCTCTCTACTATGGGGTAGATCTCAGGTTGGGCCAAGCATTGGCTGGACATTCCCTCAGTCTCTATCTTTATCCCTAAGCATCTTATAGGTAAGGTAAATTTTGGGTTAAAGATTTGTGGGTCAATTGGTGTTCCCTTTCCACCACTAGGAATCCTGTCTATTGAAAAGGATTTTATTGAAGAAAAGGTAAGGACTTTTGAAACATCAGAGTGTTAAATAAAATAATTAATGCTTACATACATATTTCTATATATGTACAACTGTTTGCTAACCTATAAATTTGTGTGTGTGTGTGTGTGTGTGTGTGTGTGTGTGTGTGTGTGTGACTATGTTTAGAAACATATCATTCTTCAGTGCATTCATCTACGTCACCCAAGTAAATACTACTTTGGTTTTATTTTTGGAAAAAAAGGTCTTTATATATAACCACTCTTACCCTAAATTTATGATTTTCCTGCTTTAACATCCAGAGTGATGGGATTATAGACATATACAGCATGTCCATTCCCAAGAAGACTTTTTATATAACTGTTGATTTTGAAATAAGCATGCTTTATAACTTTTAGATTATCTCACTGATAGGTGAAAAAATTTAAAAAACACTATGTAGTTTTCTTTCCATAATGATTTGTTTAATTAAAATTATTTATTATAATTTGTTCACATTACATCCAGATTGTTATCCCCTTACTCTTATCTTCCAGTTTGGGGTGGGGGAGCTCCTCCCCCACCATCTGATCACAGTCTATCAGGTCTCATCAGGGTATCCTTCATCCCCTTCCTTTGTGTCCCCTCAAGTCCATCCTGCCAAGGGGCAGTGATCAAATCATAAACACTAGAGTTCATGTCAGAGGCAGTCCCCTCTCTCCCTTCTTCCCATACACATGGAGAATGAGTGTCCATTGGCTACATCTGAACAGGGTGTCTAGGTACTCTACATGCATCAGTTTGTGCAGGATCCCCGGGGTCCAGATCTGCTGAACTTGGTGGGCTCCCTATGGAGATCCTGACCCCTCTGGGTCCTTTGGTGTGTGTGTGTGTGTGTGTGTGTGTGTGCAAGTGCATGTACATGCAGGCCCATGAGTACATGTCTGTGCCTGAATGTATGTATGTGCGCTACACAGGTTTATGAGACCACAGACATCATAAGAGAGAGTTAGATCACTTGGAACTGGAGTTACAGGCAGTCCTGAATGGCCAGTTGAGTATGGGAACCAAATCAGGGTCCTATGCATGAGCAGTAAGCTCTCTAGTCAATGAGCCATCCCTCTAGCCCCTAATATGCTTAATGACATTTAAAAATCAATCATTTCAATTGCTATTGTTGCTAGTCTTAACTACATGTAAAACTTTGAACAAATATATTGTGTAAACAGCTTTATTAAATACCATTAATGAGAAAATTCTAATTGCAATATTTTACAAAATCTGTTTAATCTATGAAAATAAAAAAACTTAATGTTTATTGCACTAGGAAAAACAAATATGAACTTAAGCAAGTTTATCAACTATTCTGGTAGCTGGAATTTGTAATTATAATGTGACTGGTGGTCTCCAAAGCGGCTAAAAATCACAAAAAAGGTAAAGATGAGAAATTTGACATAGAAAATGATCATGCCAGTGTATATGGAATCACAAAAATTAAAAAGAAAAACAAGGAACACTACTTCTAAAATTATGTGCACATAGCCTGAAAGAAAAGCTATCTGTGTCTTACATACAAAAATAAATAAATAAATTACTCTTTTTTCACCACCATCCAACTTCAACTTACAATTAATGATTATGCAGGCAAGCTATGGAGACTAGCCTTCTATTTAGCAATCCAAATTTTATGTTTAACGTGTTCACTTCTTGCAAAGAGCAGCTTGCTTGTTTTCTTTTCCTTTTCCTTTTTGGCTATTTTCCAAAACTTTAAATTGTCAAAATTATTTCTTACATTTTGAAATGTAGTGGTACTAGAGTTATCAATTGTGAAAAACATTTACCTTCTTTACTGCAGCCTATGGAAAACACAAGTGCAGATAACACTTAGATATTAGAGAAGTGTGGAAGCATTGATTATTGCAATAAAACTGAACTGGTAGATGAATATTGTCCATGGTAAAAGGACTGTAGTGGAAGAAATCTTGACAGATGTTTTTGGATCCTTTAAAAACAAAATAAATAAAAGAAAACAGGAAAGGCAAAACAACATTTCCCAGAAAGGAAATGTTATAAAATAATATAGTATACTAAAGTTGTTATTCAAAGCGTGGTCCCAAACAACCTTCCAGTCCTCAAACTGCATTACAGGTAGCATAAACTAGCAGTGGGAGCCAGAATACAGATCAACTACATGATAAGTCAAGTTATCCCACTGGTGTTCTTTTCACATGTGATTTTCAAAGAAAGGAAGAAGTACATCGATTTTTGTCTCCTATTCTGGCTCTTTTTTTCTATTGTGCACCAAGCAGTTTCAGTATTGTTACATCAATAGAGCTCTCTGGTCATGAATTTAAACAAAAATCATATCAAGCCTGTCCTAAAGATTGAAAGAAGAAGTAGGACAGCTGGCCTTATAAGAGCTTCATATTTTTTACTTATGTAACAGAAAATTAAAACAACAAAAATGCATATTGGAAACATCAGAGTTAGAAAAGCATTAAGATATATATCATATATATAATATATATGATATATATATCAATTTTTTAAATGGATAAAGTACTAGGAGTGCTTGCCTTACTTCATTACAAACCATTCAACATGAGAGACAGACAGTGAAGGGAAGTGGCAGAGAATGAAGAGGACTGAAGGTGACGAGAAAGAGAGAGAGAGAGAGACATCCTCACTGAGAACAAGCTGGCTTTGGCATGAATGACTATGCTCTTTATTCAAGAGAACTAGAAGGCTGAAGCAAGAGAATTATAACTTTAAGGCTATCTTGTGCTACATAGGAAGGCACTATCATGCATGCACACTCACACACACACACACACACACATGCACACACATGCACATGCACACACTCACACACACACGCGCACACACACACACGCGCACACACACACGCACATGCACACACACATGCACATGCGAACATCTAGAGAATAGATTGAGTTTGGACCAAATACAACTTCACAAATATTAAACAAATCTAAGCCATAGTTTATAATGAAATATTAGATAAATTAGAAGCAGGTAAGCAATGAGGAAGGAGGAGCAGCAATAGAAAACAAAACAAAACAATGCTACAGACATTGGTAAATATGGAAATATAATACAGGAAATGTCTTACATTTTTGAATAAGATAGATATTAACCACCTACTTTTGACACATATGGTATAAATATGCCAGTATCCTGTCAAAAGTTGCTAAGAACTTTTAAAATACCACATAGAAAATGTAGAGCTTGGTGAAAAGTGTAAGTTCTAAAATTTTGGAGCAAACATGCAATTTGTTATTTTTAGCATCTAGCAAGAAAGTAAAGCTTTGAAAAATTCATTGTAAATATGTGAGTGGATTTTTATAAAGAGAATGACTCTTATCTGTCTTTGTGCTAATTTCTAAATAACCAACCCAAAATAGCAATCTAGCCTCCCGCTGAATGCTGAAGATCTTAATTAGTGTAGGTAGGGCTGAGTGCTGTAATTGAATTGCAGTCATTTTTAAAAGAACAATTCTTGCGTTATTCTCCATATTTTATTGACCTTTTATGAGATCTACTGCTAAATCAATTCCAATCACTGCATCAACTGGGAAATTTTCACTTTCCACTGCCAGATCAATTATAATCACATAATCAATAGCTGGTATTCCAATATTTTTTATTAAAGGAATAAAAATAAAAGGAATATCTGCTAAAGCATAAATTCACAATAATTTATAATACTCACCTCAGATATAAAATTCAATGCTAAAAATATTTGCAATGAAATCACACTTCAAAGTAATTATTTGGGACAAGGGAAATGGCCAGTCAGTTAAGAATTACCATACACGTTTGATTATTGGAGCTCTTGACCCAGCATCCAAGTAAAAGTTGGGGAAGAACGCCTGCCCACCTGGACTCATACTCCCAACACTCAGGAGGCTGAGACAGGTCATATCTCAGGGAAGCCGGCTAGCTCCTGGTCAGAATTAACAAGCTCTGAGATGAGCAAGGAATTGCGGTTTGGTAAAGGAAGTAGAGAGTATGTGAGAATGACATCTGATGTCAACCTCATGCTTCCACACCCAGGTGATCACATATGCACATGTACACACACAACTGAACAGCCACACACACACACACACACACAGAAAGAGCGAGAGAGAGAGAGAGAGAGAGAGAGAGAGAGAGAGAGAGAGACAGACAGACAGACAGAGAGACAGAGAGACAGAGAGACAGAGAGAGACAGAGACAGAGAGAGAGGAAGAGAGAGAGAGGGAGAGAGAGAGAGAGAGACATATGCACGAAAAACACAACAACATTCACATGATATAATAGTTATTATCATTCAACTGATTTTGATTGACTCTTAGCAGATTCCTTGACAAGAATCACTTGTGATATTTGAATTTATCACATAGAAATAATTTACAATGCCTCAATTTTACAGTGAAACAGGAATATTTTCTTTATCTGTCTTATTATTTCTTTATACTCTATTCACTATAGCTCTCTTGTTAGAAAGGCATATCTTCATATTTTCTCATTGCAAAATAGCCTGTGGTATACATTTTACTATTTGCATATTATCAAAGTTTAATTAATAGGTATCCTTTCTTTTGTCTTTTATTATCCTAAATGAACATCGTTACCATTTCTACATCATTAAAATGTATTTGTTCAATATGTATTTTATCTATTCAAATAACTTTACATAATTATAGTTCAGAGCAGTGGAATATACCACATTTCAACACAACTCATCTGAAAACCTTTCTTCATATTTCTGTCTTGTACTATAAATTTATTAGTAAGAACTGTGTTTTACTTCGTAATTGTTTCAAACTATCTCTAGTCCTCTAAGAAGTTCTGTTCTTGAAGTATTCAGAACTAGGATGGTTTCAAATTTAAGCTGTATGATTTTTTAATAAGACTCTAGAAACATGCCTTTGCACACAGCATACAAAGATGGTACATGTATAAATAACAGAGTAATAACACATCTTTCCCCATCATTATCTGTATCTCTTCACATGGATGATGCTGATTAAAAGAGACAGAATGTTCAATGAAGAAAACATTTCTGTGGTATTCCCCAAAAAGATGTGTATGGACTATCTTCTGTTACCACTAACTACTGCTCAACTTCTTTAGATTGGTGAGATTCAGTGAAATCTATTAATTATCTTGGTGAGGCTTTAATTAGAATACATAGAAAATTCCTTATCGTTTTGGATTTATTGGCATATGTTATGGCAGAATTGTTTTTTTCAGTGTTTCCTTGCCATCTCAGCTGACTAGTTTGTAGCTCCTTAGGCAGAGCATTGGGCAAGAACGTTGAGTTGTAGAGACTGCTATCAATGAATAGTTTACAAATCTCTTATTAACAACAACGTGAAAGTCTACATTTAATTTTAAGTAGTATATAAATACATTTCACCAAAATGAAAGAAACCACAGTGTAGGCGGAATGATACTTCCCAAAGATACCTGTGCCTGTGATCCATAACTGTATTATTTTACATAACAAAGGAACTTAGCAGATGTGATCAAGGCTCTAGGTGATAAAATGGAAAACTACTTTTGATTGTTCACTTGGGATCACTACTATATTGTCAAATTTTGTAAAGAGAGGGAGAGAGATGTGATGAGAAAAGAAAGGCCTAAGAGGAATACTGTCGCAGAGAAGTATAGTGCTGTTGGCATATCTGTGAAGAACAAATAAGACAACCAGAGACCAACAAGTGGCTGTGCCCCCAAGTGAGTAAAGAAAGACATGAGATGGATTAGCTCGCACTGAATTTATGAAGTAAAATATCCTTTGACTTGTCTCTACAGAATGAGGTCAAATCAGAGTTCTGATTTTCAAAAGTGCAGGAAGAATCTATTATTTAAACTACAAAATGTGTGCAAAGTAATTACAAGTAATAACTAACAGATCCAGAACTGCAGTGAAGTTAGGGAAGAGGTTCCTCACTCCACAGGATGCTCTGAGGTTCCTACTGGTTCAAGGTAGATGAAAAGCTTTTAATAGCTTGACCATGGCAAGGGAGGTAAATCAAATAAGTAAATAAGTACCAACTCTTGTCTACATAAAATTTGGCTCTGATTTGAAGTAAAATGGTGCCTTCCCTGAAAGCTAGTAAGCACGGTCCAGGCATTGGGTGAATAGGAAGGGTGATTCACACAACCTATAAAAATAAGAACAAAAACATAGAAGTAGACCACAATGAAGTGTTCAAATATTTGGGATGTCAGTATTATAAAAAAGAAAGAAAAATTGAACTGTATGTAAATGATTTCTTAAAAAGGATTAAGGAAAATAAGCAGAAAGACTAACAAAATGAGATATAATCTTAAAAAAGGTACCACAAATAATATCACTTCTTAAATTAGACCCTCAGGACAATGAGGATAATCACAAATAACAGAAATAAAAAGTCATATAAGGTTGTTGGGATGCCTGAGTTGGCTAAGGCAATTACTGCCATGCCAGGTGACTTAATTTCGAACTCTGTGGCACACATGATGGAAGAATCAACTCCAGAAAAATTGTCTTCTCACCTGCACACACACAGACTTTGACATCTATATCCTCTACATATAGATGTGTAATAAATGTATATCAAATACAACAGAAAAATTTTCCTAGTTTGCTTGTATGTGGTTGTGGTAAAACATTCTGAACAAATGCAACCTGGGAATAAAAGGTTTATTTCATTTTACAGTCCCAAAGACACTCCACGATTTTGGAAATTCAAGGTGAGAACTCAAATCAGCAACCTGAAGCAGAAGTCAATGATGGATGTGTCTTGTTTACGTGTTCTCTTGTTCACGCTAATATAGCTTTCTCAAATAGGCCAGGCCCATCAGCCTAAGGACTGTTCTGCTCACAGAAGACTGGGATCTTCTACATCAATTATCCATCAAGACAAGGCCCCCAAAGGAATGCTCTCAGGCCAATTTGATCAAAGCAAATTTTTCATTTGTAGTTTCATCTACCAAGTGACTTTAAATAGTATCCAGTTGGCAATAATGACTAACCAGTTCAGAGACAAAGAGACGAACACATGGAAGAGAGGCATACCCATTGCTAATCATAGAACAAAACTGTTTGTACATGGAAATTTTAGAAGGACAGGTTATATATGAGTAATAGCATATGACTTTTCTGGAATGGGTAAAAGATGTTTCTTCATATGCAAGAATATTATGTGATATCAATCAATATGAATAAACTACCTACATATTAGAATGATAAAGAGATGTAGAAATAACTATGAGGTTGCTGAGAATAGCAAGATATAAACTAATGCTATAATTACTGTTCAGTTTCAAATGTCAAAGTCAAAGAATAAATCCTAGCAAAAGTGAGATAATATTCCTAATTAAATGTCAAAGAAAGATATGTCTATTTATCTAATGAATCATCGGTGGCAGCTGATGAGAATATATTGTATTAATTAAACTAGAATAATTAATTCTAAGATGAGTGATTAAAGAAAACAGAATTATCACAAACTTAAAAAACTGTAAAATAATAAAAGTATAAATTAATGAAATATAAAATATATACAACCAAAGGATCATAAAAACTTTTTTGTCTCAAGACATTCCTAAACTGAGCATAATTTTTAGAAAACTGACAAATAAAACAGTATTTGCAAAGACAATAAACTAAACATTTACGTTTCTGCAAAACTAAATAAACTGTCCTTAATTTATTGTAGTCCTCGTGAACAACATTTGGACCTGGTAAGGAGAATGTGAAAAGAGCATGCAATAAAGAGATGCTACCCTTATAGTTATGCTGCGGATCTCTTATCTGAATAGCAACTTTTGACTGGAACATTTGCTGGACCTCACAGCCAGAGTTAATAATTAAGTCACTTAAAACTTAAAATAATTAACCTATGTATACTCAAACTGTTTGCATAGCCTGCCTTTTTGAGAACGATGTAATAAACTAAGTTATTCGTCCTCTATTTCCTATGTAACCAATTTATGCTTCCTATGTTAACGTATAGCCATCTGTATCTTCCACTGTGTACTCTTCAGTTCCTTGGCTCAAAGTAATGTATGTGCAGCATTTACTGAAATTTTAAAGACTTGAGACCTAAAGTAAGATTAGGTCATAAAAACTAATACTTTGTGTATAATGTTGGTATTCCTATATAAAAAAGTCGGGGAGGTAGAAATCTGTCCTTCTCTTTCTGCTAAGTAAGGTCCCAGTACAAAGAGTTAGCCTTCACTTTGAGGTAGGCTGGGTGTTGCCAGGAGTTAACCTTTCTTTTTTTAATTATAGAGATCCATCTCATTTCTGGCAATGGCACATTTAGTGGAATTCTCTATAAAAAGTGGTTTACACCACCCCTCCACATTCTTTACTCTCATTCATGCTTTCTCACTTTTTTTTAATGGCACGTGGACCCTTCATGGGTGGACTAACCAGAAAGTATCAAAGAACAGCTGTCCAACAGTAGGTGAAATGGATGTTCATTATTAACACATGTTGCTGAGTATAGCCCAAATGATTAATCTTTGTAATTTGAGTAACCCTTTCACAAAAAAAGTCTACCTCACATGTCTCATCTATCTCACATGGCTGGACACATCTAAAAAATGATGTTGGGATATATTCAATTATAAGCTTTTTAACCTCAAGAAAACTATCAATTCAAATGGCTCTTTCAAAATTCTAGGATGTTGGACAAAAGTAAATTAGGTTGTGTCCCAAAAGAAGTGTTATTTTTTTTTTACCAAATTCCATCAATGACATTACAGAAAATGCAGATCCAGTATGGAAGTTATATTTCAGTCTTACTTCTGTAGCATTTCTCACAGTTGTGATCTAGAGTCTATAAAGTGCTTACTTCTGATATGTGCAGAAGGGCACCAAGGATGCTTTTTTGTTGTTGTTCATTCATCTTAACATGAAGATTTACCAGAATGTATTTTTATTGCAGTTACTACAGTCAGGAAAATATTGATTTAAATAATGTCTTTGAATACTTTTTATAGAAACATCACAAAAAGCCTACTAATATCTTTGTGACTTTGTCATTTATAGAACATTTTTTGAACACAACCCCCTAATGTCCTATTATTTCTACAGGTATCTTCTAAAGTAAAGAAAACAAATGACTTTGAACAAATCAGTCAATATATATATATGTGTGTGTGTGTGTGTGTGTGTGTGTGTGTGTGTGTGTGTGTGTGTGTGTGCAATTTTTATAACAGACAAGACTTAGAATTATTTTATAATTTTACTCTACTTATATTCTATGTATCATCTGACCCTCTTTTTAAAAATTTTTTATTATTAATTTATTCTTGTTACATCTCAATGGTTATCCCATCCCTTGTATCCTCCCATTCTTCCTTCCCTCCCATTTTCCCCTTATTCCCCTCTCCTATGATTGTTCCTGAGGGGGATTACTTCCCCCTGTATATGCTCATAGGGTATCAAGTCTCTTCTCAGTAACCTGCAGGAAACTGGGACAGAGGGAGGACATCCTATTGGGACTCTAGGTGAGAGAAGCATGGGAGAATAGCAAAGTAGAAGGATCCAGAGAGTCCTAGAAACCTACAAGTAGAACATTATGATAGGCAGATTTGGGCCCAGGGATCCTGCTCAAACTAAGGCACCAGCCAAGGACAATACAGACAGTAAACTTTAAACCCCTACCCAGATCTAGCCAATGGTCAGAACATTCTCCACAGTAGAGTGGAGAGTGGGGTATTACTTTCTCACATACTCTGGTGCCTCACCTTTGACCGTGTCCCCTGGACGGGAAGACCTGGTGGCACTCAGAGGAAGGACAGCAGGTTACCGAGAAGAGACTGACTGACCCTCTTTTTTAAACTATCTTTCAGACTATCATTCCTCTGAATTTAATTTTTCAAAACAGGCAAACT
Source organism: Acomys minous (assembly GCF_964271855.1). Taxonomy (NCBI): domain Eukaryota; kingdom Metazoa; phylum Chordata; class Mammalia; order Rodentia; family Muridae; genus Acomys; species Acomys minous. The sequence continues at coordinate 55,303,156 of NC_140489.1, forward strand.
GAAGTACTAATTTATATGTTTTCTCCCCCCCCCCCCTTGCACGAATAACTCTTGCAGCGTCCCATGAACTAACCTGAAGGAAACCCTGGTTTCCTGTGTTATCTTTACACAAATGCTCCAAGGGCACACTGTTACCTGTGTCTGCATAGCATAACCTTCCTTCCTCATTCTTAGAAAACCTAGCTGTAGTAACTGTTTCACTCTACTTCAGGTCTACTTCAAGGAGACCTATTCCAAGAGACCGCCATACAGTACATAACAATCTAATGACTAAAAGCTAGTGTGCATGTTCATATGTATGTTTGTGTAGGTGTGTGTGTTCATTCTTGTGCAAACGCATGAGAGGCCAGAGGTAAACTTCAGGTGTCACTCCTCAAGAGACAGCAGGCCTTTTTTTTTTTTTTTGATACAGGGGTTTTATTATATTAGAGGTCCACAATAGGCAAGCTGGTTGATGAGCAGGCCCTAGGAATATACCCATGTCTGTCTCCCAATACTGGAATTATAAGCATATGTCACCACACCAACATATTTGGCTTTTAAAAATGTGGGTTCTGATATTAAATTCAAGTTCTTTAGCTACTCAGATATATTTTAGTCCTATAATTCTTGTATATAATCAAATCTTATTTCCAACATTAATTATTAACATCTCTTAATATGATTTAAAAATCATATGAGTGTATTTTGGCGTATATATATATATATATATATATATATATATATATATTCATTTTATTATTCTCATTTGCCTGCTTCCTAATATATACCCAGTTAAACTCTTAAATCAAATAAGGTAAAGAAATTTTATTTTTTAACTCAAGTAAATAAATCTGAGATAATTTAGAAAGCTTTATTGTAAGAAATGACAGCACAATATTATAAGGTTAAAGTATCTCTTTTCATTCATTAAAGCATACTACCAATAAAGCTTGCAGGTTAGACTCTCTACTTCTACAGTTGTTTATTGTATTACTAACAAGTATGTTGATGATGAGAACATTGAAGGAAAAGAAGAAGCAAAGAGAAAGTAGCTCTCCCTGTCTGCAAATACATTGAAATTGGATGGCAAAATTAATCACTCAATAGATGTTACTTATCATAATAAATTTAAACATTATCAGTGGGCAGCGAGAAATCTTTCAGTATACTCAGAAAACACTCCTCTATATCAATCAAACTACCAGTCTTTTAGCATAGTAAAATTGTAATGATATATTTCCTCTAGCCTTCATTAAACTTTTATAAGCTCAATGATCCCAGATAATGTACATCTTCATTGGTTGACCAATTGCTTATTTTTATATTCTATCAGTAAGCATATTTTGTATTTACTAGCAATAACTCTAAATATTTCAGTAGCTCACAGTCCATTAGATACAATTAGTATAAAATGTCTGCAGACGACAAAATAAAAATTAAGTTATTAGCTAATCAATCAAAGAATATTGCAAAGAGAGCAAAAGTCAGATGAAAATAATAGTTCCATGATGGCAGATGAAGGAGGAGGGGCCGTGTGAGAAAGCCTGGTGGGTTGTTTTCATAGCTACAGATAGCAATGTTAGAAATACAGTATTGTTCTGTAATTATTGGTCATGTAAGGTGAGATTTTTTTTTATATCAATGAGCTGATAAAAGTAGCATGCTCTGCCATGACGTCAGCCTCTTCTTGCGTCTCTTTTTCCTCTGCAGTAATCTAAGTAGAATAACCTACACACAGTGATCATAACTGAAAATATGCATGCAATGATCTGTATGTGTTTACGTTCACCAACACTCCCTTCACCCGTATGAAGATGAGGCATTGTAACCTGTCATTCTCGGTATGGTATTCTTCAAAAAAAAAAGCCATACCTGCTACAGTGAACAGCTTCTGGTGTCTTCTGAGAAAATCTCTTACTTCAAACTTGCTTATTCTTATTCAAGCTGTGCTGGCCTTGTTTCAGGCTTAGGACAGGCTCACATAGAGGGTGTTAGCTTTGGGAGTTTTATCACCTGCAGTTTTATTTCCCTAGATACCCAGGAGAAGGGTTTTATAGCCTTCAAGTATTTGCTCAAATCTCTACACTACACAGTGACTCATCCCTTATATCCACACTTTATCCTAGCTGCTACTCCATGTACTCTCTGATCCTTGAACCTGCCAGAGGGTTTCTGGTATTTTCCTTTCTTCTTATTTTATCTCTTCTTGCTAGAGTTTTTAAGACACATAGAGCAGAGGTATTTTATTTTATTTTGTTCACTAAGTTATTCTAAGGTTATAAACAGAGTCTGACTGTAGTAAATCCTGAGCCTATCTGTGGAAATACTTTGAATGAATGATCAGTAACTGGTTAATTCTGCTTTAGAAAGGGTCCATGCCAGCATCTCAAGCATCTGGTCATAGTTCTCTCTTCCTGTCTACGGCTAGCACTTGAATGTTCCTGTCATCGTTTCAAGGATCCACTATATGCTAGTGAATGAGTTACTTCTTAATTGCCATATAAAATAATAGATATAATGATGACATTTCCCCACATCCAGATGATTGTGCCATATTTCACATCATTCTTGTTTCTCAAGATTCCCTCTCTTCTCTCATGTTGTTAAGCTCCTCTTCATGATCTCATTCCATGCCACGAACACTCCCTGATTCTCATTTCCTGTCACAAATATTACCATATTTCTATGCTTAGCTCTGCCTTAAGAACTTTTTCTTCTTTCTCAACTTCCATGCAACACACACACACACATACATACACATACATGCATGCATGTGAGTGCATCACATTCACACATGAAGATTTATAAGTTGTTTCTGGAGTCAACATGTGGAGTGAGACACATGCTATATATCTAAGTCTGATTTATTTTTCATAATATATTGGTATAAAGATGGTCTATTATTCTGATGATATTATAATCCACACATTCACAGGAAATATACAAAACAACGAGCTGGATAAACTACATTATAAAAAATCCAGTAATAATGTTTTTATGTGTCAAGCTGATGAAATAAATTTTATATGACAAACAATATATACCACATTCTTGGCTTTGATCTGTGTTTTCTCTTATGACAGAGCTGTTGAGGTTCACTAGGATAAGTTAGTGCCTTTACAGCTCAAAGCAGATCATGCCAAAAATTGTATCATTACTACAGATAATAAAGGAAGTACGAATGGATTCTGTCTAATAATATTTCTATTAGTAATAGCATCCATTGTTCTTCCTGAATATAATGAGAGAGTGTCATGTCTCCATTTTTTGCTTTTCTCTCATGCTGTTACTGCTCTTCCACACGGTCCCTTTGCAATGTAGTTTAGTGCAAAGATGTCTTGGTTGTCTCTTAATAATTTCCTCTTCTTGATATTTTTATTAATTTGTTCTCTCATATATTACATCACAACCACAGTTACCTTCCCTGCTCGCATCCCATCCTTCCTCCCACCTTCCCCCTCCACAATCACTCCTCCTTTATCTCTCTTCAGAAAACGACAGGCTTCTTAGGACTATCAACCAAACTCAGCATATCAAGTTGCAATAAGGCCAGGCACATCCCCTAATATTAAGTCTGTACAAAGCAGGCCAATATTATGGAAAGGGTCCCAGTAGCAGACAAATGAATCAGAGACAGCCCTGCTTCCAGTGTTATTAGATAACCCACAAAACATCAAGCTATATAACCATAGTATATATGCAGAGGCCCTAGGTCAGAGCCATACAGGATCCATAATTTAGTTCAGACACAGTGAGCCTCTGTGAGTACAAGTTTGTTGATTGTGTGGTTTTTTTGTGTAATGTTTTTGACCCTTCTCACTCTTAAAATCCTTCCTCCCATTCTTTCACAAGATTTACTGAGTTCTGCCTAATGTTTGTTTGTGGATTTCTGCATCCATTTCCATTAGTTTCTAGATGGTGATTATGCCAGGCTCCTACTGTCTGCACGTATAGCAGAGTATCATTAGGAATCTTTTTTAATTTTTTTTTTTACTTTTTAAAAATCCTTTTTAAACTCTTGGGTCTCTTGGCAATCTACCCTCTGATCTCTGGTACTTCAGACAATGACAGTGGAGGGCTTCCTCTCATGGCATGAGTCTCTACCTGGATCCATGTGTATTCCTGGTCCTAACCTGCAGCCTTCTCCTGTCTTCTCCACTTGCTGTCTTTCTCTAGCCTGCACAGGTGGGTCTCCTCCCGGGATCCTCCTCCCACCGATGTTAAGTTAGAAACACAATCGCCTGGCTGGAGCGTCTGGTCCGTTTCCTGAAATCCAGGCCCAGGATGGTTCCTTCCAGTCTTCAACAATGTCCATCTCAGTTGGGGTATCAGTGGTGGTTCCAAGTAAGACCCACCTAGACTGCCTTCCCCTGGGATAATGTCTACAATCCTTCCACAATTAATTAGCAGGAAGACTTTCTTTTCTGGTCCCATTTATTTGATGTTCTATAAGTGTCTGTACTTTTAATAGGCATTTCTTTCCTTGGGTTAGGATCTTTTTCTTCTATAATTTTGTTGAAAATATATTCTGAGATACAATATTCTGAAACTATTATCTGGGAATCTTCTGTTTCTTCTATTCTTATTATTCTTGGCTTTTGTCTTTACATAGTGTTCTAGACTTTCTGGATGTTGGTGTCCGAAACTTTTTTATATTTGATGCTTTCATTGACAGCTGTATCTTTTCTTCCATCATATCTTCAATGCCTAAGGTTCTCCCTTCCATCCCTTATATTCTGTTGGTGATGCTTAAGTCTGTGGTTCATGTTCATGTACATAGATAGTTCATTTCCATAATTTCTTCAGTTTGTGTTTTCTTTATTGCTCCTATTTCCATTTTTCAGGTCTTGAACAGTTTTATTCATTTCCTTCAACTGTTTGTTTTTCTTTGCTTTTCAAAAAGGATATATTCATTTCCTCTAATTGTTTATGTTTTCCCAAATTTCTTTGAAAGATTTATTCTTCTCCTCTTTAAGGGCCTCAACCATCTTCATTAAGTTGATTTTAAGTTTTGTTTTCTTGTGCTTCTATTGTACTGGAATATTCAGGGCTTACTGTAGTAGTATAGATAGGCTCTGGTGGTGACACTATGCTTTAGCTGTTGTTTCTTCTGTTCTTAAAATGGCCTCTAGACATCTGAGTTTGGGGTAATTAAGGGTCTAGGTACTAATTTCTGAGAATGTCTTTATTGGATAGGTGTTTTGTTCCTTGTCTTATGATTTCTTTCTGTTCTTCTGGTCTGTGTAGCCTAGGCCTCTCTTATTCAGTGAGGCCTCTGGTAGAATAGGACATGTCTATTCCATGCTGGACTTTAGACGAACAGGAGTCTCTTCACCACTGGGGGCTGTGGTATGGCCACTAGGAGAACGGGAGACTAGGGACAAGGTAGGCAGAGGCTAAGAGTCAGACGATTTTGACAGCAGGGAGCCTACCTGGATTATTCCTAGTCAGTTTGGTCTCTGATAGAACAGAGAGACTATTATGTCATTGTTGCGGGTGGGGACAGAGCAAGTAGGAGCATAGGGCACTGGGGATAGGATGGGAAGGAGGCTGAGATAGTGAGAGAGAATGTAAGTTAAGGAGGTAGACAGCCTACTTCAAAATCTTTCACTTTTTATGGTCAAGATGTAAGCTACAGTGTGTGGTTTTTTTCAAAAATTTTCTGCCCTTACTTCTATGTGATATTCTTTCTCCATATAAAATATACATTAATTTCAGGGTGATGAAGTGGCTCAAAAGTTAAACTACAATGGCCTCTCATGTCTCATGATTTGAGCTTAATCTGCAGCATCTATGAGAGAAGTGAACCAACTTCTCAAAGGTGTTTTTTGACCTCCACATATACATGATGGCTTGTGTGGTGCTGTACACATAAACACATGCATATCTACAGAGAGAGAGAGAGAGAGAGAGAGAGAGAGAGAGAGAGAGAGAGAGAGAAGAAAACCACATACAGTAATAATAAAATTAATAAAATATTAGTTACATTATATTAATAATGATAATAATAATAAATAAAATTGGAGTTTGGAATTGAGAAATTAGGGGAGACAATAAAATTAATGATATATAAAGAAGCCTTATGAAAATCCACTAATTTGTAAGAAAATCACACAGACACACACACACACACACACACACACACACACACACACACACAAATCTGAACAGAAGAACCATGACTGGGTAGTCGCTGCTGTTCCCAGACAATATGAATTATTAAATAAGCTGACGTGTCAAGGCCCACGGGAAAAATCGAATCAGGGTTTACCTGAAAGAGGGAGTGGGGATTGAAAGTAGGGTACAGAGATGTGAGAAATAATGAGTCAAGTTGGGAACTTTCTGATCAAAATTCTCTTTAATGCGGACAAGTATGACTTTATATAGCAAGGTCAATAGGGTCTATTCTGATCCCTCTCTCTAGCTCCCAAAGCAAGAAGAACACAATAGCCTGAACAGCTCCCTATAAGAATTTCCTATTTTTGAGTAGCTCTCTGAAAGGATTTCCTTAACCCTCTGGGTGTTTCTCAGTATGGACTTCCCTATTTCTTTCAAAGGTAAACAGACCAAGGATAGTCTGGAACACAAATACCTCCTCCAGCAAAGCTCAGTGATCAGAAGGTCACAGAGTGCAGCCTAAGCATGGCATTTCTGAAGTGGCGGAATTTAGCACAGCTTCCCACAATAAGCATTTCAGTGCCTGGCACAGGATAACTTCTTATGAGGTAAGTAGGCCCCAGAATCACGCAAAGCAATACAGGCTGTTGCCATCATGTTTGGTTGTTCACCTTAGGTAGATATGAAACTACTCCTGAAGATACAACTCACTTTGGATGCAGAACTTAAATAAACCAGCTGTGAGTGGACAGGGCTTGAAAGCATACTCATTATAATATTTGTAAAATTTCACACATTACATGTCTTTTTGAAAACAGGATCTTTTAAATGCATCTTGCCAACTGAGTTCTGTTACACGATTCAGTTTTGTGTTTTATCTGAATTTCTTCACCTTGAACTCATAATAATCCAAGCTTAGAGTTAAAGTCATCAAAATTACATGTTTTTTAAATCATTTTTGTGGTTTTGAGATGTGTGCGTGCACGCACACACACACTCACACACACACAAAACTCATACATGTATGTGTGTTATGTGCATTTATGCCCTCTTATATTTTTTTCTACACTGTTATATTGTCAAATGAAAATGTTTTGTTTTGTTTGACCACTTCTGGCTTTTTTAAGTCATATGAAAGCTTTATTATTTTATAACTTGACTAAAAATTAACACAAGTTTTAACTTTAACTTAATCGAGATATTTACAAATATTTTATGAAATACTGAAGCTTATGAAAGAGAGTTGTGTAGAATAGTAGTGTTCAATATTTGGAGCCTATTAAAGCTCTCTGAATTTGCCAAGATTATTTTTCTTTTTAGTTCTCTCTTACCTCATTTCTAAAATTTCTCCTTCTTAATATTTTCATTTTCATCAAAAGTTAGGTTTGTCTCTGGCAGGAAGACAAAAACACAACCATCACACAAACAGAAAATACTTTTTACAAATGAAGATAGATTTGACCTGGTAATTCCTGTGGAATGTTATTGATTTTACAAATTTTAATTAAGTATTCCAGTCAATAAAGAATTTTCTGTCTTTTCTCTTTTAGATATGACCTTTTACCAATAGATTTTGGAGTCTTTTCAATTCAGACATCAGAATTGAAACTGTAGAAGCAAATATTTTTGTATGTGTTCAAGTATTTGAGCTTATTACATATTTATGTGTATAAGTTTGAACATATACAAAATAATAAAATCCATATATTATATCACATTTAAGACAAATAATCATAAGATGTATTGTATTTTATATCCTACTGGAAAAGAGAAAAAGGCCTTGATATTCTCTCATTCTATTGAATGGAAATAGTACATGACAATACAAATACATATGTACATTCATAAATGATAATATCGTAATAAAATATAACACTAGACTGCATAATTGAAATGAATTATTGTTATGTCTTTCTCTTCCTTTTTTAGTGCAATAACCAACTTTATGCAGAGAATCAGGTAATTTATACTTTGAAGGTTAAGTGGAATCACGTGAGTAAAGTGTACAACCACAAAGACAAGTCACAATTGGCAGGTGAGTCACAGATAGTAGACAAGTTGCATATGGTAAAATATGTTTTCCCATAGATGCCTATAAATGAATAATGATAGAAGGTTGTAATTAATAATCTGAGGTAAACTCACCTCTATCTCTATGTCTGGGAGAGACACAAAAACACATTGCAAGAATTTAGTGTTTTTAAAGAAACTGAGGTCACAAGACTCTTGGGGGTAGTTTTCTCACAAGCACTCAGAAATCTCCTCACACAAATCCATCCTTGGTCCATGTTCTGGCAGATGCCTTTTACATTCCCCAACAGTATGAGTAAAAAAGGAGATTTCAATGCAGGAGAACAACATAGTTCCCATCCATCTATCCAAAGTTCATTAAAAGACATTGTAACCTTTCAGTTTTTCTAGAAGGAAAATAGAGCAAAATGTGGTAAGGTTGCATTCTCTAATTTCTAAATTAAATACTCTTTTCTTTGTTACCATTGCACTAGTCTAAAACACCTGAATTTCACAAGTGAGTTATTATTACCATAGGAAAAAGTCTTTTTTCCCCAGTCTTATTTATTGTTAACCCATTCTATAAAATAGTTCCTTCTCTTACTAATGGAAAATTTATATTTTATGTAACACACAGACAAATATGGTTCACCAGAATGAAACCAAAATTCTGGTTGTATATGATATATTAGATTATTTTTAATTTCTAGAATATTTTACAATTTTTCAACACAAGAGATTATTTCAGGACCAATGCTTTTCACTTGAAAGAATAACCATTCCTCCCAGCAAGGTTCCATTTTGGATTATTCACAAAGAGAGAATTTTTTCATGATAAAAAGAGAATGAGATGTGATGACTATCCCAGAAACTCACAGTTAGTGATGTCTGGTGATGGTCCATGGGGCGAAATCCTGCTGATGTTCTGATTGGCCTCTGCTTCCTGATTCCTGTACTCAACAGCAGGTTCTGTGACAGTCATCAGAGACAATCAAACTCTTGTGATTACATAACCTTTTGGTAAAATACCTACAGTAATTTATAGCAAAAAAACATAACTAGCATGATAATTAAATTATTTGATGGGACTAATCCTGAAATAGTTATTTTTAAAAGATTTTACTTAACTACTTTGTAAAGGTCCTCCCCCATTTTAAAATTAATTCAGTGAAATTGAAGAGATAATACTAAAGATTGCTTTGTTCATCCACATTTTAGGCTACTGTATTTCTAAATAAAAGCAAGAGTAAGTTTGGAGAGATGGCTAAAATGTTCAGAGTGCTTGCTGTGAGAAGACCAGGGTTCAGTTTCCAGCACCCACACGAGAGACTTAAAGTCATCTTTAAGCACAGCTTCAGGGTGAAATTGAAGAGATAATACTAAAGATTGCTTTGTTCATCCACATTTTAGGCTACTGTATTTCTAAATAAAAGCAAGAGTAAGTTTGGAGAGATGGCTAAGATGTTCAGAGTGCTTGCTGTGAGAAGACCAGGGTTCAGTTTCCAGCACCCACACGAGAGACTTAAAGTCATCTTTAAGCACAGCTTCAGGGTACCTAAGTCCCTTCTGCGCTTCCCAGACCCACGCACAAACCCACAAATTGATACCCGTACATAAACATTAAAAACAAAATATTTAAAGGCATAGTTATCCTTATTGTTAAAAGAAAGATAAAGATTTAGAGAAACTACTTAAATTAACTTCTCTTTTGCATTCTGAGTAGTAAAGCCATCTTACAACCTGAGCTTTTCATTTTATTTTATAGAGTGAAAAATGATAAAGTTAAAAGTCTTGAAAAAAATTTTGGAAAGCAAAAGCAATGTGTGTTTCCACTATCAGTTATACCAAGAAATTAACCTCCACCAAAATGTATTTAAATATAATTTTTAAATGACTTAGAAACTGACAAGGAATTATATTGCCCCAATGACTAATTCCTATAGGAGTCACTGTTGTGAAGGAATTTATTGCAAGGATCCAGTAAGGGAAAGGAAGTCTGGATGGAAGATGGTCAATGCCTGCAGGGGTTGCCTCTCCTCTGCAGATGTACAATGAGGAACAATGCCTTAGTTTCATAAGAAGGTTTAAAGTATGTCTGTATCATTTCATGACTATTCCCAAAAGATGTTTTTCAGCCAGGAAAGAGGAAGAATTACTAAAATAAAATAATTAATTCACATAACCAACTTAAAGGGGAAGTAGTTTTGTAGATGTCATATACATGTTATATCAATTTAGCCCACAGAGAAAAAACAAATTTACTGCTGTGTTGTTATTTAGTTATCATTAGGCGGTTTGGTGTTGTGGAAACACTAACATGCAGCTTATAAATTTATTAAAATGTCATTATTTGCTTATCAATATGTATTATGGAGTTGTAATATTTAATATTGTAATCCAAATATGTGTGTTAATTTATTTATGATAAGTTAAAATGTGGTATCAAGGTAAATGACTACTGAAGCTATAATCATGATTTATTACATACATGTCTATCTAGTCATTTACCCTAAGTCATTGTTCATTTTTAAATTTCCAAGTCTTAATTAGGAATCATAGTTTTGGCCATATTTCAAAATCAAAACAATTTTTCCTGATTCTCTTTCTGTCCCAGAAATCCTGAAAACTAGGTGCAATGTTTTCACGTTACAAACTAAGTAACAAAGATACTATTGTAGAGAGATGGTAGAAGGATTATTCAAGTGTTCAACATGAGAGGCTGAGTCCTAAAACTTTGCAAAGAACAGTGTCTTAAGAGTTCATTCTAACTGAGTGTGGAGGGACAGTGAAAGGAGAGGTGTCAGGGCAGGGGCTGTTGCCTGGGTACCTGGCCCCCTCGAACACAATCTCAACTGTATCTGGACCATAGAGGCGGTCGCTGGATGCACCATAGGGCTCCATTTCCTTGTTTGACACGGAAGAAGTCCACCATGTGCTGGGTATCAGGGATGGACCAGTGGAAAGCCGGGGTTCTCCTCCAGGTGCTGAGTGGTCTGATGCTGCCCAAGGGCCTACACTGTACCTAAAATCAGTCGTCCTACAGTTCCTCCCAGATTTCTTCACCAGCAAGCAGGGCTTTGCCCTTTTGTTATCATTGCAGCAACATCCTGCAATGATCCTGGAGACCCGCAGAATGGGGGTCAGAGTGGTGACAACGAAGAGGCTGGCGATTCTACTGTGTTCCAGTGCAACACATGCTAAGCTCTGCATGAAAGCATGGAGATCAGCTGCTTGAAGATCCAGGACAGATTCTTCTGGCAGCCCAGCCCACTGCCCACGTTCAGTGGTAGAGTAGCCTCTGGCTTCTGCTCCTCCCTCCAGTCTTGGGGTTGTCTTAAGGCTCCTCTTCACGGCAGGTTGCTGCCTCTAGAGCCTGAGGCCAAAAGAATGATACAGAAAAATCCAGATTTCTTACACACATTCAGGTGCACATGCACACACAGTCACAGACATGCTTACACACAGACACAGGCGCCTGCTTCACACATGCACACATGCATGCATGCATCTGAATCTAATGGACTTTTAAAAATGACCTCAAAGAGTCCCAAGCAAGGTAGACCTGTCCCTTGACTCTGGCCCATTGTTTAGGTTGGATGGGTCATTCTTGGCCATAAGACAAGCAGATTCCAGGGGCAAAGGAGGGAATTTCTGCCTGCCTGGATCTACTCTTTCTCTTAAAAATCTCCCCATTCAACAGGTGAAGGCTCTTAATAATTAAAAAAAAAAAGAATCTATTCTCAATGGCAGTGATAGATGTCTTCATTAAATCAGATTTCTTTCCTAGTCATGCCTGGAAACCTACAGATCAGATGATACCAAAAGAAAAATGTCTTTGATCATTTTTAAGATTAAATGTGTGCTGAGAGGATGCTTGACAAAGACAAGCTTTGGCAGGCCCTGAGAAGGGTTTCTGAATGCCAAAGCTCCACTTGACCAAGCAGTTTTAACATTATTCTCAGCTTGAGTAAACTTTAATGAGTTCCTTACTTATGAATGACTCCTAACGGATCTTTTCTTACAGCATTTATCTTTAAAAATGTACAACTATAATTTCCTTTCTTAAACCTTTTGTGATGTAAATGTTCCATGACCCAAGAGTGCCTTTCTTAAGGACCTGGGAGCCATTCCTTTGACATATACTCATCAGGAAGGATAGCTCTCCTGCTCACTATATGTGCTGAGGAACAGGAATGTGACACGGCTGAGGAAAGATGAGCTAACACACTTGGCTTACTCATGATAACCAGTCTCTTCTCTACCATTCTACAGTCTTTTCTATTGGGTCGCCAAACATTGAAAATATTTTCATTTTTTTTCCTACAGTAGAATTGAGTTCAAACATCTTTGGTTTCTTATAATAGCCTTAAAAACATCATTTTAAACGTAAACTAGCAATTGACATGACCATGATTTAATCTATTAACATTTAATACGTATAACTTATTTCTCCTAAATAGCTTGCTATGGCACTTTCAAAGCATTGGAAGTAAACTTTCTATTATAATTGTGTTATATGGGTACAATAACTCATATTAGAGTAGAAATATATATATATTATGTGTGAAAAATAATCTTACATATTCTATACCACTGTACCTAGAATTAAACTTATTTTCCATCTATATACAAAATATCAGGGAATTAAAAATATCTTGTGGGTGACAATTGAGGTATTAGTTGAGGAGTGGATTCACTAACCTACTTTTTGCTCTATCTTCACTATATATTTCTATATTCCCCTTTCTTTCTTTTCAACCTCTTTCTCCAAATAGGATGTCAACATCCAGTATCCTGTGAGGAATTCATCTGGTCAGGTTTGATCCAATGTCAGTGTCTGGTTCTTTTGTTCTGAAAGCATATAATTTTTCACAAGCAGTATACAGTCCTAAATTTAAAAGTGTATAAGACATGCATGATGCACAGAAAAATTAAGGCTAGATTTCGGTGAAAATAAAAGAATAAATATAGAGAAAAATTAATAAATAAACTTAAAAATAAAAGAACCTTAACAAACAAATAACCATTGTTTTATAGCAAATGTTCAGTGTAATTTGTCCTCTCTTTAGGAAAAAAATACAGGCCACAAGGGCTGTAAGTCAGTTGTTATTTTTTCCTTGATATACATAGGTATTTCTGTTAAGAATGAGTTGAATATTTAAGCTCCAGGGATACGTAAGCTATGATGCAAAGAAGTCTGCCTACATAGGAAATAAGATATAGGACTGTTGTAGCCTCACAATGGTCTCTAGAACCAAATCACGTGTTAGAGAACTGTTGAAAAATATGTGACCAACTGTGAACCCAGAGATTGTGTTGTTTAATGGAAAAATCTGTTTCTAGTTTTGGTGTGGCTCAGCCCTAGTTCACAATTTTAATCCAAGAAGTTTCTGCTTGACTACTGTAAACAGAATTAAATAAAGTCAACCATAGGTCAAGAGGTGCAGCAAGCAGCAGGTTGACAGGGAGTAAGTAAAGAAAATAATAGAGAGCGAGAGGAAGGCAGGAGGACAGACAGACACACAGAATGAGAGAGACATTCAGTTTGAGGGGTTTCGGAGATGGCATGGAGAGAGAGAGGCTTTTTTCCTCTGGAATGTCAGCTGAGAATGAAGGTCAACTGGGAGCTTTCTCTGCCTCTCTGAGGTAGCAGGCTTTTACCTTAGTGCCTGCATCATAAGTCTTTTTGGTAAGACCTAACATTTGAGATTGTGTTAAAAACAATAGAGTCCTCCAGCAAAATGGAACTAGTGGGATGTAAATAAGGTATACAGAAAGAGGGATTTATTATGGAAATTGATATGTGCTAAAATTAGAGGTACATAATATATGCATAGATATAATAGAAATTGAATCACAAAATTACAAATGCTAAATCCCACCATCTGTTGTTTGAAAACTGGAGACATGAATTAACACTGTGAATCAATCCAGAGGAGACAAATCTATAAGTTCATAGCCTATAGACCTAAAAACAAAGAACTGCAAGATCACAGGATAGAAGACAAAGGTCTAAGCCTCATACAAAGAGAAAGAAAGACAAAGGTCCTTCTGCCTCTGGATGATTCTGACTGAGCCTTTAGAAAATGATGTAATGTTATTCCACGTTTGCAACTTTAAATTTCTTTAGCTAGAACTGTTTAAATAAATACCTTTTCTGAAACACTCTCACAGAAATAACATTTGCTGGGTATCTAGATGTTTCTTAGTTCAATCAAGCTCACATATAAAATTAACTTCCACAAACTTAAATCTTTGCCCTAAGACGGAGTCAGGCATCATATGCAAATACATCAAGGACTACCAAGGCATTGTAGGGTTAGAACAAAGTTATTTTTTATTTTGGGGAAACTTAAGATTGATCCTTTATTTGTTATTCAAAGACATATCTGGCTCGACTCAGACTTAAAAGTAGAAGCTCACAGCAAAGACAGCCTATGTCTCTTAGCAATCCATTTTTGGCATTTTCCTTTGGCTTCTTTCATTCTCTTGGCCAAGAGTTTAGCATATTATGCAGCCTCCTCCATATTTCTCTTAGTGTGTTCCTCCTTTGTAGCAATATATAAGCATTCGTTTTGTAGAAAATGTGTAATAACAAGTGGTTGATTGTTAGGTGCTTTGCTTCTGGTTTTTCTTGTTAACATATTGGCAGACATCATCCTGTTTAGAGAGATTGAAAAGCTTTTGGGTTATTTTTTTTGGACCCCAGCTGCCAAGTATCTGTCAGTCCAGGAATATCCTTCACTCCTTTTTAAATACAATAACCAAGCTGAGAATATGCTGGTCCACAATGCATCTGGGAACAGACTTATGCTTCTTTTCTACACTTCTCCTTGGTCCAAAGCATTAGTAACCCTTACACAACAGTAGGTACACTCTTCTATGTTTCAAGGAACCTTGCTTTATGAGAAAGTCTTTTTGTCCTTCTCATCACTGATTCAGTCCACTTAACCCTTCCACTCTTCACCTAGAGCATCAGCAGCTAGTTCTGTCACCATGCCCTTCTCATAAAAAGTGAAAATTTTTGAATGCATCTTCCATTCCAATGAGTTTTTGACAGTTGGTAGATGGGAAGGAGATATGCAGCTTCATGTTGACACAGCTGATGACTTTGGATGCACCACAGAAATGTCAGAGTTTTAGAATAACCTTTGGCTCCTAGGTAATGTAGACAGATAGTGTACAGGATTCAATAGGAAATTAACAAAAAAAAATGAAAAAAAGTTGACCCTCTTTGGTATTATGTACTGAAGCCAGAGTGTTATGTTATTACCACAGTGGGGGCAAGAATTCAGGTGATTCCAAATTTTAGCCAAAATGGAATTAGTACAATAATGAATCAAAGTCAGTCAGGGTAAAGTGCCTGCTAGACTCAACACCAGCCCTTATAAAGTAGTCTCTAAGGAGGTAGGCATCCTTTCTACAATTTACTATATCTGTGAATATAGGTAACTAAAGAAGTCCAAAAATATACAGAGAGCCACAATATTTCATCCTGAATAAAAGACCAACCAGGATAGGGGAAAGTGGAGTAAGGAATCCAAAAAGCTAGTTTTACCTAAAACAATCTGCTTTAAAATGAATCAGAACTACTTAATCTTGAAGAAATTGATGATGAATTTTTGAAGTCTAAGCACATGGCAGAAGACTTTAATTCAACTGCAGAAAATATAACTTATATACAATTAATTCAATAGAAAATACTATGTAATTCATGAATTCTGTTTCACACTAGCCACATTAGCATCACTAATTAATATCCCCTAGTTTTTAAATAAGCATACATTTTTTCACAGTGATGTTGTTAAGCCCTAATATACTACTGTGTAAATTTTGACATGCTTTGAGCATGTCACACACACTTAAAAACATAGTGGACATTAGTTGCTAAGCAGTAGATATGGTGCCAGGATTGATGAAATAGTGAAACAACACTCTTGTTTTTCATGTAAAAATTGTAGGAAAACTGTAGGCCTGTAATAAAGTGAAGTCACTAGCATTTTCATGAATACAGGTTTACCAGAACATAGTCACATCCATTGTGTACCTATTCTCTATGAAAACAACCATTGCATTTAAAGTGATCTTTCTGACAAATTCAACTTGGTACCAGTGCACGGCTGAAAGATTCCCAGACCAAGAGAAAAGAGAACCTTAGGGAAGCCAGTGAATCAAATGGGAATCTAATAGCACAGGGCCTTATCAACTCCAGAGACAGTTTTGGGCTTTATTTTAAGAAAAGTAGATATTTAATTTTCATGATGGGTTTTAAAGTTGTGGTGAAGAAATAAAAAAAATGGTTCTTCTTTCAGAGCCTGTCTCTGCCTAAAAGTCCTATGTTTTCTCTGTTGCTTAGATATTGGTTATCAGATCTTTATTAAACCAACCAGAAAGTAAGGGATGTATATATTTACAAAATATGTTGCAGGTGATGAGCTATAAGACTAACAATACCGTAGCCCAGACAGCGTTCAGCTCTCTGCCAGTACAGAAATCAACATTTGAATAATACAAAGACAGCTTTCAGACAAAACTGTTACCCCAACAATATATAAATACAATAAGGTATCCTATATCACCAAGGCAATCCAATTAAAATGGCAATAAGAAATCACTACAGACCTAGTAATGGTTGCAATTCATAACACAAGGCAATGGGAATGCCAGCAAAGGAATGCATCAACACACACTTTCATTCACTACTGACTACTGGTGAGAATGCACAGTGGTTTATAGATATTTTGATTCCTTCAATATTGGACACACTTTTAAGATCCAGCAAGCACACTCCTTGATATTTGTCCAAAGATGACGAAAACAAATTCACATGAAAATTTGCGCATGGATATTCACAGCGGCATTAGTTATATTTTACATGTTTTATTTGGATTTCCTACTTTTATGTTTATATGGCAGCTGCTGTTATCGTCACTCACATATTACCTTAGCAGGCATGTTGTTGAGATTTCATGGGTGTATCTTTTCTGTAATAGCTAGAAAACACTATATATTATCTCATGTGTTAGTACTCTGGTTCTTAGATTCATTGCACCTCCTCTTATACAATGTTCCCTGAGAGATAGTTTTAAAGGTTGTGTTGTAGCTGTGTGATATGGAGCTGAGAGCACCACAGTCAATTTGCCCTCTGAGTTTTGACTAATTGTCCTTTCATATAATTATCTCTGCCTGCTACAAGAAGCTTCTTTGGTAAGGGACAAGTTGCACATATCTGTGGATATATGGATAAGTATACAGAACATGAAAATATTCTAAATTAGAAAGTTGGCAATATGTGGTTCTCCTCTACAAACCATGACTTCAATAGCCGCAGATATTCAGCTTGATTCACACTAACAGGCATGGATTGTTATTGTTGAGGAGGATGAGGATGAGGATGAGGAGGATGATCAGGCCTCAATTCCAATACTGCCATGATATCAGTGTCACTATAGCCCCTTTTAGACTATCATGTCATGTTGGTCATTATTGTGCTCCCTCCTCTCCTCCCAACCCTCCTCCCCTGTCCCCGAAGTCCTCCTTCCACTTCCTGTCCTTTTTCCCAGCTGATTGGCCAAACAGCTCTTTATTGAAAAGTGTTATGCCCAACCAAGGCATTTCTCCACATATCTTCTTTGTAAAAATTGGTGTGTGTGTGTGTGTGTGTGTGTGTGTGTGTGTAATACTATGTTATGGGATATTTGATCACACAGTTATTAAGATTGTATTGTTTACTAGAAAAACTAGTTGTATGCGGCTCACTCCTAGCACATAGTTTTATCCAAGACAGGATGAAATAAAGTCAACCGTGCATACTGATACAGAGACACACAGGAAGTAAAGGGAGGGTCATTCTATTGGAGGGTTTTGAGAGAACTTGGAGAAGAACTTCCCTTTCTTTTGGGATATAGTTGAGGAGGAAGTTCATCTGGGTGCTTTCTCTGCCCCCTTGAGCTAGCAGGCTTCTAGCTTTTGAATCTTTATTAGTAAAATCAAATGATTAAGCCTTTATTAAAAGCACACTACAAAATATTAAATACAACCTTCTCAGTTGATCTAATGTTACTATTTCTCCCATTTGCAGAATTCTTTCTTCGTGTGTAGTTCTTTTTCTAGGCTTGATGACTCTTGATCTCCTTCTTACCATGTTAGCATGTCCATTGGTCTCACTCATTTTCAGACCGTGTTTATACAGTCAGGTTGGTAAGCTTTCAGGGGTGTAGCTTCTGACACCAAATTTTTGTTGATTTTTTTGTTTTGCTTTTACAATGTGTGTTTCAGTTTCCCCATTCTGTTTTTGTATTAAATAAATAGATCAAGATTCAAATTACTAGGTTAGCATCTTGCATGTAAATTAGTCATAAAACAAAAAGATTATACCTGGTGTCTTCTTTCATAGAAATCAAGGTTATATTAAAATGTGTTTACAACCTGGGAAGTTGTGATGTTGGTCATATGACCAGTAGTCAGGTACCTCTTGCAACAGGATTTAGTTTTCTAAAATAAAAATATAGAGTACATCCACTTGAAAAAATGAAAGAGTGAGAGGTAAAAAGCAGGAAGATAGATGAGTTGTATGAAATGCTGAAGAGGATATATACGTGTAGGCAGCAGAAGGAAATAACCACTGGGTAGAAAGCAGAGGAAGACAACAGTAAAGAGAAAAGGGAAGAACTTATGTTTCCTCTTGAAGACCTGAAAGCAACCTAAATTTAACCTCTAATGTAAACCTAACAAAAATAAAATGAATTAAGGGACAAAAGTACTATGGTGGGAAAGTTAAGTAGGAAGTTATAAAAAATTCCCCTGAAAGCAGCATGGGTTCTAAATCCTTATCGATACACTATATATATATATTTGCAATTTGTAATCACTTTTATTTAAATGTTTTATAAATGTTTTTTAAAGCTCAGTATATTTTCTTTTTTAGTATATTTTATTAACTTATTCATATTACATCTCAATGGTTATCCCATCCCTTGTATCCTCCCATTCCTCCCTGTCTCCCATTTTCCCCTTACTTACCTCCCCTATGACTGTGACTGAGGGGGACCTCCTCCCCCTGTATATGCTCATAGGGTATCAAGTCTCTTCTTGGTAGCCTGCTATCTTTCCTCTGAGTGCCACCAGGCCTCCCCATCCAGGGGACGTGGTCAAATATGGGTCTCCAGAGTTCATGTGAAAGTCAGACCCCACTCTCCACTCAGTTGTGGAGAATGTCCTGTCCATTGGCTAGATCTGGGTAGGGATTTGAAGTTTACTGCACGTATTGTCCTTGGCTGGTGCCATCATTTGAGCAGGACCCCTGGGCCCAGATCTGCCCATCATAATGTTCTTCTTGTAGGTTTCTAGAACCCTCTGGATCCTTCTATTTTCCCATTCTCCCATGCTTCTCTCACCTAGAGTCCCAATAGGATGTCCTCCCCACTGTCCCACTTTCATGGTAAGTGGAAAATTTCATGGGATACATCCCTTGGGCTAGTGTCCACATGTAAGTGATTATATACCATTTGACTCTGGTATACCGATACACTCTTAACATCACTTTTCTATGGCAAACGATAACATAAGTTCAATGAAACCACAGAAATATTAGATTTTAGGATATGACAGGAATCATGAATATTTAGCTATGTATGCTATTACAGGCCTCTAATACCTAAACTTGGGAGACAGACGCAGGAAGATTACGAATTGAAGCCACTCTAGGTTATACACTGAGACCCAGGTACAGGCAGAGATTACCTGTCCCTATGTTCCCACAAATCAAGAATGAAGTAAAACATAAGGTTTTCATTTGAACTCAACATTATTTAAATATATTTATTTTTTTCTAAAAATATCAAACTTTTAGATTGATACCTAAGATTTATTTTATGTTTACTGTTATTCACTAATGCAAACAAAGACTGATGGACAAGTATGGTTTCACCTTTGATCTCTCAAGGGAATATTCTTTCCAGAAGTTAAAGGTTTAAGAAAGCTTGGGTAAATTCCACCTGTCACATGTTTCCAGGAATTCTTAAATGAAAAACAAGGTGTCATAAACAAATGTCTCAACGTTTCCCCTGAGGGCCCACTAGGATGGAACAAATTCCCTCTTAAGCTTAGTACTAACAACAAATCCTAATGAAGAACCAGACCTCCAAGATACTTTCAAGTTAATTTTCTCCCTAATCTCTCTGTACTTTTTACCAACCCATTGTAAATTTACTGCATGCTAAATGCCAGATTCACAGGTGCTATTTCAATGTGTATATTCATAGCTACCTCATTTGCGTAGCCAACAAGATGCCCATTCAAATAGCCTACCATGTTATACTTTAGTAATAACCGGCAGGCAGCTCAAAGGTCAAGCAAAGGTTTCTAATGAGTCTTAGCAGCAGGGTTGAGAGCTCTCCTTCACTTCTAAGCATGTGTGCTGCAGCTTTTCCTCTGCTTTTGCTTAGACGGTTACAAGTACAAATGCTCATTTCAGTTGATAAAAAGAATCTTCAAGAGAATTATCTGCCTAATTTTCTCAAAAATTTCCATTGTAATTTGAATGAGTTCTTTGTCCAATATCAGGTGCAATTGTTTTAGTATTTAGTAACCAGATGACTCTTCCCTGTTACCACAGAAATTGTCACCAGAATTTTCTTCTCATATATAACATCAGAGTATGCAGACCCTACAAGTCCTTTTGCACTATGTGGTCCTTATAATATTGGTATCTCTAAAAATATATATTAAGTGACTTTCAGTAACACAGGAAACAAATTTAAGGAGTGTACCACTTCCCTGTCTGGAGTACATATTGTTTAGATGTGCATATGGATTGCTAGAAATCTGTTCATCCCTTTACCAAGTCACAGTACCACAAATCACCTCCCTCCCAAGCCATGATGTTCCCTTCTTTTCTACACTGCTGTGCATTCTGTATTTTCAATGCATACAGATATACACATTAAACATCCTACGAAAACTTAATTGTCATGTTAAGACATTTCTTTTATTTTCTATTGTAACAAATAGCAAAGCTTAGATAATGCATACTTATTAGATAAATTAATGAATGCTTTATAGTAATCAATTCACGATTGTTGTATAATTGTTGATCACATTAAAATCTAAATCTATCCCCAGAATCTACACAGTGGAAGGGGAGAATTTTTTATTATAATCCATCCTCTGACCCCCATCAATGGTGCCATGGTGCCCTTCTCTGACCCATAATAAAACAAGGAACAATAAAAATTTCCTTCATTTTCTCACTTTAAAAAATCTAAATCTACCTATATTTTCCTTGGCTGGTGCCATAGTTTGAGGAGGACCCCAGGGCCCAGACCCGCCTGTAGTTTCCAGGACCCTCTGGATCCTTCTATTTCCTCATTCTCCCAGGCTTCTCACACCTAAAGTCTCAATAGGATGTCCTCCCCTCTGACCCACTTTCCTGGTAGGTAAAATTTTTCATGGGGACGTACCCCTTGGACTAGTGTCTCAATATAAGTGAGTATATACCATTTGACTCTTTTTGCTTCTGGGTGAACTCACTCATTATGATAATTTCTAGTTCAATTCATTTGTCCACAAATTTCGGAAATTCCTTGTTTTTAATAGCTGAGTAGTATTCCATAGTGTAAATGTACCACAGTTTGTTTATCCATTCTTCTACTGAGGGATACGTAGGCTGTTTCCATGTTCTGGCTATTATGAATAAGGCTGCTATGAAAATGGTTCCAGTCTAGCCAATGGACAGGACATTCTCCACCGTTAAGTAGAGAAGGAGATCTGACTTTCACACAAACTCTGGTGCCCCATATTGGGCCATGTCCCTTGGATGGGGAGGCCTGGTGGCACTCAGAGGAAGGATAATAGGTCACCAAGAAGAGACTCGATACCCTATGAGCATATACAGGGGGAGGAGGTCCCCCTCAGTCACAGACGTAGGGGAAGAGAGTAGGGGGCGAAGTGGGAGGGAGGGAGGAATGGGAGGATACAAGGGATGGGTTAACAATTGAGATGTAATATGAATAAATTAATAAAATTTTTTTTAAAAATCTAAATCTATAATGTTTTTTCCTTTGCCTTTAAAATAGTAGGTAAATCCCTCAAAATAAAGGCATTAACATATCTCATGTTATTAAGGCATATTTACATTATTGTCAAGTAATTTATATTTTCAGGTCTATGTGGAATTACTCAGGATAGGAGGAGGATGGAATCTTGCTCACGTAAGTGTGCATTAGCCCATTGTTCCTGTTTTATCAGCTTGATAAGTAGAATCATTGTCCCTAGTAATTGTTATTGGGATAGTTTGAAAAATCGAGACAGGCACTTTAGTGAGTCTGTCACCTTACTTTTGTCCTCCCTGGTAAAATTAGAGCAGCATTTATCAAGTCACACTCACACTGGCTGGATGCGAAACAACACTGTGAAAGTACCAACCCACCTACTCCTTCATAGGTAATATCTGAAACCCTTCTGAGGTTACCTGCTTTTCTTCCATTGGGCTCACCCAGTCAGTCTTTCAACTTTTACTTTCTTGGGCACGTTATGTAAGCAGCTGTGCAATTAGGATTTGAATGTTAAATCTGGCATTTTAAAATATAGTCAATATTTCTCCGTTGCGCACTTCTAGCAGTTGTCTGTCGCATAATCAGCATGAAATCTAACAAAACGGTACGCCAAAGAAACACAGAGACATCTGCCTAACTGCTTTATCGAGCATTTCAGAAATTGTGCGGAAGCTTTGCAGTATCACCTGTGGTGGAACAGATGTGGCAACTGTATGGAGCATATATTAGGGTTATAGAATACTTTCTATAAAGAAACACCAAATGCAGAAAAATATATTTTAGCTTATGAAAAGGGCCCCAAGGGATATAAATCACATTCTTCTATTATAGAGCTGTGGGCTGAAGAGAATACACCATTTAAGACAGCTCCAGCTGAGTAAGGATTTTATGAGGAAGAGCACGAATAAATTACAGTTTCAAATCTTGTCATTTTTTCTTAATATGAAAATACTTCACTTTAGGCATAAAACTGAGAATCTCAGTGAATCGAATATTTTTGTGTATAGAAGATACTTAATTATCTCTTTTGTTTTTAAGTGAATCTTAATTAAGAGATTTTTGATGAAATTGCAGAAAGTGTATTTTAACAAACTACTAAAAGTCATAGCTCTCTGTAGTGCCTAGTCTGCAAAAGCTTGGGAGAAGGGGCACAAGTCGGTGAGAAAGAACAACCTGAAGTACTAGGGCAGAAGAGTCACTCTCATTAGAGGGCACTTAAGATACTTCATTCTTGCCTTCCCTGCATTACTCTTCTGGCTTTTGTATAGTCAAGGTTAATCACAGCGCAGTATCTGACGGTCCAGATTGAGATGGCGTATGAGCCTTGCGATGCTCAGTTTAAATCTGCTCCTAGACCTGTACTGAAAAGTGGTGCTGCTCTCATCTCACTGTGGAAGCTGCTCTTGTTTTCTCTCCTGAGGCCTATGGTAAGCTTTGTGATTTCAAGGGCACTCAGGTAGCCTGACTCTGCCTCTCTTAACTTATTGCTACTACTCTTAATATTACTATTATTTTCTGATTTTAAAACAAAGTCTCACTTTGTAGCCCATGCTGACTGGCTGGCTTCAAATTCCAAGATACTCTTGCCTTGATCTCTTTGTTTCTGGAATTCTAGTATGTGCCAGCAGGGCCAGTTTCCTTTATTTGAGTTAGGTACAAAATTTTAGTTTTTGCAGCAAAGCCAAAAGATTTAACAATGCATCATCATTTCTAATTTTCAATATTAAGAAAATGTAGATAATGTTATTTTGGAGCCAAATACCATTGTCACACCTCAACTGAAAAATAATTTAGAAATAGACAACTTTGTACCCATTTAATCATTTTATATATTATTATTTGTTCTGTGTCTTGTTTATATGTCTATGTTTTTATAATTATAGTTCATTGATGCTGACAGAAATGCCAGTAGTGATGCTACTTTATTTCTTTAGAATGTGATCAAGCCACAAAAGAAATTAAGTTTAAGTAGAAACAGTGAGGCTACAATCTACTATCTTCTCCCAAGCGATATGGAAAGATGGAGCCTAGTGGGGTTGGCAATAGTTACTGTTCAATTTCAGTCATTATTAAGTGAATTTCGAATGTCTTTATGAAGAAAGGTAGCTTTAATATAAAGATGAATGAAAAATCCAGCAAGTAGGAGGCAACAGGTTTGCTCATCCAGCAAGCCAGGGATAAATGTGAAAGCCATTGGAAAGAAGAGGCTGCAGGGACTCCTGAGAATGGTGCTTCTTCTTGAGCAAGTTCATCTTAGGTCTGGTGACACTACTGGCCAGGGTGGGTGGGGGAATGGTGACTGTCAGAGCAACCAGGCCCCTAGGGATGTCTATACAGTGGCACGGAAAGATCAAAATCACTTAAAAATGCCTCTCTAGGTTTGCATAGAAAGTGAGGGAGATGCATTAAGTACATAAGGCTCGGGAGCTCCTTGGTCCAGTCTGAGAGTCTGACCTGTACATTTTGCTTATTTACGGTAAATCATATTGAATGCATATTTGAAATAAAAGAAAATAATCAAATATTTAATAAATTATGTGTATTAGACACCTAAAGCATTACATATGAGAATTTCTATAATTTTTTTTTTAAGCCAGACACCCAGCCATTCAGGGGGCTCCGAAACTTTGGAAGATTGCTTGAGCCAGAACTTCAAGGCCAGCCTTGGCAACACAACCAAGAAAGTCCTGATTTTAACCAAAAACACGCACGAAAACAGAAAAAAAGTCAACACAAAACTAAAAGAGTTACAAAAAATGACTCCATTGAACTTTTATATTGGTATTTAGTTTATACTAAAAATGGTTACAGTGAGAACTGTACACCAAAGGGTTAGAAAACACAGGGAGCAGCCGCTGCAGCTAAGCCAGTCCCTCTCCAAGCTTCTGCAGGGGCCTTTGCTCACTCATAGACCCACATAGAGACAGCGAGAGGCTTGGGCCAGGGGAGGAAAAAGAGGATCTCTATTAATGAAATTTAAACAATTTAAATGTACACACACACACGCGCGCGCGCGCGTGTGAAGTTAAGCTTTTCTGCTTGTTTTTGTTTTTTCTTTTTTTATGTTTCTTAAAAAAATTTTTATTTCTTCACTTTACATTCTGATTGTAGTCCCCTCTCTTGTGGCCTCCTAGTCTCCTCTCCCTCCTTCCCCTCTTCCTTTCCCTAGTCCTCAGAATGTGGGAGTCCTCCTCTCCTAACATCTGCCCCCTCAGTCTATCAAATCTCATCGGGACTGTCTGTATCCTCTTCCTCTATTGCCTAGTGAGGTCACCCCACAGGGGAACGTGGCCAACTTGTGGGCACCAGAGTTCATGTTAGAAGTGGTCCTCATGCCCCATATTGTGGGACCCACAAGGAGACTGTGCTGCCTGTCTACTACATTTGAGCAGAGGGTCTTGGTCCTCCCCATGCATGGTTCTTGGTTGGTGCATCAGTCTCTTCAGCATCCCCTCCTCAGCCCAGATTTGTTGGCTCCATTAGTCTCCTTGTAGAACTCCTGTCCCCACCAGGTTGTTCTATCTCCCAAGTCTTCAATAAGAAGTCTTGTGCTTCACACTGAACTTTGGCTGTGAATCTCAGCATCTGCTTGGATCCCATGCTCGATGGAGTCTTTCAGAGGACCTCTATGGTAGGCTTTCTCTCTCTCTCTCTCTCTCTCTCTCTCTCTCTCTCTCTCTCTCTCTCTCTCTCTCTCTCTCTCTCTCTCTCTCGGTAGGCTTTCTTTTGTTCCTTCTCTTCAACGGCTTCCAATGTCTACTCTATTTGTCCTTCTGAATGAGAGTTAAGCATCCTCCCTAGGGTCCTCCTTGTTACTTAGCTTCTTTAGGTCTGTATTAGTAATAGCTAGAATCTGGAAACAACCTAGATGTCCCCCAACCAGAGAATTCCATTTACACAATGGAATATTATGCAGCTATTAAAATCAAGGAAATTTTTAGCTTTGCAGGCAAATGGATGGAACAAGAAATCATCATCCTGAGGGAGGTAACCCAGACACAGAAAGACACACATGGTATATAATCACTTATTATTAGTCACATAATATAGGATAACCACATGACAATGACCTAAGTTTTTACCTGGTAATTATTTAAATGATGAAATTACCTCATGGGAAACCTAAAATTAACTTACATAAAAACTTACAGTCACTATTATTAATGATTTTGTTCTTTATTCTTTGCAGAATGAACAAAGGTATTTATGGTTAAATGCTAAAGATTCATAATCTGGTTAGCTCAGGAATGAGGTAAGTGTATCTGACTTGGTTTGAATCACTTAGAATGGCACACTGAGCTCAAGGAGATTTACACTTTGGCATAGACACTTGCTCCTGCAGGCACTAGGAGTATATATGGCTGGTGTTAACCATTATTTTCTTGCAGTACTAACTATTATTTACCATAGAAAACAATTTAAGTTTTTGGAGACAGATGTGGCTTAGTCTTTTTGTATCAAATGCAAAATGATACAGATTTTACGTCGCTGTGAAGTATGGTTGTATATTGCCTGTGAAACCTAATAGGTGAACACTGCAAAGATGTCCCTTTGTCCTAACAGTATTAATCCCCTCCACTTTCTTTCAATTTGAGTACTAAAGAAAATACTTGTTTATTTTCTCCATACACTTTAATTTTCTCACTATCTGTCATATTCAGTACTTCTCAGAAGTATACTTCTGTGCCATCATAACAGAGGTACCTGTCAAACTAATATTTGTGTTAGAAGAAAGACTTTATCTGGGTTTATGGTTCCAGAGAAATAGAATCCATAATGATAAGGACAGCAAAGAAGCTTGCACCTGGCATTGAAGCTGGAATGGGAAGCTAAAAGCTGAGAGCTGCAATCTTGCTTCCATTCAGAGAGATCAGAAGGACCAAGCCTTTACATTCTCAAAGCCGGCTCCCAGCAGCACACTTCTTCCAGGAAGGCCACACCTCCTAAGCCTCCCCAAGCAGCACCACAAGTTGGTGACCAAGTATTTAAATGCCAAGACAACGGGAGACATGCACAATATTGGAAAAAATCATCACAAACTGCAGCTTGATGGCAATAAAATAATTTTTTAAATTCCTAATATGCCTCACTTCCTTTTACCACACTATGGCTGATGTATTGTTTAACTGATATCTGACCTGAACTTTTGCATTTAAGTGTTCAAAAAAGTTTTTATTTCTTTTTTCAAATATATTTTATTAATTTATTCATATTACAACTAAATTGTTATCCCATCCCTTGTATCCTCCAATTCCTCCCTCCCTCCCATTTTCCCCTTACTCCCCTCCCCTATGACTGTGACTGCTTAGAAATATTTTAAACAATATGGCTTGTTAGGTATATGTTTTAAGTTATCTTTATTAAACTGTTTGAAAATATAATTCATTAATATTTGAATTTTGATATAATAGAGTGCTATTTTTAAAAAACTACAGTAGTATAGAATGAGCTTAGATAAACCTTTTGCTTACAATGATTTTTCCCCCCTAAGGCTAGTACTATTGATAATAATGAGCAATGCAATTACTTTAGATGTTCAGTAAATTCTATTTGTAGTAAAAGAACAATTTTAACATTACCAAATGAAATTTGAAGTAAAAAGAAAAAAATTCTAGTTGTACTGGTTCTGAAAATAAACACCTATTAGAAAACTAAAAATAAGGAAATAATGGAGAAATGAATTTTCTGATTTGTATCAAAGATGCACAATCCATTACAATACAATGACAGGTTTCCAAGACTTCCTTTCTGATTGAATGGCAGTTTCCAAATAACCCAGCTGTTGTGTAAATACAATCTGATCATGTACTGAAAATGTTTCCTCACCCTGTAGACAAAGGAGGGCGGAAGCACACAGCATAAAATTAAGGTCAGAGTTAGATCTGAAACTGGCATATGGAAATAATTGCATGGCACATATAGGATTCCATGCCCTGTATTTCAGGGCAGAAAACATACACCTTGGCTTTCATCCTTATTTTTGACAATTTATAAATTTGATGGCATGTTTAAAATAAGATGGTCTAAATTAATTTTAGTGCAATGTCATTTGTAAAAGTTTGGAGGATGTGCAGATCATCATTCTGTAAGTATTGCACTGAAAATCATTTGCTGCAGTGGAGTCCAAATCCCTCACTTAGATATTAAAATTTATTTATATATTGTCAATTGGTGAGCAGAATATTGTATTATAATATGCAATGATCTACAGTATTGTATTTTCTCATACAACTGGTTTATACATGCCATACTTGGTGTTTTATCTCCCTGAATTTTATACAATAGGGTTTTAATATAATATTTATGGATAATATTTACAGAAAAATACCTAGAATGGCTCTTTTCTGTACCCGAAAAACTTAGGAAAGCAGTTTTCATTGTGTGAAAACATGTTTTTGCTTACATATACAAAAATCCAACACACCCTCGTTCAAACATATTTTAATAATGTATATAAAAATCTTAAACATTAAATGATGAAAAAATCCAAATTATAACAATATAAAAATTTGTTCAACAGCATGTCAATGTTATATTTAAGTATCTCTGTAGCTTTTAATAACAAAGGGAGTGGACTATCTTAATCTTGCCTCTAAACTCTTCATTTATAAACATAATGACTATCTTTGCAGTATCATGCTAAAGCCATTAGCGTATCACTCAGTTTTTAGTTTTCTAAAGTAACAGAATGAATTGAAAGAATCAGGGAATATTCCATGAATCACATACTAAAGCAACATTTAGTTAAAAGTTGATTTACAGAAGAAGTTCTTATACTTGGTGTAATACATTTAATAAATATTCACTGAAACTTTTTGCAACTTGGGTATAGATCTAGTATGGAAAATGTAAGTTTACTCAAAGGGACTACTGAAATGTAACATTAGCAAAACTATTTTATAATTCACTGTAAATACTGTTACATCCTACATATGTACCCGCTGCTGTGGTTTGAATGTTAAATGAGAGCAGGAAGCGCACGAGTTTGACTATTTAGACTCCTGTTGTGACAGTGTTTTGTGTGGCCATGGAACATTTGAGTAGTGAAACCTGACAGGAAGAAGTGGGTCACTAGTTAGGGCCCTGAGGTGTCATAGATCTGCCCAACTTGCCATTCACCCTGCTTTCAGAGTGCAGATCCAACGCGACTAGCAAGCTTCTGCTTATGTTTACATTGCTTCTCAGTAGGCTGCTGTGTCTTTCATGCCACAGTGAACGGCAACCACAGGACCTACGGTCCAAAATTAGTCTTTCCTGACTCAGTTTGTTTTAGTGTATTTATTTAATTCAAATAATTAAGTCATTTCTTTCTCCCTTACCTCCCTATTACTCCTACAATTGCTCTTTGCTCCTTTGCAGATTCATGGCCTGTTTTTTAAAA
Organism: Acomys minous; assembly: GCF_964271855.1. NCBI lineage: Eukaryota > Metazoa > Chordata > Mammalia > Rodentia > Muridae > Acomys > Acomys minous. The sequence goes on from NC_140489.1 coordinate 55,332,700, forward strand.
AATTATTTTGTTACACAAATGCTTATTTGAATAAATATATACAAGTGCCATGCTGAATTCAATGTTGCTTAAATGTACATATTTGAAACACGACTACCAGTTTTAAACAGCTAATTAGGTAGCTTGCCCTTCAGAAGTCGAGTTCTGACTCCCTTAGCCATCTTTAATTGCCTAAAGGGCTTTGCCTAGAGATGAGGCCTGGTGAGATTTTCCTCATTCCTGTTGGCATGCCAATAGTTGTCACTGTCTAAGTCTTGTTTAGGTAGTGATATTGTCCAAATTTCACGGACATGGCCTCCCTGCCGTATATAAAAGACACTATATCACACTCACTTCCTGGTTTCTGACTCTTCCAATCTTTCTGGCCTGATTTTCACAATCTGCCCTGAGCTTTAGGTATAAGAATGTTGCAGATGTGTCAGCTGGAGCTGAGCATCCCACGGTCAGTCATTCCCTGCATTTTGACTAGTTGTGGCTTTTTGAAATATTCTCTTCCTGTTGTAAAAAGAAGCTTCTTTGATGAGTGAGGATGAAACCTACACTTAAGCTGTGGGTATAAGGATGAGTATTTAGAATGCAGTTAAATTATATGGATTTACATAAGTGACCGTAGTAGGCTCTTCTCTGTGACTTATAACCTCACTAGCCACAGGCATTTGGCTAGATTTATTATACTAGGCATGATTTTTCTCCCATTGAGTGGGCCACAAATCCAATTAGATGGACAAGACGCAAGTATCACTATTGTATCTTTTGGGATATCTTGCCCTGCTGGTCCTTGTAGGGTCATAAGCATCATAGCTGAGCATGACAACGGATTCCTTTTTTCCAATAGCAGCTTGCATAGCACCTTTTGGCTCGATGAAAGTTAGTCCTTGAGGAAGAGGCTTTCAGGTCAGATCTAGTTGGAATCCTCAGGGTCTTATGTCTAACTTGCACGATGGCTTCAGCAACCGGGTCTTACATTTAACCTTTGGGAGACAGCCAAAGACAACAGCAATAGCCTAATTGATTTGGGAATCTCTTGGACTCCCAGGGCCAAGAACTTGAAATCAGGTTTCTTATTTCTCTTACTACATACAGAGACTTTTGCTAGATAAACCATGGTTCCTAGGGAAAGCATCAACTCATGTGGTGTGACTTCATTTAACCTAGGTATAAATACACTCATATGTAATATATGTAATTTCACATAAATACAAAATATTACAATTCCCTATGTATTCAGTACAACAAAACAGTATTTAGTACAACTTCCTTACTCAAACTTATTTCCATATTCTTACTTTTTGTAACAGGTTTTGTCTTCTAAACATAATCTCATATTTTCATCTTACATTTTGTGCTTAGCAACATTTAAATTTATGATTCTTATATATAATCTGGGGCTGCAAAAATGATAAAGCACAGCAAATGACATTCATGGTTCATAGTCTTTTTTTTTTTTTTTGGACACACAAATAACAAGAATAACAAGCAAACATTATAGTGATAGGAGACAGAGTCCTGTGCTTTGGGACTATCCAGCATATACAATGCACCTACTCATGAGGCCTAGGATGATTCTGTTATGGCAATAACTATGGCTAGAATATGTGGGAGTTGGCTAGATCAGCAGAGTATATGGAATAAATGTTCTTTCAACATGGAGAAAAAGAAATCTTAAAAGGAGTAGAAAAACTGAAAAGGCCTTGAAAAAGCACATGGCACGTTAGGAAGATATGCAAACAGTTTATGGTGTTGGGATATATAAATGGAGACATAGGCAGACAATAGAGATGTTGTGAGGACGGTGGACTAAACTTTCAGTCCGTAGAACTTTGCCTTTGTTTTGGAGGTAGTCAGTGACCATGGTATAGTTGGGAAGGTGGGAGGGACATGTTAACATGTAATGAAGGAGGTTAAAAGAATGCTGTATAGCAAAACAATATCAATGTCACAAGAGGTTAAAAAAGAGTTGAAGAAAGAAGACACATACAGAAAAGCATTAGCAACTTCATAACCAATGGAAATAAAGTTAATGATTATTGTTATCAAATTATTGTTAAATATTGAAAATATTCAGATATGGAGATGCAGAACTATTCTTATATTCTGCCGTGGAAATTTTATATCATTCTCTAGAAGATGAGCAAAGTAGAGAAAGTTAAAGAAAAGAATCTTTAAAGTGTTTGATTTATACTTTGAAACTAGAAAAACACAATAAAGATGTCCTTAGGCAGTCTCAAGATAGGGAGAATGACCTAGGGCAGAGATGCCTTTTTTGAAGTAATGATGCATGGATTGTAAAAAAAAGTCATAGGAGAGGATGAATAGGATAAAGAAAACATAAAAACAAGCCTGTAGATGAGAACTTTCAGTTGGAGATGTAAGAGAAAGAGGATTTATACATCAAATATAGTATTATATATGATTATTTTTTCATTTAGAATTTGTACTTTATATTTTACAACAGGTGTCCTCTCCATTAGCTTCTCGTGAAAAGCCTAAATTAATTCTGGAATTTGAAGTACAATCCAGCTCATTTTACATTCTTGCTTATTTGAAAATGAAAGTAACAAATTAAAAACCCTGCCATTTAATATTGGTCATTGCCTTAATAGAGAGACTTACCATTGGTCAAAGTGAAAAGATTAAGTGGTGATTGACTGTTCAGCCTTAAAGGAACATCAGTATCATAACTGTTCTCCCAGGGTTTTGGGAGTGTCAGGGACCTGACTAGTGTTTTTTCAGCTTCTCATACACTGAAGTCATTTCAAAAGAGGGGACCTAAACTTAGAAAAGATCTTCAGCAGATTGTCTGCAAGCCCAAAAGGCACTTTCTTGATTCTTAATTTATGTGAAATACTCTAAACCATTTTTGTTGGTGACAGCCCTGGGCAGGTGTTCCTGAGTTCTATAAGAAAGCACACTCAGAAAGTCACGAGGAGCAAGCCTGTAAACAGCATTCCTCCATGGCTTCTTCTTCAGCGCCTGCCACCAGCTCTCTGCACTGAGTTTATTCTCTGACTACCCTCAACAATGAAATGTCACCTGAGAGCTGTAACATGAAACCCACATTTTTCTTCCCAAGCTGCTTTTTATCAGGTGTTTTATCACAGCGACAGAAACTTAGCTAGACTGGAAGAAGCAGCCTTTGGGGAAGATTGGATCTAACATGACCTCAGAGCACCTCATATTGCTTGCCCATGATCTGCACAAGACCAACCCAGTCAACATTCCAGCATAGATGATGGAGCATCTCAAAAGCCACCTCCTGTCCCATCTCTACAGCTATTGGGATTCTTTGGATTCCATAGGAAGGAATCTTTAGTGATGTTCTCTCCTGCTGATTATCCTGTCCCAGTCATGTCCTGTCCCCATGCAAAGGAAGGAAGGACTATGGACTTACTGAGCTACAAGAACTATACATTTTTAAAAAATAGAAATTTAAATAGTGGGTACATGAAGCTACCTAGGCGATAGGAGATCCAGGAGAAGTTGGAGAGGATAAATAACAGGGCAATATAATCCAAATACATGTATGATTAAATTAAAATTTTTATATTGATATTGTTTTGCTTTATTTATTTGTTCATTTGTTTGTTTGTTTGTTGAGTTTTGTTTTTGTTTGTTTGCCCTTTTTGAGACAAGGTTTCTCTGTATAGCCCTGCCTGTTCTGGAACCGAATCTTTAGACCAGGCTGTCCTCGAGCCCAGATAGCTGCCTGTCTCTGCTGCCCAAGTCCTGGGCCTAATGGTGTGTACACCACCACCCAGCAAATTTAAATTTTTAAATATATTTTAAAGTACACTTTTAAGAAGATTGATAATATGTTTCTATGTATGTTCAGGTTAATTATGGGTTTTCTCTGCCAAGAAAACAAGCCAATCAAAGCCAGAATAAAAGTTATAGAAAGGGTAGGTTTATTTGGGAACTGAGGCTCCCAGGTGAGTTCAGCAGCCTCAGGCACAAGGCCAGAAGAAGTCTCACCTCTATGGTAGGTAGGGTTTTTAGGGATTTCAGGAAGAGATATAGAAAAATGATGGTGCCTGCCACCTTCCTGGCTTGGAGTGCCAGTGGCTCCAGATGAGGGGGTTGGGGCAGTCCTCAGGAATGCCAGGAATGTGGAGGCTTTCCATCAAAGGGGGCAGGTTGGAGATAGGAGAAGGATTTACTGGACCACGTGGGGAAGGGGAGGGCAACCCAAAATTCCATCTAAGCAGTTAACAGTTATAAAAGTCCATTGACCAGGAGGAAAGCAATTTCTTCTGGCATTTTACTATTTAGATATTTAAATAACTTCCAACTTGTCCTATTTTAAGCATTCAATTTCCATCCTTTAAAATCAACTAAGGAAGTCAAACTAGACTATAGAGACTGTAAATTTTAATGTCAGATGTAATTGTCTTTTCAGGGTCTTACTGCTGAATAACTCACCCTTTCTAGTTCTTTCTGAACTCTGGCTGGCTATTTCAACTCACCTGTTCTCTCTCATATTCCTCTCTAAACTGACTTCTCTTCTAACTAGCTTCTCTCAGCTTCTCCAGAATTGCTCTGCTTCTGAACTCCATAAACTAAACTGTACCAAACTGCCTATACTGAACTGTACTGTCCTGAACTCAACTCTACTGTACTGTCTTCTCTACTGAACTCTACTGTACCCTGCTATATCGTCTTCCCTTCTCCCCCTTTCTCTCTCTTTCTGTCTCTCCCCCCCCCACCTCTCTCCCTTACCCTACTCTACTTAATGGAATCGCCACTGCACTGTCTCCCAAGTAACTCCCCACTGGTTGCTAACTCACTGACCTCAACTCAACTCTGTTGCACTAAGTTGATTGACTTGCATCAGACTGACTGAACTGCTCTCAAATAATCTGAACTCAACTATACTCCTTTTTCTACCGCAGACTCTCTTTCCTCTCTGTTCTTGTGAGAGTTGGGTGTATCCTATTTCTTACTCATTTTGTCAAATCTTCACTTTGTCCCTCAACTAGATGTCACTTTCAAACATGGTTGCTTCCTTCTAAAAACTAACCTTACCTACATTGTTTGGGATTAAAGATGTGTACTATGGGTGTGTCTGTATTCAGCCAGAGGGATTAAGGGGTGCTGGATTGAAATTCCTCTACAATTGATTTAACTCATTCTTGTAGGTATCATCAAAGGAATGTGTGTCTGTATATAACATTACTGAAAAATGGGAATGATTTTTCAACAAATCCTACATATCTATATTGTCTTTGGGGGGCATCAGTTACAGAGAGCCTCAACTTTGTCTCTCATTCCTCAAGACATTTCAGAACAATGTGTTGCCCATTCCTTCCGAAGACGCCATGGAAAAACTGTCCTCTGGCTTTCCTGCTTATTGCAGTTTCTGGCATTCCAGCTTCTCTCTCCACCTTCCCATGCATACTCCTTCTTTGCTATGCATTTATCTTCTTTGTATGTATGTTATAATTATCATCATTATAATTAAAAGTTACCCACATAATCAAGAATCACCTCATTTGTATGACATTAATTATAAACTTAAAGGCTTTTGTTTTGCAAAGTAAGGTCACAGTCAGACATTATTAGGCTATAGGTGGACATATCTTTCTAGGGCCTACCATTAAATTTACTAGAACACTGTAAGTGAAGTTAAGTCTATGGAATAGGACTTGATTATTTTTTAATGGCAAATATTAAGAAACACAAAAAGCTTTGTATGGGTTTCAGAAATTTGCAGTAGATAAAAGAGCATAAAGTAAATTAGAAGATAATTATTTCTTTTATATTATGAAACTATGATAGAATTGCATCATTTTTTTCTTCCCTATCTTTTCTCCAATCTCTTCTATATATACCAGTTCTGCCCTTTTTAAAGTCATGGTCTCTTTTGTCATTATTCACTATATATATACATATAAAGACAAATATATGTATATATATGCATATGTATATATATACACCAAAATTTCTAAATGCAACCTATTAAGTTAGTACAATGTTACTTACAAATATGTTTCCAGGGCTGATTATTTGGTGTTGGATAAATAATTGTCATTTTCTTCCCTGAGGAATGTTGGAATTCCATTTCTCCCACTCTCAGAATTCCTTGTGAAGGGTTGAGGCTTCATGAGCCTTCCTCCATCCAGGCTAACACATATAGTGTTGCCTTTGTTCAGCCCATGTTTAGGCAGACGTGGTGGTATGGTTTTACAGGTAGATCCTCTGGCTCCTAAAATCTTTATTCCCTCTTTTGTAGTGCTCTCAAAGCCTCATGACCAGATTCTGCTGTACTGTAGATTCATTAACTGGAGCTGGACTCCACACCTCAGCATTTTGATTGTTTGTGGTTTTATATAATGATTTCAGTCTTTTGCAAAATGAAGGGTTTTGTTTTTAATGACTGGTGAGGATTACATTTATCTGGGGGTATAAATAAAAATATTTAGAATATAGTGAGATTTATTCTTATTTCATATGATAGTTAATTGTACATTTTCTCCATGACCCACTGCTAAACTAACCTTAGATAGTTGGCTGGGTTTCTAGTACCAGGCTTGATTATTCTCCTTGTTGGGCATGTCTCAAATTATGCTTACAGCCAGTGAACCCACTAGTCTCTGTTTGCATGCATATGCTTCACAGCCAGAAAGGAATATTTGTGGCTTCCCTCTTTCTGAAGCTTGAATGGTGGCTTCCCTTACCATGAAAGCTAGCCCTGAGGGAGGAGTCTTTTAGGTCAGTTCCAGCTCAGAGATGGCCTGTGTCTCTGAAGTGCATACTGTCTCCAACAACAGGAACTTGCCTTCCACTTCTAGGAGGCAAGCAAGAGCCATAACAATAACTTGCTTGTTTTAGGATTCTCTTGGATAGCTCAACCAACAACCCAAAGAGGGCTTCTCCTGCTCAGTTTAGGGATTTTGTCAGATGGTCTTTTGCTCTTGAAATGCATACTGTCAGTTCAGGTGGCATTTTTTTTTATTGTGGTTAATTTATTAATTCGAAAGCTTTTTCTACCCCAGCTAGCTAGCTCCCCAATAATTCAGATAGAAACCTACTGATTTATTTAAACACGTTTAGCACAATAACCCAATAACCAGGCAGGTAAGATTAATACTAATTGTTTAAGCTAGTCTGGCTGCCTCCCAACCACACCCCCCAAGTTACTAGGCAATATTGTTTCCTGTCTGGGCTGGATCTGTTGCCTCAGGTCATGTCCCCCCCCCCCTCTCTCTCCCTCTCCCCATCTATTTTTTTTCCTTCGACCTCTTCTTCTTCTCCCAGTCTCATGATCCCTACCTGAGTCTGCTGGTCCTGGAACAGAAGCCCTGCCTACCTTTTTTCTACCCAGTTACAGGCTGTTCAGTCTTCTTTTTTCTCTAACCAATCAAAGATAGTTGGGAAGCAAAGTTTACTTATTTGGTGTATTTGAGAATGCACTCCTCTGGAATGGAAATAGATCTTAGGGTCCAAAATTTAGCAACCAAATACACAGAGCACCAAACCAACCTCCAACACTTTTAATTTAAACTATGTTTGTATATTTAAACCCTGATTTACTATAGATAATTTTTGGTAGACAGCTAATAGTATAACTTTTTATGATTGTTTACATTCTACTATCAAATTGTTTCAGCAACTACTGCACACCAAGCCAGATAACTTAGGTTCAGTCTCCAGAATCCATGTGTTGGGAGGAGAGAACTGAATATTCTCAAATTGTCTTCTGACCTCAGCAAACTTACTGTCCACCTAATGTTAACCCTTCCTAAACAAATAAGTAAGTAAATAATTGTTTTACAAAAAGAACATGAATGTATCCTGAGATAGGAAAAGAGAGGACAGCTTCCTTAGCTTAATCAGATGAATTTAGGTTTTTCAGCATATCTGTATGGGCTGAATAGCAAGGACACTGATTTTCCATTTTCATTTGTTATAGAAATTGTAAATTTATCTAATTAATTCCAATGCATTATGTGTTACATTTTATAACAATTTATTGCTTACACAGTTTAATATTTTTATGTTATTATCTTTTCAGTATTTGAAATCCTTTGATTAATTCTCAAAATTTGATTAATTTCAAAAGTCAATTTTGAAAATTAAAACCATAAATTTCACCTCTTTTATCAAAGAATGGACTTTTGAAAGTTAGTTCACAGCCATTTCAGGAACAGGTCTATTTTTTATTTTAATGTTATTTTTCATGGAGGTAATCATAGTTCAAATATGATAATTTCAACTGAAAGTCATTGCCTCTTCTGAATAACTTCACTGAAATGGAAACTCAGACAGACTCAGTTCTGGTGGCAAACTTAAGCTATGCTGATGAGCATCTAAGTGATCCAATGGCCAATTAGGAATACTGTTTTCTGATCACACACCTCATGCAGAGGGCTCATTTTCTTTATCATTTTCAGGAGTTCCAGTAAATAGGAGGGAAATGTTTTATATTTCATTTATAAAGCAATGCTTACTTTATATTCACTAGGTAGAAAACCCTTGAATACTGAAAGAGGCCAGTTCAGGTAAAGATACATTGAAAGATATAAGCAGAACTAATAATGTAAGAGAAAAAAAATCAATTCTCAGAAAAACTTCTTTCTTGTTCCAGAGTGGTGAAAATAGCTTCAGAGCAATGAGGAAAGATCTAGTGGCAGAAAATGTGATAAGTCAAAGAAAAAGACAAGTTCAGAAGACAAAACTCTTGGAGATTCTAAGTATTCAAAGCCCTTAATCTCTTCCTCAGTTCATGTTTCTAGTGTATCACTCACCGTTAAGCTGGTTACAGAATAGAAAAGAATGCACTGAATTTATATAAATCTGACTCTTGCAGCAATTCAGATGGTAGGTTTGCATGTCCAGATGTTGCTTCGAGTTCAGCTAGAGGTATCAGCCAGTGAGAAAGACTTAGAAGTAACACTCCTTTCCTTCTCTAACATTTTGCCATGACAAAAGCCTATAAGTAAAGGTTTCCAAAATTTATTTAGTCAGTATTCTTGTTCAGTAGCATTTACTTTAGGAAAATCTGGTTTGGTCATTAAATATCAGAACATTTTTTATCTTTTTCTAAGTTTAAAGTAGTAGAAGTTTAATATTTCATGAACTTGAATATTAAAACATTAAGAATTTTCTGGGAGATTTTTAGATTTTTACATGTTTTTAAACTGAAATTTCATTGAATCACAAAAGTGGGAAGTGGTGTTACTTGAACTAAGGTCTTTGAATACTTCTGCACAGATATTGTCTGCAATGGTATTATGATTTATTTTTAAATTGAAAAGAGATCAAAGCAGGAAGTTTGTAAAATGCATATAAAGTTCATACAAAGCTAAATGCTCATAGTAACCCACACAATGTGTTAATTCACACACCGTGAATAACATTTTATGCCAGTGTGTTTGTGTTTCTGTGGAATGTAGAGTGTCACAGGGTGCATTACAAGCCTGCCTCTCTGGTGTCTGAAAATGTAAAGGAAAATTAAACCGTAAGAATGTTGGGTTTTGTTTTTCACTTTTAAAATTCAGTTTCTTAGTTAGATGTAGTAAGTTTGACCAGTCAATTATCTACCCAGATGTTACTAATTATTTGAACACCGCATTTCTCATCAGCTAAAGAAAACCAAAATGAAGGTTGATTTACATTTTATATATAAAATCTGGAACCTATAAAACCACTAAGGGGGGGGGTAGGGAAACTAAAGGGGAAAAACACTTCAGGATTTTGGAATTGGCAAAGATGTTTTAAATGTGAAACACAGTCACAGAAAAGAAAATACAAAAATGAACCACAGGTTATATCAAACTTGAAAGCTTCTGTTCAGCAGAGCAAGTAAGCAGGGAGTGAATTACCAATTCACAGAATAGGAAAAGACATTTGCGATATATACATCTGACAAAGAGCTGATGGCTGGAATGCATTAGGAACTTCAAAAATGTAGTAGAAAAGAAGCCCAAATAATCCTCTTTTCAAATTTACAGCATCTCTCATAAGAAAAAATGTTGATAGTCAATAGATATATAAAAATGTTTTTTTGATACTATTAACTCTCAGAGAAATACAGATCGAAAACCAAATTAAGTATCAAGTTCTGACTGGGCTGTAGAAAAGGCAGTCCTTTAACACTTCATGGGGACCAGTATGTATGTGCAGTTACAGTTAAGGAGAAAAAAATGGAGGCTCCATGAAGAATTAGAAATAGATTACTAGGGTGGTACAGAGACACATATAATCAAAACTAGACCACCCAGGAAGTTATTTCCATGCTAACTAAAATACTATTTAAGGAATATTTTTTAAAAATAGAAATATCATTAAGAAATGTTACTATGGGAATATATTCAAAAGAAATAAAGTCATAATGCCCAAGAAGCCACTGAACCTCCATGCACCTGGAGCCCTACTCCCAACAGTCAAGGAAAAAGACATCTGAATGCCCAGCACTGGATGACAAGGAGACGGATGTGTATACACAGGAGAATGGCTTCAGGTATAGGAAGAAGGAAAATCTGCTATGTAACAACAAGGATAGAACCAATGGTCATTACTGTAAGTAAAAAAAGGCAGACACAAGAAGGCAATGGTCATAGGATCTAACTCAAAAGGGGAAGCTTTGGAAATGTTGATGTGGTGACTGAAGAGGTAGTACAGCCAGTTCATGCTGCTCTTCTAGAGGAATGGTTCCCAACACTTTCACACAGTTCCTCACGCGGTGGTGACCCCCTACCACAAGATTATCTTTGTTGTTATTTAATAACTGTAAATTTGCTATTGTTATGAATCATAATATAAATATAAGTGTTTTCCAGTGGTCTTTTGGAGGTTGTGACTCACAGTTTAAGAACCATTGTTGTAGGTTTTCATATCCCAGCACCCCTGTCTGGCAGCTTACAACGGTCTGTAGCTCTGGTTCCAGGTGATCTAATGAAATCCTCCTGTTTCCATGTGCACCTATACGATGCACATACATACAATAATTAACAAATTCACATAAACTAAAAATTAAAAATAAATTAAAGTTGATGTTATGGAAGTCGAGACTAGAATAGTACTTATTATATGCATAACAGTGGACACTAAATTACAGTTAGGTAAGAATAAAAAAGAGAATATTCAGCTACATTTTGAAAGCGAAAGCACTTCTTGATTTTGTGTAATCCATGGGGAAATACTCAGCACAGGAAAGTTGAAAGAACACAGTGTACATATGTGGGAAATATTGTGTCAAATGAAATATATTTTAATTACTGATGCTAACATCTGCATTAAGAATTACATTAACCATCATATGATCACTGAAAGACAAACTTTAACATTTGATTTCTTTTGGTAGATTATTTATTTTGATTAACCAAATCAATATGAATACGGATGCTTCAATGATTAAAGTCTATGTGCATAAAGTATTTTAGTATCTTGGAAAAATTATGAGATGATTTTGGCATATTGACTTTTAATTAATTTTACTACTTTGATATGTAAGAATATGTACCAAAACGTCCAAGTTAGTTATTAATCTGACAATTAAGCCAATGCTAATATTATGATTAATTTACTTGAATGAAAATAAACCTTTGGAATTTTTTTCTGTATCATCTAAGCAATTGATATTTCTTTCATCTTATTCTATTAACTTTCATTATCAGCAACACAATTTAATATATCAATACTTTAAGGCACAAACCCACCTACAATACTTAGTTCTAAAATGTTAATTTCACTAAAAGACTAAAAATTTCTTTTTATATTAATAGAAAAGACACCACAATTTATAAATATCTGAGGTAAATAATTTTCTTCACTTTAGTTTTCACTCAAGGCCATAGAAAGAATGTATGTCAAAAAAAAAAGAAGAAAGAAAGAAAGAAAGAAAGAAAGAAAGAAAGAAAGAAAATTGGAGCTAGAGATTGAAGCTTTAGGTTATATGACTGTTGGTTCACATTTTTGAATAGATATCACAAGAAGTTTTAGGCATTTTAGAATGACAAATGATCATTGATTTATAGCAAATTTGCTACTCACTTGAGGATAACTGCCCAAAAGCATTGCAGTGATTAACTTTTGCTATATAAAGCATCATCACTTATATCAACACACCACTGACCATATTTTCTGCATTTTCCTCTCCCAAAGCACCAGCTTCTTTGTTCTCTAAATATTTATGATGGATGTAGATATGATTGGAATGATTTCACTTTTACCAGGGGATTAATCTTGGGTGTCAACTGTTTTGTCACATTAAGCCATTTACACACTAGGCAGTCTTACATACTACACCGTTTTACCAGCCCTGTTTTCAGTTTTTAAGCCGCATCTGATAATTATAGCAGGTACCCATATAAAATCCATACATTTATTGAAATAAATGGAGGTCTTGGTCTGCAGCATGTGCTCTGTGTGTATGTTATTTCTGTTAGCTTGGTGTTTTGTAGGCATCAAATAGTGGGAGTTGTGTGTCTCTGATTCTTGCCTGCTCTTGGGACTCTTTTCCTCCTATTGTGTTGCCTTATGTAGCCTCTCTATGAGAGTTTTTGCCTTGTCCTATTGTATGTTGTTTTGTCATGTTCTGTTGTTGTCTGTTGGAGGCCTTCTATTTTCAGAAAGGAAATGGAAGGGGAGTGGATCTAGGGAGAAGTGAGGTAAGGGCTAGCTGGGAGGAGTAAAAGCATGGGAAACTGTGATAGAGAGTACTGTACGAGAGAAAAATGTATTTTCAATTAAAAAATATATTTAATAAAATACCTGAGGTGAGGGGAAATCATGTTAACTGAAAACTTTATCCGATATCTAGAACTCTGAATTGAGAATAATAAATTGATGCATTAAATATTAAGTGACAAACAAATAAAATATATTTTATATGGAAAAAGACAAAGACAAGAGAGCAGAAACACATGGGGAAATTAAAACAAAATGAATATTTTCACTTATTATTCTCTTTAAATTTCAGTACATTTGGGAAGGAGAAAATTGTAATTTCCTGACCTAGCATACTTTCAATTAAAGTTCCTAGAAAAAAGTCTTTGGGACTTGTAGAGACAAGCACTAACCAAGTATAACACCTGGGCTGGACCTAGGCCCTCTACACAGCTTTAGCTAATGGGCAGCTTAGTCTTCATGTGGGTCCACTAGTAAGTGGAGTGGGGGCTGTCTCTAACATGGACTCTGATGCCTGCTTTCAGTCACTTTCCCCTGGAGGGACTGTTTTGTCTGGCCTCAGTGGATGAGGATGAGCTTGGTCTTAATGCAACTTGACTTGCTGGGGTGGGTTCTGGTGGGGGACTCCCCTTTTCTAAGAAGAAGGGAAAGGGGACGGAGTAAAAGGGTGGAAATGTGGAACTTCTTATTTCCTGAGAAAGTTACTATGGAAAGTCTAATTCGTGTGTGTAAGTGTGTAATGTGCTTACAGCACTACTTACTGAATTTTAACTCAGTTTTAGAGTAAAGTGGGTATAGGGCATTGTATAGGAAATATATAGAAATTTAGATGAGGGCTTCATGATTTATAGACTGTAAGAGGTCAAATATATATGACATGATGTGTAGAAACATCAGGCTTTTTAGTGTTTTCTGCTTCCTAATAGCCTTATCATTAAATTAAACATGATATTTCAGAGCTGCCTGGCAGTAATCTGTTAAGGGTTCATAAATGCCCAGAGGAAGTCTCATGGGGCTTGATGTTATATTAGAAAATAAAAAAGATAATAATGCTTAGCAAATTTTGCACAGTTATATCTGAACTCGAGAAATAAATAATACATTGAGATAGCATGTCATGAAAGTATCTGACTTCTCAGAAAAAAATGAGTTCTCACTTCTATGTATTAAATTATCAGAAGGGTCCTGTCTCATAGGAAATAAATCATCCTGAATTCTTCTACGAATTTCTGTACTGTACTGAAAACATTTTGTTGGAGAGTTGTTTGATACCATCTTTTCTAATAAATATTTTCTTTTTATTTTGCAATTGTCAGACCTATCAAGTAATAATACAAATTACCAAACTATTCAAAAAAGATATTCATTAGAAATAGAACAGTATATATATGTTCATATATATATGAATCCTTTCAATGACTTTCAATTCACATGTATCTTGAAGTGTTCACCACAATCCATTTCCTTGCCTTTAATGATTGTTCCACCTCACAGATACAATCTTGGAAAATTACCATTTTGAGCACTTTTTCAAAGTCTGTTACTTTATTAAATGTTAATGTAATTGCCAAAGGAAATGAACTAAAACAAATTGTTCACAGAAAGGAACACATATTTGAGCTTTGTGGACACATTTCATTGAACTTTAAATAAAGGTAAAAATGTGCACCTTGCTCCCTTGTCACTGGATGAGAAAATGTGCATACTTGTCTCCCATTGCTGAAGCCCTATTACCCACTGATATTCCTCTTTAGAAGCAGTGTAATTACAGAATGAAGAAAATTCATTAAGAAGTTGTATAAAATTGGCATCTGAGTAGGCAAAAGTGATTCTCTTCTTTAGAACATTCTTTTTTGAATGTATTCACACACACACACACACACACACACACACACACACACACACACACACTGAGCAATAATACTAAGAAACATTATTCCCCCACCAAAGGTACTTCCTGGTTTTGGCTTACATTCCAACAAATGTCATTTGGGGTTTCTAAATATAATAATAAAAACAAAATACTTTGAATCACAACAGTGGTGGCATGAGCAAAGTTTAAGTAAGTGTCTGAATTTAAAGTATCAAATTCTTGACATTTAATTTAGTGGCTGTTACTCAATGAATTCAGTAAAAGTCAAATTGAAAAGATACTTCTGATTGGGGCTACCGGCTGATGGAGGAGGAGGAGGAGGAGGAGGCACTGGCACTGCTTGGGGGCCTCCCCGAGGTGGACAGCGCAGTCCGGGCACCCCAAGCGCTCTGCCTGCGCTCTGCAACCCCTGCTGTCTGGTGCACCGCCTCCTGGTGCTGTTGCTGCTGTGCTCCTTGGTTTCGGAGCTATTTTTGCTATGACAATCCTGCTGCCCTCCAGACTCAGGTTAAACAGGACATGCAAGTGAATACTAGAAAATTCGTGCTGCTGTATGCCTGGTATTCTTGGCCTAACGCAGTTTTCTGTTTCTTGGGGTGGCTTTTTGGTTGACCGAATATTTGGAATACAACGCGTCACAGTTATTTTCAGCTGTTTTCCTTGCATTGGACAGGTTATTTTTGCTCTAGGTGGACTATTTAATGATCTTTCCCTGATGGAGCTTGGGAGGTTTGTGTTTGGGATTGGTGGAGAGTCCTTAGCAGTTGTCCAGAATACATATGCTGTGAGTTGGTTTAAAGGCAAAGAATTAAACCTGGTGTTTGGACTTCAATTCAGCATGGCCAGAATTGGAAGAACAGTGCGTACGAACCTCATGCGGTGGGTTCAGCTGGCTACATGACCCTGGGAGTGACACTTACGATTGGGGATATAACGTTCATTCTCTCAATAATCTGTGCTTACTTTGATTGGAGAGCAGAGGAAATCCTTCATAAAGAACAAGGAAAAGCAGGTGAAGTCATTAAGTTGGCTGATATAAAGGACTTCTCCTTACCCCTGTGGCTGGTTTTCATCATCTGTGTCTGCTACTACGCACCTGTGTTCCCTTTCATCAGCCTGGGCAAAGTTTTCTTCACAGGAAAATTCAGTTTTTCTTCCCAGTCAATAAGTGCAATGAACACTGTTGTGTATATCGTATCAGCTCCCATGTCCCCAATATTTGGACTCTTGGTGGATAAAGCTGGGAAGAACATCATCTGGGTTCTGTGTGCGGTAGCTCCCACCCTCACGTCCCACATGACTCTGGCCTTCACCTCTTGGAACCCATGGATTGCTGTGTGTCTCCTGGGGCTCTCCTACTCATTGTTTGCCTGTGCATTGTGGCTGATGGTGGCATTTGTAGCTCCTGAGCAACAGTTGGGAACTGCATATGGATTCAGGCAGTTCTATTCAGAATCTTGGGCTGGCCGTCATCGCCTAGCATGATACTGGATACATGGGGACACTTGCATTTGGAGGTTTTCTTCATTGCCTGTGTTTCTTTGTCACCCTTAGCTATGGTCTGTCTGTATCTGGTAAACTGCCCACAGGGTGGGACTCTAAAGTATTCTGCAACACAAAGGGAAGAAATAAAACTTTCTCAAATCGAATAAGCCTGGGTTGACTGTGTCTTGAGAATGGGTGGCCTGTACTACTGACTGGAAACCTTCATGAAGACTTTCTTTTTAAAAGTCATTTAGAAAAATAATAGAGTAGAAAATATATTTATATTTGAAATACACCTACTTAAAGTGTGTTCATGCAGATTGGTAGCCTGTGGCTTTTGTGCAATGCATTGCTAAAGAATTTCATCAGCAGTGAACAGTCTAGAAAATGTGGAACATTCAGGCAAGCTTCAGGAAGGACCACTATAAGAACTGCATCTTCTGCTGGGGTAATTTTCAGTAACCACATCATCAGGATGTAGCATTTTTTGTATTATAGCAGAAAAAAGGAAAACCCACACTGTATGAGGGAGTGGGGGAGAAGGCTGTTACACACAGAATACGTGATGACATTTTAATAGGCACTCACTGTGTCATAGAGGATTGTATGCAATTGCTTCATATTCTCCACTAGGAGATTATATATGCATGTCATTAATGGCTACTGAGTAGCAAACTTTTGCAAGTTTTTTCTTTTTTATGTTTTCCTTTAAGACAATGAAAATGTCCCTCAATTTATCATGGCTACCTATGTACATGGGTACATAAAACCAGTGCAAAAGGTATACTTCATATCTTCCTTATATTTGTAAAATATTGCGACAGTGTTTTCAATTTTTCTGTGGAGGATAATCTCCAGAAATCCAAGTTGCAATGAAGAAAATGTCCTCGATATAGTCTCATTGAATAGTTAGAGGTGTAGGGGACATGTGGCGCATAGCGTTGTATGCTTAAAGCGTTGGCATCAAGGGACTGGAGAGATGACTTAGTGGTTAAGAACATGTGCTGTTCTTCAAGAGGACCCCAGTTCAGTTCTCAGCATCCATACGGGGCAGCTCATAGTCACCTGTAAATCTAGCTCCAAGAGATCACCACCCTCTTCTGGTCTCCTCAGACTCTTGTGTGTGTGCACACGTGTGTATGCATACATACACACAGTAATGATGATGATGATGATGAATCTTTAAAAGTGCAGAAACTGTTTGAAAATACATTCCTTTTTTTTAATTATGCCATTATTCACCTCTTAGTTTTGAGGCTTCGACTACATGTGGCCATTGTAGCACATGTCAAGTGTATGAAGTTGAGGACTTGCTGCATCTGCTGGCTGACTCCTCCATACTGGCCCTGTCCTCTTCACTGTGTCTACACACAAGCTGTAGGAAGCTTGACATATTTATAAATGGTTGTGTGCCTACCCTGCTCTCAGGCTTGCTCATTGCTGATCCCTTCTCTTAGACTGTGATCTCTAGTACACACTAACCTGGTTTCACCTGATATAAACAAACACCTTAGGTTCCTGCCCAGAATCATTCTTCCACAATGAAACTTCTTCAGGCTGTTCAGGCCACATAATTTATGATACCTGTGAACTTTGAAAACCACTTACTGTGACTTTTTTTAGCTCACCTCAGTTTGTGAGGAGTTTGAGGCACTGTGGGTTGGGGGTATTTTTTCTCCTCCTTAATTTGTCAATTCCAGGAAAGCAGGGATGTTGTCTGGTTTTTAGTGACTGTATCCACAGTGTGTAGCACAATATATGTATAAAACTTTTATTTTTTAAACAATGATTAAAATAAAAGTAATTGGAGTAACCTGTTTGGAGGATAAACAGCAACACAAATAAAAAGACCCAAAAATGGTTGGTTGGCTGAAAAAAAAAAAAAAGATTCTCTCTAAAACTTTAGTGGACATAAAGAGAAGGCATTTTCCCTGTTTGTGATCCAGCAGTAATCCAGTGAAAACTTCATCATAAAAGATAAATATTAGCTGTCTTTTTTTCATAATTGCATTTATCAGGTTTATGAGATTCTGGTCTCCAACTAGTAGTTTGATGACTTTATTTTATATTCTAAAAGAGTAGTCAATTTGTCAAATGCTATTAATTAAGCTGATAAATGTTTTCCCAATTACATGAGGGGGCATATTTCTTTGATCTCAGTTAGCTTAGTGGTCACCTCAGGATTATAACACGTCCTGAAATACTTAGAACTATTTATTGTATTTTTTCATTTTCAAGGAGCTATCTACACATAAGTGTTAGAACATATCTTTAACACTCAGCAAAGCAGTTCATATTTCTTTTTCAGAGATCTGAGAAAATCATCTCTGTCTTTGAACAAAGAAAGGTGCTTCATTCCTAGAATATCCTTCCAGACCAAGCGCCAAAGATATGCAAGAAGAAAGGTTAAGGAAATCTTAATAAAACCAGAGTTCTGAGAAAGGATAGTACTTCTTGCAGTTGTGGGAGGGCGTAGAATGGGAGGATAAGCAAGGCAAGCAAACTCAGAACAGATCAAGGAAATGCTTGTCCAAGTATTGCACATGGAGGCTTTCGTCAGGCATGAAAAACACATTGCATCTATAATGACGTAAGCCTTGGTGTGACAACTACACTCAAGATCTCTCAGTCAAGTAAAGAACAGATAACTTTATTCTAGTACTGTTAGTTTGACACTTCAGTCACTTAAGGCTGTTCTGGGTGGCACAGTTCTCAGAAAGAGAGCTTGATACAAGAAATAGATAATCAAAACTATGCATAATTGTTGACTGGTTAGCTTTTGCTGGTGTTGGGCCAGGAAGACACTGCTAATTGTATTGACTGCCCTCAGTCTACTTGTTAGTTTTATGGCCAGATTAGGAGCCTCTGATAAGCTCTTCTGATTTTTTAACTGATCAGTTTTAAGTGATCAGTAACAAGCAAGTTGAAGATTGCTTTCTGGGAAATTAGGACTGAATATTTCAGGCTGTCTCTGAGAATCCACACCTTCTCGAAATTCCGTAGCTCCCAGGCTTCTCCCCCCAGTTCTACCTCAGATTTCCTTTCCGTTAGGTGCAGAGACTGTGGTAGATTGTAGAGGAGTGACTGGAGCCTTCTTCCACTCTTCCAGGGCAGCCTCACAGCTGTCATCACTCTGTGGTTTCCACATGTCTGTGGCCTACTAGATACTCAGAATGATCTTTGAGCTTTTCAAAGACTCTCAGAGTGTTATTTTTCAGTTTATACTCATTAAACTTTTGAGTTAGCTTATCATTTACTGAAAGCGTATCTACAATTTTTAAGCAATGCCTCATGTCTGTAACATGCTCCTAGGTTATTGTTTTTGAATTATCTGTATTATTATGCCTACCACATTGAGCGCCACTTATTGTTTTTTAATTATCTGTATTATTATGCCTGCCATGTTGGGTGCCATTTGTAGTTTATAATTATATATATTATCAGTTTTCCTAGCTAGCAATCAATTTAGACACTGACACTTGTTATTTTAAAATAGCCTTAGTTAACCTTGAGCAGGGCGGATAGCAATTCTCTAAATTACTTTGCATTGTGGGACAGGTATGGATACTTGCCCCAATCCCATGCCATCTGCTTCTAATAACTTCTATCAAGCTACCTCCCGTTCATAATCCCAAATACTTACTAATGTTCTTCATTTGGGCCAAATCTCCATCCATGCCTGCCACATGTTTCTCTTCCATCTAACCCATGTTGGCCTTCTTTTCTTCCCTCTCTCCTCCCGCCCTCCCTCTTCTCTTCCTAGGGACCTTCTCTCTTTTTCTTCCCAGGATTCCTCTCTTTCTCTCTCTAAGCCTGGGAACCTTAGCTACACTTTTATCTCCTCTGCCCTGCCCAGGTGGGATGGATTTTTATTAATCAAAAGTTGAGTCACAGAGTAATTAGCAAGCAGTAATTAGCATCAAAATACATTAGACCATCCCCCAATACTAGGTTAAAGAATATTTATTGACAATGATAAGTTCTTAGGTCTAAAAAAACAACTTTGCAAATGAGGTTTCTGGAAGAGCCATTAGTTTGATCAAATAATCTCATTTTGTTTATGGAAATTTTAGGGTCTTCTACCTTGATTTACCCTATCCAGGATGGGGCATGATGCTATTTTCATGGTAACTGTAGACAGTTTTCAAAACTACTGCAAATGATGAGAGAGGGAAGGAACCTGAACATTGTTAAAATTAACTAATTAATTAATTAATAAAATTTTATCATTAAATCAAGATTATTCAGGAAATTTTAGTTGATTTTTTATTAATTAAACATTTTTTATTTTTTATGTATACAATTATATTATTACACATACACACACACACACAGACACACATATATATATGTATACAATAAACTGCCTATAGCAAGAAGAACCATGACACAAACAGGAATTATATAAATGGGGGATACTAAGGAATTTTCTTTCTTGAATAGCACCGTTTGGGTACCTACAGATATTTGTATGAAAAAAATCTCCACATAGTTCATATTACTAATTTGAAGAACAATCTCTAAGTCTCTGTGTAATAAAATTGGTCATCCTACCCAAAGCAATCTACAGATTCAACACAATCTTCATCAAAATTCCAACACAATTCTTTACAAATCATGAATGAAAAATATTCAACTTTATACAAGGAATAAAACAAGATAGGTAAAGAAATCCTGTACAGTAAGTAACTTTACAGTAAAAGAACTTCCAAAGGTATTACCATCCCTGATTTCAATCTGTACTACAGAGCTTTAATAATAAAAACCACATAGTATTAACATAAAAAGAGGCAGATTGATCAATGGAATTGAATTGAAGACTCGACATAAGTCCACACTACTATGGATGCTTGATTTTGACAAAGAAGCCAAAACTACACAATGGGGAAAAAAGAGAAAACATCCTAGGTATGATTGGGTGTTGTCATGTCAAATAGATCGATATTTATCATCCTGCACAAAACTCAAGTACAAGTGGGTTAAATACATAACAAAAGCTCAGCATAAAAAGATACACGGAACCTGATAGAATGAAAGTGGGCCCAGAGACCTAGAATAGAACCAAACACATAAGGAAGAAAAGTCAATGGAATTATTCTTTATTATATTCTGCTATGTACTTAGGCTAGAAACTAGCTTAATCATCATCAGACAGAGAGGCTTCATCCATCAACTGATAGCAGCAGATGCAGAGATCCACAGCCAAACATTAGATAGAGCTCAGAGATTCTTATGAAAGAGGGGATGGAAGGATTTTAAAAACAAGGAGGGGTCGAGGACACCAGAAGAAAATGTCAAACAAACTCAATTATTCAGACCTTAAAGGGGCTGACTAACAGAGACTAACGTGAAAATAGGGGCATCTGTATTGATTTGAACTAGGGCCTCTGCATATATGTTACAGTTGTGTAGCTTGGTGTTCTTATGGGATTCCTAACAGTGGACATGATTCTTTTGCCTGCTTTTCATACACTTTTCCTCTTACTGGGTTTCCTTGTCCAGTTTTAATATAAGGGATTGATATGACTAGTTTTATTGCAATTTAATATGCAATGTTTGCTTTATATTTCTACGGAGCTTCCTCCTTTTCTGAAGGGAAATGGAGGTGGAGCAAATCTGAAGGCGAGGGAAGGTGAGCAAGTACTGAGAGGACATGAGTAAGAAGTGCAGTCAGGATGTAATATATGAGAGAAAAAATTTTCAATCTTAATTAAAATGTTAAAATTTTAAAATACAATCAGAATACAATCTAGCATATTTAGCATCACAGTAATAAACATACTCCCTTTTAATTTATATATTTATTTCTTTCTGTAATTATTTCAATCTATTATGAGTATAAGACAGTTTTGCCTGTTGTATGTTTGTAAACCACATGTGCACTCAGTGCCCTCAGAAGTCAGGAGACTAGAACCTGGTTTATAGTTAGTTGTGAGCCATGTGAGTGAACCTGGGTACTCTGTAAGAGCAGCAAGGGATCTTAAGCACTGAGCCAAAACTCCAGCCCTCAAAGCATATTATGTTTAAATTAATGCATTTTGTTTTGCCTAATGTAGACATATAATGTCTTTCAGTCAAAGAATCTGTGATATTATAACAGTATGATTTGAAGTTAATATTTAAAAAATTTTTAAATTATATATATATGTATACATATACACACACAATACAGAGAATGATTGGATATCATGTTTTTACAAGACTGTTCAAAGCATACAAATTTTTTGCATACAAGTTATTAAAGGCTATCTTTTAAGATAATTTTACATTTATTCTTGTAAGTATGGCTACATGTATATCAAATAATAGATACTTAGAACTAAATATTGAAAACAGATATACTTTCTGTCTCTCTGGAGTTGATATTTTAGTATAACAAAACAATGAATACAGTGCACATAGCAGGTATTATGGGACATGGAAGACTGCAAATGAGGAACAGGAGTGTCAGCCTATGTGTAAGATGTTAGGAATTTAAACATCAAAAAAGGGATTATAAGAGAAAAGGGAGGAATTTGTGAAACAAGATATTGAAATACAGCCACAACCTGAAAAGAGAAATTAAAGGCAAAGCTCTAAAGGAAGAATGGACAATGTACTTAAAAGCATAAAATAGGAGAAAGGTACAGCAGGGTAGAGTGTCCAAACCTAGTAACAGGCTAGACACCATTGAGTTCTAAAGTTATAATTATAAATAGTAAAGTTATAAAGAAGAGAGTTATAAAGCAGTTGCAGAAGTGCTAAGAGTATCAAAGTCTCTAAGACGGTATCAGTGAAAATATATGTGATTTGACTTGGTAAAGGTTCACCAGTCTGCTCCACAGCTACGTGAATTAGTAATAGGATCTAGAAGTCAAAGCCAGCAATTGACAAATGTGACCTTGTGAAACTCAAAACCTGCTGCACAGCAAAAGAAACAGCCAAGTAAGTGAAGATGCAGCTTACAGAGTAGAAAGAAAATGCCATCTATCCATCTAGCATAGTAAGTGTCCAGATTATACAAAGCTTCCAAAAAACTAAACACCAAAACCAAAATAACTCAATTAAAATTGAGCTGCAGAACTAAACAGAGAGTTCTCAAAAAAAAAAAAAAAATGCCTAGGAAACATGTAAAAGCCTGTTCAATATCTTCAGCCCTCAGGGAAATGCAGATTAAAAATTACTTAAGATTCTAACTCATGCTAATGAGAGTAGTTATCATTAAAAATACCAATGATGGCAAATGCTGGTGTGGATATGGAGACAGAATAATGCTTATACACTTCTACTGGGAGTGTAAAATGGTAGAATTACTTTGGAGTGTTCCCAAAAAACTACCTTTTGGCCCAGCTATATGACTTTTTTTTTTGGATTTGAAGTTTATTTTAATATGTTTTATTAATTTATTCATATTATGTCATAATTGTTATAACATCTCTTGTATCCTCCTGTTCCTCCCTCCATCGCATTCTCCCCTACTCTCCTCCCCTATGACTATGACTGAGGGGGACTTCCTCCCCCTGTATATGCTCATAGGTTATCAAGTCTCTTCTTGGTAGCCTGCTATCCTTCCTCTGAGTGCCACCAGGCCTCCCCATCCAGGGGACATGGTCAAATATGGGGCATCAGAGTTCGTGTGAAATTCAGATCCCACTCTCCACTCAATTGTGGAGAATGTCCTGTCCATTGGCTAGATCTGGGTAGGGATTCAAAGTTTACTGCACATATTGTCCTTAGTTAGTGCCATAGTTTGAGCAGGACCCCTGGGCCCAGATCTGCCAGTCATAATGTTCTTACTCCTTATCATACTACAGAGATGTCTGCGTGCCCTTGTCCATTGTTACTCTAGTCACAATAGCTAGAAAAAAGAAGCAACTTGAGGCCTATCAATTAATAACTGGAAAATAAGTATGTGGAACCTTTACAAAATGGAATTTTATTTACTTAGAAGAAAAATGAAATTTTAGGTAAATGGGTGGGCCAGGAAAAAATTATGCTGAGTAAAATAACTCAGCCCCCAAAATGTAAATGCCATAGTCCACATGTTCTTCCTCACATGTAATCCTACCTTTGACCACTTAGTTCTGTTAATTTGATGTGGAACAGCTATAAAACCCAAAGAGCTAAGACAAGGATAGGATGCAAGTATGTGCTTGGCAAAGGTGTCCTCAGAGAGAGCCGATAGTTGAGCACAGGTAAAAGATATAACAGAAGGGGGACACGGGGAATAGGAAGACTTAAGAAGGGAGGATAAGATATTGGTAATATAAGGGGACCCAGACAAATGAAAAACATATAAAAATTATATGGAATCCTGCTATCTTCCAACTCAAATGCAATACATAAAATATACATTGAAAGGAATACTTTCAAGACTAGAGAATGCTTCTCCTAGAATTGGTAGATTGCTAAACAATATTTACATTCCACGATGTGGGTTAACTCCCCATGAGTTAAGAGTGGCCACAGAAGTACTCCCAAATAGCAAAGGCTCTCGACAGTCTACTAATCACTGAGGAAAATGAGAGTATACAATCATTTGTGGAGGACACCGCGCATGTCCATTGCAGGTGACTTAGCTGGAAACGTATTGCCTGCTTGCGAGCTTTCAAAGTTCCAGCTGTGAGGGCTGCTGGGGAGAAAAGACATCGGTGATCTTACATAACCGAGGTCCCTATAAACCAAAAAACCAACTTTCCTGGCAAGATGTGTCTACCTTTACAATAGTGGCACGACTATTTTTGGGTAACCAACTTCCCAACTGAATTGCAAGCCCATTGTATTGGATAGAATACTGTAAGTTTGGTTAGAAACCAGTATCTGGCCAGTGATAGGCTCAAGAGAGCAACTCACTACTGTTCTTTAGCCAGACTGGTATAGCATTAAGCTCCTATCTAATATTTCCATGTCTATACCCATAGACAAAATTCAACTCAGCCGTAATCAAGAATCATTACTTTTCCGTGAGAAGCAGTGACTTGTAGATGTTCAAGATGTTTAGAATGAGTGATGTTTGTAGGCTCAGCTTTCAAAGCAAGGCATTTATACTAAGAGCTGCAAAACACCATCCTTTTGACTCAATACAATCATTGTAATCATGAACTTCCAAAACTGCTCTTGCCCATAATAGAAGTGCAGAAGACTGGCCCTGTCAGTAATCAGTCATGAATGGGGGAAGGAATACGTGATATTTAATCTTTACGGTAGAACCCTTGACTGCCGACAGATTCTGGGAGGCGGACAGTACTGCTGAACCCACCATGCTCCTCCAGCAGTAGCTACAAACCCACAGTCACACAGATAGTCATGGATAAACTCAACAGGTCATGAAATCAAGAGTTTAAGGAGGACAGCAATGAACAGGGTTACTGGGGCATGCGAAAGGGTTGGGGGACAATGGTCAGAATGCTTTATGGGCAGGTTTAAAATGATCAAATGTAATCAATGAAAAAGAAAGTTGTGACACGTGCTAATCTTTTAATATTAATTTATCTAAAGAATACTGTTTTGGAAGTACAACAAATCCAGGGTCTTCTCTAGCACTGTTATGAATGTACTTTAATTGAAGTCTATAGCAGTATGAATGCTCATGAGTGTGATGAGTTTATTTAAATTCTGGCATTGGATATATGTTAAGGCACTGTATTTCTTATGTTAATTTTGAGGTCTGTTGTCATAACTTGAATCTCTGTTAAATGAAAGAAAGAAAGAAAGAACGAAAGAAAGAAAGAAAGAAATATTAAGCCATAGTAAACCTTTAGCTTTATGAAATAACTGTGATAATTAAACAGTGTTGTTTTGGCCAGTTACAATTGGGCTGGGCAGTGCATGCTGAGTTCTGGGCTGAGGACCAATAGGGAGAAAAGTGTACTCTAAAATGGATTGCAAAACCATTTCCTTTTCCCAAAGAAAATGACTTGTTCTGCAGTTTGACACACTTCATAATGAGCTGCAGCAGACTGTTCCTCCTTCCCTTTTTATGTGTCTGCAGTTTGAATTGGCATTTGAGAAAAGGAGGATGGAGAAAACAGTTTTCCTTACCTCTTAATGTTTGCCATTCCAGAAGTAAGGACCAATTAAAACATTATGACACGGATGTTTATCCTCCGGAGAAAGCCTACAATCTAATCTCAGATTTTACCATATCTTATTCTTTTTATTCTCTTTTTTCTCTTGAGCTACAAATTAGAAAAAATTAATAGTATCACTTTGTGAAGATATAAGTATGTAAAAAGTTCAATAAAAATAAAATGCATTTATCCCAACAAACTAACCAATCTAAACCAAGATGGTTCTTTGTATGACTAAACTAGCTGATAACACACATTCATTTCTTATTTCCTTAATTTTAAATTCTTAATTCCAATATGAGTGAAAATACTTAAAACCACAACACAAAGACAGCCTTTTATTTATCCTATACACATTGAATTTAATCACTTAAAGATATCTGTCATAATTCTCCATATCTGCACATAAACACTTCCTCATATTGAGCTTCAAAATTTTTTTCCTTTGTTATCATTGTTTCTGGTTTGAAGTTTTGTTTGTTTGCTTCCTTTAAGTTAGAGTTTCATGTAGCCCATGCTAGCCTTGAGTTCAGGATGTAGCTGCAGATTGTTTTGAACTCCTGACACATCTGTCTCAACCTCTCAGGTTCAATGATTACACACTCACCCTACCACACATGCCTGCTAAAAAGGTTGTGTGTTCTGACCAGAAAAAAACAAAAACAAGCAATGAATGGTTTCTAGGGATATAATGACATCATATGATAAAGTGAATTTGTATGTGGAAATTTGTGACCTAGAATAGCCTGGAATGATAATACAGAGTGTAGAGGTAACCCCGGGAGAATTAAATGCAGGTGATTTCATGTTCTAAGAATAGCTCATTTGTTGCTCAGGCACAGACTGGGTCATAAAAGCAATATTAAGCTTTTGGAGATTGCTCTCCCCCTCTTGAATCTGTATGTGTCTGTCTGTCTGGGTGAGTGTGTCTGTGTGTGTATAAAATAGTGAGGAATGACAAATGTTAACAATTTAACATAATGAAGTATTTTGCCTGTGTGTGGTTACTTTTGAATGGTATTAATTTCTTTCTGCTGAGGCAAACTCCCATGACTATACACAACATACACACGGGTCTGGAGAAACACTGACATTTCAGCAGTATCCATTAGGTCAGGGTTATTGTCTGAACACTTTCCAGTCAGGTTTGATTGATTTCATTAATTTTCATGGAGGGCGGGGTTCTACTTTTAGTTCATTGAGCATGTGTCTCTCAGTATGATTCTGTCAACCTTCAATTCATGATCCAAAAAAAGGATCTTCAGACCTAATTACTCCTGACAAATATATCAATAAATGGATCAATGAATGATTTGATATGCTTCTTGTTCTTTTTCATTAAAGATTTACTTTAAATTGTATTTTTTTTTTTTACTATTGATAGGCCTTGTATTTCCCTATTCGATTTTATGCTCCTTCTACCATGTCACCTAGGTTAATTCTGTGCTTAACTTCCTCCTTTTGGTAAATGCAACTCCAATATCTTCTTGAATATTTTTATGCTTTACTTTGTCAGCACTCATCTTCTTTTGAAAATTGATTTCTATGAAGTATATGTTAGCATAAACTGAGAACTCCATCACCATAGAGGCAGTAGGAAGAGAAAAATCATACAAGACCTGGCCTACATAGTGCACCCTCATATACAAGGAAAAATAATCCAGGCAGAACGAAAGTAAACATGGTACTTAAGAGGAGCTTATATCCCTGTATCAATATATTAATAAATTCCTGTATTACCAACCACGACCAAGGTTATTTCCTGAACCTCTTATATTGTGTTAAAATGATTTATTTGTTAGATGCGAGAGATTGGTATTTTGTTTCATGTGAGTGTTCTCTTATTTTCTTTGGGGACATCAGTGAACTACCATGTTGTGTTTACATTGTGATCTCACATCCCTGCTATACAGCTCCTACAAAATGCCGACCAACAAATCAGTCTGCCACAGACAGGTGGGCAGGCAAGCAGGCCCCCTGAGCAGCTCCCTTGTGATGCCAAGGATAATTGTCCTATTCCTTGCTAGGACAAACTCATATTCAATTCAATACAGCTCTTTCCAGTTTTCCCATTTAGGAGCATGACATTCATTTCCTATTGTGCTGCTCATCCTTATTTTACCTGAAACCTGGGAAAGAAACTAATTTTATAATGCATCATGTATTAATATTTTTATTTTCTTCAGATATATTGATACAAATAGGGGAAAGACGGCACATGGGATTTTGTCATGATTTCATGTCTTCAAACATCAAGTAGTCACTATTACTCACAAATCAACAACTTGGCAAGTGACTTCACTACTCTTGCTCATAGGCTTACTATTGCCTTGCAGTGTCAAGCTGACTGCTCTTTGTTGGACTCAGATGGAACACGTCAGTTTCACTCCCTGCACATTCTCATCTTCCCACAGCTGGCCAGTCCTGTTCTTGTATCAGAAGCAGCATTTGAAGAAGGAGTTGAATACACAAAAGTCTGGCAACCTAGACATAGCTGTCACACAGTCACTTTCTTTGAATCGATGAAAGCAAGTCACATAATGTGCTCAGATTTCAGGGAAAAGAAAATGGGAGGGCTGCAAATTACAAAAGAGAGATTATTCTACTCAAGGGTGTCAATATATAAAATGAAAGAGTTGGGCATTTAGGTCTGGTATGTGTAAAAAAATGTTTCTCAAAGTATTCTTGTGAGAAAGCTAGTTTCTCCACGGTCGCTGTTTAAGTCCTTGCCTCCAGGTGCTTGTTCTGTCACTGCCCTGTCTTCCCTCAACAATAAACTATTATATAAAGTATAAGCCAGATTAAAGCCTTTCCTACCCATATTGCCTTTAGTTGTCATTTTATTACAGCAACAGAGAGCAAAGCACAATAGATGTTATTCTTCCTGGAATGGTGAAGCCATACATGTTCACCATTTAGTCATTGCGATTATATGCAAGAATTTTTGGAAATATATAACTACTCACAAAGTTGAGCAGTTTTCTGGTAAAAAAGGCGGCACTGCCTTGCCAATTCTTATTAGGGAATGATTCATAGTAGACAGTAAAAAGCTGCTCAATTTACATTATTCTCTTTGCCCAAGCCTTGTTCTCTCTCATACTGTTCATCTGGGCTCTCTCTTACTCAGTATAAAGTTCCATTCTTTACTGTAATCATGTTTCTGCCTCTCTCAATATAACTCTACCATTTATTTTCACAATAACAGTGATGTCATATAGAGTATTATTACTGAGTGTGGGATTTCATAAAAATTTGAAAATAGTAAAAAGCATATCAGTAAAGCATGGCTAAAAATTAATCCATACATAAATACATAATGAAACCAAGGTGTCTCTGATGGTAGGACCTGTGTTGCATGACAGGATTCACTATACTTTTGTTTGTGACAACATTTATACATTGTGCTATCTGTGCCTTCACATAACACATGAGGGAACCCTAACAGAAATGTGTTGACTCAGATTTGGACAACTAGGTTATAAATTATGGTGGTTTCTGCTCTATATATAATGTTTTATGCAATATGGAACATCATGGTTTAGTTACTCAAAAAATTGTATTTTCCCAATAGCATGCCTCGCAATATAATAGTTAAATCCATGTATCAATGATTATATTGTGTTACAAGTCTGATTTTAAAATGTTTTCCACAGTGGAGTGGAGAGTGGGATATTACTTTCTCACATACTCTGGTGCCTCACCTTTGACCATGTCCCCTGGATGGGGAGACCTGGTGGCAATCAGAGGAAGGACATCAGGTTACCAAGAAGAG
This sequence comes from Acomys minous, assembly GCF_964271855.1. NCBI lineage: Eukaryota > Metazoa > Chordata > Mammalia > Rodentia > Muridae > Acomys > Acomys minous. The sequence goes on from NC_140489.1 coordinate 55,362,506, forward strand.
ACTTGATACCCTATGATCATATAGAGGGGGAGGTAATCCTCCTCAGGAACAGTCATAGGGGAGGGGAATAAAGGGAAATTGGGAGGGAGGGAAGAATGGGAGGATACAAGGGATGGGATAACCATTGAGATGTAACAAGAATAAATTAATAAAGGAGGAAAAAATGTGTTGAGTTAACGTCTTGATATTCATTTAAAGCTATTAATAAATGAACTATGACTTGAGATGAGAACAGAATATCTTTTTGTTGTTGCCATTTTTTTCTAATCCTTTGACCATTTTGTACAATATATTTTGGATATGTTTATGCCCACAATGCACTTTCCTCTCCTTACTGGCACTGCCTTCACAGAACTTCCAATTCATCTTTGAGGTTGCTTCTTTTTTTATTTTTTCCACAATGTCCTAATCAGTGTTCTCTAGAGAATCAGAACTTAGAGAATATTTGAATATATATATATATATATATATATATATATATATATATATATATATATATATAATACATATGAGTGCGCGTCCATCACAAATCCACCCCATGCAAATCTGAGACATAATTATATTTCCTTATGCTATGCTATATTTCCAAATAAAAACAATGACCATGATATAATTGAAGGAGAGATAAACCTTTTTTTTAGGATCCCAAGTGCAGGATCGGAATGGCCTTGTGAGAGAACAGGTGAGGTTAATCCACTAGAAGACCGACCACCTCATGTGGGAGCTTGAGCTGAAAAGATTCCGTGAACGATTCTGGGAGGAGATATGTAAATGGGCCCAGAACTGGAGGTGGGTCTTTTGGGAGACTCGGGATAGTTTTGGCTGTTCATCGCTGCACTTTGAGATGCTCCTAGAGAGAACCACTTGAGGGAAGGCTTCGGGGCTCCAGCTCCTGCTGAGGTTCTGGGTTCTGGTTACTCTAGGTTCCAGCAGAAGAAATCCTGCTGATTGTGCCAAGAGAATCATTCCTCATACTGATATCCTTACGATTTTGTTATTGTGTCCATTAATCCTCATTTCCTATAGTTATGGTTAATTGGGTTATAAGTGACATATGCTTGGTCACTGTTATTAATAAAATATATTGGTTAAGAAAATTGAGCCTACATATAATCATACCTAACATTACATATTCCTTATACAATTGCAAAGGCATTATGAATTTTAGAGTATGTGGCAATGTTCCTTGAAGGACACTTTTTGAATCTGAAAACTCATATAATAACCAACTCTTAATTGATGTGACATGATAAAAATCAAGAAAACACAAATATCTGTATGAATACGTTTTTAGAAAAAATGACAGAAACGTTCATTTCAGTTGTAATCTCTATTCTGCAACATGGCCTTAGCTGGTATTTATACCTTCCTCTACTACCCATTCTGCATTGTCTCTATTCTCAGGAAGCCCCTCAGCAGGTCTTGGCTCTTTTCCTGGAGAAGTGACCCATACCTTTATTGTTCAAGAGTCTGTATCCTTTGTTATCTTGCCTGGGTTAGATTGTTGTAGTTTACCACAGATTTTAATCACAAGGCATGGTAGCACCAATAGGTGCAAGGATCCCCTCACTGCATACGTAATCTTCCTTACCTCCATTGTGGAGAAAAACAATCAGTTTTTGCTTGGTAATATGATTCAATTATCTTTTCGGACATCATTATCCTTTCTTGGCCTGAGTGCTTAAGGTCATCAGAAGCCCAAAGTGGCCAGTGGGAAGTCTGAGATTCCAGCTCAATGAACTATTTGTTGTAGCTGTTAAATGCCTATAGCTCCTCACCTAGTGACTGGAATACATGTCCACCTTCTCCTTTTATGTTGGTTATTTTTCTGGCTGGGGCTTGTGAACATCTTCTGCATGCTGTGACAATCACCGTGAGTTCATATGTGCATCTGCTTGTTGTGTCTGGAAAATACTGTTTCCTTGAAGTCATCTAACACATCTACCTCTCATCAGCTCTCTGTTCCTTTTTCACAAAGATATAAGAGCACTGGGTGGGTCCAGGGGTGTGGAAAGAAGACATAATATAAATGTAGAATACAAAATGAACAATGTCTAAAATGGTCATAAATATGATTTTGCCATTTAGTATTACATATTTGTATAAAGCAGAATTCCTTCATTGATAGTAAAATCATAATTATGATCAACTAAAAAACATTGAAAATACTATATCTCATTTAGGAGCAAATATTCATGTAAAAATAAACACATCCATGTAACTACTATACAAATTTGATTCATTAGTAAATAGTAGAATTACATTTATACCAAAGGATAACTTTAAACAAGTCCCTTTATGATTTATTATCAGGAAACATTTTATTTGTATAATTGTTTTACATATTTGCATATCCAGGGTATCATAAAATAATTTTGCCTCAAAGTGAAACACGATGGGAAAATGGTTAAAAGTCCTCTATTAGGACACTCCTAATTTTAAGATCATTATGTTTTACAAAATTTTTGTTTAGCTTTTCATTAGCAGTGGGAGATACAAGTTCCCATTATTGCCTTTAACTCAGAAGTTGTGACACAGGTGTGCCTAGGTTTTGATTTACAGCACAACAAAAACTTCCCCAAAATAATGTCAACATGAAGCAAAGAAGGGGTTGTGTTTATTAAGTATACAACTAGAGACACTTTGAATGGCTTAAAGTGACACACACTTAAGTGTCTCAAAGAAAACTCTGTGCAAGTGTGTGTGTATGTGTGTGTGTGTGTGTGTAAGAGAGAGAGAGAGAGAGAGAGAGAGAGAGAGAGAGAGAGAGAGAGAGAGAGAGAGAGAGAGAGAGAGTCTTGCTTCGTATCTTGCTTGGGGAGAAGAATACAAGGGCGTGGGGTAGGTAGAGGGAATTATGTAATTATAGTAATTATATTTTAATTGAAAAAATAAAGAGGATGTAGAAGAAATGTGAGCTGTAGCAAGCAAGGAATAAACAAAGAATTTGATCAAACTGAAGATTCAAATGGTAAGTAACATGTTTTGGAACAATGATTTTTATCTATAGACTACTTTCATTAATGAGATTATAATGTTGTTGAGGAGGTGTTTTATACAGACTTATGTTTAAAACAGGTCAGCAAAGATCAAAGGAATTTTTACTAGATATAGGTGAAAAAGAATTTGGAAAATGTATTTTTGCTGTAAACATGATTCATAATCTTGTTTGTGAGATTTTCTCAGAAAAGACCAGGTTTATGGATGCTAGAAGAAGTCTGGTAAGGTTAAATTCAGAGGTCACATGCATTTAGGGCTTGGGCATGGTTCATTAGGTGTTCTATACTCTTGTTTGAAGTGTCTCTTGGAAAAGGAAGCACTCTATCTTTCTATGAAGGCAAGCTTACACTGCTGACAGCTACCTGTGTCAAAATTTTGACTCTCAGCCAGCAAAAGATACAAACCAGCTTCCAGGGATTCAAGGCTATTTGTTACTCATGTCCCCTGCTTCACTGCCCACTCCTCTCATTTCTTGAGTTTTTGTATAAACTTACTTTAATTTTTGTGATTATTATATAATTACATCACTTCTTTCTTGTTTTTCCTCCCTAAAGGCCTTTAATATACCCATCCTTGGTCTCTTTCAAATTCATGGCCTCTTTTTTTCATTAATTCTTGTTAAATGCCTATGTGGACATGCACATATATTCATGTACATTTCTAAATATAATATACTCAGTGGATATAATGTAAATAATATGTATGTTTTCAAGGTTTATCATTTGATATTATTTAACCAATGGGTGTGCTCTTCTTTGGAGAAGACTATATATACCACTTTCAGCATTCACTCCTTAATAACCTGCAGTTTTGGTAGAAGGCTAAAGTCTCATTGTATTTCCCACATCCACTTTCGCATGTGTGCTGCTCAGCTTGCTTTGTTCAGCTCATATTTAGCTCATATCTAGCTGAATATGAGCCATATTCAGCTTATGCATGTTGTTGAAAATGCATGCCTGTAGTATCTGATATTACTAGGAGAACACTCCCTCAGGACACTTCCTGCTTCTCTAGTGCTTACAATCTTCCCATTCCCTCTTCCCCAATAACCTTGATGGGTATGTGCAGAAGTGCTATCCAAATACATCCACTGGCCCTGGATTACACAACTCTGTGCTTTAATAGGTTGTAGTTTTCTACAATGGTCTCTGCATATGTTGCCTTGATGAAGGGGTGTGGGCATACAGATAAATATCTAGAATGTGTTTGGGGATTGTTTTGGTTTACTAAAGTGGTGGCGTTTTCTTCTACAAAAGCCGTGGCTTCACTAGCCAAGAGTATTTGACTAGTTTCTCAGCACTATGTATGTTTCCCCTCTGGCTGAGTGGATACAAATTTAACTTCTGCTTCTGAGGGACATCCAAGGGCAGTAGCAATAGACTGAATGTGAGTCTGGGGGAAAAAAACCTAAGCAACAACTCACAAGAGGTCTTATTTTACCTAGTACTGGGCTTTTAAATAGCTGTTCTTTGGCTCTTGCCAGGAACATTATCTGCCCCTGGCAGATGAAATAATTTTATTTATACTGTATATGTTTACGTGTATAGAATATACCTGTGTTGTAGAGTTATTTTTAGATAGTAGGAGTTAATAGTATGAGTCTTTATGACATTTTCATACGTCCTTCTCATTATTTTATACTTTTCTGTATTTGCCTTCTTTCTCTTCACTTACAGAGAGTCACCTTTTTCCCATTCCCTCATCAGATCATAAGTACCTTGCTATTCCCCTCTCTATTAGTTCCCAACATCCCTACCCCCAACAATGGTTCCGTTGTTATTTTCTTAATTTCTGCATCTTACTCTGGGATACAAAGTCACATCTAAAGATTTAGAAATAAGAGCCTCCAATGAGAAAACATGAAAAATGTGTCTCTCGATCTGGCTTATCTCACTCAATATGATCTTTTCTAGTTCTACCCATTTACCGGAAAATTTCATCACTTCATTTTACTTTACATCTGAATAGTATTCCATACTGTATAGGTTCAACATTTTCATGTATCCATTCACCGGATGGGACATTTTGGTTGTTATTATTTATTAGCTATTGTGAATAAGGCATCAATAAACATGACTGTAACACCTATGAACAACTATGGCCAAAGAATGAATAAAGAAATTGTGATACATTTTACACAATGTAGCACTACTCTGCTATTAAAATACTACTCAGCTAAGAAAATCATGAAATTTTCAGGCACATCGATGGAATTAGAAAAGATCATCTTGAGTGAGGTAATCCAGACCCAGAAATATATGCATGGTATATACTCACTTGTAAGTGGATATTAGTCATATAATATAGGATAATCACATTACAACCCACAGACCCACAGAAGCTATATAACAAGGAAAATCCTTAATTCTCATTCAGAAGGGCAAATAGAATAGACACTAGAAGCAGTTGAAGAGAGGGAAGAGGATGGGAGCCTACCATAGATGTCCTCTGAAAGATTCCACCCAGCAGGGGATCAAAGCAGATGCTGAGATTCGGCTAAACTTTGGGCAGAGCACAGGGAGACTTATGAAAGAATTGAGTGATAGAAGGAACCCAGGGGACAGAAACTCCATAAGGAGACCAACCAAGCCAACCAATATGGTCCCAGGGGGCCCCACCAGGACTGATGCATCAACCTTGGAGAGGACCTAGACCCCTGTTCAGATGTAGTCAATAGGCAGCTCAGTCTCCATGTGGATCCCCTAATATGGGGAACAAGGGCTGTCTCTGACGTGTACTCAGTTGTCTGTTGATCATGTCTGCCTGGCTGGGCAGCTATTCCAGTCCACAGAGGAAGAGGATACGGGCAGTCCTGATGAGACTGGATAGGCCGAGCTCAGATGATATGGGAGGGGGGCTCACCCTTTCTAAGGACTTAGGGGAGGTGGAAGTGGAGAAGAGCAAAGGAGGGTGGCATATGGAGAAAACAAGGGGTGGGCTATAACAAGGATGTAAGGTGAATAAATTATATTTTAAGGGGAAAATATGGATAGGAGACACCTGTGGATCTGAATAATTCTGTGAAGGAAAACATTGATTCATAGTGCTGGATTTCTTTTTTAGCATTTTAAGAATTATTTATACTGGTTTTCATAGGGGCTTCAACAATTTGCAGTCCTACAAGAAGTGAATGAGGCTTCCCTTCCCCACATCTCCTTCAGCATTTGTTCTTCAGTATTTTGTTGATCTTTGCAATTCTAACCAGGGTAAGATGAAGTCTCAAAGTCGTTTTAATTTCTATTTCCCTAGTCATTAAGGTAATGGCCATTTCTTTGCCATTCTTTTTCTTCTTTTGAGAACTTCTGTTCAGTTTCCATGCTCATATTTGAAACGGGTCATTCAGGGTTTTTGTTGTTGTTGTTATTGCTGTTGTTTGGTTTTGATTTGTACTTGTTTTGGGTTGCTTTTTGACTCTGGTTTTTTGTTGTTGTTGTTGTTTGTTTGTTTGTTTTTTGTTTTCTTTTTTGAGCTCTTTATATATTCTGTATATTCATCCTTTCCTCAAATGTATAGTTGGCAACGATGAGTCTGTCTTGTTCTATGGTCTTCTTATTCACAAGGTTCATTGTTTCTTGAGCCATGCCAATGTATCTTTGTCTTATGAAACTCCATTGTAAATTTTTTATCTCAATCAAACCTTGAGTAAATGAAGACCTACTCAGAATATTCTTTCTTTGCATTATATCATATAGGATTCTGCCTATGTTTTCTTCTAGCAGTTACAGTGTTTGACTTTTAAACTTTTTATACAAACTAAAACATACTAGTCTAATTTAATTCTTCTGCAAGTGGACACCCAGTTTTCTCAGGACCAACTGTGGAAAATATTTTTCTTTCCTCCATCCTGAGTTTTTTATATCTTTGTCAAAGAACAACGGCAGAAGTTGTGAATATTTAGTGGGATTACTTAAAACTTTTCTTTATCGAGGATGATGTTGGCTGTGCACTTCTCTTATTTATTATGTTGAGATATTTTTCCTCTAGCTCTATATTTTCTAGTACTTATATCATGAAGCCATGTTTGTCAAAGGCTTTTTCTCATCTAATGAGATGATTGTATGATTTATTTCTTTAGATACATTTAAGCGGTATATTACGTTTATTTACTTACATAAGTTGATGCAAAAACCACAGCCCTCATTTTGAAGGGAATAGGAAATAGTTTATTCTGTAGCCATTTTGAGTGACTATGGTCTGGGAACACAGATTTTGCTTATCCCAAAATCCAGGTTACATTTTGGAAGTAGTTTCAGAGAGTTTTATAGTTTTACAAAACAGGGAATGTCAGAAATCAAGGCAAGTTTAAAGGTGGGAACCCTTCCGACCTCGGCCTATTAAATCTCACTTTGACTGCCTATATCCTCTTCTTCTGTGGACTGGCAAGGCTACCCTGCAAGGGGGAAGTGATCAACTTGTGAGGACCAGAGTCCATGTCAGAAGTAGTCACTACTCCCCACACTATGGGACCCACACGGAGACTTTGCTACCTATCTACTACACTAGAGCAGAGGGTCTAGTCTAGGTCCTCATTGTGCATGGTCTTGGGGGGCATGACTAGAAGTAGAGAGGGTATATGAAGGAGCAAGGGAAGGACCAGGAGGCAACAACTGAGGGCCTACAATCAGGGTATAAAGTGAACAATTTAAAATACATTAATAAAAATAGAAAATAAAATAAATGAGAAAAGAAAAAAATGTTGGTGGTACTTCAGAGAGGTCGGTACAATGAGATAGGGGAAGCTTTTATATGAGCTCAAGATGCTATGTGATTGCATTCTTAGCTTATGAGTTGGTAGAAGCCAGTTTCCTTCCTAATGCAATATATTCTAAAGATTTTTTAATCTATTGTCATAAGATGTTAATTTGGACATAAGCAGGGCAATGAATAGTTGTTCTGAATGAGAAAGAACTTATTCCAAAATAAGGAAATTAGTTTCTGTACCTGCAACTTTCTAATCTCTCCATGGTATAGAAATTCTAACCATCCAATCAGTCTCTGAACACAGATTTTTTTTTTTTTTGGAATATTCATTCATAGCCAGGTACATATACTTTTCAGAAGTCCTTGTTCACACATAAGTGAACCGTCCCTGTATTTCATGGTGGATAATCTTTATGATATACATAGGTTTTCTTTTTGGAACGTTTTACTGAGCATGAGCTGTGTTCATAAAGGGTATTGGCCTACAATGTGCTTCTTTGATGTATATTTATCTTGTTTTGGTGTTACAGCATTACTGGCGTCATAGAAGGAGTTAGGAACTGCCCCTTCTGTTTCTGTTTCTTTGAATAGTTTAAGAAGGATTGCTTTCAGAGTATCGTTAATAGTCTGAGTGTGTGGCTCTCCCCCATGGGATGGCTTTCAGCTAGGGCCAGGTATTGGTTGGACATTCCCTCAATTTCTGCTCTATCTTTATGCCAGCATAGCTTGTACACAGGGTTGGTTGAAGATTTTTAGGATGGATTGGTGTTCCCTTCCTTCCACTAGAAGTCCTGTCTGGCTAGGATGGGTCCCACTTCAGTCTCCATAATTCTCACCTCGAGTCACCCCCATATCCTCCCAGGAGCCTACCCTTTCTTAGGTCTTCAGCTTATCTTTGAGTTACCCTTACCTGTGACTTTTCTCCTTTCTCTAAGCCCTCTGATCTCCAGCCCCAAATTGCCCCATTTCTGATCCCCAATTTTATTTCCCTCCCCACACCATCTTGCATCCTGTTTTCTCTCTTCATATACTTCTTCTGTCTATTCTATTTCCTCTTCGGCATGAGAATGAAACATTCTCCCTTGAGTTCTCCTTGTTACTTAGCATCTTTGGGTCAGTTTATTGTAGTATGATTATCCTGTACTATATGACTAATATCCACTTATAAGTGACTAAATACCGTGTGTGTCTTTCTGGGTCTAGACTATCTCACTCAGGATAGTTCCATCTATTTGCCTACAAATCTCAAGATCTCTTTGTAGTATTTATTCGATTGTGTAAATGTAGCACATTTTCTTCATCCATTCTTTGACTGAGAGACATCTGGGTTGTTTCGAGTTTCTGGCTATTATGAATTAAGCTGCTCTGAACATAGCTGTGCAAATGTCCTTTTGGTATGATGGAGTATCTTTTAGGTATATAGCCAAGATTGGTATGGCTGGGACTTGAGGTAAGGCAATTTCCAATTTATACAGAAAGCTCCAGATTGATTTCCAGAATGGTTGTATGTTTGCACTCCCACCAACAGTGGAGGAAGTGTTCCCCTTTCTCCACATCCTTTTCAATATGTGCTGCCATTTGAATGTTTGATATTACCCATTCTGATAGGTATAAGAAAGAATCTCACAGTCGTTTGACTTTCATTTCCCTGATGAGGTACACTGAGAATTTCTTTAAGTGCTTCTTGGCTATTAAGGATTCATCTGCCGAGAATTTTCTGTTTAGTTCTGTTTCCCAATTGTAATTGGATTATTTGGCTTTTTTTGGTATTTACTTTCTTCATTTCTCATAGCATAGCTGTCCTCTGAGAGGCTCCACCCAGCAGCAGTTCAAAACAAATCCTGAGACTCAGAGACCAACATTAGATGGAGCTCAGTGAGCCTTGTGGAAGAGTATAGGAAAGAGTAGAAGGACCCAGAGGAAGAACTTCACAAGAAGACCAACAGAGTCAAATAGCCTGTACCCAGGGGCAAGTTTACAGAGTCTGAAGTACCAACCAAGGACTATGCATTGGCTGTAACTAGACCACCTACACAGATATAGCTGATGGTCAGCTTGATCTTCATGTGAGCCACCAAGTAAGGGGAGCAGGGACTGTCTCTGACATGGACTATGTGGCCTGATTTTTTTATCATGACCCCCTGGCAGATCTGCCTTGCCTGACCTCAGCGGAACAGGATATGCTTGGTTCTGATAAAAATTGATGTGCTTGGGTGGGCTGATGGTGTGTCTCCTCTTTTCAGAGGAGTACAGGAGGTGGGCTAATAAGAAGAGAGAAGGAGGGGGGACCTGGAGGAGAGAAAGGAGGTGGCTACTATTGGGATGTAAAGTGAATATGTAAAATAAAATTAAAATTAAAAATAACTGAACAAAGGGTTCTCAAAAGAAAAATGAAAAGAAGGATTGATTGTAGATCTATTCTGAATGACTGCTGGAATTCTGCTATGAATCATTTTGTCCCTGGATATTTTGTTAATTGCAAAGCTTTTAATATTATTTCATCATATTTGTTGTGAGTCTGTTATATTGTTTTTATTTTTGGCTTAATATCTGTTTGTTGGCTGAATCTAGAAATTTATCTGTTTCTATTGAGAAAAAATGTTTAAAGCATTCCCTTATAATATTCTTACTTTCTGTAACAATCATAAGCCCTGAAGAAACTTGATGCTTAATATATGTAATAACCCCTCCATTTTATATATCAATATTTGTTTCACACTGAATAAAAAAAACAGTACTACTGGTAAGTCTATTTAATCTGTAAAGAACTGACAATCATGTTTCATTATTAAAAGAAAGAAAACTACACTTGCATGATTTAGTCAGTACAGTTTTTCTTTAACACCTATAAACATACTAAATTTAATTATGAAGCTAATTTTGAATCCATCATTTTCATCCTAAGTCAAAATGAAGTTCATTCGAATAAGATAAATATTTTCAGACATGATATCATCAAAGTATGACAAAACAAAAATAGGAGACACTACAAATAATTTATAATGTTGTGAGAAGCAATAAAATGCATTTAATAGTAAATGAACCCTTTTCTTATATAATAGAATGCAATTAAAGTAAAATGTGGTGTTACTCAATTTGATTTCCAATAAAAAGCTAAAGTAAGTAAGGACAATGTAGGCTCAGCATCATGAATTTCCAGTTACCAAGAACATCCTGATTCAGCCACTGATGTCACTGATGAGTGGGTAATCCCACACAGAAGAGACCAACACTGATAGTTTTCTTTTTTCTTTCTTTCTTTCTTTCTTTCTTTTTTTTTTTTTTTTTTTTTTTTTTTTTTTTTTTTTTTTTTTTTTTTTGTCAGTTCTAGGAATTGAACACAGGACACCTTGTGTGTTAAGCAATGACCTGCCACGGAGCTGTACCTCCAGCTCAACTTCAGGTCCTGATGTGACACAGTTCCACAGAGGAGACCAGCCTGCAACTTGGTAGTGCTCATTACATCTAGTTAGTTTCTTCATAGAAGGGCCGAGATCATGTTTCAGTGAAATGCTTGGGGATTTACCACCATTCCACAGATTGTCTGAAAACATTCCAGAAATGAAGGATTGGCACAGGATACCAGGTCATAAACTGTGACCACTCACGATGTTTTAGAGTCCAAAATGTATAGTCAGAAATGTAGCTGTACTTACACTTAAAAACAAAACGTCACAGAAATGAGGAATGGATAATTATCAATATATTTTTATTATTTACTAACATATATGTAGCACACATTTTTATCTTCTTCCCTCCAGTTTCCTCTCATTATGTAACTTTATATCATAAAATGTATGTATTGTTAACCTAATACCATAATAAAAATAATCCTTGCCTTAAGACAGAGTTATACCCCCTTAATCTGACTGTCAGTTGTGAATATTGTGACCTAAAATTGGTATTCCTTAACTGTCAAACACCAAAGAACAACAGTACATTATATTTCCATGATTAAATGACTGGTTGGCAGCTTCTGTACCAAACCACAGCTACATGATAAGGTGATCTCAGATTGCCAGCCCATAAAAATATACAAATTCAAATTTCAAATATGACTGATACTAAGAATCATTTTCAAATAATCTCAAAATAATTGTAAATCAATACTGTAGACTTGGAACTGCCTATAAATACAAGAATATAAAATGAGAGTGAAAGTCACTCAAGGACTACCCCTCTTTTGCAAAATTAATTTTCACACTTATTATATGTTAAGGGGAAGTGTGACTTATAAGAACAGAAATCAAGGAGAAATACTTGACCTGATAAATATACTAAGCAAGATTAAAAAGAAAACATGGTAGAAGGTACAAATCATAAATATTACAAGACAAATAGTGATATCAAAGATAGGAGAGAAGAAGATTGAACAAGATTGAACAAACCTGTAGTTATGGACAACATTTAAATGCAAATATACAGGTTATTGGGATTCAAGGGCGATATTAAAACAGAAAAATGGGGCGAAATCCTACAACAACACTTTAAAATCATTAGTTTATAATATAAATATCCTACTAGGTATTTATAAACTGATGACAACAATCATATTTAATGCAGAGAAGTTTTATCCAAGATGTTTTACAATCAAATAATAAAAGGTTCAAGACAAATTTTTCCAGGCTACCAGAGAAGTGAAACAGCTCATAAGGTAATGCCAGTTCGTATTTTATAATTTAAATTTATTCTTAAAACTTTATTCACTTTATATCCTAATTGTAACCCCCTCCCTTCTTTCATCCCAGTCCCACTCTCCCTCTGATCTCCACCCTATTCCCCTCCCCTAGTCATCAGAGATGGGGGGGGGCCCTTCTCTCCTACCAACTGACCCCAGCTCATTAAGCGTCATCAGGACTGCTTGCATCCTTTTTCTCTGTGGATTGGTAAAGCACCTCACCAGGGAGAAGTGCTCAACATGCAGGCAACAGAGCCCATGACAGGGATAGCCCCTGCTTCCCTTACTAGGGGACCCACAAGGACCTGAGGTGACTACTGGCTACAGCTGAGGAGGAGGCCTAGGTCCTCTCCGTTCATGATCTCCGCAGGCACCCCTGGGTCCAGATTTGTTGGCTTTCTTGGCCTTGTGGAGTTCCTGTCCCCTTTGGGTCTTTATATCCTCCCACTCATCTTTAGGACTCAACTGTACTCTGCCCAAAGTTTGGCTGTGAGACATAAGCTTATGTTTTGATCCCCTACTGGGTGGAGTCTTTCAGAGAACAACTGCAGTAGGCTCCCATCTGGTTTTCTCTCTTCAACTACTTACAATGTTTATTCTATTTGCCCTTCTGAAGGAGAAATAAGCTTCCTTCCTAAGGGCCTCCTTGTTACTTAATTTCTTTAGGTCTGTGGATTATAATATGTTAATCCTCTATTATATGCCAAATATCTGCTAATAAGTGAGTATATACCATAAGTGTCCTTCTGGGTCTGGATGACTTTTCTAGCCCCATCTATTTGCCTGCAAATTTCATGATCTCTTTGTTTTTTTGATAGCTGAATAATATTCCAGTGTGCAGATGTACTATATTTTCTTCATCTGTTCTTTAGATAAGTATATCTGTGTTGTTTCCAGTTTCTAGCTATTACAAATGACACCACTATGAACATAGTTGAACAAATGTCCTTGTTGTGGAGCATTATATATATTCCCAGGAGTGGATTAGCTGGGGCTTGAGAACTATTCCTAGTTATCTAAGAAAGCACCAGAGAGATTTCCAAAGTGGTTTTAGAAGTTTGCATTCCCATTAGCAATACAGAAATGTTCCTTTTTCTCTACTTCCATGCCAGCATGTGCTGTCACTTGAGGGTTTTTTTTTTTTTAACCTTAGCGATTCTGATACATGTAAGATAGAATCTCAGAGTTTTTAAATATATTTTATTAATTTATTCATATTACATCTCAATTGTTATCCCATCCCTTGTATCCTTCCATTGCTCTCTCCCTCCCATTTTCCCCTTACTCCCCTCCCCTATGACTTTGACTGAGGGGGACCACCTCCCCGTGATTATGCTCATAGGGTATGAAGTCTCTTCTTCCTAACCTGCTATCCTTCCTTTGAGTGCCACCAGGCCTTCCCATCCAGGGGACATGGTCAAATATGGGGCATCAGAGTTCATGTGAAAGTCAGACCCTACTCTCCACTCAACTGTGGAGAATGTCCAGTCCATTGGCTAGATCTGGGTAGGAGTTCAAGGTTTACTGCACATATTGTCCTTGGCTGGTGCCACAGTTTGCACAGGACCTGTGGGCCCAGATCTGCCCATCATAATGTTCTTCTTGTAGGTTTCTAGTACCCTCTGGATCCTTCTATTTCCCCATTCTCCCATGCTTCTCTCATCTAGAGTCCCAATAGGAAGTTGTGGTGGCACACACTGGTAGGATTTTCTGAAGGAGGCAGAGGGAGGAAGATCACGAATTTGAGACCAGCTTGGACTACACATTTAACAGAGGGGAGGACATCCTATTAGAGTTATTTTTACTTGCATTTCCCTGATAGCTAAAGATGTTCAGATTTTTAAAGTGATTCTCAGCCATTCAAAATTCTTCCATGGAGATTTCAGTTTAGCTCTGTATCCATTTTTTAAATTGGACTTTTGGTTTGTTGGTGTTTACTTTCTTGAGTTCTTTATGTATGGTAGATATTAGCCCTTTCTTGGATGTAGGGTTGGTGAAGATATTTTCCCAATGTATGTGCTGTCATTTTTTCTATTGAAAGTGTCCTTTGCTTTACAGAAGCTTTTAATTTCATGATGCCATACTTATTAATTGTTGAACTTAGAGTCTGAGATGTTGATGTTCTGTTCAGAAAGTTATCTCTTGTGACAATGAGTTCAAGGCTCTTCCCCATTTTCTCTTCTAATAGATTTAGTGATTCTAATTTGGACTTGGACTTGAGTTTTGTGAAGGGTGATAAATATGGACTTATTTCCATATTTCTACATGTAGATATCCAGTTATGCCCTTTGTTGAAGATGTGATCTTTATTCCATTGTATGGTTTTGGTTTCTTTGTCAAAAATCAAGTGTCTATAGATATGTGTGTTTATTTCTGAGTCATCAATTGGATTCTATTGATCCACCTGTCTACTTATATGCCAGTACCATGCAGTTTTTATTACTGTTGCTCTATAGCCCAGCTTGAGATTAGGGATGGTGATACCTCCAGAAGACTTTTTACTGCACATAATTGTTTTAGTTATTCTGGTTTTTTGTTTGTTTGTTTGTTTTTGTTTTTCCATATAGAGGTGAGAATTGTTCTTTCAAGATCTGAAAGAATTGTGTTGGTATTTTTATGAGAATTGCATTGAATCTGTAGATTTCTTTTGGTAAGAGATATTTTCACTAAGTTAATCCTTCCTACCCTTTGAGATCATTCCATCATCTGACATATTCTTCAAATTCTTTCATCAGAGACTTAAAGTTTTGTTTTGTTTTCATATAATTCTTTCACATGTTTGGTCAGAGTTACACCAAGGTGTTTTATGTTTTTTGTGGCTATTATTGCTTCCCTAATTCTTTCCAGCCCATTTGTCTTTTGTATGCAGGAAGGCTATTGATTTTCTGAGTTAATTTTGATCCAGCCACTTTGCTGAAGGTGATTATCAGCTGTAGGAGTTTCCTGGTAGAATTTTAGGGGCTGCTTATCTATACTATATATACTTCTTCCTTTCCAATTGGTATCTTATTGATCTCCTTTAGTTGCTGCTAGTTAGGACTTCAAGATCTATATTGAAGAGATATGGAGAGAATGGACTGACTTGGCTTGTCCTTGGTTTCAGTGTAATTGATTTAAGTTTCTCTCCATTTATTTTGATGTTGGCTATAGGCTTGCAGTATGTAGGCTTTATTATTTTTAGGTATGTGCCTTGTATCCCTGACTACTCCAAGACTTTTAATATAAATGGGTGTTGGATTTTGTCAAGTGGTTTTCCAGCATTTAGGAGATGATCGTGGTTTTTTTTTTTCGTTAAGTTTATTCATGTGGTGGCTTACATTAATGGATTTCCTTATATTGAACCAGTCCTGCCTGCCTGGGATGAGTTTACTTGGTCATGGTGGATATTTTTGATGTGTTCTTGGATTCAGTTTGAGTGTATTTTACTGAGCATTTTTCATCAATGATCATAAGGGAAATTGGTCTGAAATTCTCTTTCTTTGTTAGGTCTTTGAGTAGTTTAGGTGTCAAGGTTATTGTGGCATCATAATGACCTTTGTGTTTCTATTTCTTGGAATAGTTTGAAGAGTTTTGGTACTAGCTCTTCTTTTTTATTTTACTTTTTTTATTCATATATTCATATTATAACTTAATAGTTACCCCATCCCTTATATCCTCCCATTCCTCCCTGCCTCCTGCTCTACCCTACTCCCCTCCCCTATGACTGTGACTTAAAGGGACCTCCTCTGTGTATGCTCATAGGCTATCAAGTCTCTTCTTGGTAGCCCGCTATCCTTCCTCTGAGTGCCACCAGGCCTCTCCATCCAAGGGATGGGGCACCAGAGTTCGTATGAAAGTCAGTCTCAACTCTCCACTCAACTGTGGAGAATGGTACTAGCTCTTCTTTGAGGTATGGTAGAAATCTGCATTGAATTCATCTGGCCTTGGCTTTGGGGGGGGGGGGTTGGGAGAGTTAGTGACTGGGTCTATTTCCTTAAGGGACAAAGGACTATTTAATTTGTTTACTTTATCTTGATTCAACTTTGGCATGTGGAATCTATCAAGAAAATTGTCCATTTCGTTTAGATTTTCAAATTTTGTATCATAAAGGCTTTTGAAGTAAGACATAATGATTCTTTGGATTTCCTCAGTGTCTGACATTATGTCTCCCTTCATTTCTGATTTTTTAAAAATTTGGATACTGTCTCTATGCTTTTTGGTTAGTTTGACTAAGGCTTTGACTATCTTGTTGATTTTTTCAAAGAACTAGCTCTTAGTTTCATTTGTTGTTTTGGCCCTGAGTTTGATTATTTTCAGTTGTCTATTACTCTCATGTGGTTCTACTTCCTTTTTTTCTAGTGCCTTTAGGCGTGCCATTAAGTTGCTTATATGAGATGTCTCCATTTCCTTTTTGAAGGTATTTAGTGCTAAAAACTTTCCCCTTAGCACTGCTTTCTTTGTGTCCCATAATTTTAGGTATGTTGTGTGCCTTTTCATTAAATTTCATCATGTTATTTATTTATTTATTTATTTATTTATTTATTCCCTGACTCAGTTTTCATTGAGCAGAGGGTTGTTGTTTCCATATATGTGTAGGTTTTTTGTTATTTCTGTTGTTGTTGAGGTCTAGCTTTAGTCCTAAGTGTTATGATAAGATAACAAGAGATTATCTCAAACATTTTGTATCAGTTGAGGCTTGTTTTGTGACCAACTATATGGAAAAATTTGAAGAAGGTTCCATGAGGTTCTGAGAAGAAGGCATATTCTTTTGTGTTTTGGTTAAAGGTTCTTTAGATGTCTCTTAAGTCCATTTGCTTCATGATATCTATCTCTGTCATTATTAATCTGTTTATTTTTGGTTTTATTGACCTTTACTTTGGCAACAGTGGGATGTTGAAGTGTCTTACTATTAATGTGTGGAGGTTGATTTGTGGTTTAAGCTTTATCAATGTCTTTTATAAATGTGAGTGTCCTTGCATTTGTGGCATAGATGTTCAGAATTGAGATGTCATCTTGATGGGTATTTCCTTTGATGTGTGTGAAGTGTCCTTCCTCATCTCTTTTGATTAAATTTGGTTTAATGTCTACTTTATTAGCTATTAGAAGGTCTATTCCAGCTTGTTTCTGGGTGTTTGATTGGAAAACCTTCTTCCAGCCTTTCACTCTCAGATAATGTCTATCTTTGGGGCTGAAGTATGTTGCTTGTATGCAGCGGAATGATAGGTCTGGTTTGTCCAACCATTCTGTTAGTCTATGTCTTCTTATTAGAGAGTTGAGTCCATAAATCTTGGGAGATATTAATGGCCAATTATGGCTAGTTCCTGTTATTTTGATGTTGTTTGTGGTGGTGTGATTGTGTTATTGTCTTCTTTTGGTTTTGCTGTATTGAAGTTATTTATATCCTCTGTTTTGTAGGGATGTACTTAGCCCCTCAGGTAGAAGTTTTCCTTCTAGTATCTTCTGTAGGGCCTGGTTTGTGTATAGATATTGTTTAAATTTGTTTCTGTTATGGAATATCCTTTTTTCTTCATCTACAGTGACTGAAATTTTTGCTGGGTATAGTAGTCTATATTGACTTCTTAGGAATTGTCTGTCCAGAGCTTTCTGGCTTTTATGTTCTCTGCTGAGAAGACATGTGTAATTCTGATAGGTTTTCCATTATATGTTACTTGGCCTTTTCACCTTGGAACCTTTAATACTTTTTCTAAGTTCTGTACATTTAGTGTCTTGATTATTATGTGGCAAGAGTATTTTCTTTTCTAAGTCAATCTATTTGGCTGTGTGGGCCTCCTGTACTCTTATGTGCATTTCTTTCTTTAGAATGTGGACATTTTCCTCTCTTATTTTGTTGAAAATTTTTTCTGGGTCTTAGAGCCTAGAATCTTTATTTTCTTCTATTCCTTTTATCATTAGGTTTTGTCTTTTCATGGTAACCTTGATTTCTTGGATAATTTTGTTAGGTATCGTTTAGTTTTAATGTTTTCTTTGGCAGATGCATCAGTTTCTTTCATTGTATCTACTACATCTGAGATTCTTTCCTTCATCTCTTTTATTCTGTTTGTGATACTTACCTTGGCAGTTCCTGTTTCTTTTTCTAATTTGTTGTTTCTAGGATTTCCCCAGTTTGTATTTTCTCTATTTCCATGTTCAGTTCTTGAACCATTTTATTAATTTCTTTCACTTATTTGGTTGTATTTTCCTGTGTCTCTTTAAGTGATTCAATCTTCCTCTTTCAGTGTCTCTACTTATTTGATTGTATTTCCGAATATTTCTTTTTTTTTTTTCATTTGTAAGTGGTTTTTTATTTAATTAATGTATTCAGATTACAATTAAATTGTTATCTCATCACTTTTAACCTCCTGTTCCTCCCTCCCTCCTGCTCTCACCCTATTTCCCAACCTTAGGTCTATGACCAAGGGGGGCCTCCTCCCCAACTATATGGTCATAGGCTATCAACTCTCATCTTGGTAGCCTACTAATTCTGTCTTTGAGTGTCAACAGGCCTCCCCACCAAGGGAAGGTGGCCAAATATGGAGCACCAGAGTTCATGACAGCGACAGTCCCTGCTCTCCACATAACTGTGGATAATGTCCTGTCCATTGGCTAGATCAGAGTAGATGTTCAATGTTTACTGCATGTATTGTCCTTGGTTAATGCAATAGTTTGAGTAGATCCCCCTGGACCCCAATCCACCTGTCACAATGTTCTTTTTGTAGATTTCTAGGACCCTCTGGATTCTTCTATTTTCCCATCTCCTATATTTCTCTTACATAGAGTCCCAGTAGGATGTCCTCACATCTATCCCAATCTCCTGGTAAGTGAAGACTTTCATGGGACATGTCTTTTGGGCCAGTTCCCAATTATAAGTGAGTATATACCATGTGAGTCTTTCTGCTTCTGGGTTAATTCACTCAGTATGATCATTTCCAGTTCCATCCATTTGTCCACAGATTTGGGGATTTTCTTGGTTTTAAGAGCTGAGTAGTATTCCATAGTGTAAATGTAAAACAGTTTCTTTATCCATTCTTCAACTGAGGGACATTTATCCTTTTTTCAAGTTTTGGCTATTATGAGTAAGGCTGCTATGAACATGGTTGAGCATATGTACTTGTTCGGTGGTGGAGCATTTTCTGGGTATATTCCAAG
Organism: Acomys minous; assembly: GCF_964271855.1. Taxonomy (NCBI): domain Eukaryota; kingdom Metazoa; phylum Chordata; class Mammalia; order Rodentia; family Muridae; genus Acomys; species Acomys minous. The sequence goes on from NC_140489.1 coordinate 55,382,010, forward strand.
GAGTGGAATTGCTGGATCTAGAGGAAGCCCTATTCTCAGTTTTCTGAGAAAGCACCAGATAGATTTTCAAAGTGATTGTACAAGTTTGCATTCCTACCAACAATGATGGAGTGTCCCTCTTTCACCCCATCCTCGCTAGCATGTGTTGTCATTTGAATTTTTGATCTTAGCCATTCTAATGGATGTAAGATGGAATCGCAGAGTTGTTTTGGTTTGCATTTCTCTGATGACTAAAGATGTTGAGGATTTACTTAAGTGTTTCTCAGCCATCCGATATTCCTCTGTTGAGAATTCTTTGTTTAGTTCTGAGCCCCTTTTTTAAAAATTATTTTTCTTTTTTTTTCTTTTTTTTAAATTAATTTATTCATATTACATCTCAGTTGTTAGCCCATCCCTTGTATCCTCCCATTCCTCCCTTCCTCCCACTTGCCCCCTACTCCCCTCCCCTATGTCTGTGTCTGAGGAGGACCTCCTCCCCCTGTATATGCTCATAGGGTATCAATCTGAGCCCCTTTTTAAATTGGGTTATTGAGTTTGGTGGTGGTTACTTTCTTGAATTCTTTTTACATTTTCAATATTAGACCTTTTCCAGATGTAGGGTTGGTGAAGATCATTTCCCAGTCTGTAGGTTGTCACTTTGTTCTGTTGACAGTGTCTTCTGCCTTACAGAAGCTTCTTAGCCTCATGAGGTCCCTTTTATTAATTGTTGACCTTAAGGCCTGGGCTATTGATGTTCTGTTCAGGAAGTTGTCTCCTGTACCAATATGTGCCAGGCTCTTCCACATTTTTTCTTCTAACCGATTTAGTGTCTCTGGTTTTATGTTTAGGTCTTTAATCCACTTGGACTTAAGTTTTGTGCATGGTGACAAATATGGGTTTAATTGCATTTTTCTACATATAGACATCCAGTTAGACCAGCATCATTTGTTGAAGATGCTATTCTTTTTCCATTGAATAGATTTGGCTTCTTTGTCAAAAATCAAGTGACTATATGTTTATGGATTCATTTCTGGGTCTTTGATTCAATTTCACTGATCATCCAGCCTATTCCTGTGCCAGTACCATGCTGTTTTAATTACTGTTGCTCTATAGTACAGCTTGAGATCATGTATGGAGATTCTTCCAGAGGATCTTTTATTGTATAGGATTACTTTAGCTATTCTAGGTTTTTTGGTTTTCCATATGAAGTTGAGAATTGATCTTTCAGTGTCTCTAAGAAATTGTGTATTTTGATAGGGATTGCATTGAATCTATAAATTGCTTTTGGTAAGATGGCCATTTTTACTATGTTAATTCTCCTGATCCAGGAACAAGGGAGATCCTTCCATCTTCTCCTCTAATGCCATTTCACATTACATTAGGCTTCCCAGGAGAGACTTTAAAGTCCAAGAGTAAATAGCATTAAAAAATTCTAGGACTCAGGAGTGAGTGATCCAGCCCTGCCCTGAGGACATGTGACTAAGAGAGCCACCCCTGCCCTGAGGACATGAAAGCAGGAGAGCTGCCTCTGCCGTGAGGACACAAGAGTGGGAGAGCAGGCCCTACAATGATGACATGGGAGTGGGAGTGCAGGCCCTGCCCTGAGGACACAGGAGCAGGAGCATTTGATGACATGGGAGCAAGAGAGCAGGGCCTGCTCTGAGGACAAAGGAGGGGGCCCTCATCCAGGGCTCTGAATAGACCTCACCCCAACATCTACCCAATATGTGACCTGCTGGAACACATGAAGGGGCTAGATCTGCAGATTCAAATATTAAGTAGCTCCTTGACACAAGGCAACAATGAGATATCCAACAGCAGTCCCAGTGAGGATCTTGTAACAATAGTATAGGCCTCAAACCAGACCTATGACTTATCACAATGAGCAATAGAAAGTAAACATATATAGACAAAAGGCTGACTGCATGATACACTACAGCTTCTGTGACAAGATTATTTATCTGTTTTATTTGACTGAGGTGTGAACAGGGATTTTGGGGCATGATGTATAAATGATAGACATTCAATAAAAGTTAAAGAAAAGAAAAAAAAAGAAATCCAGGACTAACAAACAAGTATAGAGTTTATAGTTTACAAAAAATACTGTATACTGACACTCAGTATGGTAGATAAAGGTCCACAGACCCCCTCAACAAGTTTCCAAGATGCCAGTGGAGAACTATCTCTTGGCTATGATTTTTGTGCGGTGGATGGCAATAATCCTGGTTTGATGATGAGCTATAAAAGATATGAGAATGTATTCATGCTTAGGGAAGAAGTAGCCCACTGTGATTGTGCCTGTGAGACTATCAACAACTGTCATCAACATTCCTTAGACTAATAAAGACGTTGCAGACACTTCTGTAAGTGCAGGTCTGGTGAGGATAACACTCATGCCATATACCAGTTAATGTAGACTGTATTAAAAACATAGTGTGTGTGTGTGTGTGTGTGTGTGTGTGTGTGTGTGTGTGTGTAGTTATTAGGTAATGATAAAGTGTTCCATTCAACAAGAAGTAACACAATTTGAAATTTGTATAGACTCAGTATCAATACATGCTAAAAAAAATGTACTAATTAATGGATACAATGAGCACTCTTAGTATGGACTTATCATCTAGACAAAAATCAGAAAGCTTGAGTAAAGTTAAATTATATCTAGTACAAATGGGCCTAAGAGACAGCTATAAAACACCCATCCAGCAGCTTCAGAGCATATGTTCTTACCAGCACACTGTACAGTCCATGATAGACAGGCCACAAAAAGCACCAAAATTTAAAAACATAAAACCAGAATAAAAAAGCAAATAAATAATACCAAACTTTCCAAAGATACATAAATATATAGAAACTGTATACATTTCCCATGAACGTGATGTGAAATGTGAATTAAGAAGGAGACTAAAAGATGTTTTTATATACATGAAAACAGAGACACAACATTCCAAATCCTTGGGACACAGCAATAACAATACTAACCAGGAATGTTTATACCAATCCTCATAGGCATAAAAATGACAGAAATATTTTTCTTCCTATAAACTGGTACAAGGTTACTCCTAAAAGTTTTCTGTCTACCACAAGCACAACACCCATATGCATGAGTGCATGTGAACATGTCTAATATTAGTTTTGTTTACTTGGAAAAATTTAATAAAAGAGATTTTTCTGATTCTAATTCATGCATAAGTAAATATATGCATAAGCACTAGATTACAGACTTGGTCCCTATCAATATCCACTATTATAGTAAATTATAATTATTTTAGAATTGGTAGTTTTCTTAAGTATTCTGTAATCTCTTTTAAATTGCTAACATACTTTATTTCTTTAGTATTTCCATGTTGATGTTATTGTTGTGTATAAATATTATAATGACTGTAGAATGAAAATAAAATTATAAAATTATTTCATTCATCATACTGCTTTCTAGCCTAACTATGCTATACTATATTATCCACTGAATCTATATTTGCATGCTTTACTAAGTTATCATTAATGTACCACTAGCTTTTATTCCAGGATGAGAGATATCTATTTACTTCATAAGCTATTTTTTCTCCAAGATGTAGCATTATGGACAAAGCATAACAAAACATTCTACTTTCAGAAGTACATAGGCAAAAAACCCCAAGTAACTGCTTAGTAAAATAAATATCCTTAATGCTTAACCACATTTATGATGTAGAAAAGAATCACATACCTAAAGTTTTTGACGTTATTCACAAATCTACTATGTTCCAATATTATCTTGGTTTTGATTAAATAATTAGAGTAATATTTCATATTGATAGCCTATTAATAATTAGTCACCTGGTTAGATCCATTTGTGGCACTTTAAATCCCCCCTGTTCCCATCTGGGCTTCCTATTGTGGCACCATTAAACTTGTCTGAATATTGGTTTCGTGCAGATTTTAGCTAACATTTTGGGTACTGAAACAGTAAGTCGGAGAACTGCTGAAAAGTTTTTATATTGTTTTAAAGAAATCAAACTTATCCCTAATATAAATCCCTAACTTTCCATTTATAACCCAGAAAAAAACCAAGCTCAGGTCAGAATCAGACCATAGGAATTACTCAGAAATTGAATTTATTGAGTGTTTGAGTCTTTCAGACATAGACAAACAAATATATACATATCTCAATGAATCAACTTCAGCTCCTGGTCTGCAGGTACATTGAACTGCCGTTAAAATCTACACTTTCATTTGACAATCTAGGACTATAAATCTGTGTACCATTCTCTGTGGTGTGCCTTTTTCCTGAAAACTTTTCTTCTATGAAAAGAACTAACATCAACTCATTTTCTTTATAATGTAACAAGTCCATATGGAGTTCTCATTGCTTAATTAAATTGAAAGAGTTGCATATAGAGTACATGAATGTCACAATATTTTAAGCACGCTATTAATACTCTAGACTATGGGAAGTAGACAATAAACTCCACTTTTCCTATAAAATAAAGGTGGGTGTTAGAAGAAATGTATTGGCTAACTAAAATTAATTGTGATCTCAAACTTCCAAAGACTGTTGTAAATGATGAATAGTAAGTTGATTGAAAAAATCTAGATTGCATATGAAAATTCATTTTTCCAATATTAGCTGTAATCATACACTGAAAGAAGCTTTTGTGTATTTACTCAGATGAGTACTGATAACTCCCAGGAGTAAACAATTCTAGACTATAAGCAGGTGAGAGTAGCTATGACTATTTTGTTGATGCCCTTATTTACACAAAATACACATTTGTTCATAAACATTTACTATTTAATAATGAATAATAATAGTATAATGCCAATAACTGTTATATTTAAAACTGTTTAAGGGGTTCAAAATCAATTAGTAAGCAAAGTCTTAAGCAATATTACAATATCTATTTTAAGGTTATTTTTTGTTGTTGTTTTGACATCACAAATCTTGACCAGTTTAGGAATTAAAGAGCAGATAAAGTATTAACCTTCAATCAGGTTTCCTCTAAATTAGTGAAAATGCATACCCTGACCATTTTAAATAAAAACAACCCCTGCTCTTTTCAGAATACAACTTTTAAAAACATAATTGTACTGGATATAAACATGTTTTTGTTTTGATCCTAAGTGTGGGATGTGAAACAGTCTTGTGGGAGAACATGTGGTGTTTGTCCACTAAAAGAAGAGTTGCCTCGTGCTGGGGCATTGTCTTTGCAACTGATAAACATTCTAGTATGGGCTCTGGCCCTAAACCAGAGGATTTAGGGGAGTTTGGTTTTGGAATGGTTTCCCAACTTTGACTGTTCATCACTCCACTTTGAGATGTTCTTAGAGAGAAAATGCTCCAGAGAAAACTTCAGAGTTCCAGATTCTGGCTGCTGCTCCAGATTCCAGCTGCTGTGGTTGCAATCACCTTTGCAGAATGGCTGTTTTGCTGAAATCCTGACTAGGAAGAGTGGAATTGCTCCAAGAAACTGAGCATCACAAAAGTCTACTTCTCCTCTTCCCCGTTAACCTCTTTTATCTCTTATCTAGGGTTGGAAGGGAGGTATAAGATTAAAAGTTCAAAGCATACACACAATTATTAAAATTTGCTCTTTGAAAATATCACTCATACATAAAATGCATTTCCTATATTCACTGTCCTCTCCACCATCCAACCCCTCTTGGAACCCTCATCATGTTTCCAACTTCACATCTGCTTTTTTGTTTAACAACACAGTTGAGTGCAGTTAGTGCTGTCCATACAAATGTGGATGTGAGGATGTCCAATGGAATATGGTTATAACCCTAAAGATAATTGGCTCCTCCTCCCATAGCAGACATCAGCTCTTCAGCTAGGCTTAGAGAATACCATCTTCCTCCCCTACCCATGTTGGACTACTGACTGACATGTTCTTGTGTAAGTCAGGCAACCAAAGCTGTCTCAAGTTCATGAGTTCTGGAATCCTGTCATGTACAGAGGCTACTGTTGTGACTACATCTTCCATTGTCTCTAGTTATTACATTCTTTCTCCAGTAACTTCTGTAAAGGTCCCTGGACCTCGCAGAAGAGATGTGATGTGTCCCATTTGAAACTGAGGACAACTGATGCTGGATCTCTGAACTTTAAACTATTGTGAATCTCTGTATCAAACCACCATTCACTGTACCCAGACTTTTCTATGATGAGGACTGAACTGAGGTAATCTACAGGCATTGAGTTACGTATTCAGAAGTTAGATCTTATGTCTATTTAACAAAATAGTAGTGGCAGGTTTACTCCTAAGGCTTAGAGTCTCCCTAGATATGAGATTCTTAACAAATCAATATAAGCTATTACACAAGAGGTCTTAATGTTTCCTCCTCAAATATACTCCAATCTACTCCAACCAATTATCACCTAAATGAAATCAAGAAAATATTGAGTTGACTTTCATTTCTCCTATAAGATCAGGTATCCAGGATCTGAATAATTCTGTCCAATGGTATACATTATATCTAAGTTGAATATTGCATTGTACTTATTTTTATATTATAATAATGGATGTTCATATTTCTTAAAGATTTATTTATTATGTATACAGTATGCATCAAATCAGCTTAAAGATGGTTGTAAGCCACCATGTGGTTGCTGGGAATTGAATTCAGGACCTCTGGAAGAGCAGTCAGTGCTCTTAACCACTGAGCCATCTCTCTAGCCCCTAGATGTTCATATTTTAATCTATAAAAGATACCTATTATTTAACAAACATGAAGCAATTTGTACGTTTGTTAATCTACATGAAAAAATGTTTTTATTATCGATGTGATTGATAAGTCACTTGCTTTTCAACCTCAACTCGAAAATTTTCCTGAAGCACATCAAAGCCTTGTAGTAACGTTTCTTATTAAGCCACAGCTGTCACACCTCAGTGTCTTTACATGTGTTCTAATTGTGAGGATGAACTTGGTGGGTTCTACCAGGAGTCTGACTGTGTTTTCAGATGAAGCTGAGGCACTGCACTTAAGAGCTTATTCCTATCTCAAAGCCCAAATCCATTTGTGTTCAGCTTATATTTTATACAGGCTTCTGGTATCTAAAGTTCTCTTTATTGGGAGCTTTGCCCCTAGTCATTCCCTACTTCTGCCGACAATCAGCTTCTTGATAGCAAATGTTTTTTATACTTTATCTGCCTCTATGACAAGCAGAGATCAAGTTTCTGAGCTGTTGTTACTTAAAATTGCATTTTGTAAACAATTTTCACAGCATTTTAAATAACAGTCTCAAAACAATGATAATATTATCAATAGGTAGACAGATAGACCTTTCTATTGTTTGATATCAGAGTTGCATTTATTTAATTTCAGCCTAATTCAGTTGATATAGGAGGATTCATGTGTGTAATTTATGTAATTACCATTACTTAAAGGCAAAAGTAGGTGAAAGCTAATCAAACTACAGCTTTCATAGATTTACTACCATTGCAAATGCTTTCTTATTTCTCTGAGACAGGACTTCTCTTGTAGTCATGGCTGTCCTGGCCTCACTTTATAGACAAGGCTGGACTTGAACTCTAACTGCCTCTGTCGGGATTAAAGGCATGCACTGCAAATGTTTTCTTAAATCCTACTCACTGCTTCAGCAATCCTGGTCCTACAGAAGATTTACCAAATCCCCAAGGAACAGACAGAAGGCCAATGTACTTGATTGCCAATGTTTTAATCTCATTCTCATACTGTTAGGAACTTTAAATATTCCTTTCAACTTTTCCAGAGGAAACTGGGAACCAAAGTAAAAATACTTTAAAATAAAATAAGAGTTTTATTTCTGTTTCAACTATCACTTCCAGGTTTCACATAGCTAATTTCATTATTATAATTTCCCTCTAATCTTGACCATATACTGTTGAAAGATAAATACACAAAAGTAATAAGTAGATATAAGCAAATTAAGAGTTTAAATAATCCCCATATTTACTTATTCTTATAAAAAATATAACCAAATACACAAAATGTAGATTTTATACCCTTGTTTACATTGCATATTATTTTCATGCCTATAACACTGATACTCTGCATAAGTATACACAGTATATGTAATTAACTGAATTTTAAAATAATGTTTGGTATTGTTAATACATTTTTATACACAAAAAATCAATTTCACTTAAAAAATTTTTACATAGACATTTATATTATAACATATATTCATATAGTAAACTACCTACAGCAAGAAGAATCACAAAACGATCTGGAATTATATAAATGTTACATTCATAGAGTTTTGGCTATTCCTATTTGGCAACCTTGAACAGAACATCTTTCTTATCTTTGTGTATCTAAATTTCTGTTTGTAAATATCTATCATATCTCATCTTTACTAAATTAAAACATCTATGTCTACCTAAAAACATCTTAACCCAAAAAAAGCTAAGCTTAAATGTACAACTAAGCTATCTGGTTTTCAACCCCATCAGAGACTTAAGAGCAGATAAAATTGATTATCTGAGTAAACAGGAAGTGCAGGTAAGCAGATTCACAAATGAGAAGATGACAGAGACAGTTTGCTACCTCAACAGTCACCAAAAATTCTCTATAACGTTGGAGCATCATCTTCAGTCTTCTGGCTCAGTATATCTGACAGACATAATTGTGAGGCAGGAACTATTGAGGACTTGCTTATGCTGTCTTGGCAGAGTTTGGCTATTGATTCAGCCTGCATCCAAGCTCTCCCATTTTTGGGCAGAATTCTGTCTATAGCAGAAATGAGGACATCTTGCCCAGTGGCTGGTTTCCCATATTTAAAGCTATCTCCATGAGGAGGTTCTTTGATGCTCATTATGTTTTTTCAGGTATCCTGGGTGTTGCCTGGAGTTAACTTGTCTTGTTGTCAAAGAATAGATGTCCTGTGAGAGTTGGCTTTAAAATGCCCCCCTCTCTCTCACTTTCTCTCTCTCTCTCTCTCTCTCTCTCTCTCTCTCTCTCTCTCTCTCTCTCTCTCTCTCTCTCTGTGTGTGTGTGTGTGTGTGTATGTGTGTGTTTCATTAACAACAAACATAGAATTCAGGAAATTAATAAAGTGTTCAAGGCAGTGTTGTTTTTTAAACAAATTCCAAATATTTGATATTACCAATGAAGAGTCAAGAGCCAGATGCTGGAGTGAAAGCCTGCTATCTCAGAGAGGTGGAGAGAGAAAGCACCCACCTGAACTTCCTACTCAGCCAGCTTCCCAGAAGGAAAAAGCCCCTTCTCTTTCTCTACCCACCTTTCTACTTCCTGTGTGTCTCTCCATTCTTCCTCCCAACATCAACATCCTCTCACTTACTCATTATGTGTGTGTGTGTGTGTGTGTGTGTGTGTGTGTATGTGTGTGTGTGTGTATGAAATGCTCACTCCCAGTAAATTGGTTGCTTGCTCCACCTCTTCACCTATGGTTGACTTTATTTAAGTCTCTTTACAAAAAGCTCTTGGATTAAAGGTGTGTGCAAAGGCTGAGCCATCAGCATAACTTGAAACAGATTGTCCAAGTATACAATCTCAGGGTTCACAGTGTGATCAAATATCCTGCAACAAGATAGGGAGCTAGAATTAAGTGATACACGGGAAAAAAGAATAATGGAACAGGTAACATTAAATCAATTAAGAGATAGGAGGTCAAGATAGAGGAAGGGCTCTAATATTAGAGACAACTCAGGCTAAAAATCTGTTTTAAAAAGTCATATATAAACTTAGTACTATTGAAACGTCTTAAAATATTGTTGTATGTCAAACCTTTTCTTGGGGAGATACACATACACATCTCTAGTCACCCAGATAGACCCTTATGACAGACCAAATATACCACCAAACTCCAACTTGGTGAGCCAGTGAGTTTTACTGGAGTTATTTATGGAATTTTAGATGTGGGGTCACTTACAACAGCAGAAATAACTCAGTGACAGCTGTATCACCAGAGCCCTTCCCAGCATGGGGAATATGATGCATAGGACACAGCTTGGCTGGTTTCTGCATCTCCCAGGTTCTGGTTTGGTCTAGGGGTCTTCTTTGCAGCGTTTACTGCTTACTCTGACAGGCAAGGGCCTAGGGAAGCTGGTCAGATTCAGTAACTGAAGTTATCATCAGTAGTTTACCTCCTGCTTAAGGAGCTGCGCTGCAGGATGGAATGTTTCAGTACTGGAGGATGCACAATATATACATATAAAAATAATTTAAATGATTTACCCAATAGCAAGGTAACAATGTCCCCAATAGACACTACAGGCCAATAAAACAAAACAACACAAAAAAATAGCCCAGTGACAATAATGAGACATGTATTTTGGAATTTTGAACCTGTGAGTCCCCGTAGTTCCTCAAGCATTAAAGGCTATCTATAATCATTGAGCTTGAGTTATATTTTTAATGGAGTAGAAGACAACACTGAGTTTCTGGTTTTGTCCTATCAGAAGTGCATTCCGTCACCACAGTTTATTGCTGTTACTGTTGACCTTCATCAGTTTCCTGAGTAATGCTTCTACACTGTAAACTAATTTTATTCAGGCTTGGCTTTTGCTCTTGGATGGCCTAGGACATGGTGGGCCAAGGAAGAAGAGAAGACCTGGTAACAGTTGTCTATCGGTACTTCCTCCAGCTGCTGAGGCCTCCAGCTGTTGAGGTCTGGGAAGTTAGGCTGTTGCACAACCAGTAATATAGGACCCATGACCACAATGCTATTGTAGAGAAGCTAAAGACTTCACAAATAGTGTCAACTGAGTAGTAGAGTCCTCCTAAGTTAGGATAAAGAAAGAAGTGACTAGTGACTACAGGAGACCCATTATGCACTGGTGAATCTTGCTACAACTTCAGTTTTCAATTGATGATATGTATTTTTAAGAGAACAAGCTAGATCAGTTTAGAAAAGCTTTGGAACTGACTCAGAAACTGGCTAAGACTCTTCCACAACTATTTTGCATGTGGTTTATAAATGCAGAGGCAAAAGATGAAAAGGAAGGAAGAGAGGCAGGTACTGAAGAGGTTCCTGCAGAGCAAGTAGGTGACTGAGAAGGAAGATTTCCCCCTGTTTGGATAGGAAGTCTTGGAGATGGCTCATCTGAGAAATCTTCATAGATGCTCTGAATATATGCAACATCTGCCACAGCCTCTTCAATCAGTGTCAAAGCTAGAAGTGGCATCAGGATGCATTTGCTCTATCTGGCTAAATACTTCAGTCCATCACTAACCCACACTGCCTCCCTTGCAGTAACTACTGGACTCACAGCATACCTGAAGTCTTCAACTCTAAGAAGCAGAAGCCAACTCATCTAAGTAGCTGTGTATATGGGTCCCTGTTGTTAATGGTCTGATACTTACATCAGGGTCTGGAACATCCATGTGACTAATGAAGTACCTACCTTATTGGTAGTTGCTGTTAACATGATGCAGTAAACACATTCTGATGGTTCTGGGGGGAGGGGCAGTGTGTATGTGTGTGTGTGTGTGTGTGTGTGTGTGTGTGTGTGTGTGTGTGTTTGTGTGTGTGTGTGTGTGTTTGTGTGTCTAGCTATCAGTATGAAATATATATTTCCTCTGTCCTTCCATACTGGACTGTAAACAGAAGTCATAATGCCATTCATAATCAGTGAGAAGTTATTATTTATTCTTTTAGGATAGAAATTTCACATAAATTAATTGGACTTTAAATGATCACCAATATCTTATACCAAAGATCCAATTATTGATATGTATATATATTACCATGAGCTCATGAACATTTAGTTCATATTTTGGATTATAAACTAAGGCAACTTATTTTTGCCTCTGCTGAACACTACTCTAGATCTGGCTATAAAGATCTCTCTTAATTACTCAAATTTCATTTTCTTTTGTTAGTGCTATTAATATTTCATTACATTCTGATAAAATTATATATCCCTAAATAATTTGTATAATTCTGGCTTTATTTTATACTTCTAGAATTAATCATTTTTATAAGCAGTTATAGCTTCTTATTGTTAAAGTATGTGTTGAAAATGAAGATTTGAAGAGTCTGTCTGTATTTGCATATCACTGTTTCTAGGATGTTTTTATTGACACAGATATTAGGCTATCATTATTTCGAGGCCTTCACAACTTATTGAGGAATGATATATGTGTACGAGTACGTATATCTATATTCTTGTATGTAGGGGTGACAAAAACAGAAAGTGCATATACCCATACTTTTAATGCACACACACACACACACACACACACACACACACACACACACAGATGTATGTGTATGTATATGTATATATAGTGTCCACATAATAAAATAATTTTTTCATGAAATATTATTTTTATGAGATAATTTAATTAACATATTTTAAAAGTAATTTTGAGCCCATGATCATGAAAGAAAATGCTTTCATTTACTTGTTGATAATTGTCTTCGTCCTAACATTCCTTTCAGAAGATAACATGGCTACCAAAAAGGCATAGAGAATCAATTAGTATTTCTTTTCCTGCTTGCCTAAAATTAAAAAAAAGTCTATTTTCCTTTATCAATTTCATAATTTATGTGTCATAATTTATGTTAAGAAGTGGCAGTTTATGAAACTAAATGCCCTGTAACAGTTAAACATAGCCATAAATCCTTCTTCCAGAGAAGGCTAATTTCTTTTAAAAATTGTTCCTGGGAAAATGGTTTAGTAAATCCTTAAATGACTCTTTTAATTAAATCCCATGAGTATCTGTATACTGACTTTCAGGGAGGGAGACTTAGAGGAAACTGCCATGTTGTAATCTTAGAAGACATGTTTGAACTCCTTTAGACAAAGGAGTTGGGGAATCAGTTATAAGACAAGGTGGAAACACAGAAGCTAAATATGGAGCAGTAGACACACAGGAGCGGAAGCCCCCCCCCCAGGGTCATTCCCTGTGTTGCTCACATTATGCTTAATTGCTTACTAGCTTTGCTCAGTGAATATTTTAGGAAAGAAATGGTTTTATAAGAACTTTGTTTGAAGGGCTCTGCATACAAGTAAATAATTTGTCCATGAGAACATGACAGATTTTATTCTGTACTTTCAGAAGAATTCACTCAATAAACAAAATTCTTCAAGTGAAAGTGTCCCTCAAATGATGGCTAAAAGCCCAAATAATTGTTGTTGAAATGACATCATTGGGGAATACATAAACAAAAGTTAGAATTATTGTGGCACAGCATTCAGGAAGAGGGAACTGTTTTCTTGGAGGCTGACAGTATTTAGTTTTACACGTTCCTATGAGAGGTAACAATGCTCTACAGCTTTGGAGCCTCAATCTAATTACTATCTAACAGCGAACACAAACTTCATAGCCTCAAACCACAGACTGATAAATAACAAAACAAAACTAGAGAGAATGTATTCTCTGACTCATAGCCAAGTTTATAGTGTAAAACTTTAAGTGGAAGAAGAACATATCCTGTTTTTCTGATGACCTACAGCAAAGTTTATTCAAGAGAATACCAACTGGGCAAGAGCCACAAATTCACCTCAACAAGATTAGGAGACCTGGCTGTGGTTGTAAATTGCACTTTCCCTTCTTAAAGCAAGCTTCTTCCTGGTATCATAACAGCAGTAGCAACAGCAACAAAATTAAATACAAGGTGCATAAACAGATGATAAAGATTTGCCCAATTCTATTGAAGATGAAAAATAAGTCAGAACCAATAACAAAACAACTGTGAAAATAAACAACTGAAGGAATTAAGGCAGGGAACAGCTCCGATACTCTGCTGTCTTAGCACACGGAAGAGAACACAGGAGCCATGGGCAGAATAAGGCCAAGTGTCAACAGTAAGTTGACCAAGCCTGAATCCAATACAAACAAATGTGTATAAGCAATGTTTCTCTATGTGGCATGCCAGTGGTCTGGAACACTCCAAGGGGGATGACCACAAGTTTTTGGGAGTGTTTATTTATTTAGAGGAGATGGTATGGATATGTTTCTTAAACATAAACATTCATTCAGCACTTATTTTCATTACCTTGCACAGTTATAAGTCTCTGCATTCATTCGAAAGATAGTCTTCTAAGGCTAAAGTAGCAGTTCCTCTAAAATAAATATGTTTTTACTCTGAGTGCTTTTCAACTGATTTGGATAAGACCCTCCCAAACTACCCAAAACAGTCCCTAAATATAAACTGTATCTACAAATGCTTTCACAGGAATAACCTTGACTAGACTTTGATATAACTGGGTACAATAGCTCTTCTAAAATGACACAGGAAACTAACCATTTGTAATCTTCAATCAGGATGTTCTTTCTATTTATTTCTTTCTCTTCCTAAATGGAAAGCTTTATATTTCACATGATGTTTGAGTTGACTTTTTGAAAGGTTTTGCTTCTTTCCAATGCAATTCATTTTACAGGTGTGATAAGAGTTCTTCATAAATTGTATATTATGACTGTTATTACCACTATATAGAAAAGCAATTTTAATATAATTATATTGAACCAGCCACCTTTTTGAAAAATACTTTTTCATAAAAAATAATTTTTCTGGAGGTGGAAAGCAGGTGCATCATCTATTTTTGTATTCTAACATTTTTCTTGTTATATAAAGGGACATTAAGTATTTAAATGCGACAGGTGCATTTAAGTGCAATTAGACTTATCCTAAACAGACACAAACTACATAAAAGAATTTTTTGTTGAAATAATTACTTTTTTATGATTGGTTTTTATTGAAGTTTTGCATGTGAACCAAGACATAAATAATAAAACTAATGATGGTATAGAAATTAGTCCAAACTTTAGATTGCTATAAACACTTTTATAAAGCTTAATGACACAGAAAGCTGATTAAGAGGCTAAAGATGGAGAGACAATGGCATCTGTGAGTGTGACTGTCATCAAAGTGTGAAAAAAATAAGAACAAAACTCAAGTAAATGCAGAGAACGAAACTTTTACATTCTCCAGTGAGTTTCAGTTGTCCTGGACATGGATAGTTCTAATATTTATATTTTATTAATTCCTAATAAAATTATCTCTTTTTCTTTTTTGAATTCGTCAGATTTCTCTCTTTTCGTAGAATGTAGTTACATGTCCCAGATTGAAATTTTCCAACAAAAGTTTGAACATGTCCATGAAATAATAAAAGTTAGATTTTATTTTTAAAGAAAAGAAGATTTTTTAAAAATTACATTACAAATTTTCCAAGTTATTGAGACAAAAAAGCAATTTTTATTATATGTACAACAGTGTACTTACTAAGATAGTCCTACATTGTGCTATTCACCTCCAAGGAGAAAAAAAATCGTCAATTATCTTACTCAATTGTTACCTTTGGGAACTATATGACTCCTGTGCCAGGGGAAAAATACCCACTCTCATACAATAGTGGCATTACTAGTATGAGAGTAACCAACCTCTCTGTGATTAAATTTGAGGTCCATTCCATAGTAGGGAATTTGTGATTGCTACTATAAAATCTGTCAAAAATCCATGACATGGAAGGTGATAGGTCCTTAGGGGACAACTAAAGAACATTGATTAGTTGAATCAAACACTGTTAAATTGCCTTCTAAATACTTATATTTATACTTATAGGCAACTGCTATTTTAACCTTAGAAGACTCTTTCTAATGAATGCAGAGACTTATAGTCGTGCAATGTAATGAAAATAAGTGATGAATGAATGCTTATGTTTAAGAAATATATCCATACCATCTCCTCTAAGACACAGTGAAGAGTATGAAGATGGGACAGAAAGAATATAAGACTAAGAAGACAGGAGAAGGGCTGTAAAAGTGCCACCACCTGGGAAGAACACAGCCACTGCAGTCAATAACTCAAAGCAGCTGTAGATGCCTGCACTAGTGTGTGAAAGAATATCCCAATAAACAATCAGAAATGGATGAAGGATTGACTCAGAGGCCCCACCCCTCACTATTGAACTACTGGCCACTGATAGATTCATGAGGAGGGGAATCATCACCATCAGTTGTGTACTCACTGGTGACCCCACTGGCCTCTAAGGGAAGATCCTTGTGCCAATGATCACACAGATTAACCCGCTTAAACTAAATGGAGCCACAAGTCTATAAATCATGAATTTAGAATTTACCTGTTTTGGATGAGGGTGGGGTTGTTGACAGCATAGACTAGAGGTAAGAAAAGATGAGGGCAGAGGGGAGCCAAAATGTGTCATACATGTGTATCAAATTATAGAGGAACAAACCATTAAACAAATAAAGAATTGGGAAGTGTTTCTGTTTCACTGGACACATTTGGACAGGAAATATAAATAAATAGTCTTGCCAAACTAACTCTTGATTTAGATGAAGAGAAATTCTTTGAACTTAATGTGCTCATAAAGCCCCTCAGGTTGAGCTTACTTCTATGTTTTCAGATTTGAATGTATGACTCATTCCTACAGGTAAGCTTCTGACCAAGAAAGTGAGCCAGGGAGTACGGAAGCTATGAGGCAGCTCAGCTGGGAGAAACGTCAACAATCCTGTTGATCTCGGCTCAAGAAGGGGATGCTTCTTGGGAACTAGGCTTGAAGATACATTTCCTGAGTATCTTCCTAAGTGATGATGCTACCCACCAGTCTCAGAATAGACTGTCCCAACTACAGCTACCTTGTCAATCACCTATCCCTCTTAACTTCTGCGTTGAGTCCATCCTGCAATACCTTGCCAGGCAAAAAGATACTGAAAATCTCTTGTTACTGAAATACAGGTTTTAAAATAGAATTTATTGCTAAATATATTGCAGACCTTTAATTGTCATCCATCATGTAAGGCATGGGTAGATGATAAATTTTATTAAAAAGATATCTAATGTTATATGACTAAAGTTAGGATGAATGATAGTTTTATAGTCTCAAAGAGTAAGTTATCATTTGTCACCAACAGCCATCAACAAAAGCATACATAAAAATGCCTCACCTTAATAACCAAAAAATAAAGACAAAACATAAAGAAAAAAGGAAAAGTCTGCACAACAGTCAGACACATCGAATTAGATGTGTTAGTCTCTGAAATGTACCTTCCTTTATCAAACTATTGGCTTTTCTTTTCCTTCATATATTTTCTCTCTTTATCTCTATAAAATGCTTTTTCTTATCCCTGTGTAGTATTTAATTTCTCTCAAATCCCAGCCTCTATTCCCACAAGTTTATAATGGTGTATGACAAATCACCTACACCTTTGTCGACACAGGATTGTGCACCTGTAGGGAGCCCTCCTCCTGCTGACTGAAAAAAACAAAATCATTAAATTCTATTTTTCAAATTATGCCCCTCTGCCTCCTGCTGCTGTAATCTGATATGGAACGTAGGAAGGGCCTGATGCCCTGCCATAATGAAATGGTACACTCTAGCAGCAGGGCCTCTGACAATATCAATTTTAAATGCTTTTAAATAAACACCTCTCACATGAAAGAAGTCTAGCACTTTCATAAAAGAACCATCAAAATATTTGCTGTGTATCTGCAGTACTTGTTCTGGCTCATGTGAAGAAGAAGAAAAATGGCAGCCACTCCAAGTGGCTTCTCTGACAAAGAGAATCACTTTGGTGATTAAGCATTCTTGGGGAAAAAGAGTGGCGAAGGAGAAAACAAAGCAAAAGGAAAAAGTTTATATCAGGGTAAAATCATATAGAGGAAAGAATCTGCCAATAAAATTCTGAAATTTGCAGGGGTGGGTGAAACAGACATTCAGGAAACATTTGAGGGAATGGGGAGGTACTGATTTTTGATGGTAGTTATTAAGAAGCACATTCATAAACGCAACCCAGATTTTTTTTAACTTGACAACATTAATAGTTCCACTTTTAATTTCCCGTGGTCCTCTAGACATGAATAATTAAGTTGATAGGACAAAGCTTTGTTATCTTATCACATGTGTGGCTTATATAATAAATTATCTATGACAAGGTTTTACATGTGGAATATAATGCCTAGAGCCTGTGTCCCATTATAGCTGTTTGTGCTTTCTACTGTTTATGTTGGCACATTTTGATTCTTTTACAGTTCATTATATTAGATATCTTTTATCATATATAAACAAGGTTTGAGAAAATTACATATGGTTGTTTATAGACAATAGCACAGTCCTGACTTTATACACATACTAAACACACAAACACACACATATACATACACACATACATACATACATACATACATATGTACGTACATACATACATATAAAGTAGGCTTTATACTACAAATAGTTTACTCTATGTTAGAAAAAAGCTTGCAGATTTCATAAACTAACTCAAGACAACAATTAAGGGATTTTCTTCAGTATTTATCAGTAACTGATTTAGGTACATTTCTCATGGTTATGTTAAAACACCTGCCAAAAGCCATGAAGGCCGGAATTAGTTTATTTTAGCTCAACTTGAGGGTACCATCCACAGTGTCATGGCCACAGGAGTGTGAGGTAGCTCATGGTAACATACCCATAGTCATGAAATGGTGAGAACTCAGTTCACTCTCATTTCTTCAATCTATTATCCCAGACCAGAGGATGATGTCCACTTCAGAGTACATCTTCTTGTTAAATAAGCACCTTCATAGACATATCTGAAAGACATTTTCTGTGGCAATTCTAAATCAATTCAAGTTGACAATGAAGATTAACTATCACAGTGAATTATATTAGGACAAAAATAAAACTTACTTATTTGAGCTGAGGTGTACCCAGTTGGTAAACTGCTTGCTTAGCATGCATAAGGTCCTGGGTCCATCCCCAATACATCATAGAATTGGTGAGATGCTCCTAATGGATCCAGCATTTTGTAGGCAAAGACAAAAGGATAGGAAGTGTAAGCTTGTCTTTGGCTGCATAGTGGGTGTAAAATAAAACCAAAACTGTTCATTTGGGGAGAAGCCTTAGATTTGGAAATTTCTGCTAGTAAGACTTTGTTGAGATAATAGGAAAGGTCACATCCCTCCTCTGCCACAGATGCTGAACTTCCCTCTTTAGCCCTAATGGTTGAGCATGGGAGAAATCCAAAAGCAACAAGAGAATTTTCAGAATGACAACAGCCCAGCATAACATGGAAGATCACTGAAGGATGAATAAGAGCTAATAATGACAGATTTTAAAACACACATTCATGCACATGCCTATCTATCAGGGTTTTTTTTTCTGAGCAATTCCTGAGATTTCATATTTAGTGTCAGTTTTGCTCTCAAACACATCCTGGTGTGGCTAAAACCTAACAGGACAAGATTAATGACAAGGCTGTCTTTGTTGTTGTTGTTGTTGTTGCTGCTGCTGCTGTTTTTTTTTCCATGATAGGTATCTTCAATGTCTTTTCCTCCAATCTCATATACGACTTCTTACATTATCAATTGACATATGAGCTCCTGCATTTGTGATCTCAGCTAGCTTGATGAAAGGATAACAGTGACATTATGGAAATTCTGGGGTACCTTATCCCAGAAGCCTTTAGTATCTGCCCTAAGGCTTAGTCACAGACAAGTATTTGTTACTTTGATCACAGCTGAGCTAAAACTGTCAAAGAAGAAGCCATACAAGGACAAACAGGTTTATTTTACCTCACAGTTTGCCAGTATAGTCTTGTTTGAGTAGAAAGTCACAGTAGCAGGAATGTGAGTGGCTGGTCTCACTGACTGTGCAGTCAGGGAACACGGGGTGATGAATATTGGTGTTTAGTTCCCCTTTCTCTTCTTATTGAGTCTAGGACCCTATTCCATAGAATAATGCCAGCCGTATTCAGAATGGGTATTCTCATCTTAGTTAAGCCAATACAAAAATAACCTCCAGACACACCCAAGTATTTTTCACCTAAGCAATTCTAAATTCCAACAGTTTTTACAATTCAGATTTGTTATCATAGAACACTTCCTCTCAGAAACCAACCTTAAGCTGCACAAAGAGGTTATGTGAAGGGAGGTGACACAGTAGACAGTCCTTAGTGTTAGAACTGAATCTTGATTTCACAAGCCCATAGAAAATTAATAGAGAACTACAGAATAAAGCAATCATCTCTAAGGCTGAGATTATTAAAGCTATCAGTATATCTTAATCTCCCCTCAATTAAAAAGAATGCAAAATAATGTCTTTGAGCTTTAGAATATAGCCACAGAATAGCCCTTACACTAAATTTTTAGTCTTATCTGCAGTTAGCTACTAGGCTAATGATTAAAATGAATATTGACCAAAAATTCTAATGTAAGCTTTTTTGAGTACAAAGAATAAATCTTATAATAACAACTATGATAGATAAGACTTACTCTAATGTCTATTATATTTCCTTCTATTTCAAAAAGAACTGCACCCTCTTCTAAGAAATTCATAACTTTAATATACAGCATTGAAATGCACTAAATTCAAATATTCACGTTGGTTCCAGTTGAACACTTAAAACCAATGGAGTATCACCCACATCTGTAGTGTGCTTATTAAACTGAATAAATCATAAACACAAAGAATTTTGTATTTCCTGCTATAAGTCACTGATTAAAGTTTGAATGCATCATTTAATCAAAAGGAATTGTAGAGGTGTATCTAAGACCTACAAAATAATCCATGAAAAATGTTTAAAGTATCAAGGTTAGGATGTACCCTAAATCACAAAAATAAATAGGCGTGAAAAGATACATATTTTCTCTTCTATTACATTTATGCTCTTGAATATTTATAGATTACAAGGACTAGAGAGATATTCTAGTAAGAACCCCTGTAAAGTAGCCTGGCATGTAGAGACAGAAAATTCCTGTAATGCACTGGTTATGAGGGAAGATCAAGGACCATGAGAGACTTAGTCTCAGAGAAAGCAATGTGAATGTCTCTTGAGGAATGACACCCAAAGTTGTCCTGTGGCTTCCACATACTCACATGTGCATATCCACTTGTGTGTACATGCACATAAATATAATTGAAAATATTTTAATTATGTTTTTATCAAAATAATATTGACTTTTAAAAAAACCATAACACCTACAATGGTAAGTTAACATAATGTCTACAAACAAAATTTCCCGTTGTTCAAAGTCAAATATATATTGTGTTTTTTTATTTACTTGGCTTGGGCTATATAAATTCAGGAAACAAGACAGCTCCAAGATACAAGGAGTCTCAGTTTAACCAAGGGAAAAGAACTCTTGAACTTGCATCAACCTTGGATTCATATCAAAATCGTCTGGGTGACCTACCAGAGCCTCTCACAAATTAAATATGCATCTCTTGAATAAAGCACTAGGCAATTTTTTTCAAAACATCCAAGTAAGTCCTTGTGTTCCTGTTTGAGCATCACTGACCTGTTGCTTCATATAACCAGAAGCCATGGGGGATACTGTTATTAAATTTGACTGTTGAGGAATCACTATTTCTAGCCTTTCCTATGGCCTTCCCTAGCATGCAAAGCATAGTTGGAAGTGTATTAATGATAAAATATTCAGAATTAACAAGCTGCATGTGAATATGATATAAAATATTCAAGGGCTAAATATGTCTTATATTGTTAAGGCATCTTACATTCTGGGTAAGAAATATCCTACAGACAGGTAGTACAAAAAAAAACTATAACTATAAAAAGTAATGTGACCAAAGTTTCAAAATAAAGTGTATTCTGCTAAATTTTTCATTGCTAATGGAGAAGGAAACTATATGTAAGTGAAAAAGGAAGGCTTGGAAAAGACAAAAAGAATGGAAAGGAGCATTATAATTAATCCTGCAATACTAAAGTAGCGAAGGGCTCCATCATTAAGTAAATTTCAGTCTACCGCATAAACAAACTGATAGAAAAGTAAATACAGATGTGGTTTTCCCATACATTATCAATATGATTTCTCATATTGGCAGCCTTGTTGAGGAAGTCCAGCATAGAAACAAACATATTTGAGCAGAAAACACACACAATACCCACATGTCAGTTTCTAGATGCCATTTTTCATAAAAGGAACAAGAGTCCAGTAATGAAGTGCTCTATTGCTGTTCTTGGGCATAGGTAACTCAAAATGATCATGAAGACTTGGAGCATGAGGTAGTATAGACATGCTCTGGTACTAAGGGGTAAGGAAATGAGCAACAACAAAGGACACAACTATAAGGATTATTCGATGGTCAATGCTATAGCAATTAGAGCAACCAAAGAAATATTAGAACACTTAATTATAACCCAGAGTAAGTAGTGAATGTCTAAATCTATTCTAATACTAGTAAATAGCCAAAATAACTAACTGGACAGGTATCAATTTTTTTTCCTCATCTAAGAATCCCATTACATATATGTACATTACCTCCCACAGGCACGGAAACTCATACAGAAACACACACACACACACACACACACACACACACACACACACACACGGAAATTCACACATATATACACATACATACAGACACAGACACACACCCACACAATACACACACATACAAACACATGTACAAATAGACGCACACAGTTGAGCCTGACTTAGTAACTCACTTCCAATGACAGATACAAAGAGGTAAAGGCAATAAGAGCTTGACACACCTTCAGCAAATGAAGCTTATTCTCAGTATGGTCCTGACTATCAGGTGTCTCCTGGTACAATTTGGGGAGCAAAGGTTTCACCTCAGTTCTCTTCCCAAGAGCCCATTAACTCAGTGTAACAGCAACACAGGCACGTTGTAGGTACTTGTCAGTACTCCAAAAGACATTTAAGGGTATACATAGTAAGAAAAGATTGAAAGATTACTATTAACCAGATGGATATGATGACTAATGCTCTTTGTATTAGCTTCTATAATGGAAAGGAGGATGGCTGAGTGCAACTTGTGAAATGGAAAGTAAGTTTGCAGCTTACATAAAAGTAAGGTACTAAAATTATTTTCTTAGTTTGCCAAATGTATTTAGAAATGTGTGATATTAGCAATGGGGAAAAAAATCTCCATACTCTTTTAACTTTTGTCTATAAAGAAATATTTTAAAGCTGGCTATGATTGATGACTGCAACTATAATACTCAAGAAGCTGAGGCTCAAAGATTGCACAGGAGATTGTGCTTCTCATCACAACCACCATCCCCGCATAACCAACTTTTTAAAAATAAATGTGAAAAATTAAAAAAATATATATAAAGAGGAAGGAGTTCCTCTGGTTCAGTGCTTGTCAACCTTCCTATCTCAGTGCTCCTTTAATATACTTTCTCATGATGTGGTGACCCCCAAGCATAATATTATTTTTGGAGCTACTGCATAACTGAAATTTTGCTACTGTTGTAAATAGTTCTATAAATATCTGTGTTTTCTGCTAGTCTTAAGAAACCCATGGGAAAGAATTGGTCAGTCCCCAAAGAGATGAAAAATTACAGATTGAGAACCACTGCTCTAAGTGCTAAAACATGGAAAAAGATTGATTTTCATAGACACAGGGTTTTTTTCTGTTACTAAGGACAGTATTTTAAAATAAAGACCATGTGATAGCTATTAATAACGAAACAAGAAATCTACAGTAAATTTATTTATATTTTACAGCATTCCCAAGGCAGGTGCCAACTGACCCAAGATGTTTATCCAATGAATAAATGAGACAGGGAAAGTAAAAGCTCATTTAAATTAGTTCTGTCTGAACCTCCCTGTACTGTTAGATTATCCCCAGTTTAAGACATCAACACAAAGGCAAAAAATGTTATTGTGTAAATTATCTTATCTCCACATGCATTTATTAGATGGAGTTATATTTTTCTGCATGCCTCCTGAAAGTGATTTCATTCTGTCATGTTATTTCTTTCCACAAAAAAAAGAATATTGTTTACTATTGCCCATTTTCTAGCAAATATTTATTCTATGGAATTTCATTCACATTTTAGAATCCATCTGTGTTGGAAAACATTTAAAAATGATATTTTGATTTTATCTTAGCTTTAATCCTAGTAAAGCACAATGGACCTAAGGATCGCAAGACAGAAACTGCTGCATCAAATGTAAGGCTTTGGTTCTTCAGAAGCCAGCCAGGGAGCCAGGGCGCTTGATGGGCTCTTTGATAAGTGAGAGCTAGAGGATAGTGGAACCAAAGGCTTCTTGAGATTCATCCAATCTTAGCAAATTCATGAGGAAGTGTTAGAGAGGTCATTTGTTTTCACAAGTGGGATAGAACCATCATAGGTTTCATTTTGTTTTGTGTGTGCATATATATGTGTTCTCCAAACTCCATATTCATTTTCACTTAATCTCTTTTGAAAATTTTTGTTTTTTCCCTTTATCTCTCGGTGTTTTGTTCCCTACATTATCGCCCCTTTCTTCCTTTCTTCCTTCTTGTTCCACTACCTCCTTTATTCTAGGTAAGGGTCACAGCACTCAACTACATCCCCAGTTCCCTACATTTTGTAAAGTTTTTATTTGGGACAGTCTTAAGGTTCTTGTTAGGTCTCCCTTCTGAGTCAGTACCGCATATAGCCATATAAAAGGAGTTTACCACACCAACTCGCTGCCTATTTTTAAATAAGAGGACTACATTCTATTATCTAATCAGGAAATATGTGCCGGAGAGTACAATGAGAAGGGAAATGACTCAACAGTAAACTGTATTTCCCAGCAGCTGCCTTCATAAAGAGCTCTAGGTAACTGTTACTTTGGTGAGTCCCTGAGGATTCAACTTTCCCAGATTTCAGATAGAACCCTCTTCTCACTACTGTAAGTGTTTTGAATTTAAGTAGAAAATAAAAAGCTGAGCATAGCAACTTATCACTATGATATGAACAGCAGAGAGGGAGGTTTGGGGTTGGTCTGGTTGGTGGCCAAATGAGCAGACTCACATACCCCAAAATGTTTGTAACCTTGCCTAAAACCTTGTTCCCCTTTGACTAATAAAAAGCCAAAACGCCTGGGCAGGGTAAATGGGATAGGCATGGCTAAGGCTCTCTGGCTTTTGGGAGAGAGACCTAAAGAGGAAGAGAGACCAGAAGGAGAGAGGAGAAGACGGAAGAAGGAAGGCCTGCTCCATGGGTTAGTGGAAGAAGAAGCACATGGCCAATGTGGATGAAGAATTGGCCCAGATGATTGTAATTAACAAATATTTTGGATTATAGATGGGATCATAGATGGGATTATCTATAGCTTGATAGAAATTTTTAGGAGCAGATGCCATGGGATCAGGGCAGGTATGAGATACCTGCTCTGATATGGGAGATATTTTAGGTAGAGATTAATATCTACCCTGCCCCAGGTTAACTGAGGCCATTTTAAAATAGAACAGGTGTCTGTGTCTTCATGTAAGTGTCTTAGAAGATACCAGCATAATAGTAATAATTATAGGGATAGTAACTACCATTTATTAAGCTCTACTTCTAAAATAAACACAACGGAGGGATGAGCATGGATGTTGTGAGTTTGAGGTCATGTTGATGTACAAAATTATCTCAGAAACCAAGCCAAACTAAAAAAGAAGCCTACTGTAACACAGAAAAGAGAAGGCACTAATAATTTGAAAAGAGTATAATGTTACTTCCTCTTTGAGTAAGTTCCTCAGAGAAGAACTAAAAGGCTATTATCTCAGCTATTAGAACCACAGGATAGCACATGGATACTAAAAATTTGTCTCCAGCTGACAACGTCAGTGTTGTCTGGAAGCTTCCTAGAAGCAGTCATCATGGCTGACTGACTAAAATCCATTCTGAATTCCTTTATCATGGATCTAGTAACAATCTGTCTCATATTCACCTCGTATAATAACTACAAATTGTTCCTCTTTACTACATATCCTGTTCCTTTGAAACCTTCAGAGTCGTCTATTTGATATATTTCATCATTAGCCACTACTATTTGGGTAAGCAAGAGGGGCTGTTGCCCCAAGATATACCCATTGCCATAAGCTGTGGGACTTTTTATTTAAACATTCTTTTTTTCTGATGAGAGTGTCTCAATGAGAACAATGATACCAGCCCAGGAGGACACCCAGAAACCAGCTTTTAGTTCAGTTCTCCCCTTGAGACCTATGCTTGTCTTTTCCTGTCATCCCCATATACCACACCTTGCCGAGTCTACCTGCTACCCTATGGAGCTTTGGAATTCATGACTTTGGAGCCAACCTGAAAGCTCTTCTTCTTTAAAAAAATGTTTGATTTATAATTTATTCAGATTTCATCCCACTTGTTAGCCCTTCCCTTGTATCTTCCTGTTTCCACTCTCCCATTCTTTTCACCCTATTCCCCTCCTCTAGACCTCTGACAGAAGAGGACTTGCTTGCCCACCATATGACAACAGCCTATCACATTTCATTCAGATAGACTGCTTCCCCTTCCTCTGTATGCCCTAGAGGCCTCCGCACCAAGGAGAAGTGATCCAACTGGAGACATCAGACTTCATGTCAGAGGCAGTTCCCACTCTTCCCGCAGCCATGGAGAATGAGCGGTCCATTGGCTAGATCTGAACAGGGGGACTAGGTTGATTGTCTTTGGTTGATGCAACAGTTTATACAGCCCCCCCCCTTTGTGTCCAGATCTGCTGTCCTTGATGGTTTCTTAAAAGATGGGTTTTGGTTGTAAACGCAGCATTTATTAAATGGATCACGTGATTTGTTTGTAAAAAGATGTCAAATTGCTAATCATACTGATTTTCATCTCGTACAAATGATAAGTTCATATTGCTACTTTGGAGGCCATGGACATCCCACAGAACACTTTGGTGCTTAATTATGTATGAATGTCAGTGAGTCATCTACTTCATTTCTAGGTTCCCACATGGAACCTGGAACCTCTTACAGTCTGTAGCACCAAAGCTTACAGGATTTGTAGTAGAGTTATTACTTGTATCTAAACATTCCCACCTTTTTAAATATCATTTATTAGTGATCAACTATGCTAAACACATGTAATCATCTTCATTGTGTCCACAGTCTCCTTCATGTTACTACAAATTGGTGACAATATGTGAGAAACAGAGGAATCGTGTGTTTTGAAGGAGATTGTACTGTCAATATTTATTGGAGTTCAGAAAGATACTATTCTATGTTGACACTACAAAATGATAACTAGTAGGCAGAACATGATCAGAAAGCAGATAATCATTTATATCTTTGTTGATTGTATGGCCAAGACTTGCATGTTTGCTCAGTATCAACTAGGTGGCATAAAGGCAGTGAGGCAAGTCATTGGAAGCCACACTTATGATGGATGATGCAGAATCATGACTAATAGTGGGACCCACAGTACATAAACGAGAGAGAACTGCAAAGCAAGACGATCTATATTGTTTAAGCTAAAGGTGTCCCCAAGAGCCATAGTGTCAAGAAAAAAAAGCACAAAAAAATAGCATTGCTATTTTTGGTGGGAGAAATGAAATTAGTCATAAATGACAGATTGGACAATAAAAAGCAGAAATGCTTGCTGCTGCATTTGAAGAGATGAGATGGTACCTGAGCACTGCAATGTGCTCTAACAAAAAGGCTAGATTAAGTAGCTCTTATGTCCTCAGTATTATAAAACATTCTAGCTAACTACAGGTTTTATTCATTTGATTTGTTCATGTAGAGAGGACTTCAGCAAAATACACTTTCTCTGGTCCCTGCACACCCAAACTGACCCCTGCAAGTCAAATATATCTCTGATTGTCTCACATATAGTTCCATTTGGGACATTTATTTCTTACTAGCAATGCAAGATACACAGCTATTATATTTAAGCTAAAAATAACAAATTATATTCTGTAGTCTCCTTCAGAAGTGATTATTTTTCTTTGCACAAACTTGAGTATCATCAAGTATACAAAACGTTTCAATTTAGATTTGTATATAAATGTAAAAATAATTATATATCCAATGGTCATTAGTAGGAGTTTTGCACCTCAGTGAAGGAATGAGTTGCTTCATCTTCAATCTTAATAGGTTGCTGGAACAAAACTAAAAGACACAGAACTGAGAGTGGCTGTAACCATGGATGGTTGAATATTCCATGTCTGCCTCAAAGCATCACATACATGAAAGTAAATTTTACTTGTTGTTGTAAACGGAGCCAAAACTATTTTATAGCTAGAAAAGTACTAGTAATGACTTGCTTTCAAATCTCAGGCTGAGTTAATTATGTGGAATGTAAAGTTCTCTCAAGTTATGTCATGGCAGAAATATAGATGGACAATTTTGTGTATTTCCACAATGTCAGAACTTTTAATCTACAAGGTAAAGAAGTTTTGAAGACAGCAATTTCCCAGATAGTCCTCTTTAATCTGATAATCTATCTGAGACAAATGTGAGTTTTTTATTCCAATTTTAGAATGAACTCATATGATATATCACACACTATATAATAAATCTATATATGCATATATGCAGTTTATAGAATGAATACAAGTTAAAGATCCTGTAAAAATGCTCAAGAGACTTCAGAAGTGGGCTGAGAGAATGACAAGTAGACTACGTTTATAAGATAATGAATTTAGAACCAAACACAGTGAGGCTATGGGAGAGTTAGCTGCAGAGAACAAATGACACCAGAGTCAGAGCAGACAACTATAGATTCAGGCCCAGATGTGCGAGCAGGTAGATGAGAATACAAGCAATCAGGTAGTCTGACTCTCAGCCGAGGACACCTCCCAGCTGACACCCAGAAGACCGTTGTGAATTCTCTACCTTTTGGTTCTTTGCACATACCAAATAGCAGGTGATAGGTTAGCATGGAGCCATTGCCTTTGCAGTGTTAGGTATCCAGCACTTTATGCAGACCAGATGAGGGAGCTAGTTACTGCCTTTCATCAATCTGGCATATCTTACACTTTCTTGGGACTAGTTTCTTGATAAGGCTTGAATATGCTCATGTGACCTTTCATTCTCAACTCCTACTAATAAATGCATAGGGTGATAGCCTTCCTATTTACAGGAATAAGTCATTATCATCCGGTGTTATATGGATGTTGCCCAATAGAGAGATGGCAGAGTTCACTTGTCTGCCTAGGAGTACAATTATCTTTCTCTCTCAAAACAGATTCAAATTCTGCTGATAAGATGTAGTTTTTCAGGGCAAGACACACCATGAAAATCCACTGTTTTACACACTACAGAGTAGCTTAGAAGAGGGCTCAACCCAATCCCAACAGGTGTTGGCAGGAATGGAGAATTTCAGAGAAAGAGTCTCAATTTACTGAAAAGAAGAAAAGCACTGTCACCAGTGAGACCCATTTCATAAAGGCTCTGGCTTTATTTTTATCTAATATTAGAGTCTAGAAATAATAATAGCTAACATTTAGCTTTTAGTTCTTGTTACATTTTGTTTTCCCAGGCATTAAGTTGTTGCTGTATAGCTTTTTATGCATGTATAACATAATCCTCCCTTAGTCATTTTAGAATAGAGATTACCTTGGCCTGGTTGCTATGGTAACTAATTGAACAGACCAGCACAGTGACAACTAGGTCTACGGTGATGCTTGTGAAACTGTTAATACTTCCTAGAAAAGGGAACGAGGTGAATCATGGGAAATTCACATGGGATTCTAGGCATCACTACCCCCTTTTCCTCCTCCTTCAATCGTAGGAGATGCTAAGAATATGGGACATTGAAAGTTGGCTGAAAAGGAGACTTTGTAATGTAACTTCTTGAGCTTATCATCTATGATAGAGGAGAACTTTATGGTGAAGCAGTAGCTGTGGGTCACCACACTCCTGTCTATAACCCCTCATCGATGCTCTGTAAATACATCCAGTAAAGTCATGATATACCAAACTGGACTTTTGTGGAATCATTCATTTGTTCTATCATCAATGTCCCATAAGAAGTGCATAGACATTTGTGCAAGTATCCTCAGAAACAGTTTTATGACTTAGATGAATGTACATGTCTTATTCAAAATATTTTATTTGAATACCTGTTCTGCAGCCTATGAAGAACTGACAGCTTCTGTTTAAAGGGAATGAGTGCAGGTTAGTAATGTTAGGAGGAGAATGGATGAGGAGAGCAGCCCTAGAAATCCAAGCAGCAGTTCTCAGACACATTTAAAAATGCAGTGCTTTGGTATATGTGCTTTATTTATGCTTAGAGAAATAAAACATTAAAGACATTTCTAAAATTCACAGAATCGTATCCCTTTCCACTTCCCAGAGGAGTGGTGTGTTATTGAAGCTGTACAAATCATCCATGTACTTGCTTTAAATTTTACTACACAACACATTGTACCGATAACAAGACACAACATTATTCCAGTGTGCTTCTGGAGATTTACTAAAATTGTATGTAGTATTTTCCAAGTCTCTCTGCTCAGTTGTCATTATATTTTTTTAAGATTTATCCTGAAATAGCTCATATAGTCTATTTCAACTACCGCCTTGTGCAGCATCTTATGAGTACTATGCAATTTATTTGCTGCTCAGCTGTGGATTCTATCATATTTAAATCTGTTCCAATTATGAATCTTGGGCAAATAGACTACACTGTGTATACTGATACAGATGATACTTTGTATCCTTCGAAACAGAATTGCTACATTCTGTGTTACACACATTTTCAACTTCAACCAATGCTTTAAAATTATCCTCCAAAGGAAAGCAACAGCTTTAAGGATGAATGAAAGAGAGAAGAAAGCTTGAATGTTGTCTTTGGCTTTGCCCCCCACCCCAGAACAAAAGTTCTCCTACCTGTTTTCATATTTAAATAATCAAAAGAACATTTCAAAAAATTTTTAAGACACATTCACAGGCCCTGAGATTCTGATGACAGTTGAACAGAACCTTAGATATCAGTGTGATTTTAAAGTCCTCTCCCCCTGCAAAAGATTTCATATGTGGTTAGGGAAAAAAAATCAATATAGTCAACTGTCAACTTTTAGCTAACATCAGATTAAACTAGGAGAAGAGGCTAGCTAAGACAGAGGAGTTTGACCCACAGTTTGACCTACAGCTTCTGGATGAATAAAGTTCCACTGTGGCTTCAGGACTTAAATTCCTAACAAGCCCCTAGGTGACTCTGAAAATGCACCTAATTTTCTATGGTAGGAGCACTTTATATCATATATTACAAGAACATGTGTGCATGCTCTTCTGAGGGAGGGAATCTGCATGGGCATAATGATAATGATTTATTTATTCTGAATGACCCTTCAAATTAGATATCATCCAAATAATATTCCAAAAGGAATGCAAGGCTCATTGAATTTGGTTATACTGAAAGGACTGTAAGGAGAAAAATACCTCCATACTAATCTCAGAGACAAGAACAACCACCTGACCAAGTGAGCTAGACTGAGTGTTGTAGCAGTTAGCTATTTTAGTTCCCTCATACATTATACTCTGGCCTAAAATAAAATAAAAAACTGATCTTTCTGTCCCCTGTCTGTTGCATAGTTTTCTTGGATTGCTGCCTCTCTAACCAAAATACAGCATAAAGATTTTGTCTACCTGTGTGTCAGGTAGAAGGACTACCTATACCTATACTTTAAGAATACATAACACACACCACAAAGAAAGCTAAGATACTAGGCTGGACAGACAGGTTATGGTAATCACTACTTAAATCATCATCGAGATCATTTGAATCCATTCTGTAGACATAATGAAAAACACCCCTCCAAAAAATAAATCTGCATAATTTTGTCTAAACTAACAGGACCTAGAACTCAATGCAAACCACAGAAAAGATCTTTCTCTCTTAATATAAGTGATTATATTTTCTTTTTCCACAGCAGCTTTCACCTTTGTCCATTCTTTCTGCTTCCTATATAAAAATTACAAAGTTTTTCTATGTTAAAATTCCTCACCTTCAAATGTGACCCAAGAAAACAAGTCCCCCAGTATGAGCCAGATCACCTAACCCATTCCCAAATTCTGTAGCAATTTCCCTCTGACACCTGTGCTGCCATAAACTCATCTTTATTTGATTACAGGTAAGTAAGTGCAGTGTTTTAATAGTCAGTGACAAAGCTTACGAATAAACTGTGTCCTGGAGTAATATGGACATGAATATGTGCACTCTTACAGTACTGCACACAAGTAAAAACTCTGTTTTATACAACTGATGTAGCTGTTATGGAAATAAAGATGAATCACTCATAAATGATAAAGAAAAAACAATCACATAGATACCCAAGGATACTAGATGATTAATTCTCATATCTCCATCAATCCATTTCAGTCTTGCTAGCTCACAATAGCCTTAAAGCTTGATGTCCCCAAACACAAAAGCCTTTGTATCAGTACCCTGAATGCTGGTATTAGCCAAGTGGCACCAGCCATGGATACATAACTATCAACTTAAGGATATTATTTATCCACTTTTATTTCCTTCATGTAATTACTCACCAACTAGTATTAGAATTTACATTAAAAAACAATTCCAAACCTTCAGAAGAGAAATTCAACATGTATTTTCTTTTCTCTTCTTTAAGATTTAATTTTTATGTGCATTGATATTCTTCATGAATGCATGTCAATGTGAAGGTGTCAGATCCTCTGCAACTGGAGTTACAGATATTTAGGAGCTGCAACGTGGTGCTGGAAATTGAACTTGGGTCCTTTGGAAGAGAAGCCAATCCTCTTAAGGACTAAGCCATCTCTCCAGCTCCCAACATGCATTTTCTAAAGTACATTTGATTTTTTGAGAATTCCCAAATCTAAACATTTCCTATTATCATTTCCCTTTTCAAGATAATTTCTTTCTTCCAGGATTTCTGAGATGTTTCTGTAAAAGAAAAATGCTGACATAAGTGAAGATATTCTTTCATTGAAGATCTCCCCTTAACATCAATAAAATGCTGCACTTGTTTGTGCTAATTCTGAAATTACATTACTAGGACACGTGTCTACATGGCTCTATATATGGAAGCATTGCTATATACGCAGAAGGCTGTTGGTAATGACATGTGCTGCTGCTTATGATATTGCAGTCTGGATGGAAATTTTTCAACAAAGATCCAGCTATATTTAACCATTTATATATGGTAATAAATGAATCAGTATTTGGAACAGGATACTTATTTAAATAACATTAGTGGTCTTGACTTCTATAAAAAATATTAACAATAGTCTTTTATCTCTGAGTTTATCTGCAGACTCAGTCTCAAGCCAGGTCTGTCCTTAGAGTCACTCTGTGGCTGAGGCATGTTTTGAACTCCTCATCATCCAGCTGTCACTTCCCAAGTGCTAAGATCTCAGGCGTGTGTTATTACGCATTTTATTTTTATTTTCTAATTTTGAGAATAGTCACAATATACAACACAAGCTGGCCTGGAAGTCACTGGTATTGCCCACACTGGCTTCAAACTTAGGAGTCTCCTGTTTCCACCTCCTGATTTCAGAACACAGGAGTGTACACCCTATACAACATTAAGTATTTTTACTACTAGTATGCCTCATTGAAACTTTTAGTCTATTTTTGCCTCTTTTTTCATATTTTGAGATGCATTATGTATTTTTTAATGAGTGAGAGGATTTTGGGCCTTTTCCATAAACAATGCAGTAATTTCTGATATAAAAGGATAAAAAGAAATGTGTTATATTACTTTATCTCTCACTATATGTTTTAATTTTTTTCATCTTTGAAATTTTTCTCTAATAAATATAGTCCTACTGTAGTCTATTACTTTTTAGACAATGTAAGCTCCTTTTCTGGAAAATGTCTTCTCTCTGCCTTTGTATCATTACTAATAACCAGAGCATAATAAACACATATGTCAGTGATGCCCAGAAGCTTCAGCATTGTTTCTCCTGCAATAAATTTCCAAAGAGTCTGAGTTTCTCCCCTCTGGCTGTCACCTGAAGAATAGAGGGCTGCACGCACAATCTTAATAGACCAAAGCTCCTGTGGATAAAGATCCTATGTCTGTGATCAACACCATTTAGAAGCTATTAAGGGAAACAGAAGCCTAAGGCTTCATAGACATTTGGCAAAAGGACTTTTCCCATTTTGTTTTGCTTTTACTGTAATGCTGTATCTCAGGAAAGACCTGTGAGTTCCATGATAAAACTCTCTTAACCCTTTTTAAAAAACAATTGCCTAGAACCAATCACTCATTCATGGTGCTACTGGAAACTGCCCCCATGTCACGCTACCATACATCAGTTTCAGCTGTGCAATCTGGAGACCACTCTCCAGGAGTTCAGGAGACCCCCTTCTCCACAGACACAAGGTTGGTGACACGAGTCCAGTCCCTGGGAGGGTCTCATCCCTTTGCAGATGCTTTCTTGTCATGACAGATTCTCCATGACCTCAGACTCTCCTCTTTTGCTGCCTTTAACCTCTGATAGTTCAGCCTGTGTCACTTGTCAATCAGTTTATTAGTCTATTATGTTTATAAAATCATTATTTCTGGACAGAGCAGGAAATGGCTTCTGATATAAAATCATTGTTGTTTAACTTCAGGTTGAAACTCTTCCAAGGCAATTATACTGTTAACATTAAAATTAAAAAACATTGGCAACAAGTCCCTTTCTCACCTCCTCAAGGAAAGTCTGTATTTGGGCTTCCTCAGTAGCCCCTGTGCTTTGTGGAAGCGCTCTCTCTCTCTCTCTCTCTCTCTCTCTCTCTCTCTCTCTCTCTCTCTCTCTCTCTCTCTCTCTCTGTACCCGCTGTACAACTGTGTTTCCTCACCCCAATAAAGGCCATTTTCTACTGGTCGAAAAAATAAAAAGAAGAAAGAAAAGAAAACACTCTGCTATCTTACATGTCTACCTTAAATCAACATTGCACTTGACTGTGTTTATTTGAAGAAGATTATTCAAGAATATAAAATTAAAATTTAAGTAAGCAGAAAAAGACTATGTATGTGTTCCATATGTATATGTCTTTGTTCTCTTGAATAGTCTACTCTGCACATAAACTCTTGTTGTAGTTGGGCTCTTCTTACCCATTAGAAGGAAATCAGGTGGAGATCTTCCTGAACTTGAAGTTTTTATTCAGCCACACAGACCCGCTGGAGGACATGCACACTTATGGCTAGAACCCCACTCCACCCCAAACCCACCCCAACCCATAATAAAGAAAGGGGGTTACAAAAGAAAAATCCACACGTTGGTTGAACACGTTCTATTGATGCAGGTGTGGTGTCTGCTGGCAAAATATGAACATTTTACAAAAATGGAGCATGGTCTGTTACCATGGTATCACTGTTTAATCAGGGAAGGGAGCAGAAAACTGTGCTGTCCCATAAGTAGAACCCTGGCAGGTGAGTTATGGTGGTAAGTACTACGAAAGCCTGAGGGTCAGGCTGACCTCAGATTTAGCTTGAGGTCAGGTCAGGAATTAACATCATTTTCTCTGTTCACTGTACTATTTGCATAAATTCATATCAGGCAGCTCTAGTTTGCTCCTGTAATCTCTTCCTATTCTGGCCATAGGTCTTATGTGGAGAATGTATATTAATAAAAATAACAGGTTCCAAAGTCAATTAAAGTGAACATATATTACTGGATATCATATGTTAATCTGTAAATTGAAGAACTGAATGGATTCAATGGTTACTAGAAATATATATCAAGGTATTCTCATCAGATGTTAGCATATGAAAGGTAAAGAGCAAGGTTTTCTCACTAGTGGTCACATTCACTCAGCTCTCTCACTCAACAAGAGGTCACAAGGAAGCTGTAGATCAGTCCCCTCTTCAGAGCCATAGTTTCATGAGGTTTCCCATTTCTGTAACTTTTTGCATACTACATTGAAATCATGGAATGTTATCTGATGGCATGTTTCTTTGATGTTTGAATAAGAATACAGCTTGAAGAAGCTACAGTGATCAGTGTTTCCAAACTCTCAGGATCAGGTAGTACAGTCTCAGAGAGGGAAAAGGGAGGCAGTGGGAGCTTAGACAGGTTCTGTGGCAAGCAGAAAGTCCAGGAAAGAGACCATGAGTAGATAGTAAAGAACAACAATTTCCAAGATGCCTGGTTTCTTTCTCACCCTTCCAGACCTCACAGCCAAACAACAACAAAAAACAAAACAAAACAAACAAACAATAAAAGGCCTTAACAGTAGTTTTCTCCCATCAGTAGGAAGCCCTGCTGATGGACTAACTCAACAAGTTCAAAGCCAGATCAGGACACATTTATCAGTGACCCATCCTGTCTTTCTTCAAACTGACTAATGCTAAAAACTCTTTAAAGACTTCAAAGGCTCCCAACCTCCAAAAAGGAGGCTGAGCTTCCAATTCCTCCTACTCCTTTGATAGGGTCTTTCCTTCTGTGTGCCTGCTGAACATGTGTTTCCTCTCTCCTTATATGAGCCATTCTTTACTAGCCCGAACATTAAATAAAAGAGAGAGAGAGAGAAAGAAAGGAAAAATTCTGGCCATTTCACATTTTTAACTTATTTGAAAATATTAATATTCGCCTGTAATCCCAGCACTCAGGGAGGCAGAGGCAGGCAGATCTCTATGAATTCAATGCCAGCCTAGTCTACAAAGCAAGTCCAGGATAGTCAAGACTACACAGAGAAACCTTATCTCAAAAAACAAACAAACAAATCTTAATGTTTCCAGCTTTTAAAATAGTGTTTCAGAGTGTTTATGTGAGGAAAGTTAACCTGGAAAAAAAAAAACTCTTAAGTGAACAAGCAGAATTGTTTTATGTGTCCCTTCCTTCTCTAGTATACTCTACTACATAGATAAACTGTATTACTTGTTTATCCATTAAATTAAATCTATTTAATTTTTCACTGTGTCTGATATGATTTCTGATATTTTATTTTATGTAAAAAAATACATAATTACTCTTACTGATCATTAAGTGAGCTGATTTTTCAGAAAACTTTAAATTCTGGATTAACATATGCTATTTACTTAAGAGGTTAAAATTGTAAATTGGCTGCAGGAAAGATTACATTTTTAGTAACATTAAAGCTTTCTGAAGAACCAGCCTGCCTCCATCTTAGCCTTGAAAGTCATCTTATAGTAAAGACAAACTAGGTTCATTCCACTTTGTGATTAATCCTCCATTTCTTGAGGATTGGGCCATACCCAAGCTGTAACCTTAACTGCTACTGCTTGGGCCTGTTGCAGGAATGGCAACTGTGCATGTTTCAAAAGGTTAATAGCCATCAAGAAACCCTACCTTCATTTCAAAAGGTTTGCTATGGTTATCTTGCTATGACTACAAGTGGTTATGGCAACATTGTAATCATGTGTCTGTTCCAGGAGGTCATTATGACTAACTTGTTATGCTTATGTTCTGCTCCTGTTACACCACCTACTTTGCCTATCATATCCCCTATTTGGAAATGACCTACTCTTGAGCTATAAAAGCATTGTCTTCCTCACATTTAAGACTAGCTTCTCAAACTTCACCTTAGGGGTTCGCAGCCCATGTACAGGAATAAAACTGCTTGCATTAATTAATTTGACCATGGTGATTTGGGTCAGTGGTCCGTCTCCTCTCATCTTTGTGATGAACACTTTTAATGATTCCCAATATAAGAACTTGCCAAAATGCAATGGATTAAAAAGTTGAAAATTATATTGCATTTTTATTCCAACCTTAAAACATCCATAAATGTGCCACAACTAGCAGGCAAGGTATTTCTTGAACTGTATTTAATGAATTTTACATCATTCCCCTCAGACATGCATTATGAGGTGAGGCACTATGGAGAGCACATCACCTTCTATATGACGGTTGGAAGGGTGCTCTCACATTTGATGTTCATCAGAATTCTAAATACACTGCAGCTGTAGTGGAAGGTATATGAAAACCAGCTTCGGGAATGGTTGAAATCTTTCTTTCAAGATGCCTAGACCATCTATACATAGATCAGCCCGTACTTAAGGAATCTAGATTCTCTGTGACAATATATAACTATGCCCAAAGAATTAGACTATTTAAAGCTTCTATTTTGTCCCATAAAACTTTTTAAAGACTTCTTGGAAATGAAACAAACATCAAAACTGGAGTTTTAAGTAGTTAAAGTAGCACAAACAGAGTTAGGCTGATCAACACCTTCATCACAGGAATATTCCACGCACTTATTCAGAATTAGCTCTATCTGTTGCTTTCAACTGCTCCAAATGAGATGTTTATGAAAAACCACTCATAACCAAAATGGAGAAAGAGGGGAAGAGGTAGACAACAAAAGTGAAAGGACCCCCTCCCCCCCCCCGCAAGATGGCAAGCTTCTTGTTCCCAAAAGACATTGCAGAAAGAAAGTCCAGAAGAAATGGGGGTGGGAGTGGGAGTGGGGGGAATATCTCAGTAGGACCAAGAGAAAAAAAAAAGGGAGTACCCAAGAAACTCATAAGATGCCCAATCCAGTGTCTGGTTAGTGGACTTCCAGCCTTAGGCCTTTTCCATGCCTCCGTCTTCTGACACCTGAATGTTCAGCTCATTGGCAATCACCTATACCACTACCAGACCCTCCTTGCTATCTATGCATTAAGTTTAAAAACATTCAACTTGTAAAATATTTATTACCTAAAAATGCATAGACAAAATAATGATATTTTTTATGCATGCTGGGTGCTATAATGAAGTATGTTGTAGAACTTCTTTGTGCTCACTGACAACTGCTGACTGTAAGGTTTGATTATATAGTGTCCTTAGGCTTTATATTCCACCAACAGTATTAAGGAAGAAAAGAGTCAAAGTAAATAAACTGCTTCTTGAAATGTTTCCTTAATTGTTAATAACTCAATGGATTTAGTTCTTACATCTTACATAACCTTGATAGATAGGTGAGGTAATGAGAAACAGGAAATCAAAAATGTTCAGAAGATATTTCAAGGTAGACATAGGATTCAGTGGCATGTATATAAGATGGTTTTGTACACAGGGCTTTAAGTTTCTCCATTTTTGAAAAATATAATACCATTGGTACCTTCTGGCTGAGTTAGACAAGGGTGGTAGGAAAACATTCTCTGGTTTTATCTACTTATGTGAAGAATAAAAAGGTAGCAAAAGCAAGGTTTCAGCAGTAAGCTAGAGTTCACACACACGTGTGCGCACACACACAGTGTTGGTGGTGGAGAGACAAAGAGAGACAGAGACACAGAGACATAGACACACATAAATATGAGAGAGACACACACAGAGAGAGAAAGCCAGCAAATACCAGATTTCCAAGATGTAAAGGGTACAAAGAGACACCCAGAGGAGTTAGGAGCCCCATAGGGAGACCATCAAGGCCAGCAAATCTGGACCCAGGTTGGATGGGGACTTCACAAATTGATGCACCAATCAAGGACAAGACATGCACAGAGCCTAAACTCCCTGTTCAGATGTAGCAAATGCACAGCCAGCTCATTCTCCAAACTGGGGGGCTGGACAGAGATTGCCTCTC
Source organism: Acomys minous (assembly GCF_964271855.1). Taxonomy (NCBI): domain Eukaryota; kingdom Metazoa; phylum Chordata; class Mammalia; order Rodentia; family Muridae; genus Acomys; species Acomys minous. Next base: position 55,421,067 of record NC_140489.1, read on the forward strand.
ACAGGAACTCTCCTGCCAGGGATTTGATCACTTCCCCTTGGCTGGGAGGATCTGTGAGCACACAGAGGAAAGGGATGCAGGCTATCCTGATGAGACCTGATAGGCTGTGGTCAACTGGTGAGGGAGGAGGGCTCCTGCCAGAGGTCTAGAGGAGGAGAATAGGGCAGAAGAGTGTGGAGGAATGCTGAGTGGATGTAACAATTGTCAATAAAGTGCTGTTTAGCCAATGAGCTGGGCAGAAGGGCAGGGAGTGAAAGGCGGGACCTCCTGGAGGACAGGAGAGAGGAGGTTTGTCAGTTGGGAGATAGAGAGACAGTTGACTGTTTAGGAAGACGAAGGGGAGAATGGCTGAATTGGCATCTTAGTGGCAAATGCTTGGGGTATATGTATTATATATCAGTTTAGAGTAGGTTTTAAACTTATTTTAGGAGATTTTAAAATATATTTTATTAATTTATTCATATTACATCTCAATTTTATCCCATCCCATTCCTCCCTCTCTCCCATTTTCCCCTTATTCCCCTCCCCTATGACTGTGACTGGGGGGACCTCCTTGTCCTGTATAAGCTCATAGGGTATCAAGTCTCTTCTTGGTAGTCTGCTATCCTTCCTCTGAGTGCCACCAGGCCTCCCCAATCAGGGGTCATGGTCAAATATCGGGCACCAGAGGTCCTGTGTACGTCAGACCCCACTCTCCACTCAACTGTGGAGAATTTCCTGTCTATTAGCTAGATCTGAGTAGCGTTCGAAGTTTACTGCACTTATTGTCCTTGGCTGGTGCCATAGTTTGAGCAGGACCCCTGGACCCAGATCCACCCATCATAATGTTCTTATAGGTTTCTAGGACCCTCTCGAGAAGATTTTTATCAGATTAGATTCTGCCCAGCGTTGTGCTGGTAGCCTTGAAGTATGCTACAGACTCTGTCTTTTATTAGCATTTTAGGCCAAATCGATACATTTTAATGTAACTAGAGAGGGAAGTAGACTTGGAATGGAAAGATATAAACGAGAAAATGACAATCGGAATGTAATGTGAATAAATTATAATTTAAAATGTTATCAGAACTTGTTTCCCCTGGATGGTTTATATGTTTGGAAGTGAGCTCCCGTGGAATGGGCTGGTTTGAGATACTGCAGCAGATTGGATATTTCAGTCAAAGACAGGAAAATTGATTGGTTCATGCCACAGGGAATACACTTCCACCTACCAACACCCAGAAATTTGAAAGTAGTACAAAATAGTTCCTTTTGGCAGTAAAAGCCCATCAATGCATTGTTTTGAAGAAAGAGATTCAAGAAGTTAGCCATCTTCAAAGTTTAAGTAAAAAGTACATTAATCTACCTAGACACATTTTATTCCCTATGTGCCTGGCTGCCAGTGATCAGCCTGACTCCTAGTATCCTACAACTGTGGTATATAATTACATGTATGTAACAACAATTAGTGAAAAAACAGGTCACAAATTTGAAAGAGAGCTAGAAGGAGTTTATGGAAGGATGTTAAGACATGGTCTAAAAAGAATTATTTTCACAGACCCTATTGTCTGTCTTATTTATACAGAAGAATATGTCCAGACAACAGCAATATAGAATTCTGACTCTAAGGCAGATAATAGAGAAAAATTGGGGGTGCAATCCATTTTTTCCTTTTCTCAGCCATTGTAACAAAAGTATTTGTGCTGCTTCCCTCCAAGGAAGTAGAGCTCCATTTATGTGCAGGCATTCTATCACCAATGAAAATGCAGTCTTTTATACCTCAGATCACATGATGGACACCATTACCATACACACTTAAAAGAGAAGGGAAGTCTATTTAGAAAAATATGTCATTTGTCCTAATTCACATGGATGGTAAATACTAGGACAAAAATAATCCTAGAGATGTTTGAGAACTAAAAGGCATCAGTAGTCCCAATCAGTTTATATAATTTTTTGTAGTCAGAATTGACTATTAAAAAGATCATATGTACCCTTATTTAAAGATAAAGAGCAGGTAACTGTTGAGCATGTGACTTGGAGTAGAATAAGGACTTAAGGAGAAAAAGCCATTGGTACAGAGAGCATCTGCCCCTCCTCCACCCTGCCTCCATTTGTTCCTCAGCCTGTAAACACTGAACTGTCACACCAACGACTTGTACTGATCATTTCACTTTTAGTAGCTGTTTAGAGATGTGTTTGACTTCCAGAAAAACAACCCGAGGATGCTTATAAAAATCCCTATACTTCTTTGTTGTTCGTCATGTCATTTGATTTCATGTTGCTCACTTTTATAGCTCAATATTGGAGAATTGTACAAACTTGTAAAGAAAATTATTCTTTACGTTTCTTATTTCTTGGATGAATCCCTACTCATTCTCTATTCATTTCTGACAACACCAGAATGATAGAGCCCCTCAGGTGCTTACACCTTCTTAAATGACAGAAGACATTAGAGTACTAGCACCCAGTCTGTTTAAGCAACCCCTTTTATCTTCTTTATCCTATTGCGCTTGGTCACTGACGCCTTTGATAGCAGAGATCTTAGCTGAAAATCAGAATTCTAGTTGATTTCTTTTGAAAAGTGAAAGAAATAATGAACAGTGCTACATAGTAAATATAAAGCATATGCATTTTCCATGGGTTAAAGTTTAACTGACACTGTGAGGTATTAGGACAATGGTAACTTAATCGACTATGGTGTTTATAGTGGGGCTTTGGTGAATGATCTGGGTTAAATAAAGCTTTCATCAGGCTGAATATTGTACACACACACACACACACACACACACACACACACACACACACACACACGTCTCTTTCTATGACATATCATGATTCTTTGAGCCAAAAGGCCATCACTAGATATTAACTTTTGACCTTTAGAGAGTTGACTTAAAGTGACTCTATTTTTTGTAGCAGTTACTCAGTTCCTGGTAGTGTCCTAGCAACACAAAAGGAACAGGAGTCTCAGGGAAAGCAGAGCATCTCTAAGAAAGCTGAGGAAACTGGAGAGAGAATTCAGCAAACCCGAGCTGTGAACACCATGCTGCTTTTGCCCTTTAGCTAGTACAGATCCTTGCTGCACAATAGAGGTGACCATAAATCCAAACAGAGTGCTGGAGGAAATGTGTCTAAGGCCAGGCCAATTCCTTTTCCTATGGTGGATATAATGTCTGGTAAAACCCACAGAGAACTTCATCTTATTCACTAGGTCAAGGGTTAGTATAAGTTTAAAATATCAGCAAGTGAGGATTTCAGGTTTTGCAGTGCATCTGGTCTCTGTTAGAATGATTCACCTCTGCCTTCTTAGTGAAGAAACAGCCACCACAAGTGATGAGACACAAGAGGATGGTCATACCTTGTACCAAGAACATTTCATTCCTGAAAACTGAGTTTCAGTATTGACAGAGGTGTTTATGGCATGAAGTCTTCTTCTGTGTAATTTTTTTCAACAATATACAGAACCTAAATTAGGTTTAGCTGCAGGATGCAGTTTGTGAACTCCTATCTTGGTCATTAGGACCCTTAACTGCATTGGGAAACCTACTGCATTTACATGGAATATAAATATTTCCTTCTGTGTCTAAACTTCCATGTAAATCTTGTCCCTTTCAAGGCAAAAACAACAGTGAGAAACTCAGAGAAAACATTATGTGTTGGCTATTTGTTTTAGGTTTATTTTATTTTCAATATTTAGAAATTTCCTCATGGCTTAAGTACTTAGTTCTAATTTTTTAAGTTTAAAAAAAGAAGTAACTTCTTGAGGCTATTAAAATTCAGTTAGAAAATATTTTTTCTATTTACACACATTATATATGTCTTAAAATCATTTTCAAGAGAGTCTTATAATATTAAGGAAACACCTTCAAGTTCTTGACACTTGAAAGTCAGATGAATTTACTCATTCAGGAAGAGTATATGTCTTAATCCAATTAATTATACTTATTTACCATCAGGCTTCATTTAAGAATAAGACTCCCATCTTCAGCCATGCATGCTGAGTATTCTTAATGAACCATTAAAATATTAACTACTATATTTTCAGCTGCTATAGTCAAAGGGTGATTATCTACTCAAGAAGCATGTAATTCCCATTTTGTTCTTAAAATGTATTCAATATTTATTTGTGTATAGTTAATCCTTAAAGGAATAATAGGATGCAAAGGCTTATCATTCTTTTTACTGCTAATTATTTTCAAATTTTAAATTTATGAGTATGCATATGTGTGCAATTGCTAACGATGTCAGAAGAGGGTTCTAGATCACCTAGAGCAAGTGTGAGCTGTCTGACATGGGTGCTGGGTGTCATGATATAAAATGTCACAAGTGATTTTTGTCCCATGGTTAATTCTGTGAGTATGGGAAGAGACACGAAAATATGATATATTGAGTAGCAGAATAATTATTTATCCCAGTACAATCAAGAACAATTCAAAGCACCAAAGCTTCCTTTGATTCTTTCCTTGGTCTGGTTGCCACTCACTCAACACACTATAATTCAAGAAAAGAGAGTAATTACCAACAGCTAGAAGGATCATTGAGTCAAATCGGGTATGTTTCACACATAAAGCACACTGCACCCTGGGTTAGTCAAGAGACTCTCTTATCTAATCCAAGCTAGTCAAATTCTAGGGGACAGAGTAGGAAAAACAAATGTATTCAACTCTTGTGTCCATTTCTCTGAAAAATCTATTACAGCTACATAATTCTGTTTCTTAAAAGCAAAACATCCTAACATTAATAGTGACTTCCTCTGCTAACAGACTATTTTACCTGAGAATAGCAGAAACTTTACTGAAATGACTTAACAAGCCAACCTTGGTCCCACTCTTTCTTATCTCCAGTTTCAATTATCAACATATTATTAAAACAATGAACTAACATGTATTACCTGTGGTGTAGTGAGACATCAATTTAAGACGGTTCCTCACTAAATTTTGGTAGAACATTAGGTAGCAGTTACTATTTTCAATGTGGTATTGAAACTGTTGCTGTCCCTATTGGGTAAAGAAAGTTACTTACAAAGTTCAAATTGTATTGAAGTAAATGTAGATAAAACTATGCTCAACAGTTGCATTTTAAGTGCCAAAGAATATATCGATTTGTTCTGCATGCATTAAAAAAAAAGAAAAAAGAAAAACGTTTAAGCAGAGTATTCAATCAAAGCTCCTCTAGACTGGGCTTAAAGTAATCCATCATCGTTCTCCATGTTCCATGTATCTCTTCCAATTAGCAACCTAGAAAATTAATGGCAATGTGATACAAATAATCAGAGCTGAATCTCTCAAACTTTGACAGTTACACTAATCTCTGCCAATCCTTAGAGAATGAAGAATCGCCCTTTCATTCATTACCTTCATTATCTGTGGAAGGGTAAGATGCAGGAACTTCTGTAATATTCCAATAAAGTAGTGTTTATGTCACCCATCTATACATCCAATAAAAAACTGAACATGACCATATGATTCATCATTGAAGAAATACAAATAATTCACAGCAAACAATTACAGTCTTATTATGACAGTATTCTTACAAAACTTGGCCATTATTTGGTTTCTATAAATCTATTTTTAAAAGAAAGGAGAGAAGTCAGGAAGGAAGAAAGAGAAAAGAAAATTAACAACATTCAAGGATCTTAACTTTTACAACTGAAGAATCATGAGTATCACAATTAAAGGCATCCGTTTTCTCACAGTTGAAATTTAAATAGGACCTTCAGACACTGAACATATGCTACAATCCTGGAGGTTCATATTAGTCAGGACCAATTACTTTATCAGCCCTTTTGTTATTACTTTGTGTCTCTGAGTATTATGTTAATTAGTAAGTGAATACTGATGAGTAAACTGTGGAAATGTGCAAAGGTAGCGTTGATTTTATTCAGAAAATTTGCATGCATTTGTAAAAAGTGGAATATATTTATATCTGAAAAAAATTAAAAACCCAAATGAGGCTGAGACCAGGGCCTCCATCATGCAAAGAGTCTCTGAAAACAAAGCTGATGGCTTCATCAGAGCATTTCTGCCTTGGGGTGTCAGAGAGTTTCTTAACATGCAGACCACTTAGTCTGCTTATGATTTGTGAACTGTAACTTGAATATGAACATCTGCAAGTTTAAACATAAAGAACTAAAATTTTTCATTGGAAGCAGTCTCTCTGTTCACTGCAAGATCTATAGAAGAAAATGTGTGGGAAGATTCCAGATGGCCAAACAGAAATGCCCTAGTAGCCATTTCATTCTCTACAAAAAATGAAGGAATAACACTTTTAATATACTGAAATGAGTTGCACTGAGTGGAAAAAAAAGAAACTGGAGTCTAAGAGGATTCAAATATTGGAGACACCAGCAAAGTAAGAAAAGAAGGCACTTGGCTTTACCATTCTGCCTATGCAGCTGAAGGAAGAGTCTCTACAGAAGGGGGAAAGCACAGTTAGTAGGGATTCTGCCAGTACCAGAGACTGGATATTTTCCCAATTCTCACAGGCTTACAGCCTACCTGGATAGATACTCTGATAATATGACCAGGAGGGTGGCTTTAAAGAGAGAATTTATATCATCTCACAGCAAACTTCATGGTGTTATGGCAGATGCCAACAATAAAAGTCAGCAATTTTCTGATTTGGGATGGGAGAGATGTCAGACTGCAACCGCCAGTGAATATTCCTATCTAGTGATTAGAGCAGATGTTTTCTGCCACAGGCTGAAGTCTTTGGCTCAGAAAGATGATTGTAACGCACCAGAGGTGTCCTTTCTTCTGTAAACCATGATTGTGACAATAAGGATGTATGATGTTCTTGAGAACTGGAAAAGGAAGCTTATTCTCTAAGATCAAGCACATGAACTTCTTTACATGGCCATGCCAAGGTCGGGACCGAAGGTAGGTGCTCATATGTTCTCACACCTGTTCACCTCTGCACCCTGCACGCTTAGGTGCCTCCTGCTGATAACTGTAAAGGAAATATTTCCATCTGTGGCCATCCAACTTCATCCCTCATTCCATCTTTAGGTACACACAGATAAAGGCAACCTTTAGAGAAACTGAGCCCCCATGGCCCTAATTCTGGTTGATGCTGCCATTCTAAAGTGGCAGAAAAGAATGAACTATCCTTTGCAGCTAAGATTGATGTAGCTCCTAAGCTCCATCACACTACCCTCTATGTAGTAGCCACACAGTGAATACATCATATGCAATACTACATGTAATTTTTCTGAGACTATCACCACACTTTCATGGCTTATAAACAGTTGGTCTCTCAAATTCCACCATGGTGTGCTTTGTTCCTAAAGTCAATGACAGTCAAATAAATTATAGGGACATTACACAATGGAGCTATCTTAGTTTCTTTTGCTGTTGCTGTGAAAAAAAATATCTTGACAAAAGTAACTTAGGAAATAAGAGAATTATTATGGCTCACATTCCAAGGGCACAGTTTATCATGTTGCCAACGAAAAACATTAGGCGCTTGAAGCATCTGACAACATTGTGTCCCACCTACAGTGGTCAGAAAGCAAAGAGGGATGGGTGGTAATCGTCTGCTCATTCTCTTCATTTTCTACAACCCAGGATCCTTAGCCATACAATGTTCTCATCCACTGCTAAAATAAATCTTTGCACATCAGTGAAACTAATCAAATGAACCTTCATAAACGTTCCTAAAGACTCATCTCTCAAGTTGTTTTCTATCATGTTACTTGACAACACTAAACCACCATGTGCCCAGCGGGAGGTACACTCAATGCCGAACAACAGAAACAACCCACAGATTTAAAGGAAACTTCAAGAGAAAGTAGCTACTACACAGATGTCGTGGTTACTTTTCAGTTTATGCAACAAAGCACCAAGACCAACACAATTTTGAGTGAAATCAGTTCATTTATGATTAAAGTATGAGCTCATGACTCTTCTGGTGAGAGCACGGCTGTAGGCAGACACTGGGAGTTTCATCTTGATCCACAAACATGAGACATAGGTAGAACACACTGGAAGTAGCATGGGCTTTTTGAAACCTCGAAACTGGCTCTCAGTACTATACCTTTTCCAACGACAGCACACCTCCTAAATCCTTCCCAAGTACTTATACCAACTGGGGATCAAACAATGAAATATATGGGCCCATGCAGACCATTTTTTTCAAACTTTCAAAGTAGGTCATGCAATAAAACTGATAGAAATATTCATTCTACTACATTCACAAACTTCAACATAGCAACACAAGAAATATGAAAAATCAGGGCAAAATAACACTTCTAAAAGATAATAATTATCTAGTTAATAGATTCCCGAGATGTTGAAAATGATGAGATTTTTGATCTGCAATTCCAAGGATAGATTTAAAAAATCCTGTGACAACTTCAAGAATAAAAATATAAAGTTAAACACATAAGATAATGCAAGATATGAATAAGAAACTCACAAGAGAAAGATTTTTTTAAAGAGAAACTATGTTCACTATTAGCTCATGTCTGTAATCCAAACATAGTGATATGAGTATTAGGAAATCAAGTCCAGTCTGTCTCAACTACATAACAAGTTTGAGGCCGTACTGGAATACATGAAGTCCTGTCTCAAAAACAAAGTTAAGTAGAAGCAAACAGTAATGTTTATAATGATGAAGTCTTTATGTCAAAAAAACCGTCTGCTGTAAGACAACTAGATTAAGTGTAAGAAAACTTGAAATACAGTGATTTGAAATATCACAGACAGAAGAAGAAACACAGAAAGAATAAAGCTATAAAAATGTTCAGGACGTTATTAAACAATCAGATATATTCAGGCATACAAAGAAGAGGAAACTAAGGTTAAAGGCATCGAAAATCTATTCAACACAGGGAGCTAAAATGTTAAGTGGTGGTCAGTATGAAGATGACTTTAAAATCCCAATAATATTAAAGCTTATTAAAATTTATTATAAATTGTTTTGAGCAGAAGTACACTGCATAAGTGATCAGCTCTGCTACCAAAAGTCATGCTATTAAAGGAAAATCTCCGGACCAGGCGCTAGGTATCTTCCTATGTGTTACTGTCAGAGAATCCCAGAGGTACACAAAACCTGCAGGCTATTGCTGCTAAGCTTGGTTGCCCAACCAAACTAGATGCAAAAAAATCTCTTGCTGTGAACACCATACAACTTTGTGGTAGTACACGGAAAAAAAGCGGTTTTGAATGGACCAACAACTTTCAGTGCTAGATTTATTTTATATTTCTTAGGTTCACTATAAGATCGCCGGGAGGAGAGAAGTCAGCAGTGGTTTTGTGTAGGCATCGTCTCTGCACGCTACAATATGTATCTGCCAGGGAAGAGTGCATGTACTCTAGAAGGAAAAAGGAAGAAGGGAAAGAAGGAAGGAAGGAAGAAAAAAGTAAGATAGGCAGAAAGGCAGACATAAAGAGGTGGAAAGTAAGTGAGAGGTAAATGAGAGGAAGAGAAGGAAAAAGAAGCTAAAAATACGCTAAAATGTGAAAATATAAATGCCAAAATATAAATGAAAAAGCAATATAAAAACCCCAGACTGAAGATTAATAAGAGAAAAAGAAAATGATGAAGAGTATTTTTAAAAGCAATCAGGAAATGACATACATATAAGCACTGTATAGCTTCTTTGGCTGTTATTAAAATGCTCATGATGATGTCATATTGGAGTCAGGATGTTCAATAAGACTGAGGACATACCCAGTTCAGGTAATGTGTTATAAGCAGAGGACAGTGGAGTGCATCCCATGCGACGACACATACAGTTGAATCAGTGGCCCCTATCAACTCAGAGGATGCATCCTGCTACAGGTAGAAAGACTAGGAAGAGGCTGAGTTCCATTAACCAGACCACTTCAAAGGATGGCCATATAAGGCCAAACAAGAGGATGTATGTTCAGTCTCTCTCTGAGTCTTACAGTAAGGACTGCAAACTAAATATGGTACATCATCGCATAAGAGCGGTTCTGATCTCACTGTGATTTAAACTGTGCAACGCATTTGTATATCCACAATCCAATTTTAGTTTGCCACAAGATTGTACAATAGATAAGACATCTTTTTTTAAAATTTCTTAATAAAAAATTTGAAAAGTGATGCTAAAAAAGGAAAATTATTTAGCCAGATTTCAACAGTTACATATCCGTAGGATTGAAGTCAGTCTTTATTTAATTCTTCCTTTCTATTTCCTGTCTTCAGGATTGTACTTGATAAGCTTTACTCCTTTTTTTCTCTCATTTTATTTTCTAGAATGGAAATGTATTTAAAAGTTATTTTTCACTTGAACTGCCCAGAGTCTATTAAGTGTCACTTTGTTACAGGTAATTTTATGCTTGCTCAAAACCAGAAAAATGCAAACATTAACCAAGAAATGAACTGTTTTATCTCTGTTGCCGAATAGTCAGCCTTCTATTTGCCTCCTTTTAAATTTGCTGCTTCAGTGCTTTGTCAAGAGACCTGGTCTTAATCTTTAAGAGCAGGATGCCAGCACTTAGTTGGAAAACAATTTGCTTTAGCCTTTCAATGGCTACTGCCTTATATTTGAAATGGTATCGACATAACACTTATGCCATTTTGATAACTCAACTGACAAGAAAACTTAGTGGAGGAAGAAAAGGACAGCCAAGAGTATAGCAGACACCATTTGTCTAACCAAATGCTGTGAAAGAGCAAGCCAGACGATGCGTACACACACAGAAAAAAAGAGCCATAAATGATCCGCTTATGTGAGATTAGGGGACATCTGTGGCTGTAGTGCTGCTTGTTCACCTTGGGGTGAACAATACATACAAGGGCTCTAGACATGAGCAAATTTTATTTTCTATTACTGAAACTTCCTTGCTTTCAGAGAAAAGAACCTGCTCATTGTTTGGAGAATATAACCTGATTCCTTACTCTTACAGGCACATATGAGCCATCTAATTCTTTTCGCTCTACCCAAGTGTTGCAGTGCACCTGTGTGTAGCTCTGCGCGGTGGTACAGTGACATTCTAACTTAATGAGGGGCAAAGAATTTCTTTCTTTTTTAAAAAACTCAAATGAAACTACCATTGAATACACAAGACTGTAATTGAGCAGATGCCTGGACGCTTTAGGGTAATAATAAAGGTGGGCACATGGCCAGTTGCTTCCAAGGATGGACAGCTTCAGATGCTGCAGGGATTTTTGAAAGGATGAATGCTGCGCACAGTGGATTGGCCAGAGAACTTCTTCTGCTTATTCACTCATGTTTCTCCATGGCCATTGGATTTAGTTTGATATTTAGCTGAACTGACTTTAAGGGAAGCTGAGCAGCAAAGCCTGAGACAAGTGGCAAGAATAAGCATGATTAAAGGTAAGTGGGACACATGTAGTTTGGAATGTATTAGGCAATGAAACAAACAACAAAAACAAAAACAAAAACAAAAACAATTTTTAAAAAGGCTTGAACAATGGGGAAATGTGTTATTTCACCCAACTGGACATTCAAAGCAGGAGCAGGCTAAAAAAGAACAGCGATGAAAGATCCCTGTGTGTTTTCTCTAAGTGCCCAAGCATCAGCTCAGTTTCAGAACTGCAGTGACATCTCCTCCATTCTGTGCCTGTGTCCTGGCCAGAACCTAAAAAGGAACAGTCATCTTCATTAAAGACAAGGGCTCCTTAACTTCAAACAACAAAATTTGCAATATGTTTTTGTAAAGACATAAAAAAAAAAACTTTGCAATGCCAAACCTCCTCCAAAGGTGGGAACTTTTTAAAGATGTATGCTCTATGCAAGTACATTACAGAAAATTAATAATTTAAGACTTGCAATAAACCATAAAAATATGATGAGATGATCTGCCACTGTGTCTTGCTCGGGTCCCAACATCCCAGGCACATGGTCAGAGGCTAAAGGGACATGGTGTTGGCCTATATTTTAGGAAGAGTTTACATTACTTCTAGGTTTCTGGGGAAGTATTCCTAGATGAATGTTTTGTATTTTTTTGCCCAGGTAATCAACAGAGCTATTGGTACTAAGTCTTTTGAGAACAATAGTATACTTTGTTTATTTGCTGAATCCCTCTTGCTGTCTAGGAAGCTTATCACCTGCCAGTGGCTCAGAATTCCACGTCTTCACTTGGCAGGTAATCACAATCCACTTGCTTACATTTATGACTTTACATCATGCTGATTATGACTAAAGAGTCCACCATCAAATACCTTCCACTTGCCCACTATTTAAGTAGATAGCTAATACAGGGAGAGTAAAATAAAATTATTAACTAGCCAGCGCATAACACTCTCACAGCAAAGGTTACAACCTTCATTATCTGGTACAGACTCAAACAATGATAAGGAAAATGAAGTAGCTGCCTTGTGCTTTGCACAAATACTTCACATTGTGGATGGAAAAGTGAGAAAAGCTGTTTCTGTATTAAGACACATACAAAGCTGTTTATCTAATTAGAACTTTCATGGTTATGGAGAGCTAGTACGGCGTAAGTCTAGAGCAAATTATATCAGGTTATCATCAATCCTTTTAATACCCATTCATTACCTGTGTCTGTATCAGGTAAATCTCTTAAAAATGTACCAAAAGATCATTAGCTTCCTATTACTCAAAAAGTAAAAATGTCACCAGATAGCATATACTTTTCAATTTTCCTGTAATCTTCCTACATAATGTCCCCTCGATGTATTTGAACAGCACCAAGATTTATGACCGCTGGAGCACAGGCTTATACCCTCTTTCCCCCAGATTCCTCACCTTGTAAAAATTAGACTTTGCCTCCTTGATGTTCTCATTTTGACAGAGTTAAAAAGTAGTCTGGGCAGTGACTTGACAGCTCTCAATTTATGATATCTGGCTCTTCCTTGCTCTTTGCAATGGCTATGCTGAATTAAATAAGGTGATGTGAAACTTCCTGGCAGTCTCCTCAAACTCACAAAAGTCTGATATTCTCTTTACTCTTAAGAGGTTTTTTAAGGTGATTGCTCTGGAAACCCTTCTCAAGACCCCTCCGCCCCCTGGATTCTGGTCCTCTCATGCCCTACATCCTGGTCTGTCTCTGTCTTTCTCTCTCTGTATGCATTTGCCTGCCTGTCTCTCTGACTTTCACTCTCCTTCTCTCATTGATTAAGCCACTCTTCTCCATGCTTAAGGAGGTCAGGGAGGAGTGGGAGATGGGCCTGCTTCCCTTTAAGGCCCTATCATGTTCATGTTTCCGTAATTCATACTGTGTTTATCTAATGCTCTTCCTCCTGACTCAAGGTTCTTCTTCTTGAAGAGAATTATTTCTTAACCATCTTTTCAGATAATCAGTTGTTTCTATTATATTTAACAATGACATTTCTTTTGCTCTTATAATACTTCATGAAGCAGTTACCAGGTTAGAATGCATGTGGGATAAGCTGAATCTGTGTTCTCAGGCCATCATAGCTCATATGTGGTTCCAGAATAAATAATCTCTATGTCTTTTGAGGTGAGAGTTGTGTTTTTCATGTGAAATATATTAAGGCAAAAGAGAGCCCTATATAAGGAGATCAGAGTTAAGAGAAACAATACCTTCTTATTAAAACTAAAAGAGGGACAATTTGGGCTGGAAAATGGAGACAAACTAAGGATGGTCTGAAGAAAGTTGCTCGAAGATATAATTTGGCTTGAACAAAAGGAGCAAGATAAAGATGATTTTTCAGATCAGCAACCTGTTCACTAAAATATTGGGCTGTTGCAATGTGACTGAAATTTCATAGGCATTGCTTCACATTCTTTCCACTTAGCTCTTCTTTTGGTAATGACCAAGGCAGCTAACGCTATATGTGTTAGGGCTAGTTTGATTTGTTCTGGAACTTTAGAATGTTTGTTCTGGTTGCAGGAATAGATTAAAGTAGTGTAACATTGGAAGTTACGCCTGGTCCATGGTTCAAATTCCAATGCCTTGGCACTGCCACACATTCCTACTGTCATGAAATGAGCTATTTCACCACACTTTCTTCACCATCATAGATGCAAACCACTGAAATCATGAGAGAAGGTAAGACTATCCTTACCTTGCTGTTTCACTGTGGTGTGAAAAGAAAGCATTATAATGTAACAATAAAGTATCTTGAGAGGTCACTGCAGCATTATTAAGGGTCATTCATCATGGTGCCATCACAGTGCTTCTGGCACTGTGCTGGCAAAATAAGCATTGGAGAGAGTAGCTACAATTCAGCATTTTGATGGAACAAAGGAATGTTGTGATGTCAAAATTCATCACCATAGTGTTGTTTGACACTGAGAGAGGACAATGGCAGATCATTAGGATGAAACAATGGTGTAGCATAACAACATAATGCCACAATTTGTGTAAAAGAATGCATCATTGTGATGCTATTATATACCATTATATCACGAATGATAAAGAACAGTGATATCACAATGCAGTGTGAGTGATGACAAATTGGACAGATGTGATAGCAAATTTAATACTGTAATATTAAAAGCCAGCGTTGCATGGAACAATTTTGGAGACACAATGCAACATAGGGATATCTCAGTTAGGGATTGTGATGGTAGAGTGAACACTGCAATGCCACAGTGAAGCAAAGTATTAAAATTCAGCACCCTGAAGGCACAGTGGAACACTGTGTTTTGTGCAGCTCAGCTTTGTGACTGTGCAATAATGCACTGTGTTATCACAGTTGAACATAGTGAAGGCACAGGGGAGCAATGTGATAGCATATCAGGGGCTTAATTACTCAATGCGTTATCACAATATCACTTCTGCATTGTGAAGGCATAATGGGACTTAGTAATATCATAATAACAGTTATGATTCAAAAATGGGGCATTGTAACACCATAGTGAGCCATTTTGATGCAGAAGACACAACAAAATGTTGTGATAGCACTGTGGGGGACTGTTAGGTTCTAATGGAGCATTTTGTTGTCAGCTTTTATTGTGGTCATGTTGCCATTCAGGACTGTGGTGTCACAATGCAGGATTGTAATTGCACAAATGATCACACTGATGTCACAATTCAACTTTGTGTATGCACAATGATGCTGCAATGGATCACTATGGTGATAAAAAGGAGCATTGTGATGGTCACAGTTCACCACAATTATTGCTCAGTGGAACACTGTAGCTGTCGCATATACTATTATGATGGTTTAAAAAGCGTTGTGTTCTCACAATTCTACAGTATGACAACACAATGGAGCATTTTGATGTCACAGTGATGTCCTGTGGTAACACAATCATCACTCTGATTATATAATACAGTACTATGATGGCATCATATATATTGTGATATTACAATGCAGCCTTTTGATGTTAAGGCACAACACTGCAGTGGCACAGGGGAACATTATGATTAAATGATTTAGCATTATGATCTCACAATTAGTACTGGGGTGACATAATTGACCACTGTGCTATCAAAATGGAATACTGTGATAGAAAATCATGATGAGACAATAATGTATTGTGCTGTCATAACATCATGATGTCTGATGGCAGAATCCCATCCCCTTGTGATAGCACACCTGAGCACTGAGATGTCACAATCGAGTATTGCAATGACACAGTGGATCATTATGATGTCACCATTCAGCATAATGATGTTGTAATTAAGAATTGTGATGTCACAATGCAACACTGTGGTAGTGTAACAGAACATAGTCACTGCAAGTTGTAGCACTGTAGTATCACAGTTCAGCATTGATGTCTTAATGAAACATTCTCATGTCAGACTGAGCCCAGTGATGGTACAATGGGACATAGAAACTATTTATCTTTATGATGGCAGAACTTAACATGATAGCACAATTCAATATTGCGATAGTACAATGAAGTGTTAAGATGATACAATGCTATATTCCAGTGAAACAATAGCATATGATAGTGGCAAATACAACATTGTGTTGTCACAATATACTATTTTGATTGCACAAATGAGCATAGTAGTGAAACAATACAACATTATGATGTCAAGAATCACAACTGCAGTATCACACTGGAGGATCTTGATAGCACAGTTTAGTATTTGGATATGAAAAGTAAGCATGATGATGTCAAAATGCAGTCATTTCTAATTTCTCTAAAATCCTCCATTGTTTTCACATAAATATATTTTAAAACAACTGGGTTGTACATTATTTTTAGCTGAAGGAGAATTTTCTGTTCTTTAAAAATGTAAAAGAAACAAAAATTGAAACTCTTCCATGCTTACTTTATAATTCAAATTAAAAATTTATACCCCAAAATATATATAATACAAAAAATAATTTCATCTTAAATTTCCAATTGGAAAGTTAGTACCTAACAGAAAAGTTAGATCTATATCTTAGGTCATATGTTGCTATACCTTTTGCATTAAAAATTGTACAAATGCTTTGTGAATTGGAATATATTTCACTATAACAGATAATATTCCTGAAAAGAGCATTATGTTCTTACATGCACATTAAGTTATATTGCTATTCTCTCAATTAAATAATTATTGGGCATTATTTTCAAACAGTGTGAGTAGAACCATCTTAGGCAATAACAAAGTTATTTTTATCAATTGTACTGCACATTTAAAATGTATCCAGTCCAATTGGTTAACTAACTTAGTGTCTGGACTTTATCAGTTGATTTACATAATAAGTTACTCTTACATTATATGGATGTATAACTTTTATAAATATGTGGAAATAACAGCTAAATATGTTATCAGGTTATTTCTATGAAGCTTCCATTCAGCTAATGATTATGAAGCCCCTTATAATGCCCTTTCTACTCTGTCTTAATTGCAAACCTGCTCTAATCTATCAAATTTCAATGAAAGTATAAAATTTTGACTAATATAGAATCATATGATTTGTGGTATTCTTCATCAGTATCTTTTCAAGCCTTATTTTAAACTGACAAACAAAGAATATACTTTTCTTCTAAAATATGATGTCTTGAAATATGTACATACTTTAAAATGGCTAAATCAAGAAAATTAGCATATACATCACCTCACAGCTCTATCACATTTTGTTGTAACAACACATGAAATGTAATTTCTTAACCTTCTAGAATACAATTGTGCACTGCTATTAATTATACACACACATTTACAAATGATGATTTACTGGTTCCCTTATGTGATAGGTGCTGGGTAGTTCATCAGTTGCTCTATGCACTCTGAAAAGACAGAGGACCTGGATGCCTCAGCAGTCCCAGTTCATCACTGAAGGCCTGGAGTTCCTCAGGGAGTGTCTAGTAGTGAGTCCACTTTGAGAGACTGAAGAAGCTGGAGTCTTATGGCAGCAAGCAATAGTAGCAGCAGCAATAGATATACCTGCTCAGGAAAAAGTCAAAGGCAGGTAGATGTACAATGCTTCCTCCCAGGAACTCTGTCTAGACCACAGTTAGAAGGCACCATCCACTTTGATAACAGGTCCTCCACGCTCAGTCTTCTCTGGATGCAGCCTCTGGATGGATACTCAGAATTGTATCTCGTATATGAGACTAAATTATATTAAGTTGGCAAGACAAGCTAACATAAAGTGAGATTATAAATATTTGTTGTGTGTGTAGGTGATTATTTCATTTAACATGTAATTTTCCAATTTCATCCTTAATCTATCAAATAGAAGCATTCCTTTCTTGTCGAAGGGCTAAATAACCTTCTGGTGTGTAAACATATCATATCATTTATTCATTGTCAATTAGGTTGGTCTTTTAGATTGATATTTACGAATAATACTGCAATCAACAGAGGACAGATTAAAAGTATTCTTAAATGGAACAGGAACAGCACTAACTAGAAGAGATATTGAAAATCAGGGCTTGTGTTCATCAGTTGACCTCTTTAGGTTTATAAAATCTCAAACCAAATAAAAATATGTTGCAATAAACCCAAGAAATGAGAGTTTTATAATACTCAAAGAGTTTACATAAAAATCAAAGTAAATAAACTAATGTGAATAATCAAAATAATTCAATGAGTGCTTTATGAAGAAGAAATATCAATATTCAATAAATGCAACTTCATTATATACCAAGCAAGACCATATTGAAGTATCCATACATTTGGATGGCTATAATGAAATCTTGAAATTAATGCACATATGAAATATTAAAACTAATATGAAATTAATGTGAATCTTAGGTGTTAATATTAGAAGCTAGTTATGAATGATAATAAATATTAGTGATATTGGAAACTGTTTCAATATCTTGGGATAATTGTCAGCATTTATTAAAGCTATCATCAATTTCATATTGGTAAAGTCTTTTGCTACTTAATATAAATATATGACACACAGAGTGTACATGTGAGCAGCACATAGGACATATGCAAGGATATTTATGGCAACTTTCTTATAATAACTTCACATTGGAAACATATAGCTTTCTCCATACTAAAAAATAATCGTGATATAGTCCCAAGTAGGAATATTGCAGTTATGATTTCTTAATAGGTGACTCACAAAACTCATTGGTAATGTTAACATACAATAAATATTAAATATATGGCATACTTTAAAATGGAGTAAATGTGCACACATAGGAGCATTATTCAAATTGGAAATTGGCCATTTTCAAAAACATAAATTACATTCCAGGGCATTACACAAAGAGAAATGAATTCAATTTATAAAGGTAAATATTTCATGATGTGTTTTCTATAAATTCCAATCAGCTCAGGCACAGAGACTGAAAGATATGTGGTTAAATAAAGCATATTTTTATCTATAAGTTTCTGGGTCACCAATATGAAGGGTAGTGATTATAGTGACACTATACTGAACATTTAAAGTTCACATCAATTAAAGGCTTGGTGTTCTTGCCACTGAGAGGAAGAACAGACTAGGAAAGAAAGACAAGTGAAATAATGCAAAGAGAGAGAAAGGGTGGATGGGGAGAAAGAAGAAACATGTAAGACAAAGAGCTTAAAATGATTGTGACAATAATTCCACAATGTGGATGGACTGAAAACCTTACACATAATCAATTTGGCTTCTCAATTGTGCCTCAATCAAGCTGAATTTTTAAAATTAGAGTTGTAGCAAAATGTTATACAAACGAGAACAGGATCTCATCAATGCTAAAGGACGCGTTCTTCCCCAACTTACCTTCAGTTCAAACATTATGTTTGACCATGCTGACTACACTTTAAAATATTTTTCTTCATTCAAGTTTTGCATGTGTTATGATTGTACAGTTTTCGAGTAACCTGCTTTCCTTGTGCCTTTATGGTGCACAGTTCTGCTTGGAAACTGGTTTTATATTATAGCCCACATTCATGCTGAACTCCAATCTTCTAAACATCAGAGGGTGCACTGCTATGACTTTGCCTTATTAGAACTTATGGGCTTTATGATAATTTCAACATACTAGTTTTGTGACATGTCATAAATACTATAGATATTCTAGTTCATTTACTTAAAGGTTGAGAGATCAGTAATGAGGAATTGCTTCTTTTTTGCAGAATGGTATGGTAATACAATTGCTTAACTTTCGGCACAACATTAACATTAAGCTTTCGAATATCAGAACTTGTGCTATTTATTATAAATGATAGGTAAAAATTGTCATTGAAACAAATTCTAGCTGGTAATGACATGTCAAAACAAATTTATGATTGCTAAAATGAGCAGCAATCACACATATATAATTTATTTTGTTTTTCAAACATCCAAACAATAGTATAAATTAATAGCTAATGTCTATCACTGAGACAGAACCGAAACTAATTACCTGAACGGCGATGAAGTAAATATTAAGAATGTTAGTGGCAAACAAAATTCTCATAAACAGTGACTAAATCCAAATGGTCTGTGTTTATCCTGTTACCCATTTAATGTATTCACTCTCCGTATTCTGAGTCTATAATAAACCCTGGAAGATCCAGATTCCCAGGTTGCACAAAGTGAATTTGCACACCTCACAGCAGATGAGTGCTGAGGTCACCTTTCCCATGCTCTTGCCCTTGGGGCTGGGTCACATGCACTCCCTCCACCAGGGCCAGCTCTTCAACTAGGCTGCACAGACAAGGTGCAAGGCATGCCCTCCCAAGTGTTGCAGCTGGCAAAGGGCAGGGTCAGCTCACCAGCTCTCATGTCTATGGGGGTGGCTCTCTCAACATCCACAGGTGGAAAGGTTTGAGTTGCATAGGGCATCACCCCCAAACCGAGGCCACCTCATAGCAAATGAGTAATGGGACCAGTTCTCCTGCACTCTTGCCCTTGGAGCTGACTCCCTTGTGCCCCTACCACCAGGGTTAGCTATGCTGTGCTGTAAGGTGCAGAATCCACTCTCCTGAGTGCTGCAGCTGGTGAGGGTCAGGAATATATCTGAACTCAAGACCATGTGGTCAGCTTTCCAGACTGCTGGAGTCAGCTCTTCCACACAAACGCCCCTCTGGCTAGCTTCTCCTCCTCACCACCACCACCACCACCAGAGCCATCTCCACTGTGCTGACTGGGCTAGCCTCAGGGCCTTTTCTCCAGAGTACTGCTGCCAGTGAGAAACTGGGCCAGCACTCCAGAACACCACAGCCAGCAAGGAGTGGGGCCAGTTGTGCAAATCCCTTGGACATCCATGAGGCCCTAGGCATCATGGAATGTACACATGTTCTCTAGTGGTTATATGAGGCATGGACAATGACAGTAAACACTGCCACTATGTAGCCACAGACCCAGACATGGCCCTCAGAGGCAGTTGGGGCTAGGATCTCACCATGACTTCAGGACTGGCCACTCACAATGGCTTACTCCTCTCCACCCTCAAGTCTCCATTTCCACCTGTCTTCATAACATAGAAGCTGATCCATGTCTCTTTCTCTTCCATCTGTACACCACATATTGCACATAGTGGTGGTGGCTCCCACTGTAGGCTGGCCATAGGGATGGCCATAGGCCAAGTCAGAGCTGCATGACATGGAGGCAAGGTGGGGTCTCCATTCTGCCTGTGCTCTGTGCCAGACGTGTACCAGACAGGTCTGTGTGTGGCATGATGCTCTGCAGGTCTCTGTCTGTCTTCCTTCTCCCAAGGTGTTGTTCTTGGATTTGATTAGATTAGATTTTTCTGTGTCCTAGGCATAAAACATTGACAATCAAGCAATCACCGAACTTTGATAAAGAAAGGGCTGCCAACTACTCTAGCCATGAGCGATATAAGAACACCAACACCAAAAACGTGTCTATTTGACAATCATGGGGAAAGGCCAACACCAGGACCAAAAGCAAATGGGGAAGAAAGGGTTTATTAGGATTACAATTACACATCTATAGTCTGTCAGTGAAGAAAATTATGACATGTCTTGCCATGCAGGTCATTATTGAGGATCACAGTCATGTATGATTTATTGCTTTTGTCATTAAATAATCATAAGTGGGGAGCGCTGCCATATTAAATTGGATAGTATAGGCACTGAATACTAGACATAGGAAATAGTCTCTGTTTTTCTCTACAATCTCCAAATACTATCCTATAAATAATATCTCTCAGAATTTATAACTTATAGGTGAGAATGGCATAACTTAGCTAGTAATAATGAGCAGAATAATAATAGTGAATATTTCCATCAGACTATTGCTAACAGCAGCATATTTTATCATAGCTATAGCCCTATGAGATTGACATTAATGCTATTCTTAAAATAATAGAACACATTGAGACAATGCACTTCAATGCACCTATGTTTGGTCACACAGATAATGATCAGCAGAAACATAATTTAACTAATAATTTGATAGAAGTAACGGATTTTTACCTTGTCTCTAGTCAAAAACATTCTTTCTTGAATGAGTTAATTTCACATATAAAAGATCACAGATGTATCCCTATCAGTATTCTTTGGGAGAAAACTTTTTCTTTCTTTCTTTCTTTCTTTCTTTCTTTCTTTCTTTCGTGTTTTTTTTTTTTTGAGACAGGGTTTCTCTTTGTAGCCTTGGCTGGCTGTCCTGGAACTTGCTCTGTAGATCAGGCTGGCATGAAACAGAGATATGCCTGCCTTCGCTTCTTGAGTGCTGTTTATTTTAATAGTGTTTTATTAATATTTTGAGAACTTTATGCAATATACTTTGATCATATTCATTCTCTCCTCTAACTTTTCCCAGACCCATCCTCTCTTCCCTTACCTACCATCTACCCATATTTGAGTTTTCTTCCTTCTCCTTTCCTCCTTTTCCTTTTTAAACCCATTAAGTCCAATTTGCATGGCTTACCCATTCTGAGGACTGGGGAATTGGCCTACCATAGCTCACCTAATTGAAGAAAACTGACTTTCACTCTCAACTCTTCTTTGTGATAGAGACATAGAACTATGGACGGGGTGGCTCAGCTTTGCGAAACATGCACAAAGCCCTGCGTTCGACACCCAGAACCACCTGAACCAGACGTAGTGTAGTGACACATGACAGGAAAATCTAAAGTTCAAAGTTACCCTTGCCTATATAGTGAGTTTGAGAAAAGAACCTGAGATCCACAAGAGTGTATAAAAAGGATGAAACTGCATAAGGAAACACAAAAACCTCTCGACCTCTTCTCTGTATTTTTATTGGATGGTTAAACTATATAGACATGTACACACAACTCTGTACATATATAATGAGCTTATACTACTATTTGCGATGAAGGAACTATGACAGCATGCTCACACTTTAATGAATAATTGAACAAAGGAATGTAATAACAGAGATAGCTATAGTCAAGAATAAACTTTTGGCAGCAAGCCTTGGGTGTTTTAAACTCAGAATTAACTGTATTAGTGCAGGTGCACTTCATCAAAAAGGAAGAAAAGTGAGTGAAGACATAAGTACAGAACCAAGATAGTGTACAAGGGATTGTGTCATGGCTCAGAAAATTATTTCCTAAAGATATGATTGTAAAATCTTTAGAGAGAATAACATAGATCTAGTATCACTGAGGTCCAGTTGAGACAAAAAAAAAAGAAAAAGAAAGAAAGATGCAATGGATAAACAGAGAGAAACAAAGAAACAAAGAAGAGAAGAAAGAAGAAAGGAAGGAAGAGAAAGGAAGGAAGAAAAGAAAAAGAAAACTGTAGTTCTGAAATACAGAAGATAATTTTGATGTAAAAACATCCTTCAATTTTCCTTCTGTGTGGGGTAATGGGAAGGCCATCTCCTCCGCTCATCTTCCACAGAGTCTAAAGGAAATGTATTCACATAACATTTTCCTCCATATACACAAACCTAACTCAAGAAATCAGTGATAAGTTTTAATATGTGTCACAGGACAAGTTACTTCTATTCTTCAATACAATCATTTAACTGTCTTATTTTGCAGAGGTAGGATCTTGCTGCAGGGCTCTGCTATCCTGGACCTAGTATATTATCCATGCTTCCTTTTCTTGAGTTTACAACATGGCCCTAATTCTGCTTCCTAATACTAAAGGCATGAGTGACCACACTCTGGCCTTTGTCTAGTTTTGAAGAATGTGAACCATTAAACTAGCCCCAAGAGATCAGAAAGGTTCGAGCAAGTTTCAGTTCATTCATATCAAATGTTTGAGAGACAGATTACTTGCATCATAAGCAATACAAAAAACAACCAAAGAATAGGCTTGGTTTGGGTCTACGCACCCTGCATATATGAAACTGTGAGCAGCTTGGTCTTCATAGGGGTCCCCTAGCAAGTGTAGTGGAGGCTGTTTCTGAGATGGACTTTGTTGCCTGCTGTTGGATCACTTCTCCCTAGTGGGGCTGCCTATCCTGGCCTCAGTGGAAGAGGATGCACTCAGTCCTGATGAGACTGACTTGCTGAGCTAGCATGATATGGAGGTAGGAGCAACCTTTTCTGAGAAGAAAGGGAGTGGGGGAAAAGGGAATAGGGCAGGAGGGTGCTACCAAAAGAAGAAGGAGGGGGCTGCATTTGGGATGTAAAGGGAATAAACTTATTTTTTTTTTAAAGAGAGAAAAACAACAAAAGCAACTACAGCACAGAGCATTTCAAGAGTGCATAATAATGGGTGACATAAGTATAACATGGTCATAGTTGAGTATATAGAAATGAGAAAATATAGGATATGTTTTTGACCGTGTTATTTTTTCCCTCAAAAATTCTTTCCAGATCAACCACATCTCCCATCCCATCCAACTTTATACCCCCTTCCAAAACTAAATAAACATTTTTTCCTGAACAGTTCAATAATATTCCCCTGTGTAACTATATAACATGCTTATCATTCATTCATCAGTGGATGGACAACCAGGCTATTTTCAATATTTGACTAGTCAGAATAGAGAAGCAATGGAGGAAAGAGCAAGACTTCCTGTACTGGGATCCAGAGTCTTTCGGGGATATTCCCAAAGACTTTATCTAGATGTTGAGAAAGATCCACACCTAGCTGCTTGAGAAATCACTGCACTGATTGCCATAATAGGTGTACAAGTTTACACTCCCAGCAATGATGAAAAAATGCTCCTGTTTCCCCATATAATCGCTAGGATAAGCAGTAAGGTCATTTTCTTAATTGATCTTGACCACTCAGGCTGGCATGAGATAAAGTCTGAAAGTAAATTTGGTAGATGTTTCCCTGTTGAATAAGGATGATGAACACTTCTTTTTAAGTACTTGTTGGCCATTTAAGGTTCACGTTTTGAGAATTCTGTTTATATCTCTGCCCAATTTTTAAATCAAGCAATTTGCTCCCTGATGTTCAGATTTTTTAATTCTTTATATATTTTAAAGATTAGCTGTTTATCAAATGTACACTGACCAATGTGTTTGTTTTTATGCCAACACCATGCTATTTTTAATTGCTATATCTCAGTTTATTATTCAGAATTATTTTAGATATGCTCACTTTATTTTTTTTAATCTTTTGATATGAAATTGAGTATAGATTTTCAGTTTTTAAAAATAATTCTGCTATAATTTGATGAGGGTTGCAATGAGTCCTTATATTGTGGTTAGTAGTGGTTATTAATCCCACTGACCCATTAGTACAGGAGATCTCTTCATCTTCTTATATCTTCTTCAAATTCTTTCCTTTATGCCTTCAAGTTTTTAAAAATTAATTTATAATAATATATTTAGATTACATCCTGAATGTTATCACCTTGCTTGTGTATTCAAGTTCCTACCCTCCCTCCCTCTTTGCCCTCTTTCCATCCCTCAGACCTCTGACAGAAGGGGACCTCCTCCTCCAGCATATGGCCACAGCATTATCAGGCATCATTCTCATAGCCTGCTTCCCCTTTCTCTGTGTGCCACCACACTTCCCCATGAAGTAGAAATGATCAAATCAGGGGCACCAGAGTTCATTCAGAGGCAGTCCCCACTCTCCACGTAATGTGGAGAATGAGCTGTCCATTATACAAGTCTTTCACTTGCATACTTAGAGGTGTCCTACATTCTATTTTTTTTATTAATTTATTCATATTACATCTCAATGGTTATTCCCTCCCTTGTATCCTCCCATTCCTCCCTCCCTCCCATTTTCCCCTTACTCCCCTCCCCTATGACTGTGACTGAGGGGGACCTCCTCCCCCTGTATATGCTCATAGGGTATCAAGTCTCTTCTTGGTAGCCTGCTATCCTTCCTCTGAGTGCCACCAGGTATATACTCACTTATATCTGCATACTAGCCCAAGGGACATGTCCTATGAAAGTCTTCACTAACCAGGAAACTGGGTCAGAGGGGAGGACATCCTATTGGGACTCTAGATGAGAGAAGCATGGGAGAATGGCAAAGTTGAAGGATCCAGAGGATCCTAGAAACCTAGAAAAAGAAAATTATGATAGGCAGATTTGGGCCCAGGGGTCCCGCTCAAACTATGGCACCAGCCAAGGACAATACAGGCCGTAAACTTCAAACCCCTACCCAGATCTAGCCAATGGACAGGACATCCTCCACAGTTGAGTGGAGAGTGGGGTCTGACTTTCACACGTACTCTGGTGTCTCATATTTGACCACATCCCCTACATTCTATTTTGAAGCTACTGTGAAAGTTATTATTTCCATGACTTCTTTCTCAGTCTCTTTGCCATGGTAAATAAGAAAGCTACTGATTTTGGTACCAAGTTTGTATCCTGATCCTGTAGCTGAATGTGTTTATCAGCTGTAGCGATTTTAGGGTGACTTAGGTATATCATTATATCATATGCAAATAAAGACAACTTGAATTGTTACTTCCTGTTTGTATCCCCTTGATATTCTTGAGTTGTCTTATTGCTCTAGCTAAAACTCCAAATACTATACTGAGCAGATATATAGAGAGCGGATATCCTTGTCTTGTTTCTGATATTAGTAGAAATACTTTGAGTTTCTCTACATTTAGATTGGTGTTTTCTAGGTACTTGCTATGATTTGCTTTTATTATGTTGAGGCATGTCTATTAATCTCTTCAGATCCCTTCTCATTAATGGGTATGGATTTTTAAAGGCCTTTTTTTACATCTAATAAAAATGTCACTTTTTTGTGCTCTAGTCTGCTGGTATGGTGGATTATATTTATTGATTTATATTTATTGACTTATATTTGTTGAACTATTGACATGAAACCAGTTCCTCATGGTGAATAATGTTTTTGATATGGACTTGGATTTGGCTGGCAAGTATTTTATTGAAAAATTTTGCATCTATGTTTATAAGAGATATTAGTCTATAATTTCTTTTTTGTTGTTGTTGGCTATTTATGTAGTATTGGTATCCGGGTAATAGTATGGTACAATTTTTAATATCAAATTTTTGTGCCAGAGCTAAGAACATAAAGAAGTGTGGAAAGCTAAGATTTGTAGAGTCCAACAATAAATAAGTCTATATTCAATGTCTACCTAAGAATATTTCAACTCGCTAAGGAAAATTTAAGGAAAAGTCTGAAGATTTTAAATCAAACAGAAGGGAAAGGACTCCCTAGACCAATGTAGATAAGTGAAACATCCAGACACAGTGCCATGACATCTCACCTTGGAGCACTAACACATGAACCTAAACATTTGTTTTTATTTCAGTATTTTATATTACATATATTTTGCATTTGTACATCATTCTGTCTGTCTAAACACATATGTGCATGTGTCCTCTGAGTCCAGAAAAAGGTACAAAATCCAATGGAACTAGTGGTAAAATTGTTTGTGAGTCACTAAACATTTCTTTTTGCATCTGAATTGGGTCCTTTGGAATAGTAGTATGAACTTTTAATCCAAAACTTTCCACCTTCCTTTGAAACATTTTTTAAAATTTATTTTATTTTAAAATAAAATATAATGGTATCACCTTCCTTCAAAACTCATCCATGATGCCCACCCATGTCATGACTTTTCTTACATAAATTACTATTGTTTTGCCGTGTGTGTGTGTGTGTGTGTGTGTGTGTGTGTTTGTGTGTATGTAAGATATATATATATATATATATATATATATATATATATATATATATATAGAGAGAGAGAGAGAGAGAGAGAGAGAGAGAATACAAGTAGCTTGTTGAGTCAGTTGCTAGCTTGTATGTATATTATGTATATGTTTTGAGGCTGATTACTTTGAAGTGAATGTTTCTGGTTTCTTTAAAATCTCAGTTGTGTCATGTGATATTTCTCTGGAAACTCTCTTGTGAGAAGCATGTGATATTTTGCTGAAAACAAACACGTGAGAGGGTGCATGATGTTTATAAAGAACATAAGTAGAACCTCACAGACAGCTGGATCATGCTTTTGCATTGCTCCACCACTGCTTCGCTGGTCTTTGTTGGTCTTCATTTCACAGAGAGTAACATTCCAGAGAGCTTCTTGTTGTACTCCTGATGACTCTGGCTGCTTCTGCTGAGTCCTGCAGATTTGATGGAGCCTTGCTGTTTCTGCTGGATTTTGTGTGTGTGTGTGTGTGTGTGTGTGTGTGTGTGTGTGTGTTTACTATTGGATTAGACTGCTGGTATCCTGAAAACTCAAAGTGGAATTGGCCCAAGAAACTATGTCTAAACAGGTCCACAAACACTTATTTCTATTAACATTCTTTCTCCCCTTCCTCTGGTTGTTGGGTTAGAAGTGAGGTTGAAGTGTTTAAGAACCCTAAATAATGTAGGTTTCAAAAAATCAGAGCCTACACTACTTGGTATAGTATAACCAAATAGGAGGATCATCCCTGGGGAAGACTATTCTTCCCTTTCTTAACAATTCTTAATTGCTAGTAGCTCTTCATTTAGGGGTAGTGACTGTGAGATTTCCTCTAACCATATTAGTGAAACAACCTGTGTTGCCATTATGCAGACCTTATTTAAACATCTATATTGTTGCCATTTTATGTCAAAGCTAGAATCTACAGTCTCACAGTGGACTTCCTGGTTCTTTGGTTCTTCACATTTCCCTCTCCCAAGATGCTTGCTGCGTCTTGCGTGCAGGAGCGGTGTTGTAGGTATCTATTGGGGCTTGCCAGTTTGTGATCATTTGATCCCTGCATTTTGACTAGTTGTGAGTCTTTATAAGGACATTTTTTATATATAACTTTTGTGATGAGGAGTGATAACCACACTTATCTGAGGATATAAGAATAAGTATTTAGAATGGAGTTAGAGGTTGTGCTGGTTTAGTAAAGCGGCAGTAGACATTTTTACAATAAGATTCATGATTATTTTGCCATAGGTAGTTGGCTAGATTTGCAGTACCAAGCACAATTTCCTCCCTGTTGAGTTTATCTCGAGTCAGCTTGGAAGCTGCAGTCACTGCCGAGATTAGGTGCAATTATGGTGCCTTTGGTGATATTTCTTAGAAAGAAGGTTTCGGGGTCAGATCTTGCTGAATTCTTCCAAATCCTGTTTCTGACCTGGATAGCATCTTCAGCAATATGAACTTATTGTCCAATTCAAGAAGTACCAAAGGACAAAAGTAATAGCCTTTGTTATTGTCCTGAACTCCCCTGAACAACATCTGAAAAGTTTGTATGTTTTGTTCTTTCTATTGTGGTTCTGGATCAGCCCAAGTGGCATAACTTCATTAATATATATTTTAATATATATGCATATATATTTAGCTTCTGTACATATACACATATATACACATACAATACACTTAACTGCATTAAAATATACACATAAATTTGTATATACATATACACATACATATATGTGTGTATAAAAAATTGTATCATTTTATATTTACCTAAATTACATATGCTATAAACTAAAACCTGTTAATGAGAACAATAAATATTCTACAAATATAATATTTAAATATAGAAACATGTTTATTCAGCAGAACTCAATGCTAGTTTTAGTAAAAATTATATTGAAATTATAATATTTAGTCTAATAAATGTATATTTTATGTAAAAATAGAAATATTTAGATACTTAAGAATTTGAAATTGCCCAAAAGTCGAGTGGGCAATAGTGGTCAGTAATTAACATGTTTACAGTACACAAATCTTGGGCTTGATCCCAAGACTAAACTAGTTTCAATGGTGTATACTTTTAAGGTGGAGCAGAAGGATCAATAGCTTATGGTCATCTTTAGTAAAATGGGAAGGTCAAAGCCACTGGGCCTACATAAGAACTTTCCTCAAATAAATAAACAAATAAATAGTATTTCAGAAGAAAGGTCTTAAAGTAGAAAACACATACAAAGATTTTTTGAGAATTTAGGTTAATAAAACCATACAAATATTGATTCTAGGATGAATAATCAGTAAAAATACATATATTTCATTTAATTACTGTTTGTTTCCAATTTTAAAATAAAATGTATATGTAGTAGCTAGCAAAAATTAAAATACTATTAAGCAAGAAACTCAATATGTCTGTTAAAATATATTATCTATTTGAAGTGTATTAAACATACATAACTGTTATAGAGCAGAAGAAACAGGAGGGAGAAGATAGAAAGATGTGTAGGCTCATTATCGAGACCTCCTCAGAAGGAAGACTACAAAGACTGTTTATAATGACAGTAAAAAAATTTATAGTTGAGTATACTCAGCCTTTCAACAAAACAAGAGCAATCCAAACACCAGTCATAAACAGTGGGTATCTGTGTCCTGGGGAAACAGATACTACTTTTAAATGTTCTGCTGTCTTTGTTCTTTTAATGTTTTAATATGTGCATGTGTTAGTTGCATGATTATACTATTAATTATTTATTGACTTTCTAAAGCATACTATGTAATTCCTATTTTTAAATGACATTGAAAGCCTATATTTTCCTGTCTATGCAACTGAATTTTAGTGAAATTTGGAACCAAATCAATATAAGTGCTGGGTATCTATGATAACTTTGAATATTGCTCAAAGTGCAACAATTCATATTTAATTGATACAAATTTGGTTTAAAAAATTACCCATCACTTATTTTCTTAATCCACGTGTATTAAAATATCCTATGTGGCAGAAGTTGGCAAACTCTTGTACGGAAATTTAGTCTTCATATGACCTAAGTAAGATGTTAGTTACAAGAAATGAACTCGTATGTTGGAGGTGAAGAAGATAGTACCACAAGCGAGGCTTCAACAACACTGACAAGAGCATCAGTCCCTAAACAGTACCAAACAGGTAGGTGGCCAGACTGAGCTTACATGCCTCAGCTTGAAAACCAACTGTTCATGAATAAATCTCCTATTGTTGAGAAAGGTTCTTACTATGTAACCCAGGCTGACCTTGAACTTCAGTCTCCCTGTGTTGATATCACAAATGTCAGCCACTATTCCCATCTTTTCTTGATGTCTATTTTCATATTACCATTATCAAGCTTTTACCCCATTAGTATAATATCCATGTTAATAACCATTGCTGGGTGCATTGCAGCAAAATAGACTGCAGAACTAACTCAGTTGTTTCTTCTTCCTGCTGAAGGAACTCTCATTTCTGAGCTCTTCCTTTTTTTCTTCCCTTCCCTTCCCTTCCCTTCCCTTCCCTTCCCTTCCCTTCCCTTTACTTTTCTGCCTTCTTAATTAGTGTGACAGATTGATTGCTGCTTTCATGATCTAGCTCTTTTACACCAGTAGGTCAATGTGGCTCATAGTCCCTTTGAGGGTCAAACTACCCTTTCACAAGAGTCATCTAATAGAATACACAACTATTTACATTATGATTCATAACAGTAGCGAAATTAAAGTTATAAAGTAATAACAAAAACAATTTTATGGTTTGGGGCTACCAGAATCTGAGAAGCTGTATTGAAAGATCACATCATTAGGAAGGTTGAGAACCTCTGCTTTACTCTAAATAGAAAGAGGGAGAGACTCTTAGAGAATGCTATCCACACTTCCATTTTACCTGTCGAAAAAAATATATACTTGTGCTCAATTCTAATTTCCTGTTCCTTGTAACTGAAGTATGAAGTGAAGCACATTATGAAGTGTTAGGAGGAAAAGCTTATTGTATTAAGATAACAATGATTTGCATTGCAATTGAATCCCTGACAGAATAGCCTTAATTTTTATTCTGAATGCTCTGATGCCCTTTCAGACATAGATGAGAGATAATGGACCTACCAAAGATTTAGCCTGTCAGTCTGATAAAACTGCAAGATGAAGAGATAAGAAAGCTTTGAATCCTCTTATTTCTATTTCCAATGTTTTGTAGGATGAAGGCAGTTCTAATCGACTCAAGCAATGCTGCTGCCTTGTCTGGCAAAGCCAGGTTAAGATGTTCATGGAGAGACCATGATATTCTCAGAAGATAGCTGGCAGTAATAGATGCACAGAAGGCAGTTGCAATTTTATACTGATGTCATTTTTTTAAGATCAGCTATTTGAAAACCACTGATCATTTCTAGTTTTGAAAATAATCTAATAGAAAGTATGCCACATAATATGCTCTCTTTATATTTCTCATATTTAGTAAGAATATGTACATGGAGTTTTATACTGTAATTTTGTGTAAACTTTTATCCTAGTATAAAGAAAAAACAAACAAACCAACAGACAAACAACCTGATCTGTCTTCAGGTTCTGAAACCTTCATCATTCACAGGAAAAAGGCCAAGACACAGGATCTCTTGTAGAGAAATATTAATTCAGAACATGGCTGTTCTGACAAGAAATCACATCCAAAGATCATCTAGGTCTGTGTGATCCAGATGGAATACAAACACTCCTTTAATCCAGAAGAACAAGACAAACAGACTGGAGCTCAAGACCAGCCTGGTATAGAGCAAGTGTCAAGTAAAGTAAAGCTTCGGTCCAGATCTGGTGGTACATGATTTTAATCCCAAATAAAGGTAAAGTTAGTTTGCAGATAGAGGCACTCATATTTGATAGTGATGTGGCTTAAAAGGTGACAAATCAGAAAAGACTTGACAGAATAGGATATGCCCAACTCTACAGAGAAGAGAAGGGAAAGAGAAACTATTTAAGAGGCAGTTTTACAGAGAGAGGAGGCAGTTTTACCAGGACAGGAATAGAAATAGGGGTTGCAGAGAGAGAGAGAACTCAGATGAAGATGGAAGAAGCCAGAAAATGAGAAGAAGCCAGAAGATAAGAGCAAATTGCTGAGTTAGTGTGAAGCCAAGCAGAGAAATTCTGAGCTAAGAGAGAAGCCAGATTATATAAGTAGTGAATTGGGAGAAGTGTTTGAGCCAGAATACCTGAGTTGAACCAGCCAACGCAGAGCTCACGATGAACAAGTAAGGATGAGCTTATTAAGCAGTAAGTCTCAGAGTCTGAAAACATTCTAGGCCTAGGTTAGACTGTATGAAGGCTAGAAGATCCAGGACTGGGCCTAGGTCCGCAGAAGGAGTCAGTAAGCCTCCCAGATAACAACTGAGACAGGTGAATAAATGTTACTCTTACAATTCCTTGTGTCTGTTACTTTCTTTCATGCAGTCATCCCCATGTATGCCTAGGCTATTGGACTGTCACTAATTATTGGCTTTCTATTTCTAGTAATCTTTCCTTTTCTGTTCACATGATCTGTTTCCAGTTCTGGATGATTCTCAAAATGTTTATATTGGCAGTGTGTACTTTTCTCTCATTGCTTTTTTAGAACAACTTGCTCATTTCTCCACTTTTGACTAAGTTGTAGTAAACTAATGGATCCTAAAAATATATTGGATATTGATGTGGGTACTTTGCATCAAAGTGTTTTTCCATTTCCAGCACAACATCTCCCACATATTCTTCTTTGACTGCTCGTATAAAAGGATGCCCTTGGAGAGAGATTTTTTAAACATGATACAACTTAGAGCTTTGTTAGAGCTAACACAGTACTTTCTCTGTGTAGACCTTTAAGTATGAAAATAAATGATGGGCTCTCTAAGTGGAACAACAGATTGCCTGGTTTCTTCTCCAATGCAAAGGCTCATCACAACCTGCAGCAGCAGGAAGTTGCTTCTAGCAAGTAGACACGGGTTCTTTCCTTGCCTGTTCTGAAGGAAGTGAAAGAGTATCTCACACTCTGAATCCTGAGATTAATTTTTATACTCAGGAAAGAGCTTCTGAATGTGGTCTCATAGACAAATAACTTTATCAAGTTCTTAACCACCCTGAAAAAAAAATCTCATATTGCCTTTTATTTCTGAATTCTAAAAGGCCATTTGGTTAGACTTCATCACTTTATGCTGAAGGCTAACTGTTGGGGAAATGTAACTTAAAATTCTCTACCACTTACCTTTAAAATATATCCAAACTTCCTACAAGTGAAAAAGGAAGAAAATGATTTTATAACTGAGTATTAAACCAAAGCGTCACCCATGTCACAGGCAAGCTAGCCCATCCTCGACATGTGCAAAGCACTCCATATGTGTTCTCAAGATAAACAGTAACTAAAGGTCTTGGCAGCTTCACTGATTATACACAAACTTATTCTCACCTGGAAACTTAGGCATGTTTTTCTTCATTCATTGTCTTTACCTAAAGAAACTGGAAACTTCTCAGATCTCTATGAAAGTATGCAGTAACTATTAAAGCTAGGTGCCTAAATTTTTTATAAATATTTATTATCTATGTATGCATTTGTGAGTGTGTGTATGTGTGTCTGTTGCCTGTCTCTGTGTGAGTGGGGTATGTGTGAGTGGCATTGCATGCATGTGGAGGTCACAAAACAATAAGTAACAAAAGTTCATTCTCCACTTTTACCATGTAGGGTCCAGAAGATAAAATGTACCACATCATGCTCAGTGGAGGCCATCTTTACCAGAAGAGATCACCCACTGATCTTGAAGTATCTAAGCTGAACTTTTGTAGGAATATGATCATCATGGTGTTTCTAGTTGCAAAGGGATGGCTCCCTGGTTAAGGACAAAAACTTCCCTGGTATAAAAAGCTGATAAATAGCATCTTTAGCTTTTTTTTATGTTATATATTCAGATTACATCTCAATTGTTATCCCCTCACTTGTATCTTCCCATTCCCCTTTCCCTCCCTGTTTTACCATATTCTCCTCCCCTAGGTCTGTGACAGAAAGGGATCTCCTTCCTCACCATATGATCACAGCCTATAAGGTCTCATCCTGGAAGCCTGCTTATCCTTCCTTTGAGTGTCACCAAGTCTCCCCACCAAGGGGAAGTGGTCAATTATGGGGCACCAGAGTTCATGTCAGAGTCACTTCCTGCTCTCCACACAACTGTGGAGAATGTGTTGTCCATCAGCTAGATCTGAGTAGGGGCTCTAGGTTTATTGCATGGATTGTCCTTGGTTGGTACAGTAGTTTGAACAGACTCCCCTGGGTCCAGATCCGCCAGCCTTGATGGTCTTGTAGGTTTCTAGAACCCTTTAGACCCTTTGATTCCTGCATTTTCCCATACCTCTCTCAACTGGGGTCCTAATAGGAAGTGCCAGCCTCTAGACCAATCTCCTGTTAAGTGAAGACATTCAGGGGACATCCCCGTTGGGCTATTGTCCAATTATAAGTGAATATATACCAAGTGTATCTTTCTGGGTTTCAGTTAACTCACTCAGGATGATCATTTCTAGTTCCATCCATTTCCCCACAAATTTCAGAGACTTCCTTGTTTTTAATAGTTGAGTAGTATTCCATAGCGTAAATATACAACAATTTCTTTATTCATTCTTCCACAGAGGAACATCTAGGTTGTTTCCAGATTTTGGCTACTACAAATAAGGCTCATTGAACATGGTTGAGAGTATGTCCATGTTTTGAGGTGGAGCATCTTTTGGCTATATTCCAAGGAGTGGAATAGTTGGATTTTGAGGCAGCCCTATTCCATGTTTTCTGAGAAAGTACCAGACTGATTTCCAAAGTAGTTATACAAGTTTGCACTCCCACCAGCAACGAAGGAGTGTTCTGCTTTCTCCACATCCTCGCCAGCATATGCTATCACTTGAGTTTTTGACACTTAAAGAAATGCTCAATGTCCTTAGTCATCAGAGAAATGCAAATCAAAACAACTCTGAGATTTCCTCTTACACCCATCAGAATGGCATCTTTAGCTTTTTTAATGAATTCAGATTCATCCTAAGTGGGCAAAGAACAAATTTACAATTAGAAGTTTTCAGAAATAAATAGTCTTTTAAAAAATTTTAATGTATTATAATTTATTCAGATTACATCCCCTTTGTTATCCTCTCACTTGTGTCTTTCCCTTTCTACACTCCCTCCCTCTTCTGCTATTTCCTTCCCCTAGATCTCTGACAAAAGGGGACCACTTCCCCTGCCATATGACCACAGCTTATCGGATTTTGTTTGGATCTGCTTCCTCTGTGTGCCTGCCAGGCCTTCCCACCAAGGGGGAAGTGATCAAATTGGAGGCACTAGAGTTCATGTCACAGGCAGTCCTTGCTCCCCCCACAACCATGAAGAATGAGCTGTCCATTGGGTAGATCTAAACAGGGGATCTAGGTTCATTGCATGCATTGTCCTTGGTTGCTGCAAAAGTTTGTGCAGGCCCCCTAGGTCCAGACCTGCCAGCCTTGATGGTCTCCTTTTGGGGCTTCAGAGCTCTCTGGGTCCTTCCATGCCCCCATTCTTCACTACCACGCTCAGCACTTCACCCATAGTCAATAAGCTAGTCCCGACATCTGTCCTGATCCCCTGCTGGGTGGATTCTCTCAGAAGACATCTATGTTGGGCTAATATCCACTTATAAGTGAATATATACCAAGCATAATGTGAGGCGTACGTAACCTCATTTCTCAAAAGGAAATTCCGTTTTTAAGGGAAAGTGGCCTGGGCATAAACTCCAGTTTCAGAAAGCCCACAGAATGTGCTTCAGTCAACTCACTCTGATAATGCTTAACCATTACCCCTAGCAACGGACAGCCAATCAGGGACTGGCAAGACACATGGCCTCAGAAAGATAGGGTTGCTTAGTTAGGAGTTTCAAAAGCACATAACTCCAGAACAGCCTCAAGACATAGCCTCAAGCACACCTACCTCGTTGAGCTAGTTTGAACCAGTTCAGTGAGCCCCCAGGCCCAACCAGAGCCCTAACCAATTCAAGATTTATTCATACTCTTCCCAGGACTATGCCAATAGAAGTAAAGATTATCTAAACCATGTTGGAAATCCATTTTCTGGCCTTTTAAAGAGGCCTGCACTTTCCCTTAGGGATCTTCACCATTTTGTTTGAGTGATTGACCCAAGCTTGCTGGTATAATAATTCCTTGCTTTTACATATGACTTCAGACTCCTGGTAGTTTTTGGGGTGTTTAAGATTTGGGCATAATAGTATCTTTCTGAGCCTGACTTCCCCATTTAGGAAGATCATTTCTAGTGCCAGCCATTTGCCTGCAAATTTCAAATTTTCTTTGTTTTTAATGTCTGAATAGAATTCTTTCGTGTAAATGTACCACAGTTTCTTTATCCATTTTTCAGTTGATGGACATCAAGTTTGTTTACAGATTCTGGCTATTATGAATAAAACTGCTATGAACATAGTTGAGGAAATGTCCTTGTTGACTGGTGAAGCATCTTTCAGGTATATGCCCAGGAGTGATATAGCTGGGCCTTGAGGTATCCTTATTTTCAATTTTCTGAGAAAGGGCCAGATTGATTTCCAAAGTGGTTATACAAGTTTTAGAAAAAGGAGTCCCCTTTCACTTCAACACCAAGGTGTCCATTGTTTTTATGTTTTTCTTTACCAGAAATATATTGGGTGTGCAGTGGCCACATGAATGTCCAGCCTTTTATCTGGCCCAAGTTATTTTACTGTGACACTACTATGCTTCACTCTGTGAATTTTCAAATTCATCAGCATGTTTTGGATAGGGATAAGTAAAGCAGCCACACAAAACAGAAATCAGGTCCAGGATTATTGCAAACTATATATAACAACAAATCTTCTGAACCTTAAAAATTAGCAATTGGCTATTTGAGTCCCCTAATTTAATTCTATCTGATTAGTAACTAAAGTTTCTTTTTACCTAGCATTTAGTAAAATTATTTGTGCCATTCTCAACCATGTGGTAGAGAGTGACCTCTACTAATTTTAATAAAAATATAACAAAATATCAAGTACATATTTTTGAAAAATGAAATTGAAAATAATTCTTAGATGGCAGCATAAAAAAGTAGCAGCAGTATGCTTTGTTTTAAAAAGAATTTACACATGCCATTATTTCTTAACAAGCAGTTATATGTATGTAAATGCATGAGGACACAGGAATTCCTACATTTCTAAACAAAGCAATTTGATTTGCAATGCTAAAGCTAGAGCACAGCTGAAAAAATTCTATTACACAAAAGAAAAGGTAATCATTGCAATATCAATACCAATACTCAAGCGGGAAATTCAATGAAGCAGTTAATCTATGATCACGTTATAACTGGCTTTCAAAACAATGGAATTAGTCCATCAGTCAATCAATCAATCAATAGTTTAGTGCACATTAATCTTTCCTGTCAAACAATGGGAAACTAACAGATACAGAGAAAATTACAACTCTGTAAATTGAAGATATCAGTATACGTTTTAGTGCTTTAAGAACCATATATCATTTTAAAACATTGTGGGTAAAAAAGTATGTGTTTTAAATAAAGTTTATTTGTCATATTCTGTCTCTAAGAAAGAGATAAATCTAGTGAATACTTCTATAAAATTGAATAAGTTCATAAACCAAAACAAATGAAGTCAACAGAACTTAGTGATAAAGTTATAAACAAAACAAAACAAATATAAAGTCTGGATAAGTAAATAAGTACAAATGTTACATAATATTTGAAGATAATGAATAAGGAAAGAAAAGCTTATTTCTTAAAACAGGGGAAATCTTTAACAGCACAATATTTGAGAAAAGCATAGGAATAATTAATAAATAAGAACCATGATAAGCATGGAAGAATAAAGCCTGCCAAAGTTCACAAATGTTTCTTCAAGACTGTATCTACAGAAATTCGGTCTTGTATGTCTTTCATCACACTAACATTAACAATAAATAAATGAAAGCACACAAAATTTATAATTACACAAATGTAATTAAAAAGGAAATGAG
Organism: Acomys minous; assembly: GCF_964271855.1. NCBI lineage: Eukaryota > Metazoa > Chordata > Mammalia > Rodentia > Muridae > Acomys > Acomys minous. Next base: position 55,459,284 of record NC_140489.1, read on the forward strand.
AAGTTTTAAACTGTAGCATTGATACAAATATGGTATTAGTTATTTTAAAAAGCTTTTTGTATTTATTCTTTAACAAATTCATGCAGATAAAGCCAAGACGGTATCTTAATCAAATCTACTTTCAGCATTCCCCTCTTGCCCTGTCCATATGTTCTACATAGACTTTAATGTAGTTTTGTTTGTTATTATTATTGTTTGTATAATCCATTGAATTAAATTAGTTCTGCATGCATGAGAATAAATGGCCACACCCCTGAGGAAAATTGATCCTTTTTCCAGTAGCCATCAATTGTCAACAACTTTTCAACTAGGGATAGAGCCTCATTAGTTCCTCCCCTATATGAGAAGGAATTATTGACTGATTTGATCTTATGCAGGTCATCACAGCTACTGTGGGCACATGAGTGCAACAGCTGTGTCATAATCAGAATTTTACAGCATTTTTCTCAAATTTTGTCTCTTACATTCCTTCTTTTCCCATTCAATGACATTCCCTAACCCTTTGGGAAGTGATAAATATGACTTACATAGGGCTATTCATGCAACAGTCATTTAATTCTCAACATTTTGACCAGTTATAACTCTCAATGTTGACAGCTCTCCACTGGAAAAAAAACAAAACAAACCCCAAAAAACAAAAACAAAAACAAATATAACAACCAAAAGACAAGAAACATTTTGCTCACAATTGTTGAAAGCAGCACAAATATATTAGAAGGAAGTTTTGTAACATGTCTGTTAACCACAACAGTGCCAAATTCCCCCTATAGGACCTCATAGTCAATAGGCTTTTGACCAGGTAGAGGTTATGAGGAAAGAATTTGTTTATGTGGAGCAGGCCTTAAATCCAATCAGAAAAATGCAAATAGAACCATATTTATCATCCTGTACAAAACTGAAGTCCAAGTGGATTAAAGACCTGAACATAAAAGCAGACGTGCTAAATCTGTTAGAGGAAGTGGAAAAGAGCCTAAAACTCATTAGCACAGGAGACAACTCCCTGAATAGCTCTAAGATCAACAATTAATAAATGGGACCTCATGAAATTGTAAAGCTTTTGTAAGGCAAAGAACACTGTCAGCAAAACATAGTGACAACCTACAGATTGGGAAAAGATCTTCACCAACCCTACATCCAACAAAGAGCTAATATCCAAAATATATAAATAACTCAAGAAATTAAACACTATCAAACCAAATAATCCAATTAAATAATGAATTAAAGAGCTAAACAGAATTCTCAAGTCTTTTTTTTTTTTTTCTGAGACAGAGTTTCTCTGTTTAGCCCTGGCTGCCTTGGACTCCCTTTGTAGTCCAGGCTGGCCTTGAACTCAACAGTGCTCCAACTGCCTCTGCCTCCAAGTGCTGAGATTAAAGGTGTGTACCACTACACCGGGCAACAGAGAATTCTCAACAGAGGGAATACTGAATGGTTGCGAAATGCTCACCCTTCCTAGTTATCATGGAAATGCAAATCAAAGCGACTTTTAGATTCCATTTTAACCTATCAGAATGTCTAAGATCAAAAACTCAGGTAAAGCACATGATGTCAAGGATGTGGAGGAAGAGGAACACTCTTCCATTGGTGGTGGGAGTACAAAATTGCACAACCACTTTGGAAATCATTCTGGTGATTTCTCAGAAAACTGGAAAGTCTGCTACCTCAAGACCCAGCTATACCACTCCTGGGCATATACCTGAAAGATGCTCTACCATACAACAAGGACATTTGGTCATAACAGCTTTATTTGTAATAGATAGAATCTGGAAACAACCAAAGATTGGAAAAGAAACTGTGGTGCATTTACACAATGGAATACTACTCGGCTAATAAAAACAAGAAAATCTTGAAATATGCAGGCAAATGGATGGAACTAGAAAAGATCATCCTGAGTGAGGTAACCCAGACCCAGAAATATACACATGCTATATATTCAGTTATAAATGGATATTAGCCCAACATCTATGTATTCTGAGAGATCCACCCAGTGGGGGATTGGGACAGATACTGGGACTCTGGGTAGATTGCTGAGAGTTGTAGGGAAGAGTGGGGGATGGAAAGTCCAGGAAGGAGGAGGAGCTCCACAGGGAGACAATCAAGGCCTGTGGACATGGGCACAGGGGGGCCTGCACAAACTGATGCATCAGTCAAGATCAATACATGCAGAGAAACAAGATCTACTGCAGAGAAACAAGATGTAACTGATGGACTACTGATTCTCCACATGGGGGAGAGGGGAATATTGCTGCTAAACCTCCGACACGCACTCAGGTGCCCATGGTTTGATCACTGCCCATTGGCAAGATGACCTAGTGAGCACACAGAGGAAGAGGATGCAGGCTACAGTGGTGAAACCTAATAGGCTGTTACCAGAAGTCTAGAGGAGGACAATAGGCAGAAAAGGGAAGGTGGGCAGGGGATGGGAAGATAAGAGGGAGGGGATAGCAATCAGGATACAAAGTGAATAAATTATAATAAAATATATATATTTAAAAATTCCAGGCAGAGGATGGGGTTGCTGCAGAGACTGATGCATCAACCCAAGACCATGTACAGTGAGGACCTAGACACTCTGCTCAGATGCAGTAGACAGGCAGCCCAGTCTCCTTGTGGGTCCTACAATATGGGGAGTAGGGACTACTTCTGACATGAACTGGATCTCCCAACTTTTATCACTTCCTCCTGGTTGGCGGCCTTGCCAGGCCACAGAGGAAGAGGATATAGAATATACAGATGAGACTTGATAGGTTGAGGTCAGATATTAGGGGAGGAAGACTCTCCTTTCTGAGGGCTACAGAGAGGAGGAAGAGGGCATGAGGGAGGGAGAATAGTATAGGGATGTGAGGAGAGAGGGGACTACAATCAGGATGTAAAGAATTCAAACTGCAGAACAAGCAGGTAACTTATACTGCTAATCCTACAGTATGGGAAAAGCTCTGAGACTGGCTGTGACATTAATGTCTATGCATAAACAAAGCTTCTTGTGGCTACAGAATCCCTGTGATTTATTATTAGATGCCATTTTTGCATGGCATAAATCAAGATTTACAGGTGTCTTTCTTCTTCTCATGCAAAGAGCACAGAACCAGCCTTAATTGTTCTGTATATCATGCACTCCTCATACATTTATAATTTTAGGACTGTATAATGTTTGTGAGAAATTATGTTTTCAGAACAAACGAACCAGACACTTGAAGCTGGATCAGACCTAACAGGATTCATTCCTCCAGCACGCTGGATGCTGACATCCTGTATCCTTCATGTTCCAGCACCAAGTTCTTCAGTTGCAGTTCCTCATCAGAGCAGGAGAGCTCCCAGGACAGCTTCGAAGAAAGCTTGAAACCCCAATTGGTCCAGCATTTCAGCCTATTCCACCCAGGACTTCTATGAAGCCTGGAATTTTGAAAGATTTAGAGACTGGACACAAATGCTAGTCCTAGCTTTTTAAACCATTTTCCCCAATTTATTTGGGCCTCTACAAAGGTATTATTTAACCCAAATCAGCCAGAAAAAACCTTAAGATAAAGACACCCCATTTTCCTTGAGGAGAGCTGGGTAGATCTTTGGTTACTTTACTGGCCCATAGATGTTTATTTTCATTAAGAGTTGGTTATAAGTTAATATTGGTCTTACTCAGAGAGAAAGCAAGGTTGGATTCAAGGATGTCTCTCTTTTCCTTTTTCTTTCTTAGGCTTGGAGATAGGGGTTGAGAAGAAGAAGGGGTAATATATAAATATACAGGGACGAGTCCCATCTCACAATAGTGGTGTTGAGGTGACAGAAGAGTGTCACCACATCCAGCTATTTCATGTGGGCTTGGGGATTCAAATGGTAACCAGGTGTTTCAGTTAGGGTTTTATTGCTGTACAGAGACACCATGACCTTATAAAGGAAAGCATTTAATTGGGGCTAGCTTACAGTGTTAGAGATTTACTTTATTATTGTCATGGTGGGTAACAGGACTGAGTCTAGGAATGAATGATTCTAGAGAAAGTACTGATAGCTTTACATCTTGATCCAAAGGCAGCAGCAGGAGGCCTTGTGTTTACACGGAGTGTGATGTAAGCACATAAGACCTCAAAGCACACCTCCACAGGGATGTACTTCCTCCAACAAGTTCATATCCCTAATAGTGCCACTCCCTATGGGCCAAGCTTTCAAACACATGAGTCTATGGGGTAACATCTATTCAAACAACCATATCAGGGCTGTACTACAAGAGGTTATTCTCACTGAGCCATCTTGTTGTTTTACCGGTCCACTTTTTGATATTGAAACTAAATAATTGATAAAAGCTACTTCATACAATAAGAGGTCTGGGAGTGAAAGACTAAATGATGGTAGACTTGTCTAAGCCTTCCTCAACAGGATACAACATCCTATGGTCAGAGACAGTAAGCATGTATGTATGAATATGTATCTTCTGATAATAAAGTCATAGGGATTTAATCACACAAGATCCACGACAATAACCTCATCTAACATTAATGAATTTTCCAACAGCCCCGCAAATCATTGTCACCATGTTTCTATACTTTCAATATCCAAGTAGGGTGTTAAATTTCAACACACAAAGGTTCACAAAGATGCACTAACTTAGCACCACTAAAACAGCTCAAATCCCTGTCTTCTTCTTCTGAGTCTTCTTCAGTTCATGTAAAGTGCTTTGGAGCCCATAGAGTGAAGCCACATTGCACTTGCTCAAGTCTCACTCTTTATGACAAGTATTAGCTGTCCATAGCATATCTTACTCCTTATGATTAGATTAGTCAGTTGTTGGTGTTATTTACTTTTCTCATGGCTCTGTCCAAATAGAAAAAGCCATTGAAGATGAAAAGCTTGTTTTGTCTCACAGTGTGGGGGTTTTGTCCATCAGGGCAAGGACAGTGTAGTGGTGAGAATATCAGTATCTACGGTAGGAATGTCAGGTGGCTGGTCAGACTGTATCCACAGCCAGGAGTAGAGAGAGATAAAAGATGGTGCTCAGCTTGCTTTCTGCTGTTCTTTATTTTTTAAATCTAGGCCCCCGGCCCCTGGGGTGGCGTCATTTATATTTAGGATGTAGCTTTTCTTTTCAGTTAAGCTTTACAGGACATCTCTCACAGTCATATCCAGATGTGTGCCTTGAGTGATTCCTGATCCAGTCTATTCGGCAGTAAAGATTAGTTCTCACAGACCTATAAATCATATTGACTTGCTTCCAAAACCTTTGCTATCTAGAATTAAGGATATGCAATAATCACTGCCACACTCTCACAACTGTACCATACAGTGAAAAGGCAAACTTTATCTGTAACTGAAAGAAATGTTTAGGAACATGACTGTAGGGAAAAAACAATTTTCAAAAATTTTCACTTATTATATTCATTGTGAGAAGTTGAAACTTTACATTTCAGTAGGTCCGGTCTTTCTTCCTCTCCCTGCTTATTCTCTCACACAACAAAATCTGCAATCTGGGAAAATCAAACTTTATAGCAATTCGAGTATAGTATTCTACTTTGTATCTTTTAAATATCTGTTTTCTAGTATCATTAAGTGATTTTACAATGTTTGAGATGGTGACTAATTACTCAAATATATGTATAAATATATAGCAAATCATATATATCAATATATCAAATCATATATGTATAAATAAATTTAAAATGTTCCATCTCATACTTTTTATTGGTTGGTTTCATGAAAACTACAACTTTCTAGATGATTTTGTGAATAATCAAAATGTTATGAATGTGGGATGGAGAGATGTCTCATCAGTTAAGAACAAACACTGTTTTTGCAGGGACCCCACATTTAGTTGCCAAAACCCATCTCAGTTGGTTCAAAACTGCTCATAGCTGCAGCTCCAGGGAATCTAAGACGGTCTTCTGGACTTTAGAAGAAACAGTACTCACATACCCATATACATACAAATAAGTTTTTAAAATAGTAAAATAAATATATTTTTAATGCCATCAATAAACTTTGGAGAAAAATAAACCAGGACTTTCTTCTTTGATACTGAAGTATATATCTATTTCTGTTTGTGGTAGGCTTTCAGGAATAATTGGAAAACAGATGAATGATTTCAAATTTTTATTCATAGAAGAGAAAGAATTTTGTAAAAATGAATTGATTGATGGACAAAGCCAGTTATTCATAGCATGAAAAGAAAAGTAAATGAACTAAGAAAATATTTTGGAAGCAAAATAAATTATTTTTCAAGTCTTGTTTGCTGCTAGGCTATCATACACTAGAAATTAATTCATCTACAATGTTATATTTGATTTTAGAATTATTACAAGATTATTTGCTGCAAAAACCGGTGGATATCCTCCCTAATTAGAGATGTGTTTTCTTGATGGACAAAGTGAATCAGAATTGTAAAAATCTAACTTTAATTTAAAATTCAATTTAAATTAAATTTGCATGCATGAAATGCGGAAGCTTATAATGCATGACACAAATTGACAGGGTAAGTTTCTTCAAGCATATATTGTTTTTACTGGAAGGAAAAAGAATAAGATTAATGTATTATAATGTCCTATGATGTCACAAGTATAGTACATTTTGGGGAAAACTTTTAGCAAATTGCTTGAAATTAGTGTCAATATTAAGTTCAGGCTGATAAGAAGCCTCCTCAGATGACAGCCTAAAGATATCTTGGAGTCGCATAATGCATTCACTAGACTACATCTAATCTTTGCTGTCTACCTATCACTCTGTAAGACTTGATTTCACTAGTTAAGGTGCAAGTAAATGCATTAGCAGGTGAATCCTTTTAAGTACTGCAAAGTATGACTTTCAAAGCATGTTATATTAGAAGTAGAATCAAATTACTTAAATAGTTGAAAGCTGATTTTACGGAAACAATATAGATTGAAATATAGCATACAGTGCTACTCTATATCACAAAACACAGTTCAATCAATTTTCAATGGTGGCACATATGCATGGACTCATAACCTAGGTGTCTCAGGACACAGAGTCTCCAGTTGGCCAACCCATTTCTGTTTCACCCTGGCTAACCATAACACATACTAAATTCAATCAGAATTAATAATATATTTTCAGTTTTATAATTCATAGAGATTGAATCACAGAGTAACACAAGCTCATAGTTTTATTGGCTGATTTTCTTTTACTGCTGGAGATCAATCTAAAGATTTTGCATACTCTCATCCTTTTTCTGGAACACATCCTTTTCTTTTTTTTTTTTTTTCTTTTTCTTTTTTTTTTGCTCCTTTATTAATTTATTCTTGTTACATCTCAATGGTTATCCCATCCTTTGTATCCTCCCATTCTTCCCTCCCTCCCAATTTCCCCTTATTCCCCTCCCCTATGACTGTTCCTGAGGGGGATTACCTCCCCCTCTATATGCTCATAGGGTATCAAGTCTCTTCTTGGTAACTTGCTGTCCTTCCTCTGATTGCCACCAGGTCTCCCCGTCCAGGGGACATGGTCAAAGGTGAGGCACCAGAGTATGTGAGAAAGTCATATCCCACTCTCCACTCTACTGTGGGGAGTGTTCTGTCCATTGGCTAGATCTGGGTAGGGGCTTAAGGTTTACTGCCTGTATTGTCCTTGGCTGGTGCCTTAGTTTGAGCGGGACCCCTGGGCCCAAATCTGCCTATCATAATGTTCTACTTGTAGGCTTCTAGGACCCTCTGGGTCCTTCTACTTTGCCTTTCTCCCATGATTCTCTCATCTAGAGTCCCACTAGAATGTCCTCTCCTCTGTCTCAGTTTCCTGGTAAGTGAAGGCTTTCGTGGGACATGCCCGTTGGGCTAATATGCAGATATAAGTGAGTATATACCATTTGAGTCTTTCTGCTTCTGGGTTAACTCACTCATTATGATCATTTCTAGCTCAATCCATTTATCCACAAATTTCGAGAATTCCTTGTTTTTAATAGCTGAATAGTATTCCATAGTGTATATGTACCACAGTTTCTTTATCCATTCTTCTATTGAGGGACACTTAGGCTGTTTCCATGTTCTGGCTATTATGAATAAGGCTGCTATGAACATGGTTGAGCAAATTTTCTTGCTGTGTGCTGGAGCATCTTCTGGGTATATTCCAAGGAGTGGAATAGCTGGGTCTTGAGGAAGCCCTATTCCCATTTTTCTGAGATAGCACCAGATAGATTTCCAAAGTGGTTGTACTAGTTTGCATTCCCACCAGCAATGAAGGAGTGTTCCTCTCTCCCCACATCCTCGCCAGCATGTGGTGTCGCTTGAATTTTTGATCTTAGCCATCCTGATGGGTGTAAGATGGAATCTCAGCGTTGTTTTGATTTGCATTTCCCTGATGATTAAGGAGGTTGAGCATTTCTTTAAGTGTTTCTCAGCCATTTGATATTCCTCTGTTGAGAATTCTCTGTTTAGTTCCATGCCCCATTTCTCGATTGGGTTATTTGGTTTGGTGGTATTTAATTTCTTGAGTTCTTTATATATTTTGGATATTAGATCTTTGTCAGATGTGGGGTTGGTGAAGATTATTTCCCAGTCTGTAGGCTGTCGCTTTGTTCTCTTTACCGTGTCACCTGCCTTACAGAAGCTTCTCAGCCTCATGAGGTCCCATTTATTAATTGTTGACATTAATGCCTGGGCTGTTGGTGTTCTGTTCAGGAAGTTGTCTCCTGTGCCAATATGTTCCAGGCTCTTCCCCACTTTTTCTTCTAAGTGATTTAGTGTCTCTGGTTTTATGTACAAAACTCAAATCCAAGTGGATTAAAGACCTCAACACATCCTTTTCTACTCAAGGTAATTTTAGTTCACACTACATTCTTCATTGAAAATGGCAGCTTTTCTTCATTGTATTATGTTGTCATCTTTAAACCAAACAGTAGCAGTTTTAAGTATCTCCATCTCCTTATGTTCTCTCTCTCTCTCTCTCTCTCTCTCTGTCTCTCTCTCTCTCTCTCTCTGTCTCTCTCTCTCTCTCTCTCTCTGTCTCTCTCTCTCTTTCTCTCTCTCTCTCTCTCTCTCTGTCTCTCTTTCTCTCTCTCTCCCTCTCCCTCTCTCTCTCTCTCTGTCTCTGTCTCTCAACTGTCTTCTATATCATGTTTTCTTATTCTTATAGCAGTAACATATTATTAATTACAGCATAGATCCTTTAACATTTTTATCTAATTTTTAGGTAATCTTGTACAAAAAGAATTATGATATTCAAATTTCATAGACATCTAATCTACAAACTTCATAGTCCCTACTGGTGAATAAAACCAGTACCATAAAACTTGACAAATTCAACTCCTAAGTAGCTTGTGTTTTACAGTTAGGGTTATAATCTTGTGTAAGTATATCACACAACAATGTACAGAGGGTTTTTTGTTTTGTTTTGTTTTGTTTGCTATCCTTGAAGAAGAATGTTGAACTTTTCTTGCTATCCTTGAATAGGAATGTTGACCTTTGATAATATGGCCTCTGGGCTGGATGAGAGTGGCCTCCAGGAGCTGGGAACCTCTTAATAGTTAAAGCCAGAAAAAGAAAGAAAGAAGGAAAGAAAGAAAGAAAGAAAGATTCCTGTCGTCTATGTAAAAATATAAAATAAAAAATTTCAAAGTCTGCACAAAGTTTGGAAATGGTATCTGAAGTCAGGCTTCTAGGTAAGTAAATAATTTAGCTTACTCTTTGGTATCAGTCCTTTGAGGCCCTGAGGAGGGGACCCTGGTCAACTAGGATCCTGATTTACAGGAACCTGAAATGATACATGGATGTCAAATCAAGAAGTCCTTACCAGATGTTACATAATGATATAAAATTACTGTAAGGGATGTATCCATATTAGTCTTTTTTTAATTTCTACTTATACTTTGAAATGAAATTCTCATTGCCAATTTAAGTACTTTCTGAAAATTTGAGTGCGAAAGAACTTTTTAAAAGTTGCGAACATATTTAGTTGTTTCATGTAAAGTTTTTTCAACTCTTAAGTATTTTTTAAATCACATGTTGATTTTATTTTAATATTTAAAAATTGTGGGAAAGTTATATGAACTTTAAGAAAGTGATGTTTTGAAGTTTAAATGCCTTTTGAAAACATAGAATTTAAACTTGTATGACCATTATGTCATATATATCCACACTTTCATATTTTATGCACTAAAATTATACGTCATATGTCACTAAATACATAAAATATATGTATTGATCCATTCTTCTGGATATATACTGTCAACATAGTAAAAATGAACATCCTTCCAAAAACAATCTACAATTTTAATGCAATATGCATCAAAATTCCAACAAAATTCTGTCAGACCTTGAAAGGACAATACTCAGCTTTATATGGAAAAACAAAAATAAAACAAAACAAAACAGGATAGCCCAAATAACCCTGAGCAATAAAAAAACTTGTGGAGGTATCATGATCCCTGATTTCAAGATGTACTACAGAACTACAGTAATAAAAGTCTCATGGTATTGGTATGAAAATATTGATCAATGGAATCCAATCAAAGACCCAGATATAATTCCATATACCTATGGACAATTGATTTTTTATATAGAAGCCAGAAATACACACTGGAAAAAAATAACATCTTCAACAAATGGTGCTGATCTAACTGGATATCTGCATGTAGAAAAATGCAAACAGGTCCTGCACAAAACTCAAGTTCATGTAGATTAAAGACCTCAACATAAAACCAGATACACTTATCCTGTTAGAAGAGAAAGTGGAGAATAGCACTGAACACATTGGCAAAGGAGACAACTTCCTGAACAGAACACTAATATCACAGGCACTAATATACATAATTAATAAAAGTGACCTCATGAAACTGAAAGACTTCTGTAACAGAAAGGACACCATCAATTCGATAAAGTCTTCAGAAGGGGAAAATATTTTTGTCAAATCCACATCCAATAGAGAGCTAATATCCAAAATACAAAAGAACAAAAGACACTAGACATCAACAAATCAAATAATTCAATATAAAATTTAGGTACAGATCTAAACAGAGTATTCTCAATAGAGGAATCCGAAATGCCCAAGGAACACTTAAATGTTCAACATCCCTAGCCATCAGGCAGATGTAAATCAAAACTACTTTGAGGTTCCATCTTACACCTGTCAGAATGCCAAAGATCAATAACACACGTGGCAGTTCATGCACTAATATGTGGTGCAAGAGGAACACTGCTTCATTGCAGGTGGGAGTGCAAACTTGTACCAACACTATGGAAATAAATAAGATGTTCTCATAAAATTAGGACTAAATCTACCTCAAGACTCAGCTGTAACACTCCTACACATATATCCAAAGGATATTCCATCCTACAAAAAAGACACTTGCTCAGCTATGATCATAGCAGATTTATTCATGATGCCCAGAACCTGAAAACAACATAGATGACTCTCAACTAAAGAATGGATAAAATGTGGTACATTAACATAAGGGGGTATTACTCTGCTTTAAAAAAACAACATCTTTGTGACTGTGGCTATACATAGTATGCTGTCTTTTACATTAAAATTAATATCCACTTATAAGTAAATACATACCATGTTTGTCTGTGAGTTTAAAGTAACAAGGTGGGCTTAAGGGAGGAACATAAAGATCTCCCTAGGAAGGAGAAATAGAATAGATTCTCTTGGTGGACTGGGGTGGATGGGGTTGAGAACAGGAAGGAACAGATGGGAAGGGGGAGGGAGGGAGGGAGAAAATACTGGGTGAAATGACGGGAGTTGGGGGTATTTCAGGAGCAAAGTAGGAATAAAATATTATGGAAATTTCATGGACTCTGGGAGAGTAACCCTAGAAAATATTCCTAGTAACAAAGAAAAGGGAGTCTGAACCTACCATCTTCTGTAACCAGACAACTTCCAGTCTGAGACTGGGACATCAGCCCAGCCACAAAACCTTCTATTTACAATCTATCCTGTCTACAAGATGTGCAGGAGCAATTGACACCCAGAACTTGTGGTAGATACTAACCAATGACTGATCTAATTTGAGGCCTATGCCAGGAAAGGGAGCCTATGCCTGATACTTCCTGGATGCTCAGGAACAAGAGCCTACTTTACTCAGAGACATAGGATTGCAAAAAGAATCAATGAAATGCCTCCTAATAATATTCTGCTATACTCGTAAAGTTGTGTCTACACCAATTGTCATCAGAGAGGCTTCCACCAAAGCTGATGTGAACTGATCCAGAAGCTTCCAGCCAGACATTAGTCAGAGAGAGAGAGAGAGAGAGCCCAAATAAATTGTAGATCTCCAAAGTCCCACCTCTCCAAGCTTCAGAAACCCCATGGAGGAGGAGGAGGAAGAATTAAAGGAGTCAGGGAAACCAGAAGAATAGAGTCTGCAGAATCAACTAAGTTGGGCTCATATGGCATAACAGACATAGAACCAGCAATAGCAGAGCCTCTATGGGTCGGCTCTAGGTCTTCTGCAAATACGTTGTTTGTTAGCTTGGTATTTTGGGGGGGGACTCTTAACAGTGAAAATGAGGCTGTCTATGAGTCTTTTGCCTGATCGTAGGACCCTTTTCCTCCTGCACCCAGCCCTGATCTGAGGGTTTGTGTCTAGTCTTATTGTAACTTGATATGTCATGTTTGTTTGATATCCCAGGGAGGCCAGCTCTTTATGAAGGGAAATGAATGAGGAGTGAATCTGGGAGAGAAGAGGTGTGACAAGAGTCATGGGGACTGGGAGGAAGGGAAGAAGGGGAAATTGGGTTCCAGATGTACAGTATGAGAAAAGAGTAAAACGAAAAGAAATAATGTCTTCTACTCTCTTAAAAAAAATTCACTCTCATTTTTCTAGCTTCTTCAGAGGCATTCATATCAGTGAACAATGGAAAATTTTTGTTTATAATTATGGTGCTAAAGCTACAGCATCTCCTCTGAAATACAAAGGGAATGACCTAAGCATTTGAACATGAAGGGGTTTTCAGGAGATCCAATTTTCTAGTTCTATTTGAGGGCTGGATATATCAAGGTAAGCAGCAAGGATCACATCAAGAAATGCTGGTGGAAATCACGGATTACAAGACTTGAGTATTGATTAAGGAACTGTACTTATTTCTAATGTGATCTAATTGGCCCTATAAAATATATCACCAACTATTTTAGTTAGGGCTATTTTTAGCAATATGCAGAATGCATTGGTACAGGGAAACTCATTGCAATTTCCTATGCTGGATATATTGCTGGTTTATATTTAGAAGAAAAAACAAAGTTCATGGGCAAAGCAACATTAAGTAGCCCAAAAGTGAGAAAGACACATCATAAGTGAAACTGTAAAGTTCCATTAATTGGATTTGGAACCCAAGTAAGTATAGAATCAACATCTTCAAAATGTCAACCTCAGTAATGATGGTGGGATGAAATGGCTGTGCTGTGGAGGGGGGAGTAACATCTGATTAAAGAGAAATGTTAAAATCTAATTGTCATTGTAGTTCTATTAAGAGCAGGACTTTTAAGAGCTGCTTACTTCATGAATAGCTCAATGTCATCATCTTGCAAATAATTTTTAACAGTGTTTTCCTGATATGAAGAATGAGCCATGCCTAATTTTCTTACCTTTTCTCCATCCAAGGGATGGTAGCACAAAGTCTTGTGAAAAATGAGGACCTTGCTGTTGGACCCCAGAGATTCTAAAACCATGTAGCATATACACTATTGCCTTTAAGTTACCCAAACTCTGGTATTCTCTTATGGTTACTGCAATCATACTGGGAGAAAATCGGTACCAAGAAGTAAGTATGTGTGGTAACAAATTCCTAAATTATGAAAGTAGATTCAGAACTGGGTAAATAGCAGTGGCCATAAGAAATATGGGAAGCCTTGACTACCATGAGTGTGTGGAATATTAAGGGTACTTACTGTGAAAGTTTGGGAGAAAGAAGATATCTGGAATGGGCAAGATTTTTGGAAATTGCCTAAATGTTTGTGACTAGAATGTTGACATCAATGTTAAAAGTAAAGATCATCCTGATGAGGTACTGAAGGAAAAGGAAGACAGTGTTCAGAACTGGAATAAAGTCATCCTTGTCTCAGAATTGCAAAGAACTGGGAAGAATTTCATGAGTCTCAGAGGACTTTATGGAATGCAGAAATTAAAAGCAAATTAGGTGGGATGTATTCAGGAAGAAACAGCTTGGCACGCAAGCATTCCTCAAGAGTATGGAGCTCTTAACTACAAACATTGAGACATGAAAGAGAAAAAATGGCAAGATGAGTTTGTAATTATAAAGGAAAATCCATACTCTGGTCCTATAAAAAGAAGTTTGGGGCAGAGTAAAAGATTATGGCCTAGCCAGACATTTCAGTAGATAGAAGGGTGCTAGGTGCTATTGATTTACAAAGGTTCTCTCTGTCTCTCTCTCTGTCTCTCTCTCTCTCTCTCTCTCTCTCTCTCTCTCTCTCTCTCTCTCTCCCTCTCTCTCTCTCTCTCTCTTTCTCTCTCACTCACTCTCATTCTCTCTCTCTCTCTCTCATTCTCTCTCTCTGAATACTATTTTGTTTAGCTTGTAAAACCAACTTTCACTGATCTTCCTTCCTCCGAATCTGAGATCTTTGAGGCTGCACCTGCTATCAGAGCTTTGGAGGAGTGACAGAACTGGAAGACTGGAAGGATTTGATGCTGATACTGCTTGTTCTTTGCACTTAGTCTACTGTCCCTTGCCTTAAGATGGTTCAGGTGTGGCACAAAGTCTTGTCAGGATTCATGTGTTGATCCAGCAGATGTGATGAATGCAAGAGCTGTTGAGGTTTGATTCTGTCACCTAGAATTCAAAGAATATTTTGAGCTACTTTAGGATTCAGTTAGAGGCTTACCACAGTGACTCTGTGCTAGCTAGCTCAGAGAGAATTCCTTATTAGGATAGTGCTCAACAGAAACCTTGTTAGGAAATGCCGAATGGAAATGTAGCATCAGAGGTGGAAAGGTCACAGAAGCCCCACCCTGGACAATGTCTACATTGAGAGTTCAGAACTGTAAAACTGCCATGACACTAGACTGGGTGAACTGCATGATATTCCAACCCATTAAGGCAGTTAGGTGCCCCAGCTTTTAAAGTACCACTAAAGTCAAAATAATGGAAAAGTTTTGTCTCTGAAATGTTTTTATTTTGTTTATGTTTTTTCAAGACAGGGCTTCTCTGTGTAACCTTGGCTCTCCTGGACTTGCTTTGTAGAGCAGTCAGGCCTCAAATTCAAAGATCTGCCTTCCTCTGCCTCCCTGAGTGCTAGGATTACAGCTGTGCACCACCACACCTGGCTTTTGCCTCCTAATTTTTTAAAATTTTAATTTATTATAATGTATTCAGATTACATCCCAATTGTTATCCTCTTGCTTGTATGTTCCCAGGCCCACCCTCCCTTCCTCTTCCTCCATTGTGAATTCTACCTTTAGGAGAAGAAGGAACTTATCACTTCCTTAAGAAATAATCTGTTGAGAAGGACTAATTCTCTAAACAAGGAATCATTTATTCCTTGGGAAGGCAGAACCACCCCTAGAATGTGGGTTTATCTTAAGCCATTCTAAGGAGATAGGCAGAATAAGTATCACTTTAATGAGATGATGTACCTTTTCTTCCCAGAATTCCTGATCTCTACTCAGTCTCTAGCTCAGTCCCTAAGAATTGTTATGAGGAAAAAGAAAACTATTTGTAGGCTTAGATTTTTCAAAACATACTTTATATAGGGTTCTTAAGCGCTTCCATATCACTTCTAACCCACCAATCAATGGAAGAAGAGAAAGAATGTAAATAGGAAAAAAAAAAACTCCACCTGTTTAGATGTAGTTCCTTGGGCCAATTCCACTCTGAGTTGTCAGCATGCCAGCAGTCCAGTCAAATAGCCAAGACTAAACCACAACACAAATCTGTAGAGGTGGCATGATCCAGTAGAAAACAACAAGGCTCTGCCTAATGGACACAATTTAGTTGAAGTGGCCAGAATCAGTCAGAGTACCATGAGAAGAAGTTCTCTGGAAAGAGAAGACCGACAAAGACCAATAAAGCATTCCATGGTTTATCAATGCCAAATGCCTTGTCCCACTGTACATGGCTTTTTTGATATTCCTTCCAACCATCATGTGTTCTCTCACATGACTGCTCCCAGAAAACCATCACATGCCCTGTCACAAGCCAGCTTTCAGCAAAACACCAGTGACACAACTGAGTCTTCAAAGAAACTAGAAATTTCTGCTTCAACTATGCCTTTTTCTTCTCATTAACCATTTACCTTTGGATGCTACTTAAAGACTACCTATGGTTTCTCTGGGACTTTGGGCTTGCTTTTTATTTTTCTAAAGCTCCCCACTCTGCCACAATGCTATTAGTCTGTCATGTGACTGGCTGACCTATAAATTGCTTAATTCAAATTTCATGGCTTTGCCCCATTTTCAGTCACTTCCTCTGGATGTTGAGGATTACATCCTGCCTGTCTTGGAGTCCTTATTTTTAAGCTCTAATAAGATTAGCCTAAAGCTTCCATTTAAATTCGTTCTTAAATCATTTTATTAATAAGACTAAGAACTCTAACAGGGGACCTCTGTTACCCCAGGAATAAAGTCACAGGACTCAGGATGTTTAAGGCTATGAGAGCACATTCCTATCCCAGTGTCTAGAAAGTAGGACTTAAACACAATGGAGATTATTCTCCAGCTTTAAGAGTTTGTGTGGTTTTCTATGTTGGATTGAGATTTAATTGGGGCTTGTTTCTCTGTTTTCTTTTTGTGTTGAACCATCTTGGTGCAGGCATGCTTATCCTTTATCTGCCTTCCCATGACTTTTTGGAATCAGCCTGTCTAAATCTATAGACTCGCAGCTGAAGGCAATTTGCCTCAGAGTGAACCATTATTTGCATTACATCCATATCTGATTGAAATCAGTCTCTGGATGTGAGGTTTTACAGTTTATACTGGACTGATTTAGATCTGGAGCTACTGTAAAGGAATGAATATATTTCTAAGTCAGGGAAGAGATGTGTACTGGGAGAAGATTAGCCATGGAATGCTATGGTGTGAAAGATCTCTCAAAAATTAGTTTGAAATTTAATTGTTATTATAATTATATTATAAAGTAGGATCTTGAGGAGGTGATTAAAGGCAAAACCTTCGTGAATGGATTAATGTCATAGCTGTGAAAAAAGGTTAGTAATCACAGGAGTGAGGTCTCCACTCAGAAAAGGAGTGTAGTCTTAGATTCCCTTTCTTTTCTTTCCCTTCCCTGCTTTCTTCCCACTCTCTTTCCCATTCTCTTTCCCCTTGCCTCTCTCTTATTCATTGGGATCTCTTATCATCATATGAGGCAACATGAAGGAGCCATCTCTCTCCTGTAAACAAATATATTTACTCTGTTTCCAGTCTAAGCTATTGGAATGAGAAGGGCATGATAATAATGTGTTTCTAAGATGAGCTCTCAGCAAATCTGTTGCCTGGCTTGATGTGTAGCCCATAGATGCTATTTTTGTGTAAGAGAGATGCCCTCTGAGAAAATATAAGCATAGTCTGTGGCTTAAAAAAAAAAAAAAGGACATTGATATAAGAAGAGATAAAGGAGCTAAGGATATAAATGTTTTTTTATAACCCTCTGTTTATGCTGGGTCCATTCTTTAAATGTTAAGTAAGGAGCAGGCATAATTCTTAGTAATTGCCCTGAAATGAATTTGATAGCAAGGATAAGAAATTGAGAGATATAGGAGCATAAAAATAAAATGTATATACAAAAATTATTGTTATTCTATGTAGCTCCATAGAGAAATGCAACCTAGTAATCAAGAAAAAATTAAGCTAGCATCAAGTTATTTTACTGTAGAATATTTGGATTAAAACTGGCCTCCATCTAAGTCCTTTTAAAGGCTACTTTCTCATATTGGAAAAAGAAAAACCAAATAATTTCTATTCCTTGATACCAGTTAACAATGCAAAGAGAACATTAGACTGGCCAAACAAGTAACTATTCTACATAAAATGAAATTTGTATTACTCCTAGTCAGATAAAAGATAAAGAATAATAATAATAAAGATAGAATAAAGTGAATCCAATATGGAGCTATACAGAAATCAGAGATATCAATATCAATTTGTGTTTGTGTCAAAATGTACAGATGATGATAATTAGATGAGGAAATAGATACAGATGTCTGTTTGTACATGAATTAGAATGCATATAGGCATGTGCTTATTTGTTTTTATTTTTTGTTTCTATCTTTCTGATGAGAGGCCCTAGAAGTATGACTTCCTAGTATCGGCAATGTATACTAAGTGCTTAGACATTTTATCTGTCTGTTCTATGTGCATATATGTAAATATGTTGCTAATATAAACTAAACATTGAAAAAATTCAATTTTCTTTGAATTCTTTATGGTCACCCACACAGTAACATTATCCACTTGCTATCTACCCACTTATGAATTTGTCCACTTATTTGCCTGATTCTAATCTTTCCATACATGTTTATCTGAATCATTCTATAATTAAATAAAATGTCCACATTGTATCTGTGAACAATACAGGAAATATTTCTTTCCTTGTGCTTCTTAAGTTCTTGTAGGTGAGATAGACAAGTACTAACCAAAAAGAGACAAATATATGTTCATGTTGTTATCATTTGTAGGCATAAGGTTATTGTGTAGTTTAAATTCTGATTTCCTTTTTAAATGTTGTATAAACTCTGCTTTGCAATTGTCCCCCTGTGAATAAACCAGCTTACAGCCAATCAATGAGCATGAGAGAGAACAGGGCTGGAGAGGATGAGTCAAGAGAGGAAGCAAGGATTCAGCCTTGGGAGATGTCCAAGGAAGATCCAGAGGAAGGAGCTGGAGCTGAGGAAAGTTACAAAGTACATGTATCCTGGGATGATTGCTGGGTTGTAAAGCTTTGTATTATAAAAGAGTCTCAATCTTTGTGTGATAGCCAGGTTAAGAAATAAGCTAAGAGAAACAAACACTGTTTGATAAAAATAACATCAACAATCATTGCTAGCACAAAATGGATACTGATCCATGAACCAGTAAATAGCCTGGCTGGGCAGGCAGAAAGGTGTGTCATCCTCCTTCAAAATCTAGGACTAGATTCAAGCTTCCCTTAATTTATGATAAAAATAGTGAATGTGTAAATGTGCCGTAGTTTCTTTATCCAGTCTTTGGTTGAGGACATCTAGGTTGTTTCCAGATTCTACCTATTATGAGTAAGGCTGCTATGAACATAGCTGAGCAAATGTCCTTCTTGTATGGTGAAACATCTTTCAGGTATATGTCCAGAAGTGATATAACTGGGTCTTTAGGCAGCACTATTCCCAATTTTCTGAGAAAGAGACTCCATCCAGCGTGGGATCAGTACAAATACTAAGACTCAAAGCTGAATTCTTGGTTAAGAGTTGAGAATTGTATGAAAGAGATGGAAGATGGAAGGATGGGGTGAGGTAGCTAGAAGTTCCACAGGGAGACTATCAAGACTGGCAGATCAGAACCCAGGGGGCCCTGCAGAAACTGATGCACCAACCAAATCATTGCAAGCAGAGAACCTATAGCCATTGTTCAGATGTAGCCAATGGACAGCTCACTCTCCACATGGAGAAGGGGAGTGGAGAGTGGTGGACTGCCTCGGTCATGAGCTTTCATGCCCAAGATCTGATTTCTGCTCCTTGGCAGAGAGGTTCTGTGGTAACACACAGGAACGGGATGCAGGGTATCCAGATGAGACCAGATAGGCTGTGGTCAGATGGTGGAGGAGAAAGACCCCACAGGTCAGAGGTCTAGGGGAAGGGAATAGGGTGAAAAAGGGAGGGAGCGTGGGAACAGGGAGGTAAGAGCAAGGGGATTACAACCAAGATACAATGTATATAAATTATAATAACAGCAACAACAGCAAAACTTTCAAAAAAAAAAAAAAGAATGGTGAATGTGAGAAACTCTTATCCCAAGACATTACCCACCAAAAAGCCCCCAAAGTTTGACATATTGAATAAATAGTGAAGAAACCACAGTCCTAGGTCCTAAAGAGAGAGGGTAAGGGGTTTGTTGAAATATAGTAGAGTGTGGTAGCACATGCCTTTCGTCTCAGCATTTGGAAGGCAGAGACAGAAAATCTCTGAGTTCAAGGCCAGCCTGGTCTACAGAGAGTTCTAGGACAGACAGGGCTGTTATCCAGAGAAACCCTGTCTCAAAAACAAAACAAAACAAAAGAAACAAAAACTAACAAAAAAAAAAAGGCTTAGTAGGATAGAACATTTTTCTAAGACATTCAGAATCTATATCTGATTTTTATAATTACAGCAAAGACTCAAAATAATCAAGAGCCAAAATATTACAATTTGGTTGACACAGGTAGAGAAAACCTATATCTTTCCATTTGTCCCAAACTTGAATGACCTTTTTTACTTGCAGAGATAATTTCCTTTTGAGGTTTTAATTTCAAGTATCAGACCTAAAAGGAAGTACATAAAACACTTTCCAATTTGTTTTACATAGCAATTAACCCCACACCATGACCCCAAACTAAACCCACAGCTCTCTTTCTCCATAGGTTTTGTAACCACAGAATTGTTATCTTCTGGAAACTGGACATAACCAAGAAGTTTCTGGTTTCAGAAACTCAATTTTACTGACCATGCCATAATGTAATGATGTGTCAAACATTCATTTTACTTTAATAAAGAATAAAAATACATTAGTCTTCCCAGAAAGTCCTTGATTGTACTTCCTTTCTCAGAACTGTTGGTCTGATCTTAAGCCCTCTAGTAAAATATCCATGGTTGCTGCTTCTTTAATAAAACCATCATTGTTTTTAGCACTCCAAAAACAGTAGCTGTTAGTTTGTACATGAATGTATTCGACTGGGTTTTTGCTTCTTGTACCTTTCTTCTTGGGCTGATTTTAGCAAGGTTATGCAAAATGGTTACCTATTTCTTTTCTTTATTAGGTTATTGCTGAATTGACTTTTCCCTGTCTTCAAGGATGATTTGAGAATTATGACCATAAAACAGTGGCTTCTCATTACACCTGGAAGCTGTAGGAGTACAGTATTTATAATCTCATTATCTCAATGGATAGTTGTCGCTTGTGTGTATGCTCTCATTATCTCTACTGGGGATTGTAATGATATATATAGGATCATTTTCTGTGCTGTGGAATTGAAGAGTTACACTTAAATTGAGTGTTCTGTGCTGTAAGTAAAATAAGGTGGGTGGGTTACTGGTTGAAAGTGCACTTAGATTTTTCCTCATTAGTGTTTCCAATTTTTACACATATTTAATATTTCCTTCGCTTATTTCTATAATTACAAAATTCTAGTGAATAGTGGACAAATAAGAAAATAGAAAGAATAAAAATACTGAAGAAAATATGTTAAGACATACAACTCCTCATTAAATGAATGACTTGGTGACCTCTTATCCCATCCTCAAGATTGTCGTTTGTATGAAAAATAGAAGAGAAGTAGTATGAGAAACAAAGGATGTTTTAGTTTTGATTTATATGCTACCATGTCAGACATTCCATTGTTGTAACACATGCCTGAAAGAAGCATTTTAAAGAGGAAGGGGTTGATTTTCACATACAGGTTCAGGGTTTCAATGCAGGCTGGCTTGGCCTCCTTCTTGTGCTTGTGTGACACAGTTGTGACAACCAACCATGTCAGAAAGAGAATAGGTTAGAATGGCTTATTATGTGATGGTCAGGAAGCACCAAGAGAAAAGGACCTAGCACACCCTTAGCAAGCATGCCTCTAATGGCCTACTTCTCCCACAAAGGCTCTGCCTCCTACTTATTTCCATTTCTGAACAATGTTATCAAATTAGACAACAATGGATCTATTGACAATGTCTTGGGGGTAGTCTTTGGAGGTTGTCTCATAGACAAACAAAAATACGTCTCATTTTATTCCCCTAGAAATTAACAACCTGGCATGAAACAGTATAAGAGGGAGGGGGGGGGAATAGGAAGATACAAGTGAGGGGATAACAATTGAGATGTAATCTGAATAAATTACTTAAATAAAAAAAAAGATTTACTTTTTTGTTGTAATAAAGAGCTGCAATTAAATGATTTGGCTTTAAGCATGCTCATTAATATGTTGTCGTATATATTATAATAGTTGCAATATGGTCCTATAAAAAATGAAAACCAGCAGTGGTCAGGCTACAAAGAAAGATGACACAACTCCATCATGTGCTCCATTAAATCAAGTGGTCTCAAGAGTATTGTTGGTCCTCAAGATAGGAAGAAGAACATCAGACAACAAGAGTGTGTGAAAGTCAAAACATGATGTGACCTTAACGGACCTTTCTTAATGCCTGGAAAAAACTTTATTAACAATAAAAGTAAAAGAAACTGGGTAGAAAGAAGAACGATGTCTGCCTCAAGGATAGCCCTTCATCTTCTTCTACACCTTAAAAGTAATCAAAATTTTTTTTTATTTCTTATTGTGATTTGGAGTTTAATAATGTTTACTTCTTTTTAAAGCCCATTTCTTCCTTTATAATTTGTTTTCTTTCTAAATAATTGCTTTCAAAATTACGTTATGGATAGTACCTGATCAGACTATAGTTAATAGAAATATGTTGATTTCACCTTGAATCCTGAATGAAAATTTCAATTACATATTTCTCTATGTTGGCAGTTACTCTGTGTTTGAAAATGTTGTATTGAAGATGTTTGACCTCTGTCATTAAGATGCTATTTTTGCTGCTAATGCATATATTTATTTATTGTCAGGTTAATTTGTAAGCAGTATGAGTCTGGTTTCACTGTAGTCTAAGCTTACAATTTCCTGAGTTTGGTGTTATTGTCATTGTTCTACATACTCCTTTTGATTATTGGCCACATTAAGTTTTTCTTGTTAATGCCTGAAATTAAGCTTTTATGTTAGCATGCAATGCCTCTCATTAATTCCTTTACCTTAACTTTTAAAAATATACTTTTTATTAATTTATTCATATTACATCTCAATGGTTATCCCATCCCTTGTATCCTCCCATTCCTCCCTCCCTCCTATTTTCCCCTTACTCCCCTCCCCTATGACTGTGACTGAGGGGGACCTCTGCCCCCTGTATATGCTCATAGGGTATCATGTGAGTTATCTCAGAAGCAGAAAGTCAAATGGTATATACTCAGTTATATCTGGACACTAGCTCAAGGGGCATGTCCCATGAAAGTCTTCACTTACCAGAAAAGTTGGACAGAGGGGAGGACATCTTATTGGGACTCTAGGTGAGAGAAGCATGGGAGACTGGGGAAATAGAAGGATCCAGAAGGTCCTAGAAACCTACAAGAAGAACATTATGATGGGCAGATCTGAGCCCAGGGATCCTGCTCAAACTATGGCACCAGCCAAGGACAATACATGCAGTAAACTTCGAACCCCTACTCAGATCTAACCAATGGACAGGACATTCTCCACAGTTGAGTGGAGAGTAGGGTCTGACTTGCACCTTTACCTTAACTTAAGCAGTGTCAAGTATTATTCCTGTCTTGAAAGGCCTTCTTCCTTCCTTCCTGTGTATTCTTTGAACTATATTTCATGCACCTATATGGCCTTGACAGTCTGTTCTTAGCTGTGTCTGATCCACTGTTTAATTTATTCCTTCATTTATATTAACAAGGTTTTTTCCTCCTGAGTAATTTTTTCTGGTTTGTCCACAGATCTGAATTTTTACTCACTTTATTTATTTGTGGTTTAAATGTAAATTATTTTTAAAATAATAACTTTTTACTTTAATATTGTTGAGATGTGTGTGTGTGTATACACACCTCTGTGTGCATGTGTACATGCACACTTGTATGCTTGTCCGTGTGTGTGTGTGTGTGTGTGTGTGTGTGTGTGTGTGTGTGTGTACCTGTGGAAGGCAGAAGAGAGCACTTTTGGAGCTGGAGTTATAGGCTATTGTGAACTTCCTGACAGCTTCTGTAAACTGTACCTCTAGATAAGAAAATTGAAAAGTCAGGAATCTAACTGCTTAGCCATCTCATCAGTCCCTCTATTTTTGTTTTTATAATGTGGTTTAATTTTACACATGATAGATTTGGGGGAAGGTCTATTTGCATTTAAGTGTTACTAAATCTTTACTAAAACATTATATATTAGGCTAGCACAGAAGAGATAAAAATAAAAGATTAAAATGAAAAAAGTTCTGTGAAAAAAGCACTCAACATAGTGACGTGTTTACAGATAACATTTTGAATTATTCTTTTGGAAATTTAATGGAAAGTACAAACTGAGTATTTCATTTATCTTCCATTTAAAGTGTAAATTTGGAGTAAGATTTCCAACAAAAAGCTAGGTCTGGTGGTATAGGCCTGCTTCCAAGGCAAAGATGACAGAAAGTTCCAAGCCTGTCTGGACTACAGAGTGAGTTCAAGGCCAGTCAGAACAACATAGTGAGACTTATCTCAAAGTAAACAGTAAAATGATGTAAGTCAATGGCAGTGAGTATTTCTGGCATGTGTGATTCCCTATGTTCAATCTCCAGTACTGAATGAAAATAAAAACTAATAGATATTTCATACACAAAATGCAGTTGTATACATTTAATATTTTTGTAGTTGAAGAATTTTCTAAGAGGGCATATGCCTTTTCTCTGTGTTTAGAAAATTTGCAGGACCACTTACTGAAAATTAGAATGGTGCATCAATTTCAATGTCTCTCACACAAACCTTCCTGATGATCTAAGGTTGCAGGACCACTTCCTGGTGCCTTAACATACAATTCTTGGGACAATAAAATAGAATATTTTGACTAAGAAAGGACAGGATCTGGTTTCTGGCATTTTCTTAACTTGTTTCTGAAAGTATCTGACAGCATCTCAGGTGCTTCAACGCTGGTTGCTGTGGCTTTGCCTTTGCATCTGCGTGTAACAGTCACATTTCCTGTTGTCTTATGCTCCCATCAGGAGACAGCCCTGGCTTACTCTATTTGTCTTGTTATATAACAAAAGACCTTAAACTGTGAAATTTATAAATAGCTAATGCATTTTTTTTTTTACTCTTCTTGGCAACAGAAAGTCCAAGATTAAGTCACAGTCAGATTAGATGATTTATAATGCACTCTTCCTCACTGAAGCCACTTTTGTGAGTCTCAAAATTGGAGTTTGGGCCACTTATCTGTTCATGGAAGTGGGTGTTTCTAACCAAATAACCTCTTAAGGCTCAGTCACTTAATGCCAATACTCCTAAGCACTTAGATTTCAGCATATGAATTTTAAAGGGCCACGCCATTCAGAACCAACCAAGCCCATAATTTATTTCATACTTGTTCCTTTACCCCAACTACAAATTACCTTCTTCAGAATGCTGCTGATAACAATGTTGTAAAGAACTCTGTGGCATTCATTGGATGCTACAGAATTGCTTGCATTATCAAAAGAAGTTCTTACACTAGCTGAGGCTGTAACACTGGGGTGGTGTGTTTACCTAGTATGAGCAAAACTATGGTCTCAATTTATAATACTACCAAAAAAAAAAGTGTCAAAGGAAGATATAAAGGTGATTATAACTAGGAAGGTATTTAGCTGGTGTTATCTAATTAGAAATCCGGTATCTAGAGGTGCTAGTCAAATTCACCCATCAACACAAAAACTCTTCAGCAGAACTTTGAGCAGCAGCACTACCCATTTCAAGCAATTATTAATAGCAACAATTTATTTCCATATGCCTCAAGAGGCATAATCCTTATGAAAAGCCATGGATAAAAATTCATCTTTTAAAACAAACCTGCTCATTTGTACACATACTACTTACCTATAATAAATGGTACAAATTATGTCATTGTACTTACTTTGCTAGTGTGCTAGTTTTTACACTGAAAATTCACATGATAGTTGTCAATAATCAGTCACATTTATTTTGGCTTCTTTTTTTAGTAAATATTTAGACTATGTTGTTCTTTTCTAGTATTTGGTAGAAAAAGGTGTTGATAGTGTATAAGCACACTATAAAGACAAAAATACAAGCAGAAATTTGTTTCTCTCTTTTATTTCAAAAGATCATGAAATAAAACCTTGATAGCTCTTACACTGTATAAAGTCATTTCTGAACCAGACCTTCTGAGAAACAGTGAAAAGACTTTTTATATGATTTAGCAAACAGTTTAGTGTGAAAACATTTTCTTATGTTCGTGTAGCTACTGCTATAAAATACTTGTTCTGTGGAAAATAAAATTTTGCCCTCACACCAGGTTTATGGCATAATTTAATTTAAAAAGCAATTCAGTAATACTTCATTTAACAAGCACTCTGGGAACAAAAGTCACTTAAGACAAAGTGACTTCTTCACTTCCCATTAGCTTGAAGTTATTGAAAGCAAAAGCATCAAGCATAGTTAAAAGTGTGTTTTCTTCCTCTGAGTTGAGGAATCCACAGCATATAGGAAAACTTAACTTTCTGAAGGATAGAATTTTTTCAATAAAGAAACAAAATAATGTGAATAATAATGTGATGCTAATAGTCTGTTAATGATAACTTTCCACCCCTTTACCCTAACAGCTTTTGCCAGCAATATCTTTTAAATAATGTTTTTAAATGTCAGCTCATGACATGTTTCTTGAAGCTTTTCATATTTAAAACTGCCTATGATAAAACTGAAGTATTTCCTATGACTTACAAAACCAGATATGATTTAACCAAATATGAATTAGTTTTGTCATGTGAATGGATGGATGGATGGCCATCCATCTGGTCAGGCACGACCTACATCTGCCATGTCCCCAAAGGAAAATAATTCTGCTTCTATCAGTAGCCATAAACTGGCAAATAGCTCCTTAACCAAGGATGGAGTCTCTATGAGCCTCCCACACTTATGCTGGAATTTTGGCCAAACAATTGTGCAAATCTTGTGGAGATACTAGGAGCTGCTATCTGTTGTCATGTGCAATAGCTATGTTATATACATAATTCAGCATTTTTCAGCTCTCAAATGCCAGGTCTTAAATTCCTTCTATCCTTTCAGTCTCTTCTGAGGTGTTCCCTGAACCTTGGATGACAGGGGGTGATACAGGTGATTCACCCATAGTGAGTTGACTTATATTTGGCACCTTGACAAGATATAAAGTTCTGTATTAATCGCTCCCCATTATCCATACACAAAGCAACACTAAACTATGGTTTTAAATATACTTAGTAGACACATTGGCAGCATGCCCCTTTCACAAACCAACAACAGGTTTCCCCCTAGGGCTTATGACACCTAGAACCATGAGCTTTGACCAGGTTTATGGTTCTAGCTGTGAAATCCCTCTAGGGAAACAACACTCGTATCCAAGAACTAAGCTATTGTTACCCCTATCACTATCATGCCACTGTTTTACAAGTGGGACCCTTCTGTCATGCGAATCAGAATTATAACTTGCAGGATTCAGGTAAGACCATAATATATTTTCTCCCCACAGCAACATGCAGAGCATCTTTTGGCACTAGCTAAGATAGCCAGAATGTATGGAGTTTCTTAATCAGTCAAAGTTAATTTCTCTTCACCCTTCATTCAAAATGAGTGGTGTCTTTGGCAATAATGATATGCTGTCTTGTTATGGTTGGCAACCAAGAGCAATGGCAGAGCCTCTGTTGTTTTGGTGCCTCTGAGGCCTCCCTGACCAATAACTAACAGGAAGAAAACTTGTATCTGTACTGAAGACCAGCTTAGACATCATGGAGTAAAATGAGGTATGAAGTAGAATTGGTGGCCCGTCACCCAAGAGACTTTTCTCTGGGTGTAAAAAGATTGATTCTCCTATGTATAACCATACAAGAGTGTCTTTAATGGTGTCAGGGGTTGGCTCTCACCCATGCGGAGGATCTCAGGTTGGGTCAGGCATTGGCTGCCCATTCCCTCAGTCTCTACTCTATTTTTATCTATGCACGTCTTGCATATAGGGTATATTTTGTCTGGAGGTTTTGTATATGGATTGGTGTTCCCTTCCCATCATTACAGGTCCTGCTTGGCTAGAAGGAGCTTCCTCAGTCTTCTGCCTCCTACTGCTAGGAGGTTAAGGTAGAGACATCCCAAGCCCTCCCCTTAGCCTACCTAGTCACAGGTCTCCAGCTTATCTATCTTTTCTCTGAAACCCTGCCCCCAGCAGCTGATCTCGTCAGATGCTCAGACTCACAGGCAAGTATCAGGTGGACCTTGGGGAGTCCTGTGGAAGAGTGAGAGGGAAGGAAAGAGGGCCTGTAAGGGACAAAAATGCTGAAAGAAGACCAACAGAGTCAGATGGCTTAGACCTATGGGGGCTTACAAAGATGGAAGCACCAACCAAAGAGCAAGCATGGACTGGACCCAGGCCTCCTACACATATGTAACCAATGGGAAGTTTGATCTTCATGTGGATTCCCTACTAATTTGAGTGGGCTGTTATCTATGACATGGATTCTGTTGTCTGCTTTTGATCACTTCAGCCTAACTGGGCTGCCTTGCATGGCCTCAGTGGAGGAGGAGGAGCTCAGTCTTGATGAGACTGGATGTGCTGGGGTGGGCAGCTCTCCTTTCCTGAAGACAAGGGGAAAGGGGAGGTCGGGAGAGAATGGCAGAGAGGGATTGGAAGGGAGGAAGAAAGGACAACAATAGGGATGTAAGGTGAATATATAAATTAAAAATAATTTTTAAAAAAACTATTGTTTCTTTAGGCCAGAACTGATTGTAACTGACAAGGTGCTACTGATAGTAGCCAGTGACTAGAGAAAAGGAAAGGAAGATAAAAGGCAATGCACATACACTCACACACACACAAACACACACACACACACATACACACACACACACACACACACACACACACACACACACACATAATGGATGAAGCAAGGCAAGCTCCAAAGAGCGAGCTGCAACAATTGAGCTGCAACAATTGTATTTTCCCCTATAGCTTATATATCTCAGAAAAATCTTTCAAATGGTACAAAATTCACAGCATAGTTACATTCTATTTCCCTTTAAGTGAATGATTACAATGAGTACACATTCAAAAACATGTTCTCCAATACCCTTACATGATCAAATGTTTTATGTATAATGGCTGAAGAAAACAAATTATTACTAAGAACCCACATACATTCATAACTAAGCATTTTGTTACAGATTAACAATGTGTAAGCAAGCAAGGTCATTTTTCCATCCAGATTCTCTTTACTGGCAGGCTACAGTTTGTGGTTACAATGAAATAACCAGTTATCATAAAAAGTATTCTTATAAAAATCTAAAAAGAGTCACAAATCTAAATTTTTATACAAAAACCATTTATATATCAGCCATTTCTACTTTAAATCCTCAAGGTGCACATCTACTCATTAACAATTTTTATTAAATCCTATCAGGAAGCTGAGTGTAAAAATGGCTACAAGAAATTAATCACTTTGATTGCCAGCCCAGTTTCAGCAAGAGAGTCACATCATCCAGTATTAATTGGGGTATTGCTCTTGCTCCCTAACCTAAAGGAGTCCCTAGCTCAATTACTAAGAGTGCGCCTTTCTGAACTTCAAATTGTTCTTCAAGATATTCTACATAAAAGCCACTGACAAAAACTTCTTTAGCTAACCTTAATAACAATTTATTTGTCCAAATTCTTTCTAAGGGTGGTGGCCATTGCTAATGATCTACATCTCAAAGTTCTTCCCAAGGGTGGTGATTGAATCATTAATCTGCTCTAGCAGCAACGTCTGAAAGAGATCAAGCATTATTAGTGTGAGTGCCAGTGATACCGCCCAGTGAGGAGCTGGAAGTCCCCTTAGACTTTTCATACAACTTATATATTATAGGGTTATGGTGACCATGAGAGCAATAAGCAGAGTGATGCTCTGTAACAACACAAAGTCCTCAGGAAATATAGTCCTCGATGCTTTGCCTCTCCAAGACACACCCATCATGATTGTGTTCACCAGTGGGCCACACTCCATGAGTTCTAAAGCTGTTTTGCAGTTCCTCTTTTATGATTCTCTACACATCTGCACTGAGATATTCATTTAATGGTCCATGTCTTTTGGAAGTAGCATTGTTCACCCACTTAGGATATTTATGTTCAAATTCATTATTTCTACATAAACGACTAATTTTGAGAAACCTCCATTTTCTTTTCATGTTGCCTGTGTTCTACTGTTTTATTTAATACTTTCCTCTCCTTGAATTGTGTTTATCTTTTTCTTTAGTCTGAACCATTCCTTCTGGTATCCTCTATAGTGCTGAATTAGTGGTTATACATTCATTTAATCTATTTTGTCATGGAAAGCATTTTTCTTAAATCTTAATAGTATAATAATATATCAGGTATAATAATCAGGTTTAGGAATTATAGTCTTTAAGAATGTGGAGCATATCTTTCTAAGACATCATGGCTTGAATACTTAATGTTGAATAATCAAGTGTTATTCTGATGGCCCTGCCTTTATAAGTGACTTGCTCTTTCTATTTTGCAGCTCTCACTACTCTTTGTTCATTCAATAATTTTAATATTTTAAACATTATTTTGTTGGTCCTGTCTATTTCATGTCCTGTAGACCTCATGTCTAGAAGGGTATCTCTAGGTTTGGAAATTTTTCTTGTATGATTTTATTTAAAATCTCCTTTTGTCTTTGGTACAGTATTTTCACCTTCATTTCTACTCATAATTCAAAGTTTAGATCTTTTCATGGTATCCCAAACTTTTGACATGTTCCATTAATTTTGTAAACTTTGTCATTCATTTATTTTACTGTGCGATCCAATTATTTTTATACTTTGTCTTCCAGAGCTAACACATTGTTTTTCACATGATCTATTTAGTTGGTAAGGCTTTCAGCTGACACTTTTATTTGGTTTAGTGAATTATGCAATTTCATCATCATTTGAATTTGGACTTTCTTCAGCAGGTCTCCCTTTTTACTGAACTCTATTTTCATATTTTAGATTGACTTATTCATTTCATTCAGTTCTTTGTTTGGCTGGCTTAGATTATATTCACATCTTCTTTGACAAGATAGCTATAATTATTCTTTTAAAATTCTTCCTCAGGAAGTTCATCCACGTCATTTTCACTGGGGTCATTGCTCTTTCCTTCCCCCTTCCCCTTTTTTTCCTCCCTCCCTCCATCTATCCCCCTTCCTTACTCCCTCCTTCCCTCTCTCTTTCCCTTCCTTGCTTTCTTTTCTTTTGATCAAATCACTTTTCAGTGATTTGGGATGTACAGTGGTCAAGAAAGTACTAAGTTACAAGAGGGCTAAAACATTGT
Organism: Acomys minous; assembly: GCF_964271855.1. NCBI lineage: Eukaryota > Metazoa > Chordata > Mammalia > Rodentia > Muridae > Acomys > Acomys minous. The sequence goes on from NC_140489.1 coordinate 55,490,408, forward strand.
TTACCTCTGTGAGACTGGCATTCTGGAGGACTGGGTAATGATGACTACAGTTTATGGTGGTTTGGGGCATCAACTTGCCAAGTAGTCCCAGTGTTGCCTGATAGCAGGCTGTTGCTAAAGATAGGCTCTTTTATTTCAATTTTAATTACTAACACTAATTCTTTGTGTGTGTGTGGGCATGTGTGTGTGTGTGTGTGTGTGTGTGTGTGTGTGAGTGAGTGTGTTTGTGTGTGTGTGTGTGTGTGTGTGTGTGTGTGTGTGTGTGTGTGTGCTACAGAATGGCTACAGAAGGTTTATAATGAACCTCCTATAGATTTTAAGGAGATCAGAGTCCTTACTATACCAGGAAAATATCTGACACGGATGCGGTGTCACTGCAGGGAGTTAAATAAGGCTTTAAAGAACCCAGTGGGAGAACTTCTGGAGACACACAAAGCTGATGCAGAGCTGAACAGAACACGAGGGTCAAGTGGAGCTATAGAGGTAAATGGGGTACCATGGAATAAAGCACAGTACTGGGTTTGAAAAGAAGAGGAGGTGGAAATCAAGTAGCATGTCAGCTGTGAAGACTGAAATGAGTTAGGAGTTTTCTGCCTGTCAGTCTGTTGACACTTGATATACAAACTCAGTGGTCAGATAGCAGGTCAGTGGTGGCTAGCCACCGGAGCATTGTCAGGAATTACCATCTTTATAGCATGCAGGTGAAGATGTTGAACCATTTCATGGCCTTATGTGTTCAATAAATTATCTGGCACGATTATTATTATATGGTTTCAGTGAGTCCATGTGCTCATATGGTCCCAAATTCCTTTGATACTTTTATACATGATTTCTTTTACTTTTAGTAAAACACGTTATGTATCAGTCTGTGCTTTGAGGATGGTGATGGACAGATGATGTCACAACAAGGTGCAAAGGTCAGTGTACTTCTCCATTTAAGTTCAAAGTGGAGACAACCAGTGACTATAAATGAAACCTTCCAAGACAATGCACAGTTGAAAACCCACTGCATTATGTAGTATTGGTTTGATCTACTCAAGTGAATTTCTGGTGACATGGATGTCACTGGAATTGATACTCAACTTCCCACTGTTCTCCAATTTGCTGTTTGGGCATGGCTTGTTCACCCCTATACCAGCTCCATGGCTTCAGTAATTCAGCCTCTCTTCAGTTATCACCTGTACTTCCAATATTGTGAGTTTTGTCCATGTAGTCTAAGTCCTATTCCCAGGGACTCCCCTGTACTGTGTATCACAGGCTCTTGTGTGGCCTCACAGAAAAGTCAAGACCTACTAGCTTGTTTGTGCCTCTCTGTAGCCACTCCAGGTCAAGGAAAGCTGGTGGAAATGAAAGGGGTATTTCAGTGGACAATATACTCTGCAGTCTGATGTAGTTACTCAAATGTGTTTCAGTTTAGCCAGTTGCCAAATTCCAGAATAGTTGAGACATGAAAAGGCTACTTGCCATGCCAAAGTGGATGGGGGTTTGAAGAGGACTGAAGTTGAGGGATGGTGGTAGCAGTGGAGTAAGGGGAGAAAGAGAGGGAAGCCCAGTAGGCCTCAGCCATATACAAACAGTTTCAGGTAATTAAGAAATGTTGAGAAAGGGGAGATATCATCTTTGCCAGAGAAGTGCGTGACAATTGGATATCTAGTACCAAATGGTCAACTCTGAAAACTAACATACAAGTAACAGTATACAGACTAAGCAAGTTGTATTTGAGAATATTTATGTATACACATCTACACATCTACGACAACTAGTGTGTTTAAGGTGGGGAAGAGGCCATGAAATTTAAAGTAGCCATGCAAGTGTTTTGTGTACAGGTAGGGAAGAGAGAAATGGCTTAAATGATATGAACTCTTGTGACACCCAATTTGATCACTGCCCCTTGATGGGGTAGCCTTATGGGCACACACTGAAAGTGGGTGCAGATGAGCTCTGATAGCCTGTGGTCATATGGTGGGGAGGAGGTCCCCTTCTGTCAGAGGTCTAGGGGAGGGGAATAGGGCAAAAGATGGATGGAGGACGGGAACAGGAAGATACAAGTGAGGGGATAACAATCTGCATGTAATGTAAATGAATTGTAATAAATGAAAAAAAACACAAGGTAGAAAGAAAATTTTTAAAGTTTGTTTAATTAGTTCTTTGAATCTTTCCTGCAATTGTTTTTTATTCCCCCACTCTCTGTCACAGGAATCTTGACAAAGAAGAGGGCTTATCTCAGCAAATACAAACCTACCATTCATTTAAAACTTTACCACAGACTAAAGGAGGGGCAGGTTTTCTACTCTGTTTTGTTACTGATTTCCTTAACAGCATTTCTTTTTTTTGGTAATATGTATATTATATATATATATATATATATATATATATATATATATATATATATATATATATCCTTTTTATTTTTTATTTTTATTTATTTATTCTTTTAATAAATTTTTTCTTTTTTCTTTTTTTACATCTTGATTGTTAGCCCTTCCCCTGTTCTCTTCCATTCTTCCCTCCCTCCCACTTCCCTCCTTCTCCCCTCCCCTATGTCTGTGATTGAGGGAGACCTCCGCCCCCTATATATGCTCTTAGGATATAGAGTCTCTTCTTGGTAACTTGCTATCCCTCTTCTGAGTGCCATCAGGCCTCCCCATCCAGGGGACATGGTCAGAAAAGGGGCACCAGAGTTCGTGCTAGAGCCAGATCTCACTCTCCACTCAATGGTGGAGAATATCATGTTCGTCAGCTAGGTCTTGGTAGGGGTTCGAAGTTAACAGCATTTCTTACATGGTCCCAACCTCTTATAGCATTAGGGTGATAGAATGACACTGAGGAACATAACTGGTGGAAAGAAACATGAAAAGTTTAGTATAGCATTTTAATATTGTCAGACATCACTCAACTCTCTCAGTCAACTGGCTTGGGTGAAAGCCACCTCCATCAGAAAGGAAATGTGTTGGAAAAAGTGGACAGCTCAGAACACTAACCACATAGTTTATACCTGGTCTAAAAGAGCTCAGTGGTAAATTAGTAGAGGTACTGGAACATGTTCAAGGAAATACTAATTAAAACATATTTCAGCTTCCAAATTTTTTATTTTTTCAAAATCACTTTGCTCGAAGTTCACATTTCCAGGCAGTGAACTGTTTTGATCACCTTATGCCTCATTACCATTCTTAAGTTGAGTCAGACCTTGGAAAACTTTAGTTCTCGGATGATTAAGAAAAGGCTAATCCTAAGTAAACAGGAAAAAGGGTTCATTTGAGATACATGTGTGAGCAAAGGTGACGGGCATCCATTACAAAAGGAGAGATGAGGGAAAGGAGTTTCACAGTGTCTTTTTTCATTTATTTTTTTCTGGTCTGTGAGTTTTTTCTCTTTATTTATTCTCCTTACATCCCTATCTCAGCCCCTTCACTTCTCTCTTCCCAATCCCACCCTCCCACTCCCTTCTCCATTCCCTTCTCTTCTTCTTCTCAGAAAGGGGACCCTACCCACCCACCTTCATGCAAATGCACTCCTGTCATCCAGCCTGAGCACTTCATGCCTCATAGGACTGAGCATCTTCTTCCACTGAGACCAGACAAGGCTGTTCAGCTAAAGGAAAGTGATCAAATAGTAGGCAATAGAGTTCATGCTAGAGACAGCTCCTGCTCCAGTTGCTTAAGGACCCACATGAAGACCAAGCTGCCCAGCAGCTCCATTAGCTTAGGGACCTAGGTCCAGTCCATGCATGCCTGGTGGTTCAGTCTTTATAAGGCCACATGGGCTTAGATTAGTTAACTTTGTTGGTCTTCTTATGGAGTTCTTGTCCCCTTCGGGTCCCTCTATCCTTCCCTCAACTCTTCCATGAGATCCTCAGATCTCCATCTAATGTTTGGCTGTGGGTCTCAGCATCTGGGTAGAGCTGCTCAGAGGACAGTTAGCTTGGCTCACGTCTGCAAGTATAGCAGAGTATCACTAATAGTGACAGGGGGTTGGCCTTCTCCCATGGGGTAAGGCTCCTTCCCATGGGGTAAGGCTCAAGTTGGCCCACTCCTTGGTCAGCCATTTTCTCAAATCTACTACATCTTTATCCCTGCCCATCTTGTAGACAGGGTAAATTTTGGGTCAAAAGTTTTGTGGGTAGGTTTGTGTCTCCCTCCTTCCACTGGAAATCCTGCCTGGCTATATGGGGTTGATCATTTCAGTTTCCATGTCCACCACTGCTAGAAGTCTCAGCTAGAGTCACCCCATATCCTCCCAGGAGTCTACCCGCCACAGGTCTTCAGCTTGTCGCAGAGATCCCCCACCTGTCAGCTTTCCATCTCTTTCCTAGCTCTACCTCTTCCCACCCCACCCCCACCTCCACCCTGTTTTCTTACATTTGGTCGGCATACTCCTTCCCTCTCTTCATCTATTTCCAACGTCTACTTTATTTCCCCTTCTGAGTGAGATTCAAGCTCCCTCCCTTGGGCCCTCCTTGTTACTTATCTCTCTGGGTCTGTATATTGTGAGATGGTTATCCTGTACTTCATGGCTAATATCTACTGATGAGTAAATACATACCATGTGTGTCTTTCTAGGTCTGGGTTACCTCATTCAAGTAATTCTCAGCATGATGCTATTGTCATCATTATCTACAAAGTTGAAGACACAGGTCCAGATGAATCAGTGAAGAAAGAATAACTATTTCATTATTAAATGTTTTGTTTTCTTAATCATCTTAACTGATGCTAAGGCAACTCAGGCTCAGAACAGTTTACAAAATTATAGATAGGATGTAGATGGAGCTATAGGAGCAATGCACCACCACCATTTTAAACTCATTGCATGTTACTTATGTACCTATGGACAATGCTTCAAGGCTTTCCATATAACAAGTAAGTCATTACGGCAATAAAATTGAGTGAGCTTGGGTAAGTTTGTGGCAGTCCTTGGCCCTGTCTGTTAATATAAAGGCAGAGAGTGTTAATGTATCTCTAAGTCCTCTAGGCAGAATCAGCAAAAGGCAAATATGATAATAGGAAAAAATAGAGAACAAGATACAGTCCTTCTCATCAGTATTAAAATGTGCATTAAATGAATCATAAATACACTAAGACTTTCACTACAAAATACTACAATGAACAAGGCTATATAAAATACTTCTAACATGTTTCAAAGATGAATAATTTTGGATCAGTATTTTATTCATAAATCTTCACAAGCTAATTTTAATATTGAATTGATTTATTCAACTCTACTTTTCCCCAAGATGGAGCACTTCAACAAAGTATACTTATTCTTCCTGTTCTCCTGAGAGGAAGAGAATCCACTGCCACAGACACAAAAACTCTAAAATTTCCAAGAGATGGGTGTGTCAGCATACTAAAAATAGAAAAAAAATGAACTTATCCCTCTGTGTAATCAAGTTTTCATCAAATTTTATAATCAAGAGGAGAAGAAACTTTGGTATTTTGTCCTTAATCAAGTTTTGTAAAAGCATGTTTTACATTTTTGTATCTAAACGCTCACTGTGGTATTTGTATATGAAATTCAACTTTGATTTCCCTCCTGAATTTCAAGAACATAAAGGGATTTTTCTTATGTCTTACATATGTTGTTTGACAGGAGAAAGTCCTACAGTATGATAAGCAGAGTGTTTAAATTACATTCTAAGACAGAGCAGATCTCTCTAGGGTATTTGATGTTCTAGGACCTTAGAAATTTACACTTCCAAGAAGTTTCACCTTATAGAATCCATTTTTCAGTCTGCCCCTAATGTCAATACACAACACACAGGCAATTTATAATGCAGTAAACAGACACTCACATTGGCCCTTTTTGCCGAGCAGTTTAAACAAGGCCACTAAAACAATGACACCCTGAAAATAACCTCTTCCATCTTGTGTATAAGCAATCAATATTAAGTCACTAGAATCACTGTAACCCCCAAATCAGTAGTTTCACATTTCTTTGCTCTAGAAATAGAAGAAGAGGGTAACATTCACGTAAAATAATGTAGATTATGTAACTGTATTATAGAAATGAAAAACATATAAAGTATTGAACATTTCAATACTGATTTAGTTTGAGCTTCTATGGCTGTGATAAAATACAGTGACCAAAAGTAACTTGGTGAAGAAAGGTTACTAGGATTACATTTTCACAACTCAGTTCATCATCAAAGGACATGAAGGCAGGAACCTGAAGATATGAACTGAAGCAGAAGCCATCTATGAGTGTTACTTATTTGCTTGTTTCCTAGCTCACTTCATCTGCTTTTTTATAGCATCCAGATCAGGGTGGTACTACCTAAAGTGAGCTAGGGCCTCCCACATCAGTCATATCTCATAAAAATGTACCACAGCTTTGCTCACAGGCCAGCACATGAGCTAGTCCTTTGAAAATCTAATAACAATTTATCAATAACAGTTCTCTTTTTCTAAAATTACTCTAGCTTGCATCTTACTGACATAAAACTAGCAGCACAATTACTATTTAAGACACAATATAAATTAAAGAAAAATATATTTGTGCATGGAGTGTGTGACAAAAAATATTTGAACATATAAATAATGGGTAGATATTCTAGGTCCTTTTTTTGGCCAAAATTTAATAAAGATAGAAAGTTTGCCATTGATTTATAACTTAAAATATATTTTATTATAGGTATTCATGTGTGCATGAATGTATGTACCATGGTAACTCTGTGGAAGTAAGAAAACATCTTGTAGGAATTGGGTCTTTCCTCCTACCAAAGCAGTTTTTGAGGATGGAGGTAAGTCAGTTGAGGCTTAAAGACATGCACACTTACTGAGCCATTTTTCCAGTCAGATTTTTCATTTTTTTAAACAATAATTTTAAGATAACTATATTTGTTACATCTTTGTGCACCTTACAGAAACTATAAGATGAATAATAAAAATTATGTCCATTTTCTTTTAGAAATAAATGTGAGACCTATTTCTTTAGCAATGTTGCACAACCTTATGTAAAAGTATTCGCGAGATGTTAACTGTCATCTTGGAGGTTCACGTCTGAATAAGCTCACCCTTTCTAGTTCTTTCTGAATTCTGATGTATGGTTCAATTCAGTTGATCTAGATAAAACTCCTCTCCAAGCTGATTGGTTCAAACTGACTTCTCCCAGCTTCTGACTGAATCACTGTTTGGTATTACACTAAAACTAGCAATCTGTTAAGATATTTGGGCTCATTCTCATTCTCTGGCTTGTTCGTCTTCACTTGTGTCTATCTTGTTCTCTTGGCAAGCTCTCTGCAAAACTGCCTCCACACTCCTTAAACCGAACTGCACCAACGGAACTACCACTAGCTGAACTCCACTGCATTGCCTCTCAATGGATGCTGAATTCTCTCTCAACTGACTGACTGACTGACTCACTCACTGAACTCCACTCAGCTGAACCCAACTGTGAGATAACTGACTCCCAACTGACTGCCAAATAACTGGTTCAACTCACTTCAACAGCCTCTCCCTGCACTCTCTTAAATCAATTATTTTTTCTGTCCTGTTCTCATGAAAATTGGGTGTATCTTATTCTTTCAAATCTTTCTCTGATTATCACTTTCTCTGTCGACACAAGTCGACATCATTGTTTTGAATTAAAGGTGTGTACTAAGGCTGTGTCTGTGTTCCAACCAGAGGGATTAAAGGTGTGCGATATGCCTGTATTCCAGCCAGATCACACAGACATATGTCTTTGGATGTGATCCCTTGCCAGAGCAGCCATGTTGCTGGAATAAAATTTCCCTACAATCTTACTTTCAGAAGAATGAAATATATATTTTGAGCATTTAAATATCTTCAAAGAATAGCACTGTAATACTTTAATCAACTAAATTTTATATCTGTAGATATAATTATTCAAACAAACTTCTGGGATAATAGTTTCTTAAAATTAAGACAACATCAGTTCCTATTATTTATTAATTTGTTCAGAGGCATGACTTCAGAGGCATAGATAGTCATATCTATACTGAGTACAAAAGAAACTAAAGCTTACATGAACATTTTAACTGGATTTTGTGGACTCTTGTAAAACTTGGAAAGATGCTTTTATTTAAAAAAAAAACAAAAGAAAAACAGAAATTGAAAATAACAACAAAAGACTATCATATCCTAGTAGTAAGGTGTGGTTTGATATTATCAAGTACTACAATAAAAATGAAAAAAGGCATTTCCTTTAATGAATGAGTCTTTGTTTAAACATCAATTTTGTATCTTTCAATTAAAAATATTACAAAATTTGACAGTAAGTCTCTGCTGTGACTTGTTTGTTACCAGTTTTATTCTACCTCTTTCAATATCTCCAAAGAGTCCTTATAATCACATCACTGAAGATTTCACAAAGACAAAGAATAAGCTCTTCTGGAATTCTCTTTTAGCCTTCTGATTATTTGATGGCATTTCCCTTCCAAGACTCTGAGTCTGAGTCTTAGTGCTGGATAGCCTGTCATCACTTTGAGTACACTGTTATGATCTTTAGAGCCAGGCACTATGATTTGTTCTCTCTGCTTATACATAACTTCAAATTTCCATTCAGCCAATGTCTATTATTTTCATAACAACTCCAAAAATTCTTTCACCATGACTCATGGTGGTTACTCCATGTTTCTCTGTAGCCACAGAGGATTTGTTTGATTTTAGTATTTTAAATAAATAAATCATGGATTTACTATTGACGAAAGATGATTTTTTCCTATGTTTTATAGCTTCAATTTTACTCAGCCAAAGCCATTTCAAATGTAAAGACTGATGAACATAAACAAATGCATTCTTCTGTCCGTTCCTACTAACATGATTTTCATCCGGCATCTACCTTTCTGACAGAGGTGACTGAGCTGTACTTCGCTAGGTATCATTCAAACCTGTGTCAGTTTAATTATAACATTGTTCATGTTTAATTTTAACTGAACATGTTACTTTCCATTGTTTGGTTTACCTAGATGATAATCTAGAAAATTACTAAAAAAATTTATCATAGGTTCTACCAGTAATGAGAATTTCTCAATTTTATACTATGGCTTTCATTTTTAAATGTTTCTACTGTTTTCCTTTCAACAGGGTAATGTGAAGAACAGCTTACAAATGCTAAACATCAACAAAGCATGAATATATTATCCAGAACAACACAACCTGCAGGCTTCACCATTACTTTTGTGGTGGCTTTCAGTGATTATTTGTGTGATAATGAAGAATGAATAGTTTTTCCAGTCCCAGGGTAATATTTTTCCTTACATCCTTGCTTATATCGCAAAGAATTTTGTTTTTGAGTTTGTGAATTCTGATAGAATTAAAAAAGGAAACCTCTACAATTCATTATATCCTAAGACAACTGTATTGTTATAGTTTATTTTTTTTTTACTTTAACAACAATGAAATTTGCCTTTAAAACAAACAATGATTAATTCTTTATTAAATGTATGTTTTTGTTTTCAGATTTTATGTTCATTTTCTTATTCAATGTTTATTAATTGCTATCTTATTGAAGGTAGAAAAGAGGAAATTACATAATACCAATCATCTTTAATTGAAAGAAACAAATCTTAGAATAACTCAGACACTAGAATTATTGGGTAAAGATTTATAATTTGCTAGTAAAAAATATGGAGTAGGCTCAGGACATATATTCTAATCATTCCTGGAGCACCTGCTAAAAATCTAATGCTAGCAAATGCTGTTTAGATGGCAGTAGAAAGATGAAGTAAAATACCAAACTAACAAAACCACCTATGTTAGAAAAGAGACCACACACAAGAATAACAGCAAATTATGTGGTAAACTCAAACTAGCAAACTTATAGATGCAAACCTAAAACTGCAATTTAAAGTTTCACTGGACTCTCTAATTTAAAGGTTTTATATTTCAAAACAACCGGACCTAGTTACATACATTATATATGCTTTAGCTATAATCAATAGACTAAATATAAAGATGCCTATCATCTGCAAATGAAAGTAAGATATATATAGCAAAGAAAAGCATAGAAAGCTGAAGCAGCTAAATTAATAAAAGTCAAGATAGACATCCATAAAAGGAGTGTTTCCAGAAATAAAATGGAACTTTTCCAAACTGGCAAAAGCCCAGTTCATCCCAAAGATATAGCAGTCATAAATATACATTACATGATAACCAAGCTTTGAACCATATGAATCAAAAATGAGAAAAACTCAAGGAGACAAATCCAGAGAATGTTTGGAGATCTTATCCTGTCTCTCTTGAGAGTCCACAGAATATATGAGAATTGAATGAGGAGATAGAAAATATGGGCAACACTTTTTAGCACTTTGAGCTAATTCTTATGGAGTAAATAGTTAGAAACATAATTAAATCTTTTAAAGAAAAACACAACACTTCTTTCTAGTCCTTGAATAAATAAAGAAGTTATAGATGTTACTTAATCAAGTTGCAAAGAAAACTAATAAAATAAATAACCCTATAATGAATGTATTACTTTTAATCTATATTTCAGGAATCAATTCAAATGAGAATACTCTGGCTTCTAACTAAATGATGATATTGATAATTATCTTGAGTTTCCCATTGCCACATATAAGCTAACTTTGGCAGTAATTTATATTGCAGATGATTTGCTGTCTAGACCTCTGATTCAGAATCCTGGTTTTCTGTTTTTTTTTTGTTTTGTTTTGTTTTTTTACCATAACTAGTTTGAAAAGTATCTGAGTTGAAAATCCTGAGTTACTTCTTAGAATATATAGTGTTCCTATCATTTTTATCAATATTATTTGCCAATTTTAGTTTACATTTTATAACATATTTATGTTTCTTATAATTTTTTTAGAATTTCATACAATATATTGTGATTATATTCTTTCCCCTATCATCTCACCTAGATCCTACCCCCTCAACCTACTCAACTCTGTGTTATGTTTTTCTCTTTACAAAAAAACAAAGTCAAAACAAAACAACAAAACACACAGAAACAAAACCAAACCATGGACTCCTACTTGTGTTGGTCAACTGCTCCTAAGCATGAGGTCTTCACTGCAATGTGGTTGGTGCATCCACTGTTACTCCATTAAGGAAAGCTGATCTTGCCTCTCTCAGCAGCTATTACTTGCAAGTGACTTCTTGAGTGGGAATGCAACTTTGTGCCTACTTTGATGCTAGGAATTTTTTCTGGCTTGAGCTAGAGCAGGCCTTATGTGTTATAGGGCTCAGTTTGTGAGTTCATGTTGCTTTAACCTACTGTGTCTTAAAAAATGCTGTGTCCTTGGAATTGCCTACCATCTCTGAATCTTACAATCTTCCCACTTTCTTCTCTACATAGATCCCTAGTCTTGACTTGGGGAGAAGTGGCTATGATAAAGATATCCTATTCAGAGTTGAGCACCGCAAAGTCTCTCACTTTCAACATGCTATCTGGTTGTGGTTCTCTGTCTTAATAATCATCTACTGTAAGAAGTTTAGTGAGAGCTGATAGATGCGTTGATCATGTCTTACATGGCTATAATAATCAACCTTAAGACAATGCATATGTTAGAAATAAAGAACTGATTATGGACCTCTTTGAGTAAAGGTACCTAATGCCAGGCCTGATGAACTGATCTAATTTCAATCCTTAGAACCCATGTGGTAGCAGGAAAAACTAAGTCTAGAAAGATGTCCTCAGATGTACACATATACACATGCATCAATCAATCAACATGTTGAAGAAAAGAGAAGAAGAAGAAGAAGAAGAAGAAGAAGAAGAAGAAGAAGAAGAAGAAGAAAAGGAGGAGGAGGAGAAGGAAGAAGAACAAGAACAAGAAAACAAGAAGAAGCAAAGCAACAATAACAGGAAGAACAAGAAGAAGAAGAGAAAGAACAATAACAACAAGAACACGAATAAAAAAAACCAAGAAGATGGCCTTTACAAAGCAACTATTATTGTTGACTAGTTGGAGGAGATCGAGGGGAAAGAGGGGGAAAATACCAGATTTTATGCATATCAGTTTACTCTTTATTCCTTTGAGATTGCAACTTCTGGAGATGACTCTTCTCATGAGTGTATTTCTCAATACTTGTGCATGACCTATCTTCAGGACTAGGGGCTCACTTGACTTGCCATTGCTGTTGCTGGGCCATGTGCACATATCACATCTCAAAATTGGTCCACCCTGGTATACTCTCTTCATCACATCTACTGATTGTTTCCAGGTGTATTGCATCACTTTGTGTATCCTCTGGATTGGTTGAAAGTTTTATGAATGAAAACCCTGGTGCTTATAAGGTCATGACGGCCTTTATGCTTGCTCACTAACCCATCCCATTCCCATTATACTGAAACTTTTTTTCCAATTTTGCTCTGCTATCACACTTTATCTGCCACTTGTACCCTGCACACTGGGCACAACCTCCCTCAAAGGTAGCAGTGACCATTCTCTGTCACGTTTCACAAGACCACTCCTCTCACTCTTTCAGGGACTTGCTCAAGTGCTACTATCTCAGAAAAGAAACTGGACACAGATACTTCCATTGTGAACTGTGCCCCTTTATTCCTGCTCTGTGTCTCCATCTTTTTAAATATATTTTCACAACATTCATCACCATTTAATATAACATATAGTATTCTTATTTACAATATTTCATTTCAATTATCTTACTAAAAGGCTGACTCCACACAAAACTGAATCTACTGGGTTTTGTACCTAGTGAATATTAATAAGCTACCCGGGGCTTCATACATACTTACTGAATCAATACAAAATATTGTTGTGATAACTTTAAAGTAAGTAATGCCTTTCAGAATGACAGTCATGCTGTTCAAAATGTAAAATAAAAAAGACAAAAGATTTTACATTAATAATAAAATTATATCTGATATGAAAATCATCATAAAAAATAAGTACCATGAGGTTGTGTGTGGCATATCAAACACATTTGTATCTGTACCTTAAAGTCAACCCTTGAGGCTGAGCTCAACTAGGATAAGGCAAAAACTCAGAAGCCAATATGTACGGCATGGGGCTGTAGAGAAGACACTGTAGTTAAGGGCTTGTTCTTGCAGAAGACCCAAGTTCAGTTCACAGCAAGTGCATAAAGGAGTTGTCAACTGCCTACTAACTACAGTTCCAGGGGAGCTGACTCCCTTTTATGACCTCCATAGGTACAGCACTTGTGTTTGCCTCCCTTCCATATACACATAATAAAACAGAAAAAAATTACAAACACACACACACTTACAACATATCAACCATGATGATACATTTCTTCAATTCTAGCATTCAGGAGTTCATTGAATTTGGATCTCTGTGAGTTCAAGACCATCTGGGCTACCTAGTGAGTTACAGACCATCCAGGTCTATAGAGTAAAAGCTCATTTCAAACATCAACAGCAGAAACAATATATGGTTGTACCACAACTGTTTATCTCTAACTATAATTCTTATGAACTTAGACATCCTTCTCTCATTAGAATTTTGTGGAAATATTTTTATTTGTAGCTTTTGTGATTAGTGGTATCTTGTGTACCACCAACACCTAAACTCTGTTACTGTGACTGGAAATATAATCTATGTACATTTAATTACTTCTATCAATTATTATTCCTAACATATCTATAATGTTTAGTACTTCTTATGAGTTTCCAAATTTGTATTCTTTTGTCTTTTTTGGTTAGAAATTAAATAAATATTTTAGTTTCAAATGTATTCATTTGAATGTTAAGAATCATTTCTACCTATTGATTCCCCCTTCACTTAGGAGTTGATCTGTAGTTTAAAATATGACAAATATGTGCATATAGGATATATCACATTCTTAACATTTCATCATAATGCTTACAGTGGCAGTTGGGGGGAATTATTATGTTACCAGTATATTTCTAGCCTTAACCAAAGAAAGTTTCCTCTGCCATGAGTTCTTTCTTATCATCTCTGGTTTTTTTCTTTCTACTGTAGGTTTTGAAGTTATTATTGTCATGGTTGTTGAAAGAGCTTCCCTACTCTTTGCTGAATCCTACTGCTTCATTCTTATGAGTGCTGGAATTACAGGCATGCACTATCACACCTGGTTAAAAAATCATGTTCTATAATATGATACATGTGTGTGCTTTTCAGGACGCATCTGTGTGTATGCATGAGTGCATGGGAGTCTCTCTCTCTCTCTCTTTCTCTCTCTTACTGTGTGTTTGTGTGTGTATAGACTATAGACTGAAAGGTGATGATGAATTTCTTCCTCTATGCTCTACACCTAATTTTTAAAAACAGCTTCTCTCCCTAAGCCTGGACTTCACTAATTGGTTAGACTGCCTGGCTACTTAACCCACTGAGAGCCATGTTCCCAAACTATAGATAGGTTTGTGAAGCCAATGCTGCTGTTATGGTTCAGAAGTCAAACTAAAGGCATTGGAACATAATTCTTTTATACTCTAGCTATGTAACTTTAGGTAAGTAATTCAGATCTATTGTGGTTTTTCTCATTTGTAAACTATGAACAGTTTTACAGTCAACAACTAAATAAATCATCTGTTATTCCCATATATAGTACTATAACAGTGCTTCCTCAGATGCAGTAAGTATTTTATTATAATACATGGCAAGTAAGAAGATACACAATATGGTATTCAATTAAGAGATAGGAAACAGAAGGTCTAAATGTCCAATGCAAAACAATATGGGGAACACATCTGTTGTAAGACCCTGGTCACTCACCAGCAAAACATAAAGTCACTGAGCACTTTTAATATTTTTAAAGCTTAGGCCTTATCCGAGAAGTCTCAACTAGTTCATTTAAGTTAACCTAACCACCTAGCCCTGTCCCACTGAACAGCTATCCATGCCTTCCAGGCCCATATCATCTACTATCTCTTGGCCAAAGGACCCTCTTCTTTCTTCTTTCCAGGATCCCCTTCTCTGTCCAGAAGTCCTACCTTCTGTTTCATGCCTTAGATATTGGCCGTCAGATCTTTATAACAACCAATCAGCATACAATCTGATACAACTTTTAAACAGTCTAGGGTTAGAGGACAGTGTGACTTTTCTTTGGAATTTTCAAAACAGGAGGCAGGTAATGGTCTTAGTAATGACAATACTGGACATTTTCAACATTTAGCTCACAAATTCGTTAACATTCAGCAATTAAAATTTGAATGTACAGAAACACATCTTAATACAATGAGTATGAAGGTTACCTCTATACAAATTCATGTAAAGATGTATAATAGAAACTTTGAAACAAAACAGATTATGAAAGCAATTACTGTGAATTTGTTTCAATTAAATGTATACTAGGTGTACATAACTAGAGAAACATGGGTTTTATTGTTAAAAGTAAGTAGCCATGTCTGGAGAGAGGGCTCAGTAGTTAATAGCACTTGTTGATCTTCAGAGAACCTGAGATCACCTCCCAGAACTTACATTGTAGGTTATCAACTGTCTCTAATTCCCGTTCCAGGAGGACCCAAAGCCCTCTTCTTGCCTCCATGGGCACTAGATATACATGGTTCAAAGGTAAAATAACCATCATGGTTACAAAGCACACATACATTAAAAACAAGTAATTCTTGTTTTACAAAAGTATATAACAAGTTCTCAGAATCTTGTGGGCAAATCATGTGTAGTATCCATAGCCAAAGTGATAAACAAACATTGGGCTTTGCTCTTGGCTCATCATTTGTGGCCTGACTAAATTGAACCAATGTACTATACATAGATTTTTAATACATTTTGCTGTTATTTTTGTTTTTGTTTTGTTTTGTTTTTTAGATAGCTTTCATGTAGCCCAGGTTGGTCTCAAACTTATTAGGTGATCATGTATATAGCCTTGAAGTCCTCATCCTCCCCCAACCAGCCTCCTGATTGATGGGATTGCAGGCATGAGCCACCAAACACAACTAGACTCCTCTTGCTTCTTTCAATATGCTTTGCTGTGTTCTGTACTTGGTTCTAATTGAATACAGGAGATGGTATTTACTCCAACTGAAGTTGCACATGACGGCTATTTTAAATCTGTTATTCATGTTTGAGAAATAATGTTAAACCACTTCTGTGGAATGGAATTTCTGGCCTTTTAAAAAAGGATTTATTGATTCATCATGAATATGGTGTCCTGTATGCCTGCAGGCCTGAAGAAGGAAGCAATTCTCATAGATGGTTATGAACTACCATGTGGTTGCTGGGAGTTGAACTCAGAACCTCTGGAAGAGTAGTCAATACTCTTAACCTTCTGAGCTATCTCTCTAGCCCCCAAGAGACTTCTGACTTTATTGTGCATAAAATTATTATCTACTCTTTTAACAATCTGCCCTTCTTAATCAGAAAAGTAATCATATTTTACTGAAGTTGTCAAATTTGTTAATACAGTTGCTAAACATTTATTTCAGAAGAAAAAAAATCTATTGTGTGATTTTATGTTCCAATGAAACCATGTGGTGCTTGACATACTAGGTGCTCAGTAACTATGTAAAGAGGTTAATGAAATGAGATTAGATTGCCTATGGGAAACCTTTACCAGTTGTGTTTTATTTCTCCAATGTCTCCAAGTTCTTACTTTTCTTTTATTTGGATATGATTGGAATGAAAGGACTTGCACAGGTTAAGATGTACTTACTATATCCCTTCAGTATAATCAATTCCTTAATTTTGTCTTTTATTTAAGAAGTTAACTTTTCTGGCAAGTGCTCTACAACCAAAGCATACCTGAAAACTACTTTTGTTAATGTTCTACTTTCTACTTACTTCTAACATTGCACCTAAAAAAAATCATAATTTTCTTCTTGAGTAATCTTTTCTACATTTTCTGCAACTATATTTTAATCTACAGAATAGCAACAAATATATTTTTCAATTTCTTTAAAGATAGGATTTGTAGATTTATAATTTTTAACCTTTTTGTAAGAAGAATGTGAGAAAGGGCAGTGATTTTTGTCCAGAGCACAGAATGTTCTCATTTTGTCCTGACTCACACTAATTTTTTCAAGTGATGTGAATTATTCATTCATATGATATTCATAAGATCTCACCTGCTTTTACCAGAAATCTGCATTAACCTGGGTCCTGACTTAGCTGTCATAGTATTTCCCAAGAGGAATCACACAGAGGAGAACACACCAGGGAGTAAAAGAACCAAAAGAGTACATTAATTATAACTTGACTTTTGGTCTCACACCATTATGTGGTGCACTAATGATGTGAATGTTCTGACATGGAACATATGGAATATTCTTTTGCCTCATTTGCTCTAGTCTAGTCCTCTAAGCCAAAGCAAATATAATGATCTATTTTTCCTAAGCCATGCAAATATTAACATTTACAATTCTATGAAGATGAGATATGCCAACACTTGAAGAAAAGCATCAGGGGAGAAAAAAAGAGGAAGCAGTGCTCATTTTCAGTGCCTGGAAGTTCCCATTCTACTATTTGGTTGTAGTGCCAGCTTTTACAAAACAACTTTGGGATAAAAAATATAAAGAAGATTGTGACAAAAGAGTATAAGAAAAGAAAAGTGTGGGGAAGAATGGTAATAGGAAGCTTGTAGCATGGACCTACTCACAATATCTCAATACAGTATTCTCCAAAGAGAACTGCAACAAGATCTCTCAGTCTTGGTGTGGTCTTCTCTAAAATCATGATATCATTTACCACACAAACTGTAAAGTTAAATTTTCATCTATTGAACATGAACAAGCCCTGTAATTTCTTTGACTAGTAGAATGGGGGAGAATTAAAACAATTTACTTTAACATTCCTGGCATCTCTTGCTTCCTAACACTTCTTGCATTTTCTCAGAACAGAGTTGTCATGTTCTATAGTACAAGGAAAGACCATCTTTCAGTCAACAGGTCTCACTTGACTTTGAGGACTATCAACTGTCAATTATTTTAGTGGACTGTCATGGATATGCATTCTAGTGAAGAGATCAGATATGTTTTACTGGTTGAATCTATGTGAAAGATGTTGCAAAAGAAGTACGCAGTTGATTATAGTCAAATACAAGTATTATTTTTAAAAAATCACTACAACAGTTGTTTATGGTCTACTAACAAGTAATCCAAATATATCTGGTCTCAAGAAGCGGTGTAGTGCTATGACAAGCACTTAATTATCTGGCAGTGGATATGGCAGATATGGATATGGACTTGATTCTTGATGGAAACAATATGACTGGGAACATAAAATGAAAAAGAGGTAATGTTATTTCATGTCAGAGAAAAGGTGATGAATGTTATGTAGTGGTAGAAAATTTAGTGAATTTTTTGTTTATGACAAAATTCAAAAAATAAAATTCTTTTACCATATTTTTGTTTCTACTGAGGTATATTTTCATGTTCTGATAATTTGACTTCTATATAATCATGCACACACATAGAGAGGGGGTGGAGGGAGGAATAGGAACCATTTTGATTCTGAAAAGAATCTTGAAAACCAGTAAGTTAGAAGCTTTGATTCATAATTTTTACAGATAGGAAAAAGTTCTCAAAATATGAAAAGAACCCTGATATATATAATATCAGATCTAGGGCCTAGCAGCAAACTGTGACCTCTGAGTGGAAATAACATCAAAGTTACGGACTTTAGGCTCTTTGTTAAGAATTCAAAAATCTCAAGGAACAGTTGCCAGACTGGTTGAAATAAGAATAAATGTTTCCAAGCACCTTAAGGATACTGTCCCATTTAGCTTCGTAGGCAGGTCAAAAAACTAAAGGATATTAGCATGAGAAAAATATAGTTATATATACTGTCTAATGAAATTATGCTTGGCAAAAAAAAGAAATCCATAGAATTATAAGAGCACAAACAAAAACTTGAGCAGGGAAGGGAAAATAGATCACTTCTTCTTATGGAATATGCAGATTAGCTCAAAGGATGTTGACAAACTTTCTGAATACCACTGCTAGGAGATAGGAAGTAGCTGCAACCAAAGAAATGTGACACATGAAATACTGAACTCCAGAACTCCTTCCAGTCCCATCCTCCCTCCGTCTTTCCTCATTCTCCTTCCCTTATTCCTCAGAAGAGGGGAGTCCTGTTCAAAAGCCACATTTTCTACTCAACTAGTAGGCTGGGAAAAGATACCTTCCCCACAGTGGCTTGATTCTTAGAATGGTAATCTCCTGTTCTTTATGGCTAATAACCACTTGTAAGTTAGTATATGCCATGCATGTTTTTTCGGGTTTGACCTCATTCCAGATGATTGTTTTAATATTTATTTATTTATTTTTAAACACATTTTTATTGAAAACTAAAATAATTCATATTACATCTCATTTTTTATCCCATCACATACAGCCTCCCATTCCTCCCTCCCTCCCACTTTCACCCCAATCCCCCTTCCCTACGACTGTGACTGAGGGGGACCTCCTCCCCATGAATATGGTGCTAGGGTATCAAGTCTCTTCTTGGTAATCTGCTATCCTTCCTCCGAGTGCCATTGGGCCTCCCCAACAAGGGGACATGGCCAAATATGGGGCACCAGAGATCATGTGAAAGTCAGCCCCCAATCTCCACTTAACTGTGGAGAATGTTCTGTCCCTTGGCTAGACCTGGGTAGGGGTTTGATTCCTGTAAATTTCAAGATAGACTTGTTTTTAATAGCTGAGTAGCATTCCAATGTGTAAATGTACCACATTTTATTTATCCGGTCTTCAGTTGAGGGGTATCTGGGTTGTTTCCAGTAGCTGGCTATTATGATATATGAAGCTGCCATAACCATAGTTGAGCAAAAGCCCTGGTGGTATGGTAGCATCTTTTGGATATATGCCAGGAGTAGTATAGCTGGGTCTTGAGGTAGAACTATTCCCAGTTTTCAAGGAGCCTTCAGATTGAGTTCCACAGTAGCTGTACAAGTTTGTACTCCCATCAAAAAATGGAGAAGTAGTCCCTTTTCTCCACAGCCTCACCACAAGTGCTGTTCCTGCAGTTTGTGATCATAGCCATCCTGATTTGTATAAGGTGAAATCTCAAGGTTGTTTTGATTTGCATTTCTCTGATGACTAAGGATGTCCAATATTCTTTTAGGTTCTTTTCCACCAGTAGATATTCCTCTGTTGAAAATTCTCTGTTTATCTCTGTACCAAATTTTTAATTGGGTTATTTGGTTTGTTGGTGCCTAACTTCTTGAGTGCTTTATATATTTTGGATATTAGCCCTCCATTGAATATCAGGTTAGTAAAGATCTTTTCTGATTCTGTGGCTGCCATTTTCTGCTATTGACAGTATCCTTTGCCTTACAAAAGTTTTTTTCCAGTTTCATTAGTTTCAGTCCCTTAATTGCTGAGTTAATGCCTGAGCTTTTGGTGTTCTGTTCAAGAAGTTGTCTCCTATGCCAATGAGTTCACGACTATTCCCCACTTTATCTTCTAGGAGACTTAGTGTATCCAGTTATATGTTGAGGTCCTTGATCTACTTGGGCTTCAGTTTTGTGCAGGGTGATAAATATGGATCTATTTGCTTCCTTTATATGCAGACCCCCAATTAGACCAGCACCATTTCTTGAAGAATCTCCTTTTTTCATTGTATAGTTTTGGCTTCTTTGTCAAAAATCAAGTGTTCATAGTTGTGATGGTTTATTTCTGGGTCTTCAGTTAGATTCCATTGATCAACCTGTCTGTTTCTATGCCAATACCATGGAGTTTTTATTACCATTGCTTTGTAGTATAGCCTGAAATTAGGCATGGTGATACCTTCTGAAGTTCTTTTATGTACAGGATGTTTGTTAGCCATAAACTACAGGATAATCATGCTACACCCCATAGACACATAGTAGCTAAGTTATAAGGAAGACCCAAGGGAGGATGCTTGAAGCTCACTCAGGGAGGGGAAAAAAGTAGGCATTAAAGATGGATGAAGGAAGGGAACAGGGATGGGGAGGGGAGTAGGGGTGGTAGTTAGGAGTAGGGAGAGCAGGGAGAGAAGGCATGGTGGGAGCAGGGAGGCAATCTCTTGGATTTGTCAGAGACCTAGGATGCGGAGGCCCCAGGAAGTCTACGGTGGTCACCCTACCTGAGACTCCTAACAGCAGGGTATATGGAGCCTGAAGTGGCCACCTCTTGTAGACAGACTAGGTTTCCAGTGGAAAGATAAGATTATCAACCTACCTACAAAATCTTCCACCCAAAATTTGTCCTGCCTGCAAGATTTTCAGTGGCAAAGATGGAGCAAAGATTGAGGGAATGGCCAAAGGCTGGCCCTAATTGAGATCCACCCCATGGGGAAAACTACTCCTTGACACTACTAATGTTACTTTGCTATTCTTATAGACAGAAACCTAGCACTACTGCTCTGAGAGCCTTCACCTAGCACCTAGCGGAAACAGATGCAGAGAGCCACAGATAAACATTAGACAGAGCTTGGGGAGTCCTACAGAAGAGTTAGAGGAATGATTAAGGGAGCCAGAGGGGTCAATGACTTCACAAGATGACCTACAAAGTCAAATAATTTGGGTGCATGGGTGCTTACAGAGACTGAAACAGCAACCAGAACATGCATGGACTGATCCTAGGTCCTTTGAACATATGTAGCAGATGTGCAGCTGAGTTTTCACGTGGATCCACCAACAACTCTCTAGCTCTGATGTCTTCCTTGGGATCCCATTCCACTAACTGGGCTGCTTTGTCTCATCTCAGTGGGAGAGGATAAGCCCAGTTCTCTAGTGACCTTATGTGCCAGTACAGGTTGATACTCATGGGGGAGGAGGTGGGAGAATGGGTGGAAGGACATGCAAAGGAGGTACTGGAAGGAGAAGAAGGAATTGCAATCACAACATAAGTGAATAAGTAAATAAATATTTTTATTTAATTAATTTGTTCAGATTACAGCTCAATTGTGGTCCCATCACTTGTATCCCCCTGTTTCTTCCTCCCTCCCACTTTCACCCTATTCCCCTCCCCTAGGTCTAATACCAAGAGGGACCTCCTCCCACACTTTATGGTCATAGGCTATCAAGTCTCATCTTGGTAGCCTGCTTATTTTTTCTTTGAGTACCACCAGGCCTCCCCACCAAGGGGAGGTCATCAAATATGGGGCAACAGAGTTCATGTCAGAGTTAGCCCCCACTCTCTACATAACTGTGGAGAATGTCCTGACCATTGGCTAGATCAGAGTAGGGGTTCGATGTTTACTATGTGTATTGTCCTTGGTTAGTGCAATAGTTTGAGCAGACACCCAGGGCCCTGACCCACCCATTACAATGTTCTTCTTGTAGATTTCTAAGACCCTCTGGATCCTTCTACTTCCCCATATAATATAATTCTCTTACCTAGAGTCCCAGTAGGATGTCCTCACATTTATCCCAATCTCCTGGTAAGTGAATACTTTCATGGGACATGCTTTTTGGGCTAGTGCCCAATTATAAATGAGTATATACCATGTGAGTCTTTCTGCTTCTGGGCTAACTCACTCAATATGATAGTTTCTAGTTCCATCCATTTGTCCACAAAATTCTGGATTTCCTTGTTTTTTTACATCTGAGTAGTATTCCATAGTGTAAATGTACCACAGTTTCTTTATCCATTCTTCAACTGAGGGATATTTAGACTGTTTCTAGGTTCTGGCTATTATGAATAAGGCTGCTATGAACATAGTTAAGCATATGTTCTTGTTGTGTGGTGGAGCATTTTCTGGGTATATTCCAAGGAGTGGAATAGCTGGATCTTGAGGAAGTCCAATTCTCAGTTTTCTGAGAAAGCACTACATAGATTTCCAAAGTGGTTGAATAAGTTTGCATTCCCACCAGCAATGAAGGAGTGTTCCTCTTTGTCCACATCCTTGCCAGCATGTGTTGTCACTTGAATTTTTGATCTTAGTCATTCTGACGTGTGTAAGATGGAATCTGAGAGTCATTTTGACTTGCATTTCTTTAAATAGTTCTCAGCCGTGTGATATTCCTCTGTTGGGAATTCTCTGTTAAGTTCTGAGGCCCATTTCTCAATTGGGTTATTTGGTTTGGTGGTGTTTAATTTCTTGAGTTCTTTATATGTTTTGGATACTAGACCTTTGTCAGATGTAAGGTTGGTGAATATCTTTTCCCAGTCTGTAGTATGTCACTTTGTTCTGTTGACAGTGTCTCCAGATTCAATGTAATTCCTCTCAAAATACCTACACAGTCCTTGAAGACATTGAAAAGTCAATTTTCATCTTCATATGAAAAAACAAAAAACCCAGAATAGCAAAAACAATCCTGTACAATAAAAGATCCTCCAGAGGAATCCCCATTTCTGATCTCAACCTGTACTATAGAGCAACAGTAATCAAAACACCATGGTACTTGAACATCAATAAGCTGGTTGATCAATGGAATTGAAGTGAGGACCCAGAAATGAATCCACACACATATGGTCACTTGATTTTGGACAAAAAAGCCAATTTTATTCAATGGGAAAAGGATAGCATCTTCATCAAACGGTGCTAGTGTAACTGGATGTCTACGTGTAGAAAAATGCAATTAGACCCATATTTGTCACCTTGCACAAAACTCAAGTCCAAGTAGATTAAAGACCTCAACATAAGACCAGAGACACTAAATCAGTTAGAAGAAAAAGTGGTGAAGAGCCTGGAACACATTGGCACAGGAGACAATTTCCTGAACAGAACACCAATAGCCCAGGGATCTCATGAGGCTGAAAAGCTTCTGTAAGGCAGGAGACAGTGTGACACTGTCAACAAAGTAAATACATTTTTAAAAAGTGATAATCTCAGAGAATTTAGTTTGGGAAAGGTGAGGAAGGACACTTGCCTATCTAGTTAACCTGGCATTGCTGGCTTTAAACAACAGCTAAAAACACATTTTTATGTCTTTTCTATTTTTATTTAATTTTTAAATGATTATCTTTATGTTGTAGACACATTTCCATTTTCAATGCTTTGGCAAGTGTGAAGAAAAAAAGACAAATGTGCCAAGTCCAATGCAATTCAGTACTTTGGATTAAACAATGTTTTTTAGCTGTTACCAAATATAACATAACTGTAAGTCAACCCAGTTGAAAGCAGTTATTCTTTTGTTTGTTTGCTTATTTGTTTGTTTTTAAACTTTTTTATTTAATTAAACATGTTTTATTATATATATATATATATATATATATATATATATATATATATATATATATATAACTACTTATAGTGAGAAGAACCATGACACAATCAGGAATTATATAAATGTTACATTCTTAGTCTTTTGGCTATTTGTATTTGACAGCCTTGAAGAAAACATCTTTCCTATCTTGGTGCTTCTAAAATTCTGAAGTAAATTATTTTCCATCACATCTTTTTATTAATACTTAAAACATCTATCTATACCTAAAAGCATCTTAACCCCTAAACAACTAAGCTTCATTGTAAAACTAAACTACCTAGTCTTCAACCCCATCAGAGGCTTGAGAAGGAATAAAATTGATTACCTGAGTATGCCGGGAGTGCAGGTTAGTAGCTTTCCAATTGGGAAGATGACAGAGACAGTTTGCTACCTGAATAGTCACCCAAAACTCTATAACATTGGAGCATTATCTTCAGCCTTCTGACCCAGTATATCTGACAGACATATTTGTGAGGCAGGAACTATTGTAGACTTGCTTACCCTGTCTTGTCAGAGTTTGGCTGTCAACTCTGCCTGCATCCTATTCTTAGGCAGAATTCTGTCAGTGGATGAAACAAGGATAAAAACCTCAAATCTCTGAAAAACACATTTTTTTTTCATAACCTGAAAATGCAATGTTTCAGAGTCAACCCAACAGTACTTCTCAGCAAATAGCTAGTTTCAGATGTCAACCATGTGTGAGCCATTGTGAAAATCAACCTAGTCAAATTGTTAGTGAACTCAGCCACAGCTGATCCTTGACTACAATCACAGTAGAGATCCCAGTATAGAACCAGCTGGTAAATTCACTCAGCCAATAGAATAGCAAGTATAAGAATTTCAAAACGATGTCTGAAACTAGCTTAAGCAGTTTACCACATAAAAGTAATTTCCAAACCACAAAACATGAGGGAATTATAATTATGCTGAATTTTAATATCTGTGGACATATCTTCCCATTGAGGATAGATATTACTTTTCTGCAGTGATAATCTTGATGTAATTCATATTCAATAGCTACTTAGCTACTTCCTAGACTGTATTCCAATTATGTACATGACATCTTACTTCTCTACTGAGAAACCCAGGAGGTATTATCATTATATTGTTTTTACTTTTCTCTCTCCTAAAACCAATCAAATTGAGCTTTTGCAAATTTGAATAGCTTAGTCAGTACCAAAAGATACATTGACTAGGGGAACACAAGTGATTTCTCCATGGTTTGCCTGATACAAATGCTTACACTTGTTACTTAGACATAACAAAATCCATGACAGAAGAACATCACTCTTCTCTAAGCTGCAATGATTTCTAGAGCATGAGGTACAAGGAAACAGCGATTATGATGTAATCCATGGAAATAAGTCCTAAGCTATATAGGTATAGTAGGTAGTCTGTCTACCATGTTGGAGGTCAAAACTACCATACCTTTTGAAATGTGCTGTAGGTGTGTGCAGTCTTTATTTTGTTTTATTTGACTCATTCTTCTCTTATACAATGCATCACAGCCTCCTCTCCCCCTTCCTTCCGGTCTCCCCCTACTTGTCCTCTCTCCAGATCCACTGCTCAGACATAACAAGAGGCAGAAAGACTAGACATATACCTTCATATCAACGGGGGATGAGACAAACCAATAGGAGGGGAAAATCCCAAGAATAGGAAAAATATCAGAGACACCTCCATTGTTAGAAGTTTAGCAAAACTCAAACTAAAGAACCACGGGATATATGCCGAGGACCTAGCACAGACCCATGAAGGCTCAGTGATTGCTTCCTTCGTCTCTGTGAGCTCCTATGAGCTTTGCTTAGTTGAATCTGTGGGCTGTATTTTCCTGGTGTACATGACCCCTCTGGCTCTTTTAGTCCTTCCTCCTCTCTCCTGTGGAGTTTCCCAAGGTCTGTCTAATGTTTGGCTGAGCCACCTTTCCAGCCAGAGCACCCAGTCATACTGGCTATCTTTTCTTTATGTAGACTCTCCGTTGTTTCTAATGAGACTTTGGCACCAGACCCAGTTTCTACATCATGAGCATGATGAGAAAATGTTCAAAGCCTTTTCTAGAGCTAGCAATGTCTGCAACGGCTCTGTTGTATCTAGAACGCTTCACATCGGGAGAAAGTCACAAGCCTTTATTACAGCTCATTGATGTACAAACTATTTGCTGTGATTATATATAGCTTCTCAACCGTTTGGCACCTTGTAAGTAAGAGCCAGTTAAATCTAGCTAAAGCCAAAGGATCAGTGTATCGTATTTTCTTTCCCTCCCACAAGGACAAATAGGATCTTACTCTGTTTCTTCAGTTTTAAACAGGTGATGCATGACTCCTATCTCATCAAAATTTAGCCTCACAAATGCTTTTGTTGTCCTGCCTTATAGGTAGGATTCAGTGACTTGACTCTTACAGTCATTATTGTATATGCTCCCTTTAGAAAAGCTTGGAGTGATCATCACTATCCACATGTGAATATACTGAAACCCACTGTGCCTGCACAAAATGCTCTAGAATACAGAACTGAAGGATGGCAATGTAGAAGTGGCTGCTGTCAGGTCTGGTCCCTTATCATGTCTCTCATGACGTACTGCCACACTTACAGTTGGAAAAGGAGAAGTAGGCATCACAGAAAACTACAGTTACAAGCAAAAGTATTATGTTTATACATCCCCTTTGTAAACCCATGCGCTTCAAACCAGAGTCTCTCTCAGATTCGAGTTATCATCTACAAAATATCCAATTGATCATGAACATAAAACCATACACAAAAATATAAAAATTAAGGTATAAAAATAAACTTACATTTCTTCTTTAAAATCTGGGGTTTTTTTTCATAATTTCTTTTCAGGTGTTAGAGCCCTAGTGTAAACTTTTAAATTAATATTTGAATTTTATTTTTCTCACATTAATTCTGAATCACCAGAAGATATCTGTCTAAACTACTTGTTAGAAGATTGCAGTGTTTTAAAATTTTTGATTTTCTAAAATGTTTTAATAGCCTAGATAATTGACTCCTTAGTGCCACAATGATAGAAAAATGTCCAGGACAATGATCTGCTATCCTGATGCTACACTGTCATTAAGTGGCCACATATAAGATTTGAAGGAATCCTTCTCAAATTCATCTTACCACTTGTAACCTACTCAAGGAAAATCTTTTTGTCTAGATTCTTTTATTAATGTACACTTATTAAACAAAATGCTGGGTATAATAAAGATATGTTTATTCAGACATATCTTATATTTTGGCAATATTCAATTCTATAGTACTCTCACAAAAAGAAAATTTCATATTTTTCTACTGTCCATTAGGCTCTAAATTGCATCTTTATACCTTTATATATATTTGAAATCACTACTTAATTGAAGCTTTTTCATGTCAAGCAGTGTAATAATTTCAGAGGCTAATAATCTATGCTACACTTTGTTATATATTACTTTATTTGAACATTGTTTTGAATTAAAGTGATTGGAATATAAACTTTTACTGAATATGAAGTAGCAATGAACAAGCAACATAACTCTTTTCAAAAGTCTTTGCATACAATGATAGTACAAATTCATTGAAAATTATTTTTCTCTCTAATTTTTAGCCCTGAAATATGCTTTCATTTTACTACTATTTTTGATGGTCTTCTCCAGTGTTTGTATTCTTGGAAGATTCACTTTTGGAACTTCACAAATAGAGCTGAAATGCATAAAGCCATTTTCTGTGATGCCCAGGAACAAATTAAGATGTGACTTTGACAAATAATACAAATCAGACATAATTCTAGAACTGGGCAAACAAGATGCTTCCTGTTTCTTTTGGGAGCTTCTCACTGCCAGGCCTGGAAATGATGAAGTGCTAGTCTCTGCAAAGAGCAGCTTGTTCATCCTGAATTTTTAGGTGAAAAGTGGCCATATGTATCCATAAACTTAGTCATAATTTTTTAGATATTACAGCCATAAAACTTAGAGTAACTTTTACCCAACAGTGATTTTATTTTTTCACCTCTAAGAACAATATTTTCTTAAGTATATCTACAACAAGTCATAAGATAAGGCACATGTGATTGCCTATAAATATTCCATGGCACTACTAAAATCTAAGAAAATCCAAAATTTGCAAATTTCAGACAAAGTGATACATATCCAAGGTTTAATGACTGTTTGACATCGTATTGAATGACTATATTTGTCCATTGTTTAATAGAATTTGAGTTTTCTTTTTTCCGTTTATTTTTCTTTTTTATTTAATTATAATTTATATATATCACATCCTGATTGTTATCTCCTTTCTTATATCTTCACATTCCCACTCTTCTTCGCTCTTCCACCCTACTCTCCTTTCCTTCCCTAGACTTCTGATGGCAACTCGAGAGGTCCTACCCTACCATCTGGCCACAGCCTATCAGATTTTACCAGGATAGCCTGCATCCCCTTCCTCTGTGTACCCACAGTGCCTTGCTGCCAAGGGGAAGTGATCAAATCCTGGGCACCAGATTTCATGTCAGAGGCAGTACCCGCTCCCCTCACAACCATTGAGTATGAGTTATCAATTGGGTTTTCTTTCCATTTATTTATTTATTTATTCAGATTACATCTCAATTGTTATCCCATCACTTGTATCCTCCCATTCCTCCCTCCCTCCCGCTTTCACCCTATTCTCCTCCCCTATGACTGTGACTGAGGGGGACCTCCTCCCCACTATATGGTCGTAGGCTATCAAGTCTCATCTTGGTAGCCTGCTTGTTCTTTCTCTGAGTGCCACCAGGCCTCCCCACCATCAAGAGAATATTTTTCTTTACATTTGATATAATTATGGGAATAAATTGGCAATTCAAGCTAAAGAAAACTAGCCATTTGGAGTTCTAAAATAATCAGGAAATATGTCATAAGCACTACCTAGCAAACTGCCAGGAGTAAATTGGATTTTAAAATATGATCACTCTGAAAATTATATTTTGGTTACCAAAGCTCTTCACTAAACTTATCAAAAATGAAATGGAAAATGTAATAAATATGAACATGATAACAACCACTTTACAATGTAATTATCCTGCACATCTTCAAGAAGAGATGTAAGCATATGTAGCTGGCTGTTTACACCATCTATATAAATAAGCTTGAAAATCATTAATGTGCTTGAAATATGTTTGTAATGTTAAGATGTCAGCATCTTGTGATGCTGGCCTTAGGTCTCCACGGACTTCTCTTTCCTTCTAGAACTGTTTTTGCTTCCCATTCAGGTGTGAAATCTCCAAAATCAGCACCTCTAATTCATTCCAAAAGACCTCTAATTTGTGAGCTAGTGTCATGAGTAGAATTTGTGGCAGTCTCCAGAGTGGTGTCACAATGATTTATTTTTCTTTTTAACATAAAATTCATATTTATTATGAGCAAAACCTTTGAAATGAGAAAAGGTAAGCTGGCTCCCCTGTGGTCAACAACTAAAGCTTTCATTGGACATCTAAACTGGCTCTTAGAAGTAGCAGGATAAGCCAACATGAAATGGTCCTGGTGCCTAAGGCTACAGTATTTCAATCCAGACCTGTTCAACTCTGAGAAAAGGTAACAGGATGCCAGCAGAGTCAGCAATATGCAAATCTCGATCAATTTAGTAACTTTGTATTTCATATGGCGGTCACTTGTTATAACACATACAGACGTGTTTAGTATACTAAACAAGATGTGATCCCCCCCATACCCCCACCCAGACAGGCTTTCTCTATTTAGCCCTGGCTACTTGGGAACTCTCTCTGCAGACCAGGTAGGCCTCAAATTCAGAGATCCACCTGCCTCTGCCTCCTGAGCGCTGGGATTAAAGATGTGCGGCACCACCTACCAGCAAGGCGTGAATTTTGCATACATAGTTATTATACTTGAGAAAGATTGACAGAAAATAGACCCACTTGAAAAGTTCAGCATGAATCCATATTGTGCAGAAACTGCAGTGCTCTATCCTACTTGGTACTGCTCAGGAAGTGAATAATCACCAGAAAATAACCCCCAAAACATATTAATCTTGACCTTCCTGTGTCCAGAACTTAGACAAACACATTTCTGCCATCTAAACAACCACACCCACGGACTTTTATTTCAGCAGCCTGAGTTGATGCCCAAGCAATATAAAAAGAAAAAGGCATCAGGGAGGTCACGCTATGAGGATATGCATGGCATGGGAATTGGTACGCTGTCGTTTGAGAAGGGACTTAGATTAGTTAAGTGTACATTTTGAAAAAGCCCATGGCCTCCGTCTTAGACCTAGGGGAAGGGAATAGGGTAAGAGTGGGAGGGAGGGAGGAATGGGAGGGTACATGTGACGGGATGACAATTGAGTCGTAATTTGAATAAATTAATAAAATTAAAATTAAAAAAGAAAAAGTCCATGGCAAATATTAGGGCCCAAACGGCATCCTAAGAAAAGTTGTTCAAACAAGATGGCAGAACATTATGTAAGGGGAGAATGAAGGAGAAGAGACAACGAACATAGACTGGCTACAAAAAAGACACCGATCCAACGGAAACAATAGTCACTCGAAGTATAGTTTTCCTGACAATAGCAGGTGCGAAGCAGAAATAGACAGACGAGTTAGAAAGAACACTTAACCTGCTGTCCCTCCTCTGAGTGCCACCCGGTCTCCCCCTCCAGGGGACATGGTCAAAGGTGAGGCACCAGAGTATGTGAGAAAGTCATATCCCACTCTCCACTCTACTGTGGAGAGTGTTCTGTCCATTGGCTAGATCTGGGTAGGGGTTTAAGGTTTACCGCCTGTATTGTCCTTGATACCCTATGAACATATACAGGGGGAGGTAATCCCCCTCAGGAACAGTCATAGGGGAGGGGAATAAGGGGAAAATGGGAGGGAGGGAAGAATGGGAGGATACAAGGGATGGGATAACCATTGAGATGTAACAAGAATAAATTAATAAAGGAGGAAAAAAAAGAAAGAAAACTTAAAATTAGAACTGAAGATACACTGTCTGTCAGGAACAGTGTACTTATAGCCATTCATGTAGGCCAAAGTAAAAGGATTAAGAAAGTTAAGCTAGCACCAGTCCCAAGTAACTTGGAACAAGCTCTACTGCATTCATAGACAGTGGCCTCAGCAAGAGAACTGAAAGGAGACAAGCAGAGTCACAGCAGGGAATGTTATGATATTAAAAAGGCTACTTCTCAAAAAAAAAAAAGAAAAATATAACAGCAGATGGGTGTGACTTTAAAAACAGACTACAATAGGCAGTGTGTGCGGAAGACTGACAGAAATCAACAGAGAACATCAAGGATTCATAGGTAAATTGGTAAACAAAAACAAAATATGACGTGTCCAGCAGTAAACCTGATCAAATTAATATCTATAAAACATTTTACTCAACAAAAGCAAATCACAAGTCTTCTAAAGCCCTCACAAAATGTTCTCCAAGATAGACCAGACCATATGACAGATTTCAGTAGTTTTACAAAAGGAGATTCATGCAAAGCACAGTTTCTGTTGCAGGGGAGTAAACTGAGAAATCATTAATAGAAAAATGTGCTTTAAATAAGAACATTTGTTTCTAATTATTATTGGCTATGTTATCCATTTTAGGGACATAAAAACCTTTTGCTTTTGTGTTTGTGTTCGTTTTTTTGTTTGTTTGCTTAAAGCTATTGTTTTGGTTTTATATTTTTCTAGATGTCATTTTGTTGTTAGTCTTTTGTGTCTGTGTATGTGACCAGTTGTCGCTATGGAGACCATATTGGCCTCAAACTATTGATGCTCTTGCCCCAGCCTAGAGTGCTAGGATAAGAGCTTCATGAAAACACATGAAACTTCCTTTGTTATATTGCTTAATGATCTGAGGTCATCTTGTTTATTTTCTGTTCTATACCTGAAGCTATCCACTTTGGAAGACTGAGGTCTGTAAGTTGCACTAAGTCATAGCAATATCTTAATTATTCATATTAATATTTTAAAACATATTTTAAAGTGACATTTTCAAGAAAGGGTGGAATTAAAAATCAGTACTTTAAGCAAGGTATCCCAAACCCAGCAAATGCCTTTTTAAAAATGCATTCTCTCTTTTTAAAATTTTTAAATTTATTCACTTTATATCCAATTGTAGCCCCTCCCTTGTCTCCTCCTGGTCCTATCTTCCCTCCTTCCTGCCCCCTAGTCCTCAAAAAGGTAGAGCACTTCTCCCCTATCATCTGACCCCAGACTATTACGTCTCATCTGAACAGCCTGTATGTTCTTCCTTTGTGGTTTGGCAAGGCCACCTTGCCATGGTTAAGTAATCTACGAGTAGGCACCAGAGTTCATGTCAGAGGTAGCCTTACTCCCCATATTATGGGACCCACAAGGAGACTATGATGCCTATCTACTACATCTGAGCATGGGATCTAGGTCCTCACTATGCACGGTCCTTGGTTCATCAGTCTCTGCAGGCCTCAACTACCAAGGCCCAGATTTGTTGGCTCTATTGGTCTCCTTTCAGAGCTGCCATCCCCTCAAGGTCCTTTTATCCCCCAACTATTCAATAAGATTTCCAGCTCTCCGCCCAAGTTTGGCTGTGAGCCTCAGCATCTGCTCCTGTCTTTCAGAAGACCTCTATGGTAGGCTCCCATCCAGTTCCTTCTCATCAACGCTTCCGGTGTCTATTCTATTTCCCCCTTTTAAGTTCATACACAAAACCACATGATATGGTGAGCAAGCAAGCCAAATTTTACAGAAGCTTAACTGTCAGCAAGCAGACTGTTAAGGTCAACAAACCATCGCTTCACCTATTTTTCTACATTATTCTGATAGAAAGTAAACTCACTCTTGGTAAGCAGGCAGTACAAACAATGCTTTAAATAAATCACTCCATAAGATTACAAATCAGCAACTAATAATTAGTCTTTTCTGTTTTATTCTACATCACAAGTACCAGAAAGGATTTCCCACATGCTGAGTTGGCCTCAAGTCCGATGAGATTACTGCTGGTTGCCACCACCATGTACGTGCCAGTTATTGCACATTTATGTATATCCTGTCGTGCTGTTAATTATAAAAACTCATAGTTGTCATAGCTGAGTAGGACTAGTCAGTTTCTTCCCTCCACCAGCAGCTTTCATAGTCTTTTCTGGAAGTATAGCAGCTAGAGCTGAAAGAATGCCAAGGATTAAATTGATATGATTGATCTTTTTTGTTTTGTTTTGTTTTTCAAATCATTTGAGCTTTCCTGACCAAGCATTTAAAAGAAGATTTTTTGTACCTGGTACTAGGGTTCAACTAAATAGAAATAAGTCAGGGCTTTGAGAGAGAACATGGGGTTACATAAGCGGAGTTTAAGGGAAGGGAGAAAGTAATGGTATAATTATATTATAATAAAAAATAAAATGTATAGAGAAGTTGAAAAGCTTCATTCTCCATTCCCTATTTCTAAAACATTTTAAATGAGACAACTATTTAGACCTAATAAATATATTTTGTCCTTTAGTTTCCCTCTTTTAATGACAAGAACATTGCTTCTAAGTATATTATTATACATTTATATGCCCTTCTCTGAGTGTTTCTCAGCCATTTGATATTCCTCTGTTGAGAATTCTCTGTTTAGTTCTGAGCCCCATTTCTCCCTCCCTCACAGTCATAAGGAAGGGGAGAAAGGGGAAAATGGGAGGAAGGGAGGAATAGGAGGATACAAGGGATGGAATAACAATTGAGATGTAATATGAATAAATTAATAAAATATATTTTAAAATAAATAAATAAATTAAATACATAAATTGATATGCCTACGTCTTTTCAACTGCCACCAAAAGATACCACTTGATGCCCTGTCAGTCCTAAAACCTGCTCTCCATTCAACTAGAAGACAAGTCAGACAGCTATCACTATATGAAATTATACAACATAGGTATTTGCACCGATGGCTTTTTGGCAGCTCGGCGAATTAAACCCTCAATAAGCAATTTCTGTTCCTTAATTATCTCAATACACTAATGTTTCTACACATCAGAAAGTAAAGGGCAATATTTTTCAGTTAGTAATTAAAGGTTTTCAATTTTACTTCTTAAATTATTTCAACTGTAGCCATGTAAGTTTGAGTATTTAGTCTATTTAAGAATAAACAACAGATAATGCCATGAACATAAAGGAACATATTAGCTTAGGCTCAAAGATAAAACAATTATATTTTGAGGCGCAAGCCACCTTCTGTATTTGTAACTTTCCCTTTTAATGGTTCTCTTCCATTTTAATTTCCAATGAATACCTTGTCTCTAATTTTTGACATGTGAAGGATATAATTACATGTAGAGATAGTTAACATACATAATCAATACATTTAATTCATCACATAAAGAGATTCAAATACAGGAATCACATGGTCATCTTCAAAATAAATGCAGATAACGCCTTTGATGAAGCCAGCACTCCTTCACAACAAAACTTAAGAAGAAGGTAGGGATGGCACAGCATGTCTTCACATAATAAAGTCTATCTAACAAACTTACAGTAACCATCATGCGAAACAAAGAAACACTCTGGAGCATTTTCAGTATGGTCGTGAGCAAGACACCTATGTCCAGTCTTTCCACTCTTATTCATTATAACATCTCAGAGCCATAGGAATAAAAATGCAACAGAACAATTAAAAAAAGAAACACATAAAGCAATTGAATAGAACAGAAGACCTAGTGAAAGTCCTGTACAACTAAAGATACAATGATTTTGACAAAATGGCAAAACCACACACTGTAGAAAATACGTTTAGTAAATGGCGCTAAGAAATATTGGTTATCAACATCTAGAACAATGAAACCGTATCATTGTCTCTTTCTATGCACAAACTCAAATACAAATGGCTCAAGGAATGCTACCAAAAGCCAGATAGCCTGAAACTACTAAGGCAAAACGGATAAACTAAGTCAAAACATCACTATAAATGGACTTTAATTTTTAATTAAAAATAAATTCTTCTCTCATACAATAAATTCCCCCCACTCCTTCCAGTTCTTCCCCATCTCCCCTCTCCCCCAGATCCATTCACTATCAGCTTCCTCTTCAGAAAAAGAGAGACTCCAAGGAATGACTGCCAAATGGGACAAAACAAGATACGAGGAGACAAGGCAGAAGTCCTCCTATCAAGGCTGGACAAGGCAACTAGTAGCAGGAGAGAGTCTCACAGGAAATTAAGACTCAGAGACACACCTGATCCCACTGTTATGAGTCTCACAAAACACAAAGCTAACAGCCACAACATAAACACAGAGGACCTGGTGCATGCCACCTCTGTTATTTCTGTTTCAGTCTCTGTGAGCCCATGTGAACCTTGCTTAGAAGACTGGGTGGCCATGTTCTCTTGTTGCCCTCCATCCCTTCTG
Source organism: Acomys minous (assembly GCF_964271855.1). Lineage (NCBI taxonomy): Eukaryota > Metazoa > Chordata > Mammalia > Rodentia > Muridae > Acomys > Acomys minous. The sequence goes on from NC_140489.1 coordinate 55,525,714, forward strand.
ACTTGTGGACTCCTCCTGCCCCTCCTCCATCCCCAAGGGGAGGGACCTAATGGAGACCTCCAATTTAGACATCCTCTGTGCATAATGTCCAATTGTGGGTCAATGCACTCACTTTCTCCCATCTGCTGGTGAATGAAGCCTCTCTGATGATCACTGGGCAAGGCACCAAGCTATGAGCATAGCAGAATATCATCAGGAATAATTTCACTTATTTTGATTTGTTTGATTGTTTTTTCTTCCTTGCTTTTTTCTTTCCTTTTCCTCTCTCTGTCTCTCTCTATCCCTCTGTCTCTCTTTGTCTCTGTCTCTGTCTATCTCTCTTTCTCACTCCCTCCCTTTCTTTCTTACATCTTTTCTGCCAGTTATGTTTGGTTATAATTTAGGTCTCTAGATAGACATTTAAATGTGACTCAAGTATCACAGATAATTAGAACAGGAAATGACAAATGGGACTTCATGGGGAAAAAACGGTTCCATTTCTCAAAGGACATTTTCCTTTTAAAAATGTTATGCAGTTTTTAATTAATGTGTAATTACATCATCCCTTTACCCACCCTCTTCTTTCCATCCCTCCCTGTGCTCCCTTTGCCCCTTCTAAATTCATGAACTCCTTTTAATTTTTATTTACACACACACACACACACTGAGTGATCATTATGAGATAAAATCTATGCCAGCCATGCATCTGACAGAGAATTAGTGTCTGGATTACACAAAAACTAAAAAATCTTAACACCAAGAAATGTACCTAATTAAAATATTGATTTAATTAAGGCACAGTATTAAACAGAGAAGTCTCAAAACAAAAACTACAAATATTCAAGATACACTTGAAAAGGTGTCCAACATCCTATCTATGGGGAAAATACAAATTAAAAGTACTCTGAGATTCTACCTCACCCCAGTTGCAATAGTCATCATCAAGAATACAAATAGGGGCTGTAGAGATAGCTCAGTGGTTAAGAGCACCTGATGGTCTTCCAGAGAATCTGGTTTCAATTTCCATCACATGGCAACTCACAACTGTCATAACTCTAATTCCAGAGGATCTGACACCCTCACTCCAATATACATAAAATAGAATTAAAATAAAAATTATTTAAAAAATGCTGAGGACAGCTGTGCATACCTGTAATCCCAGCACTCAGAAAAGCTGAGGCAGTTGGATCTCTGTGAATTTGAGGTCAGTCTGGTCTACAAATTGAGTCCAGGACAGCCAATGCTACACAGAGAAGCCCTTTCTCAAAAACAAATAAAAACAAATACCAAACAATTACAACAAAAGAATACAAATGGAAAAGAGACTTTTGAAGATGTTAGGAACGGTGAACCACATATGCTGTTGCTAAGAATGTAAATTATACAGCTGCTATGAGATCAGTCTGGAGGTTTCTTAAAAGACTGGGAGTAAAACCACCATATAAACCATCTGTACTATTCTTGGCATGACACTTATCTATGGAGATAAAACATAGCCACGTTTATGGCTACTTGATTCCCTGTAGCAAGAAAATGGATTCAGCTTGAATGTCCATCAACTGAAGAAAGGATAATGAAAATATGGCATGTATACCCAATAGATTTTTATACAGCTATAAATAAAAATGAAATTATAAAATTTTCCAAAAAATAGAGTACTAGAAAATAGTGCATTGATTGAGGTACCCTACACACAGAAAGATAGACACTACTTGTAATTCTGCACATGTTTATCATACATTCAAATTTTGAGATTTCTTATTTAACTTAGAATGTTTGTAGAGATTCAGAATGGCAAAGGGGGCAATGGAGCTAAGGTAGGAAGGCCTTAAGACGGAGATAGTAAACTGCATGTTATGTGTACATAACACTGTGGGTGGCAATGTGTTAATAGAGGTGAGGGTAGGGAACCTTGGACAAGAAGAACAGAAGAGAAGGACAAATCTCCCAAAAAAAAAACCCTTAGCATATATGAGAAACCACATAGAAACTTATTTTGTAAGTTGACATATTTTTTTTAAAAGTTATAGCAAAGGTACCATCTATGCGCTGTAAATGTGAATTCCAGACATCATAGGCTATTAAACAAAAATCTCAGTGATGGCTGTGAGACATAGATATTTTTATCCAGGACTGCCAGAAGAACTACCAACACTCCATTTTTTCACTGGAACTGGATGATAAGACCTTGTTGCTGAAAAGCTGTTGGATGGAAAGAAAACCTACTAGAACTGAGCTAGATGCTTTTTTCCTATTGGCATACTTCTGAAATGTATAAAAGCCAGGATGGACATTCCTAATTCTGGACCTTATACTAAAATGCCAACATCCCAGCAAGATATGTGTAATTGTGGCCTGATTGGTATGTGGCCATCCATTTCTGAATTGACCTAAAGCCTATTCCCCAAAAAGGAAATTATACCTGATGCTAAAGAATTGGTCAAATGGCTCAGGGATATAAAGCTTATAGGCTAAAGAAGTGGACCCACTTGTTTCTGTTTTGCTAAATAAACATATTATACTGCTACCAAAACATTCATATTTTTACCAATTAACTGGTACTATCTCCAGCCTTGATAAAAGCAGCTTTTCTTTGTACAGGGGGTAGTTCGTCCAGAGACTCATTGTTTTTCAAGGGCTTGAAAGTAAATAACAATTGAGGGATCATCCACTTCCATGTGGGAAGAGAGTAGAAATTACATAAGAGTTGGATGTGCTGTGAAATGCTGTCTCCTGGCAATGACAGAACCACGGCACTCATAAATGCACATTTGGTGACAATGTCTGAAAAGACTCCATACAAAATTAATACCATAAAACTTTCATGGATTAAGAAGGGGATCTTTTGACCCAGATCCACCTAAGGGAATTTCTTGGGGAGAACTATTATCTTCACTGGTGGAGCCACCTGTGAGTTACACTCAGGTGAATAGCTTCATGCCTATTCCCATACCCATGCCCATACCGGCATCCCTGGCTAAGTTCAGTGGTAACAAACTAATAGCAAAAACTAAATAAAAAGATGGGTAAGTGAGCCGAGGGCTTGGTAAGAGGAGAGGACTTTTGGAAGTGGGAGGGTGCTAAGGGTAGGTGGGACGATGAGCATGACGAGAATGCATTATAATTGCATGAATCTGTATGTATCAAAGAATAAATTACTTTAAAAAAAAGCCAAGCATGGCTGTGCTGGCCCACAATTCAAGCACTGGGAGTCAGAGATCCCAGGAGCTACATGGCCAGTCAGCCTAAGCAAAATGGTACAGCACCATTCACTGAGACACCTTGCCTCAAAGCAATGAGATGGAAATAAATAAGAAAGATTATATCTTCCTGTGGCCTTTAAATGTAGATGGGAATGTCCACCTGCAGAGTCAATATGAAGTACAGCACACACAAACACACACACATGTGAACACACACACATGCACACACACACCATACCACATACACATAAATAACAAACAACAATACCAATAATAAAAATACTTGCTTTCCACTCTAAACTCTAGATGAATTAATTAATCTACCTTATTTAATTTGGCTAGATATGACTTATGATATTTCAATTTTTGATTTCCTCTCATGACAGGTTGTACTTCTGCAATGTTAAGGAAACTATTCAAAATAAAAAATGTGAGTTTCTATCAAGCATGCAGAGTATGTACAAACAAATCCACTATCTCTTTTTCAAAGTCTGTATATTCTGGTCATTTTTAATAATGATGATAATATGACAAACATTTACCTGTGCATATGATTGCCCATATATATTTCCAAGTGCTTAAGTGTTTTGTTCCCTCAAACTAAAAATAAGAATGGTGTGTAAGAATTATAGGTATTTCATTTATATCTTTACAAAGGATAAAATGACAGCATTTCAATTATTTGCCTAAAGTCATATAGCTATTTAGTGGTTGATCTCATATTAATTATGAATTTATTGTTTTTCTTGATCAATAGTCCCTCAAACAGATAACATGGAAAGCAACCAATGTCTTCTTTCTTGGTACATAAACACACTCACATACCTGATTCTATGTCAAAATTGTCCCATTAGGCAAAGTGTCACCTACCATAATGATCAATAGGAATAAATTACAAGTCCTATATCTTAATTCTTTTTGCTACACTAACTAATGGGCTAAGGTAATTAAATCAGCATAAATATCATAGTTAGCTGAATTTCACAAAAAAGATCAGAAAATGTTATGCTCATTAATAACTTCTATAGCTAGTCAAGCAAATATAATGCAATAAGGATAATTAAATCTTGTGCTTCAGGGAGCAATTGGGCTTGCTTAAGGAACAAAAAGGAAAATAAGCCTTTATTCTCTGCTCTAGGGAAAACAGTGGGAAAACTGACTAGGTATATTAATGGGGTGCTAGAAAGGCTAACATCTGCTCTTCTCTGAAATATTAGAACACTGGCTGAAGTATAATTAACTGACTCATATCTGATATTGGATTATAATAGCATTGATTTACAATGAATAAACATGGGCTTTGCTTTAATTTTATACTAACATTAGCTTCCTAAGTATGATGACAAAACACAAACTTTAGAATGTACATTTTGAAGTATTCAATAAGATGTTTCTAATGATACTTAAATTTTGCTTTCTAAGTTTATTTTAATGGTGCTGAGGTGTTGAAGACTCAGAACAATGTTTTCATTTCCTTTTTATGGTCTCCATGCTGGATGAGTCTGAATTATCCATAGATTACTGAAGGATGCAGAAATAAACGCATAGGTATCTATATGCAATTTTCACTCACCAAGGAAGTTAGTGAGCAAAAATTATTAATTATAATATGAAAAAATCAGTATTACTTTTAATCTTTCAAGGATTAAGATATTCTAATACTGGGATCAATTAACTCAGTGGACTATATAGTAGATTTAATTTTAATGCCTGGAAAAGATGATAATTTCCAATTTCCAATATATGCCTGGTTGCACATTTATATATCTACATACCATAGTGGTCTTATGTCCTAATAGCAGTGACTTTTAATGGGCTGAAGAACTCTAATTTCAGTTCTTAATTCCAGATTGTAATGTATTTTTGTTTTAATATCTTCTTAAAATTAATTTTATTCCTATCTGCCCTATTTTTTTCATGGCAAGGCCCCTGGGCTTTGCTAATTTACATATTTGAATTAATGTACCAAATAATGTTTGAAAGTCTAATCATATTAAATGCCTCTAAATCCAACACTTCTCCTAACTAGTTAGACCTTATTAATTAACCTATGTGATTAAAATCTCATGCTGCCTAGCTACTAAGTTGTCTCTCGGGGTCAATGGACCAACTGGTTCCCTAAAACAGCAGAGTGCTGAGGCGAGGTGATGTACATGAAGTTAGATGTACTTCTTTTCGATATTCTCACTTTTTGACCCACATAAAATTCCATTCGTTGTAGAATATACAAAAGGAATAAAGATTAAGAGTCCACATGTTTGAGCCAAGGATTTTTCATCTAATTTTCTTATTCTTAAACAAAAATTTGCCACATCTAAGGTTGTCAATGGCTGTAAAATGATTAATTTTTACCATATGCTACAATTATATTAATAGTAGCAGAAATACTACAGTCAGTTCGGGGTCTAAGGAAAGATAAAGAGAAACAATTATTAACTATACAATGTTCCAAAAACATAAATCTTTACAGTATATGAAAATATGAGTAGCATAGCACTACTCTGTTATGAAAGAAAGGAGGAGATGCTGAAAATGTAGGTGCACAATGAAGAACACAGAACACATTTTTTGAATTGCATGTATATGTAATTGTCCCACATATGCTATTGTGGTAAACTAAGACAATAAAACCAGTACTAACTACATGGTAAAAAAAAAAAATCTCAAAGAATGTTCCACTTCATCGCACAGAGTGATGGAGCTCGTGCACGTATGCACACGTGTCTGTGTCTATGTGTGTGTGTGTGTGTGTGTGTGAGAGAGAGAGAGAGAGAGAGAGAGAGAGAGAGAGAGAGAGAGAGAAGGAGAGAGAGAGAGAGAGAGAGAGAAGGAGAGAGAGAGAGAAGGAGAGAGAGAGAGGAGAGAGAGAGAGAGAGAGAGAGAGAGAGAGAGAGAGATTTGGAACAATAACATTTACCCACCATTTCAAAAGACAGGAATGTGAGTTCACCCGGGGTAGAAAGACTTGGCAATCACAGCACTTCCAGACATCTGAGCAGGAGTATAAAGGATCAGCACTCTAGTGCAAGGTTCCCATGTTTTACCTTATTTCTCAGAAATATTAACTTGATTTTCTTCTTTTAATCTAAAAACATAATAACCTTTAACTTACCTGTACAACTTACCAACAGTTCCACATTGTATGTGTAATCAAAGCTTATGACAATGGAAATACTGGCTTCCTTGATGGTGTTCATTGGTGTGTGTGTGTGTGTGTGTGTGTGTGTGTGTGTGTGTGTGTGTGTGTGTGTGTGTGTGCACATGGATATGCATGTGCTATTTGTGTGCATGTTAAAGACAAGGTTAAAGATCTCTCTTCATTTTGTGATAGAGTTAGAAAAGAAAAGTTGCAATGTTAGCTAAGTGGGCTGCTGTAGTGATAATTGCAACAGAGTAATTAATAGGACATTACAATTGCTATTACAGAATTCATTGTAAAAGAGAATGGTTGAATGGCAATTTCCAAAGTTAAAAATAGAAAATCAAAATAATTATTGTGAAACTAACTACTATATCTGCTTAGCAAAAAACGAGTTCTTTAAAGTTGAACATTTTCCAGAAACTGTTCAAGGAACATCTGGACTAAAATCATTTATTGAATATTCCATCTCTTTGTAGTTAATAATATGTCTTTTCTATAATTAGTAATACAAAAGTTTAATATCCAGAACTTATGGTTGAAATCAGCAGATATTTCTGGAATAGTTGCACAAGTTGATCATTGTGTCATTAAAAGTAGGTCATTCTCTCAGTGGAAGTTTCTGTTTTTATGGAGTATATCCAGAGAGCTATGTTAAACTTGGGACATGCTCTTAAAACTTCATGTACATTCATGACTATTATACCAATGAAAATAAAGTTATTATGACATGCCAAAATGCTATGAAGTGGAATAAAATAATATAAAACAGTAAATTCCATTGAGACTATGATGGTACACCTTATACTAAATCTCTAGTTAGCTGGCCCTTCATAGAGGTTTAAAAAATACTATGCTGTATCTTCTTAATTGATCATTTTAGCACCATTTTAAGTATAAAGTTTTCCCAAAAGTTTCTAAGTAGTTAACATCCTGTTATGTATTTTCAGAGTTCTTGTAATCACCAGGCTGTGGTTTTATTTTTATCTGAATATTTAGAGGTTAAAGCATGTTCTCCTACAAAGATCTAATGATTCCTTTTCTTTTTGACAGCAGGTGACTAACATATATTTTATCCAATTACAGCAGCCAGAGTGAAATCTAGGATCTCATGATTTGAGTGAACCCCAGAAGGTGTGGACTCTTACTTCCCTATGAACTGAAAGGTCATATAATTTGTCATATGGTATTGGAGAAATAACAGAAAACCAGGAGAAACTAGGAAGTCATTAGCAGGCATTGTTTTTACAGCAGTTCTGAAACTGAGACCAGGAAATGTCCCTTCAGTGTGTGTGTGTGCGTGTGCGTGTGCGTGTGCGTGTGCGTGTGCGTGTGCGTGTGCGTGTGTGTGTGTGTGTGTGTGTGTGTGTGTTTATTAACTTATTATGAATTCTGGGATGAAATCTGAGCTTTACAAAGCATAAAGTGAGCTGCTCTGAACAATAAGACCCATCGATATTTAAAGAACTTAACAAACAAAACATAATATTTTGAGATAAAAGCAAGACTATTTGTCCCAAGACAGTATAGGACAGATCAAAACTGTTTAAGACAAGTCTTCCAACTGTTGGCTAATTTAACATCAAGGTGACACTCCCTAATAGTTCCTGAGACGAGGGAACCACAAATGAGAAAATGTCTTTTTAGATCAGGCTGTTTAAATTCTTGTAGAGCATTTTCAATGTTAGTGATGGATGCTGGAAACCCCAGCACATTGTAGACGGTGCCATCCTTGGGCTGGTGGTCTGAGATTCTATAAGAAGGCAGGCTGAGCAAACCATGAGGAGCAAGGCAGTAGGCAGCACTCCTCCATGTCCACTGCATGACCTCCTGCTTCCAGGTTCCTGCCCGTACTTCCCTCAGTTATGGACGGTTGCCTGGAAGAATATGCTGAAATGAACCTTTTCCTGCACAGCTTGCCTTTGACCCTGCTGTTTCATCACAGCAACAGTGACCCTAACTAAGATATCCAACTTTCACACCTTCAGTACTGAGACCCCTTTCTTCCTCTTATACACTTAACCCCTTGTTTCAAAAAGTCTCATAACCCTGACACATGCTCAGGTTGTTGTTATTAAAAGCTGTATAAAAATCACTCTCTCAAACCCTTGATCCCAGTTACTATTAATTTCATTTCATTGTGAACTCTTTATGACTTGCTGTCCTTATTACCATTGTTTGATGGCTTTCCTTCTTTAAAATTTTAACTTTTTAAATTTTTTAATAATATAGTTTATAAAATTCCCAAGTTCTCCCACTTCCTTAACAACTCAACTTTATGTAATTTTTTAAAATAATTGTCTTAAAATAATCCCAAACCAAATCAACAAAGTGTGTTAACTCTCTCTCTCTTTCTCTCTCCCTCTCTCTCTCTCTTTCTCTCTCTCTCTCTCTCTCTCCCTTCTCTCTCTCAGAAATGTAGTCCATTTTGTGTTAAACAACAACTCTTAAACATGAGGCCTTCCCTGGGCTGTAGTTTATCTACACAATGTCATTCCATTGAATGAAATTAAATTTTCCTTTCCCAGCAGCTACTCATTACAAATAGATTTTTTAGCAGGGAAAGGACTGTGTCTACTTATTTTCCATACTGGAATTTTGTCTAGCTTAAACTTGCACAGATCATGTGCTTGCTGTCACAGCTTCTGCTTTCATGTATGTTTCCACCAAGAAACTTCTTCACTTCTGGCTTTTACAGTCTTCCCTGTTCTCTTCTACATAGATCTCTGAGTCTTGAGCTCAGCCAAACAATTTAAAGTCTAGTACTGAAGATACTCAGTCTCTGCACAAAAAGTGTTGTTGTTGTTGTTGTTGTTGTTGTTGTTGTTGTTGATGATGATGATGATGTTGTTGTTGTTGTTATATTGTAACCCTGTTAGTTTCTGTGTACTGCAAGAAGAATCTTCTCTGATGAGGGCTAGTTAATTCTTTAATCTATGGGTATAGCAATATATTATTAGAAATAATTTTATTATTATGTTCATTTAGCAGAATAAGCTTAGTACCGAAATTAATGATATAGAAATGAACAAAAAGAATATAAAGAATTATCACAGCTGCAAGCTGATGAAAATAGTCTTACTAACCCAATTCTGAACTGTGTCTAGGTCTTCTTAAAATTTAATTAAGGGTGTCTGGAAAAAACCATAATGCATTAATATTATTGTTAGTCTAAAATTACATCTGGTACATATAAGTATATATGTATGCATGCAAACATACAGTTTAAACAAAATTATTCCATTTGAACTGACTCTTCCATTAAGAGCTACAGAGTTTTATTTAACAAAAAGCTCAGTACCAGGTAAAAGAAGTCCCTTTCAAGTTGTTGGTCAAGCAAGTCCAACATGCTCAGCAAACAATATAGGACTTTTTGCTTTGCTTTGTTTCGTTTTGTTTATTTGTTTTTTCAATTTTTATTATAAATCAATCACAATCATCCTGATTGTAATCCCCTCACACTTATCTTCCTTTTCCCACCCTCCCTCCCACTTCCCCTCCCCTAGACCTCTGACCTCTGGGATCCTCCTCTCTCACAGCTTATCTGTTGTTATTGCAGTGTTCTCTTTCCCTCTGGTTGTTATATCCTTCCCCGCCCCCCTCCCCAAGCTCCACATAATGCTTGGCTGTGAGACTCAGCATCTGATTCTATCAGCTGCTGGGTGGGGCTTCTCAGAGAATGTTTAGGTTTGTCTCCTATCTGTAAACATAGCAGAGTATCCTTAATTGTGTCAGGGGTTAGCTCACTCCCATGAGTGGGTGTCAGGTTGGGCCAGGTCGTTACCTCACCCTCTACTCTATCTTCATTTTGGCATATCTTGTAAATGGGGTATATTTTAGTTTTAAGTTTTTTTTTTCCAGTGGATTGGTGTTCCCCTCCCATCTCTATAGGCCCTGCATGGCTAGAGATCGCCTCTTCTGTCTCATGTTTCCCATAGCTATGTGGCTCAGCTAGGAACATCTCCATATCTTCCCTGTAGCTTACCCTGTTGCAGGTCTGTAGCTTGTCTCAGGGATGCCCCTGCCTTCAGTTCCCTGTTTCTCTTCACGCCTTCAAAGCTCCACTCCCCACTCTCCCCACATCTCATTGTCCCTGCTTTCCTGCCCTACACTCTTTCCTATTCAGTTCCCTCATTACTTACCCTTCCACTGTCTATTCTTCTGCCCCATCTGAGTGAGATTCAGAGATCCCTCCTTTTTATTTAGCTTCTTTGGGTTGGTGATTTGTAGTATGGCTATGCTGTGATATATGCCTAATATCTGCTATAAGTGAGTATATAGCATGTAGGTCTTTCTGGGTCTCAATTACTTCTCTCGGTGATGATATTTTCTAGTTCCATTCATTTGCCTGCAAATTGATTTATAACCTTGTTTTTAATCATTAAGTAGTATTCCATTGTATAAATGTATCTTTATCCATTCTCAGGTTGTAGGACATCTGGGTTGTTTCCAGTTTCTGGCTATTGTGAATAAAGCTTTTATGAACATAGTTCAGCAAATGTCCTTGGAGTGTGGTGGAGCATCTTTTGTTTTTATGCCCAGAAGTGGTATAGCAGGGGCTTGACTTAAAACAATTCCCAATTTTATGGGTAAGCAATAGATTGATTTCTAAAGTGGTTGTACAAGTCTGCATTCCCACCAGCAATGGAGGAGTGTTCCCTTTTATACACATCCTCAGCAGCATGTGATGTCACTTGAATTTTTGAATTTAGCCATTATCACATGTGTAAGATGGAATCTAAGAGTCCTTTTGATTTGCATTTTCAGATGACTAAGGACGTTGAGCATTTCTTTAAGTGTTTCTCAGCCATTCCATATTCCTCTGTTGAGAATTCTCTGTTTCACTCTGTACTCTATTTTTTAATTGGATTATTTTGTTTGTTGGTGTTTAGTTTCTTGAGTTCTTTATATATCTTGTATATTAGCCCTTTATCAGATGTAGGGTTGGAGAAGATCTTTTTCCAATCTGTGGGTTGTTGTTTGTTCTGTTGACATTGTTCTTTGCCTTATCAAAGCTTTTCAGTTTCATGAGGTCTCATTTATTAATTGTTGATCTTAGAGCCTGAGCTGCTGGTGTTCAAGAAGTTGTCTCCTATGCAAATGAGGTCAAGACGGATTCCCACTTTTCCTTCTACTAGATTTAGGGTTTCTAATTTTCCATTATGGTCTTTGATCCACTTGGAATTGAGTTTTGTGCAGAGTGATAAATATGGATCTATTTGCATTCTTCTAAAAGTAGTCCTCCAGTTAGACCAGCCCCATTTGCTGAAGATGATTTCTTTTTTTCATTGTGTGTTTTTTGCTTCTGTTCCTGGGGCTTCAATTCAATTCAATTCCATTGATAAACCTGTAGGTTTCTATGTCAATACCATGCAATCTTTGTTACTGTTGCCCTGTAGCTTGAAATCAGAAATGGTGGTACCTCCAGAAGCTCTTTTATTGTACAGGATTGTGTGTGTGTGTGTGTGTGTGTGTGTGTGTGTGTGTGTGTGTGTGTGTGTGGGCATATATGTATATATTTGTAAATGTATAAAAATGTAAATGCCTATATGTGTATATGTGTATATATTTATATGTATATATGATTATATGTAAGTAGTTGGTTGGAATTAGAGTTTTGTTCTATCCATCATCCACTAAGTTTTTGTCTGATTGTCTGTATGTACATATGTATGTATGTATTTATGTATGTATGTTGGAAATGTTACAAATGCTCAAATTTTCTGCATGATGCCAGTATCAGAGATAAAAAGCCTAAGAGTTTTTAACCAGAAGCCATCAGTTTCTGTCTCCCTCCTCCTTTCTTCTCCATGAGTTTTTCACCAGAGATCAACAGATATGACAGCCAAAGCAGTCAGGCTGGCAGTTTAAGAGTTAAAAGCAGTTTCAGAGTCATAACCCACCCACACCCTCACCTTTCTAGACAGAAGCTCTGACAGTAAATGAGTAAGAGAGAGTTTAGAGGCTTTAGCCAGTCTGAGATGCCAGAGCCATTAGCAGTTAAAGAGAATTCAGAGTTTCTAGCCAGAAGGTACAAGCTTCTGGTCCTCAGAATTCTTCGGCTGACTCCCACCTCAGTTTTCCCTGACATCAAAGCTAGTCTTTGACAAGAAATAAGTAAATATATATGTAAATCTATATTATGTGTATGCATGTGTATGTGTGTATGAATGGATGAAATATTGGAATGATGTATAAAAGGTCCACTGGCTAGAGTTCTACAAGTTCTCAATACATAGAAATGGTAACATCTCATTATTTGCAGCATATTCCAGAATGTGTATATTTCTAATAAAACCAAGAATACCTTCTACTCATGCAACTAATTTAAGAAACATTCAGTCCTGTAAAGTACCAGATATGAAACTTGAAACCTGTGATAAATCTATTAAGAAACACATTCACAGGACAGTTGGATTAAAGTCATCTTTCCAGTCACATGGGTGAAGATAGTTGTGAATGCCTCCCAACACAAAATTGTAATCATATTTAAAACATTATAAAAAATTTTTTCAATTTTTTTCTAGCTTGATAGCAAAATTCTCAATGGCACACACTGTAGAAAACAATATCATTTTGTCATGTCAAAAACTTAGCTACCCTGCCAAAGAAAATGAACTTTAGAACATGAGGGGCCAGATCAAGTGAAATTCATCCTGAGATTTTTCTCTTAATTTTAAATATGCTTCTAGGGACAAAAGAGAACAGTGGAAGACACTCCTGGGCAGAAAATTATCAACAGAAACAAAAATTAGGAATATTATGTGATGGGAAAACATTCTTTTCTTTTTCTTTTTTTAATTTTTAAATATTTTATTATCTTATTCATATTACATCTCAATGGTTATCCCATCTCTTGTATCCTCCCATTCTTCCCTCCCTCCCATTTTCCCCTTACTCCCCTCCCCTATGACTGTGACTGACGGGGACCTCCTCCCCCTTTATATGCTCATAGGGTATCGAGTCTCTTCTTGGTGACCTGTTATCCTTCCTCTGAGTACAACCAGGCCTCCCCATCAAGGGGACGTGGTCAAAAATGTGGCACCAGAGTTTGTATGAAAGTCAGATCTCCTGCTCCACTCAACAACGGAGAATGTCCTGTCCATCGGCTAGGTCTGGGTAGGGGTTCGAAGTTTACTGCCTATATTTTCCTTGGCTGGTCTTTTTCTTTTTTTAATTAATTTATTCAGATTACAACTCAATTGTTATCCCATCACTTGTCTCCTCCCGCTCCGTTCCTCCCTCCCTCCCACTTTCACCCTATTCCCTCCCTTCATCCTAAGAGAGCAGCAGCAGCAGCAGTGGTGGTGGTGGCGGCTTTTTTTTTTTTAAAGATTTATGTATTTTTTTTTACTGTGTAATCCTTTTTTAACACATTTTTATTGAAAAGTAAAATAATTCATATTACATCTCATTTTCTATCCCATCCCATGCATCCTCCCATTCCTCCCTCCCTCCTACTTTCACCTCAATCCCTCTTCCCTACGACTGTGACTGAGGGAGACCTCCTCCCCCTGAATATGGTGTTAGGGTATCAAGTCTCTTCTTGGTAGTCCTCTATCCTTCCTCCGAGTGCCATTGAGCCTCCCCAACAAAGGGACATGGCCAAATATGGGGCACCAGAGATCCTGTGAAAGTCAGTCCCCAGTCTCCACTTAACTGTGGAGAATGTCCTGTCCCTTGGCTATATCTGAGTAGGGGTTCGATGATGACTGCACGTTTTGTCCTTGGTTGGTGCCTTAGATCAAGCAGAACCCCTGGGCTCAGATCCACCCATCATAATGTTCCTCTTGTAGGTTTCTAGGACCCTCTGGATCCACCTACTTCCCTGTCCCCTATATTTTTCTCACCTAGAGTCTCAATAGGATGCCCTCACCTTTATCCCACTTTCCTGGTAGGTGCAGAGTTTCATGGGACCTGCCCCTTGGGCTAGTGTCCAGTTATAAGTGAGCATATACCATTTGAGTCTTTCTGCTTCTGAGTTAGCTCACTCATTATGATCATTTCTAGTTCAATCCAATTGCCCACAAATTTCGGGAATTCCTTGTTTTTAATAGCCGAGTAGTATTCCATAGTGTAAATGTACCACAGTTTCATTATCCATTCTTCTACTGAGGGACACTTAGGCTGTTTATTCAGCATCCAAAGAGCCTTCTTATAGGCAGCAAAGCAGGAATGCCACTCGTAGGTGAAATCCCTCAAGAGGTGATTGTGCACACAAGAGATAGTCCCAAGGAAGGGAGGGGCGTGTTCTCGGACATGACTATCTGACCAACATAAGCACAGACATGGAAGCTGCTAAAAACAGGACCTGCAACAGCAAGACAGGCAGGCAGCCCAGTTGGGCCTGGTTCCCACAGAGCCAGTTATCCTGTCTTTGGCTGGGCTTTGAATACTCTGCTCTCAGGCCTTGGGGCTTTGAGTCCTAGGCTCAGACCACTCTAGAGTGCCTGAACCCCTGCTGGTTTCTAGTAGTTGTTTAGGTTTCTGGGGCCTAGGTTCCACCCATCAGGGAGAGAGCAGCTACTGCCTTCTGATTGTTGTTGGTTGGCTAGATTTCTGTCCTATTCCATCAGGCCTTCCAGCCTCTCCTGAGAATGTAGGATGCCGTGCTAGGTTGTGGAGCCTGGCTAGCCTGGGTCCGTTTTGCCCTATGGTGCAGGGTCAGTCCACTGGTGCTGGTAACTAGGTTCCTTCCTGGTCCCATTCAGGCTGCCTAGTTGAGGTGGGTCAGTCCCACTGTGTTGGACCAGCTGGATAGTTCCCTGCCCTTTCCCCTCAGGCCTGCCTAGCCTCTCCTGAGAGCATGGGAGGTTCTGCTAGGCTGTAGAGCCTGGCTAGGCTGGGGCAGTTCTGACCAATTGTGCAGGGACAGTACACAGGGGCTGGTAGCTAGGTTCCTGCCCAGTCCCGTTCAGACTGCTCTGCTTTGGCTGGATAACATGTCCACAGCTGCCTGGGCCCTCAGTATGGCACCTGGGTTTTCTGTGGACTGGTGAGGGGCAGATGGGTGGGTGTCTGAGGAGAGAACCACCCATTTTCATGAAATTTCCCCAGGCTCTGGTGCTTCACTGTCTGGGTTTCAGTCCCATATACTGAGTTTGTGCTGTGGAGCAAGGCTACGGTTCACAGTTCACAGGTGGGTTCCAGTCCAGACTCTGGGGACTGAGCTGCTATCCTCCGTGGGCCACTGGATGACCAGAGGCCAGACCCGCCTGTTGCCTGCGCTGTGCGGACCCTCTCACCTAGTGATACCCAGTTCCTGTGGTCTGTGACTCCCAGTAGGGTCCTAGTCTCCTCCTTGTAAATCAGATATAGTGCGTGTTAGGCACCACCATCTTACAATCCCGATTAAATTGGGAACATTGGAAGGAAATTATCGCCATGTCTCTTTCTGCTCTGGCTCTTCCATATTAGAGAAAATTCTGAGACAACAAAGCCCAGACGTTACATGATGAATAAGTTCTTTAATTCCATATATACACATCTTGCGTTAAGTCTTTTCTATTACATTCAACCTGTTTTATGTTGGAAAAAAATATTTCTTGCTCAGCAAATCTGGATGTATTTGATTTATCATCACAATTACTCCAATTGCATAATATAGGGAGAAAATATTAAATTATTTCATATGTCATTACTCTTTTCCTTATTTTTCTTGTTCCTTTTTGTTTCCTGTTTCCTTTGCACACTCCACTCATCTTTTTCTTCTGTTCTTTATACAGTCCATTTGCATTCCTAGCATATGCAAGTATTCTGAGATATCAGGTACAACAATTTTTCAACAGACACACAAAGTTGGGTTGTAAAAATAAATACAGTAAAAAATGTTTGTCTGAGATGCAGAAACATACACCTCGAGGTTTTTAAAAAATTATATAACATCTCACTATACAACCCAGGCTGGCTTAAAGTGAGCTCAACAATTCCCTGCTTAGCTTGTTGAATGCTAGAATTAGAGGAGTTAGGCACAATGTCCAGTTTTTCATATCTCTGAAAGCCTATATAAGTAAGCTTTCTCTAATGGGTCTACACATAATACTGGAGCCAAACACTAGTAAACAATGTCATGCAACTCCTTGCTTGGTTGGTTCGTACTGCTTAGGAGTTCAACGCATGTTCTTCTGTTATATCACACAGCTTAGAAAGAAAATGTGTAACACTTAGAAGCCACTTACTGTGATCTATTGCCTGTCTTTTTTCTAATTACCCTATTATTTAAGCACTTGAAGACGCCCTTACAAATAAATAAATAAATAAATAAATAAATAAATACCAGCTCTATATCCAATTCCCACAGTCTAAATTATAGCTAATCAGTTTCAACTCTTTTGCAATATTGGAGCACATGGGAAGCAAACATGTATTTTGTTGACATTTGGGGACATAAAATGCTGACATGGTGGTGCTATGAGGCAAACAACTACACTGAAGTTCTTTCATCTTTCCACTATCCAGAACTGAGTCTCTGGGTCAAGAGATCTTTCCACTATGCTTGTAAAACATCCCAGGGCTTCATTTCTCACAGTGAACTGTCAGAGTCAGGTAGATGATAACCTTTATAACAGCTAGTTCTGCTGTCAGAGTTTAGGACCAAGGCCACCTTGACTGGACTACCCCAAGGAGGCAGTTGGGAAAACAAAAATGGGATAGAGAAGGACTTGGGTTAGCCAGTGCTTTCCTCGTTTTAGTGTCTCCATTTTGTAGTAATGAATCACAGAGTTACTTCTGTGTGTAAGGAAGGTTTGGGGTGTTAGATGTTTACAATAAAATTGGAGTTCAATTTGTAAGAAGCCAAGTATGAGTGCTCATTGTGTAGGTAGTTATAAAAATAACTTTAACAAATAATCTCTCTTCTGGTTACAGATTTGATGAGCCAAATGCTATTCCTAGTCCCATTTTATACAGGAAGAAGATTAATCAAAGCTAATAGGTAGCCAACCCAGTGTCATAAAATCATAATAGAACTTGGAAACTCTGGTTATAGAACCCATAAACTGAAAGCTTGGTCTATCTACCCACTCACAAAATACAATAATAAGACTTTAGTTTTATCAAACACAGACAGAAGGAAAATATTTCACAATAGTATAATGTTTTACTTCATGTTCTAATCTCTACTTTCATATTTTCCTACTTTTTGTGTTACTTCTGTAGCACCCTAAAGGAAAAAGTAAAAGTAAAAAATGACATAAATTATTGTAACCTATCACTAGTTACTCCTTGTAACTCATTTGTAAGCAGAGTCTATGAATGACATGGTTATTTTAAGATAAAGCAGGTGCTTCTCCCACCATATTAAATATAATTTTACAAGGATCCTAAAATTTTAGTTAATTGTGAACTGACTTGAATAATTTATAAATATGTGCTATAGTTTCCTCCCAGCAGGAACTTGTTTTTCTCCAGGTTTTCCAAGTATTTCAAGACACTAAATTTTCATAAATTGTACTACAGGTAGTGATTTTCTCATTGTAGCTTAATGGACTGAGCAAATAGTTTTACTGCATAAACAATGTACTCCCATCACACTGTTAAAACTGAATTAAAAACAGAGGGGTGTAATACCTACACTATTTCCAATTCTAATCCCTTTGAATGGCAATATATAGGTAAATCATTTTAATTTACAATTACATTAGCAGTGAACATTTGGTAAAACAAATGATGCTTGAGAACTTAAGCTATGAAATAACTGAAAGAAGATTTTAAAATTCACTTTGTTAAACAATAAGGAAAACCTATCCATTTGGATAGTAGTAAAGGAAATAAATTGCTTTGGCATAAGATCGTACAGTGGTGTGAGTAGTACAGTGTCACCGAGAGGATTTATTGGAGACATGAAGCTTCTGCACATAGATCACTGAGCAATGCCCATATTGGAAGCAGCATCACTCCACAAATGGCTGTTGCCATAACTCTGCCGCACTGAGACAGACTTTCTTCTTTGTCTTTGCACCATACAGAAGCCCACAAGTCATTTGGACTGGGAAGGGAAAGGAAAAAGCTTTCCTGTGAAAGGTCTTGATAAACAGCCCAAGCAGTCAGCAGTCACTGGTTTTCTGGTAGGTTTGCACAAATGTTCTCTCAGCAAATTTGCATGTGTATTTCCATTTTCAATGATCCAACAAGCCAAAATAAACCCAAATTGTAAGTAATAGCAGAAGTTACATCTTGTATATAAGGTACACAATTTATTTATGTTTTAGCTATTCATAGTGTAATTTATTTCAATTTTCACTAATCAAATGAAAGGATCTGGCTAGAGCACTGGAGGTAGAGCAGAAAGCTAAGTAAGATTCAGTGCTCATGTCGTTGGACACATAGCAGTTATTTCTTTTCTTTAAGCATTTTTAATGATGTTTGGGTACCATTTGGGAGCTCAGTGCCAAACAGCATAGCAGAACATTTTAATTGCATAATAATAAAAAGGTCTATCATGGAATTACAGATTTTGCATATTATCTCCAAGGAGAATATTTCTGTTAACACTGCCTGTACTTTCTACCTTTTTAGGGTAAATAATTATGCATTTAAAGCAGTGGTTCTCAACGTTCCTAACTCTGTGACCATTTAACGCAATTCCCCAAATTATTTAATGCTATTTCATAACTACAATCTTGCTTCTGTTATAAATCATAATATAAATATCTGATATATGGCCTCAAAGGATTCATGAGTTGAGAACCACTGATTTAAAGTAAAACATAATATTTCTTTTGTAAATATAGTTCTATACTGTCTTGCTTTCCTTTCCTGCCTCCAGCTTTCCCAGATGTCCATCACCGGACTCTTTCATTTTCATGGTCTCATTTTTTAAGTCATTGTATATTCTTTTATAAGCTTTATTTTATTTAATTGCTCTCTTTTTCTGTGTCTATGTATTTCTCTATCTCTGTCTCTCTCACGTGCATGCGGTGCACTCACGTGTATGTGTGTGTGTGTGTGTGTGTGTGTGTGTGTGTGTGTGTGTGTGTGTGTGTATGCTGCATGTTTGCAGGGGCTTAAGGAGCCCAGAAGTTGTCCATGTACCTACAGTTACAGGAAATTGTAAGCTACCCAAATCGGATGTTGAAAACCAAATTTTTGTCCTATGGAGAAGCAGCAAGTACTCATAACTATTAAGCCAACTCTCCAAACTCTGAATGTGGTCTTTAATACTGAATATACTTATGTGTGTTTGTTTATACATCTTATTTTAGTGATAAGACTAGGGTTCATTCATTATTTCATGGCGATTAATAGATTATTTTTAAATATTTCATTTAATTGATTATATTTTATCATATTTGCAAGGAATACACTATTAAGAAAATATTTAATCTATGAGTAGATAAGTATATAATTGGGCTTCATTTTATTGCTTTCTATCTGCAGGGAAACAAAGAAGGAATGGATCTTGGGGACAGAGGAAGTGAGGAGAAATTAAGAAGTTCGAGGTGCTGGAGGTTGCAGTTTGAATTTATCCTATGAGTTAAGAATCAAAAGAAAGAAGGAAATATTTGAAACATTGTTACAACGATGTATTCATTTGCTTTGCAATAATTTTAGAATGAAAATATTTAAATGTGTGTGTTTCAAGCATAATATATGTTTTGGGTTTGGTTTATTTTTGTTGTTGTTGTTATGTTTGTTTGTTGTAAAGTTAAACAAGGTTGGAAATTTACCAAATAGTATGTCATAAAAACATAACAAGGGAAAAGTGTTGTATTCGTAGCAGTTGATACTGAATGCTATCACAAAGTGAATATGGACGAAAAAGAATAATAGAACATATTGAACCACAAAAAATTAATTAAAGAACAGATAGATTATGTTTCTAAATTTTACACTACCTAATGACCTTAAACTAGCTTTTGGTTTCCCTTGAGGGCTGAAGGTATTTTTGCTTAAATAGGCTATATATCCAGAAAAGAATTTTATGCAGGTAAAGCCATCTGGTCATTAATTTGTCTTCGAGGTTCTAAGGGCAAGGCGACAGATGTCATCAGCGAACTGTGCACAGACAATAATTTACCATATGAAGCACATCACAGAGAAGTTACAGGGAGGGAGGGAAGAGGGAGGGAGGGAGAGAGAGAGAGAGAGAGAGAGAGAGAGAGAGAGAGAGAGAGAGAGAGAGAGAGAGAGAAGCATTTAAATACTCTCACAATTTTAATCCAAAAATAAAGACAATTATTTGGCTGGGCTTTGGATTTCTTATATCCAAAATATTCAAAATATTTACTAAAACTAGGTAACATCTATTAAATAAGAAATTTATATCAAACAGACCGAATGTATCATATTTCTATTAGGAAACAGAATCTTGCTAAAATTTAGAAGTAGTCTACCAAAATGTGGTCATTATCATGAATAATATAATATATCAGGAACAACAAATAATGCAATACTTTAGTTTATTTTTAAGCAGTGGTCCTCTGTTGGTAAGAAGTGTCCCTATGGTACATTGTTGATATGTGGAAACATTCTGGGTTGTTCTTACTAGAGGATAATACTGGCATCTAGGGGTGGCTTCCAGAGATACTGAGAAACATTTGCCAACAAACAAGGCATTCTAACATAAGGAATGCTCTAATCCAAAATGTTAATGTCATCAAGAATAAGATATCCTGGAATCCTTTTCTGCTTTCTCTTTCTGCCTAAACTTACTCCCTCGGGCTTTCCTCTAGCACTGCAGCAGATCACCAGCTGCAGCCCCCCTTTCTCATTGACTACATCTCCAGTGGATCTCACAGACCATCTCTCCTACCTCCCTTCCTCCACTCATGACTGTATCTCAGCTCCACAATTCAAGCAAATGCTCTCTACTCAAGCCCAGGCCTAGCGCTGCAACAGAACACCAGCTACACCTTCCCTTTCACCATGAAGGCATTCTCTGTGGGTCCCACATACCACCCACTGCTAACCGCCTTCCTCCCACATTACTGTATCCCAGATCCCAACTAAAGGAGATGGTCCTTACTCAACTTTATGTCACATCTATCAAAAACAAACACAAACAAACAAACAAAAACAGGTGGGCTGCCCCAGACCCTCTCTCTTCTCTCTGTTCCCCTAGATGAAATCACTCAGCCTTGTCCAGCTGCAACAGATCAATAGCTGCAGCCTCCGTTCCCCCCTGCACACACATTCTGTGCATCCCACAGGCCATATCCCTCCTGAACTTCCTTCTGCAAAGTATCACTGCATCCCAGATTCCAAGCCCATCAGGAATTCCTTGCGAACACACCAGTCAACCAGGCTGGTAAAAGAGTTAGCAAAACCTCCACTCTCTGAAAATGCAGAGAGGAAACAGAAGCCAAGTAACAAATTACCCACCCAACAAAAACAAACCCAGAAACCTTCATGTAGACCTAAAATCATTCCAAATCTAGGCACCTAGACACCAGCAACAGAACATAATCAATAACCTCGAGGACACTACGCCTCCACTAAAGACCTGCTATCCTACCTCAGAAAGCCCTGAATATTCCAGCATAGCTGAATCACAAGAAAATGACCTCAAAACCAACTGTATCAAGACAGTAGAGGTCCTTAAAACGAAACTTTCTAAAAGATACCCAAGGAAAAAAACAGTTAAAGAAAAATAAAAATGTTTGAGACCTGAAAAAGTAATGAAAACAATACAGAAAGCATAAGCTGAGGGAAATCTGGAAATGGGAAAAAAAGAGTTCTAACAGGAAACAGAGAGGCAAGCTTTACCAACAGAACGGAAGAAATGGAAGAAAGAATCTCAAGAACTGAAGACAAAACAGAAGAAATAGATATGTCTGTCAGAGAAAATGTTAAATATATATAAAAAAAAAGAGCCAGAAAATATTTTCAGCAAAATTATAGAAAAATTATAGAATTTTTTTTCTAAGCTGAAGAAAGAGGTACCTATAAAGCTTCAAGAAGCATACAGAACACCAGATAGAATGAATGAAAAAAGAAGGTCTCCTTACCACATAATAATCAAAACACTAAACTTACAGAACAAAAAATATTATGGATATAAGGAAAAAGCAGACTTATTAGAATTACACCTGGCTTTTTCAATGGAGACTCTAAAGGTGAGAATTGCTTGGACAGATATGCTGCAGATTGTAAGAGACCACAGATGTCAGGCCACACTACTATACCCAGTCACCATAAATAGAGAAAATAAGATATTCCATGATAAACTCAAATTTAAACAATATCTATCTACAAACCCAGCCCTATGGAAGGTGCTAGCAGTGAAACTCCAACCTACATGGGTTAACTATACCCATAAAAACACAGGAAATAAATAATCTTAGACCAACAAAATCAATAAAGAGAAACATACACACATTCATTGCATTATAGCCACTATCAACAATAATAATGAAATAACAGGAATCAACAATCATTGGTAATTAAATGGACTCAGTTCTTCAATAAAAAGATACAGACTTAGAAAAAGATTATGTAAATAAGAGCCATACTTGTGTTGCACCCAAGAAATCAATAATAGACACCAAGGATAGACACTACCTCAGGGTAAAGTTGGAAAAAGACATTGCAAACAAATGGAGCTAAAAAGTAAGCTGATATAGCCATTTTAATATCCACCAAAATAGACATCAAAATACAACTAATTAAAAGGCACATGGAAGGACACCACCACATACTTGTCAAAGAAAAAAACATTGAAATAACATTTCAATTATTAAAATATATGCTCCAAACCCAAGGGCACCCATTTTTGTAAAAGAAAGAACACTACTGCTTAAATCACATGTTGATCCTCACACAATGATAGTGGGAGACTTCTATAGCCCATTCTCATCAACAGACTCGTCAAACAGACAAAAATTAAAGAAAGAAATACTGAACCTAATAGATGCTATAAGCCAAAGGGACCTAAAATGTATTTACATAACATTTCACCCAAACACACAAAAAAATATACCTTCTTCTCAGCATCTCATGGAATTATCTCCAAAATTGACCACATACTCAGACACAAAGCAAGTTTCAACAAATACAGGAAAAATGAATTAATTTCCTGCTTCCTATCAAACCACTATAGATTAAACTTAGATATCAGCAACAATAGAAACAAAAGAAAGCATACAAACATATGGAAACTGAACAATGATTTACTGAATGAAAAATGAGTCAAGACAGAAATAAAGACATAAATTAAAGCCTTTTTAGAATTCAATTAAAATAAATACAACACACTCAAACTTAAGGTTTATAATGAAAGCAATGCTAAAGGAAAGTTTATAGTACTAAATGCCTACATTTTTTAAAAAAAGGAGAGATCTCATACTAGCAACTTAAAACTTGAAAGCTGTAGAACAAAAAAGGAAAGCACACCCAAAAGAGAGCAAAAGAGAATCAAACTGAAGGGCTGAAATCAATAAAGTAGAAACAAAGAGAGCAATAGAAAGAATCAATGAAAGAGATAGTTGGTTCTTTCAGAAAATCAACAAAATAGGAAACCTTATCTAAACTAAATAAAAGACAAATAGTGAATATCCAAATTAACAAAATCAGAAACAAAACAAGGGACAAAACAATAGACATGGAGGAAAACCAGAAAATTATTAAGGGCATACTTTAAAAGCATGTACTTTACCAAATTGGATATCTAAAATAAAGGTATAATTTTCTCAATAGGTACTAAAATCATATCAAGACCAAATAAATAATTTAAATAGATCTATAATGCCTAGTAAAATAGAAGCAGTCATTAAAATATTCTCCACCCTGAAAAGAAAGCCCAGGGCTAGACTTCTACTGAGAATTCTATAAAACTTTCAAAGAAGTGTTGATGCCAATAGTCTTCAAAATAGAAACACAAGGAACATAACCAATTCATTTCATGAGGCCAGTTATCCCACTTCTTAAACCATATAAAGACTCTCCAAAGAAAAAGAATTACAAGTCAGTTTTCCTAGTTAACAAAAATGCAAAAACTACTCAGCAAAGTACTCAAAGACAGAATCCAAGAACACATCAATCAGATCATTCACCCTGGTCATATAAGCTTCGTTTCCCAGAATACAAGAGCAGTTCAATATATGAAAACCAGTAAATGTATTCTAGTGTATAAATAAGCTAAAATAATAGAACTAAATGATCATCTGATTAGATGCCAAAAGAGCCTTTGACAAAATCTAACATCCTTCATGTTAAAAGTCCTGGAGAGGTTACGAAAGCAATGGATATATCTAGACATAATAGGGCTTACAACAAGCCTATGGCCAACATCAAACCAATTTTACTAAAAGCAAGAAGACAAGGTTTTTCACTCTCTTAATATCCAATATAGATTTGAATTTCTAACTATAGCAATAAGACAACCAAAGGAGATCAAAGTGATAAATATTGGATAGGAAGAAGTAAAACAGTCATTATTTGCAGATGATATGATGGTATACATAAGGGACCCTGACAATTCTACCAGGGCCTCCTATAACTAACAAACATTTTTAGCAATTTTTTTGTCTGGATATAATATTAACTCAAAAAATCAGTAGCCTACTATACCGAAATGTAAATAGAATGAGGAAGAAATCAGGGAAATAACATCTTTCACAATAGCTTCATATAATATAAAATACGTTGATGTAACTCTATCCAATCAATTAAAACTCTTTTTTTTTCCTTTGATTTTTCAAGACAGGGTCTCTCTGGGTAGCCTTGGCTGTCCTGGACTCGCTTTGTAGACCAGGCTGGCCTCAAACTCCAGCAATTCACCTGCCTCTGCCTCCCAAGTGCTGGGATTAAAGGTGTGCACCACCACCGCCCAGCTAAGTGAAATTCTTGTATGATAAAAATTTCAAATCTTTGAAGAAAGAAATTGAAGAAGAAATATGAGGATGGAAAGATATACCACACTCATGGATCAGTAGGATTAACATAGTGAAAATGGTCACCCAACAAATGTAATCTACAGATTCAAACCACTCTCCATCCAAAATCCAATACAATTTCTCCAGGCCTTGAAAGCACAATTCTCAAATTCCTGTGGAAAAACAAAACAAAATAAAACAAAAACAAATTAAAAAGCAAAAAGCAAGCAAACAAACACGAATAGATAAAACAAAGCTATAGCAACAAAAGGTGCATGATATTGGCATAAAAACAGACACATTGCTCAATAGAATCTAACTGAAGACCCAGACATAAATCCACACATCTATGAACTGTTTATTTTTTATAAAGAAGTCAGAAATGCACATTGGAAAAAAGGAAAGCATCTTTAACAAATAATGTTGGTCAAACTGGATGTGTATATATTGAAGAATGCAAATATTTCCATGTCTATTGCCCAGCACAAAAACTCAAATCTAAGTGGATCAAAGACCTCAACAGAAAACAAGACACACTAAACCTAATAGAAGACAAAGTGGGCAACAACCTTGAATACATTGGCACTAGAGGTTATTTTGTGAACAAAACACCATTAAAGCAGGCCTAAAATCCACAGTTAATAAATAGAACCTCATAATACTTACAGATTTCTCTAAGGCAAAGGATACCATTAATCAGCAGCCTACAGAATGTGAATATAATTGTAATTGCCTGTAAAATACTATATTCCTGATCAGTTTTCTATAAGAAGTTTCATTTCCAGATTTGTACTGATATTTCTAGATTTGCTAAAATCATCTTTTTAAAAAATTGACCTCTGCTGTATTTTATCTCTTAAATCCCTGGGCGTTGATTTATAGATATAGCCAGTCTGTTCTTAAGAATTTCCAGCTATTTTGCTTATTCACAGCTGGGAGCTGTCTCTCCTAACTTCCACTGGTCTAAGCAGTAGGCTGCCTAAAACAGTGTAGCATGCCAGGAGGTCATTGTAAGTAATTGTCCTTCCTGTTCAAAGGCATTTTCCCATAGAAGCATGATAGTATTAGGTACTGAGCCACCGCACAGACTTGTCTTGTGTCAAATGTTAGGCGTATAATAGAATTTCTATGAAGAACAGCATTACTCTGACTTTCAGTTAAGAATATCTGATTCTTCTGCAGTGCTGGCAGTGGGCAGGAGTTACCCATCTAGCCCCAGTGTTTTTGATGGCTGGGATTTTTGTACAGATATTCCAGAGGTAGAATAAAGAGTTCTGTCGCGGGGCCGACTGCATACTCGGTTTGCAATCAACCAATTTACTCTTTTTTCCTATCCTACCACAGTTGTTGTCTAGGCTTCTCTTCTATTATGGGACGTGAGTGAGGAGTCCCTGTTGTTCTCCACCTGTCCTTCCCTGACATCACTTTGAAGATTTAGTGAAATTTTAATATTCTTGTTTTGGGGCCTGGAAAGATGAGCCAACAGTTATGAGCCTGCAGGGAACCCAGGTTCATACAGTACCCACATGAAGCAGCTCATGGTCACCTGTAACTCCAACTCCAGGAGATGCCAAGTGTTCTCTGCCTCCAAGGGCACCTATGCACACACATGAAGGAATAAAAACATTTGAAAAAAGTGTCCATGGCATCCATTTTAAAAAGTAGAATCTGGAGTTAAGAACATCTATCCCAGTAGAGTATTTCCTCAATCGTTGGGATGGAGCTAAAGCAAATTCAAGACTTGGTTTTCAGTAAGGCACATAAAAGGCAGAAGAATCTTGATTGCCTTAGATCTCTTCCACAATTTGGTACCATTTGTCTGTGTTTTGTTATCGAGTGACCTAGAAAGTTTCAGGAAGTCTATTTATACTTTCAAGAAGTGAGGATTTATGAAATTGCCATATCTCAAAAGAACGTGATTTTCATTTAAATCTCATTTAAATATAGACTATTGCAGTGAAAAGGTTTCTAATTTAAATTCATGTGCATCGTGTCTTGCAGCTTCATAAAGTTTTCACAAGATACTCATGCTTTTTTTCCCTAGTTGTCAAACTAGGCAACTGATTTTTTAAAAATTATTTTATTATGTTTCTTTTTGAACATATAAGTTTATTATTACACATGAATAAAATAAACTACATACAGCAGGAACAACCATGAGATAATTATGAGTTATATAAATGTTACATTCATAGTGAGTTGGCTATTTGTATTTGGCAAACTTGAATTAAGCATCTTTCCTATCTTGGGTCTAAATTTCTGAATGAAAATCCGTATCTATCATATCTCATCTCTATTAACTTAAATCATCTATCTTGATCTAAAAAGATCTTATACCCTAACCAACTAAACTTGATTATAAGACTAAACTATCTGGTCTTGATATCAGAGACTTGAGAAGTTATAACACTTAAATGTCTGAGTGAACCAGTAGTGCAGGTTAGCAGCTTCCAAAATAAAAAAAAAAAAATGACTGAGACAATTTACTGCCTGAACAGTAACCCAACACTCTCTGTAATATTAGAGCATCATATTCAGCTTTCTAGCCCAATATATATGACAGACATATTTGTGAGACAGAAACTATTGAGGACTTGCTCATCCTGTCTTGGAAGATTTCAGCTGTCAACTCTGCCTGCATCTACATTTGCCCATTTTTCAGCAGAATTTTGTCTGTGGCAGAAACCAGGACATTTTTTTCAGTGGCTTGTTTGCCACATTTGAAGCCAACTCCATAAGGAGATTATTTGATGTTGATCATCTTCTTTGAAGTAGGTTGGGTGTTGCCAGGAGTTAACTTGTCTTGTTGTCAAAGAATGTTTAGAATCACAAAAACATCTTTAAATGCCATATTCTGTAGATCTCTGAGGCTTTTGAAGACTGTATTTAACTATTTTACCTTATATATCTATAGAATCATATCCACCTGTTAGACCTAGGATATATATTCTTGTGATAAAATTAGACTAGTATTTGACATGACCATGAATTGCATCAATATTCAAAATTCTATACCTTGTCTATGCATATACGTTTGTATCAGCCAGTCTCAGAGCTATTCCCATGTAGTGGAAATTTGCAAGCAAATGGATGGAACTAGAAATGACCATTCTAAGAGAGGTAGCCTGGACCCCAAAAGACACACATGGTATATACTCACTTACAAGTGGATTTTAGCCCAATATAAATGTCCTCTGAGAGACTCCACCCAGCAGGCCTTGGGGACAGTTATTGAGAATCAAGGCTGGACCCACGGCAGAGATCTGAGAATGTGGTTAAGAGTAGGGGAATGAAGGTCTAGGAGCTCCACAGAGAGACCACCAAGGCCTGTGGGTTGAGCACAAGGGGGTCTCGACAAACTGATGATCCAGTCAAGGACAACAAGTGCAAACAAGCAAGACCCCTTTTTCAGATGTAGCCAATAAACTGCGGATTCTCCACTGGGGGGAAGAGAGGAACTGCTGCTAAACCTCTGCTGTGCACTCAGGAGCCCCCAACTTGGGCTATACCTCTTAGCAAGACAGCCTAGTGGGCACACAGTGAAGGGGAAGCAGACTGCCCTGATGATAAGCTGTGCCCAGAGGTCTAGAGGAGGGGAATAAGCAGAAGAGGGAGGGAGGGTGACAATGGGAAGGTGAAAGGGAGGGGTTAACAAGCGGGAGGTAAAGTGAATAAAGTATAATAAATAAAATATACACTTAAAAATCTGATTGGAGGGGAGGGTTGCTGCAGAGACAGATACACCAACCAAGGACCATGCAAGGTGAGGAGATAAGACACTCAGCTCAATTGTAGTACACAGGCAGCACAGTCTCTTTGTGGGCCCCACAATACGGAGAGTAAGGACTACCTCTGGCATGGACTTGGGCCTCCTAAATGCTGTTCACTCCCCCTGGCAGGGTGGTCTTGCCAAGCCACAGAGGAAGAGGTTGTATGTAAGACAGGGCACACTGGATAAGCTGAGGTCAGATGTTAGGGGAGGAGGGCTCCCCTTTCTAAGGACTAGGGGAGGGAGGGAAAGAGAAGGAGGGAAGGGGTGGGATGCAGAGTTGAGGAGGAAGGGAGTGGGATCGAGAGGTGTTGAGGGAGGGGGCTGCGATCTGGACGTAAAGAATTCAAACTGCAGAACAAGCAGTAACTTATATGGCTGCTGAGTTTTTAAACAATGGAGGTGGAAGGCAGAATGACTTCAGTAGTGATGCTGAATAAACCAGCAAATTTAGACACTTGTTCTCTGAAAGAGAAATCCTAATAATCAAGGTCCCTCCATAGTGCTGAGTTAGAGTGGGGTTAAGGGTAAAAACATAAAATGATCCTTACATAGAGAGGAATTGTAAAGAACTTAAGGCTGCAGGAGTCTCAGAAAACAAAGTCAACTGGATTTACTAAGCACTTGGTATAGGCTACAAATGAGCTTTAAATGGAAGGAAGACCAAAGTATATATGCCATGTTTTAATTGTATATAGTGTTTCTCTGAATGCAATGCGGCAGTTATAACACAGACATAAAGGTTACCAGAATTAATTTAAGTGTATTGCATCTACTTAATAATTTAAATTTATAAAAGCAGATTATCAAGTTTATGCACTCAAAGTGCCATTTTAATAAAAATCTACTGCTTAATATTTCTTAAGTAACATAGAAAGATTTATCAGCCAATTTTATTTTTTTAAACATAATTCAAGTTTTAAAACATCTAAATAGTTACCTGATTATCCTATTTTATTATGTGCATTGGTAAGTTATATGGCTCTCCATCTACTGTGAAAATATTAGTAAACCTAATGAATGATGAGATTCCAAAAAAGATACACAATTATGGTTAAATATACACTATGAATTTGTTTTTCTTTGATATTCAGACATAATTTCCTTCATTCTATTGACCCAAACTGTATGTCTGTCCATCTGAGAAATTATTACTATAAGCAGAACATAGGCTAATGAACAAGTATTGTGCCCAGAAATATGTGAGCTAATAATTCACAACAAGTATGTTTATAAACTTACACATGTGTGCTGAATAAGAAGTTTAGTGCCTTTTGAGCCACAGGCGGAGTCTCTTATGTGTGTATAAGTAGTAAAACTTTCTCAAAAAGCTAGTGCAGCTGTGTAAATACTGCAACTATATATTGTTACCAAAGGTCAAATGGAAACTGCTGTGAATGGAGTGATGGCCTCCAAAGTTCATCTATTGAAGCTGTAGCCCCGCAAAGCAACTGCATTTGGATACCAGGATTTCCTATTGTAACTATGACCAAATGAAGTCCTCAGGATGGAGCACTGTTCTAAGGAGAACAATATCCTCTTAAGATGAGGTAGAGTTATAAGAGCTCACTCTGAACTGGAGAAGACAGAGAACAAAATCAGTCCCTTGCAAGGATGGACAGAAGCCCTCACCAGATCCCAAACACCATACAGTGAGCAAACACGCTCTGTTTGTTATTCGGTTTGGGCTATTCAGACTGACATTTCACATTGGAAGCTTGTATTGTATTTAAAGCCTTATTGTAAACCTTATTGTAAAGTCTTAGCCACCTACATTTTATCCTACATCTTCCAGAAATTTTAGTTTTGATTTAAATGTCAGGTCAATAGATCTTTATTTTCCATATACTCTTAAAACTGTGTGGCATTATCAGTAGAATAACATACAGGATTTTTATTGGGAATATATTGAATCTATAAATCAAATAGGAAAGAGTAATTATACTAACTCTTATAATAACTAAACAGAAAGTGTATATGTATTAGAACTTTGTTTATTATTTTTATTACATTGTATAGTTTTGAACATGTACAGTTTACATATTTTAACAGAATTTTGTCCAGCTATTGTATTTTGTCTGCCATTAAATTAATGATTATTTTAATTTTATTTAAAATATAAATCATTATTGAATACAAGACAAGGCTATAATAATTCTCTTTTAATTGTCCACTGGTGAGATATAGAAAAACAATTGATTTATATTTCATTACTTTTTTAAAATGTTTTAAATTGAGATTGAACTATACCAATTTTCCTCCTCCATTTCCTCTTTCCAGCTCCTCCCAGCTCCTCTTACTTGATCTACTTTTATGTCTCTAGACTCCCAAGTTAATGGTCTCTTTTGCTTTGATCATTATCATTATATACATATAAGCATATGGATGTGTATTCACAAGAACGCAAATACAATGTTGAGCCTATTTTTATTACACACACACACACACACACACACACACACACACACACACACGTGTGTGTGTCTACACGGAACCCCACAAATATTACTCTTGTAGTACTAACATGTTCATCAACATTTCCATTGTTCTGGTCTTATTTTGAAGCCATTTCTAGGATAAACTATTTCAAAGAGAACTTCCTAGTATTTTAGCTCTTATGATCTCTCTGCCTCATCTTCTGGTATGTTCCCTGAGCCACAAATCCAAGAGCTGTTATGTAGGTTTATCCATTGGGCCTGGGATCCCCAAGACCTGTTCATCTTTGAATTGTGTCCAGTTATGGCTTTCTGGGGTTGTCTTCATTGTCTGTAAAGAGAGGCTTTTTGATGAGGCCTAGTAGCACCATTTATCCAGAAAAGGTGGCTAGCATGCAAATGGTTTGTGCTCTATTATTTTCAGTTTTCACATATACTTATTCTAAGATAATTATTTATATATGTTTATGCATGTATATTTCTGTTCTAAGCCCTTTGAATTTTGAGATAGTTAAGTCACTAAAAAAATACTTGGTTGTTTCTAACAAATATGTATACTCTGTGTCACTTTTATTTGTTTATTCTTTGTGTGTTGAGGATTCCAGTATATTGTTACATTATTCTGGATGATGAAAAAGTTTGAACTCTTATGTTGTAAATTAATATTACATTTGTTCTTCATACATCTTATATTCACTGTCTTTTTGATATCCTCTATAAAGTTTAAATTCTCCTTTGTTTCTAACTTGCTTATATTTTATTGTTTTGATATATGTTTTATTATTAAAATAATGTTTGGTGGGTTTCTTGAACATTTTTCTTCATGAATTCACAATATTCTATGGCATTCTCTATATGTGGCTGATTTCACTAGCGGATTTTTAAATATACATGCTTTATGTAACTGGAGTTGAGCATGGTGGCACACCATGTATATATATTTATACTGCTAATTTGCCAAAATTATTTATCATATTCAGAGATTTTGATGGAGTCTTTAGGTTTGTTACATATAGAAAGATATTATCTGTAAATGGAGTTTAGGACCTTTACATGATGTTCAATTACCATTAACTACCAAGGCATCTCTCTAGTACACACAAATAAAGATGAAAGAGAAAGAAGAGTTAACATATTAATAGAAGTATTTTCTGGTTAATTAAATGTATATTTCTTAATGAATCTACATTTCTCAAATTCACTATAATGGCTAAGTATTAAATTAGTGAAATAAAGTTTGGCAGCCATATATAATATGGTATGAAATATATAAGGAGATAGTAAAATTATATGGAAGTTAATTTTAACTCATATCTTCTAATGGTTTTCATTGTTTTCCACAGACAAATCATATATATGTCACATATTATTGAGCAAACAAATTACAGTTGCTGAAAAGTAGAAACTCCTTTGTAGAACCACCACAATCAACTTTAACTTCAGAACCGCTAAAAACCAAAACCTGATTGTTTTAACACAATGAATATAATAGTTTAAAAATTCAAACATTAAACACCAACAAACAAAATAACCCAATTACAAAATGTGGTACAGAGCTGAACAGAATTCTTAACAGAGGAATCTCAAATAGTGGAGAAGCACTTAAAGCAATGTTCAACATCCTTAGTCATCAGCAAAATGCAAATCAAAATGACTCTGTGAATCCACCTTACGCCCATCAGAAGGGCTAAGATCATGAACTCAAGTGACAGCACGTGCTGGTGAGAATGTGGAGAAAGGGAAACACTCCTCCATTGCTGGTGGGAATGCAAACTTGTACATCTACTTTGGAAATCAATTTGGTGCTTTCTCAGAAAATTGTGAATAGTTTTACCTTAAGACCCAGCTATACTATTCCTTGGCATATACCCAAATGCCATTTCATCATTCAACAAGGACACATGCTCAAGTATGTTCATAGCCGCTTTATTTGTAATAGCCAGAATCTGGAAACAATCATGATGTCCCTCAACTGAAGAATGGATAAAGAAATTGTGGCACATTTACACAACTGAACGCTACTCAGCTATTAAAAACAAAGAAATCACGAAATTTGAAAGCAAATGGATGGAACTAGAAAGTTCCTGAGTGAGGTAACCGAGACGCAGAAAGACACAGATGGTATGTGGCCATAAGTGAATTTTAGCCATATAGTACAGGATAAGCATACCACAACACACAGCTCTAAGGAAGATAAGTAACAAGAAGGATCCTAGGGAGGATGCTTAAACCTCACTCAGAAGGGGAAAAAGAATAGACAGAGGTAGTGGTTAAAGAGAAGGAACAATGTTGGAGAACAAACACAGAGAGATATGAGGTGGGAAAGCAGACCTGAGGGGAGCAGGGACTGGAAAACAAAAGGCTGGTGGGCAGGGCCATCTCTGTGACAAGCTAGAGACTTTTGTCATGATAGATTCCCAGGAGATATGAGAGGGATTCTAATAGAGATTCCTAGTAGCAGGGGCTATAGAGACTGAAGAGAACAACCTCGAACTAGACAAGTCTCCTAGTAGAGGGAGAGGAACACCAACCCACCCACAAGACCTTTGACCCAAAATTCATCCTACCTAGAAGATATGCAGCAATAAATATAGAGCAGATATAGCTGAGATTGAGGGATTATCTGACCAATACCTGGTCCAACCTAAGACCTACCGCATGGGAGAGAAACAACCCCTGACATTATTGATACTCTGTTATGCTTGCAGACAGGAGTCAAGCAGAGTTGTCGTCTGAGGGGCTCCACCTAGCAGTGCCAAAAAACAGATGCTTAGATTTACAGTCAAACATTAGGCATTGCATAGGGAACCTTTCAGAAAAGTGAGGGGAAGGAGAAAAGGACCTGTAGGTGACAGAATCCTCCTAAGAAGATCAACAGAGCCAACTAACCAGGGCCAGGGGGCCTGCCAAGACTAAAGCACCAACCAAAGGCCTTGCATGGACTTGACCTAGGCCCCCTACAAAGGTGTACCTGAGGGCAAGCTTGGAAGTGGGGCAGTAAAGAGAGTGGGGGCTCTCTCTGACATAGACTCTCTTTTTAATCATTTCTGCTTGGTGAGACTGCCTTGCCAGGCCACAGGGGAAGAAGATACACTCAGTCCAGATAGGACTTGATGAGACAAGGGGATACTGGTAGCAACAACAAAATGGACTTTTGCTTTTGCTTTACACACTTCAGTTATAATTTTCTTAATAGGTGTCTTAAAACATCACATTTCCATATGATGAATTCAACTTTAACCTTTATAAATTCCATTGTACCTATAGCTACTTATTTTGTAATTGCTATTTTCCCTTCTAGTACACATTCTATTTGTTAAATGATGAATAATTATCATTCTGTGACATCTCTTTGCAAAGTAGGCTGAGCTATCTTAAAAGGAAGAGAAAAGAAAAGGAATTTCAAATGGGAAGTATGTATACAATTTCTGAGCTCTGGTAATAATATGCTGTACAGTAAAATCTATGAATTAATGACAAGGAGTCACATGACTTTACTGTGAAGGAAACAATGTTTAATTGTTTCTCTCAATAAAATACTATGTTTCACATGTATGGGGTAAAAGTGTTCAGAATCAGGCTGAAGTGCATGATTCTGAAATGCCATTTGAAAACTGATAACATTTACATGGGGCTTGTAAAGACTGCAGAATCTCATCCTGTGAGGACCACTCAGGAATTTCACAAAATGAGAAAGAACAGATTTCAAAGATGAAGGTGGGGTAATTATAACACCTCCAAAATGGTATTAGGCATTTGGTATTAATAACTTATCTTTTCAAGAGAGCTAAATCTTAAGTAAGCAGAACAAAAATGGGTTAGAAAAAAATTATGAAATGTAAGTTGCAAAACTATTAATTTCTATCTGCCACAGCAGTAATTGCCAGGTTCTGCAAACTATGTTGGGTGTTTTAATTCAGTTTCTTCTTTGACTCACCTTAAAAACAAATCTATAATTTTATCAGTTATTCATCTTTTTTTCTGTTTTGTTTCTTGTTTTTGTTTGTTTGTTTTTGTTTTTTGTTTTTGTTTTTGTTTTGTTTTGTTTTGTTTTGTTTGCGACAATTTCTCTGGATAAGAAGGCCTGGCTGTCTTGGAACTCACTCTTTAGACCAAGATGTCCTCGAATTCAGAGATCTGCCTCCAAGTGCACCACCAACACCTGGCCAATTTTATTCTCATAACAATGACAGAAAATGTTGATGCCTAATTTGTTTTTACAGCTGAAAACAAATGACCCCACAATACTCTGGTGGGGTCCGTTCATGACTCTGGTGAACATTCCTGTGTCACCAGCTGAGATACTGAATTCTACCCTGTGGTCCTTCTACCTTTATGTCTCTTGTTATTGTTGTTGCTTTTGTTGAGATTCCATTAAAAGAAAAGGAAAAAAGAAACATTTTGAACTTGTTTATGTGAGTCTGTATATCTCTGAACCTTGAAAAATGGGAATTTTTTTACAGTAAAGAAATGATAAATGACTACAATGTAATGGATCACATCTGTAATCACAGGAAACGGGAACTGAATGTGAGAGGAGCAGGAATTCAGACTAATCTTGACTATGTGTGAAGTAGAAAGTCAAAGTGACCTACATGAAGCTATGTCTCAAAATAAAAATAAACATGCTTATTCATGATTTGAATATTAAGCAGTTTATTCATGTAGTGTAGTATAATGTAACACTATATATATATGTGTGTGTGTAATTTGAAGGAATGCACTTTTTAAAAGGCTAAGCAAACAAGAACAATTAAACAACTGTAGTCAGAATTTGCAGTTCTAGGCATCTTATAGACGTTGTTTCCTTCTTTACTTAAAATTTTCATTTGAATGACAAAATTACAAAAACACAGTATTGCTTCAGTATTGTAAAGAAAATTAGTGATAAGATCTCGTTCAACTCCCTTCTCTATGTGTTCATCAGAAAGATTTCTGTTACCATAATCTGAATTTATTACACCAGGAAGAAATTTAATTATGCTAATGATACCTATTCCAGATGTCCAAGCTATGTCTCCTTGGTCTTCATTAATAAACATGAACACACACATTCACAGCTTTACAAGTTATAAGGAAGCCAACAGATGCAATATGGACATCCATTTGAATAGTCAGCAGATTTAGCCATTGAAGGAACTCTGAAGATAAGAGTACCATTATAGTAACCATTACAGTAACCATTATAATTGGTGCTATTTTACAGTCAAAACCATGTTTCAGTATTTCATCTTATATCAGAAATAATCACAGTATACTGAGACCAGTAGACCTCATAGGAAAGGGCTTATTTCTACACAACTGAGGCTTCTTTAGGAGCCAAGAGTGCAAGTTCACTTGAGTGGCTGGCAACATCAAGGAAGTTGTCTTTGCTTTAACTGTGAGTAAGCAGTGTGTCCAGGATGAAGTTTCCAGAGAATAGTTGCAACCTTTCAATTTCCAAGTGAGAGCCCACATGGGTTTGCTTATTGGCATGTCCAGAGTGGTTTGAGGGGAAAAGAAAGGGGGATTAAAAGCTGTCTGGGGATCAGGTACTGAAATGAATATTCTGTCCTTAGTATATACAGATCTTGGAGCAGATAAAACTGACAATGAATTAATGTTTAGAATACATAACAATTCCCATTAACCAATATAAAAAGATAAACAAGTAAATAGAACAAGGGGACCATATGTAAACCAATATTTTGCAGAAGAGGTAGCCTGAAAAGTTTATGAACCTATAAACACATTATTATATAACTAAACAAAGAAATATAAGATGAAAGTGTGGTTCTACCTTTATATGAACATTAATGTTCAAGATTAAGAAATAAGACAAAATGAAGCTGGATAACAAAACAAAGAGAGGTCATTTATACTTCTGGGGGAAGTAGAAAATAACCACCTTGAAAACTACTTATGTCCACCCACCAAGCATTTAAGTATATCTACAATTTGTAAGCAAACAATCATTTCTTCTTATACAAGGATATTAGGTTTATTGACATATTTGGCCCTTCTGGAAAGATTTTTATAATCTCTAATAAGGACACTTAAGTTCAATTATTTCAGAATCCCCGGCAAACGTGGGACACCAGTTTTTCTGTAGAAGTTCTCTAGACAACCCCAAAATATAGCTAAGGAAGGACTGGGAGTGACTGTCTAAAGAAATTACTGTGGTTTGGGGAGATGTCTTTGTGGGTACAAACACTAGGATCACAAATGTGAAAACCTGAGTTGAAATCCTCAGGATCTGAGCAAAAGACAATATATAGCTTGTGTACATAAAAGGAAATGGAAAAAAAAGACAAGAGAATTCCTGTGCTCCATCTAAACTGGCTGACACACTAGAAAATAAACAGAGACATCTCTAGACAGGGTGACAGGTGAGGACCAACCTAGTTGTTGATACCCAAGGTTGTCCTATGACCTCCACATGAGTGTTGTGACATATATGCACAATCATGGACACCCATACATATCATACATACATGAAGAGAAATTACTGTGCATATGTTGCAGAAGAAACAAGCAGGATATTATCAGAATAACATTTAAAAGATTATATAAAATCAGAAAAGTTGAAAACCCACAAAAGGAACTTGGCTGGGATGGCACACACCTATACTCTCTGGTATTGGGGTGCTAAGGAGTTTGGAGACAGGCTGAGAACCAAATGAGACATTGATCCATAGAATGATCTACAGAAGCTCACCTCAATAGAATGGATAAACATAGAGCAGTAGATTAGACCCACCTACTTTAGGTTATGATTTCTCCACTTTTTCTATGGTCTTACAGATAAAATTCTAATATCCTTTCCTTTCTACTTTACTCCATATCCACAATAAAAACAGAACCATTCATGGCAGATCCTTGTATTTTTTGTAAAGATTGCAAAAAAGCACACATTAGTGTTCAGGATACATCATCTTTGCCTGCTGGAAAACCATGCGTTGGCAACAATAGCAAACTGCCTATATCTAAATACAATAAATTCCCATTTATATTTAGTTTGTTCCCCTATCTTCCATTCCACCCTCTATATTCTGTTTTTATGACTTTTTTACATTTATCAGCATCATGTTGGTATATACACTGTGGAATTATAATATATGCTATTATTTGAAAATGTCTGTTTTTTCTTTGCTAAGACTATTATTTTTTTCTATTAAAATATTCATGCACCTTCCTATTTTAAAGTTGAGCTTCTGTAGGCAATGGAATTGGATTTCACAGATTACTGTGATGTTATGTGTCTTTTCTAGAGAAGACATACAGAAATTGCTATTTATGCCAGATATAGGGCATCAGCAGTCCACAGAAATGATTCTATCAAACTTCTGCTTGATGGTTAATGAATTTGTTGTAGTGACTTCCAGGAGCATGGATAATGGGTTACATACAGAAATGTAGATGTCTCCTGGATGCTACATTACTAATATCTGCCCTGTATCCAACATATGTAACAACTAAAAAGGAAATTATATCAATTTAACCCCTAATTCAACCAACCTTCAACCTGCTGAATACTAGCACCCATTAAGAGCACATGCTGCTGCCAAGAAGGATTGATGGCTGGAAGCTTGAAGAAGAGTCTGGTGATGCCTCTCCCCTTCTCAGAAGAGATGGTTATTGATATGATCATGAAAGGGGTTAATTCACATCATGACAGAGGCTGTTTTACCATAGCAATGGTTTCATCATGCTGGGGAGCACAGTCCCACTAAATGTAGGAAAAAGTTTCAACAATTTGATGCCGTATATCGATTTCTTCTGAGGACATATGGATAAAAAGCAGTCTAGGTAATCTACGTGCATCTACCATGTCTTATTCAACATTATCTCTGGAAAGGGAATTGTTTCCTTTTTTCATATGGTGCCATGGGTTTTGCCAACTTACAAGGTCTGTGTAAGAACTATTGCTATCAGTTTACAGATTTTATAATATGACAAGAAACAAAATATCTCATGGATTTCTGTTTGATGTTCCCCTAATATTCTAGCAGAAAAATCAAAGCTGTAGTCATCTATCGATAACATAATTGCTATTCCAATTTTGTTGGAAAGACCTCTGTGATCAAAGCTCTTCAAAATCTGGATCCAATATATTTTTTCCAGAGAGTGCTAGTTGATATTCTGTAACCAACAGAAGAAAATGCCATAGAGATGTTCATCTTCTAGAAATTCAAAGTTTAAAAAAGACATTTGACTCACTCTCTGGTTTCTTGGCTCTACTGCACTGCTATGAGGATATTTGAGCATCCTATGCTGAAGCCAACTTGGAAGAAACAAAGGATCTTGGGCAGTGGTAGTACCAGTTTTCTAGCCCTAAGGGTGAGCATTCTTGAACACAGTTATTTACTCCAGCAAGGTTTCTAGATATTTAGTATCCTGCAAAAATCTTTCAAGTACTATGGTAACCTCCTAGCAAGAACTCCATACTTGAATCCTTTTAGAATTTCATTCACATAGGTAGAATTTGATAATAAAATCTCCTCATTTTAAGCTGGTTAATATAGCAGAATTGTCATAAAGCAAAAGGCAAACGTCTTCAAGTTCTGGTTTTCGTAGGGCTTTTCTTCTTTTTTTTTTCCATGTATTTATTTACTTGCTTACTTAATATGTATGGGACTTTTGTTTGAATATACATCTATGCATGCCTAATACCTTAGGACACAAGAAGTGGACATCATATTTTTGGAACTTGAGTTAGAGACCATTGTGAACACCATGTGGGTGCTGGCAATTGAATGTACATCTTTTCAGAGAACAAACAGTATTCTTAAATGCTGAGCCATCTCTTCGGCCCTCTTTGAGATTTTCTTTTCTATTTTGACTCAAAGTTAATGTTTATGAAAGTCATGTTTCTCTAGAATATTGCTTCTCTACTTTGTTAATACTAACATAAGGGCTTCCCAATTCTTTGTCTTAATCCCCTTTATGACAATCTGAAATGCATCCAGACATTTCCAAAATTCCTTTTAGGAATAAGAGAAACAGAATCACGGTTAAGATTAATGTTCCAGAATAATACAAAATAATAATGATTTAAGCTAGCAACAGCTGGTTAATATTTGTCATTCTACATCCAGCAGGCTCATCCAGGCACTGTTTGCCTCCAAACAGGAACAGAGGGACCTCTAGATCAAAGATCCTGATTCTCTCTCAGGAACATCTTAGAGTGCTCAGGGAAAGGGCTATAGGCCAGGTGAGGTTCCTCGTCTCCCAGGGAGAGGTGGAAATGAATTTTCCACTGGGCCTTGCAGTTAGCTCTTTACAATGAGATTTCTGGTATCAGATGGCAGTGGAAACTGGGGAGTTTCAAAGCCCATAATGATAACAAAAGTGTTAGCTCCCTGTGATAAGCTACCATGCTAAGCATGGCAGAGGAATCTGGCAGATGTCCAAATCTTGTCAGACAGCAGGACTGGGAAGATATAAGCCTGGTGAACCAACCTGTGATCAACACTGAGCCTGCTGAGATAGAGCATGCTTTAGTAGCTGCCAAGGCAGTTCCTCCATCACTGTCTGACTGGCCATTCTTCTGCTGAATAAGTCTCAGAGACTGGTAGAGAAAGGGAGTGAAAGCAGGGAAGGCATTATTTTCTTAAATCAGGGACATTGTGAACCTTGGGTAATGGGGAAGTTT
This sequence comes from Acomys minous, assembly GCF_964271855.1. Lineage (NCBI taxonomy): Eukaryota > Metazoa > Chordata > Mammalia > Rodentia > Muridae > Acomys > Acomys minous. Next base: position 55,566,685 of record NC_140489.1, read on the forward strand.
CAAGCTTGAATGTGTTTGATTCTCCAGGGCTAGGGGTGCCCTGGATATATAACAAAACAGCTCTAACATAAGAGCGAAAAGAAGTACTTAATTATCCTATGGGTGGGGGAGAATCTCCAGCTAAGGTTTAAAGGTCATTGGTTGAAAGCCAAGACACCAAGACATCTTATTAGCATAGGGTAAGTATTCCCAGGTTGCTGAACAGGGTTCTTGTCAGGAAAGATGTGGCCTGTAATCTTTCCTTAGGGCTATGTGACACTTCTTAGGGTATCTAGGGCTCCACAGAGCAAGTGAAGAGGGAATCCTCCTGAGAAAGGGAGTCCATAGTCATGTACAAACTCAGAGGCTATCCATAAATATCAGAGTTTGACCTCAATAGCAGGATTCCACAAATATTTAAAAACAAAGCAAAATACATAATTCACGGTATTTCTTCTGCCTCCATTCTCTGGGGACTCTAAAGATCCTCATGCTCATGGTAGAAATTCAGTTTTATTCACTCTCATGGACTGTGTCAGACTTCCCCCATCTAGCCTACCCCATTCTTTCTGCCAGCTGTCAATACCTAGACACACATTTTACCCTGAAGCCCCAGTGGTCACACCAGGAAGAATTTCAGAAGCATTTTCTTCCAGGCAACGCACACTACAGCAGTCTCCTGGGAACCAGAGAGAACAACACAAACAAGGAAAGGAGCATCCACATAATAACACAACATCAGATATCAATGCCTAAAATTATAATCATCTCCAATCCAGATGCCTTAATGTCAATGTAAAAACACACACAACAATAGCCAGAAACATATATTTCCCCTAGAGTGTAGCAACCCTACTATAGTAGACCCTGAGAAGTACAGGATAGCTAAGTAGAAGACAAGGACTTCAAAATATCATTTATGAATATGATCAAGGAGCTTAAAGAGGATATGAATAAATACATAATGGAATCTATGAATCCATAAACATATAGTATAATGCTATGAAGAAAACTGTTTAGGACTTGAAAGTGTAAAGGGAATATTTTTGTAAAAACTGAAACTGAAAGAAAACTGGAAATGAAAATGTTTAAAACTTGTACAGCAACTTTAGAGGTAAGCATCACCAAAGCAATACAAGAAAGAGAAAAGAGAATGTCAGGAATAGAAGACAAGGTAGAAGAAATAGATACCTCCATCAAAGAAATATTAAATTTAATACATTCCAGGAAATTCGGGACAAGGTGAAAACCAGATCTATAAGTAATAAGATTAGAGGAAGAAGAGGAAGCCAAGGTCAATAGCAAAGAAAATATTTTAAACAAAATTATAGGAGATTTTCATAATGTAATGGGAGTGCCAGTCACAGCACCAAAAGCATACAGAACACCAAATAGACTGCACCAAAAAGAAAGTCCCTTAAAACATAATAATCAAAATATTAAACATAGAGAACAAAGAAAGTATGTGAAAAGCTCCAAAGGCAAAGATTAAATAACACATATAGGAAAACCTATTAGATTAATACTTGACTTTTAACTGGAGACTTTAAAAGCCAGAAGAACTTAGATAGATGTTCTACAAAATCTAAGAAGCCACAGATGCCACCCCATAAAACTTTGAATTATAATAGATAAAAAGAAAGATATTGCATAATAAAATCATATTTTAGCAATAGACATCTACAAATATAGTCCTTCAGAATGCACTGGAAGGAAACCATCAACATGAAACTGTTAGCAAAGAAATCACAAGGAACAAATATTCTCAGATGAGGAAATCAGAAGAGTGGGGGTGGGGGGACCCACACAACCACAACAAAATAATTGGCACAACAAACACTATTCATTGATTAATCTCAAAAAATGCTCTTAATTGCAATAAAAAGACAGAGACTACAGATTGGATTTGAAAACAACACATGAACAGTACACAACATGAACAGTACATATCTCTTCAGTAAAAAACAATGGAAAAATAATTTCAAGTAAATAGACCCAAGAATCAAGCCTGGTTAGCCATTTAAGCATCTGACAAAATAGATTTGTATAAAAGAAATACAATTATAGCTGAAATCGCATGTTGACCCCTCTGTAGTGATAGTGGGTGATTTTCATACCACACTCTTACAAAAAAAAAAAAAACCAGAAATATGCTAAACTACATCACATCATGAACCAAATGGACCTAACAGATAGTTACAGAACTTTGCACCCAAACACAAAAGACTTCTTCTCTGCAGCTCATAGAATAACATACTTGAATACACACTTTGACAACATACTTGCAGAGAAACAAGTCTCAACAGATACAAGAAAATTGAGTTAATACCATGTATCTTTCTGACCACCATGGATTAAAGCTGGATATCAACAAAATCAGAAATTACAGAACGAGTTACAAACTCATTGAAACTGAGCAATTTATTCCTGAATGAAGAATTAGTGAAGTCAGAAATTGGGAAAGGCATTAAAAACTTTTTAAATTGAATGAAGGTGAAAACACAACATACTCAAATTTATGTGGCACAATGAAGGCAGTTCTAAAAAAAGAAAGCCCATAGCACTAAGTGCCTATGTAAAATAGAAAAAAGAAGAAAATGGAGACATTTCATATTAATATCTCACTGGCATGCATGAAAGCCCTAGAACAAAATGAAGAAACTACACTTCAAAGGAATATATGCCAAGAAATAAACCCAAGGGTGAAAACTACAAAATCAGAGCAAACAAGAGATTCAAAGAATAGATGACACAAATAGTTGTTTCTCTGAGAAAATCAATAAGCTTCCCAAACAGTCAAATTAACTAAAAGGCAAAACAGAAGATCTATTTTAACAAAATTAGAGAAGGAAACAGGGACATAAGAAGATATGCATGAGAAAATTAAAAGAAACATATGGGCACACTTTAAAAATCTAGACATTGCCAAACTGGAAAAATCTAAAAGTGGGTATTTTCCTCACATAATATACTTCCTACCAAAGTGAAACCAGGATCAGATAACTGTCTTATAACACCCTAAAGAAATAGAACTAAAAGTCTCACACACAAAATGAAAAGAACTATATGGTTTTTCACAGAATTCTGTCTTTTTTCCAAAGAAAATTTGACACCAATATTTCTTAAATTATTTCAGAAGGAATATTGTCTAATTTTTATTATGAGGACACAGCTACATTAATAACAGAAGCACAGAAAGAGCGAAGAAGGAAAGAGACTTACAGGCCAAATTCCCTTATGGACATAGATGCAAAAATTCTCAGTAAAATACTTGCAAACTGAATATAAGATCACATCCAAAAGTTCACCAACCCTATGTCTGACAAAGGTATATATAAATATATAAAGAACTCAAGAAATTAAATACCACCAAACCCAATAACCCATTTAAGAAACGGGGCTCAGAACTAAACAAAGAATTCTCAACAGAGGTATATCAAATGGCTGAGAAACACTTAAATGCTCAACGTCTTTAGTCATCAGAGAAATGCAAATCAAAACACCTCTGAGATTCCATCTTACTCCCATCAGAATGGCTGAGATCAAAAATTCAAGGGAGACTAGATGCTGGTGAGAATGTGGAGAAAGAGGAACACTCCTTCATTGCTGGGGGGAAGGCAAAACATGTACAGCCATTTTGGAAATCTATCTGGGGCTTTCTCAGAAAACTGAAATAGGGCTTCCTCAAGACCTTGCTATTCCACTTCTTGGAATATACCTAGAAAATGCTACACCACACATCAAGGATATATGCTCAACTATGTTCATAGCAGCCTTATTCATAATAGCCAGAACATGGAAACAGCCTAAATGTCCCTCAGTGGAAGAATAGATAAAGAAACTATGGTACATTTACACTATGGAATACTATTCAGCTATAAAAACCAAGAAAATCCTGAAATTTGTGGACAAATGGATGGAACTAGAAATGATCATACTGAGTGAGTTACCTCAGAAGCAGAAAGACTCACATGGTGTAAACTCACTTATAAGTCACTAGCCCAAAAGGCATGTCCCATGAAAGTCTTCACTTATCAGGAGATTTGGGATAGATGTGAGGATATCCTACTGGTACTCTTGGTAAGGTAGGAGAATGGGGAAATAGAAAAAGATCCAGAGGATCCTAGAAACCTACAAGCAGAACATCATGATGGATGGATCGGGGCCCATGGGGTCTGCTCAAACTGAGGCACTAGACAAGGAAATACAGGTGCTAAACATCAAACCCCTCCTCTGATCTACTCAAAGGACAGGACATTCTCCAGTTATAAGGAGAGAGGGACTGAGTCTGACATGAACTCTGGTGGCCCATATTGAGCACTTCTGCTTGTTTGGGAGGCCTGGTGGCACTCAAAGAAAGAATAAGCAGGCTTCCAAGATGAGACTTGATAGCCTATGACCATACAGTGGGTGGAGGAGGTCCCCCTCAGTCACAGTCCTAGGGGAGGGGAATAGGGTGAAAGCAGGAAGGAGCAAGGAATGGGAGGATGCAAGTGATAGGATAACAATTGAGATGTAATCTGAATAAATTAATAAAAAAAGAAAAATATAACAAGTTGCAGAATCAAAGAGCTACAAGTAGAAAAGGAAGAACTCATTATTCCCTTATTTGCAGAGGACATATGTATATACATACATATATACATCACATATATGTCCATAAAAATTCCATTTTTGGCTTCTATAGAAACTGTTACAGCTGTTAAACATTTCCAGAAAATTGGCAGAATATAAAGCTAACACACACTCACACACACACACACACACACACACACACACACACACACACACACACACACACACACACAGAATTAGTACCCTCTTATATACAAATAGCAATTAGACTGAGAAGGAAATGAGAAAACATCTTTTCATAATAGATTCAAAAATATATCTTGAGGTAATGATAACCAAGCTGTGAATATCTTCTTTGATAAATCCTTTACAACACTGAAGAAATAAGTTAAAGAATATATGAGAAGTTGGAAAGATTTCCCAAGCTTGTGGATAAGTAAGATTAATATAGTAAAAATGACCATCCTATCAAAAGCATTTTAAAGATCCAATACAATACCCATCAAAATTCCAAGTGGATTTTTCACAGAACTTGAAAGCACAATTTCTGTTTCATATGGCAATACAAACAAACCAAAGTAATGCTAAATCAATCCTGAATAATCAAAGAAATATGGGAGGTATCACAATCCCCAATATCAAATCATACTAGAGATACTGTAATGAAAACAAGTATAATATTAGCACAAAAACAAACATGTTGACCAATGAGATGGAATTTAAGGACCCCACATAAGTTCACATATCTATGAATACCTGATTTTTTATATAAAAAAAATTAGAGAGACACAAGGGGAAAATTTTACAAATGGCGCTGATCTACTGATGTCTGTGTATAGAAGAATGCAACTAGATCCATATTTATCATCCTCCATAAAATTCCACTCCAAGTGGATTGATGATCTCAAAATAAGACCACCTACACTGAATCTGATAGAAGAGAAAGTGGAATAAGTCTTGAACTTATTCACACAGAAAAAATTTTTCTAAGTAGAACAATATTATTACAGCACTAAAAAAATTAAGAAATGAGATCTCCTGAAACTGAGAAGTGTCTATATAGCAAAAGGCACCATAATTGCAGGAAAGCAGCAGCATAGAAAATGAAAAAATATCTTCACCTACTATATATCCAAGAGAGGACTGTTATCTAAAATATATAAAGAACCAAAGAACCTGATTATCAAGAAAGCAAATTACCAACTTAAAAGTGAGATACTGTTAATGTTATTTTTATATAACTGCATTTGTTTCTTTTATTTTTGCTCTTAAACTGGATATCACACAAATAATTGAGACTGTTTTATATTTGTTTATAAGGTTTTATAACACAATCTTGAGCAGTTTAAATCAGTTCTTTTTTTTTATGTTTTAAGCTTCATGTAACTTTATTTTTTTCCTCCTTTATTAATTTATTCTTGTTACAGCTCAATGGTTATTCCATCCCTTGTATCCTCCCATTCTTCCCTCCCTCCCAATTTCCCCTTATTCCCCTCCCCTATGACTGTTCCTGAGGGGTATTACCTCCCCCTCTATATGATCATAGGGTATCAAGTCTCTTCTTGGTAACCTGCTGTCCTTCCTCTGAGTGCCACCAGGTCTCCCCGTCCAGGGGACATGGTCAAAGGTGAGGCACCAGAGTATGTGAGAAAGTAATATCCCACTCTCCACTCTACTGTGGAGAGTGTTCTGTCCATTGGCTAGATCTGGGTAGGGGCTTAAGGTTTACCGCCTGTATTGTCCTTGGCTGGTGCCTTAGTTTGAGCGGGACCCCTGTGCCCAAATCTGCCTGTCATAATGTTCTACTTGTAGGCTTCTAGGACCCTCTGGATCCTTCTACTTTGCCTTTCTCCCATGATTCTCTCATCTAGAGTCCCACTAGAATGTCCTCCCCTCTGTCTCAGTTTCCTGGTAAGTGAAGGCTTTCTTGGGACATGTCCATTGGGCTAATATGCAGATATAAGTGAGTATATACCATTTGAGTCTTTCTGCTTCTGGGTTAACTCACTCATTATGATCATTTCTAGCTCAATCCATTTATCCACAAATTTCGGGAATTCCTTGTTTTTAATAGCTTAATAGTATTCCATAGTGTATATGTACCACAGTTTCTTTATCCATTCTTCTATTGAGGGACACTTAGGCTGTTTCCATGTTCTGGCTATTATGAATAAGGCTGCTATGAACATGGTTGAGCAAATTTTCTTGCTGTGTGCTGGAGCATCTTCTGGGTATATTCCAAGGAGTGGAATAGCTGGGTCTTGAGGAAGCCCTATTCCCATTTTTCTGAGATAGCACCAGATGGATTTCCAAAGTGGTTGTACTAGTTTGCAATCCCACCAGCAATGAAGGAGTGTTCCTCTCTCCCCACATCCTCGCCAGCATGTGGTGTCGCTTGAATTTTTGATCTTAGCCATCCTGATGGGTGTAAGATGGAATCTCAGCGTTGTTTTGATTTGCATTTCCCTGATGATTAAGGAGGTTGAGCATTTCTTTAAGTGTTTCTCAGCCATTTGATATTCCTCTGTTGAGAATTCTCTGTTTAGTTCCATGCCCCATTTCTCGATATTAAATCAGTTCTTAATCCTCTACGTTATCATGATTCCATCTTTGCCCAAAATCCCATATTACTTCTTTTTTAGCTCTTTCTTTAATCCCATTGAATCTTCTTCATTTCTTCTATACCTCTGCCTGTGGCTGAATCCCTTGCTGAATCATATACTTCCTTTTATAACTCCTCCTCCCCTGGTTGGCAGGAAGTCTATCTCTATTATTGCCCCTGATCAGCGATTGACTGTAAGCTGTTTTATTAACATATTAGGGCACAACGGAGGAACAGAGTTTATACAGCATTGAGATAGGAGATTCATAGAACAAGGCTTGCAACCAGATATGAGGGATACAGAAACAAGCATTTGAATTACAAAATAACCTTATTCCTACAGGGTACTGATCTAAACATAATTCTCAAAAGCTGAAACATAAATGCCTGAGAACCATTTATAGAAATGTACAAGATGCTTAATCATCAGGAAATGCAAATCAAATCTACTTACACCTCACAGAATGGCCAAGATCAATAAAAATGACAGTTCATGGTAGCAAGGATGTCGAGCAATGAGAAAACCCATCTGTTTTTGGTGGGAGTGCAAACATGTATAACAATTATGTAAATCAGTGTTGTACTTCCTCAGGAAAATAGAAATCAACCTACCACAATATCTAGTTATATTCTTGGGCATATGCCCAAAAGATGGTCCATCTTACTACACAGAGAGTTGTTCAGCTATGTTCATTGCTCCTCTACCCATAATGCCCAGTAATTGGAGACAGCCTAGATATACATCGACATAAAAATGGAGAAGGAAATGTGATACACTTACATATAGAATGTTACTTGCTTGCTGAAAGAAGTAGAATGTTCAAGCAAATAGACAGGGCTTTAAAAAGCTTATTTCGAATGAAGTGAGCCAGACACAGAAAGACAAATATCTTGTGCATTTTTTATGTATTTGTGTACATACATGCTAGCTGTGAAGTCTTTATCATCTGTTTATAACTCCAGAGGTTAGTTATAGACTAAGTAACTATGGAGGAAAGGTTAATCTCTATGGAAAGGGAAAATAGAATAGATAGTTGTGGATAAATGGTTGTCATTAAAAATAGAAGGATCAAATGAGAAGTGGAAAGGAAAAAGAGGTGAAATAGCAATACATGAAGGGGAAAATAAAACTAAGGGTCATTTGTAGTGCCATGCTGTATGGAAACTTAATACAATAGAAGTTTCTTAAATATATACATATACAAAATAAATATCAATGGAATCACCAAATAACCAAAGAGACAAAGCCCCATTTTAGACTTCTTTCATCACCAAATGAAACCTTCATTCCTAAAAAATAGGTTATATCTAATTAAGTTCTTGTCCAAAGGAGCCCCATGGCTATTGATTATTCTCTATAATCTGATGGTAAAGCCTAACTGGTAAAGACAACCACTACACAACTCATTCAACAGGACAAATTCAAGCAGGCACCTATATAGAGCCTTCACTTCTTCTGAGTAGTGTTCATGGTACTTAAATGTGCTTTACATGCTACAAAAAAAAATGAACACCAAAGCAGCTAAAAACCTTTAATCTGCAATGGTAGCCTGCCTGTAAGATACTCTGGTGCAGCAATGGCACAAAGTTTGACAGAATTACCAAGCAATATCTGGTTGGTTTGAAGGCCTTCTCTATGAGATGAAACCCATCCCTGAAACCTCTCAGATTACCAAGAACCTGAGACTAGGTTGGAGATTCACATAAGGGAAAACCGAACACTACTTTTATGCTAAAAAAGAAAGCCATAAAATGACTCCTAACAAAATTCTGGCATTATTGTTGGTCAGTGTTCTGCTCCTGCATCATTAGAGAAATTTGATCCTGATGTAAATGGGAACAAATACAACTGGACAATGTGCAAAGAGTGATTGATACACCTTTGAAAACTCCGTCTTAAATGGTAAGTCTCCATCAGTTCACTCCCTTCAGGTATCAGAGCATGTGTAGATGAGGATGCAGAAAGATTTTAAGAGCCAGCAGAGCCCCCAAGGAAACAAACTCTTCTAAACACAGTAGAATCAACACCTGTGTTGAGATCCTGCTATTAAAGTCGCAATCTACCATCTCTAGAAATCTCTCTCAGCTCAGCACACAATGAAGGACTCCACTTCTCAGCAGGAATTCCTCTTCTTTTCCTCACCTCATTTGTATAGCATCTCTACCTACAGATGCCTGTCTGTATTTGGAGTATGACCCTACACAAGAGCTATTTGATTTAACTCATGAGTCTCACTCAATTGCCTACCCACATGATAATTAGGGACTATGTTCTTCTATGCTTCCTCCCACTGTTTCACAAGGCTTCCCGAGATCTGCTTGGCTGTGAGTCTCAGGACCTGTTTCCATACATTTCTGGACAGGGACACTCAGAGGACAGTTATGCTAGGCTCCCATCTGTCAGTCCTTATCCTCCCAGGAGCCAAACCTGCTGTAGGTCTCCACTTCGTCTCCCAGATGACCCAGGCCACGGTTTCTGTTCTCTCTGGAAGCCTTCTCCTCTCCTACATCGCCCCCATTAGATTCCCACACTCATTTCCCTCAGCACTCCTTCTCCTATCCTGTCCTTTCTCTTGAAGTCTTCCTTTGTCTATTCTATTTCCCTTTCTCAGTGAGATTAATGCATTGACCCTTGGACACTGCTATTATACATATAGTACAGAATAACCATACTACAATTTACAAATCATATTTAAGGGCATGCCACATGCCCAGCAGTATAAGGCCAATACAAAAGAAATGTAAAGGCATTTTTCAAAGTTTCTTTTTTAACAATATAGGTCTTTTGAATATGCATTTGGTTTTATGTTCTTATGATATTTGTGTGTGTGCAAATATAAGTGCCTCTGTATCTATATGTGTGTGTTTCTTATGCTTTTTCTTTGGATCTTTTTCTTCTTTTTGTTTATTTGTTTTGTTCTACACTGGTTTACTTTCTTTTCTTTATTATATGTTTTTTACATTTTTCTAAATGAGAGGAAAAAAGGGTATTGATTTGGGTGGGAAGCCATTGGGGTTGGATCTGGGGTGGGGTGGGTGAATGGAAACTAATAGAATATATTGCATAAAATGTATTTTTAATACAATGTTTTTTAAGTGAAAAGTGGTTTGTCTGCATATAATATTTTAGGGCACAGTTTTGCTGAAAGATTTAAGAACATTTCTCTTCATACTGTGGAGTATGTGGTTTTGTTGGATTTCTGTTTTGTTCTTTTAAAAACAGCTTGCGGTGTTCTGTTATTTCTCCAGTGTATGTTGATCGCTTTCCCCAGATAACAAAAAGAATTTTGGGTGAATTTAGCACAGCTGTTCCTGAGTTTTCTGCCACAGTTAATCATTCTGGGTGAATCTTTCCCAGGGCATAGTATATCATTTAAACATATAAATTCAATTCTTCCCTATTTGTGGATATTCTCCTTGAAGTACATTGCTAAATTTTTATAGTCATTCCAAATACTTGGGTTTTATTACTATAGGGACAGAAATTGCAGTTAATTTAGTATCTTTCATCTCCCATAGATGTTGGCTTATTTCTAACCCCTTACTATTATTTATTCATTTCTACTCATGTTTGCCTTTTCCCTCAGTCCTGTCCTTCACAGTCTTTTGTACATTTTCCAAAGTATTTATCTACATGTGTGTATCTTTACCTATGTGAGTATCTTATATTTTTCTTCAACCTATTTCCTGCTGTCTGTATTTTTATTGTATGCTCCTATGATTTTCCCAACTAGACACAAACTCACTATTATTTCATTAAGTTATGATATTTTTTCATGCTGGTGCATTTAGCCACATCTTTCCAGATGCCTTATGAGATTATGTTCTTCAGTTTTCTCCAACATCCATGTCTTGTGAGTTTTGGTTTTGTCCTTTTCATCCTTTCCATATGTAGATGCTTGCATTGGCAACTACTTGTTTCCATTCAGAAAACTACATCCATATAGTGTCTTTTCATTCTTTACTTAGCCTTATTACATGGGAGCACAGCAAACAAGTTTCTATAAGAATTCTGAGATCACTTGACAATATAAAGAACCATTGTCTTTTTAGCAAAATATTACTAATTACACTCAGTGCATCCTGGCCTATTAAATTAAAAATAGGTATGCACATAAATTGTATTGTGATAATACAAATATGTATGTATATGTATACATGTGTGAGAAATAAGGTTTTATATAGATGGGCCATATATATAAACAAGTTTTTTCTAGTTTGAATGCATTTTGTTTTCTCAAATATTCTTTTTTGTATAAAGTAACCATAAAGCTTCTACAAGGAATGGAAGGAGACTGAACAATTTCCCTGTTGACACTGGGAAGGCAGAAGAAAATTAAGATTGTAAAACAAACAAAAAACAAAAACCCAAAGAAACAAAAACACAAACAAACAAAACACTGCTCTTTTCTATTTTCATGCATAACACTTCTTTATTTTGTTCTTATTTTACATGCCACAAACTAGGGTGTACAAAGTTATCTTAGTTGTTATTAAGAACACTTAGCTGTATTATACACCGAGTTCCAAAATTAGCAAGAAATATAGTTATTAAAATAGTTATTTAAAAGTCCCTGTCATGGACTCTGTTGCCTACTCTTTGTCACTTCTCCCTGGTGGGGTGTCTTCCTAGGCCACAGAGGAAGAGGATACAGGATGCAGGAAGAGGATAAGACTTGGTAGGTTAGTTGGTAAGGGAGAGGGTTCCCTACCTCTGAGGACTAGGGGAAAGGAATATTGGGAGGAGGGGGAAGGGGAGCCAGAAGAAGATGATGGAGGAGGCTATGATTGCAATATAAAGTGAATAACATTTTTAATTAAATAAACAAACAGAGATAAATGCTGCATGCTGGTGATCTTCAAGAGGAATACACACATGCATGCACACACACACACACACACAACCACGACCAACATCAAAATAACAGAAATTAATAATTAATTATTAGTCATTAATATCTCTCATCATTGAAGGACTCAGTTCCACAATAAAAAGACACAGTCTAACAGATTGGATGCAAAAACAAGAGCCATCATTCTGCTGCATACAAGAAACACACCTCAGCAACCAAGATCAACATTTCCTCAGAGTAAAGGGGCAGAAAAGGGTTTTCCAAGCAAATGGACCCACGAAGCAAGCTGCACTTGCCATTGTAGTATCTAATAAAGTAGACTCTCAACTGGAAGTCATCAAAAGACATAGAGATGGACACTTCATACTCATCATGGGAAGAATATACCAAGATGAAATCTTAATTCTGAACATCTACACCTCAAATGCAAGAGCACCTTCATTCATAAAAGAAACATTACTAGAGATTAAATCCCACATGAAACACACACATTAAAAGTGGGAGACTTATATGAATTTTATAGAGTGGTCTATTAGGATTTTTGTCACTGTGACCAATACTTGAAAATAATATTTATCTTTATTTTATAAAATTACATTTATGTAAGTGTGTTATGTGGTCTCTCTCTTTCTCCCTCTTCTCTCTCTCTCTCTCTCTCTCTCTCTCTCTCTCTCTCTCTCTCTCTCTCTCTGCCTACTATGCTCACTAAAATACATATGTTGAAGTCACAGTAAAATTTCTGGAACTCAGTTTTTTCTTTCCACCAAATGGGTCCTGGAGATCAAATTCAAGGAGGCATGATTTGGCTTGTAGGTACGTTTCACCATTGGGAATTTATAAAAGCATTTATGGCAATTTTAACTTCATGAAGTACCAATATATGCCCACTATTTTATGAATATAGATTGTGAAGGTGTTAAGTAGAGGCTTATGTGGTTAGTGTGGGAAAATGTGATCAGAAGGTAAAAGCAAATAGAATAGTAACTCACACCAGAAGGAAGGCATCACTTAACTCTATCTGTGTACTATTGATTTCTATGATACAATTTTTATTTTATTTGTAATCAATACTTGTATTATATATCATTATGTTATTTGTAAACAAAGTGTGTTTTAATAGATTCTTTTTCTGCTCATGTGATTCACCGCTTTGACCTCTGACCCTTCCACAGCTTGTCTTCCTTTTGCTTTCATGCTACACGTGGCCTTTGGTGTTTATACAACTCTACCTCAAATGTTCTATTTCCTCTCTCAATTTCATTTCCAACTTTTACTTTGTTTTGTTTTACTTTTTACTCTAGCTATGGTAACATGCACTTATATCTGTACATGTAACACATTACAAGCTAAAATCTATACATAAACACAACATATAGTTTTTGTCTTTCTGAATTTGGGTCAGTTTTTTCCTTTTTATTTAAAACAGATTTTTCTCCTTACATAATACTTTCTGATTATGGTTTTCTCTCCCTTTAAGCCCCTCCAATTCATCTCCACCATTCCTTCATCTGGATCCACTCTCTTCCTATCTGCCTTTAGGAAACAAACAGGCTTCTAAGGGATAATAATATAATAAAACACTATGCAGTAAGTTTTTTTTTTAAAAAAGCTAACAAGTCAGAATTGAATAAAAGAGAGGAAGAAACAAGCAAAATGAAAAACAAAAAGCCCAAGAGAAGGCAGAAGAATCAGGGACCCACTTATTCTCACACCTAGGAATCCCATAAAATCACTAAGCTGGAATCCATAATATATATACAAAGAACCTGGTTCACACCAGTGCAGGGCCTGTGCATGTTGCCTCAGTCTCTCGAAGTTCATGTAAGCTTTGCTCGTGATAGGCCTTATAATTTTGGTATCCCCTAGCTCATCTAGGTATTACACTTTTTTGCCTCCTCCTTTCCTGTATCGATTGGGTCCCTCCCCAAACTATGGGTACAAATAGGGAAGAGAAGACACAGCTGAAGCTTCATCATAAAATCTAAAACGCATGTTCTTGAATCCTTGTTTTGGCATAAAAACTAAAGTACTTTTCCGATGCACCAAAAATAAATTGGGAAGTGGTTAATTCTACCAATCTATATAATCTAAAAATATCAGTTGCCAAATAGCCTTGAATTGAGTATTCCAGAGGACTCCACAGGCTATATGCTCCCTTGACCAGCTCTGGGAGTTATGGCTGAGCCTAAAGAAATCTGCCAAAGACAGAGCCTGTGTCTTCTGGAGAAGAGGTAAGGAGAGAAAGAGGGAGGCTGAGAAATTAGCAGGAAAAACTGAAGTCAAAGGCAACAAACTTTTTCTCATAGAAGCATAGGAGAATTTTGATGGAGACATTCATTCAGGGTTGAGTATTCAATAGTCTCTCACTCTCTGCATAATATCTGGCTGTGACTTTTTTGTTCCCACCTTATGTTTTTAAGAGAATGAAGGAGGTGAAAGCAATGAAGCAATATGTTTCACCAAAAAGGGAAAACAAAAAATAAAATAACACAAGCAGAGAGAACTGTAATGCCAATTGTACAGTGCTAGAGACCTGTAACTGCAAGAGGGACATCACCATCCAGTACTCTGATGATTACATATTCAAACTAACTAAAACAGAAGGGGTAGCAGCAAGCTTCAGCCAAAGATGCACTCATGTTCAGTTAGAAATGAATTTAGATTTTAGAGATTTAAATCAGTTAATTTTTATTTTCAACATTTAGTAAAATGCAGATGCTTAGTTTTAGACTCTCGCCATTAGATAGAAAAGCTTTACATATTCCTAAAAACAAAACAGGACAAGCTTTCCAGTTATACACGGTGTCTGGTATGCAACGATAGAACAAGCATTGTAAAGAAGCAATTACAATACACCCTACAATCAAGGGGAATTTATTAAAAGCCTTAACTCATAGACAGCCTACATTTGGCAACCACTGAAGATCAATGTTAAAAATAACTATTCTAAATAAACACAGATTGGAACTAACAGAAACTTTGGATAAACAGATTAGAAGGTCTGCAAAAAAATTAAAATAAAATAAAAGAACATGGAAATTCTGATATTTTTGTCTTAGTCTGGGTATGGCTATACATTGTAGAATTAGAAATGGGGCAGGAGGGTAGAAAGAGAGGTCTTAAGGAAGAGTCAAATGGGGAAGACACAGAAAGACAAGAAAGCTACAGAAGACTTGTGACATGAGTATAGAATTTGGACTACTGAGGAAAGAAAGGGGAACAGCACAGTGAACCAGGGGGATAAGGAAAGGGAGGGGTAATAGCAACATAAACTGTGCAGGAAAATACAATAGTGAAGCTCATTACTTTGTCTGGTATGTTCATCTCAAAACTAAGAAAAAAATAATCCATGATTTGTAATAAAGAGTGGATTTCACACTTGAATTAAAAGTAATGTCAAGGTAGGTTAGTAGTGGTCATTCTATATTAGGAAAGAAAGAGACAGATAGAGAAATAAATAAAGAAAAGCAAAGGCACACACACACACACACACACACACACACACACACAGAGAGAGAGAGAGAGAAAGAGAGAGAAAGAAAGAGAGAGAGAGAGAGAGAGAGAGAGAGAGAGAGAGAGAGACATAGACAGAGAGACAGAGAGAGACAAAGAGAGAAACTGAGTTATCAGAAACCTGTGATAAACTATCAGACTTTAAGGTTATTAAAGTACATTCAGAATATAATTAACTCACCACATTAAAAAACATGTTGGATATAAATCACATGAATATTTAACATTTACCAAAAACAAAAAAGCATTATAGAAAACTAATATTTATTAATAATCAAAATGACTTCAATGGCCTAGAGAGATGGCTCAGAGATTAAGACTACTGTCTGCTCTTCCGAAGGACAAGGGTTTGATTTTCAGCACCCACATGTGGCCCACAGCCTTTTGTCAATACGTTCTAGCTGTAAAGTATTTGATGCATCTACTGGCTTCCAAAGGCACCAGACATGTACATAGTATACAGACACATATGTAGACAAAACAGTATACACATAAAATAGTAAGATCATAAAAATAAAATAATTAAGTTTATTGACATAAAATAATTTTAGGATCTCAAATTAAGAAAATTTTATCAAGCTAAAAAAAAAAACTAACCAGAATTTATAGACCTAAGAGATTTAAAGTAGCAATAGCACCCCCACAATAATTTATATTTGGATTCCACACTTACTGTAAAACTCTCAGACCAAGCCTGTGACATAGGCATAGTATTGACTAATACACCAAAGAAACAAAAGCAAGTGCACAGACGGAGACCATTACAGAAAACTACAACTGATCAATGTGGAGTTGTGGAGCTGAGTCCCAAGAAGTACATCTACAATACAATTCTTGAACGTAAGGCTCAAGGATCATTGCAGAAGAGGAGCTGAAAGACTGTAGGAGCCAGAGGATCAGAGACTTTGTTGTGAGACTGTGTCTCCTAAGAACATCAGAAACTGTATCCTGAAATCTCACCAACAAGACCATCTAAATGTGAGCTGAACAAGGGCATGCTAGAGTAGACTTGGAGAAGCTCAGGAGGCGTTCACCCTAGACACAGAACTAAGGACAATTAAGAAGTGATGAGGGTGTGAGAGCACAGGAATGAGCTAGCCGGTACCACAGATCAACATACACATTCAAATAATATGTGAGCTGAGGAGGTTTACTGAAGTATTTAGCAATTAAAGTTATTTATTAATGAAAGTAATATCCTGTATTTGAGAAAGAGCAAGGGGGAAGTACATCAAAGGAGTTGACCAGGGGAAAGGGAAAGTGGAAATGATGTAATTATATTATACTCTCAAAAATATTTTTAAAGAATTCAAAAATAGCTCTGCAGAAATGCAATTAGATTATTTTGACAGGAAACAATGTAATTCAATGGGAAAGAAAAATCTTTTCAGCAAGGGTTTATTAGTCTCCCTAATAAGAGAGTGGAGGAGGAACTAAATCTCCTTCCCTTGACACATCAGACAAAAATAATTTCAGATAAATCATAAACCTGAACATAGATACTAAAATTATAAAAGCACCTAGAAGAAAGGAGTTTCACAGTTGAGCAAGATTATGAATAGCAGATGCCTATAAGCCCACAAGAAGAAACAACCCAAATTAGAGAGAACTAACCCACATAAAACCACCACATCGAATCTTTTGTGTGTACAGGGATTGATCTTCCTCTGCTAAGAGCAGAATGTTCTCCTAAGAATAAAGAAAACAAAATTGTCTATCATGAGATCCCCAGCACCGGAAACTGTCAATGTAAAAAACGTTGAAGAAGTACACACCGCAGCAGAGCAAAACAAGTCCTCCGAGGGCTAACTCCAGTCCCTCCCAGAACACTGAGAGCTCAGCAGTCATGGAACATTTCAGGATGCTTAGATTTTTCTAAGATGGACAGATTAAGTCAGTGATGTAGAGGAACAGGGAATTTATTTGTAGGAAAGCACACCTGTGAAGTAGGTTAAAATGAACATAATATGGGTCACTTGTAAGACTACAATAAATCATCATGTTTGCCAGAAGAATGTTCAAGGAAGTAACAGAGGGTAGAAATTAAATTTAAGCTGGAATGTGAATGGCAAATACACCAAAAGAAATTTACAGACATTAAATATCACATGATCATGTTACCTATTTTCTAATATTATAAAATATTCTAAAGCATAGTTTAGGTTTCTTACTGTAGAAATGACAGAACACTGAGAGGTTGAGTGTATACATGATAAGTATTATTATTTCTTCATGAAGAATTGACTTTGCTCTTTCTGAAATTTCTCTTTATGTCCAACTAATTTTCAATTCTAAGCCTACTCTAATAAAACTTAATAAAGTGGTTCCTTTCATTTAATTAATATTAATGTGTGGCATTGCTCCTGATCCTTTTATTTTTAATCTAATAAATTACTACATTAAAAATGAGTTTTATATGTGGTACAATTGTCAATGTTTTCCTATATTGGCTGTGATTATTTGCATCTTAACTCTGAATTGGATCATTTATATTTAAGAAATAATTATAAGTTTGATTAATTACCCTACTACATTTATTTGTCACTCTTTATCATATTTGTTTATTTTTCCTCTTTTACTGTCTTCTTAAATTTTCATGGAGCATTTCATATAATTCGACTTTATCTTCCAAATTCTACATCAGTCATTGAAACATATATAGTGCTTCTCTTAAGGCTGCAAAGTACATACACTGATCTAATCCATTCTCAAAGACTGATCTATTCCATTTAGGATGTAGTAATGACACTCCATCTTCCCTTTCATCCATCATAACTGCAGAAGTTCATCTAACTCGCCATAGGCTATGATCACTTGATGTATTTTTAATAATATGATGATAAGATTATCTTTTGGTCAATTAAAATAATAATTGATCAATTATTATTTATTTAGTTAAAATATATTCCTTGTTCAGTGCTCTCCTATTCTTTTTTATACTTTATTATTACTATTATTTATTCAGATTATATCCCAATTGTTATCTTCTCAGTTGTGTCTTCCTGTTACCCTCTCATCCCTCCCTCTTACAACCAATTCCCCTCCCCTAGACTTCTGGCAGAAGGGGATCTTATCCCATATCATATGACCACAGCCTATGCAGTCTCATCTGGATAGCCTGCTTTCCCACCAAGGGGAAGTAAACAGATTGGGGGCACCAGAGTTCATGTCAAAGGCAGTCCCTACTCTCTATACAACCATGGAGAATGTGCTGTCCATTGGCTAGATCTGAATAAGATGTCGAAGTTTACTGCATGCATTGTCCTTGGTTGGTATAACAGTTTATTCAGACTCCCTTGGGTCCAGATCTACCAAGCTTGATGGTCTCCTCGTAGGGCTCCTGAACCCTCTGGGTCCTTCCATCCCCTCATTCTTCCGTACCACACCCAGGAAAACACAGGAAATTGATAACTTCTTTTTAGCAAAACAGAAGCTAGACAGACACACAAACACTACAACCAACCTCAAAATCAAAGGACCTAACAGTCACTAGTCATTAATTTCTCTCAACATCAATGGTCTCAACTCTCCAATAAAAAGACACAGACTAACAGACTGGATGTCTAAACAAGACTCAACATTCTGCTGCATTCAAGAAATACATTTCTCTTATTCTTTATACAGAGTTCCTTACAAACTTTCTTTCCATTAAAGAATTCATTTAACATTTTTTTCCACAGAAGCTCCCTTGGAAGTGGATTACCTATTTTCAGTTGTGAGACATTTAATTTAAAGTCTTTCCCCTTGTCCTGACTTTCTTCAGTTCTTTGTCTTGAGGATTTCTGCATTTCCCCTTATCCACAGTAGCATGTATATTGGAGTAGATGCCATTTGGTCATTTTAGTCATCCATGTTATTCAGACTTCATGAGTGTAGATTCTCTGAGATTACTAGAGGATACAATATCACAGCACACTTCCTGTTCCTCCCCCTTCTTCTGCAATGTCCCTTAAGCCTGAGGTTCAGGAGTTGATTTGTAGATATTATCAATTGGGACTGGACTACTCATCTTTGCATCTTGATCAGGGAGGAGGCTTTTAGGTTGAATCCAGCTCTTGTCCTCTGGTATCTTCAGAAAGAAAGCTGGTTTCTCATGCCTAGTGTTAAGATTTTGTTAGTCCAGATGGGAAAAATCACTTTAATTTTGTATATTTTAAGTAAATAGATATTACTATGCTTGTTTATTTCTTTTCAGATATTGTTCATTTGTTTTGCCCTTTATTTTTACCCCTTTGTACTTACTATGTATTCATCTCCCTAATTAAAACCTCCTCTCATATTTGCTACTTCTCCATTCAGATAACTTGTACCCTGGTATACTCCTCTCTACTTCCTCACTGAACTAGCCCTTTTTTTACTTTCTAGGTTTCTGTGCTTCTTCCTGGTTATATACTTACATCTGAAAACTTAGAGTTAGGAACTTCAGAGAAAATGTATGAAATTTGTCCTTCTCAGTATGTGCTATATCGTCAGCCAATATGCTCTTTGCTAGTTCTACTCATTTACCACCAAGCTTCATAATTTTATTTTTCTTTATCGCTGAATAGTATTGCATAGGATATATATACCATATTTTCACTATGTATTCATTGATTGAAGGACTTTTATGCTGTTTACTATTGGTGGAGTGGAATGCTGGTTCCTGTGGGAATATGGGTACTATAGCTGAGCCAAATGGTGGATTTTGTGCTTTCTCCACACAGATTTCTATACTGTTTGCAGCATTTTTCATTTACAGTGACTGATGATTCTTTCCCCATCTTCTCCATCACTTGTACTCCTGCTTGGGTCTTCTACTTTGTTCCATTAAGAGACATACCTGATCTTGTATGAGTACCATGTTGGTTTTTATCTCTATGGCTCTATAAGGTCTGGAATAGTAATCACTCCAGTATTGTTCTTTTTTGCTCAGGATTGTTTAGACTAACTTGCGTCTTTTGTGATGCCATATTAATTTTAGGATAGTCTTTTTATTTCTATTTTTGTGAAGAATGAGATGGGGCTTTTGATTGGGATTGTATTGAATCTAATAAATGACTTTTGTTAGAATGATCATTTAGTAATATTAATTCTACCAATCCACAAGCATGATATGTCATTCCATTTTATGCTGTCTTTATTTATCTCTTGAAAGGCTCCAAGTTTTTATTGAAGAACTTCACTTCCTTATTTAAGTTTGTTTCTACCTATTTTATTTTCTTTGGGACTATTATGAGTGAATGTATGTCTATGGTTTCATTCTCAGAAAGTTTCATGATGGTGTACAGAAAAGCTCTCAGTGTTTAAAAGATGCTCTTTGCCTTGACACTTTCCTGAAGTTGCTTGTTTGTAATTTAAACATGTTTACAGTAGAAATATTGGGATATCTTACAGATGATATCATGTAATCTGCAAATAGGGTGGTTGGACTGATTCTTTTTTTATTATCCCTTACTTTCCAACTTTAGTTCCAGCTAGTGCTTTGAGCACAATATGAAAAAAAGAGTGAGGATAAGAGATAGTCCCTTTTTTCCTTACTTCAGTGAGATTGCTTTAATTTTTTTCTTTACTTGGGATGATGTTGACTGTTGGGTTTCTTTTATATAGTTTTAATTATGCTGAGATACTTTCTAGTCCTTCTCTCTCTAGGACTTTTATCATAAAGGCATGCTGAACTTTGTCAAATACTTTTTCTAAATCCATTGAGATGATCATGTGGTTGTTGTCTTTAATCTGCCTATGTGGCTTATTACATAATTTATTTGCATACGTTGACCCATGTATGTATCTTCTCTTCAAAGGTCACAATCTATGGAGACTTCTCATGTTACATCTAACCTTCCTACCAAGCAAGATCCTGCAATTCTTCACCAGGGTTTAATAAGATAAGTCTGTCTGATTTTTCTACTCTTGAATCCTCTCCGACTTTAAGATCTACCCACAAACTCTATAGGCTTAGACCAGGAAACACATCCTGAACACCAGCCCAGTCCCACTTGTCTATCTAACTTCACTCTACTTCAGCGATATCCAGTCTCTAGACACATCCCTCATTTCTGCCATAATCTGTTGTGTCCACATCAAGCAAAGAACTAATAGAAGTCCATATACACAGATTTCATCACAAAAATATCAAAGATAAAGGCAGTATTTCTACCCTAATCTCCTTTCCCCAAAAAGTTAAAAAAAGAAATCATCAGTGTTACAGAAATATTTGCTGATAAGAATTACCTAGATGAAATACAGCACAAGCAATTAAAAAAAAATAGCCACAAGCTTCATTCAAAGAATTGAAGACATAAAGAAGCCAGTGGAAATAAGACAATACAGAACTTTACATTTGAATTCAGTAAAGAGACAGAAACATTGAAGAGGACTCAGGCTGAAATAAAAATGGAACTGAAAACACAACAACCCAAGTAGAAAGCTCAAAGAAAAAATTTACAAATATAATGAGGTGAGTGACCTTGGAACACTTAGCCCTAAACAGAATGGCACTATCAAATCTCTCCCCCTGATGGTCAGTGAACTCTGCAGAAGAGAAAATGGAAGAATTGTAAGAGCCAATGAGAATGGAAGACACCAAGGAAAGAAGCCCTTCTCAACACAGCAGGATGCCTCATTATGAACCCACAGAGAATGTGGCAACATTCAAGGTGCTTCCATTTATCTAAGTCAAATGGAGTCCCAGTGCTGAGAGAAGTGGCCAAAAGCACCCACCCAAAATCCAGAAGCTATCTCTAGTTAGTAACCAATCACAAAGGCAAAATTAGTTTTTGTCAACAGTCTCGTTGGGTATATAAGCCATGCCTTTGGATAGGCCCCATATCTAGCAGTAGATGGCCAACACCGAAAATACTTATCTAAAATTTTTGTCCTGTTATTCGTTCTCCAGGTCCTTTGCTTATATATAATAGCTTCCAATTTTGTGTCTTTATGAGTATATGTGTATCTGAAAGACACAGAAATCAGACAGTAGGTTTGACAGACAGACAGACAACTGTCATAGTCAGTTGTGCCACAGGAAAAAAACTGGACTATGCAGCTTAATATTGTCCTCAGTTCTGGTTATAAAGACTTAAAATACTTCTCTAGACTTCAAAACTTAAGGTAATGAAAATAGGTATCAACAAAGATGCACTTTTACCTAACAGAACTATCTGGCATGACTGTTTTCCTTTAATTTTCCACACGTAGGTTTTGTCAAAAAATGGTTGACTTTTGCCTACTCATGTGCTCACCATTGGTTTCAAACAAATGTTCATGCAGGTTACTACTCATATCCCTGGATTAACTAAAATGCAGTAAGTCACAAAATATCCAGGTACATTTTTGCATAGTGTCTTTAAAACTTTATAGTGACTATCTTCTTGGAACAATTGACATAAATAGCATAACCTAGAAAAACAGGCAACATATATATAAATTTGAGATACCATTTCTTATAAACTCTCCAGTGATTTCTTTCACATTAATAAAGGTGATGTATGTCATTTCATGAATTACATTTTAATTATAACCATATAAAGAGAACAATATCACCTACTACAAAACAGAAAAACTGAAACCCAAAATGTGTATCTTCCCATTATTCACCAAGATTCAACAAACTATAAAATATAGCAAAACTTTACCATTTACATGCAAACAGGAAGTTTTGATTTACTTATTTGAAGCATATTTAATTAGCATTTAGGGAATATTTTACTATAGCTGCTAACTAAATGTAGAAAAGAAAAAAACCATATTTTTTAAATGCAGAGCAGATGGGAAGCAGGTCCTTTCTCTTTAGGGAGCCATTGCCCGTTTGGCTCCTTTCTCCTCTGACACACACAGGAACTGAGCACGGCTGATGGTGGAGCAGCACAGTGAGAGTAGGATCCTTCTTTTCCAGTAGTTACTCTGGAAATCACCCAAAACCAATTGAAGATCAAAAGGCCGTTGCATATTTCCACTCCAAAGGACAATGTATTGGTAAAGCTTCTGAGTTTGCATAATAAAATAACATTAGTGAAAACCAGGCATTCTAAGGCACTAAAACCTAAAAACAAGTTTAATCGACCAAATATTAGCTATTCCAATAATTTATATTATAAATATGTAGATATCTGATCCCATGTGAAATATCCTTAAAAATATAAACCACAGATGTTACTTTAAATATATAATTGTCTATATTTTAATGAAAAGAATTTTTAATCACTGAAGCTGACTGTAGACAGTCATTTAATTATCTGATATTAACATTTTTATGGTAACTTCCTTGCATAGGGCCACTATCCATGTAATTTATAATGATTTTTTTCCCAAAACTTTGATAGTCCTTTAGCCAAACATTATTTAATATATAATTTGGAGGGACATTGGTATGAATGTGTAGTTGTCATTTATCTCTTAGAATTACTCAATTTAATTGCTGTATACATTAAAAATGTTTGTAGTCAAATTCCATTCATTTTGCAATAGTCAAATCACCTTATTATTGCTGGATAACAACTGCTGAGTGTACTGTATGCCGACTTTTCATAGTAAGTGCTCTTTTCCCTTCAGTCAAAGATATTTGTTAGCATGTAATCAATCCCTCAAGGCCTCAGTGGTAGCATTACTATTATTATTATCATTTGATATAATCAGTTTTTGGATTCTTAAATCAAATCAGATATACACCTAAATATATGTCACCTCATGTGGACTAACTCACATGATACAATATAGACACATATTATTACAATATATGATATATTATGCACATATATGTAGTATCTATCTTAAATAAACTTATAAAATAATATGCTGCCCTACAACTTTTTCAAACATCCTGTTGTTAGTTATCTCCCTTTCTTCCCTCTACCTCTGTATTACCCTTGCTCACGCATCCCCTCTCAAAGCCCTCCTATTTTTTCCCATCACCCCTTAATAGCAATTGCCTCTTATCCTAGCTTTATAGCAATCCATTTTCCTCTGTCTATCCATGGTCTCTTCTATACAGGCTTATTCTGATACTTCATGTTATAGTTAAACCTAAAGATTCTTAACCAGAGCTTGGTAGGGTGGTACATGCCTTTCATCCCAGCCCTCAGAAGACAGACAGGCAGATCTCTGAGTCTGAGAACAAACTGAGTTCCAGGAAGCCAGGACTACCGAGAAAAACCCTGGCTCAAAAACAAAGCAAAAAAGATTCGGAGCTAGGGTCCACAAACTAAAGAGTATGTGTCTTCTTTGTTTCTCTCTGCGTCTGTGCTCTTGACTAATTTAACAATAATAACTGCAGACTGTACAAAGAGGGAGGGTTGAGGGTGGTGCAGCCACAGTGCTCATTCACAAACTGCTCAAAAATGAGTAAAGATTTAAAACATAAGAAATATACACCCATCAAGAGAATAAACTCTGAGATGCTTTATAGGAAACAGTAGGCATTTTAGTGGTACACATCCAGAGGCTCTGGTGAGACAACAAGCTAAGTCAGAGTAGCAAGATGCCCTTTCAGATCCGGGCACATCTACATAGACAGGGAAGGGTAGGAGACAGTCTCCACGACATTCTCTGAGGCCCTGTCTTCCTTCTACCTCAATGATAAAAATGTTAAAACTGAAACTGGGTTTGCCAAAACCACATCTACTTTCTAACTATTCAACAAAAAGCAGCAAAGGGAAGGACTGCCTCTCTTAGGAGGTTAATTCTAATGTACAGTTGTAACTCACACTCCAATTTCCTCCCACACAGATAAAAGTATCTTCCTATGAACAAACTGTGAGGGAGACTGGCAGAATTACCTGAGTCTAAAACCTAGAGCACAGCTGTGACTCACGTGACAGTGCTTTGTACTAACAAAAAGAGAGGAAGTGGTTAGGAGCACAGGCCAATCCATTCAACAGACGTTGCTTGTTAATTACATAATTTTCTCCCAAGAGCTGATGATTGCAAATACAGGGATGGCATATAAAATCCTTCTGTCCTGGAGACTGCAGAGTACAGGAGGGGAAAATACAAAGGCAATAAAACACATGTGCTATTATAGGTAATTATGCTTTCCTAAGAAGATGGATGGGAGAGAGACTGAAGGGAACTTCTCATAAAGGAAATTTGGGAGAAGGAAATGTCGAGAACTCAAAAGCCTTAGATAGACTCTGCTATTAAAAAATGAATTTTATCCTGAAGGTCACTCATTATCAGTCACTGAAGAATTTATATTCTAGAAAAATGAGATTACTGAAAATACATATAAACACTTAGCTCCTTATGAACTCTCTCTCTCTCTCTCTCTCTCTCTCTCTCTCTCTCTCTCTCTCTCTCTCTCTCTCTCTCTCTCTCTCTCTCTCCTGAAGAGGGCAATTTGTTTTGGAAGCTATGACATTCAAAACAGACAAAATTGATTGACGAAATTTGTTTGACATTTAAGGCTGGACTTGCGGAATAGCAGGAATTCCTTATATTAAGAAGCCCATATGTTGAATATTCCATAATACGAGCAAATTCTGAGCACTTCCTTCTTTCTTGGAATGACCTCCTCCAACTGTATAAACTATGTAAGGTAGTTGATACAATTGCCACATTCTCCCTACCACGACCACTGAAATGTAACAGGCATCCTATTTGGCTGACACAGTGGACTATTCTATATGAAGGATGTTCTTCCATGAAAGCATTGTTATAAAAGGAATTTCAACCACTTACTTATACAGTTTCAGAAAATTTCCTGACATAATATATTGTAACTAGAACTGGGGAGACCTGGTGGCACTCAGAGGAAGGATAGCAGGTTACCAAGAAGAGACTTGATACCCTATGAGCATATACAGGGGGAGGTAATCCCCCTCAGGAACAGTCATAGGGGAGGGGAATAAGGGGAAAAGGGGAGGGAGGGAAGAATAAGAGGATACAATGGATGGGATAACCATTGAGATGTAACAAGAATAAATTAATTAAAAAATTTTAAAAAGACATCTAGGATAATAATGCAGTGCACACAATATTCCTGTGACTACATAGAAAATATAAATATTATATGAAAAAAGGCATAGAAAATGTAACACCTCAAGTGAGGGTTCCTTTCAAGGTCTCCTTCCAACTTCTTTTTACTCTCATGCCATATACAAGTGCATACAAGAGAGAGAGAGAGAGAGAGAGAGAGAGAGAGAGAGAGAGAGAGAGAGAGAGAGAGAGAGAGATTTTCTAACATAAAACAATCTATATCCATAGTAAGGAAACTGAATTTTTTTAAAAGGTAGCCTTATGTGCAAAGTATACCCTATTCACATGTCTACTCTTCAACAAGAAGAGGCCTTTTGTTTTCCCTATGGGCAACTGTTTCTTTTCAGATACTGAATGCTCATGTTTACTGTTGCTCCGTTCACATGACACACAATATAGAATCAGACCAGATGGTTATCAACAATTGAATGGATAAAGGAAATGTGATTTTTATATACAACAGACATACAGAATGAAATCCTTTCATTTGTAGCAAAATGAATGAAAAGGAAGGACATCTTGTTAAGCAAAATAAGCTATACTCACAAGTGAACACATGTTCATTCATATGTGGAAATTGAAAGCAGTGACTTGAAAGTAGAAGAGTGAAGAATAGAGTTTATTTGGGGTAGGGAAAAGGGACAGAGACTCCATAAAAGATAGAGAAAAGCATGTACATAAATGTTCTGCAAACACTTTTGCTCGGACTGTTGTTATTAATTCTGCTTAATAGCTTTTTTTAGATAGCCTTTGGTCTTAATCAGAGAACAAAAATAGAAAACCACATACCTTCCTGTTTGTAATTCAAAGCTAAAGTGGGTATCAAATTGCTTCTATTAATTACTTATATACTACAAAATATTTTAGATACTTTAACACCATAGTGTGAAATTATCCTGGAATAAAATAAGCTACAGATTCCCATAGAAAGAGTAAGAATAAAGCCCATATACTAAGCTCATAAGACGCTCCATTACTAAAATCAAATTTTATGAGCTGCACCTTCATGTCCTCATACCAACAGTAAGGAATGCAAAGCTTTCTTTAAAAAACAATAACCCTGCAGCACATTAAGATGCAAATCAGTGTTTATTACACTGATTTATTAAGAACAACTACCATTCTGAAGAATGACCCTGAATCCCTACCCATATCTTAACCCAAGTGTTCACAGACCTAAACACAAGAGCTGAAACAATAGAGCTCTTAGACAAATTTAGGAGTAAATATTCACGAGCTTGAGGCAAACAATATTTGTTAAGGAAGTCATTAGAACTCTAATAATAAAACATTACAATCTTAATTTCATCAAAGTATAATTATTTAGTCATACTGGGTAAAATAATATGTCTACAATAGAATATTATTTTCAAGTGGAATTATCGCAAATACCCATCAACTTGATAAGTAGAGGAAATGTGGCTCTTCTCCACACTGTAGTATAGAGAAGGAAATACTGATACCTGATATATCCTTGGTAGTCTTCAGAAAACATCATCCTAAGAACTATATTCCAGTTGTGATGGGTAACATGACCCAAGTTACACAAAAGCTAAACACAGAGAACCCAGAGAGACATCAGGAGGAGAATGATCTTCTATGACTAGGGAAAGTGAAATGGGAATGGTTGCTCAACCCCATGTAGTTTCTTTAAAAATATTAAATATTTAAAATTAAAGTATGAATGGGTGTGTTGCTACATGCCTTTAATCGCAGCATTGGGAAGGCACTAAGCCTATATAGTGTGTTCCATGCAAGCCAAGGCTATACAGAGAGTCTTGTTTCAAAAGAATAAAGTTAAAGTATTTGACAAGTCTGAAAATACAGACAAAAAAAAGTACACTTAGGTGAATTTTATGGTTTTAAAATTATTTCTGGAGATGATGTTGAAAAACAGAATTCTTTAACATCAGATGTGGTGGCACAGACCTACAACTCCATAAGTTGACAGGCTGAGGTTAGAGGATCACAAAATCAAGGCCAGCCTGAGCAACATACTGAGACTGTCTCTTAAACAATATTCCATTTTTATATTACTGTGCTATAAAATTTCTTTTATGTGCCACTGATCCTTTGGTTTTCTGAATGCATCATTTATAAATGACTTTGTACAGACACAAGTACCAGTTTAAGTTAGTAGACATCCAACACTGAGGCTCAGAAAGAAACCCACATGAGACCCATGGTACACACCTATATATCGTTACAGATTCTCAGGAGACTGAGACAGGAAGATGATGCTTAAAAGGCAGAGTGAACTCAAGATCAGTGTGTCAGCTTAGTTAGATCCTGGTTTGAATTAGAAAGAAAAATGATAACTGTAGATAGAGTTCAGTGGTAGAATGTTTGCCTAGCATGTGTCAGGCCCTGCATTCAATCCTCAGTATTCTGCAGTTCAATGTCTTCATGAAGACATCATGAGTAAAGTATAAATGATGACAAAAAGATAAATAATAACTGCATCTTCTCCAAAAATAATCTATTCTTTGTATTATGACTCTCTTGTCACCCAAACAAAATACATATATTCAATAATGAGCCCCAACCCAGAGTTATTCAATGTTTATCTAAGTTGTTATATGCATCTTAAAACCCAGAAAATCTGAACTTATGATAAGTTAGGGATTTAGTATCTCATGAAAGCTTATGAATCTGGATATACCTCCTCTTCTGAGGGGATAAAATACCTCAAATTCAAAGATAGGGGGAAAAATATGGACAATGTGGAAATTTAGCTTAGAATCATTGCAATCATTACAATCTGATTAGACAGATAGATGATAGATACATAACTGACACCTGATCTTTAAGAAGCATCTCATTTCTCTGTTTTGCAATTCTATCATAGTTCACCTGATGGGATGTATTTTTGTAAAAGAAAGAAAAGAAATAACATAGTTTCTTTCTGTGCTTTGGCTCATTAGTTCTTTCTATCTCATTTCATACTTTCCACTGAGAAATTTGCCCAAAGCAAATTTTAACAAATAAATAAAATAAGATGAACTGAGTCCATTTGCTTGCATCTTTGTAAAATAAAATTTAAATTAAAAAACAACTTTCTATGGACCACAAATTTGGAAATTTTGTGTGGAAAAAAATGTGTAACTCAATAACCTAAAGGAATAGTTCATTTATAGCTACTCTGAAGATCAAATATATACTAAATTAAAATTATTCTTAATCTCATCCATAAAAGACATACAGGAGTCTAAATAAATACATTTTCCACAGTTCTTTTCCTTGAAAATTTCTTATTGAGTAACAAAAGATTTGATTCTGATTTTATAACCATCTCCTTTGTGAATATAAATATAGAAGCAATCATAAAAATACTATACAGAAGGCTTGTTGTGTAATGGTTATGAACTTATTATTTACAGATTGGCAGTAATGGCTAATGCAAGCCTGGGATTTGTTTGAGTCAGTCCCAAGGCTCAGGAAAGCTGCCCAGGGCATATGGAGTATCATCTGTGCGTGCTCCATTTGCCTTGCAGCCTAGAGACTAAGGCAATCAGCCCACTCAGGGGTTTATGTCTCATTGGACTAAAGTGTCAAAGGACTTGCTGCTTTCAGGGAAGATCTGGAAGAGAACCCAGGCTGTTCCGCTTCCTCTCTTAGCTTAGGATATCGCATCCCAGTGCATCCTATAGCTGCTCTTGGAAAGTATAGAAGCAAGAGTAAAACCGTCAGTCTAAGGCCATCTGAAAACTCTCAGTCATTGCTGAAATTGTAGATCATTGATAGAAAATACTAAAGTCTTGATTTCTTTTATAATTACCTGGACACTGTCACCACTTTCTACTCATCCAACATCAGATCTCCCTGCAACTTTCTTTGCCTATCTTTGTAGTTAGTCAGATTCCTGCTATTGTGGCAAAATTCTTGACATAAGCAACTTAGAATGAAAGTTCTTGTTTTAGGATGCAATGTCAGAACATTTCAGACCATGCTTGTTGGCCCCACTGCACTGACACAACATGTGTAAGAAGTATAATCATGGGGTAGCAGGGTTGTTCATCTCATGATGAATGGTTTCTATTGTTGTGATGAAACACAATGATCAAAATAAGCTTGGGAAGGAGAGCTTTCATTTCATCTTAAAACTGCAACTTCCACCACGGAAGGAAGCTGAGACAGGACTCAAGGAGAAAATTTGAAGGCAAAAATTGAAGCAGAGTCTATATAGGAACTGAAGGAAATGCCATGAAGTAGAATTGGTTTTTGGACTCATCTCCCCCTACACACACATACAATGGCTTTGTCAGCCTGCTTTCTTACCAACTCCGGGCCATCTTCCCAGGAATACAACTACCAAAGTAGTTAAATCAATCATTAATTAAGAAAAGACCTCAAATTTTCCTAAAGACCAACCTTAAGAATGGACATTATCAACTGTAGTTCCCTCTTCTCAGGGAAAAAAAGTAACAGAACAATTCACTGTTTGAACCTTGACACACACACATTGTTATTCCATTATATTTCCATTCTTGTTCCTTCTCAAGATCTTATATTAATATCGCTATCTCAATATAAAACATTCCAAGTTAAAAGGTTCCATAGTCTTTAAAATGTAAAATGCTTTCAAATTCTTCTCTTTCAAAGTTCAAAGCCTCTTTAAAAAGTCCAAAGTCTCTTGAAAATATGTAGTCTCTATAAAACTCCAAATTCTCATAACTGTGGTTTCCTGTAAAATCAAAAGCAAGTCGGGGACTTTCTTTCTCTAAGGAAAAAAAAAAAAAAGAACCAGAGCAAAGTTAAATCAAAGCAAAGCAAACTCACACTTCAACAATATAAAAAGTCACATGCCTGACATCTGGACTCCATGTATGATACCTTGGACTCCAAAGGACCTGAGCCACTTCTCTGGTTCTGCTATCTGCAAAACATAATGATCGTCTCATAGGTTTAGGCTGGCTCCACACCATAGTTTCTGTTGTCCTTGGTAGTCACCCTATGGCACTGGCATCTCTAAAATGTCTTGAAGACCAGGTACCTTAGTTTTACAATGAAGCTTAGTTCTTTAGTTGTTAAGATATTTTTAGGTCTAGATAGATGTTTTAAGTTGATAATGACAAGATGTGATGAATATTGATTTACCTTCAGAATTTTATACACATGAAGATAGGAAAGATGTTTTCTTCAAGGCTGCCAAATACAAATAGCCAAAACACTAAGAATGTACCATTTATATAATTCCTGATTATGTCATGGTTCTTCTTGCTATATGTAGTTTATTGTATATATGTGTAATAGTATAGATGTATATGTAAAAAAAATAAAAGTTTTTAATTAAAAAAAGAAGAAGGTATACATTCTAAAATATAAATAAATAAAGTTAAGTGCCATATTGAGGGGGAAATGTGTTGTTCATGCCCATCCCCATAATGAGATCTAGATAGCACTGAAAAATTTCTTTTAATTTCAAGGTTAGATAAGTGAATTGCAACAATCAAACAGAATGGGCATGTTCCACAAGCATGTGGGCCAATGTAAGTCTTTTTATGAAAAGTGCCCATTCCTGTCTTTTGTCTCATTTAATATGTGATTGTTTTGTTTCTATTGTACTAATGGTATTTTAATTAATTTGAGTGTTAACCCTAAGTAAGGTGCATATTTTGAAAACACTCACCAGATCTATAGATTGTATTTCATTATTGGCTAGTTCCAACTGCTATGCAGATGGTTCTGAACTTATTGCACTTCTATTTTGAGATGAAGTCTCATTGCTGAAGAAAGCAAAACTCAGTGGTGTTGAGTTAAATGTTTTACTGAGTCAATGAGTAAACTTTGGCCATGGGGTGGTAACCTTCGACACTGCCAAGAGCAGAGGAATACTGACTTCCTAGACCTACAGGAGAACAGGAAATTTGCAGATCTTAGTTCTCCAGTGCCCTAGAGCTATACAAGGGTCTGCTCTAGTTTCATTTCTGTTGTGATAATAACAACATGAATACCAACAACTTAGAACGGAAAGCAATTTTGCTTGCAATCCCGGGTTCTGTTCCATCACTGATGGCAAGTAAGAGCTTCAGAGAGATTGCTGTGTCATATTCATGTCAATCACAGAGAAAGAAATGCATGCATGTTTTCTTTTTCTCAGGTAACTTTCTACACTTTTGTACAGTCGAGGATCCCACAGCATGGAACAGTGTATCCCAGTTTCATTCTGGGTCTTCCTCCTTCCATGAGGGCACTCAAGACTGTAATGCACAAACAAGCCCACACGACCTAGACAGTTCTTTAGTGAGATCCTTCATGGTTATGTCAATTTGCAGATTAAAATCAACCGCCATAATGTCCTAGTGCTTGAAGGCTGCAAGAAACCTGTAAAAATAAATGGTGCTAGCAACTGCTCCTTTGCTTGTATGCTGCTACCACTTGCCAAACACTGAGAGATATGAAAATATCCAAAGACCAGCATTAGGAAACATTCTGTTCATATAGAAGAAAGAGACCCAGTCACCTAATGATAACACTCTTCCTTCAAGATGCAGTTATATTTGGAAGGAAAACTTCAAAGAGGTAAAAATGTGGTTAAATGACTTCATGATATGCTTCCTTAACAAAAGGTGACTGTCTTTATATAAGTTATTGGACCTGTACATGCTGGGGGTCACATAAGACACGCATCAACAAAATATAAGCTAAGGAAAGATGGAAACAACTCAATCAACTCCTTGATCTTGAGCTGTTAGCCTCCAGAACAGTGAGAAGATCAATTTCTCTTGTTCAGACTCCCTGTCTTTGTTACACACCTCTACAATCCTAATTGCAGATGGCAGCCATTGCTATATTCATTGCTTTATCTGCAAATGAGGGCGAACTTTTACTTTATTCTGAAAAATGCAGCAAGTCAGTAACCTGGCAATCATTGTACACATTTATCTCCATATATTGTCAAATACTTGTGAAATTGAAAATGAAGTAAATATCTTCCATAAAAATGCCACAAAATTTGCTAATAGGCAAATTGTTTTACGGTGAGCTTCCCTCTGTTCTCCCCCAATGAGGTTGCTGTCATTTTAAATCTTATTTTTCAATTTATTTTTACCTAAAGCCATAGAAAAAATTACCCTATTGCTTTGACAGTTTTCAATGGTAAAATATGGAGAATTATGACTGTCTTCCAGGGTCACTGTGAAAACAATGACTGTCTGATCACATAGAGGGAATATCTCAACATTGACATATTTGTGTACATTGAATCAAATAAACCATTTTATATGCATAAAATATTTGGATTAACTTTTTAATCATAATTAACTATGAAGTGTTTTTGGAGTTATAAAATAAAGCTATACAATTGAAAATTTAAAATAACATATTTAATTGTTATTTTCGTTAATAGTAAGACAAAGACATGTAGACATTTAATATACAAAAATGCTTCTAAAACATGCTAACTTTGTTAAAATTTGTTGAAGTTTGAGATATTAAAAGTAAACATTAATATATGAAGATTAAATGGAAGAGTTTAATTTCAATGAAGTTTTGGGCTCATTTGTTTTGATTTGAGTATTTTCTAATGAACTCTTCCTGTTCTAAGGGTTTGTAACAGCTGAACATAGGCATTAGATTTTATAGGTACAAAATGTTGCTTAGTGCTAAAGTATACACAATGTACCTTTGCTGGAGGCATGATTTTTATTTTTTAGAAAGCCCTGGTGTGGAATGTACTTTCGGTGATATAAAAGTAAAAACAGCAGATAGGCAAGCACCAGGCAACACTAAGCACTATTATTTTGCAAACACTCCCCCGAGATGAAACTAATCTGCTTCATTTAGCCTAGAAGAATCATGCAGTATTCTTTGCAAAACTATTTAACTAACTCAAATTCAAAAAACATAGGACAACAAAGAGTAGATATGCAGACAATTTACTATCACTGGGCATGGCCTAATGTTTAAATCTAATTGTGCAAAGCTAAAATGTCACTGTGTTCAAGCCCATTATAATGACATTTTGAGCTATAACACATCAAAACTAGGCACTCGGCACATCTTGTTTACATTAATTTTTTAAAAGACACAATTCCTTAAATGACATATTCCATAAATTTATAAGCAATAACATTTCTATTTAGTTTTCTTTTTGTTCAAAAATAATCAAAACAAATTAAACCCATCTTTCTATAGAAACCAGTAATTTACTATAGAAATAGTTTAGTAAGTCTATTATTTAAACAAAAAACATCACCCTCAATTGTAGAATAGTTTTTGTATACCTCTTGTAGTTCCTTGACTTGTTACTATGACAAAATACTTGACGAACCAAATTCAGGAAGCCAGAGTTTATTTTTGGATCTTAGTTGCAGCACACAGTTCCTCAAGGCAGAATGAATGCTAGTACTCAACTCGCTTTCTGTTTATTCAACTCAAGGCCACAGCCCATGGAGTTGTACTGTCCACTGTCAACGTGGGTATTTCTATTTAATTACACCAATCTAAATGATCTCTCCCAAGCATGCCCAGAGGGTTTCAGACCCTGCCAAGATGACA
Source organism: Acomys minous (assembly GCF_964271855.1). Lineage (NCBI taxonomy): Eukaryota > Metazoa > Chordata > Mammalia > Rodentia > Muridae > Acomys > Acomys minous. The sequence continues at coordinate 55,601,656 of NC_140489.1, forward strand.
ATCAGCATAAACCATCACAATAGTAAAACAATTTGCATTGATCTTAATGTGCAATACTTAAAATTGCAGCATATGATGTCATTGACTGCTAAAACACAAGTTAGTAACCTCACATTGTATCCAAAGGGTTAAAGTAACCAATAATGATTCTATCTCGTGTGTTTGCATGAATCACAAACACAGCTACTTTAAAATATAGAAATAGTCACCTAGTATATTTTTTAGCATGTATCCATTACCAAAGACAAATTGTTCACTCATTTTATAAATTTGTTTATAGTGAATGCAGCAAGCCTATAGCCAACATCAAACTAAATGAAGAGAAACTTAAATCAATTTCACTGAAATCAGGGACACAACAAGGCTATCCATACTCTCCTTATCTCTTCAATATAGTGCTTGAAGTCCTGGCTAAAGCAAAAAGACAACTAAAAGAGATGAAAGGGATACACACTGGAAAGGGAGAAGTCAAAGTTACAAATATTTACAGATGATATGATAGTATACATAAGTGACCCCAAGAATTCTACCAAGGAACTCCTACAACTGATAAACACCTTCAGCAAAGGGGCTGGCTACAGAACCAAAAAACATTGGTAGCCCACCTAAATACAAAAGACAAACAGACTGACAAAGAAGTTAGGAAAACAATACCCTTCACAGTAGCCACAAAAATCATAAACTATCTTAGTGTAACACTAACCAAGCAAGTGAAAGTGTTGTATAAAAAAATCTCCAAATCTGTGATGAAATAAATTGAGGAAGGTATCAGAAAATGGAAAGATCTCCCATGATCATGGATCAGTAGGATTAACATAGTAAAAAGTACCATCTTACCAAAAGAAATCCACAGATTCAATGCAGTTCCCATCAAAATACCAACACAATTTTTATAGTCCTTGAAAGAACAATTCTCAGCTTCATTTGGAATTTTAAAAAATCCAAATACCAAAGACAATCCTATAAAATAAAAGATCTTCAGGCCGTATCTCCATCATTGATCTCAAGTTGTATTACAGAGCAACAATAATAAAAACAGCATGGTACTGGTTAAAAAAAAAACAGATAGGTGCATCAAGGGAATCAAAGACCCAGAAATAAGCCTATATACCTATGGACACTTGGTTTTTGACAAAGAATCCAAAACCATACAATGAAAAAAAGGTAGCATATTCAACAAATGGTGCTGGTCTAACTGGAGGTATACTTAAAGAAAAATGCAAATAGGACTTTTTTTATCCCCCTGCACAAAACTAAAGTCCAAGTGGATTAAAGGTCTCAATATGAAACTGAACACACTAAATCTCTTAGAATAAAAGTTGGGAGGATCATTGAGATCATTGTCACAGGAGACCACTGCCTGAACAGAACACGAGTAATGCAAGCTCTAAGATCAACAATTAATAAATGGGACCTCAAGAAACTCAAAAGCTCTGTAAGGCAAAGAACACTCTCAAAAGAACAAAACAACAGCTTACAAACTGTGAAAAGATCTTCACCAACCCTACATCCAACAAAGGGCTAAATTCCAAAATATGTAAAGAACTCAAGAAATTAAACACCACCAGACCAAACAATTCCAATGAAAAGGGGGTATAGAACTAAGCAGAGAATTCTCAACAGAGAAATATCGAATGGCTGAGAAACACCTAAAGAAATATTCAAAGTCTTTATCCATCATGGAAGTGAAATTAAAATGGCTCACAGATTTCATCTTACACCTACCATACATAATAGCTAAGATCAAAAACTCAAGTGAAAGCACATACTGGCAATGATGTGGGGAAAAGGAACACCTTTCCATTGCTGGTGGGAGTAGAAATTTGTAAATCACTTTAGAAATCAATCTGGTGCTTTCTCAGAAAATTTGAAATAGTTCTACCTAAGACCTAGTCATACCACTCTTGGGCATATACCCAAAATATGCTCCACCACACAACAAGGACATTTGCTCAACTATGTTCATAGCAGCTTTATTTATAATAGCCAGAATCTAGAAACAACCTAAATGTCCCTCAACCAAAGGATGAATAAAGACACTGTGGTACATTTACACAATGGAATACTACTCAGCTATTAAAAACAAGGTAATCTTGAAGTATACTTGAATCTTGAAGGCAAATGGATGGAACTAGAAACAGCCATGCTGAGTGAGATAATCCAGATGCAGAAAGGCATACCTAAAGAAACTAAATAACAAAGAGGACCCTAGGGAGAATGCTTAATTCTCAGTCAGAAGGGCAAATAGAATAGACCCTGGAAGCAGAACAGAAAGGAAGCCTACCATAGAGGTACTTTGAATGACTCCACCCAGCAGGAGATGTAAGCAGATGCTGTGACACACAATCAAACTCCTGAGTGGAGCACAGGAAGTCTTATGGAAGAGTTGGGGAATAGAGTAACATGGAGGGAGTCAGGAGCTCCACAAGGAGACCAGTAGATCCAACAAATCTGGGCAGAGGAGGGAGGTGCTGCAGAGACAGATGCACCAACCAAGGACCACGCATGGTGAGGAACTAGACACTCTGCTCAGCTGTAGTAGATAGGCCGCACACTCTCCACATGAGCTTCATAATATGGGGAGTAGATACTACTTCTGACATGGACTCTGGTCCCCACATATGGTGGGGTGGCCTTGCTAGGCCACAGAGGAAGGCAGTCCAGATGAGACTTGATAGGCTGAAGGCTGATGTTAGGGGAGGAGGACTCTCCTTTATAAGGACTAGGGGAGGGAATGAGGGTCTGAGGGAGGGAGGGTGGGATAGGGAGGCAATGAGGAAGGGGCCTACAATAGAGATGTAAAGTGAACAAATTAAAAATATTTTTTAAAGTGCAGAGGAATCTCTTCAGAAAACAACCTTCATAGTGATCTTCCCAGAATTCCTCCCATGAAGCCTTGGCTCCATCCCTAATATGAAGGAAAGATCTAATTGGTTAACCATTTAAGGGTGATGGGAAGTTTCATATCACATGATGTAGTTCATCATAGAGCATGGAGGACCTAGTTAGGAGCATAAATTAATGGCTGCTGTTGGGGTGCAGCACAGACACCCCATTAACTTTTCATTCCAGAGAGAGAGGTAGAAAAGTGTGGCCTGATACAGGCCAAGGGCTCTACTTGTAAGAGCAAGAGCTTTGAGACTGCTACATCAGCAGCCTCAGTGCCTGAGCTGAGTGGAGACAAGGGAAGGGTGAGGAGTGGACCAAAAAGAGAAGAGAAAAAAATGCATTATATAACTAAATATAATTTATAATATAAATTAAAAATAAAATATTGGGGATTGTTGGGTTTTCCTGTTCAGGGATTGTTGGCTGATTTTTAGACTTTTCACCTAAAATTAGCATAATCTGGGAAGGGTCTGATTGAGGGACTGCAGATGGCCTTTTTGACAGTTACAGAGGCTGGAAATGACAATATGATAGTTAGAGAAGTGTGACTCATGCCTCAAAAGATATACACAGACTTGAAATCTCATTTAAACAAAACACTTTTCAAAAAAAAAAGGAGGAGAATGAGAGAGAGAGAGAGAGAGAGAGAGAGAGAGAGAGAGAGAGAGAGAGACAGAGAGAGAGACAGAGAGAGAGAAAGGAAAGAAAAGAAAAGAAAAACAAACAAACAAAAAAAACCCTATAAACTTGTACAAGGGGTGCAATTCCTGGTTCTGGGCCTGTTCCCTGGCTTCCACGGCCAGGCCATATAAAGCTCCCTGCTAGAAGAACAGCTAACTTATACATTGCTGCCAGGAGCTCACAGGCTAGCTTCAGTTGGATGTGCCTTCCTCCCTCTGCATTTCTGTCAGCAGCAGCCACAACTGAGGCCTCAGGTTCTGCTTCCTCCTCCAGCGACTTCAGCTACAAACACTTTAATTTTTGTTAAATTGAATACTCATTTCAGTTGTGGAAGTCATAAACAGCAATTATGTGATAAAAAAATAAAACAAGCAAATTAAAGATAGTGCCACACCTCTCATTTCAATGACCCGGTGATTGATGCCTCATTTACACCATATTGTATTTTCCTTGGTGTCACACTTAGAAATTGATGATGAATGTATATTAATCAGATGCACCAGGGTTGGCACGGAAAGGTCTAACATAGAAGCTATTATGCCATGTGGGCACCATCTGCTAGTTCCCCCACGTACTTACGTCTCAGAATTAGTTAGAAGAATTATCACCTTATGCTTATTCACCAAAATATTTCCCTTTTGTCTTTGATTCCTGAAAGCTAACTGTGTTGAACGGCGAACAGAGCTGTTAAAGGAGACTTGTACGTAAGAGATCTTGCCCTTTATCAGGATCTCCCTACATTCCCAAATAAACACAATATGGTATTTACTTCACACCCACGGAAGATGTAGAAACTACGTGTATGCTGAGACACGCAGGCTATCGTGCACACGCAGGACTGTTAAGATAAGGAAACCCCTCCTTGTCACACACAGTTGCATAGTTTATGTATCCTATTCCAGGAAGCCATGCTTTTAAAACCACAGAAACAAGCTTGTTTACCAAAAGGCCCCCGCAATAGTGACACCCTGTTAAGAGCATTATATAAAGACTCTCACGACAATGTGCCTATTTTCTATAACTTGCATTGGCCAACATGTGTTAATGGAGCTGTGACTGAATCCTCTGCTATCCTGGGAGAATATCCACAATAACAAGAAAGGAAGCGGTTCCCAGGGCAGAACCTTTAACTCTCCAGTATAAAAACCACTGGTTACTGTGAGAGCTGTTCCTCATGAAGGAGGCTTCCAGGTCTACACCAGCTCAATTCCTCTGAGTCGCGTGTCCGAAGTGTGTCCCCTCTTCCCAGGCCTAAGAGCTACACAAAGAACCACAGGCAACTGCTTAAAGCTGCCAGCCTAATCGGTGGTCCTCCAACGAACAGTACACCAATTGGTTGTCCAGTGCCAAATTGTGAGCCCTGCAAATATACATACAAGTAACACTGTATATACTGAGTTAATTGTGTATTTGGGAATATACACAAGTACTTATATGCATGAAATAAAAGTTGATGAAAAGACCACATACTTGAATGAGGGAAGGAAGGGATGTACTAGAGAGTTTCAAGAAAGAAAATGAGAGAAAAATTTAAATAAAATAAAATTGTAAATTTATGGTTGTGAGCCTAGCCTTTAACAGCTGAGCCATCTCTCCAGCCCTGGTGGCACTCAGAGGAAGGACAGCAGGTTACCAAGAAGAGACTTGATACCCTATGAACATATACAGGGGGAGGTAATCCCCCTCAGGAACAGTCATAGGGGAGGGGAATAAGGGGAAAATGGGAGGGAGGGAAGAATGGGAGGATACAAGGGATGGGATAACCATTGAGATGTAACAAGAATAAATTAATAGACGAGAAAAAATTAAAAAAAATAAAATTGTAAAAATAGACAAATATTATGGATGCATGAATAAATAAATGAACAAGTTTAAATAGAACAAAAAAGCATAGATGTCCATTTTCAGTACTAGTCAGCATCTTATTGGAAGCCCTCACCAGTGCAACAATGCAAGAAAACAATAAGTATAAAAGGAGGAAACTAAATGAATTATATACAGATGACTTGATTTTTTTGTGCAGAAATCTATTATAAATGAAGAACCAAAAATTATCCCTTAGAAGAAATACTTGTGTATAGTTTGACTAAAGAACTTAAGGTCAAAATTTGAAAGTTTAAGTTTATTTTTTCTCATAAAATATTCTTAGAAGTATTTGCTCTGTTTTCAGGAGACCTTCAGTGACAACAAAACAGTGGTCATAAGAGAGATAATATACATAGAAGATGGAGGTTTGAAGCTGCAAAGTAACAATTTATACTGTGAACAAGTATGTGTATATGTAATGTGCAATACTACAAATATAGGTAGCAAAATTATTATCTATGAGTACATTTTACCAGGTCTTGCTACAGAAACAAAAAAATGAACAAAAACCAAGCAAGGTGTGAAGAACTGAGTGTAACTTGCCTCACATTGTAGACATTTTTACTATAGAAGAAATGTAGTTCTTTGCTCACCATCATAGCAGTAACTTCCAGTTATAGCGGATTCTGGTTTGGAGCTAAAATAAATGTGGCTTGATTCTGCAACACTATTTGAGAGCTCTTGGATGAACTAGGATTCCAGTTCTCGGAAATGATTTTTCGAAGTCCAGTTCCTCTTCATTCCATTCCACATTGTGCCATCTGAATTAGTTCCATTAGTCATGAAAAATATAAGATGAGACCTATGTCTATCACATGTAGATAGGCTCAAGAAATGTTGTGGGTTTTCAAATATTCTGTGTTTTATAAAATTCTGTGTTTTATATAAATTATGTACAGAATGATGTTAAGCCAGAGACATACAATAAAGTCAACTTATTCTTATGCGTGAGTCTATAGGTATACAAACGTACTTTCCACAGAATCAGAAAATCTATCTGTCATCTTTACACTTCACCTGTGAGAACATCTGTACCAAGAATTACAAATAAATGCTGTATTTCACTTGTATGAGAATATTGAAGAAATGTGTGTCCTTATTTTAAATTTGTGGGCTTTACAGTTAACTGGAATAAAAACACATGTAGACACGTAGGCAAATGCTGAAGGATTTGGTGGCCATGGTAATAGACTGAAGCTGTGTGAGAGATGCGTATTGCAGACATACTTCAACACATAGAGAGAGAAAAAAAACAAAAAACAAAAAACAAAACAGGACAGCAACTTAAAAGTAAAAAAAAAAAAAAAAAAAAAAAAAAAAAAAAAATCCTTAAAGGAAGTGTAATGGGTTTACCTGAATGATACACTTTCTAAAACTATTTTGATGAAAAATTTTTAGTGTTTCTGTTCATCTTGTGGGAAAACTAATTATTCAGTGCAAAGTACTTAAGATCACTTGAGATAATTAACTGCTGAGCATCAGTCAACACAGTTACACATAATTATTTGGCAGGCAAGAACATCGCCATGGTTCCCAAAGGCTCACCCCTACCTGTGGCAAGCAGTGGGCTCTTAAGCCACATCATGAAATAGAAACCAGAAAGGTGCTCCCTGTGCTCACAGCGCTGTTACCTGTGAGATCTCCCGGAGCCGGTGAGCACACCACATTTACCCCAGGCTATTGATACATAGCTCACTGCCAAAGGCAAGCTTCCTGGAATTCTTCCATGCAAGTTATGGTTCTGCATATTGGGAATTTGAAAGTTGTTATTGTTTGCCCCTAAACTAAATTTCAGGATTATCACTTTGGCACAGATGAAAGTCATTTTTATAAAAAAAATTTAAAAATCACTTCTAAGAAAACAAACGTGCCCAAAAGATACACAAAAGTAGGAACAATTTTCATAAGGTTGAGAAGTAGCTAAGATATTTATTCTGAAGATAGTTGATGAGATTTATTCACATTTTCAGTTTCTTACAACTAAAAGATTGTAAATTATGAATCCATTCCTGAGCTGCCGTTTTATGGGATGTTTTTAAATTGAGCGCCAGGTATGCAGGCTTGTGCATTGCAGCAGGTCTTAGGACATAGTACAGGCTCCATAGCTACTAAATTCACAGCACAGCAGATGTTATTTCAGTTTTCTTTTAAATGAAAATAAAAAACAGTGAAACATAAGCCTAAGCTTCTCCTTGGGAGTATCCATGTAGCACAGACTCAGAAAATATTCCTTACAGCTTGTGATTGCTTAGAACTGCACATTTTTATTTTCATGAACTAGAATGTTTGTGTTTGTTATGTCACACTTTTGGTTTTTTATTTATTGTGATTTTTAAATTTTATGGTGTGTGTGTGTGTGGTGTGTGTGTGTGTGGTGTGTGTGTGTGTGTGTGGTGTGTGTGTGTGTGTGTGTTTATATGTGTGTGTGTGTGCCTGTGAAGGTTTGTATGCATATGTGTGGGCCTGAGTGCATGCATGTGGGGGTGCACACATGTGTGCATGTATATATGTCTTTGTGCTTGTGTATGAGTGAATGTATATGCACAGTACACATATGCACATGTGTGTGTGTATCAGAAAATTATTGTGATATAATTGCCTCTCTCTTTCTACAGTGGGTTCTATTATGAAACTCAGTTTTTCAGACTTCTGTGCACAACCTTTACAAGCTGAGGCACCTTGCCAGCCCTCACATTTTTATTAACAGTATTTACAGTTTGATTCTTTACCATGTTACAAAGTGTAAGTGTTTTACTCTGGCCAGCAATACAATAACTGACTGGCACTGTCTGCATATGCTTTGAGTAGCCCTGCTGAAGAACACACTGAAGAAAAAAATTGCCTTTCAGAATAAAGTAACTTCCAATTTAGTTTTAATGCGTTTGAGGGAAAATGTTTGAATTAAGTATGTGCTGGAGAGGTGATTCAGAGATTAAAAACCTTGGTTCTTCTTCCAGAGGACCTGTGTTTAATTCAAAGCACCAATATGGTAACCATCAATAACTCCAATCTCAAGCATCTGATGCCCACATTCAGCCTCCGAGGATACCAGGCGTGCACATGGTACAGAGACAGCACACAGTCAAAACACATAAATAAAAATAGCTTTAAATTTTTAATTATTTAAAATGAAAACATTTATACAACTATATTAATGCTTGATTATACTGATACTTGGGAAAAATTCCCAATTTCATTGAGATAAATGAAGCACTGTGTTCAGACACAAATTTAAGCAAATATCAAAAAGTTTATTAATAAAATTAAATGTGTACAAAATGCTTATTAACTTTAATTGAATATTTAATATAAAATTAAAGATCTTAAATGAATGTAAAAATAAGCAATACAAATTTCTCAGTATATGTCTCAATTTACTCTCACTGTTATGCCTGTTACAATGTCTTCATGCAAAGTCCAGAACAACATGAAAAGTTAAAACAAGATAATGTACTGTAATCTGTCAGTCTCGAATGACCTACAAAGTCTCATATTAAACAGGAAAATATATATGACTATAAAAATATGGAAGCTGACAGGAATTTTAGTTTCCGTTTACTTTCAGAATTTCATTTATTTATTTTAACTGTGTTATTATTTTATGTAGATCCATGAGTGGCATCAGTGTGGAGGTCAGAGGAAAACTGTAAGAATCAGTTTTGTCTTTCCACCGTGTCGGGCTTGGAGATCAAATCAAATCATTAGACTTTGCAGCTGGTGGTTTACAAGCTGAGCCATCTTGCCAGCATGTGTTTGTGGGGCACCAAGGAAGCCCTTAGTGAGTGTGTAAAGAACCACAATATCTTGAGTAAATATGTATTGTTGACATGTGCACTGCCATGTCAATGTCCAGTGTATGGTATGCAACAGAACCTGGAAAAGCTTCCCCCACGGATGAGGCCCTGAAGGATTGAAAGCCTTCCTCTGGTCCAAGTGCAAATGTTGAAAGTGTATGAAAGTCCTAGTGTTTACGAAAGATTGACCAGTATGAACAAACAGTGTAAAGCAGATGTAACTTCATCCTCTGAGGTTTACAGCCTGAGACTGCCAACCTACAGAGACTTTTTATGAGAACAAGCTAACGCTTACCCCCATACTGTACACAATAAAGTCACTGAGGTTCCAGGCTGCTGTGTAGTTGGTGCAGCTCCCTGCATTCAACCCCCACTCACTCCAGATTTCCTTTTCAGATACACTATCAAATATTAACATTTCAATTTTATGTAAGGGGATTGGTACATTGCAAATTCTACACAAACTAAATATGTGCTATGTATACATGCGAAATGTATTACAGGTACATTAGGTTTTACATAAGAATCACAACATTTTATACCTCAAACAGGTTGAATGCAAAAACAAGGTCCATCATTCTGATGCATAGAAGAAACACACCTTAGCAACAAGAAAAGACATCAACTCAGGATGAAAGGATGGAAAAAGATATTCTAAGAAAATGGACTTAATAAGAAAGGTGATGCAACCTTTTTAATATTTGACACAAATAGACCTCCAACAAAAACTAATCAGTGGTAGTAAAGAAGCACCTGTGTAATTGCCAAAGGAAAAATGCATCAAGGGGTTACTGCAATCCTTAACAACTTTGCGTCAAACACAAGGGTACTGAAGTTTATAGAAGAATCACAACTGGACCTTAAATCACATATTGGTCCTTACACACTGATAGAGAGTGGTTTCAATATTCTACTCTCACCAATAGACAAGTCATCCAGACAAAACTAAGTAGTGGATTACTGGAGATATTGGCTATCATAAACCAAATAGGCATAAAAAATATTTACAAAACATTTCACCCAAACACAAAATAATTTATTTTCTTTTCAGTACCTCATGGAACTTTCTCCAAAATTTACTACATACTCTGACACTAAACAAGTCTCTAGACATAGGAGAAAATGAAATAACACCTTGCATCCTAATTGACCACAATGGATTAAAGTAGGCTATCCACAACAATAGAGACAAGAAAAAGCTTTAAAATGTATGGAAACTGAACAATTCAATGACTTTTTGTTAAACTTCTGGCTTTCTACTCCATCTTAAATACATCAGAATGGCTGAGATCAAAACCTCAAGCTACAGCTCACACTAGTGAGGATGTGAAGCAAGGAGAATATTCATCCGTTGCTGGTGGAAGTGAACATTTGTAGCCACTTTGGAAATCAACTTCTCAGTTTCTCAGAAAATTGGGACTATATCTACCTCAAGGCCCAGGTTTACCACTCCTGAGAATATACCAAAGGAATGCTCCACCATTCCACAAGGATGCTTTTTCAACTATATTCATAGCAGCTTTATTTATAATAGCCAGAAACTGGAAACAACATAGATGTCCCTCAGTTGAAGAATGAAGAAGGAAAGTGTGGTACATTTACACCATGGAATACTACTTAGCTATTAAATAGAAAACATCATGAAATTTGCAGGCAAATGGATGGAACTAGGAAAGATCATCCCGAGTGAATGAGTTAACCCAGATCCAGAAAGATAGACATGGTATATACTCACTTATACTTGGATACTAGATCAACATGGATGTCCTCGGCAGTCTTCGCTCAGTGGGGGATTGGGACAGATGCTGGAACTTACTAATGTGTTTATTAATTCAAGAAAAACAAATGATAATATTTTTGATAATGATAAAAATCTGAGATTTTATGAAAAAATAGGAATTTAAAAGAGCTTGTCTTTGCCTATTTAAGGCTAAGTGATTTTTTCCTTTTTTATTAGTTAATTAGTTAATTTATTTTACACGCCAGTATAAAGTTTTCCTCGCTCCTCAACTCCAAGTTCCTCTCTCTCACCTCACCCCTTTCCCCCGTCACACAGGTGTATCTCTTGCTTGGTACGAGTTATACCAAGAGATTTTATATTATTTGTGGCTACTGTAAAGTGTGTTTGTTGTTCCTCTAATTTCTTTCACAAATAGTTTAGCATTTGTTAAAAGGAGGCTACTGGTCTTTTTAAATTAATTTTGATCCAGATACTTTGCTGAATGTATTAATCAGCCATAGGAATTCTCTGGTAGAATTTTGGAGGTCACTTTTGTATACTTTCATAATACCTGAAAATAGTGATACTTCCTTTGCAATTTGTATCCTCTTTGGTTTCCTTTAGTTGTCTGATTGTTCTAATTAGAATTTCAAGTACATGTTGAAGAGATACAAGAAAGTGGACAACCTTGTCTTGTCACTAGTGTTAATGGAATAGCTTTACGTTTCTCTCCATTTAGTTTGATGTTAGCTATTGGCTTGTTGTATATTACCTTTATTGTGTTTAGGTGTGCACCTTGTTTATCTGATCTCTCCAAGACATATAACAGGATTTTTCAGCATCTAATGAGATGATCATATGGGTTTTTCCCTCAGTTTGTTTATATGGCAGATTACAATAATAGATTTTCATATGTTGAACCATCCCTATATCCCTGGGATGAAGCCTACTTGATTATAATAGATGATGTGTTTGATGTGTTCTTGGATTCAGTCTGCAATTATTTTATTGGGTATTTTTGCATGAATGTTCATAAATTAAATTCTTTTGAAATTCTATTTTTTGTTGAGTCTTGGTATAGTATAGGTTTCAGGGTGACTGTGGCCTCATATGGCAATGCTCCTTTGGTTTGTATTTGCTGAAATGGTTTGAGGAGTATTTGTATTAGCACTTATTTGAACATCTGGTAGAATTCTGCACTAAAATCATCTGGCAGTGTGTGTGTGTGTGTGTGTGTGTGTGTGTGTGTGTGTGTGTGTGTGTTTCAGAGACTTATTTTCTTAGTGGTTACAGGCCAATTTTAATTGTTTACCTAATCTTAATGTAACTCTGGTAAGTGGTATCTATTAAAAAATAAGACAGGTTAACTCCTGGAAATACTCAGGCTACCCAATGAAGATGATAAGTATCAAAAAAACATCCTTATGGAGATGGCTTCAAATGTGACAAACAAGCCACTTGGCAAAATGTTCTTGCTTTGGCCACTGACAAACTTCTTCCTAAATATGAGCAAGCTTAGATGCAGACAGTGTTGATGGCCAGAATGGCAAGAGAAGGTAAGCAAGTCCTCAATAGTTCCTACTTCACAAATATGTCTGTCAGATATACAGAGCCAGAAGGCCACAGATCATGATCCAATGATATCGAGAGTTTTGGGTGACTGTTCAGACAGTAAAATGTCCATGTCATTTTTTTCAATTTGGAATCTGCTAACCTGCACTTCCTGTTTACTCAGTAATTAATTTTATTCCTTCTCAAGTCTCTAATGGAGTTGAAGACCAGATAGTTTAGTTTTAAAAGTAAGCTTAGTTGTTTAGGGTTTAAGATGATTTTAAGTCTAGATAGATGTTTTAAGTTGATAGAGATGAGATATGATAGATATTGATTTACATTCAGAATTTTAGACTCACCAAGATAGGAAAGATATTTTCTTCAAGGTTTCCAAATACAAATAGCCAATGCACTACAAATGTAACAATTATGTAATTCATGGTCATGCTTTCGCATTCATTCTGTCAACCTTTATCTTTTATTGGCGAATTGGGTCCATTGACTTGGAAAATATTAATGACCAATGATTATTAATTCCTGTTATTTTGATGTTGGTTGTGGTAGTGGTTTGTGTGTGTGTGTGTGTGTGTGTGTGTGTGTGTGTGTGTGTGTGTATTAGTGCTTTTCCTTCTTTTGGTTTTTCTGGTATGAGATTATTTCTTGTGTTTCTTGAGTATAGGTAACTCCCTTGTGTTGGCATTTTCCTTCTAGTGTCCTCTGTAGAGCTCGATTTGTGGAAAGATGTTGTTTAAATTTAGTTTTGACATGAAATATCTTGTTTTCTCCTTCTATGTTGATTTAAAGTATTGCTGGGTGTAGTAGAATAGGCTCCCATCTGTGATCTCTTAGAGACTGTAAGACATCTGCACTGGCTCTTCTGGCTTTTGAAGTGTCTGTTGAGAAATATGGTGCATTTCTAACAGCTCTGCATTTATATGTTACTAGGTATTTTTCTCTTCCAGCTTTTAATATTCTTTCCTTGTTTTGTACATTTTGTGTTTTGATTATTATGTGGAAGGAGGATTTTCTTTTTGGTCCAATTTACTTGGTTTCTGTAAGCTTCTTGTACATATTTAGGAATCTCTCTCTTTAGGTTAGGACAATTTTCTTCCATGATTTTGGTGAAAATATGTTCAGGGCCTTTGATCTGGGAATCTTCTCCTTCTATTCCTATTAGGTTTGGGTTTCTTCTTTTTATACTGTCTCAAATACCCTGGATATTTTGTGTGAAAGACTTTTTAGATTTGACATTTAAAAACTTAAGTACTCATTCCCTTTACATTGTGGACATAGCCCAATCTCTCCTCTCCTCCCAATCCCATCCTCCCTCCCCTCTACCCCTCCCCTTTCCCACTCCCCTAGTCCTCAGGAAAAGGAGACCTACTACCCACCCTCCCAGCTCATCAATTTGCATCAGGACTGAGTTTATCCTCTTCCCCTGTGACTTAGCAAGGCAATACCCACGGGGGAAGTGATTGATCAAAGAGCAAGCAACAGAGTCCCTGTCAGAAACAACCCCTGCTCCCCTTACTAGTGGACCCACATGAAACTTGAGCTACCTCGTTGGCTACAAAATCTACGCAGCAAACCTATGTCCAGTCTATGCTTGGTCCTTCATTGAGGCTTCAGCGTCCATAGGCCCCTCTGGGCCCAGTTAGTTGGCTCTGTTGGTCTTCTTGTTGAGGTCTTGCCACCTCTAGGTTCTCTTAGACTTCCCCTCACTTTTCCACTAGTCTCCCTATGTTTGTCTGTGAGTCTCAGCATTAATTTCTAACTAGTTGCTAGCTAGAATCTCTCAGAGAAAAACTCTGATAGGCTCTAGTCTGCAAACATAGGAGCGCATCATTAATAGTGTCCAGAGTTGGATCTTCTCCGTGGGGTGGGTCTTGGGTTGGGCCAGGTATTGTTTGTATATTCCCTCAATCTCTCTTCTATCTTTATCTCTGAACACACATGGTATGTACACATATACAAGTGTATTTTAGCAATATAGTATAGAATAAGCATACTATAATGTACAGATCCCAAAAAGATAAGTAACAAGGAAGATCCAAGGGGAGGATTCTTAAACCCAATTCAGAAGGGGAAATATAATAGACAGAAGTAGTAGAAGGAGCACAGAGAGAAATAAGGGTCGTGATCAGATCTAGGAAGAGAAGGTATGGGAAGACAGAAGGCCTGCAGAGGAAAGAGAAATCATGGGTCGGAGCATTTGTGTGGCAAACTGAGGACTTAAGTCAGAATAGACTTCTGGGAGCATATGACGGGGACCATAGCTAAAACACTTAGTAGCAGGATCCATGGGGACTGAAGAGGAAACCTTCTAACTAGATAAGACTCTGAGTGGAGGGAAGAGAACAACCCACCCACAAAACTTTTGATCCAAAAATTACCCTGCCTAGAGTTGACATTTTTGACAGGTGTATAATTTCTTCAATCCTAACTTCTATGCCTGAGACTCTCCCTTACATCTCTGTTATGATATTTGTGTCTGTAGTTCTGTTCTCTTGTGTAGGTTTTCCATCTCCTGTATTCCCTCAATTTTTTTCCTTTTTTTTTCCTTTTTTTATTAATTTATTCTTGTTACATCTCAATGGTTATCCCATCCCTTGTATCCTCCCATTCTTCCCTCCCTCCCATTTTCCCCTTATTCTCCTCCCCTATGACTGTTCCTGAGGGGGATTACCTCCCCCTGTATATGTTCATAGGGTATCAAGTCTCTTCTTGGTAACCTGCTGTCCTTCCTCTGAGTGCCACCAGGTCTCCCCCTCCAGGGGACATGGTCAAATGTGAGGCACCAGAGTATGTGAGAAAGTCATATCCCACTCTATGGATTCTATTTCCCTTTTAGGTATTGAACCATGGTTGAGTGCTTTTAAACTTGAACATATTCTGAAGGAGATCAATTTGCCCTTTAAAGATAAAGTTAACCAGTATAATCTTGTAAATGTTGCAGAATAACATGTGTTAACAAATTTGTAGATCTACTTAACCCAGTTCATTGTTATTTCCCTCTGGTAAGTAATACATTATTCTCAAAGCAGGAGAAATATCACTGTATTTTGATAAAATAGCATAAGAAATGTTCCTAGCAAAGGCTTCAAATTCCAAGCTGCCACAAATGCCAAAAAGAATATATTTTTAGTATGACTAAAAGATCCAAATATAGACTCCTATAATGTAGTGTATGGTGTTCAAATGTAGCCCTTTTCTCAGGCAGAAAGCCCAGTTTTTGCAATTTTAGACTTAAAACAAACATACATATAAACAAACTAAAAAGTATGATAACCATGTATTAGACTCATGAGTATCAGCAATAGTTCAAAGTTAAGAAAGTATATATATCCTAATAAGTAGGTACCTAAAACAACTTAGAGATGTATTATCCAAAAAAGTAAGAGACAGTGGATTCTCAGTGGGTATACAATAGTATCACCCATGAGATTTCTTTTACAAGTGATTTGTGATAATTTTATTAAATGCACCAAACCATGAGAATATGTGTGTGTGTATGTGTGTGTGTGTGTGTGTGTGTGTGTGTGTGCGTGTGTGTGCGTGTGTGTGAGTGTGTGTGTACCATTTTTTTTAATTAATGGTGGGGTGCCATGCTCCAGTGACATGACATCCAACAATATATGGGCAGCTTCAATAGCATTTGATGACTTGGAAAAAAAGACACAAAGTTGGGAAGAAAGAAGGGAATTGAAGGTAGTTCTGGAAGAAGTAGGTGAAGAGGAGAATGATATAAAACTATATTTTACTCTTTGCCTTTGAAATGATGTGTCTTGCATTTTGTTGTGTTTAAAATAAAACCAACAGTGAAGAGAAACAAAGACTTTCTAATTAATCTATCCAAATGTATGTTCCCTTAATAGTCTTATCCTATGTTCCAACCTTCCAGCCTCCTGATCAATAAACTAAGATAATTATCTCTGCCAAGTGATCTATTAATAGCCAGGCCATTTCTTTCTCCATTTTCTCCATTAAAGGTGAATGAATGAGTACATTAGTCACTTGTCTTCCTACAAGGCCACAAAGAGAGTCTCTTTTCATCATTCTCTCTCTCTCTCTCTCTCTCTCTCTCTCTCTCTCTCTCTCTCTCTCTCTCTCTCTCCACATATATGTATATATGTATATATGGAGAGACAGAAACAAAGATATAGATATAGTGCAGACAGCCTTGACTTTAGAAGGAAAAACCTGTGAACAGTGTCCCTTTTCAAAAACGCTAGCTATGGGAAATGGCATAAATGCAGTGAAATCAGTCCAAAAACATGTGTTCTGTCTCTCTAAAAGTCTCTGCCAATACAGTGTCTAATAGGCCTGGGCAATCCATTTGGATTGCTAAAACAGGATGAATATACTGCTGGGCTCCTTAATCACTAAATAGTAATTACGTACACTCCTGAAAACTGAACGTCTGTTGGAAACCATTGTGCTCAGGTTCTTAGAGAAGGCTCTTTTCCCAATTTATAGATGGTCAATATGTCCCCACAATGATGGAGAAAAAAACAATAAACTTGTCTCTTGTTTTTGTGTTTGCTGTTGCTGGCCTTTTGTTTTGTTTTTCACAAAAGCACTAATTTTATTAATAAAGTTTCTAATCAGCTTCCAAAGGTTCTATTCCCAATAATATGATATTTGGTGCTAGGATTTCAAGAGTATTGTTAGGGCATGAACATTTATTTCTGTACAAATCAGTTTTCTGTTATAATGAAAAATATTTAAGATGATTAACATACAAAATAAAGATTTATTTTGCCTCACAGTTTTGGAGAGTCAAAATCAGTAGAACCAATCATTTTAGATTTCTAGGGAGAGAACCATATGGCAATATGAGAAGGACACATTGTAACAAACCTCTCAATTCATAGTGGATGCTAAAGAGAAAGAAATGTCCACATTCCTAGAGAATCTTCAGGGGCACTTTCCTAATAATCTAAGAAATTCTTATAAAGTTCTACCTCCTAATGATACACAGAACCTCCTGGTAATACCACCTAGAGAGCCAAACCTTCACCATGTGGGTCTTTGTTATTCACTTAATTGGACAGACATCACCAACTGGTCACCTAATGTTTTTACTGCAGTATCCTGGGCACTTTGGAAAGCAATTGTCAAGGTTTAACATCCTCCCTCATAATAAAACATAAAAACACTGCTTTTATGAAACTAATTTATTTTGAGAGATCAAGCCAGAAGAGTATTCCTGAGCAGCTGGTCCAGGTACTGACAGATGCATGATGAAACAGCACATCATTGAGCAATTTATTGAAAGAAGCAACATTATGCTTATCAGAAAATATACAAAGGATAGTCTTAAGTGTCTGTCATGGCAAAAGTAACTGCATCCAAGTTGGTATATAAATAGTTTATCATAAGCTAATATAGAAACCTAGTTGCATCTCAGGTGCTAGTATGCAACTATACAGATCCACATACCACCATGAAAATTTTATCTGTTTAGTTTGCTAGAAGACCTGGCAGGAAATGACTGACCAGTTATGAGTGATGAGTCAATATAGATGCAGCCCTGTGAAGCTGAAACCACACAAAGAGAAACCCAGTTTGAGAACATATTAGCAAGGTGGTCACTACCTGAAAAATATCATTAGAATAGCTAGGACACTGTGATAATGATTTGAATCATCTCCCCAGGAAAATAGTCAGAAGAGTCTACCAGTTCGTATCTTCCACTAGTAAAGTATTCTGTGGAGATATAAGTGGTCCCATTCCTGAGTGAATTCCACCAGGGCTTCAAAAGAACCTTCAACAGAAAATTATACTTCAAGAATGGAATTGGGTGGGCACCTATACAAAACATATTATGATAAACAAGTACAAATGGAGTAGCCAAAAAAAAAAAAAAAAAAAAAAAAAAAAAAAAGACAGAAAAATGAGGAAACCTGACTCTTTGGTCTGGCTGAGGCATCAAATGGACAAATTTTAATATAAATTTGCAGGAAAGGTAAGTTACATGTGGAAAAAAGAAATAGAATCCAAAACTTTAAATTACAGTGTATATCATCCAATTCACTGTCTAGTAAAGAAAATCTCTCTATTCCCCACACTTCATGGGATCTGGTTTGCTAATAGCTGATGTGTTGAGCTGGGAAATTAGGAAACTATATTAACAATATGCAGGAAAAAGTTGAATAAAATTCCTAACATAAAAAGACTTTGAAAAGAACTTTCTTCATCATAATACTTCTAAGTATAAAACCCCATTAATATAATAGATACATTTTTTGGAACAGCATGTTTGGAGGCTTCAACTCATTCAGGTGATGGGAGGATTTTCTCAAAAATATAATAATTCTAGATCCACAGTTCCCCCCTTTTTTTGGAATATCACATAAATATATCTTTTTCAGAAGTGGTTCTTATTTCCCCATTTTAATTGAATCATGGCTGGATTGTCAAAGTACATTGAAAAATGTGCTTATGGTAGCTGTTTTAATAGGACTGTTTTATTGTTTTAATGATCAGATAACATTTTGTGTTAAAAGTTTATTTATAAGTAAAAAGCAAGGCTCCTATTTGCCATTCTCTACTTCCAAAAATTTTTAATTCAATTTGTCTTATGTAGTCTCCTATGGGTTGTTATCTGTGCTTTGGGACAGAACATAATTTAGACCTTTTTACATGTTTGGTTATTTAGTTATTTACTTTACATCCCAGTCATTGCCTCCTCCTTCCTCTTCTACCGGTTCCTCCCTATCTATCCCCCTCCATCTACCCCTCAGAAAAGGGGAACCCTGCCCCCTGCCACTACTACCCTCAACCCCAGAACATCAAGTCACATCAGGACTGAATAGTTCCTCTTCCACAGTGTCCTGGCAAAGCAGCCAGGACAGGGGGAAGCAATGGGAAAGCAGGCAACAGAGTTCATGTCAGATACAGCCCCTGCTCCCCTTACTAAGGAACCCACATGAAGACCAAGCTGCACATTGGGTACACGTGTGTAGGAGCCCTAGGATCGTTCTGTGCATGGCCCTTGGTAGGGCTTCAGTTTTCATAAGCCCCCCTGGACTCGGGTTAGTTGGCTCTGTTAGTCTTCTTGTACAGTTCCTGTCACCTCCACGTCCTTTTATCCCCCTACCCTAACCCTTCCACAAGGCGCTCTGTGCTTCACCCAATGTTTGGCTGTGAGTCTCAGCATCTCTTTCAACCCATATTTGACCACCTCCCCTTGATGGGGAGGCCTGATGGCACTCAAAGAAAGAATAAGCAGGCTACCAAGGTGAGACTTGATAGCCTATGACCATATAGTGGGGGAGGAGGTCCCCCTCGGTCTTTGATATAGGGGAGGGGAATAAGGTGAAAGCAGGAGGGAGGGAGGAATGGGAGGATACAAGTGATGGGATAACAATTGAGTTGTAATCTGAATAAATCAATAAAATTAAATTTAAATTAAAAATAAAAAATAAAAGAATAATCTTTAATAGTGTCAAGGGCTGGCTTTTCCATGGGCTGGCTCTCAGGTTGGACCTGGAATTGGTGGGACATTCCTTCCATCTCTTCTGTCTTTATGCCTGTGTACCTTCTAGGCAGGGTAAATTTTTGGTGGAAGTTTTTGTGGGTGAGTTGATGTTCTCCTCTCTCCATTAGGAGTGCTATCTAATTAGATGGTGGCCTCTGCAGTCTCCATGACCCCCGCCAGTACAGATCTCAGCTAGAGTGACCCCCATGTCCTACCCTGTCATAGGGTCTCCATTTGTCTCAGAGATGTCCTCACCCACGGCTCTGTCTCTCTGCAGTCCTTCTGTTCTCCCACCCCATTATCCCACATCTGACCCCCACCCTTTATCCCTCCACACTCCCTCTCCTATCCTCTTCTGTCTTGCCAAACATTTCCACGGTCTATTCTATTTCTCCTTCTGAATGAGATTCAAGCATCCTCCCTTGGACCTTCCTTGTTACTTAGTTTCTTTGGGTCTGTAAATTATAGAATGGTTATTCGGTACTATATGACTTAAGTGAGTACATACCATGTATGTATTTTTAGATGGATACAAAATTAACTAAAAAACCAGTACCCCTCTTGTGTACAAATTTAGAACATTTTTTTTCATTCACTTGCTGGTTTTATTGCCTGAGTGTCATGTGAGAGGCTCCTCAAGTTACTCATATTATTGCAACTGGACTCCAGCAGAACTTGGAGCTGCACAAGTGTATGATGTAACATACACATACATACATGCAATATGTTAATTAACATAATAAACATGTTGATATATTAATTTGTATGTTAATATATGTTAATTTATATATTTTATATGTTAATTTAACATAAACACAAAAGATAGTTACTGCAAATCTACCAAGGAAGAGTTTCCACAGGTAGCATATGACACATTGCAATGAAGAACAAAGGTTTTACATCCTTAAATGCCATGTACCTTAAATGGAGCTATGTTCAAGAATTTTGACACATTGGTATAGAATTCAAATTTAAGACTATTCTTCACACACTTAGATATATTTCTACTCTAATATGAGGTATTGTACCCATATAACTCAAGTAGAATTCAAGGTTTACCTCCATTTCATTGAAAGTACTATTGCAGGCTGTTTAGGACAAGTTATACAAGTTAATTGTTAGTTGATCAAATCATGGTCATGTTAATTGCTAGTCTATTAATATTGCAGCAATATACACCACAGGTTTGATAGATATGATTCTATAGATAGAGTAAAATAGCGTCTTCAAACAACTCATAGACCTATAGAATATGGCATTTACAGATGTTTTTACTATTTTAAAGATTTGCTGACAATAAGACATGTTAACTCCTGGCACTACCCAGCCTACCTCAAAGAACATGATGAGCATCAAAGAGCCTCCTTATGGAGATGGCTTCAAATGTGACAAACCAGCCACTGGGAAAAATGTCTTCCTTTCGGCCATTGATAAATTTAGAACTTTTGATCGATAAAGTGAAACAGAGTTTATATCATAGACATTATAATTTAAAGAGGCACACATTAAAATATTTATAGTTGTAAGTTGTACTTATCAAAACATGATACCTATTTACATGAACTAAATTGAAATATCAGTGGATGGGGACAGTAAGAGTATAAGTTGCATGCATGTAGTAAGATATGGATATTGCTAGATGATTTTCTCTCCTGCATTAACTTAGTAACATAGAGTCCTTCGGTCTTGTGATAGTACATCAGTGCTACAGAGTTCTCTGCTAAATGTTTTACATCCATTTGGGAGATACTTTGGATAGGAAAAAATATGAGTAATCATGCTAGAGATCTAGAGGTGATAATATCTCTTCTGCCAATGTCCCAATGTTCTTGATCTGTCATATTCCACATAACCACAAGAAAAGATAGCAGGAGAAACATGAATAAAAATAAAATGTATTTCACTCTTCCACCCAGGGACATGTTTGTTCAGCTGCCCTGAGCTGCCTGATGTGCCAACCCCCATTGTCATGTTTTTCTCCCCTGGGGTCACCAAGCTATACACCCCAGCTCCATCTAAGTTAGTCCATCTCCTTTCTAAGCCCCTTTTCCACAAGTAGCCCAGGGACACATCCAGCTGCCTTGAGCTGAGAGTTGTCCTGATCTACATTGCTCTGGAGTGCAGGTCACCAAGTCAGATTCATCCAAGGTAGCAGGCTACCAAGAAGAGACTTGATACCCTATGAGCATATACAAGGGAAGGAAGTCTCCCTCAGGAACAGTCATAGGGGAGGGGAATAAGGGGAAAATGGGAGGGAGGGAGGAATGGGAGGATACAAGGGATGGGATAACAATTGAGATGTAATATGAATAAATTAATAAAATATATTTAAAAAGAAATGCTCAGCACCCTTTGTCATCAGAGAAATGCAAATCAAAATGACTCTGAGAGTCCATCTTACACCTATTAGAATGGCTAAGATCACAAATTCAAGTGTCAGAACATGCTGGCAAGGATGTGGAGAAAGAAGAACATGCCTTCATTGCTGGTGGGAGTACAAACTTGTACAACCACTTTGGAAATCATCTGGAGGTTTCTAAAGTATTTGGAAATATTTCTACCTCAAAGCCCAGAAATACCACTCTAGGAATATAGCCAAAAGATGCTGCACTTTACCACAAGTACACTTGCTCAACTACGTTCATTGCAACCTTACTCATAATAGCAAGAAACTGGTAACAACCTTATGCCCCTCAACTGAAGAGTGGGTGAGGAAATCGTGGTACATTTACACAATGGAATACTACTCAGCTATAAAAAACAACAAAATCATTAAATTTGTAGGCAAATGAATGAAACTAGAAAAGACCATCCTGAGTGAGTTAACCCAGACCCAGAAAGACACACTTGGTATGTACTCATTTATATGCAGATATTAATCATAATCTGTTATGCTTGCAGGCAAGAGTCTAGCGTAATTGTCTTCTGAGAAGCTTCTCTGGCAGCTATTGGAGACAGATGCAGAGACAACAAGAAATGGGTGGAGCTTGGAGAGAGATATGGAAGAGAAAGAGGGAGGATAGAGGGAGCTGGAGGTGTCAAGGACACCATAAGAAGACCTATAGATTAATCTAATCTTGGCCTACAGTAGCTCACAGAAACTGAGCCACCAACCAAAGAGTTTGCATAAACAGAACCTAGATCCCCATACATATGGAGAAAATGTGCAGTTTGGTCATCATGTGGGTCCCCTAGCAATAGGAGTAAGGGCTGTCTCTGAATCTGCTACCTACCACTGGGTCACCTTCCCCTAGCTGGGCTGTCCTGTCACTTCCCAGTGGAAGAGGATGTTCCTGCAGTAACGTGAGATATCCGGGTGGATTGGTACCAGTTTGGTACTTACCTTTTCCAGGCAGGAAGAGAAGGAGCAGTAGGAGCAGAGTGTTGAGGAAATGAAACTGGCAGAAGTGTAGAAAGGGGCCTGGTCAGTATATAAAGTAATTAAGTCAATCAACCAATAGAGGAAAAAATTATTTCAAATAAAAGACAAAAATATTATTTTAAACAAAGATGAGATGCATTAAAAGTAACTAACAGTAATGCTGTTAGCTATAATTATTTATATTTTAAAGTTTATTTAAAGCTATTTAAAGTATACTTAAATTTTAAACCGATTATTTATAGTTTTGGCTTAAAAATGCAAACTCATTGGAAATTTTAGATTTTATTCAAATAAAAATCTCAGCATAATAATATTTTGCTAACAATAGTTGCTATTGTTAGTAAATAATAATTTTCTAACAAATTTAAATTAATTCATCAAATTCTTGATCTCCAAAGGGTAAAAAAAACACAAATGTCAAGCTCCTTGAGACTCTAAATCCATCACAAGTTTTAGGACACCAACACTTACATCAAGACCACAGTCATCACTTTTGATTTCCATGGTAATGAAATGTTGTACCATTTTGAGTTATTAGTGCTTCAAAGATTGTTGAGCAGAAAATCAATGACAACATGACTTTGGCTTAAAAGTCATTGTATGAATTCCCTGGCTAGGTCAAAGCTTTCAGAAAAAAATGTGACATGGTAACACAAAGGATACATTTCTAGGAGATAGACACTCTACACTTTGTGTACAACTATAAAAAATATTTTATTTTAATTATTTTAGAGAAGCAATACATATATTAATGCATGAATTTACAGAAGGTATATTTAAGGATCTATTGTTTATTTTTAAAACATTTAAATGACCACAACATGGTGTTAAAGGATAGTATCATGGAAGTTGAAAGGTAATCAATCTCAAGTCAAAACTTTTCTTAATGGTAGAAAACCTGATTCATAGCTTGTCCTGAAACTCTTTGATCTATTATCAGATGTCTAGTCATTTGTTCATTTATGGTAACATAAGCTTTTTTTTTTTTTTTTTTTTTTGCCACACATGTACTTCAAAACTCTTCCAGCTTTTTTTCATGGGCCAACATAAAATCAACTTCTACATTTTAAGATAACCTGTAAACACTCTTAGGCTTTCAGTACCAATTTCTGTCTTAGTATTTTCAGACATCTAGAGCATAGTTTCATGGGCTCAGTGACTTATAAGTATCAGAAACATATTTCTCACCATTCTGGAGGCACGAAAATCCAAGATCAAGACATAAACATGATCAGTGTCTGGTGAGGTCCTACTTCCTGCTTGAGAATATATCTAAATGAGTCCTCATGTGTCAGAGGAGACGAGGAGGTGCTGGGATTTCTTATAAGGATGAAAAGCAGCATTGATGGGAATCTATTCATTACCTAATGTCCACACAAGATCCCATTTTTCAATGTCATAACAGCTAGGTAAACTACCTACTGATCAAGTTGGTGGTAGAAGCTGTTAGGTATAAAGAAGAACATTTGAAAGATCTTAGGTAAAATAAAGATAGCTTTTGTGTGGGAATGGTACATTTCTCACTTTTTTCTGAATATAGACTATAGTATCCATGAATATTCAGACAAGATATGTGAAGGGTTGGTAACTAGATAGTAATAGCAAATAGTGTGAGATGGGTGGTATTCTGCCCGTGTTTTGAAGGCACAAGCAGCAGGAATTAAGAAGAAACACAAAGAATAAGACAAGTTGTGGTGATTTGAATAGGAAAGACCAATGTAAGCTCATATATTTGAATGCTTAGTTGAGAAGCAGTGGAACTGTTTGAAAGGATTAAAAGAATTAGTAGCTGTGCCTTTCTTGGAGGAAGTGTATGTGTGTGTGTGTGTGTGTGTGTGTGTGTGTGTCTGTGTCTCTCCCTGTCTCTCTGTCTCTGTCTCTGTCTGTCTCTCTCTCTCTGTCTGTCTGCCTCTCTCTCTCTCTCTCTCTCTCTCTCTCTCTCTCTCTCTCTCTCTCTCTCTCTCTCTCTCTCTCTCTCTCTCCTTCTAAATCAGGACATAGCTTTCAATAACTTTTCTAAGACCATACCTGACTGCTTTCTTATATGAGTTGCCTTGGTCATGGTGTCTGTTCAGAACAATAGAGCTGGCTAACACACAAATCAATGATAATATCAGGTCTTTGTTCTGAACAACTTAAAAAATGGATACCAATTAAAATGGGGAAAACCACATGTAGGCCAAATAATTGTATTTACAGGTGTAATAATAAAGAAAAATATATCCCCTTGTGATTATTAAAATGCTGAAGAAGAAGAAGCTTGCCAATAATGATCTCTTTGTTCCCTTCTGCATTCCAGGATCATATTTCTCCAGGAGAGGAGCTGTCCTTGCTAGTTTGACTGCTTTCTATTATGAGACCTTCTCTTGTAAAGAACGTATTCATTGCACAATAATGTGGCTCAGTGGTGTAATGAGATGCTTTTACAATGCTATGGAGTTTGCAGCATAATTGGGCATAAAACATGGTGGGCATATCATGTAAGGCGATTGTCAATTAATTCCCTTCTCATGAGCTCAGTACATATATTCTGATGCTCTGCACAGAACAATAGTTACTTTGAAGGGTTTTACATTATTTGACAACTACTGATATAATCAATAAATATTGTTAGTATGGTTTTACAAACCAAGGGATAGTAAGTAAAATGTTATTTAGGCTCTAAAATAATACAATAAAATAATGGAACACCCCCTTTACACAAAGTAATACACAGATGCATAGTTATTACTATTATATTTTCTTATTTATTTATTTAGTTTAACTATTTTATTCGAGACATGATTTCTCTGTGGAACCTTGGCTGTCCTGGACTTGCTTTGTAGACCAGGCTGGCCTCAAACTCAAAGCAATCCACTTGTCTCTGCCTTCTGAGTGCTGGGATTAAAGGCATGTGCCACCACTACCTCACTACTATTATATTTTCTAGAAAACCAATTATGCATAAAATATTCTGTATGAAGATTTGTCCGCATAACATTTTCTAGACTAGTTTTTATACTTTTAAATAATGGGTTTCTCACTGGAATGTGCTTACTGATTGTTCATCAGTGCTTCTTCTAATACATAGTTTTGGTCTAGATGGAAAGTTTTCACCTAGTTAACTATCAGCTTGTTATAAAGATTTCATTTTTTAAGATACAGGTTATATGCTTGAAGAAACACTTTTTAGAAATTCAGCCTACACGTGAAAAGTATTATTTTAAAGTATCTAAAAAGGTTGAATTCTCATTAGCATTTAGAAGATTGATGGATAAAGTGGCCACAGATGACATAGATTACTAAATTAAAAACCTAGTGTCCAGGCTATTGTTACCACAATTGGTTGCCTGTTCACCAGAAACTTTGACACTAATGCAGAGGGCATCACATACTCTGTCTTGGAATATACAAAAATCAACCTGGTACTATGACTGAGCTTCTTCCATGATGCCTATCACTCAAAGTGCCAGAAAAGACAACGTAGGCTTTAGAAGGAGAAATGCTGTCAACAATCATATTCAGCCATGTAAATTATAAAGAATACTTATTATGTTTTAACTCTAAATTAAAATCATCTTCTCCTATAAAGGTTAATTTTAGCAGATTGGAAATGAACATGGAAAGACAGGAGGCAGAAAACATGAAAACTGCTGAGAGAATGACTAAAGCTTCTCTAGAAAACATTTTTAAAATGTGGCTACAGGCAAGACACAGTCATTCAAGTACTTGTGGCATAAGCATTGGGGACTATATTAAGATCCCTACACTCAGTTGTGTACCTATCATGAAAACCCTGGGCAGATGAACCCTGGATGTGTGTTTCTTGCCTAGACAAATCAGTGAACTCTATGTTCACTGACACGTTCTGGCTCAAAATATAAGGTGGAGACTGATAGTTGAGGATCAATGACTAAGGTCAACTTCTGACCTCCATATATGCACTTACACATACATATGGAAACATATAAATGCAAACAATAATGTTAATTATTTTATTTAATTTGAAGAATTATGGAAAGGTGATACAACTTTGAATACCTGATGAAGGGGAGGACCATGAATGTGATAAAAATCAGTCCTCATTCTTAGGCTGTAAGAAATAAAATTACTATGATCTCTAGACCACAGCAAAATCATTCCACAATATAGAGACGTTCATACTTCAGGTTGGATACTTAAGGAACTCTCCTTTCGGCAATAGGCAAGACAGATGTTTCCTCATCTTGCAACAGCTGGATGTTCTGACTGGCACTTAAAGCCATTAGTATCTCAATTATGAATTCTCAACCACTAAAATTACACACAGACTGCAAGACATTCACATGTGGAAAGGCCTCGGACAGCGATCCCAACCCCTCTGCCCTCCAGCAATGACCCTGTTTTTTCCTTAGGTTGAAATGCCATAGGCCAAAAATAGTGCTTAAAATTAAGAAGACATAAAGAAGAAGTAGGGTTATCTGGGGTGAAGATGGGTATCAGCATGAGTGGTAGGTAGATAAGAAAGAGCAATGGAGTTTAACATAATTGTAATGCAAGACACAAATGTAGGCATTGTCAAAAATAAAGTAGATTAACAGGTAAAGGGCCTAAAAGGCAACTGCCTGGATGATTTTCTGCCATGATTTAATTCATCTCTATGATTTCAGTTTTCTATCTTAGTAGAACCAGCTGGATGTGCTGGTTATCACTCTTGGAGATGTGTAAATATAACTAAATCTTTAAAAATATCTAAATAACATTTTAAATAATTAATTTAATGTACAAAGTTATTAAGACTAAAATATTTATCCTACATTACACAACTCCATTTTTCAGCTACTTTTCTTCCCCTGCTTTGCAGTCACAGCTTTCTAGTATCTATAACTTTTCTTTTACATAGTATATATAATTAGAATATCAAATCTGGGTATCCAGATTTTAACTATGATGTGCCAGGTGGCACTATTTTTAGATATCAATCTATTGAAAGTTAAGGTGATTACAACTTGTGTTATGAGATTTTAGAATTCTTTTTTGATTTGCACTGTAATAACTAATATTTTACAAGCCTAGTGATATAAAAAAAGTGTTCACATATTCTAAGGGAAAAAATTATACATTTACATCATAGAATGAGGAGTTTTCTTCTTATTTCATTTGAGGCTCATTCTGTGTGAATGAAAACACATTAACACTACACACTACCACCTCTAGAATTATCCCTGGGTTGTCTGTTTTTGACATTCTGAGAACTGAAGAGTAGGATGAGAGAATGTAATTTGTGACAAAAAGGGAAAATATATTGATCATCCTTTTACCAAATTTAATGACCCAAACAATGCAAGGCATCTTTTTTTTTAATCAGATTATTATTTCTGCAAAGTAGGCCACTGTCAAATAAAAAACGAAACCTACATTAGAAAATTAAATGCCCCAGGAAAGCTAAAACAATCCTATACAAAAAAAATCCTCTGGAGGATTCTCCATACCTGAGCTCAAATTGTACTGCAGAGCAACAGTAATTAAAACAGCATGGCACTGGCATAGCAATAGAATGGATGATAAATGGAATTGAATAAAAAACCCAGAAATGAATCCAAACACATATGGTCATTTGATTTTTGACAAAGAAGCCAAATCTATTCAATGGAGAAAGAATAGCATCTTCAACAAATGGTGCTGGTTTAACTGGATGTCTATGTGTAAAAAAATGCAATTAGACCCATACCTATCACTATTCTCAAAACTCAAGTCCAAGTGGGTTAAAGACCTCAACATAAAACCAGAGACACTAAGTCAGAAGAAAAAATGGGGAAGACCCTAGAACACATTGGCACAGGAGACAACTTTCTGAACAGAACACCAACAGCCCAGGCCTTAAGGTCAACAATTAATAATTGGGACTTCATGAGGCTGAGAAGCTTCTGTAAGGCAGGAGACAGTGTCAACAGAACAAAGCAACAGCCTACAGACTGGGAAAAGATCTTCACCAACCCCACATCTGACAAAGGTCTAATATCCAAAATATATAAAGAATTCAAGAAATTAAACACCACCAAACCAAATAACCCATTTGAGAAATGGAGCTCAGAACTAAACAGAGAATTCTCAACAGAGAAATATCAAATGGCTGAGAAACACTTAAAGAAATGCTCAAAGTCTTCAGTCACTTGAGAAATGTAAATCAAAATGACTCTCAGATTCCATCTTACACCCATCAGAATGGTTAAGACTAAAAATTCAAGTGACACCACATGCTGGCGAGGATGTGGAGAAAGAGGAACACTCCTTCATTGCTGGGGGGAAGGCAAACTTGTACAACCACTTTGGAAATCTATCTGACATCTTCTCAGAAAACTGAGAATAGGGCTACCTCAAGACCCAGCTATTCCACTCTTTAGTATATACCCAGAAAATGTTCCACCACACAACAAGGACATATGTTCAGCCATGTTCATAACAGCCTCATAACAGCCAGAACCTGGAAATAGCCTAAATGTCCCTCAGTTGAAGAATGGATAAAGAAACTGTGGTACATTTACACTATGGAATACTACTCAGCTATTAAAAAGAAGGAAATCCCCAAATTTGTGGACAAATGGATGGTACTAGAAATGGTCATACTGAGTGAGTTAACTCAGAAGCAGAAAGACTCACATGATATACACTCACTTATAATTGGACACTAGCCCAAAAGTCATGTCCCATGAAAGTCTTCACTTACTAGAAGATTGGAATCGATGTGAGGACATCCTATTGGGACTCTAGATGAGAGAAATATAGGAGATGAGGAAATAGAATGATCCAGAGGGTCTTAGAAACTTACAAGACAACATCATGATGGGTGGATCTGGGCCCATAGGGGTCTGCTTAACCTACTGCACCAACCAAGGATAAGCAGTAAACATCAAATCCCTGCTCAGATCTAGCCAATGGACAGGACATTCTCCACAGTTTTGTGGAGGGCGGGGACTGACTATAACTTGAACTCTGGTGCCCTATATTTGATTACTTCCCCTTCGTGGAGAGGCCTGGTGGCACTCAGAGAAAGAATAAGCAGGCTACCAAGATGAGACTTGATATCCTATGCCCTTATAATGAGGGAGGAGGTCCTCCTCGGACCTCGGTCATTGTCTTAAGGGAGGGGAATAGGGTGAAAGTGGGAGGGAGGAAGGAATGGGAGGATACAAGTGATGGTATAACAATTGAGATATAATCTGAATAAATTAATTAAATCATTAAAAATCAAATGCCATTGTAAATTTGTAGCTTACACTTTCCTCTATGTGAAGCATGCTTAGTCTCAATTGTATTATGGAAAAATTAGAGGCTTTCTCATGGTAAGAACATGTCATTGTATTAATGTTACCTCCATGTGCTTGTTTCTAGCACTTTAGAATCTGTGAATTCCACATTCTCTTCAACATTGAATTCCAAACAAAAGAAAATCTAAGAGGAAACTGCTGAAAAGTTGCTATTTTATAACACTTCCTTTGTTAGGATATCATTATCTTATATATAATGTTTAAATCCAGATGGTTTTTTACACATTTTACTTTTCACAAGTTAAATGCATGAATCTCTCATAAAACTAACTGAAATTTATGTTCAAAGTTTTTTATATTCCTGTCTATTGTGTCTAATCTTAGGTAAACTGTGTATCTTTAAAACATACCAAAATAATTCAGTTTTCAGCAATGGATAAAGCCAAAAATCCAAAAGCTATCCATACTCAGTTCTGTTATTCCTAAGTTTGTAGCTTCTGTAAATGCCAGATACTTCTTTATAGTTCATGAAGCTGGTGTTGACCATATGCCAAACACTGCACAATGGGATTATATAAACAAATTACGTGATCTTGCCTGTACTGTGCCATTAAAAATGTGCTCATCTATAATGTGTATAACCCAGAGCATTCTGTCTTAATGAAGATGACCTGAGTATTCCTGGCTACCACATATTGAGGCTGAGGTGATGGTTATGTTATGGTCAACATCATGAATTTGCAATTCAACAAAAAGATTAACTGCTAAGCACACTGTAAGGAATTTTCTTGATCCAACTACTCAAAGTGGGAAAACACACTGGGAATGTTGGTGATACTTCCTTGTAGCAGCCCAGATAAAGAGATATTGGGGAGAAATGCTTTCTTTTTGCCTCCTTGCCTTTATTTCACTGACAAGTTCATTTTTACCTTAGCAGCCACCACTGCTGCTACAATTCCTTTCTGTTAGCACAGCATCATATAGCATCTAATGTGAACTGAAGACTCAGGTCTCTCCAGAAATCCCTCTGGGCTTCAACAACAAATTAGAATTCTTGAAGCATCTGGCCTTGTGAAATGAACATCTACCAGGTTCTCAGCCTCCCCAGTGTAAAGAGAGCCATTGTTGGCCTACTTGGACAGTATTGTATAAGCCTATCCAGCAATTTCCCTTTTAATGTGTATTCATTCTGTTTAGTTCTTTTTCTCTGGAGAGCCCTGACTAAATACACTGACAAATCTAGACTGGAGTGACTTCAAGTACCCTGATCACTGTGGAGATTTTGTGAATGAGAACTTATCTGTTGTGTACATGCCTATAAATCCCAGCACTCAGGAGCTGAGATGAATCCATGAGTTATGGTCAGCCTAGTGTGGGGCAGCTGCCACATGCATAAATAATGATGTGATAGGTCTGCATGACCAGTGGATAGATCCCCATGGACTACCTGCAATAAACAAGATTATAAGCAGGATAAAAAGAAGAATTTTAAAAGAAGTGGTATACAACTCATGCAATTGATGACAGTATGAAAGTTAGAAACTCAAAGAAAATATATCTCATAATTCTAAAATTTCAAATTAGAAAAAAGTTAAAGTTTCAGATCACAAACTTTTGTATTAGAAAGGAGATACTTTCAAAAGCACAACTTTATAGAGGGTTTATAAGTCATCCTGAATACCTACAATTCCTTTCTGTCTCCCATGCTCCCTTACAGTAGAACATAAAAGGCCGGCAGGTAGTTAGGTGTTACCAACAACAGATTAAGTCACACGCAACTTAGCAAAGATAAAATGGAGCATTAATGGTTAAAAAATATCCACTTTCTATAGCCTCATCTAAAAGTTGAGCCATACTAAAATAGAACAATAAAAATGAGTACAGTGTATGAAAGAACAGACATGAATATGATGAAATAACCATAATAATTTTTAAAGCAAAGAAATATTTTGAAAAGAACAAAATTCAAATCAAACTGATGCAAAGGTAGGAAAGATGTTTTCTTCAAGGTTGCCAAATACAAATAGCCAAAACACTAAGAATGTAACATTTATATAATTCCCGATTGTTTCATGGCTCTTCTTGCTGTAGGTAGTTTATTGAATATATGTGTAATAGTATAAACATATATATTTAATAATAATAATGAATCAAAAAATCAAAGGTAATTAATACATACTAAAGTGAGGCAGTGAAAGGCAAGTATATTTAACAAGTATGAATAGCAATTAATGAAAGCACAACTTTGATTTTCTTTTTTGAAACCATATATCACAGAGCCAGGCTGGTTTTAAACTCACTGTGTCAGGAGATGACGTTAAACTTCTAATTCTTCTGCCACCTCCTCCCAAATCAGGGGAATACATGAATACATCACCCCTCCAGTCTATGAAATGCAAGGGATAGAACCTAAGGTTCATTTCGTTCTAAGTAAAGCCTCTACCAACTGAACCACATCCCTAGGCCTTCTCAAGTCACAGTGGTATACCCTGTCACAAGCACACCCTGGCCTCTGCTATCTGTAGTTTCTCTTCAGGTAAGTGGACTAGCTGTGTTCCTAAGGCATCACTCCCAAGGATTTAAGCTGAGTGAAATTGTTAAAATTCTGCTTTATAGCCCTTCAAAACCTGCCAGGGGATCAGAATGTCATTAGAAATGATTAAATGTCGAATCTATAGACTGGTCTCAGGAAACAGTTGCCTTTTATGATATGAAGTAAAGCCATATCATAACCATTCATTCAAAACTGTGGGTTTTGGAAGAAAGAAGACACGTACATACTTCCTTCAGCAGAACTAAACTATCTAAATATCCCCAAATGGCATCACCCAAGATTAATAGAGACATTTCTCATTCAAACTGCACACTGCCCTTCTCACCTTCCTCTTGCAATCAATTGGATAGCAAAACAAGTACTAGATTAGGACAGAATCATATGATATAAAAGCATACGTGAACTAGCTTTAAAAACCCATTCGCCTTACAAATGGAAGAAAGGGAAAGGATGGACCATAAAACATTACTCAGTGCAGGAGGATTAGACCAAGTAAGGCTGAAGGATAATAAAATATTCGTTAGACTGTTTCCTAATGAGCAATGATTATACATAAAACTGAAAAGAAAATGGCACTCAACTTAGACTATGAAGAAGTCAATTCAGTTGATTTATTTGTGGTATGAACATATCATCAGTCCAATGTGACTTGTGCAGATAAAGAAAGAAAAATCTATCCATAAAATCATAATATCTTATTTAATCCTGATCCATTTTTAAATCTTATTAGGTCTTTTAGAGGTTTCACGGGCATGATACTTTGTTATATATTTCAAAGAAGAAAAGCAAGAGTTTTAGCTCTGTAGAAAAGCGAATTAAATCTTGTGATGTATGAGAAAAGTGCTTTGCATAACTATTGTAAAAGTACCTGCAAAAGGTCCCGTAACCTCTGCTCTACCCATTTCACTTGGACTTTGGGAGAGTGCTTTCGCCTTTTACTCCTCCACTTCATTTGCCTCTAAACTGCCAAATTAAAGAAGTTGTAACTGGGGGAAGTTAGTGCCTTATGCTGATACTGTTCATTTGGGCATAGTAAAAACCATTTTCACCTTTGTTATTTAGTAGAGTTAGTGGATAAATCATTTAAAGAAGGTTTTATTACTATAAGCCTTTGTGCATTTTTATGTTATCTGACTTAATATATCATATATATGAATATATATGATGGAGGTTAGTGGATGTTGTTTAAAATATTAATCTGCTGATAGATGTGAATATTATTTTTAATTATTTTATGTTGTTTCACCTTTTCAAATGATTGCCTGCCAATATAGAATATATTGATTTTCCCACAGTCAAAAACAAATAGATTTCACATACTCAGTATTTGATGAAAGTCTCTGTTTATTCAGGTTTGCTTCTTTAGATTCTCTCCTAGGAAATCATGTTTACTTAAATGAGTCTCTTATACATGTTTCATACAGGGAAGGGAACTAAGATTTTGTAGTTCCAAAACTCTCTCTCAATATTTCTTTCTTCAAATAGCATCTCAGTCTCAAACTGAGTTTTGTGTGTAGCTGTAAAACACGTAAGAGAAAACACTTGACATGAAGATACTGAAGGAAAAAAATGAAAATTATGAATTAAGCCTGTAACTCAGTAAGGCAAATATATATATTTCCTGAAAACCTAGGGACTGGAAATCTCTTTGCAGCATCTATGAGTTCTGTGTCATAGGAGGTGCTCAGAAAACCTTGATTGAATATTCCACAATGCATCAGATTTAGAAGGGTGTGAGACACAATATTGGTATGTCTAGAGGAAAGAAATACACAATCTTTTACATACTTCTTGTATGTTATCTCAACGTCTATTACATTTTGAACTTTGTTTAAGAATAAAATAACTAATAGGTACTTTACAAATAAATATTTTTGTGAACCTCAGATATATACATTCAAAAACAAAATTCCAACATGTATAATTTATTGTAATATAACAAGAAAATGTATACACTCAATATTTTGATTACCTCAACTTATCTAAATCAAACTAAAAACACAAAATCTTAAATCCAATTTGAATGATCCTTGTGTTTTGCTTTTTTCTCTTTAGATGAATTCTTTTTAGTTTATTAATTTATTCAGATTACATCGTAATTGTTATCCCATTACTTGTATCCTCCTGTTCCTCCCTCCCTTCTGCTTTCACCCTATTCCCTTCCCCTAGGTCTATGACCGAGAGGGACCTCCTCCCCCACTATATGGTCATAGGCTATCAAGTCTCATCTTAGTAGCCTGCTTATTTTTTTCTCTGAGTGCCATCAGGCCTCCCCACTAAGGGGAAGTGGTCAAATAGGCAGTACCACAGTGAAACAGTTGTTGACAATTTAAATGGTCACAATTATATTTTCTATTATGCACAATTATATACTATACAATTAAAGAAATATGATAAAGTATATTTGAAGACATTACTATTTTATCTGATGTGTGTGTGTGTGTGTGTGTGTGTCTAAATTGGAAATTATTAATTAGTGAGTCCATTATTTGTGTTTGCCCTGGTCTTTGTAAAAAGCAAAAAGAATTTTGATCGTCTTTAATAAAACTCATTATTTTATGATATTTTGCCTTGATAGATGACCCTGGTCTGTAGAGGAATGAGTGAAGTATAAATCCTGTGGAGGGGAGGAGTTTATTTGTTTGGCAGCCCTGTTTGAGCTACAGGAATTCTTAATTTCATGGAAGGAAGGATATTGTTTCTGACTTGTTTGTTACTCCAGGCTGCAAGAGTGCCGTATGCACAGTACACACACATGACTCAGACTTCCTTCTGTTTATCCTCATTCAGATCTACCCTCGGGCTCCAGATGTGTGAGAACACCTAGATCTTACGTGTTATTGTATAGTTTCTCAGCAGCGCTTATCTTAGTCCTCAGAATGGATTTCTGAAGGTCAAGTCTGCCGAGTAAAAGTCACTGAGACGATAGAGAGCAGGCATCCACTGGAGAAGGCAGGCTCCTGACACTGGGAAATAACACACTGAGATCGTTGTGTCTTTCAAAAGGCCGCCTTTCTGCTACGAGAAGCTTATGAAGTTTTCCTTTGAAAAAGCACAAGAAAAGTTTCATTTTATTTTTCTCTTCCAGATTTGACCTAAACCCCAGACACCAATGTGGGTCCATTTTCCTTTAGGTTTTTAACTTTCTATGAAGTAAGACTAATAAAAAAAAATCAAATTTCCTCCTTGATTTGTCAAAGATATCTTAGGGAAACGGAGGCCTTGAAATTCTTCTCTTCCTTGCTTTGACACAGAGGAAGAAAGATAGAATCAGAGCCAGGTAAAATTTTATTTTTATTACTCCAACAGTTACTTTAGCATTAAAGCTGTCCTTTGTCTCCACTTTAAAAATAATGATAGGAATTGTATAGATGCCTTAAATCTAAAACTCATCTCATGGGCTCATGTTTTAATGTTTGTTCCCCAGTTGATGGAATTATTTTGAGAAATTCTTGAAACTTTAGGAGGTAGGACCTACCTAGAGAAAATGAGTACTGAAAATACACACTTGGAGATAGGTTATCGCTGGCCACTTTCTACAGTTTCCTGTTTTGGGTCCAAAATGATCTGAACTGACCTCAATATACCATGCTGTCCCTGCCACACTCACTAGACCCTTTGAAAGCATGAATTCAATTTTTAAAAAATGCGTCTCAGGAGCTCTTGGTGGGACGGGTCCATTTCCTCTTCACCATTACAGGCTTCTGGCTTCACAAGATGGCACTGGCCCTGCAGATGGCCGCCATTCACAGGTGAGGGCGGTACTTGTTCTTTTGGATCATGTGTCGGATGCTGCTAAGGATGCCCTGAGCATTCTTGTTGATGATGGTCCTCTAGTAAGAAGTGACAGGTTTTTGCTGACCGGATCTGCCTGTCATGACCATCATGACCCATTTGCCATCAGGTCACAGGCTCCACTCCCAGTCTTGCGTTGAGTCAGCCCTTTGTAACAAGAGTTGCAGTCCTTCAGATTATTGGGCTCAGTGTTATAAATCTGCTTGTTCTTCTTGATCAGGAAACTGGAGTAGCTCTAAAAGACCATCTATTGCAGATGTGTGGACTTATCTGCAGCTCCTCTACCTATGGCTGCTGGACACACCGACTTTTATGAGAGGTCTGAATTATAACTGTTCTGGTTAGCTTTTCAAATGACCAAATACCTGGCATGGACAACTGGAAACATGAAAGACTGATTAGAATTCTTTGTAGAATTTGTACCTAATGTGGTACACTCCACCTTCTGTGTTTGAAGAGACTTACCTGTGAATGCCAGATGCCTCAGATTCGTCAGGTCAGCCCTCCTCAGGCCCAACACACACAGACCCAATATAGCACAGGCCCACCACAGTACAGGCCTAGCACAGTACAGCCCCATAGACCTGTGTGGAGATGAATGCTATAGAACACTGTATTCCTTATTCTTCTATTTTTGCCCTTCTTCTGTTGTTATTTATCTAAAGAATGGCACCTGGCAGTAAGCCAAATGCAGAGAACCTATGGAACATCCCTTTTTCTCCCTCACCATTCCTTATCCAGCCCTTTTACAATCCGGATAAACTTCCACATTAATGCCATTTGAGTCTGTCTTCTTTCCATATCCTATGCATCCTCCCTCAGAATTAATGTCTGCCTGGATGACGGTATAGTGTCCAATCCAGTATGCCCCTTTCTCCTCTTGGCTTTCTCTACATGCTTTACAAATGTCCTTATCCTTTCCATCCTGAAAATTTTTAAACAGTTACCCCATACTGTCTGGATAAAATAAATTCTAGAATAAACAGTAGGGTCTTCAAGATCAGGTGTGGTCTGTACCCCCCAAAACAGCTTCAGTTTAAGGGGCAGTCACATGATATTCTTCAAGTCTTTTCCCTGAAGAATATGAGAAGGATTACAGATCTCCTCTGAATGAACCATAACAGCAAAGAATCACTTATTTTGAAAAAAAGAAACTGAATTGGTCTGGAAGTATGAATTTAGTTTTAGCACAGGCATTCAGCCTCTACTGTAAGAGCACATTGGCTTATTTTTCTGGGTGCCTTCACTAGGGCTGATAATCTTGTCTTTGCATAAGTTTGATAATTTAGCCTCTGCTTTATCTTGAAGCCAATCATTTTTTTCCAGGAGCAACATAACTTTTTCATCTTACATTTTCTACCCTTCTTTTTGCTTTCGGAGATTGACTGCTATCTGCTTGAATTATTTCTCCTCGTTTTTTGTGAGGTTTCCTGTGACCCTGGAGAGCCACAGTCGGATTCCTTTGTCTGAACTTCTGTAGAATAGATACCTGGCTCTGCATCCTTTTCAGTCACTTGCTTTTTTAATTCTTAGTTGTTTTGTGCTCATTTGACCAGCAGTATCTTGTGTGTTATGTACATACAATGTTTGAATGAATAATTTCTATAAGCTGAGGAAAACAGATACCACCAGGAAAAAAAAAACACTCTTAGTGCATAACTTTTAGCAACATCAGAAGAGATGATAGCACAAGGTCTTAGTTATAAGGCTAAAGATAGAAAAAAAAAACGCAAAGAAGAACAATGAAACAATTTATCAGTTAATTAAATTCTGAAATTAATCATTTTTATATGCCTGCAATGTCTCTGCTTCTATTCCAAGTTCAAGGGTGTGAATGCCAGTGCTGAATCCCAATTGAGCCTTTGTGAATGAGTAGCTGGCTCAAGTTTGGAAGGAGACTAAACATGCTGCTTATGAGACCCTCAGTTAGTATCCTAGAAGTTGTACCTATGACTGAAGGTCACTTGAACATCCCATAATTTGCATAATTTTGGCTTCGGGGAACATGATTTTATATCATAATGCCACTCTTATAACAGCTTGTTTTGAAGCTTAAGACCTATGTAACCTTAGGAAATGAAATTCCTACCCCAGAACTTTCACCTAAAGCACAAGTGTGACACAAAAATAACAGGCATCAGAAAGTTTCTATATCAAAACTGACAATAAAATATGTTTTTTGAATGACAGGGGCCTATACATAATATATATGAAACCATGCTTTTATTTACTAGGCACTTGTATTCATTTAAATAATCTAAGATTGAGATTAACTGAATTTCCACAAAACAGAATGATCTCCATCCAGGAAGTGTCATAGAATTAGTATATACATACTCACTTACACTTGTATACAAGTACATGTTTGTATGTATAAACTGTGGTTTCAATGTCTGCTGAATGTTCTTGGTATTTTAAGACCCACAAATATAAAGTGTGTAATTACAGTTAATATCCTCAATATCCCCAAAACTCATGTGTTGCAATCTTTGTCCATACTTCCTGATGTTACTGGGCCATGAAGGGGGAATAGTGAGAGAAAGTAGGTTATTAGGAGCAAATCCTTGACAGATAAATTAGGTTCTCCACCTTTTCATTTATCTGAGCATCTATGAAATGAACTACTCTATCTATTCTATCCCATGTGACCTCGCC
Source organism: Acomys minous (assembly GCF_964271855.1). NCBI lineage: Eukaryota > Metazoa > Chordata > Mammalia > Rodentia > Muridae > Acomys > Acomys minous. Next base: position 55,641,252 of record NC_140489.1, read on the forward strand.
ATGATGCTGAACCTAGCCATCTGCAGATCCAAAGTTGCTGGGTCAGGCAATCATGAATTGAAACCTCTAAAATTGTGAGAGAGCAGGACTGTATCCTTCATAAGTTGATTATTTCATAGCAATGAAAATCTAACTCCTGAGCTACGTTTCTATTGTTCTGAAGAGACACCATGACCAAAAAAAAATTATAAAGGAAAGCTCACTTCGGCAGCACATATACTAAAATTGGACTGATACAGAGAAGATTAGCATGGCCCCTGTGCAAGGATGACACGCAAATTCATGAAGTGTTCCATATTTTTTGGTGCTGGTCTAATTGGATGTCTACGTGTAAAAAAAAAATGCAACTGGAACCATATTTGTCTTCTTGCACAAAACTCAAGTCCAAGTGGATCTAAGACCTCAACATGAAACCAGAGACACTAAGCCAGTTAGAAGAAAAAGTGGGGAAGAGCCTCGAACACATTGGCATAGGAGACAACTTCCTGAACAGAACACCAACAGCCCAAGCCTTAAGGTCAACAATTAATAAATGGGACCTCATGAGGCTGAGAAGCTTCTGTGAGGCAGGAGACACTGTCAAGAGAACAAAGCGACAGCCTACAGGCTGAGAAAAGATCTTCACCAACCCTACATCTGACAAAGGTCTAATATCCAAAATATATAAAGAACTCAAGAAATTAAACAGCACCAAACCAAATAACCCAATTGAGAAAGGAGGCTTGGAACTAAACAGAGAATTCTCAACAGAGGAATATGAAACGGCTGAGAAACACTTAAAGAAATGCTCAACCTCCTTAGTCCACAGAGAAATGCAAATCAAAACAACTCTGAGATTCCATCTTACACCCATCAGAATGGCTAAGATCAAAAATTCAAGTGACACCAAATGCTGGCAAGGATGTGGAGAAAAAGGAACACGCCTTCATTGCTGGTGGGAATGCAAACTAGTACAGCCACTTTGGAAATCTATCTGGTGCTATCTGAGAAAACTGGGAATAGGGCTTCCACAAGACCCGGCTATTCCACTCCTTGGAATATACCCAGAAGATGCTCCAGCACACAACAAGAAAATTTGCTCAACCATGTTCATAGCAGCCTTATTCATAATAGCCAGATCATGGAAACAACCTAAGTGTCCCTCAGTAGAAGAATGGATAAAGAAACTGTGGTACATTTACACTATGGAATACTACTCAGCTATTAAAAACAAAGAATTCTCAAAATTTGTAGACAAATGCATTGAACTAGAAATGATCATGATGAGTGAGTTAAGCCAGAAGCAGAAAGAGTCAAATGGTATATACTCACTTATGTCTGCATACTAGCCCAAGGGGCATGTCCCATGAAAGCCTTCACTTACCAGGAAAGTGGGACAGAGGGGAGGATATCCTATTGGGACTCTAGATGAGAGAAGCATGGGAGAATGGCAAAGTAGAAGGATCCAGAGGGTCCTAGAAACCTACAATAAGAACATTATGATAGGCAGATTTGGGCCCAGGGGTTCCTACTCAAACTATGGCACCAGCCAAGGACAATACAGGCAATAAACTTCAAACCCCTACCAAGATCTAGCCAGTGGACAGGACATTCTCCACAGTTGAGTGGAGAGTGGGGTATGACTTTCACACATACTCTGGTGCCTCATATTTGACCACGTCCCCTGGATGGGGAGATCAGGTGGCACTCAGAGGAAAGATAGCAGGCTACCAAGAAGAGACATGATACTCTATGAGCATATAAAGGGGGAGGAAGTGCCCATCAGGAACAGTCATAGGGGAGGAGAGTAAGGGGAAAATTGGAGGGGTAGGAATGGAAGGATACAAAAGATGGGATAACCATTGAGATGTAATATGAATAAATTAATAAAATAATATTAAAAATAAAAATTTTAAAAATTTAAAAAAGAAAGCATTAAGCTGAGTGCTTGAGTACAGAACCAGAGAGTGAGCCTGTGATGATCCTGGCAGGGAACATGGCAATAGGAAGGTAGGCATGGCACTGAGAGCAATAGCTGAGAGCTGCATCTTATCCAAAATTTAGAGGCAGAGGGAGGGACTGGGCTTGCCATGGCTTTTGAAATAGCAAAGCCCACATTCAGTGATACAGCTGCTCCAACATGACCACACCTCCAAGTCCCTCCCAAAACATTTCCACCGGAACACCACACTCTACTCCTAGACCCTCATAGACTTGTAGGCATATAATAAGAAAATTTTACTCCAACTTCAGAAGTCCCCATAGTCTTTCACAGTCTCAAGATTCTTTAAAAATAACAAATCCAAAGTCTCTTATAAGACTCAAGGCAGTCTCTTAATTGTAAACCTCCTGTGAAAGCAAAATGCAAATTGCATTCTTCCAAGAAACTGTGTCACAGACTATATGTTACCATTCCAAAAAAGGAGGAAAAGAGAAAAATGAGGGAACATTGGATCACACTAACATACATAGCTTTTTGCCCCTAGGAATATTCTTCCTCCTTGAAACTAATTTTAACCATAGGAATGAATCAATCTACATTTTAAAGCAAAATATTATAAAAGACTAATAACATACATGCTATAAAGTTTTAGTATTTCTTTTGTTTAATTTCCTAACAGTGCTCACATTCTAGGTCAGATATTATTAGCCACTCAAGAAGCAAGGGCTGCCCATTCTCTTCCTCTATACTCTGATTCTTATCCTCTAAGCTGGTTCAATATAAGATAGGGAAAATATTTCCGGCATGCAAATTTTATTCTGTGGAATCTGATGCCATAGAACATTGGATTTACATGTGGAAGAAGGATAGCCTACTCTTACAGTATCCTGAGATGGCATGTGAAACATCTTAGAATCTCATCTCCATCTATGTCTCTCTAAGTGTCACACAAAGCATAACTGCTCTCTACCTTGGTAACCTAGAAAAATGTTCTGTTCTTGAAGTTCATTTATTTGAAGCATAAATCTGTGGCATTAATAGTCCTATGTCTTACTGACACTTTGGAATATAAGTGTCTTATATTCCTAAGGACTTAAGCCAGGTCATAGCACAGAGTATACTTGTAGTAGTGTAATTGACTTACAGATATGGTTATAAACCTAGCTTTATTGGGATGTGAAATAAAATTTTATACATATAACTACTCCAGTTTTCATATGCATTTCTACTGGGAGATGGTGGCTTTTTACAGGAAAACTGAGAAATGTAGGCTCATTTATCTCCAGGTCCAGAGGAGCCAATGCTTCTCTGTAGGAACCTGCACTTATTATACATACCCCCATTTAGGCAAGTACATATATACATAATTAAAAACAAAATAAATAAAATAAAAATGAAATGAATCTTGAAAAACTAAAAGTAAAGAAATATAAGCCTACATGTTTCATTTGTACTCCACCATATGTGTTGAACTTTATCAGTTCAGAGGTGAAAGCAGCTTAATGTTTCTGTGTCATATAAGTTCAAGTACATCAGATTGTATCGTCAGCAGAAGGAGACAGGAGTAAAGTATCTACTCTGCTAGTCAATGGCAAACCACCATCACAGTAACAGCTCATCTCTACCCATCTGAGATAACCATGACAAAGGAGGAGCTAACCAAGTCCATCGACTACTAAGACAGTCATGTTTGTCCTTGCTAGGAAGGTGTCTTTATTAGTGTTATAATCCCTAGACACTCTGGAAAGGCATGGCCATGATATTTGTCTGGTGTCTGCCGGCTTTAAACTATTTTGTAGCAGATCATTAGATGGGTGAAAAGATCCATTAGCCAAGTTACGTGCTTCTTGGATCTTATACTTTGTCAAATAGGAGCAGGCAACGTAACATAGCCCTTCATTTGTCTCCAGAAAGACTAGACACAGGTATACCAGATAATTGCCTCAGGTAGCTCCAATACACCCATGAGACCATCCCAACCTTTGGGAAACATAGATCCTAAAATAGTCACGCAATTTATGTTTCGGTCTTTGGATACAAATACAAGTACTGTTTATGGAAATTTCAACTACATAAAATGGTAGTAGGAAATTGTGAGACGAGCAAAAGACAATTAGTTGCCTTAAGCAATGTGAAGATCACATACCTCCTTTTCTTTCTCATACTTCAATACTGAGCTTTCCTCATCACAGAGAGAAGAGAAAATTTAAAAATAAAACTTTAACTTCTCCTTAGGCATTAATTTACCCAGAAAATTACCCAATGCAATGTATTTCTATGATGAAATCTGTATTCAAGTGTATGAATGGATATCTTTTTTTAGGAAAGAGACGATGGAGGGAGGGAGGAAGAGAGAGAGGGAGAGAGAAGAAGAAGAAGAAGAAGAAGAAGAAGAAGAAGAAGAAGAAGAAGAAGAAGAAGAAGAACAAGAACAAGAACAAGAACAAGAACAAGAACAAGAACAAGAACAAGAACAAGAACAAGAACAAGAACAAGAACAAGAAGAACAAGAAGAACAAGAACAAGAACAAGAACAAGAACAAGAACAAGAACAAGAACAAGAACAAGAACAAGAACAAGAACAAGAGCATTAATCCACATGCTTTTTACAAATCTTTATTCAGAGTGAAGAGCCTTTTTAGATAGTAGGCCTAAAAGAATTGCTTTTAAGTCTGAGTGGCTAAGAAATTTCTAGAATTCACAGGGGTCACACCAGAACTCTTAAGAGTCAGAGATACGAACTAAGAGAGAAGTCATCTAACTGACCTATGCCTTTGATCCCAAATAGGAGATTCTATGATTTTGTGAGGTCTTGATCTCCAGTTTCCTAATATAAGATGTATTTAAGAATAATAGTGAAGACAACAGTCAAGGTTAAGTGGAGACAAGAGGATAAAAAAACTTCCTTAAAAAATTAAACTTCATTCTATGAATTCCATCAGTTACATAAACTATAGAAAGTTCATTTTCTTAAGTATTAATCTTAAACACATGTGACTTGTTCTGAAACTACTGTGGTTATTCAAATTCCTAAACTATTTTCTAAAATTTAAATAAGGGAGAAAAGGCACAATAATAACCAGTTACTTTGGGAATAATGTCCAAACACTATTTCTGTGTACTTCAAGTTGTTTAAATGATTGTCACTGAAATTCTGTTTGCATTTTCTATGAGTTTCATATGTAAAAACACCCATAATGATAACAAACACACTTATTTAATATTTCCTATCAAATCTGAAATATCTTGTACATTGTAATAAAAAATGCATTTGCATTTTCTATGAGTTTCATATGTAAAAACACCCATAATGATAACAAACACACTTATTTAATATTTCCTATCAAATCTGAAATATCTTGTACATTGTAATAAAAAATGTATTTCTTTTTAAATTACATGATCTTTATTATGTGTTATGATATGTTAAAGTATAAAATACATTGTTTGATATGAACAACAGTTTAAATGTAAAAGCTCCCAAGCTAACGATTTCTTTTAAATATTTTAACATGAAAGCAGATATATCAGCCTAAGTTATGCAGATATATATTTTACCTGAGCTCCTGTTACAGCTGAAGAAATATTTCTTTAATTTCTAAGTTCTTTGACCTGCTCTTATAGTAGATTCTTTATCAGTTTGACACAAGCTATAATTATCTGTGAAGAGGAACTCTAGTTGAGAAAACGCATCCACTAGATTGCCTGTGGGCCAGTCTGAGGGTAATTTTCTTGATCAATGATTGGTTTGGCAGGGCCCAGATTATTTTGGTGGTGTAATCTGTAGGTAGGAGGTCCTTGGTTGATTGAGAAAGGAGGCTGAGCAAGCCAGAATGAGCAATCCAGTAAGCAACACTCTTCCGTAGCTTCTGCTTCACTTCCTGTTTCTAGGTTCCTGCCCGGAGATTCTGCTCTGACATCTCTCACTGATGTGGTAGAGCCAGAAAGTTCTAAGATGAGGTAACCCTTTGTCTGATCAAGTTGGTTTTGCTCATGGTATTTTATCACACCAATAGAAACCCTAACTAAAATAGCATTTACGCTTTAAGTACATTTATCCATTCTTAAAACAAAGAAAAATTTACCCTCCAAACTTAAACCCTTATTAGTCAATATAACTGTGGGTTGACCTCGCTCCACACTCTGTTTCTTTTCCTTAACTCCAGATTCACAGTTCTCACTGAATGAAGAATGTCCTTTCTCCTTTGCCCTCCTGTCTGGCTGTTATTGACATAAAAGGCCCAGCACAGATGTCAGCAAGATACAGCATGCCTCCCAGCCATCAGGGACAATATTTCTTGAGCTATGTGTCTAGTGAACCTTGTGTTTATCTCCTAAATTGCATTTGTTTTACTTTAAAACCAGCACAGACTATAGTAAACTATTAATACAATATACTAATGAATGTTGTAGCTACCACTAATCTACATGTGATAACTATTATGCCATAGAAATTCATATGATAGCAAAACATCAACCAAAATATAGTTATTTTTTATATCAAAATAAAAATCCTGATGTATTTGAGACTTAAAATAATATTTATTATTTCATAATATCTACAGGTCAGAAATCAGGCACAGTGTAGCTGGGCTGCCTGATGAAACCATAGCCCTCATATTGGGTTCATAATGTGTATATATATCCCAGTGCTTGCAAGGCTATATCCTCTGTTTCTGACTCTAACCACTATATCCCCTTAGGAACTTCTCAGTTTGATCATGTGTACAAGGGTCATTGATTAGAGACACTAATTACACAAATAAAAGTTCTTGCCACATGCCATAATGTAATCTCGGTAATGATATCCACAGTAAAGAGAGGTGAGAGCAGTTTATAGGGAGAAGCATTTTCAATAACATTGCTTACAGTTGCTGCCTCCCAATGATAATATGGAGAATGGCTTTGAGTTAGTTTCAGTATTGTTCTTAAACTCTCTCCAAACAACATGCTTCATTTGTTTCCTTCACCATAGGTCAACAATCTCACCATTTACCCTATTCGGTACCTTACCATCTTGGGTATCAAAAACTATTTACCATAGAACATTGATATAGCATAGGATTCTTTCTGGAAGAATATTAAAACTGTCAGCTGATTTATTTTAGGTTGCATATAAAAAGAGTTCAGAAGGAAGATAAAGAGACAGTTCTACTGAAATATTTAACAGAATTTAGAGAAAATGGAAGACAGACGTGCTTGCTCAAGATACAGTCTGTTTTTTTTGCACTCAGTCCTTCCAGACAACAGAAGGGTTTCAAAGCAAGAGATAACATCTGGGCAAAGACCAAATTCTGCGCTCTTACAATAAAATGTAGCCTCTGGGTAAATTTGAGACTTACAGAGATTTAGTAGACTCTTTCGACTCTTTGATAAAACCTCAGAAACAGTTAAGACAGTTCCTTGAGACTACCATAACTAGAAGGGAAAAGGAGTTCTAAGAATAGCAATAATATGTCTCTTAGTCTCTCTCAGATAGAGGAAATGTTTTCCAGTGTCCTAACGGTGTGCTTTCTTGATACTCATGCCTAGAAAGTAAAGATTTGTTTTTTATATGAATAACTTGCCTCTTCTCTGGACAAGAACATGAAAAAAAAATCATGACATAGAAACTTCTTTAATGACCCAGGAAGAAAAGTATTGTATCAGAAAAAAAAATAAGTGTGGGTCCATGTAAAGAAATAGACTTTCAGTTTAGTTTTTCCAATTAATATTCAAAATAATTGTACCAACTTGCACTACAAAGGTCAGAAAGTGCAAATGAAAATATACCTAAAGCTGGAAGTTTCGCGGAGGAGGCAGCCGGAGACGGTTACACCGCGGCAGGCCGGAATCTGAGTTCGTGCAGACATCGCCAAGGTCGCCATGCCCGAGAACATAGCGAGCAGCTGCGGGAAAGATGCCTACCAGGACCGCGACAAGCTGGCCCAGATCCGCTTCAGCAACATTTCCGCGGCCAAAGTGGTTGCTGATGGCATTAGAACAAGCCTTAGACCTAAGGGAACGGACAAAATAATTCAAGATGGAAAAGGTGATATGACCATTACAAATGATGATGCCAGTATTCTGAAACAAATGCAAGTGTTGCACCCTGCAGCCAGAGTGCTGGTGGAGCTGTCTAAAGCTTAAGACATAGAAGCAGGGGATGGGAACACATCAGTTGTCATCATTGCTGGCTCTCTTTTAGACCAAGCTTCTGCAGAAAGGTATACATCCAGCCATCATTTCTGAGTCATTCCAAAAAGCTTTGGAAAAGGGTCTTGAAATGCTTCTGACATGTCTCGACCTGTGAAACTGAACGACAGAGAAACTCTGTTAAATAGTGCGACCACTTCATTGAATTCAAAGGCTGTCTCTCAGTATTCTAGTCTTCTCTCTCCAATGAGTGTTAATGCGGTGATGAAAGTGATTGACCCAGCCGCAGCTACCAGTGTAGACCTTAGAGATATTAAAATAGTTAAGAATCTTGGTGGGACAATAGACGGCTGTGAGCTGGTGGAAGGTCTTGTTCTCACCCAGAAAGCGGCAAATTCTGGCATAACAAGAGTTGAAAAGGCTAAGATTGGTCTTATTCAGTCTTCCTTGTCTGCTCCTAAAACAGATATGGAGAAACAGATCGTAGTGTCTGACTATGCACAGATGGACCGAGTGCTTTGAGAAGAGAGAGCCTGTATTTTAAATCTGGTGAAGCAGATTAAGAAGACGGGATGTACTGTCCTTCTCACACAGAAGTCTATCCTCAGCGATGCGCTTGCCTTACATTTTCTGAATAAGATGAAGATTATGATGGTTAAGGATATTGAAAGAGAAGACATTGAGTTCATCTGTAAGACAACTGGAACCAAACCAGTTGCTCATATTGACCATTTCACTCCTCACATGCTGGGCTCTGCTGAGTTAGCAGAGGAAGTCAGTTTAAATGGTTCCGGAAAACTATCCAAGATCACAGGTTGTACAAGCCCAGGCAAAACAGTGACAATAGTTGTCCATGGTTCTAACAAACTGGTGATTGAAGAAGCTGAGCATTCCGTTCATGATGCTCTCTGTGTTACCCGCTGCTTAGTGAAGAAGAGAGCTCTTACTACAGGAGGTGGTGCTACAGAAATAGAGTTGAGACTGACTGAGTACTCCCGAACACTGAGTGGTATGGAATCCTACTGTGTTCGTGCTTTCGCAGATGCTATGGAAGTCATTCTGTCTACACTAGCTGAAAATTCTGACCTGAATCCCATTTCTACAGTAACGGAACCAAGAAGAGACTTGATACTCTATGAGCATATACAGGGGGAAGAGGTCCCCCTCAGTCACAGTCATAGGGGAGGAGAGTAAGGGGAAAATGGGAGGGAGGGAGGGATGGGAGGATACAAGGGAGGGGATAACCATTGAGATGTAATATGAATAAATTAATAAAATAAAATAATAAAAAATTAATTAAGAAACAGGCATGCCCAAGGAGAAAAAAACTACAGGCATTAATGTCCGAAAGGGTGGAATTTCTAACATTTTGGAGGAAATGGTTGTCCAGCCTCTGTTGGTGTCAGTCAGTACTTTGACCCTAACAACTGAAACTGTGCGGAGCATTCTGAAACTCAATGATGTGGTGAGTACTCGATAATCTGGATATGGCTGCCCAACTGGCACCATTGTGGACAGGAGTACTGGCATTCCTTCTTGTCTGGAGCTTGCTTCTTCAGAGTTTTTGGACATTGTCTTCCAGTTGGCATTTGTTTGAAATCATCTTGAAACAATTTAATGAAAATTAAATATTTGGTGTCAAACTGTATATATATATATATATATATATATATATATATATATATATATTCTATTTATTATTATTATTAACTATTATTTTTCATATGATATATAATTCCATTAATTTCTCTTTCCCTTTCCTCCATTCAAAATCTTCCATATACACTTCTTTGATATCTTTTATGTTCATGGACTATTTTTCCATTAGTTGTTGCTATGCACATATATGTATACATATAAACATGTATTCCTAAATATAACCTTCACAATTTTTATAATGTTATTTATATGATGTCAGAGTTAAACATTTGGATGAATAACCAATTAGTGTGCTTTTCCTTGGGTAAGACTTTTTTATGTGTCTTTCCTTGTAGCTCTTTCTCTGTCCACTTCGCCATGCCTATGGTTTAGGCACTTTTATTGGTGAGAACTTATGGGTGTAGTTTCTAATATTAATAGAAGACACAATTTCACATCAAACTATCTATCTGATACTCAACTGATACCCTCTTCCACAATCTTCCCTGAACCAGAGGTAAAGAGTTGTTTTGAAAATACATCCTTTATGAATTACTACTATTAGAGACCATTCTTCATATGGCATAAATGAAGATTTACAGATGTCTTTTTATCTGCTTATACAAAAAGCAGAAAACTAGCCTTAATTGTTTTGTGTATCATGCATACCGTATACACTTATAATTTTAGTACTGTTTAATGTTTGTGAGAAGTTATATGCTTTTGGAACAAAAGAACTGGACACTGAAATTGGATTAGACTTGAAGAGATGCAGTCCTTTCAGCATGTTGGACACTGACATCCTGTATCCTTCATGTTCCAGCACCAAGTGCTTCCATTGCTTCAGTTCCTCATCAGAACAAGACAGCTCCCAGGACACTTTCAAAGAAAGCTTCCAATCCCTATTGGTCCAACATTTTAGATTTTCCCACACAGTACTCTAATTAAGTCTGGAATTTTTCAACATTTAGATACTGGAACACAAATGCGATTCCTAGCTTGTTTAACCATTTCTCCAATTTTATTTGGGCCCCTAATAGGTATTATTTGCCCCAAATAAGGTAGAAGAAATCTTAAGAAACAAAGCCCCTTTTCCTTTAAGGAGGGTCGGGTAGGTTTTTCTTTGCTTTTTTGGGCAATAGAAGGTTATTGTCAATGGGAGTTGGTTACAAATTATTTTTGCTCTTATTTAGAAAGAAAACAAAATTAGACTCAGCAGTATCTCGTTTTTCCCTTATCTTACATTCTTTTTTAATATATTTTATTAATTTATTCATATTACATCTCAATTGTTATCCCATCCCTTGTGTCCTCCCATTTCTCCCTCCCTCCCATTCTTAGGTGTGAAGATAGGGCTTGAAAAGAAAGAAGGAGTAATATAGAAATAGATATATGGAAGGTAGAACAAAAAGTAGGTTAGTGAATCTGCCCTTCAACTGAATGCCTCAATTGTCACTCACAAGGTTAATTTTAATTCACTGGTATAGAATTTTGTATATAGATGCAAACTAAGTTTAATTCTAGATACAGTAGTATAGAATTCAAATGTAAATTTATTCTTCACACACGCAATACACACACACACACACACACACACACACACACATATATATATATATATATATATATATATATATACTCTAATATGAGATAGTGTACCCAAATAACTCAATTATAATACAAGGTTTACTTCTAATACTTTGAAAGTGCTATTGCAGATTATATAGGATAAATAAGTTATACAAGTTAATTGTAGCTGATCAAATCATGGTCATGTGAATCATTAGTCTACTTTTATCACTAGAAAATACATCTTAGGTGTGACAGATAGATATGATTCTATAGGAATCATGCAGACAAGGTAGGATAGTTAGAAAAGGTTGTCAAAAACCTCAGAGACAAACACTTAAAGAAATGCTCGACCTCCTTAGTCATCAGAGAAATGCAAATCAAAACGACACTGAGATTCCATCTTACACCCATCAGAATGGCTAAGATCAATAACTCAACTGACACCTCATGCTGGCGAGGGTGTGGAGAAAGAGGAACACTCCTGCATTGCTGGTGGGAATGCAAACTAGTACAACCACTTTGGAAAGCTATCTGGTGCTTTCTCAGAAAAATGGGAATAGGGCTTCCTCAAGACCCAGCTATTCCACTCCTTGGAATATACCCAGAGGATGTACTACCACACAACAGGGACATATGCTCAACCATGTTCATAGCTGCCTTATTCATGATAGCCAGAACTTGGAAACAACCTACGTGTCCCTCAACAGAAGAATGGATAAAGAAACTGTGGTACATTTACACTATGGAATACTACTCAGCTATTAAAAACAAGGAATTTCCAAAATTTGTGGACAAATGGATTGAACTAGAAATTGTCATAATGAGTGAGTTCACACAGAAGCAAAAAGAGCTAAATGGTATATACTCACTTATATCGAGACACTAGCCCAAGGTGTACGTCCCCATGAAAAACTGTACCTACCAGAATAATGGGTAAGAGGGGAGGACATCCTATTGAAACTTTAGGTGTGAGAAGCCTGGGAGAAAGAGGAAATGGAAGGATCCAGTGGGTCCTGGAAAACTACAGGCGAGTCTGGGCCCTGGGGTCCTCCGCAAACTGTGGCAACAGCCAAGGAAAAAATAGGCAGTAAAAACCTTGAACCCCTACCCGGACTAGCCGATGGACATTCTCCACTGTTGAGTGGAGAAGAAGATCTAACTCTCACACAAACTCTGGTGCCCCATATTTGATCATGTCCCTTGGATGGAGATGCCTGGTGGCACTCAGAGGAAAGATAATAGGTCACCAAGGAGAGACTTGATACCGTATGAGCATATTCAGGGGGAGGAGATCCCCCTCAGACACAGACATAGGGGAGGGGAGTAGGGGGGGGAAGTGGGAGGAAGGGAGGGATGGGAGGATACATGGGATGGGCTAACAACTGAGATGTAATATGTATAAATTAATAAAAATGTATTAAAAAAAATAAAATAAAATTCTGAATATAAAAAAAAAAAGAATATGACATTTAAAAATGTTTTACAGCAATTTGTATAGTCAATGCAATCCCTATCAAAATACCTTCACAATATTATAAAGACATTGAAAGAACAATTCTCAACTTCATATGGAAAAGCAAAAAACCAAGAATAGCTTAAACAATCCTGCACAATAAAAGATCGATCCTACAGAGGAATCTCCATACATGATCTCAAGCTGTATTATAGAGCAACAGTAATTAAAATAGCATGGTACTGGCATAGCAATAGGATGATTGATAAATGGAATCGAATCAAAGACGCAGAAATAAACCCACACAAATATGGACACTTGTTTTTTGATAAAGAAGCCAAATCTATTCAATAGAGAAATGATAGCTTCTTCAACAAATGGTGCTGGTCTAACTGGATGTCTACATGTAGAAAAAATGCAAGTAGACCCACATTTATCACTGTAGAGTTACCCCAAGACCCAGGTATTCCATTGCTTGGAATATACCCAAAAATGCTTCACTACACAACAAGGACATATGTTCAGCCATGTTCATAGCAGCCTTATCTGTAATAGCCAGAACCTGAAAACAACCTAAATGTCCCTCAATCGAAGAATGGATACAGACACCGTGGTACATTTGCATTATGGAATACTACTCACCCATTAAAAACAAGGAAATTCTGAAATTTGCAGGCAAATGGATGGAACTAGAAATGATCATCCTGAGTGAGTTAACCCAGACCCAGAAAGACTCACATGGTATATACTCACTTGTAATTGGACACTAGCCCAAAAGGGATGTCCCATGAAAGTCTTCACTTACCAGGATATTGGAATAGATGTGAGGACTCCCTATTGAGACTCTAGGTGAGAGAAGTATGGGAAAATGGTGAAATAGGATCCAGAGGGTCCTAGAAACCTACAAGATAACAGGTGGATCTGGACCCAGGGATCTGCTCAAACTACTGCACCAATGAAGGAAAATATATTCAGTAAGCATTGAACCCCTATTCAGATCTAGCCAATGGACAGGACATTCTCCACAGTTGTGTGGAGAGGGGGGACTGACTTAATATGAACTCTGGTGCCCCATATTTAGCCACTTTCCCTTGGTGGGGAGGGCTGGTGGCACTCAGAGAAAGGATAGGCAGGCTACCAGGATGAGACTTGATAGGCTGTGACTGTATGGTGGGGGAGGAAGGAGGTCCCCTTCTGTCACAGACCTAGGGGAGGGGCATAGGGTGGCAGTGGAAGGGAAGGAGGAATGGGAGTATACACATCAGGGGATAACAATTGAGATGTATTCTGAATAAATCAATTAAATAAAAAAATTAAATAAAAATATTTTTATTATTTTAAAGGTTCACTGAAAATGAGACAGGTTAACTCCTGGCAATACCTAGCCTACATAAAAGAGGATGATGAGCATCAAATATCCTCCTTATGGAGATGGCTTCAAATGTGACAAACAAGCCACTGGGCAAAATGTCCTGTTTTTTTTACCACAGAGAGAATTCTGCCTAAAAAAGGGCATGCTTGGATGCAGACACAGTCAACATCCAAACTCTGCCAAGATAGGGTAAGCAAATCCTCAACAGTTCCTGCCTCTCAAATACATCTGTCAGATATATTGGACCAGAAGGCTAAAAGATGCTTCAACATAATAAGAGAGTTTTGGGTGGCTATTCAGGTAGCAAACTGTCTCTGTCATCTTCTCTTTTGGAAAGCTACTAACCTGCACTCCCGGCATACTCAGGTAATCAAGATTATTCCTTCTCAAGTCCCTGATGGAGTTGATGACCAGGTACCTTAGTTTCACAATGAAGTTTAGTTGTTTAAGGGTTAAGAGGTTTTTAGGTCTAGATAGATGTTTTAAGTTGATAATGACAAGACAAGACGTGGTGGAGACTGATTTACATTCAGAATTTTAGACGCACCAAGATAAAAAAGATGTTTTCTTCAAGGCTATCAAATACAAATAGCCAAAACACTAAGAATGTAACATTTATATTATTTCTGATTATGTCATGGTTATTCTTGCTATAGGTAGTTTATTGTATATATGTGGACTAATATAAGTGTATATGTAAAAAATAAAAAAACAAAAATCAAAATAAATAAACAAAAGAGAAAAGACATCCTTTGAGAATGGACTCTACAACTCTGAATTTTGATTGGCTATGGCTTTTTCTAGTGGTCTCTATATGTTGCAAAGAAAAGTATCCTTCAAACAGGTAAAGACTCTGCTTATCTGTGGGTATAAGGGGAAAAAAGCGGGATTATGTTAGTTTAGAAAAGTAGAGGTATAGATTCTCCTGGAAGATCCATGACTTTACTAGACCTGGGTTGTTGGCTAGGTTTCCAGTACCAGACATGATTATGCTGTTATTAAGTGGATCTTAAGTCTAACTGGAGAGCTCTTGGTTACTTCCAAGGTATGTGTGCCAATATTGCACCCTTAGAATTATCATGGCATTTGTCATATGTAGGTAGGGTAGGACTGTTGGTTGTTTCATTCCTTTGGATGCTTAAAGGGAAACTTCTGGTGCCATGAAAGCTAATCTTTGGAGAGGAGGCATTCAAGTCTGTTGCAACTCAGGGGTGTCTGAACTCTGTGCCTGAAGTTTATGGCAGCCAAGGCTGGCTGTCACGGTCTTTTAGGACTAGGAATGCATTGTTCTAGGGTCTTCTGGCTTTCAAATTTTCAATGAGAAATTAACTATTATTCTGATTGGTTTGACTTTATATATGACTTGTGTTGTTTTTTTCCAATACATTTTGTTGCTATGTAAAAGTAGGTTTTAAACTGTGAAATACAATGAATATATTCTTCTCTGGCCTTGTGTGGTTGAAGTTCTATGTGCTTTTATTATTTGTATGAGTATGCATTTCTTTAGTTTGGGGAAATTTTCTTTTATGGTCGTCTTGAAAATCTGGTCTACGGAACTCACTTTGAATTTGTTTTGGTTTGGTTTTTTTTTTTTTTTTTTTTTTTTTTTTTTTTTTGGTTTTTCGAGACAGGGTTTCTCTGTGTAGCCTTGACTGTCCTGGACTCGCTTTGTAGACCAGGCTGGCCTCAAACTCACAGCGATCCACCTGCCTCTGCCTCCCGAGTGCTGGGATTAAAGGCGTGAGCCACCACGCCCGGCTCTCACTTTGAATTTGTCTTCTTTATTTATGCCTATTATTCCAAGGTGTGTGTTTTTTATTTCTTCATAGGATCCTACAGTTTCTATATATTGCTTTCCTTTTTAAATTAATTTTTATAACCCTTGCTTATTTGGTCTAGATCCTTTCTCTTATCTTCCATCATGGTACTCTATCTTGTCTACTCACCATGCGCTCACTTGAGTTTTCCCCTTGAGTTGTTGAGTGTTGAGTGTTTCCATTTCATCTTCATTTCACCTTGAGTCCTCGTCAATGTTTCTATCACTTTCCTGCATTCTGTTGGGAATTCCTGCTTTTTCTGTCATTTCTATCACTGTGAGACCTAGGCTAGATTTGTTGCGTTGGGAAGGGTGCATGTATGGAAAGAGTCACAGAGATTACTAGGCTACACCCTCAAAAAGGAGGTGAGATATGGGTGGGTGGTGAAGTTGGTTATTGTGCAATATATACACATATATATGTGTGTGTGTGTGTGTGGTGTGTATAAATATGTTTATGTTGTCTTTCTGTGAGTATGTGCAAATGACTGCAGATGCCCACTGATTCCAAATGTGAGGGCTAGATTCCCTAGTTATGAAGTTGCAGGTAATAGGAGCCATCTGACTTGGGTGGTGAAAATCAAACTTGGGTTTTCAGCAGGAGTAGTAAATGCTCTTAACTGCTGAGCCATCTCTCTAACCCCAACTTCAGGTATGTTACATTTCTAGAGATAGATTCTCAGCTGTGAATATGGGACATTGATTATAGAAGAAAAAGTATGGCTCAACCTAGAGGCAAGAATCTGAAGTAAATGCCAAGGAGCAGAACTAGGCCTCCATGAGCACGTGCCTTTGTAACCAAAGCACAGTGGAATTACCTGAGGCCAACCGGTGTCCAGCAGGTTCCACTGCCCTCTTTCCATTTACTGCATTTAATGGTCTTGTCCAACACATTAATCACATTCCTCCATTCAGTCCTGAAGGTGTGGGAGGCAGACAGATTTTCTTTTTGATTTGCAGATCTGCTAATGAAGTAGCATCTTAATTAAGGACTCATGTGGGCTGATGTGGGGGACAAAAGCCTATACATTATATCTGTTGTGATGAAGTAATGATTTGAAGCACTGAAAGGCTTGAGAGGAGCTGAGTATACTTTGTATTGTGACAGAAAGGAACCTTTGCACTCTATTAGAGGACTATGGCAGAGTCTCCAGAGGCACCCCTAAGAAAGAAGGACACTTCTTAACTCTCATCAAATTTAGTGAAACTCTCTATATTGAAATTCAGTGGATGTGTATTCCATAAATTGCAGCAGAAATTATACCCTGTGATTCCCAAGGCTACATATAATAAACATTGCAGCCTCAGCCTGCACCTTTTGGAATGTTTACTGTTAGGATACTTCATTGAAGCATCCAGAACCATGCTGTGAGAAAATGGAGTGTAAACTGCATAGAAATGTCAAGTGCAGGTGTGCTGGTAAACAGTCCCAGCTGACTTCCCAGGGAGCAGAGAGCTTCATCCTCTAGTCACATGGAAATCAAAAGCCACATAAGTCAAAAATCAATGGGTGCAGTTGCAATATGAATTGAGGACCAGAGGAAAGACACAAACCAAGAAACCACTGAATACGGAGTTAATGCTAGAATCTGGGTTACAAATTGCTGTTTTAAGGGGTTTTTTTCTTTCTTTTTCTCTTCTAGGATATATAATAAGTATACTGGTTTTGAAAGCTGAATATTATGTTTTGTTTGCAAATCAAATACTCTTATTTTAAGCAACTATGTGTGTGTTCTCTCTGTATGGCTATACATGCACCACATGCGTGCATGGTATCCAAGAAAGCCAGGCAATTAACCATAACTGGAGTTACAATCAGTTGTGAGCGAGCCGTGTGGCTGTTAGTACCTAAACACAGCTTCTCTACAAGAGAAGCAAGTACTCTTAACTGCAAGGGCCATCTCTCTGGCACTAATTAAACAGTATTTCAAAATAAAAGATTCAGGGGAGATTGCTCAGTGATTAAGAGCATGTACTGTTTTCTACAGTACTTAAGTTTAATTCTCAGTACCTATGTCAGCTTACTCACAGAGCTTATAACTCCAATACCGGGTGGCTGATACCTCTGGCCTTCATACATGTATGCCCGCATTGACACACACACGTGCGTGCACACACACACACACACAGAGAGAGAGAGAGAGAGAGAGAGAGAGAGAGAGAGAGAGAGAGAGAGAGAGAGAGTGTTAAATATAATAAAAATAATTCTTTCCTCACATAATTTTATCTTGCACACAAAACAGCAAAGAATGGGCTTGTGTGTGTTACTGTTTTAATCTGCTAGTTATACAAGGAAAAATGAGTATGAAATGCTACACATTAGGTACAAGTCTTCAGCAGCTCTGTAGGTCCATTTTCTGTAAAGGAATGTCTATGCTTTAAATATATTACCCTCAATATACTTTACACATGATTCAGACTTATTTCAAAATCCCCTTACATATTTTAAAGATAGTTTCTAAAAATCAATATTCATGGAAGAAATATTTCATTATGGAATCTATGTGTAAATGTCATATATAAACAGACAAAAACATTCTACCATATTGAATAAATATGGAGGAAGTGGAAAACTTTGTCTTGTTGCTGAATTTAGTGGAATTGCTTTAAGTTTCATCCTATTTAATTGAATGTTGGCTACTGGCCTGCTTGTCTTTATTGTTTTTAGGTATGTGCCTTGTATCCCTGATCTCTCCAAGGCGTTTATCATGAAGGTGTGTTGAATTTTGTCAAAGGCATTTTCAACACCTAATGAGATAATCATGTGGATTTCATATCTTTCATTTTTTTATATAATAGATTGCTACATTAATGGAATTTCATATCTTGAACCATACCTGCATCTCTGGAATGAACCCTGCTTGATAATGGTGAATGATGGTTTTGATGTGTTCTTGGATTAAGTTAGTTGTAAGTATTTAGACATCGATGTTCACAAGGGAAATTGTTCTGAAATTCTTTTTTATTTTATTTATTTACTTATTGGTTTTTTTCTGAGACAGGGTTTCTCTGTGTAGACTTTACTTTCCTAGACTCATTTTGTAGACCAGGCTGGCCTCAAACTCACAGAGATCCACCTGCCTCTGCCTCGCAAGTGCTGGGATTAAAGGCATGCGCCATCACCGCATAGCAAAATTTTTTTTCTTAGTTGAATCTTTGTGTGGTCTAGGTATCAGGGTGACTGTGACCTCATAAGATGAGTTTATCAATGTCCCCTCTGTTTTTATTTTGTGGAATACTTTGAGGAGTATTGGTATTAACTCTTCTTTGAAAGTCTGATGGAATTCTGCAATAAAATTATCTGTTCCCGGGCTTTTGTTGTTTTGGAGAGACTGTTTCTATTTCCTGTTGTGTTAAAGGATTATTTAATTTGTTTACCTGATCTTGATTTAACTTTGGAACTGGTAACTATCAAGAAGATTGTCTATCCAGGCATCATGGCACACATCTGTAATCCCAGTATTCAGGAAGGCAGAGACAGGCAAATCTCTGTTAGATTAAAGCCATCTTGGTCTACAAAGTAAGTCCAGAACAAACAAAACTACACAATGAAACTGTACAAAAAGAAAGAAAGAAAGAAAGAGAAAAAGAAAACCCAAGAAAAGAAAAAAGAAGGAAGTTTTCCATTTCTTTAAGATTTTCCAAATTTGTAGAGCACAGGTTTTTGAAATATGACAGAAAAACAATACCTTATGTCAATTTTAAACTAAAATTCTAAAATATTTTATTACAATGTTGCGTTAAATAAGATATTATTCAAATTAATTTTCCTTCTTTATAGAAGTTTCTTTTTACTTCCTTTGACTTGAAATGTATTGCACACTGGGGGAAAAATCACTAAAAATATTGCAAAATAAAAAATTATTTCTAGTTGTCTTCTATAAAAATGTTTTTCAGATATTGAGCTTGTAAAAAGGCAGAGATTGTTGATGGTGATCTGAAATCACACTCTAATACAATTTCCACCTATTCTATAACAAGTAATTCTCAGCTGTATTTTGAAGTGATAGCAAGGAATGAATTTCTATGGAACACTAAGAAAAATGTCAATTTTACTTCTCCAGACTTGAGTAAAAAGAGTAGCAATCTCTGAAAATCGTAAATAAATTTTGAAATTAAAAATTATCAATAATTTTCTAGGTTTCACGACTTCACTACACCGAGCCCTTGGCTAGGTTTCTAGTATCATGAATGATGTCTCCACTGCTGAGTGGGCCTTGGGAAATGCACTGTAAACAGTGCAAATGAAGTGGGACAGTGATGTCGTGAAGAATTGACACCTGCCGCTTTTTAAGAGGCCAGTTGTATGCATCAGGAAAGGGACATAGCACAAAGCAAGAAAGTAATTGGAAGTAGAAGTAGGGCACAGAAATCATAACTGGTTTATTTAAGGGCATAAACAGAATGAGAACTTTATAGAATTATTGTGTGTGGGTTTGGAATAGTCTCTAGTCATAATTTAGTATGAGGGTTTTGATTCGAGTTGTTCAAAACTTGAATTGTTTTTGAAAATTTATTGTTTCTGATCATGAAACAAAAAATAAAGCAATTGAAGTATTAATGAAGTCTGAAATCAAGTTGTTTGACTTGTGGTATATTAAAAAACATCAAAAAATAGTGACTAACCAACATTATGTATCTAATTAATTATATTTATAACTGGAATATAAATGTATATTTCAGAGTATATAATATAATTTACTGGAAAATCATATATTAAAGGACTAGCACTTAAATTCATATTGTAATACATTATGTGTGTGTGTGTGTGTGTGTGTGTGTGTGTGTGAGAGAGAGAGAGAGAGAGAGAGAGAGAGAGAGAGAGAGAGAGAGAGTGCATGTAAAAGAGAGAATACCACAAATATATTGTTTTCAAAAAAAGTCTTATTGTGTATCTCAGAATATTTTAAAATTTTTTATCCTCCTGCATCACAATTCTCCATGGATTACAGCTGTGTACTGCCATGTCATATCAAAGCCACACTTAAATATTCTAATGTAGAGTAGGGCAATCATGCTTCGATCTGTACCTACCAATGAGTGATTGTTTCAAAAGAACCATTTTGCACCTTGCTTGAGCCCCATATCTTGGGTGACATCTGTGGGAGTTATACCTTGAGAGTAATGAACAAACCTCAATGAAACCAATATGATCACACACCCACATAACAGCATTCCAGTCAATAACAGACTGTAAATTTGGCAGTAGTGCAGTTATAATAAAGATGAATCATGTCTATCCCGTATTGAGTTTATAACCATCATAGTGCTGTAACAGCGTTAGTTATGTGTTTGTGTTTTGACAGACCCAAACTTACTCCACTGTCAATCAGTAAAAACACACAGCATACAATTATCGACATTCAATAATAGGTGATAATGATAATAAATGACTGTGTTCATGGCATATATTTACTACTCTGTACATTTTATTGTTCTCTTATACTGCACTTATAACATATTAGTGGAAAATTTGCCATGTGCTGTAGGCATCCATTTCATGCATGTCTTTTGTACCAAGTCATTTGATTACATCAAAAGGCACCAAAAGGCTGATCACCTAGTGTGTATGAGGACACACTGATGTTTGTACACTGATAAAATTGATTAATAATTATTCCTAAAAATGTGTGATTGAATCTGAAACCTGGAAGAAAATGTTAACATAGATACTTTATCAGTCTCAGGAATACTTTATTGTTCCAGATTTTGGCAAGTTGCAGGAGCATTTCTGAAAAATGACATGCAAATAGGTGATTTATTATTAATAATATTCATTCATTCCCTATTCTAAAACAAATGAAGAGGTAACCATTCCTTCAGTTTGTTAATCTTAATGCTCCATGTTTTCTCCAAACCTTAAAAATCATTCTCTGCTGAGGTCCAATTTAACATGGTTACATGATGAATCTAGGCTTCCATTTCTATATTATTAGTGAAGTATATGCAAAGATACAGCAAAGTATAAATGAATAAATTAATAAATAACCTTAAATTGTACAATGTAGAAGCTATAAATAGTTTTACTTAATAAAACTTAATAAGTGTGATTTATGATACAAATTCAGGATTTATTTTCCAAATTAAAATAAATATACAGCACATTCTTAATTGTCATTCTACTCCTCACTTTGCAATATTTAAGGCCCATATAATGTACAGATTAAAAAATGGAAAAAAGGAGTCATGGTAAAAGATAAGATGGAAAGTCAGTTTTAATATGTGATGATTCATAGAGCTAAGAGATTAGAATACCACAGCTCACTCAAGTAAGCAAACATGATATGCATTGTATTCATATGCATGAAACACTGGCAATACATGTAAAAATGCACATACATATGTGCTATCTAAACATAGATAGCTTTAAGAAAATGCAATACCTAGCATTTGATAAGATCATGACATGAGGTATGAATCACATACTATGTAATTAGTTCTAAGGCTTGAATTTATATAGGGCGAGCTCAGACGGCATGATTTAATTCTTAACCATTTATTCCCCTACTTAAAAACATTTGACGATACATAGAGACAATTTTGGAATTTTGGTCATCAAAAATAAGTAGAGAAGTTATTGGAATCTAGTGAAAGGAGATGATACACACACACACACACACACACAGAGAGAGAGAGAGAGAGAGAGAGAGAGAGAGAGAGAGAGAGAGAGAGAGAGAGAATACATAATGCTAAGGATGACAAACCCTAAAATAAGATTCTAAGATTTTGCATTAATAAAGTTAAGGCAAGCACAGAGACTGAACAGATGATAATTACATGGAGAAAGGTGGTCTAAGGAGGACTAAAGAAAAAAGATGTTCTGTAAGAATTCAATGGACTATGTTTTCATTCCAATTCCAGAATTTATCCCTCTACTTAAAGGATGGGAACACAGGATGAAACATTCAAAATGATGATTTTTTTAAGCACTGGAGCACAGGCAGCTAAGGACTGTAAGCCCTGTGAAAATGAAAATTAACAAGGTGAATTCTAAATTTTTAACGATTATTTGCCTAAAGCCACTCTCTATAGCCCCCAAAATAAAGGGAATCACATAGTGCCTGCTAGTCTCACTGATGGTGAAATGAAATGGTATTGGTGCCTATTGCCAAAGAAGAGGAAGCTGCCCAGGGTGAGAACCCTGGAGATGGTGAGTTAAGCCTTGCCTGACTATTTGTCAGTGTGTACAAAGACAGAAACCATGTTTTCTGGGGACACAACTACCAGATGAAAGACAAAAAATCCCAAAGCTTACAGAAGTCCCAGTGCATTCTCTTTTCATATTATCAAGGACATCATGCTCTCATAAAAGATGAGTCATCAAGTAAAGTTTGCAGAAAGGCCATGATCCTTGCAGTGGAAACTAATTACAGCAAATGGACAGAAAATTGACTATTTATTGCATTATGATGCAATTTCAAATAAAGATGTTTCTAACCTTTGAAATTTTTGGGGTGTAACAGTCATTATATTTTCTTATTTTTATTGAAAAAAGTATACAATATATTCCAATTCATTTTCTCTCCCTCATCCCCTCCCAAATGCCACCTCCTCACTTATCCAATTCCAACCCTTGTCTGTTTTTCTTTAGAAAACAGGAAAGAAAAAAAATAGACTAGAAAAAAATTTTAAAGAAGAAAACATAAGAAAGACACACATACACACACACACACACACACACACACACACACACACACACACACTTGCACATATGGGAGAATACACAAACACATAATCAGAAACAATGATATATGAACAAACGGCCAGTAAAACAAAAAATGATGTCCAAACAAAGAAGTATGACACAAAACGACTATACACACACTACAGAGCTTGCTTGCATTGGCCATCCACTGTTGATACGGAGCCTACCCTTAAGTGTGATTATTGTGTCCACTGAGACTCCATTGAAGAAATCAGATGTCAATCAAAGAAACCTTCCGGTTTAGGGTTTGGAGCTGATGCCCACTTTCCACTCTCAGTGGAAAGATTTTAAGGAACAGCAAACAAACAAACAAACAAACAAACAAACAAAAAAACAAGTTATAGTACTTCTAGTCCAGCTTGACTTGAGGTAAATGTAGTTTCCTATTAACTTAATAGTTGTTTTTATCGGACCAATAAGAGGACAGATGGATTTTTTGGTTTTTTGTTTTGGTTTGGTTTTTTACTTTTCATTGTTCTCTTTTGACTAACGGTGTGGAAACCACCTATTAAATCTATTAACATAGCAGACATAAGTTGACTTAACTTCTCATCCTTCTGTTCATGGAAAGATGACCTATAGCATAGATGAGCATTTGTCTGCAGCACATCTAATGTTTTCATTTAGAGGTGGGGCAGAAGCTGGATCTCACACCTAAAGTCCCGCCAGCACTCACAAGTAGAGCTCGTGCAATACTAGGAAAATATAAATGGACAAATGGATATAAAAGGATATAAATACATAAATGCTTGATGGAATCACAGAAGAATGAAAGTAAATTGAAGAAAATCCTGGAGGGATGTAAAATAACTGTATTAATTGAAATAACCACACAAAGAAACGCATCACTTGTATTTTCTTATAATTTAAATATAGGGAAAAATCACAAATGAAAATAAAAAGGGACTATAAGGGACAAAGAAGAAGAAATTGAGGCTGAGAGAGAGTAAGACAGAGAAATGGGATGAGCATGATTAAAGTATATAATAAATGTGTAGATTAGTGTTATGTTGAAACAACTTTGCACAGTTAATGAACCCTGGTAAAAAAGGAAGTCTTACAAGACTGTTCCATTATGCTGGAGAAATGTCTTTCCTAGTAAACAAACTTACCACTAAGCCTGACAATCTTAACCTTGATCCCCAAAGCCAACACTGTGGAAGGAGGGAACAGACTCTTACAGATTGTCCCCTCGTTCTACAATCATATGGTTCACCAACAAGTAATTATATATATATATATATATATATATATATATATATATGAAAATAATTTTAATGTATTTTACTTTCTAACATCTGGGATTTTCAGATGGCCTACCTATTAAGTGATGAAAATAATTATTTTTTATTATTTTTTATTTTTTATTAATTTATTCATATTACATCTCAATGGTTATCCCATCCCTTGTATCCTCCCATTCCTCCCTCCCTCCCATTTTCCCCTTACTCCCCTCCCCTATGACTGTGCCTGAGAGGGACTTCCTCCCACTTTATATGCTCATAGGGTATCAAGTTTCTTCTTGGTAGTCTGCTATCCTTCCTCTGAGTGCCACCAGGTGTCCCTCAGTAGAAAAATGGATAAAGAAACTGTGGTACATTTACACTACTTAGCTATTAAAAACAAGGAATAGCTGAAATTTGTGGACAAATGGATTGAACTAGAAATGATCATAATGAGGGAGTTAACCCAGAAGCAGAAAGAGTCAAAAGGTATATACTCACTTATATCTGGACACTAGCTCAAGAGGCATGTCCCATGAATGTCTACACTTATCAGGAAAGTGGGACAGAGGTGAGGACATCCTATTGGGACTCTAGGTGAGAGAAGCCTCCAGCATTCTTCCTTTTGCTCCATTGTTTGGCTGTTCAGGAAATAATATCAAGAGTTGGCAAATGACATTAAAAAAGCTTTTCCACAGTGCCAGAAATGATCAAGAGAACAACAACCTATGGAATTGTATAAAATCTTTGCTGGTATAAAATACATGTAACTGAGGGTAAGCATCTGAAATATATAAAGAACTAAAAAGAGAAAAAAGCTCACTAAATATTCCCTCAAAATAAATACCACAATTAAAACTATATGTATCAGCAAAGACTTCTTGGAAGACAAAATATGCCTGGCTAAGAAACACATAAAATTCTTCTTAGCTATCATGGAAATGCAAATTTAAGTTATATTGTGATTTTATCTCACTTAGATCAGAATTGGTAACATCAAGAAACAAGCAACAAATCCTGGGAAAAGTGAATCTTTAATCATTGCTTCTGGGAATGGTAGCTTGGACTGTCACTACAGATATTAGTATGGAAGTTTCTTAAAAAAAAACAAAAAACAAAAGCTAAAAATACAAGTATTATATAGGTCATCAGTACCACTCCTAGTTATATGCCCAAACGACACTAAGTCAAGTTACCACAGAGATATTTGTACTTCCCTGGTTATCCACAATAACTAAGTCATGGTCTCAGCCTAGGTGTCCATCAACAGATGAACACGTTAGGAAAACCTAGAATATATACGCAAATACTGATTCAGCCTTAAAGAAGAATAAAATTGTCATCTGCAGGAAAATGGATGCAACTAAAGATCAACATTTTAAGTGAAGACAGACAGACTGACAAAAATACCTGGTTTTACACAGATATATAAAATGATTCACATATATAATTGATATGGAGGCAGAAAGGAAACCGGGTAAAGCAGGAAGGTGGTAACAGGGGGAGGGACAGGGAGATAAATCAGAGTGCGACGGTTGAATCTAAAACGTGTTATAAAGATATACTTGGAAGAATTTGCCTGTATAAAACTCATCACTATGCACAATGAATATTAATGTACATTAATAAGCCATTAAGCTTGAAATCTTAGCCATTTTTTCCTAGATAATGAGACACTACATTAAACTGTATAGGAGGTATCTCCTAAGATGTGTGAGTGGCATACACAGGTTTATAGTAGTTATGCATATTTCAGCACAAGTATGACTTATAATTATATACTCTAGTATGGTGACACATGACTCTCAGGACTCAACAGCTAAGACAGGAAGCTTCCTAGGAGTCTGAAACTTGCCTGAACTTTACTACATTCCATGCCAGCTTACACTGCAGTATGACAACTTATCTCTAAATAAATAGACAATAACAAAACCCCTATGAAATCAGAATACTTTCATTTAAAATATTTCACTTTAACTAGTTTTTGTAAAATTCTAATGCTTAGAAGAATTGTTGATAATGAAGTAAGATTTTACTACTATAATTTATAATAAGAAATGGAATTAATGTTTTAAGTTGTGGTTTTTAAGTTGAACCAATTTCATTGATTGATTCTTAAGTAAAATTCAATTTTAACAAAATTATATATTATATATTAGGTTTATAGAATTGATTAGTACATGAGAGTTTCCATTAAAATTCAAATATTTAAAGGAAAACAATAGTACATCATATTTATACATGATATTTAAAGTTATAAAAAAAACCTTACCCTTATTAAATTATCTTTGTCTTTGGAAGTGACTATAAAATTATATTGTATTTAGACTTAGATCTTTTAAATATTTTCAAACTTTAATTTTAATAATTAGCTTTTTGCTTAGAACTTCAAGAAATGAAAATTTCCTAAAACTATTTTATAAATAATGTACACACAAGACTACCCTCAAGAACACACACACACACACACACACCACAACGTTGTAGTGAATATAAACATGTTTTTGTTTTTATCCCAACTATGGGATAGGTATTGGATATAAACATATTTTTGCTTTGATCCCAAGTGTGGGATGGGGAACAGACTTGTGAGAGAACAGGTGATGTTCATCCACTTAGAAGTCAAACCACTTTGTTGGAGGACTTGGGTTTTGCCAGCTGAAATCCATCCTATTACAGACTCTGGGAGGATATATATATATATATATATATATATATATATATATATATATATATATATATATATATACACATATATAAAACATTAGGCTGGAGCCTTTTGGGTCTTGGTATTGTTTGGCTGTTCATTGCTCCACTTTGAGATGCTCCTAGAAAGAACCACTCCAGCGAAGGCTTCGAGGCTCTAGGCTCTGCTGGCTGTCCCAGGTTCCAGCAGCAACTTTGGTGGATTTGCTGGTCTGCTGAAATCTTGCCAACTATGCTGGAAGAATCACTCCCAGGAACTGAATTCATTAAGTTCTACTTCTCCTGTTCCCATAAATCTCCTTTTTCTTCTATCTAGGGTAGGTGGGTTGGAAGGGAGGTATAAACATTTAAAGAACTCCAAATAAAGTAGGTTTGGAAAAGCTGAAGCCCATACACATCTTCTCTATGATTATTTTGTGCAAGAAATTTGAAAATTGTCCATTTAAATGAAAAGAATGATGTAGTATCATCATAAGTAAGGTTTATGCCTTATTTCTCTAGTTAACTACTTTTCATGAAAGTATCAGGAGCAGGCACACCAGTTTTAAAAGATAACCTCATTGGTCAGAATAATGTTTCTATGAAGTTGCCCCATAAAGATTTGAAATCATGTGAGGTTCCACAAACAGCCCCCAGAAAGTATTTCTGCTCTTCATGCATTATAATCTCCTTAATTTATATAAAGAGAAGAGGTTCAGGACTTGTGTTGCAGCATTTCTCAGAACCAGGGGTACCACTTGAAGGACTCCTAAGGAAAACTAGAACAGCTCTGGGCTCCTTGGAAAATGGCTACCCCAGTGAGGCAGAAGCCCTGAACTGGGAAGGATGCACTCCAACCCACCAGCGTCTGTTCAGCCTCTGTGGTCTCAGTGGGTTTCCTCCATCCATAATGCCCAGGGTTAAAGAAAAATAGTTCAATCAGCAAGGCAAGTTTCTTTTAATATCAAGAGCAGAAATGAAAAAAATATATATACCATGTATAATAAAATTATTCCAAAAATTACACAAACTTTCTATCCTAGAAATCTTGAAGGATGTAATTATCTGTTTGGAAAATGAATGTAAAACTCTCCTTGCTATCTCAGAAATTGAGTACCATTTTGTGTCAGAGCAATAGCACACCTACTTAAAGACAAGACAGGAGGTAGAATAGGTCAGTGGCTCACTAAGGCTTACTATTGCTAACTAATATGCATGGATATAGGAAAATGGCATGAGAAATGTAATTTTAACTCAATGATGTATGTGTCTTGCTTTCTTTTTGTTGCTGTGATTAAGAACACCATGAAAAAAATCAATTTAGAGAGCTGAAGAGACTGCACAGCGGTTAAGAGCATTTGCTACTCTTGCAGAGAACCCAGTTCTACTCTCAGCACTCACTTGGCAGTTCACAGTTGTGCAGTTATTTCACCAGTATGACCTAATAATGGTTATTATTAGGCCTATAATTATTATTGTGGCAGTATTTTCTAACCGTCTAGCAATCAACCAAGACACAGACACTTGTTATATTTTAAAACAGCCTTAGTTAATCTGGGGCAGGGCAGATGCTAATCTCCTAAATAACTTCCCACTGTGGGGAAGGCACCCATGCCATCTGCTTCTAATACTTCCTATCAAGCTACCTCCCATCCATGATCCCAAATACTTGCTAATTATCATCATCTGGGCCAAGTCTCCATCCATGCCAGTCATGTGCTTCACCTCCACCTAAGTCATAGCCCAGCCTTCTTCTCCTCCCCTCCCCTCTGTTCTCTTTTCTTCCCAAGATTCTATCTGTCTTCCCAGGCTCTGAAACCTTAGCCACACCTATACTATTTGCCCTGGCTAGGTGTAATGACCTTTTCTTGGTCAAATAGGTTAGGCTCTTAGGCAAGGTACAGATGGGGAACAGAGGCAGCAAGCAGTAATTAGCATCAAAATACACAAGACCAACCTCCAACACACAGTAGTCTGTAAATCCAGTTCTGGCTGATGAGCACCCTCTTCGCCATGCAGGGACTAGACACACATACGGCCCACATAAAATACAATAAAATAAAAATAGACATTTTTTCAAAACTCAATTTCGGAACCAGGTGCCTTGGTTCATAACTTTCCCCTCTGTCCTGAGGAGGCAGAGGCCAGTAGATCTCTGAGCATGATGACAGATGGTGTGCATGATGAATTCCAGGCCAACCAAGGCCACATAGTGTGATCTTAACTCAGAACAAAATCAGTAGACGAAACACAAAGACCTGCTAACATGGTATAGGGAGGTGAATCTCTTAGGGCTCCATCACTAGAAAAAGAGCTAAAGGCAACTTTTAAGAGATTCCTTCTAATTTTCCTAATTTTTCCAAAGGATTAGCACCCTAACTGTCTCTCCACTACCAAGTGATCAACCTTGAAATTATACACATACAAGGAACATTAATTGGACTTATTAGGTTATATTTATATACTTAAGCATATGCATGTAATAATATATTTATGAAAAGAGAACCATGAATTAGAGAGGGCATGAGAGAAATAGAAAAGGTTGGGTAAGGGGAGGAAAAAAAGCAATGACATAATCATATTTCAATTAAGAAAAATTGTGAACTAGACAGTGGTGGCACATGCTTTTAAGCTAAGCACTCAGGAGACATTGCTATTCTCAGAATCCCATTGGGACAACATCATCGCAATCTGGAGGATAGAAGTTACTGTGCCTCTTCCATTCATATTACTTCGTAGCACTCAGATAACCTACACATCTTTTTTGTTTGTTTGTTTTATTTTATTTTTATTAAATTTTTAAAATTTTTACATATATACTTATATTATTACACATATATTGAATAAACTATATATAGCAAGAAGAACCATGACATAATCAGAAATTATATATATGTTACATTCTTAGCCTTGAAAAAAATATCTTTTCTATCTTGGTGCATCTAAAATTCTAAATGTAAATCAATATCTATTGTATCTCGTCATTATCAACTTAAAACATCTATCTGGACCTAAAAATATCTTAACCCCTAAACAACTAAGCTAAATTTTAAAACTAAACTATCTGGTCTTCAACTCCATCAGAGACCTGAGAAGGAATAAACATGATTACCTGAGGGTGCCAGGAGTACAGGTTAATAGCTCTCCAAATGAGAAGATGACAAGGACAGTTTTCTACCTGAATAGTTACCCAAAACTCTCTATAACGTTGAAGCATTATCCAGCCTTCTGTCCCAATATATCTGACAGACCTATTTTTGAGGCAGGAACTATTGAGGACTTGCTTACCCTGTCTTGGCAGAGAAATCTACGCACCTTATAGAACATACTGGTGTTCAATGAAGTCCTTCCATTTCTGGCATGCAGAGCAGTAAATGCTGTGTGTAACTATCCTGAGAAGCTTCTTTCAGAAAATGTATGATCAACACACTTTTCTGGTGAGTAGAACTGTCTACCCTTCTACTAGGATTCTAGTTCAATGCCCATTTGGCAATTCATATTTGAATAAAAATGTATGCCACTGAGTAAGGAATGGTGGCTTACTCACAGTCTTAGTGCTCAAGGGACTGATCCAGGAGGATTACCATGATCTGGTGGCCAGCCTGATGTAGATAGTGAGTTCATGGCCACTGTGAGCTACAGAGTAAGGCCTCAAAACAAAGTGAAAAAAACCTGGCACTGGATGTGTTCTTTCTCACTTGCTAGTTATCAAGCATTAAAATTTGTTAAAATATTGTCCATTAGAAGCCTGTTTGTTTTCTAATGAGAGACATAAAGGGGTGGATCTGGATGAGAGGGGAGGAGGAAAGGAACTGAAAGAAGATGGGAAGCAAACCACAATAAAAATTTTTATGTGAAAATCAAAATATGTTTCTTTCTTTTTAATATTTATCTATGTATTGTGTATACAATGTTCTTGTCTACATGTATGCCTGCACACCAGAAGAGGACACCAGATCTCATTATAGATAGTGGTGAACCACCATATGTTTGCTGGGAATTGAACTTAGGACCTTTGCAAGAGCAGCCAGTGCTCTTAACTTCTGAGCCATCTTTCCAGCCCAACAAAATATATTTCAATAAAAGAAAAAAAGATCATTTACAATTAATAAAAAATGTTCTAATTTATTTTTCAGAATTATATACACTTCTCAGTGATCTCAACTCAGACCCCTTATACCAGATATCTTTTTCAACTGTCCACACACATTTAAAGGCCACAAATATCAATCTAGAAGTATGACTGATCCAGAGCTGCAAGATCTTTGACGTTTCTCCTCTTTTCATTATAAATTTGTCAAATTAACAGTTGGGGCTTTTGAATGCATGTTGATTCTCATTCTGCATCTGCCTGCAATTAGAAGATACCACAGGGTAGCCTGGTTGAAAGTCCTTTCTTGCCGCCCCCTGCAACTTCTGTTGTACCATTTGCTCCCAATAGTCTTGGTTTCTTAGTCTATTTTCCTCTGAATTATTCTTGTGTCTCATTAAGAAGCAGCTGGGAGCCTATGCTAACAATACAGACCACTACATGAGCAGAACAAAGTTACAGTCTCTCAGATGCCGACTTTTGACTCCTCAAAATGGCAAATGAACGCTGCTCACGTTTAGACTTTAGACACTGTTTTTAAAATGGACTGCACAGCTCTTAAAATTTGATTGCTGTCCTTAATTATATATACTAGTAACATAAAAATGAAATCCTACAGTCAAGGTGGCTCACTGTTTTTGTTAATGTAATAATAATAATTTTTTCTGTCTTTCTTACCTATGAGGCAACAACAACCATAAGGATGCATGTAAAATGAAGATGCTTAAAAAACAATATTAGGGAACAAACAAGTACATTCAGTGGAGACATCTACAGGCAAGGTGTGTGGTAACAGGACCCCGTGTCCATCTCTCTCTATAGGCCATTAAACCAAAGAAGCAAGACAGCCGGCCATTCAACAATGAGCAAAGCAGAGTTGCATTTCTTTGTCTTAACAAATACCAAAGAGTTATTCAAAGATGCCAAGGATTAAAGTATTAGCCTACTTCAGATCTATAATACAAGAGAAATTGCCCTGCAAAGTTGTTTGCTACATAAATACATGTCACTTCACTTCTCAGAAGTGTGGATTTCATAGCCAGCTGTGAAGTGACCATGTCTTAACAGTTACCCTATTTAACTCATGTTCTTCACTTGTGCATGTATACACGCCTTTCAAATTTCAAATTTTGTTTTCAAACTTTCATCCTGTGGCGACAAATAACAGCATCTTCTCTGTAAGCCATACTGATAAATAAGCAATTATTGTATATACTGTTTCCCTTATGGAGGCTAATTCTCTTGAATATTAATGTGCATTTTGACTTAGCTATATTACAGTCTACATGTCAGCCTTGACCATGTTAACAAAGTTACACTGCTTGCTCCTGCTGTCTTCTCCAAGTTTTCTGGAATCTTTTTTATGTACTTGAATAAAAATTTTGAGTACACAAGGAACAGCTTTCTGGGGTGTTAATAGTCATTTTTCCTTGAGTGTTGACCAGACCCAGAGGCAGTAGACCCCAAGACATGAGAACTAGAAACTTAAAGCTGCAGGCCTTAGAAGCAGAGCCTTTCAGCTCACAGTGCTTAGGTCACAGACTTGCTGCTCGGGGATGCAAATGCCAGTTACCTAGCACTAGACAGCAAGTGAAATGCTTGGCACTATAAGACAACAGTGATAGCAGCAACCAGTTTATGTAATTTCACCTATGCTTTAGGTATTGAACTCTTGGCCTTTACAATATCTACTATTGTAGCTCCCTAGGTGAGTTTTGAGCCCTCAGTCTTCGTTTTGTCAGTTAGTCTCCCTGCACTGCCACATTCACCTTCCAACTTTACTTGCTCTAGTCACTGTTCTCTACAGTCACTGTTCTCTACAGTCACTGTTCTCTACAGTCACTGTTCTCTACAGTCACTGTTCTCTACGGTCACTGTTCTCTATGGTCACTGTTCTCTGTGGTCACTGTTCTCTATAGTCACTGTTCTCTATAGTCACAGTTCTCTATAGTCACTCTTCTCTAGAGTCACTGTTCTCTACAGTCACTGTTCTCTACAGTCACTGTTCTCTATAGTCACTGTTCTCTATAGTCACTGTTCTCTATAGTCACTGTTCTCTACAGTCACTGTTCTCTACAGTCACTGTTCTCTATGGTCACTGTTCTCTAGAGTCACTGTTCTCTAGAGTCACTGTTCTCTATAGTCACTGTTCTCTATAGTCACTGTTCTCTATAGTCACTGTTCTCTATAGTCACTGTTCTCTAGAGCCATTGTTCTCTAGAGTCACTGTTCTCTAGAGTCACTGTTCTCTAGAGTCACTGTTCTCTATAGTCACAGTTCTCTATAGTCACTGTTCTCTAGAGTCACTGTTCTCTATAGTCACTGTTCTCTAGAGCCACTGTTCTCTAGAGTCACTGTTCTCTAGAGTCACTGTTCTCTACAGTCACTGTTCTCTACGTCACTGTTCTCTAGAGTCACTGTTCTCTAGAGTCACTGTTCTCTAGAGTCACTGTTCTCTAGAGTCACTGTTCTCTAGAGTCACTGTTCTCTAGAGTCACTGTTCTCTAGAGTCACTGTTCTCTAGAGTCACTGTTCTCTAGAGTCACTGTTCTCTACAGTCACTGTTCTCTAGAGTCACTGTTCTCTAGAGTCACTGTTCTCTAGAGTCACTGTTCTCTAGAGTCACTGCTCTCTATAGTCACTGTTCTCTAGAATCACTGCTCTCTACAGTCACTGTTCTCTAGAGTCACTGCTCTCTATAGTCACTGTTCTCTAGAATCACTGCTCTCTACAGTCACTGTTCTCTATAGTCACTGTTCTCTAGAGTCACTGTTCTCTAGAGTCACTGTTCTCTAGAGTCACTGTTCTCTAGAGTCACTGTTCTCTAGAGTCACTGTTCTCTAGAGTCACTGTTCTCTAGAGTCACTGTTCTCTAGAGTCACTGTTCTCTATAGTCTCTGTTCTCTATAGTCACAGTTCTCTAGAATCACTGTTCTCTATAGTCACTGTTCTCTAGAGTCACTGTTCTCTAGAGTCACTGTTCTCTAGAGTCACTGTTCTCTATAGTCACTGTTCTCTATAGTCACTGTTCTCTAGAGCCATTGTTCTCTAGAGTCACTGTTCTCTAGAGTCACTGTTCTCTACAGTCACTGTTCTCTACGTCACTGTTCTCTAGAGTCACTGTTCTCTAGAGTCACTGTTCTCTAGAGTCACTGTTCTCTAGAGTCACTGTTCTCTAGAGTCACTGCTCTCTAGAGTCACTGTTCTCTAGAGTCACTGTTCTCTAGAGTCACTGCTCTCTATAGTCACTGTTCTCTAGAATCACTGCTCTCTACAGTCACTGTTCTCTATAGTCACTGTTCTCTAGAGTCACTGCTCTCTAGAGTCACTGTTCTCTAGAGTCACTGTTCTCTAGAGTCACTGTTCTCAAGAGTCACTGTTCTCTAGAGTCACTGTTCTCTAGAGTCACTGTTCTCTAGAGTCACTGTTCTCTAGAGTCACTGTTCTCTATAGTCTCTGTTCTCTATAGTCACTGTTCTCTATAGTCACTGTTCTCTATAGTCTCTGTTCTCTATAGTCACAGTTCTCTAGAATCACTGTTCTCTATAGTCACTGTTCTCTAGAGTCACTGTTCTCTAGAGTCACTGTTCTCTAGAGTCACTGTTCTCTAGAGTCACTGTTCTCTAGAGTCACTGTTCTCTAGAGTCACTGTTCTCTAAAGTCACGGTTCTCTGCCTTCTCTACATCAAGCGTAATTGTTATGGTTTCCTTCTCCTTCTCTTTCTCCCACATCTCTCACTGGCTGTTCTCTGGGTCATTATAGCTGCCCTGTCTTCACTATCAGCACAAAGAAAGCCATCTAATCAAATAGCAAGAACGGAAGATGTGATGCAAAAATGAAGAATTATATTTTTACCAATCAACATACATCTTTCAGTTCCTCCCATCTCTGACTTTTTGCTGAATTTCTGAAGACATGTTGTCTTCCCATTATCAGGGCATGATCACCTAAATCTCCGCCCAGCCTTTCCTCGGATACACCTTCCAAGGCTGTAGGGTGCTGAGAGAGCTGTGCTTAAGCAAGTATTTCTTGGCTTCAGTTGTAGTAGTTCTTGCAGCTGGAGTGATTGGTAAGTATCCAAAACAGCTATGCTGCCATGTTGACATTGTGACTACTTGCCAGAAAAAAAAAAAAAAGAGCTGCTTAATTGACAATTTCCCATTCAAGGCTGCCAACATGAGGCAAAGGTCTCTCTCTTGGTGTTGAAAGGTTAGAAGAGCCTGCTCTGGGCATGCATGTTCACTCATTCACAGAAACTATAAAGACATCAAAAAACTGTCAGTACAAAAGAAGCAGCGAATAGAAATGCTCAGCAGTGTCTGACATGAACTCCGCATCCCCCTCCCCCTTTTTTCCCTCACTTCCCCATGGTAATAAAGCCTGGCAGACACCCAGATGAAGGGGAAGCAGGCTATCCGGATAAGGCTTGATAGGCTGTGTTCATATGGTGGAGGAAGAGGTCCCCTTCGGTCAGAGGTCTAGGGAAGGGGAATAGGGCAGCAAAGGTAGGGATGTAGGAACGGGGAGATACAAACTACAAGTAAGGGAATAACAATCAGGATGTCATCTGAATAAATTATAATACGTTAAAATTTAATTAAAAAAAAAGAAATGCTTAACAGCATTGAGCAATGCATGCTTAGCAGTGCTCAACCTCTACTCTGTGGCCTCAAGGAATTCTGTGCCCCACAAACATATCTCATTCCTCTGAAATTAAAGTTAAAAGGAAGGAAGGAAAATAAAACAAAAGCAGACACCTCAGTGTTAGCCTTTTCCTAGTTTATGTGAAGTCTTTAGAACATTAATCTGCCTCCCTTACCAAATATTTCTAAAATCTACATCGCATTTTCTGTGTTTTCTATACCTACACTTATGTGTGCCACCAGAACTGATAGTATTGTGACCACTGTGGGATATATAATGATACAATGTTTTGTTCCCTGGGAAGGAATCCAGGATTTTGCAAAATTGGCACCTGGAAAAGTCCAAAGGCAGAGCAATGTGAGGCTATTCTCTTCTGTTCCACTAGCATTCTACCATCAGCTTCTGAATGACCATCAGTATTATTGTTCAAAACTTACTTTATAACTAAAAGCCAGCTCACTGAGATAGAGCAATTAGGTGAGGCTATGTTTGTGCTAAATATAATGCACTAAATGACATGTTCACTGGATCTCCAAATAGCAGGTATACCTGTTTCACAGTGTGTAAAACAGTTACCTTTACTTCCAATGTGTTTCCATTTTGAAGACAACTCCTGAGGTAGTTTATTTTCATTGTAAAATTCTAGAGGCCAAGACGTTGACCTTTGTTGACTACACCAAATGTATTTAGTCTTTAGAAGATCTTCAAGAGCTCTGAAATCTTACTGCCTATTCGACCTACGAGGAAGAAGGGGAGAGGGGAGAAGATAATATTTTACATCAAGAGTGGACTTTGAAAAAGCATGTCAACAGCTTCCTGAGAAAATGGATGTGAAAATGGATTTACTGCCTGAGTGAGTCCAACCCCATCCATCATCTTCCAGTGAATGATAGAACATTTGATACATGGTGTTTGCTTTTTCTATGTTCCCATATTTGACACTTAAAGGAGACAGGAAAACATAGAAGCCCTTCAAAGACTAACCTTTCACTATAGAAATTGCTTCTGAAATATATGTGAATGGCAGAAAGCTTGGAAGTGTACTTTCTGAAGAGTGGGCGGCCTTTTGTAAGAAAACTAGACCATGAAGAAATTCATTTAACTCAGGTAAACTCTAAAACATTGGCACCTTCTAGACAGTACACTGAATTAAGTATAAATCATATTTCTTAGGTTTTGAAAATTGTATCCAAGAGATACAAGTTAAAAATAGCTTAAAAACACACTCTGTGTTTTCAATATCAGCAAGATGATCAAATGAACATGGGTGGGATTGTACAAACTCAATGGAGTTAGCACACATCCCTTTCCTGGTACAATAGTGTCTTCACAAATGTACTGTGGAAATTTGGCCTTCTAGATTTTCAGCTGAGTGCTATGGCTTCTCTAGCGGGCTTTCAGGTGGTGCTGTTCTTACTAGTAGAATTTTCTTTAGAGTTTAGACTATGTTTTATGCATGTTTTGTTCTTGGTTTTGTTGTTGTTGTTTTTTTTTTAACCTGAAGTGTTTGAGGACTCCCATATGGTAGTAAAATATCATAACATATTGCTTTTTGCTGCCGACTTAGGAGCCTCCCAGCTATAATGTAGTGTAAAATTGTTACTAAAAATTCAATGTTTAGAATGATTGTCCTCATTAGAATTTCTCTGACAGCAAAATCTGTGACAGGGGCCAGGACACAGGTTATTTATTTTAGATGTGGCTTCACGAAGCATGAGGAAGGAAGTGGAGAGGCAAGAAAAATGAACATGCATTATGGAATGACTTACTTCTGTGGATAGTGGGGTCCTGGTCCTGCAGGGGCCCTTTGAGAAATCCTATAGAATTACTTCCAGATGATCCTCCTGAAAGAGGAGGAGGAAGGAAGCCTTTCCTCCCTGGCTTAGAGGCTGTTCTGATGCATACCAATGCATCAAGGCTGAGGCAGCTCCCATGGCTTCAGGGAAAGCCTGAGGCAGAAAACAACAACAACAACAACAATCAAAAACAAAAACAAACAAACAAACAAACAAAATAAATAAATAAATAAATAAAACAAGACAGGCAAGGGGTGACTGGATGCTTGAAATTCTCTCTCTCTCTCTCTCTCTCATTTATTTATTCAGGTTACATCCTGTTCACAGCCCCCTCCTTCCTCTCCTCCCAGTGCTTCTGTCCCCTCTTCCCCTTCTCCTCTACAATTCCTTAGGAAAGAGGAATCACCCCTTCCTTCCTCCACCCACCCACCTACCAACCCCAGCTTACCAAGTCACACAAGGATTGAGTATGTCCTTTTCCCTGTGGCCTGGCAAGGCACTCTCACCACAGGGAAGTGAACAAAAAGCAGAAAACAGCGTCTAGGTCAAAGACAGTCTCTGCTCCCCTTCCTAGAGGACCCACATGAAGCCTGAGCCTCCCATCAGCAATATTCTGTGTAGGGAGCCTAGGACATAGGCTTCTGGGATGATATAGGGGCGACTGTAGCTGAAACTCCTAGTAGCAGGGGCCATGGAGGCTGCAGAGGGCATCCTCTAAATGGATACTCTGTCTTACAGAGGTGAGCCTGACACACCATTGCTGCTAAATCAGATTCAGCCAAGGTGTGATCTCTGTGAACTCTGCATTCCTTTCTAAATATACCTAAGCAGCATAAGGAAATGGATTTTGAGTAAGAGACTCTATGTGCTTCAAAATCACAATATAGTGTTTGGAATTAGTCTCTAACTCTGAGCATAAGGAGCTGAGAGAGACTCCCAGAACCCTCTTCTCAGGTTCCGACCAGATCAATTGAGTTAAGCTATGAGAAAACAGACTCCTCGCACGCATGGCAGTGGACTGTGTTTAAGCCACATCAGTCATAAGCACAGCGTTAATTCAGAGCAACTGCGTTTTACTGCTGGAGTGGTAGTGATAATTGTTTCTCTTGTCCCTCCACCTATAATGATTAATAGTGCACTACTTTGGAATAAGCTTTATTCTCTAATGGGATTATGGATGTTTTCATGTGCCAAGGAGTTTGCTTTGTCCGGTTTGCTTAGTTTGGGTAGTCATAGAGAATGAGCCAGTACTCACTGGAGAGAGTGGAGTGCATCAGCAATTTGCTTCCTTAGATCCATTGAGCTTTTAAGGTTTCACTGCATCTGTTAGTAACTCAAGAGTGATTTCCTGCCTGTCATGGTGAGGCACGCCTTTAATCCCAGCACTCAAGAGGCAGATGCAAGTGGATCTCTGTGAGTTCAATGCCAATCTGCTCTACAGAGTGAATTCCAGCCCAGCCAAGGCTACATACATAGTGAGGCCCTCTCTCAATAATAAAAATCCTTAACTGCTTAGACTACACTTGGCACCACGCGGAGGAACACTCAGTCACTTATGAACCCTCTTGTGTAACACATAAGGTTCTTACTACTATTATAAGCTAATGACTAAAAGAAATGTGTCTTGTTTTCTGGGACTCTAAATGTGTCTTGAGCTGCATCAATATATACCAATCACACACTTAGAGAGTCCAATAATGTTTTCAACTCTCAGCCTTATCAGAAGAGCAGAGCTCACGTGATCCCTTGGCTATCCAGAACTTTTGCAGTGTTATTGCTAAATTTTAATAATGCTTTTTCCCACATCAGACACCTGACAACACGATCTTGGTTTTAAATCTAAAGCACATAGTTTCACACAGGTAAAAAACCAGCTTCCTTAGCTCAGAACCACTGCCCTGCCCCAACTGTGGGGAATAACCCAGAGGCATTAGTGGGTGGAGGAAGGGACTCAGTGCAAACTCTGGATCTAGCTTTTCTTAGCTCTCCTTCCTGTGACTCAAGATGAACTGTATCAGGCAGAAACATCCCCTTGGACTCCAGGTCTTTGCTTGGCCCACCATGCTTTTCTTCAATGAAATAGACCCCACATTGCCTTTGTTCAAGAACACATTTTAAATAGACCATAGCAATATTCAAGCTTTAAATATTGTGCCCTTCTTCAGTCTTCCTCAGAGTTCCTTTGGGCTTAATACTTCTCTTTGCTAATCTTTGAATAAAGACAGGCACATATAAAGCTCTCCCTCAAGATCCTTTTTTTTTCCTTATCTTCTGACACATTAACCTTCACCTACTTTTTCTCTCTCTGCTTTTCTGTTGTTGTTGTTGTTGTTGTTTCTATTCCCAGGTCTAGTCCTCACGTGCAGTTTTCTAAATACACCTTTATTGATTCACATAAAAACTCAAATACACCCAGCCTTTGATGAGCCTTTCTCAGAATCACATCCTGACATCTCTCATTGTTTTCAGCTCCCTCTATGTCTTGAGTCACTTGACACTTTTGTCTGATGACATTTGATTAATCTGTTCCTTTCTGTCCTTTTCAAAATGATAAACATGGCATCAATCCATTCCTTGTTTTGTTTGGGTTTACTCATTCTATTTCTAATTTCATGGAAAGTAATAGGCAGTTGGTAAGTTTTGGGCAGTTGACTATCTGAGGACCTGCCAAACTGACATCTGACTTGCCTACAATTGGTGTATCAGAGCAACTGGTGTAGAATCAGAAGGCCTGTGGTGCCAGAACTGCTAGTCTTTCTTCATCCACACTCAAATATTTTCCCCAGCCCACATGGCTCAGGCAACTGTTTCAGCAAGGTATAGTATAAAGACACAGGGAAAGACCTTACTCAGGATATCCAGTGTTTTGCTGATTCAACTGTTAGATCACTATTTCATTCCAGGTATTAGTGTGAAATTCTTTTGCATGTAACGGATATTCAACATATATTTGTTCAATTAAATCAAGTCCTTTACACTTTTTTTTTTGCATCAGACAAGTCTAAAGAATAAAATGTGTCAATATTGTTCGACATTTGATTTGGAGCTGGCCCCTCTACAGAGACTGTAAGCTTTTATGGAGGCTATAATCACAATAATCTATGATGGAGCCTGGACAGTCATACAGCTCGAGATCACTTTGAAATCAGCCAGCTTTTCACACAGCTGCCTTGTGAAATATTTCAGATGTGTGGCTAGTCAGTTCAATATAATGATACAATGAAAATTCAGATCATGTTCAAGCATGGCAAGGAGAAAAAAATGCTTCATAGTTACAAACAACTTTGATCTAATCACACTGCCTGAAAAAAAAATACCTATAATGGTCAACAAAATGATCTTTTCAGAGCATGAGAATGCACAGAGAATTCACTCTGCTGCAAACAAAGCAACTCCTCAGACTAACTCACTTTAAGGTAGCACTAAAAAATTCCATACAGACAGCTGCTTTGTCTTTCGGAATGAAAGAAATATTCAGTATGTGAGCAAGGCACCAGTCTCGGTGCTGGTATACAGGACTTGCAAGATGTTCTGTGGCATAAAAATAGTTCTTGCTTTTCCATCATCTCTTTGCCTAACGTTGAACCATATAGAGCACCACCTCCTTAGCCAGGAGCCTTTTATTGACATGCTTTTTCAAAACCATACGCAATACCATGTTTCTCCATGTAAGGAATCCCTCTGAAATGTCTCTTAAAGAGAAAGTGACCAAGGAAAAAATGTTGAAAGATTCTTTAAATAAAAACTTTGGAGGAATATGTGTGTGCATCACAACACACCATAAAGCTTCTGAAAATATTCTTCAGGGAATGCCATTTCAGTTTTACTTGACCTAGTAATAGTTTTCTTTACACAATATCCCACAGTCATGTTTTCTTTAGTAAAGCTAGACATAGCCTCCAAGAAAAGTATACATTAAATGCAGGGACAAAAACCTCAAAATAATGAAAAGATTTCAGCAATACATAAAATAATCATTCACCAAGTAAAGATTTTTACTGAAACGTAGCTGATTCAGTATGAAGGTGTCAATCATGTAGACACCATGGTAACAGAAGAAACCCCCATCTCAAATTGCAACAAAACAGAAACATTTGTCAATTTCCATTATCACTTCATTCTAAAACACACTGAAAAGACAGTAAAAAGGATATTTTCCAAATTGATAATTGGCATTAGTCAAAAACCTACAACATGTGGAGAGATGGCTTCATAATACTGCAGAGGACCCAGGTTCAGTTCCCATAAACCACAGCAGGTAGCTCAAAACCACCTGTAGCCACACTTGCAGGATATAAGATGCTCTTTTCTGACATCCATGGGCACCAGGCATATGCATGGTACATGCACATACTTGCAGACAAGCACTGATACATATAAAATAAAAATAAAAAGCAAATGCCTTTTGTTTTAAAGATTTATTTGTGTATCTTCATAACAATATTACTAAGCTGAGTGCTGTACATCTGCACAAAGAAATTAAGCAAATGGGAAATAAAAGGCAACATCCAAATTAGAATAAAGAAGATACTCCAAGTTTACAATTCTATAAGTTTCATATAGCCTATAGAAAATCTTGAAAAATAAACAGAAACCAACACTCAAAATGATAAACCCAGCAATATACAAGCTCTAAGACTCATATACCAAAATCAGCTCATTTCGATGTCCTAGCAATGAACAAAGCAGAACTAACCTGAAAAACCATTTAATTTACAATAGCAACAAAAAATAAAATACTTAATATGAGCCTTCAAGATATAAACAGTGAAAGCTCCAAAATAGTGCTAAAACTAACTAAAGACCTAACTAAATGGGAAAAGGTTATATGCTAACGCGCTAAAAGAAAATATTTTTACAATTAAAAAGTACTTTAACACTGTATACTTCAGTGGAGTTGAAAAGTTAGAAGAAATTAATATTTTGTAGGAAATAAGTCAGCAAAATATGCTGCCAAAAAGACAAGCTGACAACAGAAAAAAATAGACCATAGAAAGGAGTGGCCCAAGGAAAAGCACTAGGCCTTTGCAGCTACACAGGAGTTCATTGTTGTGAAGTCTGCCTCATCAGATGGACCTTATCATAGTCTATTTCATAGAAGCAAAGAGAAATATTCAAGTTTCCTCATAAAATTAATGCACTGTTCTCACATTTCTAAAAATAGCTAAAAGGAAACTATAAACATGTTCATTTATAAAAGTTAAGAGAAATACTAAAAATGTAGACAAAGATATAACTACACTTGAAAACCATCATGACAAAATGTAGTCCAGTTATTTCAATTATTCAAATATATTTTAGTACTAGGAAATCCTTTGATATAATTCATCATATTAATTAATTTTGCTCCCTACATAAATCAAAGATTAGCAAAGTTCAACATACATGCATTTCACTATCAAATATGATAGGTATTTTTGTTTTAAATTTACATTTTCATTGTATTCATGTGTATAGGACATTGTGTGTGTGTGTCTCTCTCT
Organism: Acomys minous; assembly: GCF_964271855.1. Lineage (NCBI taxonomy): Eukaryota > Metazoa > Chordata > Mammalia > Rodentia > Muridae > Acomys > Acomys minous. Next base: position 55,684,786 of record NC_140489.1, read on the forward strand.
GTGTATGTGTGTGCATTGTGTGTATGTGTGTTGTGTGTGTATGTATACAAGGGATTCTCTTTTTCCACGTTTATGTTGTTTGGAGATTGAAGTCATGTCACTAGACTTGCACAGCAAGTCATTTTCACCTACTGATCAAACTCACTGGCTTATCCTATGAATATCATTTTTCTCATATAGCTTAAATCATCTCTATAGTATTTTTATACCTAATTAACATAATGTAATGTAAACTCTAGGTAGTTGTTATGCTGCAATGTTTAGAGAAATGGTGATAAAAAGAAAAGTCTGAGCACTTAAGTTTCTTTTTTTCTGAGACAGGGTTTCTCTGTGCAGCCTTGGCTGTCCTGGACTAACTTTGTAGACCAAACTGGCCTCGAACTCACAGAGATCTACTTGCTCCTGCCTCCCAGAGTTCTGAGATTACAGGCATGTGCCACTGTGCCCAGCTGCCTGAGTTTTTTTCAATACATATTTTCATTTCTTCATTTCCGTAAAGAATGAGATGGGGATCGCATTGGATCTGTACATAGCGTTTGGGACTCGAAACTTAGGTAATTACTGCTAGTAAAGTTATGGCTACTGGAAGAGACTCTCCAACCACTAATGTAATAAGCACACATAATTCCTAAGAATAATCTGTAAACATTTGCCCTTATACTCACAGACAAGTGGAGCCCTTATCTCTCATCAGAAACTTCTCTTCTCATCAGACACCGTTACAGAAAACCACCACCAGTAAAAATCAAATGTTATGGGACCCAGTCCCAATGAACACATCTCTAAAGCACTGCTAAAGCTAAGGTTCAGGAAGCATTTCAGAAGGTGAAGGGGAGATTGTAAGCAGCAGCAGATCAAGGACATTTCTGTGAGATTATGTATCCTAGTAATTTCTGGAGCTATATCCCTAAATTTCCACCACCATTACTGCCCTAATGTGAGCTGAACAAGAATGGCACCGAGGGGCATGCCAAACTGGACAAAGAAAACTCATGAGGTCTCAACCCTACACAAAGATTGATGGGCAACTGAGAAAACAGGGGGCCAAATGGTCAGACCTGAAAAATTACACATAAGTAACTATATGGACTAAGATGTTATATTTAGAAATATGCAAACAATAATAATTAATGTGAAAAGAGGTCATGGATTTGAAAAACAGTGGGAAAGGATATGTAGGTGAGTGTGGAGATGTAAATGGGAAAGAAAAAATTTAAATATATTATAACCCAAGAATTTAAAAATTAATTTAAGTGCTTATATATCTTTTGATTTGTCTGTCTGGTTTGTTTTCTTGTTTGTTTGTTTGATTGATTGATTGGTTGGTTGGTTGAGTTGTTTGTTTAAAACAAGGTCCCACTGTCTGCTGCTTAATTTTTGGTTAGCTTCAAGCTCACAATATACTCAAGCTAGCCTCAAGCTTACAAAAAATTCTCCTGTCTCTCACATGGTGATATTTATGAGCATAATCTCAGCTTTAGATATGTCTTTTGGTTTTTCAAGATAGGGTTTCTCTGTGTAACAGATCCCTTGCTGTTCCGGACTTGTTTTATAGAACAGACTGGCCTCAAACTCAAAGAAATCTGCCTACCTTTGCATTTGCCTCTGCCAAGTGCTGGGGATTAAAGTCATGGATCACCATGCCTAGGTCTTTATATATTTTCCAATGGGTACTGGTTGAATCTATGTATACACAGCCCTCTGAAATAAAGAGATGAAAGAAAGAGAGAGAGACAGAAAGAGAGAGACAGAGAGAGAGAGAAAGAGAGAGACAGAGAGAGAGATAGAGAGAGACAGAAAGAGAGAGACAGAGAGAGAGAGAGAAGGATGATGATGATGATGATAGATAATAGACAGAATAATAGAGAGAGGTAAATGATAGATATATGATTAATGATTAATAGATAGATAGATGATAGAAAATAGATCAAAAATATATGCATAAGTTTTTCTAGCAAAAAATGTACACATGAAACATTTTAGACTCTGAAGTAGACTGAGGTTGAAAAGACCAACTGCTACATACTAATTTGCTGATTTATTTAGTGATTTTCTTAAAGCACAACTTGGACGGCTTATTACCAATGATTTCACCTTGCTACCTAGAACAACCTGGAAAAAACAGATGAAGTACAAGAAGTCATTGCCCTTAACAACCTGACCAAAAGCCTACACCTGTCAACTGTACCATATGACTTTGAAAAGCAAAAGTCTTCAAGCTAACTACAAAGTGTGTTTCTAGATAATCATGTTTGCTTGCTTGCTTGCTCACCCCACCTGTGATATCAGAGTATACAGTGAGAATGCAAACTAGGTTTTGTACTAAAGTCTTCCAGCCTCTATCCTGGCTACAGCCCACCTGTGACTACACCTCCTCTGTTCCACTCTCATTGGGTCAGAGCCCTCATTCCAGAGAGAATCCCACAACAATTGCTCATAACTATAATCAGAACATTCATGAGATTGAGAAAGGAAGATCACAAGTTGGAAGATAGCCTGAGCTAAAAAAAAAAAAAAAAAGAAACGATGTTTCAAAAACTAAATGAAACCAACCAAATAAAAACTAACATGAAGAAATTAAATCTATTTTAATGAATGTACATAAATATATTTTGGCTTGTGTGTCATACATGTGATATATATATATATATATATATATATATATATATATATAATGCATGTCAAGTTGAGAAATAAATTGCATATTGCATCATAGAAGGGTGAGTAAGCCTACATAAAAGAAGTCATATAAAAACAATATATGATATACAAAACACCATAAGGTGGTTTAAAAATAAAGCCTGATAAATGAGGCTCATCCTTGTTCACTAGTCATGCTGAAGTCATGCAAGGGCGTCTACCTAGCCCAAGAATTATAAATACTTTGACTCTTTCCCAGCACTCTCATGTCTAAGATTCATTTTATACCCCAAATGAGATGCAAAATTGAAATTAAAAAGATATACATTTAGATCTATTTATCTTTTGGTAAAATATCTTTAGACACAGATCTTCATAGCCAAGTTATCTTAGTGTTATAGACTCAGTAGATTTAAGGAAGAGCTGATGTTCCCACTAAAAGATTTTAGTTCCAAAGTTGCTGAAAATTCTGTCATTTTTCTTTCATTTCTGAGCCTTCTTTGCTAACTGCCTCACTTAGATTGCTGGGTTTTTTGAATGTGAGAAATAGACATGCTGTCAGTTATTTTCTAGAATTGTCATTCACGTTTCAGCTTTTCTTCTACTCATCTTTAAATGCTGCCTCTACTGTTTTGTTTGATTGCAATATTTATCTTTTATTTGCATATTCAGATTTAAGTGTTCTTCCATCTCTCTATTGAGATCCACAACTACTTCTTTTAGAGTTAGAAGTTGGTTAATTGGGCTTTTGGTCTAATGTTTCTAAGAAAGCCTGGCTCCTAAGTTGCCTGCAAAAAGAGCTTTTTTTTCTCTGACCATTGGCCATACATAAGACATTTTCTTATGTATGTATATACACTCTAGAGTGTGTGTGTGTGTGTGTGAAGAATAAACAGATTTGAATTCTAATGTATCAGAATTACACTTATTTTGCATTAATATACAAAATTCTATACCAATGACTTAAAAATAAACTTATTTGTGAGTAACAATTAAGGCCTGGAGTTGAGGAGTACATTCAATAATCTACCTTTTGTTCTATTCAACCTCTATATTTCTAAATCCTCCTTTCTTTCTTTTCAGCTCTTATCTCCTTACCTACAAAAGAAAGAAAAAGAAAGAGAGAAGGCCCTGAGTCCTACCTAGTTTTTCCTCTCTATAAGACCAATAATAACTTGTAATCAACTCCCGATGAAAATAAGCATCTGTAGACCAAGAAAGTAAACAGAAATCTACCCAATCTCCCTTAGAGGAAATAGGACGTCATTCTCTTAAGGTTTCTTCAGGCTGATTTAGGATGAACAGCACCATTGAAGGAGCCAAAAAATTGAGGAAAATGGTTAATTGTCTACTACTTCTGTACCTTGATTATTAAATGTTATTCCACAACTTTCTTTGTGATACATAAACAAAAATAGGGATTGCTTATGAAGTTCCATGTTTTCTCCATCATTATTAGTATAAGGAATAAACGCTGATGTTGGTTTTCAAATGTGTCTTAAGCCAGCTTAGGTCCAGCTACAAATGAACAGGAACCAACTCTGCTGACAGCCTTCTAAGCTACACACACACACACACACACACACACACACACTGCTGGTTACACTCACTCCCAATCAACTAAAACTTTAAATTAGAAAAGGATTGACAGTTAAGCTTGCCTAAAAGGTAATAAACTTTACATGTCTTAAAATTAAACAGTATGTAAAACTCAAAGATGAACACACATGCTGTTTTGCTACTAAAAAGACAAACATAAATAACATAGGAAAAGAAAAGACCTTTGATTTGTAAGGTTGTACCCTCCTGATTATTCAGGTAATAAGGAGAAGGAAGAAGGCTCTTAGTGTTAGGCTCTAAAGATGGCTCTGTCCTCAATCAGTGTTCCTGCCCTTCTTGGCTAGGTATGTAACTCTGCAAAATTGTAAAATAAATTACCTTGCTTTGGGTACTTGAGTCTCCAATACTCTTAATACAGAATGCAGGTGCCCTTATTATAAACTGAAAAATCTTAGTTTCTCACAGATGAAATCAAATATTATTTTGCAATATTAATTTTTACATTAAATTTTAATATTAATAATTTAGACATGTTTCATATTCAAAGTTTATAAATGACGATATCATTTAAATTCTAATTAGTCTGAAAACATAAAAAAAATCTGTTCTCAAGTATCCTTCACACAAAAGCTATAAAATTTCACTCAGAAGAAGGATAGCAGGCTACCAAGAAGAGACTTGATACCTTATGAGCATATACAAGGGGAGGAGGAGGTCTCTCTCAGTCACAGTCATAGGGGAAGGGAGTAAGGGGAAAAAGGGAGGGAGGGAGGAACGGGAGGATACAAGGGATGGGATAACAATTGAGACGTAATATGAATAAATTAATAAAATATATTTTAAAAAATAAAATTTCATTAATTCAGGTATTTTATGCAGTGGCTAATCTTAAAATTATTGCACTAGTTAGTTTTTGTCAACATGATGAAAACTAGAGTCACCTAGGAAGAGAAAACTTCAGTAGAGGGATTACTCCCATCTCATTGGGTAATGAGAATATCTCTAGGGCATTTTCTTGATTTATGATTGAAATGGGTGATACCACCCATGGGCCAATTGTCCTGGGCTGTGTAAAAGTAGAAACTGAGCAAGGATGAGTGAGGATGCAAGTCAGTAAGCAGATGCCCTCAACTGGGCCTACTGCCACTTTCTACCCCCACTTCCCTCAGTGACCAAGTATGATCAGGACTTGCAAACCAAATAAACTGTCTTCTCTCTTACACTGCTTTTGGCCATTGTGTATATCAAAGCAGTAGAAGCATATTAGGACACTGTTCATCAACAAGTGTGTTGATAATTTCACAAACTGGTCTTATCTGCATGTAATCCAAACATGGCTCTACAGTCCATATTCTTCTGCTTCCCAGTGATTCTGGGAATGTTTTCTTTGCAAACAACTCTCTAATCAGGTACCCTGGGGTTCACAAAGTCAAATGGGTGTGGAAGTAACACTGGACCCCATTCTTAAAACAGTATTTATAATAAATAATGATAAACAAAAATGACTGAGAAACATAAACATATCCCCTAACTCTTCTTACTGTAAATGCAACTCAAACATGCTTGAACAGCTCCTGAGACAGGGAAAAGTACAATGTAGTGAAAATCAATGTGACGAGTCAATGATTCTTAACTTATTGCAATGTAAATAGTTTGGTTTTGAAAATATCTTTTTAAAAAAATCTAACCACATGGATTGAATGCATTTCTGGAACTTCTCTCAGGGAAAGTAAATGCGTCATGACGTTTAGCTCTTTTAACTTCATGGTAACTGCATCTGAGAACAGAATAAATACATAGCAATAGGAAAAGAAATCAGAACTTTGACCTTTTTTAAGATGGTCTCATGAAACACAGATTATCTTGAAATCCTTGTGTAGCTGAGGCTGACCTTGAACTCTTTATCCTTCTTATCCTACCTATGAATGCTGAGATTCCAGGAAGGCATCACCACACCTGGTGGAATACTAATTTGAGAGTTTTCTTTCTTTTTTAAAAGTGTGTGTGTGTGTGTGTGTGTGTGTGTGTGTGTGTGTGTGTGTGTGTGTGTTTTCTAAATGGGGATCTGGTGGCCAAGGAGGCCAGAAGAGGTTCTCTTGACCTGTAGTTGCAGGTGTTTGTGAGACACCTTGTGGATTCTGGGAACCAAACTTTAGTCCTCTGAAATAGCAGCAAGAGCTCTTAACCACTGAGCCATCTCTCCAGTCTCTGAACTGAGAACTTCTTTTCTTTTTTTTTTTTTTTATTTATGCCCATGAAAATTCTCCAGAAGAGAACAGGACACTATCTATCAATCCTTTGAAATGATTCCAATTAGGAATGCCACAGAGGTACTGGGTGTAGTGAGAGTAGGGCCGGGGTAAAACTGCAGTGTCGATGGGGGAAAACATGGATAATAGAGAAGACAAATAAACCCAGCATGATTTTAATACTGCAAAATGAACAACAGTTTAGACTCAGTCACTTGTTCAGTGTTACCAGACAGAAAGCTCTTTGCCCACCCTCTGTTGTAAAATCAAGGCAGTGACAACAACATTTATGTGTCTTTATGGCTCTCACAGCATTTATTGGTTCCTTCCACCAAAACATGGGATAGTATTGAGCCTCTGTCCTGGGCTTTAGAATTTCAAAGATTCATTGTAGTAACACTGTGTTAGAGCACATTTCCTAACATTATAAGATTGTTTAAAGTGCATTTGTGAAATATTGATAATTGATAATTTACAGCTCTCTGTTTCTCTGATCTAACAAACTAAGCAAGTAAACTAGGAATCATTTCCTGCTTTAAATGATGTGATTAATAATTGCCTTCAACTAAATCACCCAATAAACAATTGTCTTAACCTTATAATATTACATTTTCCTAGATCAAACCCCTGGGCAGGAAACAATAAAGCATTGTGAAATCAGATTAATACTCACTAAGAGAATTTCTGATATAAAAGAAGCAGAAGCCTCATTTCATTTTCCAGTATCAAACATTACTGCACAGCAACTTGGAGTCTACAGTTTCAACACTGTAGGTTTTTCAGCTTGTACTAATCTAAACAAAGATATAGTTTACCAGATCCATCCACAAAACAATGAGAATCTTCAGATTTTAGAGGGAAAATCTCCCATTATCCTCACAGTGGCCTTTTTACATGACTTTTATGGATGTAACTATTTCACAGGCCATTTGGCTTGACTTTAGTCAAGAGACCTATAGCTGGCAGAACCTTCTATCCAGAAACATCTCTATTCTTAACCCAAATGAAGAGCTCATGTTCTCTAGTTTATAGAGTGAAATTACTTTAAATGCAGAGTCTGGGGCTTCAAATTCTGGCTTGGTCACTCCAGCTATCTTCAATCAGAGTAAAGAAAAGAATTCAAAGTGAAATTCCAGGTTATACTCAAATGCTAAAACTGAATTTTAAAAATCAGAAAATGTGATCAGGTGGGCATAGTCTGCATTATATTATGTTTGGAGACTTTTAAAATAAGAATAACAAAGATTAATAATAAAACATTATACCTGTTAATTTCTTCTATATCTTCCATTCATATTCCTACAACCCTCTTCTTGAACAATGGAGAAATCATAGTGAATAAGTATTATTTACATGCATCAACCTTAAGCTGTTTTCATAAATTCATATTGCCTCACTAACACACGTGTCTGAAAGATATCTTTGTAAACATACTGCCTAGGAATACATTTTATCCACCATTCTGTGCTGATACAGGAGCAATGTTTCTACTCTTTGCTATTATAGGCATAAAAGATCATTGTCTTGATGCCTGCCAGTGGCCATCTGAAAAAGCTCTCTTTACCTTGACTTTCAGGGAATAAAAGGAATGTCAGCTCTGCTTTTATCCTCTAGCCCCTGTCACAGATCCTTTGAGCAAATGTAAAAGAATGAGGAAGGGACCATGAATACTCGCATTAGAGGGACGTACAAAAGCAGTCAATAAAACATACAGAGAGAGCATCAATACGAGGCACGGGACATGTTTCATAGAACTAGAACTAGGAATAGCAAATAAATGGACTCTTGATCCCATCATAGGCTAGTTTAATAGGCTTTCAACCTCTTGTCTAAAATCACCTAATGCTCCTCAGAAGCACTGGGGTTCTGCCGTTTCTCTGCTTTCTCTTTTGTAAAGTGTCATTCTTCCCCATTCCATCAATTCCATGTCAGTGTCCACTTAATCTTCCCAGCTGACAAGATGCTCTAATGCTGAAATCTTGTACAAGTACTCCAAGAAAGAAAACCCCTAACCTGAATGTAACCATTTCAGGGACTGCATCATATTTTTATTCAGAAAAGAAGTATAATAAATCTGCTCCTGCCTAGGGACACATACGTTCAGTTCATCATGTCCTGGCAGTCCTCACCTCAGAAAATCTAACCATGAGAGAAGGCAGTGTCTACTCAAAAGGACAAATGACATGCAAAGTATTCAGTGGGATAGATTGGGAACAGTGCTGGGTTTCTGCTGTAATAAGCTCTGGAATACCCTGTGCTGTAGTCGGCAGAGACCAGCTCTGACGTGGGAGAGGGATGTTAGTTGAAAAATGAAAGTTTGCTTTTATGCAAAATGTCCATTTTGGACAGAAAAAAATCACAAATAGATTCAGAATTTTTCTTGAGGAGATGAATAAAAATGTTTCATTCATTCTCATACACAAGAGCCTTCTGGGAAATAAAGTAAATAGTCTCCTATAGAAGATCACTCTCTAATAATTTTCTGTTAAAGTTTTTCACTAAGGCTGTATGCATATAGAAATCTCCTTTGAACAGATGGACTATATCTTATGTTTCACATTATGGTGATTTTTTAAAATATCTGTTCAATATACCAATTATGATAGCTAATCTTGACCTTCAATTTAATTGAGTTGAGAAATGCCTAGATTAGTAAAGCAGGCCCATGGGTATGTCTGACAGTGTTTTCAACCACAAATAAATAATAAGGACTTCAAGTAAATCAATGGTTTAATCCATTTATAGGTTCAAAATGTGAGTACGTTGTTGGGAGGGTATGGAACCACAGAGGGTGAGACCTGGCTGGCAGAGTGCCCTTGAGAGCTGAATCTTGCTCTGGCTTCTTTCAGTTACTGTCACTCTTGGCCTTTATGTCCTGTCTTGTCTCGATGTGTGCTGCCCTGGCATCACATTCTCTTCCCGGCCATGCTGGCCTGATATCTATGAAACTGTGGCCAAGATAAATCTTTTCTTCTTTTAAATTCTCTATGTCAAGCATTCTGTCATGCTGATGAGAACCTCAGTATCAAACGAACGCAGGAAAAGCTCCATCACTAAAACTGGTAGCTGATTTGATGTTCTCTGGGTATCTTGGGTCCATGTTGATTTGATATTCTCTGGGAATGTGGGGTCCGTGCCTCTGAAAAGTCAAGGACTTTGCTCTCACAAGTTTTCCACCATAAACTTTTCTTCCCCACTCTGGAGGGAGATTAAGCACTTCTGTTGAAATGCTTCTCTATCTAGACTCTCTAAGAAGTATTTCTTGCTTAATCCTGGCCTGCTCTCAACCATTACTCCTTCCCTAAGTAAAAGAAATGTTCTCATTTAAAGCAGTATTGATCACTATCATAATTAATCTCCCCTCATGGCACCTCACACCACAGCAGTTAATTATGTTACTGTATACGTGCTGAACACTTGTGTCACTAAAGAACACTCTTAAACTTGCAGAATCCTAAAAGCTTGGGTTTCCTAATACCATTCTGATCCTGGGATGTTCCCTTGAAGCTCGCTCAACATTTCTTCAGTGTCCTTGCTTTTGTCTTGTAATTCTCACACATAAAATATAATTATAGATAAAATTCCTCCTGAGACTAGCTTTTCATTTTCTCTCCAAAGTACATTTTGCTCATGCATTAAATCACATCGCTGCACATCGCACAACACTAGCTACAGTTTAGATTCTTGTTTTCTTGTTTTAAAGTGGCCAGTTTATTTTCTCACTATAAACTTTTTGCGTTCCAGTCAATTCTACTTCTATCTTTATAGTTAAAAATCACACTTTTAAGTCACTGATATAATGAGTAACTAATAGACATCATTCATTTATAGTAAAAAAAAAGTTGAGTGAAATGCATCATTCGAAAACAAAATAGTGCATTTAAGCTCATTTAATTCTGAACATTTAAACGCTATTTTATTCTCTTTGTATTGCTTCTGTTAATTCTGTGGCTTTTAGAAATAACCTTCTGTTGATTTTCACCTAATCCCTGATAATAACTGTTGTATCTTCTTGTTATAAACCATCTGGCCTTTGAATTTTTAGCTATCATCACATGATATAAGTCTTATTCAATATGCCCAAATGACAGTTTATTCTTTTTTAGTGTACTTTTTTCTCTCAGTAAAATAAGAATTTTAACAAGAACAGGTGTGCCAAAAATGTGATCTTTACCTTTTGTACTAAATTGTGCTTAAATCTTCTGCAATTAAATTATCTTAAAATCTGAAAGATCTGGCAGATTTCAGTTTGTAAATGTTTACCACGTCTTAAAGCATCTTCTAAGTCTTTCCTCTTCTCTATTCCTTCTTTCTAATCATCATTCCATTTCCCTATGGCCATAAGTATTTGTGAGAAATCCATTCTATATGAGAAACATTGTAGCTGATGATTCACGCATTTTCATTTGCTATGGCATGATGCTTACTACATATTGTAGTTAATACGGTAGTGTCACAAGAAATGTCCTGGGGAGATGCAGCACACACATCTACCCACCCTAGTTAGGGATCCCAAAACAGACCAAAGTATGCATACCACCAAAGACCAACATGGTGAACCAATGAGTTTTATTAGGGTTAGTTTCTTAGTCAGGGTTTTCTATTACTGCAACAAAACACCATGACCAAATGCAAGTTGGAGAGGAAAGAGTTTATTTGGCTTATACTTTCAGATCATGGTCCATCATTGAAGGAAGTCAGGGCAGGGACTCAGGCAGGGCTGGAACCTGAAATCAGGAACTGATTCAGAGGCATCAATCACTAACTGAGAAAATGCCTTACAGATGGAATTCCAAGAGAGATTTCCTCAACTGAGGCTCCTTTCTCTTTGATGACTATAGCTTGCATCCTGTCGGCACACAAAACCAGCCAGTACAGCTATATACAGAAATATTGGTGAACAGATACTTATAACAACAGAAATGACTGAAAGGCAACTGCATCACCAAAGCCCACCCCAGTACAGTTGACAGTTTACAGAGGTTTGAGAACCGGGAGCACAGTGTGCAGCCTGGAGGCAAATCAACAAGATGGAGACTGTCCTTTCCAAGTGATTACACTGATATAAACCACTTCACGGCAGCTCAGCTGGCCTGCTTCTTCCAAGCAATGGATCTCCTCTCTGAGTCTTCATTGCAGCTTTTCTTCCCTGAGTCTTCTTTGAAGCTTAGCTCTCTCTTCTGAGGGGGACTCTCAGTCTTTACTTCTTACTCTGGCAGAGAGTGGCCTAGAGCATCTCCTCAGTTTAAGGAGCTTCCTGAAGCAATTTTGACTTGTTCACCTTCCTGTTTAAAGAGCTTCCCTGCAGGATGGAATGCTTTGATGTCCAAGAGGCATATATGTCTCTCTGTACCTGTAGAACAAAATGGGTTTATTGCACAAATACCAAATACACACACACACACACACACAGAGAGAGAGAGAGAGAGAGAGAGAGAGAGAGAGAGAGAGAGAGAGAGAGAGACAGACAGACAGACAGACAGACAGACAGACAGACAGACAGACAGACAGACTTGGGGCGAGGGAGGGAAGGGGAAGGAAGGGAAGCAGCAAAAACGGATTGAAGATTTGCTGCTCATGAGATGGGGAAACAACACTTGCTAATAGGAGAGAAAGAGTGAGAGAGGGAAGGAGAGGCAGCGGGAGAAATGGGGTCAGGGACTGAGTATCAGTGTTGCACTTAAGATCTTCTGTTTTCTTTTTCTTTTTTTAATCTTTTTTTGTCTTTTTTTTAAATTAATTTATTCTTGTTACATCTCAATGGTTATCCCATCCCTTGTATCCTCCCATTCTTCCCTCCCTCCCATTTTCCCCTTATTCCCCTCCCCTATGACTGTTCCTGAGGGGGATTTCCTCCCCCTGTATGTGCTCATAGGGTATCAAGTCTCCTCTCGGTAACCTGCTGTCCTTCCTCTGAGTGCCACCAGGTTTCCCCCTCCAGGGGACATGGTCAAATGTGAGGCACCAGAGTACGTGAGAAAGTCATATCCCACTCTCCACTCAATTGTGGAGACTGTTTTGACCATTAGCTAGATCTGGGTTGGGGTTTAAAGATCTTCTGTTTTCTTAAGGGTGACTTTTGCTAGCCAGTCAGAGGTCATCCATGCTAACATTGTCCACAAATAGATTATGGAAAGTGTATCTTCCTTTCTCCAGGCAAAAAGCAGTCCCTATCTTTCAAATTCTGACTTTCTTCACAACAGTGGAAATGGAATGACTATTTGTTTCCTAACTCTCTGTAAAGCCTAGAAGAGAGAAGGAAGGCAGAAACTCATAATATTGTGGGTTGTTTTGGCAGCCTGAGAAGCCAGCTGCTGATTGGAGTTCCACAAAGCCAGCCAGGGATGTGAGTAGCTTTTCCTGGCATCTGGGTTGTGAATGACATCTCTAGATGAAATCCCCTGTAGCTTCTTGGCAGCTTAAAATTTCCAGCTTAAAATTTGAGATGAAAACATGGCTCTTGATATCTAAATGGCGTACTGGAATATTTTGAACTTGTCTGAGCCAGCATGAGATCTGTGCACGTTATCAGAATTTCAGTCTCAATTTGAACTGATATTCAGCGCCTAATGAATAATAATTTACAGTGAACAGCATCTTTAATTGTTTTGGAGACCCAACATTCCATTTTGGGGGTAGACAAGTATTTGTAGACATTTTTCCCCATTTTTCATCTGCCTGTGCTTCTTTTCCTTATCAAAACTGGAAAGTAAGAATGTTACCTTTTACTGTTTGAATTAGAGTCCAGATTGGAGGCAAGCAGACGGAAATTATCTTTCTCACTACTGAACTCTGTTTAAATTGCCAGGATTGTGCAGGAAGACATATTTTTGTTCTGTTTGTACATTTTACTCCTTCACAGTACCCGTCTTTTGTATTATAATACAGATCACAGGTTTTAAAAATAGCAGCAAAAACAAATTGGGGATTTGCTACTCATGAGATAAGGAAACAACACTTGCTATTAGGACATGTCTAAAACCAGGGCAAGAGATAAATAGGTGAATTAAACTACCATATGCCCAGTCAATTACGCAAAATCCAAGCACATCAGAAAATGCTGATCTGATTTAAATAGAAAATTCTTTGCCTGAGAAAGTAAAGAAATGAAAATTCAAATAAAATCATATATTGCTGACTAGTTATAGAGAGCCAAAAATGTTTTATAACTGCTGCCCAGTTGTAAGGGCCTGGTCCCAGGATGAATCCTCTTATGTCTTTCCTCCTTTCTGTATCAGTGTCCACAACAGCCGTGCAGCTCTCACTGCACTGCTCACTGTATGGGAAGTTAAACAGCTGAGATATTTGCTCTTGACTTTTTCTTTATTAATCAGTTATACAATAAATGCTAGGCATCAATATTATTTTTATATATATATAATTTAAGGAAAGCAACTAAATTTCACAAATGATTTTGAAAATTCAATTTTACTTTAATGATATTATGAAAAGTTGTATACAAATATATATGTTAAAAACTGTTTATGCATGCATAGATAAACACATTAAAACATAGGTATGTAGGTTTCTAGTAAAGGTAAACATGCTTTATTGCTAAAACATAAATGTTTCCAAAGTAAAAGACAATATATTTGGAAATATTATAGTATAATTGTCAATATCTTTCACAACATTAATATTATAAAATTATATATATATATTAAAGAAAACATAGTTAAATTGTTTTCGGGGTGGGGAAACAACATTCAGTGACTTATTATTTAGTTTCATATAGCACATAAGACATTTGTTGATAGCTTAAGAAACTGCATTTTGTCTACTGACTCTGCCTTTCTGTTTTCACTCTGCTTGATTTTAATTATAACCTGACGAGAATTTTTAAGAGAATTTATAAAGTATTTACTATACCAGGCATAAGAAAATCATGCTGCTGCTTTCACACTCTTACACAATCATGTAAGGGGACATAATTGTTCTTACTTGTCTCATAATCAAATAAACTAAATAAAGAAAAAAAAACAGTCCAATACCATCCATTTGGATATTCCCTATTTAATTAACCACAAATATCATGCATTGAAAAAATAAATGTCTTTATCATTCTCATACATATAATTAGTTCCTCAGATTGTCTGTTAAGTAGTGGACAAATATCTAGAGCATAAAAGTGTTATTTGGATAAAGGGTAGCCGGATCCACTGTGAGGCCCGCTCCTTCTCCTGGTAATTGATAGACCAGGGAAACAAACAATAATTTATCACTTGCTTGCTTTATCAATAATATTGATGCCTAGCATTTATTGTATGACTGATTAATAAAGAAAAAGTCAAGAGCAAATATCTCAGCTTTTTAACTCTCCATATAGTGAGCAGTGCAGTGACAGCTGCATGGCCGTTGTAGACACTGATACAGAAAGGAGGAAAGACACAAGAGGATTCATCCTGGGACCAGGCCCTTACAACGGGACACTATAATCAGCCCAACTCTCCTCTCATGTGTTATTTCCATAGGTCACTTTCTGCCCCCACTTGATTAAGTGCAATACCATGAGATTTTGATCAGCAATTCTTTACTTACAGAAGAACTGGTAAAGGGGAAATTTCATAACCCTTGAAGATATTTGCTTGAGTGGCAGTTAATTAAATAAAGCTAAATAACCCAGGACACTCACTTAATATCAAATGCTTTGTGTTTCATAACATTTTAAAATAACAGGATGCTGGTAGATTATGAACTGTCAATGTTTTTAAAGCTAGTATTAACACAACATGACAGATGCTTAAAGATTTATTAGCCATTTTTGAGACATCAGCTGTGCTCATCTCTGTCTTAATGTAAGCTAGAGGTATTTACTGTTGAGAAAAAGCCCTTAATCTTTAGAGGCAGACAGAAGGAAATTACCCTTTTCTTTAGCAATTATATTTGTAGCTGATAATTGTGAGAGTCATATTTCATACATTATCTTCTTTGCCAGATTAAAGTTTCATCATACTCAACAGTTTTCATTAATCTTCCTCAAATTCCATTGTAACTGCAGATTTCTGATAGACATGTATATTCACTTGCTTTTCCTGATAAGTTAAAATTATCTTTCTATTTGTAGAAATAAAATAGAGAAATAATAATTTGAGGGATATAAAAATATCTTAACATAGATGTTGATTTTCTTCTAGTACATAGAGTAAGAAACAAATTCAAAAGTAGTCTCTGATACTATCATTAGGAGTCACTATTATTTTTGGAGGGGTTGGTGTTTTCAAGACAGGGTTTCTGTGCATAGTCTTGGCTACCCTAAATTCACCTTTTAGACCTGGCTGACCTTGAACTCATAGAGATCTGCCTGACTCTGCCTCTACATGTGCTGGGATTACAGGCGTGTACCACGAGTACACAGTAACCATCGAGTTACTATGATCTAATCACATGACTATTCCCGATTTTCTTTTCTCTTTTTCTTTTTTCTCTTCTTCTTCTTCTTTTTTTTTGTTTTGTTTTTGTTTGTTTGTTTTGTTGTTTTGTTGTTTTGCTGATGCGATGTGGATGTTGTTGTTGAGACAGAGTTTCATGTAGCTCAGGATGATTATTTTTGTTCACTATTGAGCAAGGGTACCTTGTACTCCTCATTCTCCTGCCTCTATCTGCCAAGTGCTGGCATTGTAGGTATATGACACCAGGTCTGACTTATACTGTGCTGAGGATTGAACCAGGGCTTCATGTACATTAGATAAGTTTTCTACCAACAGAACTGTATGCCCAGCCTTAAGCAATTATCTACACATCTTAGAGAAAGTGGATTATTTAACTGTCTCAATATAGGATAGAATTCCAATAAGGAAATATATAACATTTAATCAAGTATTGAGGTGTTCAAGCCAATTCTTAAAGGAGGGAGTCACTCAGCTTTCCAAATAGTTGTTATGGTTATTTTCACCAGTCTTGAATTTAATCATATATGAATGGAATATTTTAAACTTAGGAGTCAAGTGGGGTGGCACACACCTGCAAGCATAGTACCCGGGAGGCTGAAGCAGTAATATGGAAATTTTGAGATGACTTTGAGGGGTAGAAGGAGGCATGTGGGACTCTGCTGTATAAGGTTGAAGTCTGACTTCTCCAGATAGCTATTTTTTTCCCTCCGTCTATGTTGGTGGACTCCCTTTGCTCAGCAGAGTTCTCACTCCACTTGATCTGGTAACCCCAGATCTTGTAAGGAGCATCTCTTAGCCCTCAGAGAAAATTACAGTCTAACCGTTTCCTGATAAGGAACTCCTGGAAGTACCCCCATGCTATGCTGAAGAGATCCTAGCTTCCAGCAGATGATCTTTAATTGCACCTAGAAGTCATCCCCTCACACATAGGATAATTAAGTACTGTTTTCTCCTTCTTGTGATAGGCCCCATGTTATTGCCTGTAAATGAGGTGGTGTACCAGTGTAGGCAGATTAAGTACCCTGCCACCTTCAGCCCTAGTAAATCAGACATATTCACTCTCAAAATCTCTCCCCACTGTCCAAGGTTTATAAATAAAGGCTGGATGGCTTGCTGGGTAAGCTTGCTCTTGCTCTGCGTTCCTCCATCATGACCTTCTGAGACTCCATTTATTCCCAGGGGCAGAGGGATACTGCTGGATTCCAGGTGGTCAGGCAGGGATGGCAGAACTGTGTTTTCAGATGCTGGAGCCTGCTCCACCGCTGCTGCTAGCTCAGTGCTAACCCCTGGTGAATCACTGCCAGGCCTGCATCTCACCAGTCCCGCTTGCCAGCAGCTTTTGGACGTCTACCTGTTTCCTCTGCCATGCTTAGCACAGCAACTCAAACAAGGTGCTGTACCGCTGGGTATGATCATGAGTTTGTAGAGCTCCCGAGTCTCCACTGCTGTCTGAGACCTGCAGTCTCACTCTGAAAGGAGCTAAACTGTAACACTGGTGAAAAAGTCACTTTCCACTACCCTCAAAGAGACTGGAAACCTGATCTAGTGCCTGGGCCACAAGCCTTATCACTGAGCTCTCTTATCTGCCCCTGAGTAAGAAACAGGAACTTTGATTTCAAGGTCCATCTATTCTCATCTGGAGGCAAGCAGTGCCTGGACCTGTCAGCAGGATGTCGGACTCAGGCCACCCACCTGCTGGGTGATGAACTGCAGTGGCAGGAGGATCAGGAGTATAAGGTTACATGATGAAGAAAAAAAAATCATCCTACAATACATGAGACTCTTTCTCAACAACAGCAGCAGCAACAACAATAAAACAAAAACGCAAGAGCCATTCTCAGCTGTTTGTATGCTTGGATTGTAAGCTAGGGTCCCAGAAAATCATCAGTCACCAAAGCTACCTTGAGCTGGTAGAGTTCAGGTACTTGTCTCTCAGATTTGAAGTATTTTATTATAGTGAGCTTAAAAGAGAGAAGAACTATAAAGATCCCATACAGTAAGGCAGGTTTCCTGGAGACCATATCATTGAAGATCATTGACTTAAGAAGGCTTTCCTAGATGGAAGAAAGATAGTTAGGGTGCCATTCCAGGAGTCCTGGTGTCTCATAGTTAGAGTCGTGTCCTCAGTGTAGTTTCCTAGAAAGGGGTACTTCTTTAGGGAAAAGGAGATAAAGAAAAGCAAGACCCCTTTCTGACATTTCTTGCCCCTGGTTAGGACAGAATCAGAAACATTGGCTTCAACACTTCTGGCATCTCAGAATTATAGCAAGAACAAGGTTGAACACAGGTCCAAAGACAAACTAATGAATTTTTAGGGTACTTTTTCTCTAAAACTTCCTAGCCAGTTTATTTCTCTGTTTTTCAGCAGCAGGGAGTTTATTATGAGTCCAGGGCCAGCCTACGCTACTTAGTGACACATCTCCAACAAGGACACACCAAACAGTTCCACCAAGTAGATACCAAACATTCAAATATATGAACATAGGCAGAGGGAAGGAGCATTTTTATTTAAACCACAACAGGTGGGAGAGAACATGCAGTATTTGTCTTTCTGAATATAGATTTCCTCAGTCAGTTTAATTTTTCCAGTTGTATTCGTTTTCTTTAAAAACCTCATAATTTCATAATTTCCTTTTTCTTTACTTTGAATTAAGTTTTATTGCGTATATGTGGCCCTGTTATATAATTGTTTCTTCTGAATTTAAACATTCCTTCCAGGAGGGAGGAGGAAGTTCAAGATCATCAGAAGGAAAACAAAATATCACATGTCTCGAAAATGGAAACTTAGAAGATAATGATAGCTACCTGCTGCTTTAAAGAGGGGGTAAACAGTTGCTGAGAAAGAACTCTGGTCAGTCTGGCTAGAGAGAGGAGATTCCTCAACTCGGCAAGTTGCTTGAAAAATATGTAGAGAGCTCCAGGTTAAAGAATTAGTAAGCTATCACTCATGTTGGTATAGGCGTTTTGCTGATGCAGCTGATTTTGAGTCATACCTACTGCTGTAAGTAACTTCTTCACCGAAAATCCTGTTAATAACACCAAGAAAAGCTCTTTACATCCCCATGTGAACTTTGTTGCAATTGTTAATTGGTCTGTTCCCTGGGTTCTCTCTCTCTCTCTCTCTCTCTCTCTCTCTCTCTCTCTCTCTCTCTCTCTCTCTCTCTCTCTCTCTCTCTCTGTGTGTGTGTGTGTGTGTGTGTGTGTGTGTGTGTGTGTGTGTGTGTGTGTGTTGGATCTTCACAGGAAAGGTTTGTTATGCAATAGTAGTATAATTTCATATTCATGCCTCAGGTGATGTACATCTGAGCTATGTCCATGTCCTAGCCACTGTGACTAGGGTAGCTTGGATATGCAGGTATCCATATGGTACACTATGAAGCCCAAGTATGGATTTCTGTATATTTACTACCAAAAAAAAAAAGAGACACTATTTTGCAAAATTTTTTCTACATAGTAAGTAATCTAAATCCTCCACCTTGATCTCCAGTTTCTCCAGTCTGTGTGTCTTAAAATACTGCAGAGTCATAGTCTCAAATAAGAGCTGTGAGTCAAGTTTAAAAGAGCAAGATCTTAAAGAATGGCACAGATTAGATTCCTGGTTATCTCCAGGTTGCAACCTTGAGAGTTTGGACTACCTCACCCAGTAGTCACGAAGGACAGCTTACAAAGAAGTAATTCGGATTGTGGGCAAAGCCCTTGTGGTATTGTGATGATAACTCCTGCCTTACCCCTATTTGTTATCATTTGATAATATGCTATTTGTGCTTTCAGATTGCATAATAAAGTCTTTGGAGGATTTTCTGAATATATTCATACCCTTCAATTAGATGAGCAATTGAAAATGTTATTCCTCTAAGAATGGATTTGATAGAAAATTTTACTTGTTGGCTTTTCATCAAAAAACACCATTGCATTTTCAAAGCAATTGTTTGAAGCAATCAGTTAAATATCTAAATTTTATATGAAGTTCTCATCTTTCGTTGCTCAAGGGAAGGCTAGATACAGTATCCTGCCGCTCTGAAATGAACAGAAGCAAGAAAATACAAAGGTAATTTAACTTTAAATAAACCTACTGCTCAGCTATTCTCAGCAGTTATAAATGAATACATTTTAGGAGCTATGAATACTTTATCAGAACCATTGTTCTTTTTCATGTATTTCAGAGATGTTCCAAGTGCCATAATCCCCAGTGATGCACACGTAAATTCTCACTGAATACAGTTTGCCCTTAAAAACCTGAGGAAAGGTTGAAATAGTCATGATGGTCATTACATAACATTCTGCAGCATGATAAGACAAAATAATAAATTCTTTCATATGCAGAGTATAAGCAACTGAGCTAGGTGTAATGCCAAAAGAATGTAAGATCACCAAGACGGCCAAAGAAGTTCAAAGACTTAGAACTAAATCTTAAGTTTATTAAGTCAGAGCGCATGTTATATATTTCTTTTCCTTTGGCTCCCTGCTAGTATCTGATAACTGCCCATCAGCGAGTCCACAAAGAAAACTGAACTGTTTCTTTAGTGATACTGCAGTCCTTTTTAACCTCATATCCAGTTCATACTCCTAAATTAGAGATGATGATAAAAATTCTGTTTTCGAGACATCTGTGCATCGAAATCAAAGATTTTTAGGAGGCATTGTTCATCTGTTCAGTCACTTGCTCATTCTAAGAACCAGTGTGGAACACTGCCTACAGGTGAAAGTAGTTTTCTGCTCAAAGCTGAGTTCTATCACTTGTGTATTCTGTGAGCTTGATCATAGTTCTATACTCCTCTCCATATATTTCAGGTCATCATCAAAAAACGTGGCAGTAATAAAATCTTCCGTGAAAAGTTCATTTAAGAACTGAACAGGAATCCCAAGCCAAGTTTGTTGGTATAAGCCTGAAATATGAGTTTCTTGGAGACAGAGATGTAAGGTTCAATTGATCCTTAGAAACTCAGGGTCAGCCTAAGTAACATGGAAAGATACCAGGTGTATAAAAATGAATTAATTTGGATAGTATTTTGTAAAAAAAAAATAGAGCAATTAGACAAAGACCTCCAAACCTATTACTTTTAATTTTAAAATCTGTGCTTTGTGCTTACTGTGCAATGTGGTACACTGAAAGGGTGAAATACAGAAAGATAAAGATACCTTTGCTTGTTAAGAAGAAAGAAAGAACAGAAGCCAGTGGTTAGAAAGAGAAAACTTGGTCCACTATACAGCAAGTTGTAGAGATCTTGGTGAGTTTGGACTCCGTGCCATGAGGTAACACAAGGACACAACATGATGGAGGCAACGAGGATGAGCGGTGTCTGATCTGCAGGGAAGAGATCACAAAGGCAACTGGGGCCCTGGAGATCACTGGGCAAGAGAGGCCTGCACAGTGTGGACCAAAGGCCCATAGGCAGGTCTGACCGCCTGCCATCCAGCATGCTCTACCCTATGGACAGGACATTCTCCACAGTTATGTGGAGAGTGGACCCTGACTCTGACATGAGTTCTGGTCCCCAATATTTGACCATTTCTCCTTGGTGGGGAATCCTGATGGCACTCAAAGAAAGAATAAGCAGGTTACAAGATGAGACTCCATAGCCTATAACCACATAGTGGGGGAGGAGCTCCCCCTTGGTCATAGACCTAGGGAAGGGGAATAGGGTGAAAGCAGGGTGGAGGGAGGAACGGGCAGACACAAATGATGGAATAACAATTGAGATGTAATCTGAATAAATTAATAAAAATAAAAAGAAATAAAAAACTTGTGACACAAATATGTATGTGTTTTTATAAAAGTCTGTTGCATATGTAGATGATCATGGGAATTATTTTCATTAGAAGATATCACCTGAGCTTATTTCTAAGCCTCAATGACTTCTGAAGAGAAATTTCTTTTAATTGGACCATTTATTCATACAAGAAAGCAAGATCCATTCTTCTAACCTCTTTTCTATCATTAACTGTACCCATTTGTGTTTATAGTAGCTGAAAGAATACAATGTGCAAAAGAGACACAAATAACAGAGTAAATAAAATATCTGTAAGATACAGAACTGTATAAAAATGGCCTAATATAACTTCCAAGTGCAAATCTAGGGGGGAAATGCATTTGGAAATTCCATGAAATTTTATTTGTGAATCAAAATTCTGAGATACAAAGAAATCTTTGAAGTAATTGTTCAGAAAAACTAATTAATAAGTCACAAAACCCTGAAGCCATGTGACCTTAATTCCAATTGTCCTGAGATAGCTAACTCTTTCTAATACTGTTGCAGTTCCTGGTGTCCCTAAGTCAATACACTTGCCAATCATATGAACTAAGGAAGGACCCATCACTAATGTCTGCTGTGCTGACAGTGGGACTCTAGATGAGAGAAGCATGGGAGAATGGCAAAGTAGAAGGATCCAGAGGGTTCTAGAAACCTACAAGTAGAACATTATGATAGGCAGATTTGGGCTCAGGGGTCCCACTCAAACTAAGGCACCAGCCAAGGACAATACAGGCGGTAAACCTTAAACCCCTACCCAGATCTAGCCAATGGACAGAACACTCTCCACAGTAGAGTGGAGAGTGGGATATTACTTTCTCACATACTCTGGTGCCTCACCTTTGACCATGTCCCCTGGAGGGGGAGACCTGGTGGCAATCAGAGGAAGGACAGCAGGTTACCAAGAAGAGACTTGATACCCTATGAACATATACAGGGGGAGGTAATCCCCCTCAGGAACAGTCATAGGGGAGGGGAATAAGGGGAAAATGGGAGGGAGGGAAGAATGGGAGGATACAAGGGATGGGATAACCATTGAGATGTAACAAGAATAAATTAATAAAGTAAAAAAAAAGAATGTCTATTTCACTAACTACATCAGGAAAAATCAAGGGGAATGCAAGAAAACATACAAAGCTCACCCATGATACAGAGCAAATACTCTGGGCTGGAAAATCTTTAAGGAAAAGGTCAATTTTGAATTTATAAGAAGGAATCAATAAAACTCCATGATAAATGGATATGAGATAAGAAATAAATGCTGACTAGTTGATGTTTAATGTTGACTTGATTTGTCATAAAACTCAGTCTTTTTAGCCATCTACAAGTGTGCACTGCTATATGACATTAATAGAACCTCTTCCACATTGCACAGTTGAGTCAGTTTCATGCATTGACAGTACTGTAGTTTTACAGACTGTTCTCCATATAGAACACTGTGCAGGATAACCTGACATGTGTTTTCATTTTTATAAATAGCTATTCTAAAATATATTTGAATAGCCGTCTGTTTCATGACAGTGACCGGTGAACTTTGGAAAAATCTGTGAATAGTTTCTTACTAGTCAAGCTCATGGTTGATAAGATATGTTAAAATATTATCAAGGAGAATTTTTATAAGGTATGAAAATATCATATGGGAAAAATATATACATATATATCTTTGAAAGGAACTGAGGAAAATCATCTGAGCAAAAATTGTATGTTCACTGAAAGTAAAAGAAAACTTAGCAAATCCATCATTTTATGTATCTTTGTGCTGCAGGACTAAAACAAAATCTTCCTGAAGCCCATATGTTCCCAAGAAACACCGTTAGTTAACATTATGGGAACTTATGCTCTCACAAATGTCAGAGAAAAAGCATTTGAAAGGAAAATCAAAATAAGTGATGTTTCTTAAATAGAAACTTGAAGGAAATGAATTGTTTTATCACACAATTAGTTCCAGTGGTGTGTCTCTTCGATTGTTAGGGGGAAGACTTAACAGGTAACTCAAGGAGAGAACAAGAGTGTGTATTTTATGGAAGAATAAAAGGAAAACATTGTAGTTTGGAAACAGCCTGAGAAAGCAGAACTCAATGAAAGGCAAGAAACAATGATTGTGCTTCCAACTTCACATATCCAGGATCATGGCTACAGGAGAACATGCCATGGTTAAGGATGTTAGGAGACTGTCCAAGTGAATTCACCATGACCAAGATCATCAGGTTAGAAAAAGCAAAATATTTGCCTTGTCACTTAGAAAAGAGTTCATGGACAAATTAATCTGTTTTATAAAGATTGATCCCTGAAAATCAAAATGTCTTGGTAAAGAACAGAAGCATGTAACTCAAAATACAGAAGTGAAGGTGGGAAGTGTAAAAATATGTTAAACAGCTTCACAGTTCATCAACAAATTAGTATCTAAAGAATGAGATACAATTACAATGATCAGTGTTTACATGTTAAAAAAATATAATATGACCAAATGACTTCCTTCTCTAAACTCCAGCCCAGTGAGACTCCCTAATTCTCTCCCTCCATTCCCTCTCTTCAGTCCACCTAATATACTCTGGGCCTCACATCTAGTGCCTCAGCATCGTCTGTCCATGCACTGTCTGCGCTAAAATTGGCTGTGCTTATCTCCCAGGGCCAATCCTATACCCACCATTCACAGGTCCCATCTGTGCAGCATCTAGCTAGCTAGATCTCCCATACTCTTTTTCAAAATCCATCCCAGTGAGTCTCTCTGATACCTCAATCCATGCAATGTTTCCAGACTTCCAGATCTGACCTGGTTCCCACATCCAGTGCTTTGGCCATCTTCTTGGTCTGTTCTGAGTACCACCCAGAAATCAAAGAACATCCTGGCTTATCCACTGGTGATGTTGCAAAGAAGCTAGGAGAGATGTGGAGCACCACTGCAGATGACAAGCAGCCAGTCCTGTGAAAAGAAGGCTTCCAAGCTGAAAGAGAAATGAAAAAAAGGATATCGCTGCCTACAGAGCTAAGGAAAAGCCTGAAGTAGCAAAAAAGGGGGAATGGAGTGTCGCTTTCTAAAAGCCATCCACTGTCAACAGCTCTTGAGCTACAGACAGGGATCTGAGCCCCCTTTTCTCTCCGTAGTAGGGTGCTGACTATTTGATCTTGTGTAGGTCTTGTGCATATAGCCACAGATGGTGTGAGTACAGGATTTCAGAGTCCTGGTCCAGTCCTCCCTGACCTCTGGTTCTTATAATCTTTCTTCTCTCTCTTCCAAGATAATTAGAGAGAGGTTTTACCATCTGATCTCCAAGAACTATGGTGTTTTTGATAATCAGTCCTGTCCTTGAAGTTTACTGAAATAACATTATTTGTTTCTAACCATATCTATTCTATGCCCTTAATGTTATGAAGAATTTTTTAATTTTAGAATACAATTAGTTAGGTGATGAGAAAAGTTGCCAAAATAGCTCAGAGTTCTTATACTTCAGTCCTATTTCCTTTACTGTTAATATACTTTCATGCTACCATAATATATTTATCACAACCAAGGAATAAACCTTTCTGCAGGGCTATTGACTCAATGAGTCACTGGATTTATTCTTTGTGTTTTTAAATCTAAAAACAACTAAGAATGCTGAAAGTGGGGGAAATAGTCTTTCCTAGGGAAAAGCATACCAGTTGGTTATCCAAGGCCAAATGGTCACCCCTGAAAACATAAAGACAGATTATAATATATAAGAGAAATTTGGATCAATAGAAAAAAATTCTCTGATTTTTCTATTAACCAACTAAGATATTAAGAAATTATCACCGGTTTATGATACAGTTTAAGAGGAACCAATGAGAAATCTCCCATTGTTCATGGAAGAGTAATTGCTAGCAGGTCCATGCAGAATGATTGATGATGTGTCTCAATATTACAAAGGCATAAAAACCCTTGTCTGTTTTCTTACTCATAATCTCTCTACATCAAAAACTGAGCACAAGATCATTACCTTTCTATTATATGAAAGAGTGTAAGCAATCACTAAATTATAAATAAATGAAAATACATCTTGAAGAGAATCAGTAATAAGAATAAAGGACTTCCCTATGATAGAAATTATTTTCATTATGTTTCATTTTAAATGTATATATTTATATGATTACACATGAAAAAATAAGCTAAATACAACAGGAAGAACCATGAGACAGTCAGGAATTATATAAATGTTACATGCATAGTGATTTAGCTATTTGTATTTGGCAAACTTGCAGTAAACATCTTTCCTATCTTGTTAGGTCCAAATTTCTGAATGAAGATCAATGTCTATCATATCTCATCTCTTTTAACTTAAAACATCTATTTTTATCTAAAACTACCTTAACCCCTAACTTACTAAGCTTCTGCCTAAAAATAGGCAAGTTTAGATTCAGGCAGAGTTGACAGCCAAACTCTGCCATGACAGGGTAAGCAAGTCCTCAATAGTTCCTGCCTCACACACATGTCTATCAGATATATTGAGCTAGGAAGCTGAAGATGATGCTCCAATGTTATAGAGACTGTTGGGTGACAGTTCAGACAGTAAACTGTCTCAGTCATTTTTTCATTTTGGAACCTGCTAACCTGCACTTCTGGTTCACTCAAGTATTTAAGTTTTATTCCTTCTCAAATTTCTGATGGAGTTGAAGACCAGATAGTTTAATCTTTCAATTAAGATAGTTGAGATTTCTTTTTTTTATCAGAAATGTTTATTTCCTACACTCATCCTCTATGAGCATAACATGTTTTTCTAGCCCAGTCATGGCAAAATTGTAAGATTTGCTTTGCTCATAAGGTTTAAATAAGTATAAATATAAGGGCAATAATAACCTTTAAAATACAGGAATTTATTTTTAGAGAAATAACATCTCAGATTCTCTTAGTTTTCTGGAGTTTAAATAACAAGCACTACCAAATTAATAGAAATGTGTCCTCACAGATCATGAGCCCAACAGTCCACAACCAAGGCTGGTTCTTTCTGAGAGCTGAAAAACTGATGTATCTCATTTGTTTTGTAAATAGAGTCTGGATGTTTTGCTGATAACCCTTGGTATTGTTTACCTCATAGACTCTTGGCCTTTGCTTTGGTTCACTCTCAGTGTCATCCAACAAATATCTTTATATCTACACATAACTTCTGTACAAGAAAGTGGTCACATTCTGTGTTGGTAGTTTAATACGTCACTCTGACCATCATCTAAACTACTAACACCTTCCATATGTTTCTAAATTATGTTACATTCTCAAGTACTGTGGATTGGGATTTTTTATGCCAATTTGGAAGTGGTAGAGAACACAATTCAACCTCTTACACAAATAAGTGAAGAAAATTGACTTAATGTGACTTTTATAAAAATATACATGCATACTTTTAAAACTATATATTTCATTTAACTATTTCTATTAAAATGTGTATAATTATGTATTTTATCAGTTATAAATTATTCAATAATATAAAAAGCAATCATAAGCAAAATCAATTGTACACCTAAAAATGTGAAAGATAATTTTTAAGTTTCATAATAAAATATAAAGAAATTTCTCTCTGGCTTCAGAAAGGGAAAACATTTCTTAAACATGATACAAACTACATGAAAATTCAAGTTACTTGATTAAAACTAAAAAGTAATGTTCACAAAAAGATAGTAAGAAAGTGAAGTAATTACCCTAAGTCTTATGAAGAATTTGTAATAAAAGTCATTATTGTCAAACAAAAAAAAATTTTACAAACAGCCAAATAAAAATGAGCAGATGAGATATAATTACAGCAAAGTGACATAAGCCAAACATACTGATAAGGATATTAAAAATTGCTCAACAAGATAAGAAAGATGAGAAAAAGATAGGAAGGATGTTTATTTCAAGTTTTCCAAATACAAATAGCCAAATCACCTTGAATGTAACATTTATATAATTCCTGATTGTCTCATGGTTCTTTATGCTGTATGTAGTTTATTTTATTCATGTGTAATAATATAATTGCATACATTTAAAAGAAACATAATGAAAAAATAGAAAAACAAAAAATTACTCAACATATTTTATAATCAAGAAATGCAAATTATGACAACTAAGTTCTTACTTTATAGCAGTAATTTGGCAAAATGTGACAAATTCAAGTGCTCACAATGATTAAAACCAACACAAACATTTACATATTATATAAGTATGTATATATTATATACCTTAGTAGTCCCCTCCCTTTAGTGTATACCTTAGCAAATGTCTTTAGCAAATAATTAGGAACATATAAGAGTCTTTATAGAATGTATATCAAAATTCAAACAATCATAAAAGGCTGATATTTCTAATTGTAGCAAGTCAAACACTCTAAAAGAAATAAAAACCAATTGTCTTCAACCATATAAACAACAAAGATAAAGCAAAATTCTGTTAATAAAAGTCAAGGTATATACAAGCATAACTGATGGTATTTCAATTTTCAACTGCCTAAACAAAAAAATTTAAATTGTATACCATATATAATATAGTATTTATGTACTTACACATATGCACACACAGGGGCATAGAACTTATCATAAGTAGTAGCAAATTAGAATTTTTTAAAAGCTCACCAGAATGGCTTAGTAAGGCATTCATCTTCCATTAATATACTTTGGAATTTTCACAATATTTTCCATAAAATTCACAAAGCCATTCCCCCCACCCCCTCACCAAAAAAGAATTACTTGTGAGCATCCCATGGGTGTTAGGTGAAATTTTATTTTAGGTCTTCAATTTAAGTTCTATGCTTATTTTTATGTTTTCCTTGGTATGTCAAGTCCTAAGTATGATTTGTTTGAGTACATTCTCATGAATAAATACTGTGCTCTGAATTCCTTTAAGAAGCAACATAAGGGTGTTGATCCTAGTGGAAAGAGAGGGGAGAGGAATTGAAAGAAGGGAAGGCTATAATCAGGATATATGATATAAGAAACATCTATTTTCAATAAAAGAAAAAAAAACAAATGATAGATTTGATTTTTCTCATGTTACTTTTGTCAGCATATCTAATAAATCATTTTGCATTCTTTCTGTCAAGAGTAAACTTCAAGACACCTTGTGTATTCCTTAAAAATGCATCTGAACCTAACCCACAGGCACTCCATATCATCATATTGGAAATTTTATTTCAATATCTACAATGAAGATATGATTTTGACATATAAATCAAGAAGTGTTTTAAATAAAATTAGGAAATAATATTTTAATGAAATAAAACAAAGACTTTTTAAAGGAATGGATCCTCCATCCTCCATTCTGCGATTCATGTGCTTGAAATCCATAACACAGCCTGGCAGGACTTGACAGGAATTAACACTGTTGTCTTGAGGCAGAATTTCTTCTAGAAAATTGAATTTTTGCCCTTCAGACCTCCAACAGATTGAATTAGGCCTGCTCGTATTATGCGGAGCAATCTCCTTTGCTTAAAATCAACTGATGTTAGCCATGTCTTCAAAATACCTTCATGGCAATGCTAGATTAATGTTAGATTAAATCATGGGGTACGGTATCCTTATTAAATTGACAGCTAGTAGCCTTCTCAGCTGACTTACGAACATCTGCATCTCATCTTGCTGGCCAACATACAGAAATATTCTGAGAGGAAAAAAAGGAAGAAAGAAAAGAGAAGAGAAAAATAATGGAGGATAAGATGGAGAAGAAAGGCAAACTGATCTCTATAACCTATGAATCTCAGAGTTATATTGTTACTGATTTTCCCCAAAGGACTGAACATAGTAGCATGCATTGTGTCACTGAAGCTATATCCCCAACTTTCAGTATTTTAAGAAATTTAGATTGATTGTAAAATTGTACTAGCAATATAAGTTGTGGCTGAGAAGATGGTTCAGTGGGTACAGCACTTGTTGTGCAAGAGTGAAGAGTTCAGACCCTTCAGCACTCAGTTGAAAAAACTAGGTGTGGCTGGAAATGTAACTCCAGCCCTAAGAGGTAGCAGGCAATTACTAGAAAAATCTGAAGGGCTTGTGGGCCATGCCTTCTAACTGAAATCTAGCAAGATCCAGGTTCAGTGGCGGACCTCATCTGTCTCAAAGGAATAAGAGTGGAACACCTGACTCTTCTTTTGAGATATTAATTTAAAATATATAGAAAGAATATATGTGTGTGTTGAATATATACAGTCAAACATATGCTTATATGCATATATATATATATATATATAGTTATAAATGGATCACCAAAAAAGTATAAAACAATAGATCTCTATCTCTTAGCAGCTCTCCTTTGTGTCTCTTTGAGCAAAATTATTTTTAAAATCTCATTCCTATAAACAAGGAAGCTCAAATGTGCTCCAGATTCTAGAAACCATGTTGCTGCCACCTGTGGAGTGCATCAGACTCCACTGATGCCTCTTCATCCTGAGGAGATTTCAGACTGAGATGGTGGCTTAGGCAGGAAGCAGAGATAGCAACTCTTCTCTGCATCCTATCAGAAAATACATGAAGGCAGGTTGACCACCACATGACATAATGTAAAGCCAAATGAATATCCCTTTGGGCTAAATGACAATGACACATTTATGGAAGAGTAGAATATCATCTAAAATTAATATCTCCATTTTGCCCAAAATTGTTCTTAACACAAACAACAAAAACAACAACAAAAAACCTCCATGCAATTGGTTAAAGTAATGTATGCTGCTTCTAGATAACTTTATGACAGCTCAATTATTCCTTCTCTCGAGAAGCAAAAGATTGCTGAGGCAGGACTCAAACATCTCTCACAGAATTTTCATCTCATCTAAGTTGTCTCCCTGGGATGTCACCCTTCTTAATACACTACATTGCTTAATGGCTTTCACTTCTCTAAGTCTGGTAGCCCAAGCTTCATTTTAAAAGGGGTTCCTTTACTCTTCCTTTACTCATGAGAATGTAAACTTGTACAACCACTTTGGAAATCAATCTGGCACTTTCTCAGAAAATTGTTGTATCTCAAGACACGGCCTGGGCATACCTAAAAGATGCCTCACCATACCCAAGGACACTTGCTCAGTTATGTTAATAGCAGCTTTCTTCATAATAGATAGAAACTGGAAACAACCCAAAAGTATCTCAATGGAAGAATAGATAGAAAAAATATGGTAAAAATACTACTCATCTTTTAGAAACAAGGACATCACGAAATTTGCAGGCAAATGAATGGAACTCTGAAAGATCATCCTGAGTAAAGTCACCCAGATGCAGAAAGACACACACATGATATGTACTCAATTATGCAAGGATATTAGCCATAGAGTACAGGATTACAATCCACAGACACAAAGAAGCCAGGCAACAAGGAGTTGCCTAGGGGAGTATGCTTGAATCCCACTCAGAAGGGGAAATAGAATAGATACCAGAAGTGTATGAAGAGAGAGAACTGGATAGATGAGGGTGCGGGGAGGAAAACGATAGTGGGGATCAGAAATGGGGAGAGCCTGGGTGGAGGACAAGAGGGATGGGAGAGAGGAGGGAAACCAAGAGGAGATGGCATCTCTCGGGCAAGCTAGAGACCTGCAACAGGGTGGGTTCCTGAGATGATATGGTGGTGAACTCTAGCTGAGACTCCTAGCTGTGGAAGGCATAAAGACTGAAGTGGCCACCTCCTAGCCAGGAAGGACTGCCAGTGGAAGGAGGGGACACCAACCCACCCACAAAACCATCAACCCAAAATTTACCCTGCCTACAAGATGTGCAGAAAATGAGGGAATGGCCAGCCTGAGACCCACCCCATAGGAGAGAACTGGCACCTGGCATGATTAATGATAATCTGCTATGCTTTCAGACAGAAGCCTAGCATAACTGTCCTCTGAGACGTCCTTGAGGGGATAAGAACTCCCCTGAGGATAAGAGGGAAGATGGTTAGGTAGGTGTGGGACTGGGAGGATGAGGAGGGAGGGAGCTGTGCTTGGCATGTAAAATGAATGAATGGATAAATGGATGGATGGATGATGGAGAGATGGAGAGATAGGTAGATGGATAAATAAATAAATAAATTTAATAAAGTTATTAAAATGTGGCTTCTTACTAAATTTGGAACAGTCAGCCACTTTCTTAGCAGCAGATTGATAATTATGTAGATTCACTACATGAAATCTCATCTCTTGACATCTTAAATCCAATAGCTTCTGAGTTAAAATTGTGCAAATTCAGGATATATAAGTTAGGAGAAACCTATAATGGTCTCAATTACTCTGGCCAAGTCCTTGGTGAAATCATCTTAGTACTAAGAAGAAAGGTAACTGGTCTGTAATAGCTATGGACCTCTGGAAACAACAGGACCTTCCGTGACCTGTTAAGCCCACAAAAAAAGATACACTGGTATAGCTATTACTTGTACAGGTTTTAAGACCATTAGAAGAACATGTTTCATTGCTTCATGTTTTCCCAAACCCTAAAATCATCTCATTCTTGATCAGACCTAAGTGACAACTACTTGTGTATTTAGACCTGCACTCAATGTTCTATTATACACTGAGCCTAGTCCTGGATACTTTTCGCATTGACTTAAAAAATCAATAATTCATTCTTCAAGATTAAAGAAGCATTTTTTTTGTAGCTGATATATTCTTAGTTGTAAACTTAGAGATTCTTGCTTCCCATGGACCTGCTCTTACAAATTTTTGGTGATATTCTATCTCTGGGTGTTTTAAAAATTTATTTTTTTCCTCCTTTATTAATTTATTCTTGTTACATCTCAATGGTTATCCCATTCCTTGTATCCTCCCATTCTTCCCTCCCTCCCATTTCCCCCTTATTCCCCTCCCCTATGACTGTTCCTGAGGGGGATTACCTCCCCCTCTATATGATCATAGGGTATCAAGTCTCTTCTTGGTAACTTGCTGTCCTTCCTCTGATTGCCACCAGGTCTCCCCGTCCAGGGGACATGGTCAAAGGTGAGGCACCAGAGTATGTGAGAAAGTAATATCCCACTCTCCACTCTACTGTGGGGAGTGTTCTGTCCATTGGCTAGATCTGGGTAGGGGCTTAAGGTTTATCGCCTGTATTGTCCTTGGCTGGTGCCTTAGTTTGAGCAGGACCCCTGGGCCCAAACCTGCCTATCATAATGTTCTACTTGTGGGCTTCTAGGACCCTCTGGGTCCTTCTACTTTGCCTTTCTCCCATGATTCTCTCATCTAGAGTCCCACTAGAATGTCCTCTCCTCTGTCTCAGTTTCCTGGTAAGTGAAGGCTTTCGTGGGACATGCCCCTTGGGCTAATATGCAGATATAAGTGAGTATATACCATTTGAGTCTATCTTCACTTGGGGATAGCATTACTATAAATGAAACTCAAAGTATCTAAGTATAAACTCCAACTCTATCAGACCTAAGTGCATTATTTACGCTCCCACATCAGACAAAATGGAAAATCTCATTCCCCTCATAGACTGGAAACTATTCATGACCTCACCTGACTAATTGCTAAATGGACTTCTCAGTCTCATAGGATGATGTAAATATTGGATTACTAACTTTCCTGGTGTAATGACTAGAGGGTCACTTCAGACTTTTTCTTGAGTAGACACTAGACTTCTGTATATAACTGAAATTCCTGCCTTTAAAAGCCCCCTGTCTGGACTTCTCAATCACTGTAAGATTTTCCATCCATTAAGATATGAAGGATCAGATTTAAAATGTTGGCGCCAGATACCACACTGAACATGTATTTTCTTAGTCCCCAGAGAAAAGTCTTGCCCTGATTGTTCATATACAACGACTGCCCCAGAATTACCTAAGGTCTCCCCTGACTTGTTTTAAAAATAACTCTTTGATCTCAGTATTCTTCCGGCTATCCACTCTTCACCCCTGACTAAAAATACCATTTTTCTTCTGTAGTGGCTGCCTACTTAGGAACCTAAGAAGGGGGCTAGTAACCCAGGCATGTGATCTATTTTACTCAGTCATGCTTAATTCCATCCCTTGCCAGAAGCCAAATGTGCACAGTTGCTGAAAATGGAGCCTTACTTCGGCCTTCCAGGCAGTGTAAAGAGGAGGAAAATGCATTCCTACAGTAGATAGCTTTGGGGTGGCTCACAGCTTTTATATGCCATGGAGATAATTTTTAAAGGCATATGGTACTCCGGATATGACAATACTATTAACCCCTCTTCTCCCTATCTCACAGTGAGCTCAACTCACGCTATTCATTCATCACCTCACCCTGCTCTCCACTCCAACCTTATACCTGCGAATATAGCTTAATCTCTTACAAGTTTACTTTATACACTCGATTACCATTGATAAATAACTCAATGTGATCTCTCATGAACAAAACTGACAAGATTCTCTGTGGGACACAAAACCGTGAACATTGGTATACTAAAATTGTCTGTAAAATCACTCTTAAACTTCACCACAGGAAATTTCATGAGGGGATGTTAGGCACTTGTTCTTCAGTAAAAACCCATTAGCTATAGTCACATATAACCATGTAACTGAACAGACTATGTATATACTGGGCCACAAAATAAATCATTAAAAATTTCAAGAAACTAAAAACAAACATTAGTTTCAATGCCACTGAAATCAATAAGAAGAAAACTGGAAGATCTACTTAAACATTAAGTCACAGATCAAAAAAGAAATCATGACTAAAAATAGAACAGAGTTTTTAAAGATATTCCAAATTTTGAGATGTGACTAAAATTACGATTTTGAGAAAAAAGTAACATAAACCAAAACATTGAAATTTTAGATAAAATAGATAATTTTACAAAGATAAAAGTTGTCATTCTGTTTCAAGAAAGAATAAAGTTGAAAGTATTTCTCCTGCCCCTTAGGCAACTTCCTCCTAACCCTATTCTGTCAAATTTTTAAGGACAAATAATTTCTGTCCTACAAAAGCTCCTCCAGAGACAAAAATATGATGAAATGTGGCTCATTCACTGTATAAGGGTCCCTTCATCTTTATAATGACACTGTAAGCACAAGGCTGAAAAAGAAAACCACAGGTCAGTCTAACTCACAAATGTACACATGTATACAGTTGCTTTAAAAAATTGTCAAAAGGAGCCGCACAAAATAATAAAAAGGTAATACAGCAGAACTAATTTCACTCTTCACAGAAATTCAAGGTTGAGGTAGCATTAGGAAACAGCTATTGTCAGCTGCCACATCAGCACATAAAAGATGAAGTCACGCCAAGTGTGACTGGATGCAAGGAAAAGTAATAGACAGGATCCTACATTCATTAATTATACCATCTAAAAGTCCTCTTTCATAGCAATGTGTCAATACTGGTGTGTTGATAACAAATGTGCCACCCTTGCAGAATGTTGAGTGTAAGGCATGAGTGTAAGGCAACACACTATGTCCCTGCTAAATTATGTGCTAAATCCTTATTCACTATTTAGAGGTCACAATTTAGAGCCTTATTCACAATTAATTTAGAGATGAGGCATTTGTGGCAATTTCATTTAAATGACAATATGTGAGACCTTCAAGATGGGATTGATAGATTCTTTCCTCCTCTTTCTCTCTGCCTTGAGATACAAGGAACAGTTGCCATTTGATAGCCAGGTTTTTTAACCACCAAAAAAATTTAACCCACCTCACCCACTAAATCTGCCATCACCTGGGTCATAGACATTTCAGTCTTCCAAAGCCCTACGTTATAAATATATTCCAACACTGTCTCATGTTTAAACCACATAGCTTATAGTATTTTGCTACAGTGACCAGATATGACAAAGACAAGAATGCTAAGAGTGTGGTGAGGGTATTTATGCAAATCATACACATATGCATATCATATATATGATATATACTATCTTAAAACTGTTATAAAAATAAAATCAATTAAAAAAACACCTCTTTGCAAACTGGAAATGAAGAACAAGTTCTTTAACCTATAAAAGATATCTTTGAGAGGCTGGCAAAATAACTCATCAGGCAAAAGCCCCAGAAGCCACATCTTAAAGGAAGAAAATCAATTCAATAGGCATCCTATTACCTCTAGATGCACATGGTCATATGTGCTACCCACACTTCAAACACACTACATATATTATTATAAATTTTATTTAATATAAAACAATTATAAAAATAAGTACGTATCTTATACTTAGTACCAAAATATTGGCATTCTTTTTTAAGGTTATATTCAACATTATTCAATGGATATTCCTAAGCATTTAGTAGAAAAATACTTAAAAATTATCATTTGAAATGGGAAAACATATTATTCAAATATAACAAGATTTTTGTGTGAAGAAACACTTAATGATTATTTGCTTAGATATTCATTTTAAGGTCGATGGATTCTAAACTAATATAAAACAATCAATACTATTTACATTCTAATAGCAAACAGTAATTTTACTATAAAGAATCATTTTAAGGACATAAATGCAATATGTCAAAATAAAAAGATGATTATATAGAGTTATAACACCAATATCTTACCAAAAAATGATTGCACTGTTTACCAGGTAGAAAGAGACTGGATGAATTAAAAGTATAGTAGTATAATAATGCCAAATCTCTCCTAATTGACACAGATCCATGAAATCCACTTAAAACCACAAGTTTTGTTGTCCTTGTTACCTGGATAATGTTATAGTGTCACTTTGGGAAGCAATTTGAGGACAAGATATCTCATGAATCACTGATTTCACTTCGTAGAGTACCCTAGAAAAATACTCTATATTCTTGTTCAGGTGAGTCAGAATGCTTTTTCAAGCATGAAGGTAGCATTTTTGCTTGCAGTAGCAGGGATTTCCATATTGATTTTCTACTGTTGTGATAACCAGCCACTACAAGTACAGTGGCTAGAAACATCACAAGTTTAATTTCTAGAATTTTGTTAAATGTCTGACAAGAATATCAACT
Source organism: Acomys minous (assembly GCF_964271855.1). NCBI lineage: Eukaryota > Metazoa > Chordata > Mammalia > Rodentia > Muridae > Acomys > Acomys minous. The sequence continues at coordinate 55,721,192 of NC_140489.1, forward strand.
GTGTATGCCTGTACTCAGCCCTGACCCCAAGCTGGAAGGATTCATCTTCAAAGAAAAATAAGACTCAGTTAGGTCTTTCCCAGGTCCAGGGGCATCTTCAGAGGACCGTTATTCTTTTAACTACAAGTGAAATAAGCAAATCAATGTGCCGCTCTATGACAATTTTAAAAAACTGAAATTCGTGTTTTCTAGAATACATTATTTGTCATCATCATCATCATTATCAGCATCATCATCATTTTTATTATTGTTAATATAGGTGGTGGTGATGGCATGTGCTTATATGCTCAAGGAGAGCAGAAGAGAGCATGGAATCACCTTGAGTTTAAGTTACAAGCAGTCAGTTGTAAGCTACCCAATGTGGGTGCTAGGAACCAAACACGGGTCCTTTTGAAAGATCATCAAGTGCTTTTTAACCAATGAGCCACCTCTCCAGCCCTCCAAAATTGACTTACTGACTTGGCTGAAGTAGAAGAAGCAAAGGTCTTCATGAGATTTGCAGAAGGAAGCCAAGCAGCTTCCATCATGACCAGGAGGTTGATCGTTATGGTTTACTAAAGATGAAAGGTGCAGAAGAGCCTGCTGCACCCCAGATTCCCCACACTGTCTTCCACTCCATGTCATTTGTCTTCTTCTTTGCTGCTCAGTGCTGTCTCTGGGTCTAGCAGCAAATGCTTCTTGTTCCCTCCCAATGGTGGATCTCTTTGTGGATTTACCTTGTGTACTGACTTCAATTTCCTTTGCAAGCTTTGATTTGCTAATCATTCTCCTGTCACAAGATGTACCTGGTAAGTCCTTCTCACTTCTGTAACTTCATTTCTCCAGGCAACCCCATATTTATGTAAGGTCACTTGCTATTCTAAAAGTCTCTTATTTTCATGATACACATAGTATACGTCTCTAAATGAACCCTTAATGAATATAGTTCATAAAATCTGAATGAACAGTTATGTAGTGGTATATTCTATACATATATCATCACAGGAAAGCCAGTGGGATAGGCATAATCATTTCAGTTAATTAAATGCACATGTGTTGCCTTAAGGGTGCTACAAAGCTTTACTCTTATGCAGAATGAAATCATTTTTGCCTCTCTTAAAATGATAAGTCTTTGACAAGACTCATCAGATGTTTACTGGTGGACAATGGCCCTAGCTCCCATATATCCATCTAAGGAGGCAAATTCTCTGGCTTATAAGATTTTCTTTACTCCAAGAAGAAGGAAGGAAGGAAGGAAGGAAGGAAGGAAGGAAGGAAGGAAAAGAGGAGGAAGGAAGGAAAGGTACATCAATATATTTATGCCAAGCCTTCTCTAGAAACAATAGAGTCACTGTTGTGTTTTTTGTTCATTATGCTCTTACTAGTGTCTGACATTGTGCAAAAAAAATTATTTAAAACACCCCCCCACACACACAATCTAACAGAACACCAACCCCACTCTGTGTGTGACATGCATGACTGGGGCATTAAAAGTTTCAGTAGCTTCCTACAATCACACATGAGTGGGGATCTGGGCCAGAAGCCCAGTTCTTATGGAGTCTCATGCCTGAATTAAGCTAGCATGGTATCCAAAGTTAAAAACAAAACTAAACAAATCAACGGCATCCACAAAACTTATTTAAGAAAAAGACTGTGTTCTGTGACAGTTGGCATTTCCTGTTTGGATAACAATGAACCTTCCCATTCAGTCAAAACTATGTGACTCCTACGCTGGCAAACAACTTCATGGAAAGGTAGGACAGGCCATGGAGAATGTGGAGGGTCAAACACAGTGTAATGAGGTCCCAAATCTCAATGGACTAAGGCTCAAGCTCAGGAACCAGGTGGATCTAAGTGGATGAGAACGCCACAAACTAATAATGAAAAAAAAAAACCTTTAATAGCTCTGATAATTTTATTATTACAACTGCAAAATATATACTAGAATGATTTAAAATACAAAATTGGTTTTTTCTTACTATTTACTATTGATGGGAAAAGCAATGTTTTCCTGAATAATACATCTATATTTTATTTTGGGCTTTCAACCATCTATAATCCTATAACAAAAATGATTTTTGTAATTCAGCTCAAACTACCTTTTCAAAAAGTCCAGATATAAAGCCAGGTATGGTAATACATACCTGCAGTCCCAGCACTCAGGAATCTGAGGCAAGAGGATTTCAAGTTCAAAGCTAGCCTTGGCTACACAAGAAGTTGGAGGATAGCCTGAGCTATATGGCAAGACACTAATCCCAATTTATTTTGCATAGATAAGTAGAGAATTCTTGCCTACCATGATCAGGCCCTAGACAATAACAAAAAAGGAATTTTAAGTCCACATTGGGAATAATCACAGAACTTCAGATTAGAGTAGAGGTTAGGAAGAAACCCTCTGTGATATACACAAGCTCTACAGGTAGACTCACGTTTCATTGCTTAGGGTTTTGTTATGCTGAATTACACTCAACCTCATTTTTCTGGTAGGGCTTAAGGGTTTTACAGTGAGCTAAAATAATAATGCCAAGAGATTCTAACAGTATTACCATTTTAGAGATGTTCCAAAGTTAAATATAAAAATTCCTATCATTGCAAAGTTTTCTGAAACTGAATCTAAATATTGAAGATTTTTTTTCTAAATTAGATCCCAATATTGAAATACCAAAGTCTAACTCAATATAGCTTGCCTTTATGAATTGTCATTTAACCATCACATGCCACCTTAATCTTCTGACTCTCCCTGGCCTCATACAGCAGGGGTAGTGTTCCTTCATCAGCTGAAACGCCAGCTTGCTCACAAGACTCAGCATTGTCCTTTAGTAATTAGTGCTGAATTATTAACAATAAGAAACCTATTAATAATATGATTGTTGTAAGCTTTGAGTTTTGTAAAGAACTTAAAGTTTTGTGTGGAAAATCAGGGGATGTCTGTAGCCCTGTCCTCATATCATTCAACTATAAAAATCAAGCCAATTCTGTAGGCTCAATTTTCTTAACAAATATATTTTATTACAAACTTATTAACTGAGAGTACCTCACTTATAATCCAATTAACCTATACAATAGGAAAAAGAAGATTAAAGAACACATTAATGAAACCGTAAGCATATCAGTTCCAAGGTGTAGTCAGCAGGATTTCTTCTGCTGGAACCTAGAGCTACCAGAACCCAGAACCTCAGCCAGAGCCCAGAGCCCAGAGCCCCAAAGCCTTCCCTCGAGTGATTCTCTCTAGCAGCATCTCAAAGTGGAGTAATAAACAGCCAAAACTATCCCAAGACTCCAAAGGCCCTGCCTCTTGTGTTTGGCCCACATTATACCTCCTCTCAGCATTTGTGCAAGGATATTTTTCAGCTGCTTAATAACCAATCTCCCTCACATGGTGGTTTGACTTCTAAGAGGGTAAACATCACCTGCTCTCTCACAAGTCTTTTTCTCATCCCTCCCTTGTGATCTAAACAAAAAACACGTTTATCTCTCCTTCACAATTCCAGCCCAACATTCATCACTAGATGTAGGTAGGAATGTAGTTGGAGTCAGTTCACATCTATTCCTTTTTTTATCTAGTGCTGAGAACATGAACCCAAATGGAAGATTTAGCCTATATTTCAATTGTAACTAATCTGTTTACCTTATATTCAAAGAGCTAAACTTTCACCAACAGAATCATTTATTCTATAAGAAAATGGCATTGGAAAGTTACTATATTTTCTCAATTTTTAGAAATTTTGCAATTTCTGATTTTTCCCATGAGTCTCATTGTCATTTGAAAGGCATGTCTTTTTTCACCAGACTATACCCCAAACCAGTACTGAGTTCAGTGGAATAGCATCTGTCTGGAAAGGGACCCACTTTATTGTGAGCAAGCATTTTCTGTCTTATGTCACAATGTGCATACCAATTCTTGTAAAGTCTGTGGGATTACCTCAACTATTTCTGAAAGAATTTGTGTCCTCATGCAGTTATCCCTGTGACAAGCTGTGACACACTAGTACTATTGGCATATACTGAGTACCTGTGTTCCAAGCAAACCTCAGTCTGGCATATTTATTTCAATGATTAAGAAGATCCATTTTCATATTCAGTATATGCAATGGCAAGAAAAATACAGTAATACACCAAAGACAATGCAAAGGTAAAGAGAGACTGTACAATGAGGCAAGTATTGCTTAAGCCTATGGATAAGCAATATGAATACAAGATTACTTCCTTTAACCTTCAATCCCATAGGACTGTTAGAATCTGTCAATCTCACTATACCTATGTATCCACGCTGTGAGTATTCACTTCTATCCTGAATTTTACCAAATGTCTACAAACCTCATAGGAATCAACTACAGTGCAAATTAAAATAATACATGCTGTTTTGCAGTGTGCTGGATCCCCACACCTATTGTCTCTGACTTACAGGATTGTTGGGAGGCACATAATGTAATTGATTTTTATTCACAAAGTGAAACAATTAGAAGCATTATCTGAGACTTTTTAAAGAAATATGAGGCATACATCATCTCCTAGTCATTGAGAGACAGCACAATAGAGACTAGTCCTTTAAGGCTAAATGAATCCAAACATGATGGTGCACACCTGTAGTTCCAATACTTGAGAGGTAGAGGAAGGAAAATCAGAAGTTTTAGGTCAGTCTTGATAAGATGAAGCTCTCTCTCAAGAAAGGTCAGTAAAAAACAGTTTAAGTGGTATGCTGACAATGGACACTTAGCCACAGCAAGGATGGCATCCAGAGATTGAATTGGCGTACAAGTGTAGAGAAATCAAATTATTCAGGGAGGAAAGATTATAGCCTTAGAAGATAATAGATTAACAATGGACATCCTTATCTTCAGCTTTTACGTCTCAACATGTCATGAAATATTTGATTCCTTTTGACTGAGTAATCACACTTAGATCTCTCTTCTTCACTAATAACACCTCCTCGGTGGACATTGTTAGCGCCTCCTCATCTGTGAAATTTTAGTGTTGCATTTCCCCAGAGGATCCTGCTATTTTTGGTGCCATCCCCCACAGTTTGTTTTCCTTCGTCCTGAAGGATTTTAGATAAAATTTATGTTGGTGATTTTTCAAGTTACATTCAAAGACTAATCAATTTGGATTGGCCACAGAATTGTAGACCTCTTGCCATGCCCATTACAACATATCAATACCAAGGACAGCACAATTTCTAACCAGAGAAATGTGCTTCTCCTCCAGTGTTTCTTTCTATCTGTAAACTGCACACAGTTCATAGGGTTTTCCAACCTCAAAACTATGATGACTCTTCATTTCTTTCAGTCGCATACTCAACAACCAACCAATCAGTACCTCTACCTGCCCCTATTTCAAGGGTACGTCCTTCATGAGATCAGTCTGGCCTTTCCTATTGTTGTCTCTCTAGTCCCTGTCTTCCTTATCTCTCCTTGGAAAGATGCATGAGTGTCTAATGGACCAATGCAAAGCCATGTCACCCACTTGCCCTGTACAGCACTTTTCTGAACTTCAGTGACGTGTTCCTCCATTTTCTAAACTTACTATTGTTATTTCATTGTATCACTATACAATGGCTTCCAAAACTCTGCACAATCTGGCACTGGCTCACATCAGCAGCCTAATTTCCTTTGATAGTCACTGAAGCCTGGCTTTTCTTTATTTCTGCCCTTCAACAGACATACTAGTCCATTTCTATGTCTTCTGATAACGCTGTTGCTTTTGTCAGGGAGGCTGTTTCACAGGGTTGTGTCTGTTGCACAAATAGTGACACTACACAAGTTTCAACTTGACTTCCTCTGAAAATTCTTTCTATACTGCTTTGACATGCTCCCTTGCATCATATGTGCTGCTGTTGCTGCTGCTGCTGCTACTACTACTGCTACAACTACTACTACATACACACACCTGAAAATCTGAGTCACTGTAGCCTGAATGCAGAGGTTCTGAATTATTCAAAGCTTCAAACAGTACTTGGCAACTAGTAAGTACTTATGAAATATTTCTGAACCTGCACATCTGGGAGGTTGCAATGTGAAAATCATACCAAAAAATCACCAGAATACAAACTAAAATTTGAAAATATATGCCAGGTTTTATGTTGACATCTAGTTTCAATTCTAAATTTTTTGTTCCTCATTTTATTCTTTATCCAATTCCAGGGAAGTGATATGACTTATTTTAACAATCTCTGAATAGCTACCTTGAAATACATTGGAAATACATTGTGTGTGTATGTGTGTGTGTGTGTGTGTGTGTGTGTGTGTGTGTGTGTGTGTATTATACTATCAAATGTCCATGCATTTTGTTTTGGCCAAGCTTGGTTGTAACAACTAATATTGTCTGTCAACTTGAAAAGATTAAGAATCACCCATGAGAGCAGCCTTTGGGCACATCTGTGAGGGTTTCTTTACTAGGTTAATTAAAATACAATGACAAAAGAGAACAAATGCAAAAAGAATTCTATTTCTTGTTTTGCACCCACACTGGCCCATTCTCTGCCTTAGCAAAAAAGGGCTAAGAGCTCAGTTACACCCTCACCACACATTTTTCTCCAGCTCCTACCTACCACATTCATTTCATTAAGCTTCCCAAATGTGCTCAGTCACATTGGAAAGCTAATGCCACTTTTAAAATGACAATCCTTAATGGTTGTTTCTCATTTATTGAGGGAAGGCTGACTTTTCTAATGACAAAATTTAATGTATGGAAACAAATTCAATTCTTTAATTCTTATTTACTTAAGCTAAATATGTTATAAAAAAGTTATTCACCCTATTTTCCTTTTTCTGTAGTTTATGCTTGCTCTTGTTTCACGTATCTTTTTCAATTATATGAACATGAATACTTCCTGGATACCAATGAGATATGTCAACTAGTTGCAGTGCTTGTCACCAAGCCTGATCACCACAGTTTGAACCCTGGGACTCACTAAATGGAAGAAAACTGATTTTCTCAAGCTGTCTTCTGACCAATACAATTGCTTTGTGGTATGTGAATATAAATAAGTAAACAAAAATAAATAAATGTAATGAATTCTTAAGGAACACTCTGTAAGAAGTATGTAAAGGACTCAAATTTACATATGACTGCATTTTATGAAGATCATTCCTTCTGGGGAAAGGAAAATAGATTGGGGGGGGGGGGTCACTGGAGATCAGAGATGAGACTGTGTAGCTTATGACTCCGGAAGATAGTCACTTCAGGCAGTTTGCAAAAATGTGAAACAGGATTTTGAAGAGGTAGTAGCACTCACTGTGCTCAATGCAGTGGTGTCAAGATATCCAAGATGTAGAAACAACCTCAGTGCCTGTGAACAAATGGGTAGACACAGAAGAAGTGGTACATAAACATACAGTGGAATCCTAGTCACACTTCAGGAGGAAGGGCACACTGTGATGTGAAGCAACATGAAAGAAGTTTGAGGACATAAAGCTTAGCCAGCTGCAGCACACAAGCATTGCATGCGGTATCCAAAATAATCTCAAGAAAGCAGAGAGTAACATGCTGGTATCCAGGGACTGAGGAGGGAGACAAGTGAGGAGTAGCTCATTGGTGGTTATAAAATGTGCTGTGCATGAGAGAACTACTGTGTGTTGTAGTCCATCTTTCATATTAGCGCATTAAGCATAAAAGTGCTAAAAGGCCAGGTCTCATGTTGTATGACTTTACCACAGTTATATATATCAGCAGTGAGAGGGCTTTTGTTTTATTCTTTTCATTTGTGTTTAAGGCCGCTGTCTACTTTGGCAGAAGAGTGTGGCCAATTTACATTTTTTCTAGTTATGTAACATGTTATGTGTGGAAACTTGACTTAAAAAGCTCTATTTCTAGCAATCTTCAGTCATTTCTAAGGCTGCTAAGAGAACTGTTTAAGACACCGTATGCAATTCAATTCAAGGGAAAAGGTCACAAACGTCTTTCCGTCCAGGCCAGACCAGGTGATTCACATAGGATTAGAGGAGGAGACTGTTTCTGGGCTATTTTAATTGTTCTCAAAATGTCAGTATTTTTTTTTTTAATTGCTTTTCAAGATGGTGACACCTATCACACACTGTATTAGGTTTACTGCACAGAGACCAGGGGTCTGACTGGGAACCACAGACTGCAAGAACTAGAGAACATCAAAAGCTACCTCTCAACATTAGAGAAAGCAAGATGACCAAAGGCCAATGTATGAATGCAAATAACGAAAACCAAAACAATATAGCACCACCAGATCCCAGCTATCCCAAAGAAAGCAACCCAGAGAGCTCAAATACAATTGAAATATTGGAAAATTGCCTCAAATCCTTAGTAGTGAATATGATAATGGAAAAAATGAATAAACTCTGAAAATAAATGCAGGAAGATGCAGCCAATCAGGTAGAAGACATAAAAGAGGCCTATAAAGAGGCACTGGAAGAAATTTGGGAATATACAAACAATCAGAAGAAAAAATCGATGAAACAGTATAAGATCTGAAAGCCTATAAAGAAGCACCGGAAGAAAATTAGGAATATACAAAGAATCAGATAAAGGAAATCAATAAAACAGTTTAACATCTGAAGATGAAAACTGAAACAATGATAAAGGTACAGACAGAAGAAAACCAGGAACAAGAGAACTTAGAAAAGAAAGCAAGCAACACAGAGGTGAGCTTCACTAACGGATTCCAAGAGATGGAGGAACAAATATCAGAGGACTAGAAGATACAATCATAGAATTTGAAGAAATCATCAAGGAAAATACTAAATCTAAAAAAATTCCTGACACAAAACATCCAAGAAATCAAGAACACCATGAAAAGATGAAACCTGAGGATAATAGGCATTGATAAAAGAGAAAACACCCAAGGAACTAATACCGACACTCTTTTTTTTTTAATCTTAATATAAAAAGAAATAATATTCTATTTAAACATACTTACAAATAAAAACAGAATTATAAAAGTTTCAAATTATTTGCATTTAACACCTGTTACATTTATTTTTTAATATTTTAAATTAATTTATTCAGATTATATCTTGATTTTTATCCCATCATTTGTATCCTCTCAATCCTCCCTCCCTTCCTCCCACTTTCACTCTATTCCTCTCCCCTAGGTCTATGACCAGGATGAATCTCCTTCCCCACTTTATGGTCATAGGCTATCAAGTCTCATCTTGGTAGCCTGCTTATTCTTTCTTTGAGTGCTACCAGGCCTCCCCACCAAGGGGAGGTCGTCAAATATGGGGAACCAGAATTCATGTCAGACTTAGTCCCTGCTCTCCACCCAACTGTGGAGAATGTCCTGTCCATTGGCTAGATCTAAGTAGGGGTTCAATGTTTACTACTTGTAATGTCCTTGGTTAGTGGAATAGTTTGAACAGACCCCCCTGGGCCCTGATCCACCCATTACAATGTTCTTCTTGTATGTTTCTAAGATACATTGGTTGTTCTGTTTCCCCCATCTCATATATATTTCTCTTACCAAGAGTACCAGTGTGATGTCCTCATGTCTATCCCAATCTCCTGGTAAGTGAAGACTTTCATGGGACATGTCTTTTGGGCTAGTGCCCCATTATAAGTGAGTATATACCATGTGAGTCTTTCTGCTTCTGGGTTAACTCACTCAGTATGAACATTTGTAGTGCCATCCATTTGTGCAAAATTTTCTGAATTTCCTTGTTTTTTATGGCTGAGTAGTATTCCATAGAGTAATGTACCACAGTTTCTTTATCCATTCTTCAACTGAGGGACATTTAGGTTGTTTCCAGGTTCTGGCAATTATGAATGAGGCTGCTATGAACATAGTTGAGCACGTGTCCCTGTTGCGTGGTGGAGTGTTTTCTGAGTATATGCAAGGAGTGGAATAGCTGGGTCTTGAGGAAGTCCTATTCCCAGGTTTCTGAGAAACTACCAGATAGGTTTCCAAGTGGTTGTACAAGTTTGCATTCCCACCAGCAATGAAGGAGTGTCCCTCTTTCTCCACATCCTCACCAGCATGGGGTGTCACTTGGATTTTTTATCTTAGCCATTCTTATGGGTGTTAGATGGAATCTCAGAGTTGTTTTGATTTGCATTTCTCTGATGACTAAAGATGTTGAGCATTTCTTTAAGTGTTTCTCAGCCATTCAATATTCCTCTGTTGAGAATTCTGTTTTGTTCTGAGCCCCATTTCTTAATTGGATAATTTGGTTTGGTGGTGTTTAATTTCTTGAGTTTTTATATATTTTGGATATTAGATCTTTGTCAGATAGGGTTGGTGAATATCTTTTCCCAGTCTGTAGGCTATTGCTTTGTTCTGTTGACAGTATCTCCTGCCTTACAGAAACTTCTCAGCCTCATGAGATCCCATTTGTTATTTGTCAACCTTAAAGCCTGAGATGTTGGTGTTCTGTTCAGGAAGTTGTCTCCTGTACCAATGTATTCCAGGCTCTTCCCCACTTTTTCTACTAACCAATTTAGTGTCTCTGGTTTTATGTTGAGGTCTTTGATCCACTTGGACTTGAGTTTTCTGTATGGTGACAAATATGAGTCTAATTGCATTTTTCTACATGTAGATATCCAGTTAGACCAGCATCATTTGTTGAAGATGCTATCCTTTTTTCATTGAATAGATTTGGCTTCTTTGTCAAAAATCAAGTGACCATATGTGTGTGCATTCATTTGTATTCCATTCATCAACCATCCTATTGCTGTGCCAATACCATGCTGTAGTTTTCCTAATTTCTTCCTCTGCATGATTGTCATTTGTATATATGAAGGCTATTGACTTTTTTTAGTTAATTTTGTATCCAGGCAACTTGCTGATGTTGTTTATCAGTTGTAGGAATTCTAAGGTGGAATTTTGAGGGTCACTTACATACACTATCACATGATCTGCAAATAGGGATAATTTGACCTCCTTTTTTCCCATTTGGATCCCCTTGATCTCCTTGTGTTGTCTTATTGCTCTGGCTAGAACTTCAAGAACTATATTGAAGAGATATGGAGAAAGTGGACAACCTTCTCTGGTCCTTGATTTTAGAGGAATTTCCTTGAGTATCTCTTCATTTAATCGGATGTTGACTATTGGCGTGCTGTATATAGCCTTTATTATATTTAGGTATGTGCCTTGTATCCCCGATCTCTCAAAAACTTTAAACATGAATGGGTGTTGGATTTTTCAAATGCTTATTCTGCATCTAAGGAGATGATCATGTGGGTTTTTTAATTGATTATATTTTTATTTTTTGATTATCTTTTTATTTTTTTATTTTTTATTAATTTATTCTTGTTACATCTCAATGGTTATCCCATCCCTTGTATCCTCCCATTCCTCCCTCCCTCCCATTTTCTCCTTACTCCCCTCCCCTATGATTGTGTCTGAGGGGGACTTCCTCCTCCTTTATATGTTTATAGGGTATCAAGTCTCTTCTTGGTAGCCTGCTATCCCTCCTCTGAGTGCCACCAGGGCTCCCCCTCCAGGGGACATGGTCAAATCTGACCCCTACCCAGATCTAGCCAATGGACAGGATATTCTCCACAGTTGAGTGGAGAGTGGGGTATGACTTTCACATGTACTCTGGTGCCTCAGATTTGATCATGTGGTTTTTTCTTTTTGTTTATTTATATGGTAGATTACATTGATGGATTTCCATATATTAAACCATCCCTGAATGCCTGGAATTAAGCCTATCTAGTCATGGTTAATGATATCTTTGATATGTTCTTGTGTTCATTTTGCAAGTATTTTATTGAGTATTTTTATGTCAATTTTCATAAGAGAAATTGGTCTGAAGTTCTCTTTTTTGTTGCATATTTGTGGGGTTTAGGTATCAACATGACTGTGGCCTCATAGAAAGAATTTGGTAATGTTCCATCCATTTCTATCTTTTGGAATAGCTTGAAGAGTATGAGTATTAATTTTTCTTTGAAGGTCTGGTAGAATTCTGTACTGAAACCACCTGGTCCTGGGCTTTTTTGGATGGGGGACTATCAATGCTTGCTTATATTTCTATAGAAGAAATAAGATTATTTAATTTGTTTATCTGTTCTTGATTTAAATTTAGCATGTAGACTCAATCAAGAAAATTGTCCATTTCCCTCACATTTTCAAATTTTGTGGCATATATGCCTTTAAAGTAGGATCTTATGATTCTTTGTATTTCTTGAGTGTCTGTTGTTATTTCTCCCTTTTCATTTCTGATTTTGTTGATTTGGATAGTGTCTCTCTGCTTTTAGTTAGCTTGGCTAATGATTTGTCTCTCTTGTTGATTTTTCTCAAAGACTCAACATAGAACAAGAATTTCAGACCAATTTCTCTTATGAACATTGACTCAATAATACTCAATAAAATACTCACAAACAGAATACAAGAACATATTAAAGGTATCATTCACCATGACCATGTAGGCTTCATTCCAGGCTGAGAAACACTTAAAGAAATGCTCAGCATCCTTAGCCATCAGAGAAATTCAAATCAAAACAACTCTGAGTTTCCATCTTACACCCATCAGAATTACAAAGATCAAAAACTCAAGTGACAGCACATGATGGCTAGGATGTGTAGAAAGGGGAACACTCCTTCATTGCTGGTGGGAGTGCAAACTTGTACACCAATTTGGAAATCTATCTGTCGCTATCTCAGAAATGTGGGAATAGGGCTACTTCAAGACCCAGCTATTCTACTCCATGGCAAATACCCAGAAGATGCTCTACCACACAACAAGGACATATGCTCATCATGTTCATAGCAGCCTTATTCATAATAGTCAGAACCTGAAAACAGCCTAAATGTCCCTCATTTGAAGAATGGATAAAGAAACTTTGGTACACTTACACAATGGAATACTACTCAGCTATTAAAAACAGAGAAATAAAAATTTTAGGCAAATGGATGGAGCTAGAAAAGATTATCCTGAGTGAGTTAACATAGAAGTAGAAAGACTCACATTGTATATACTCACTTATAATTGGGCACTAGCTCAAAAGGGATGTCCCATGGAAGTCTTCACTTACCATTATTAGATTGGGATAGATGTGAAGACTTCTTATTGGGACTCTAGGTGAGAGAAGTATAGGAGAATGGGGAAATAGAAGGATCCAGAGGTCCTAGAAACCTACAAGATGAACATCATGACAGATGGATCTGGACCCCAGGGGTTTTGCTCAAACAACTGCACCAACCAAGGATAATACAGGCAGTAAACATAGAATCCCTGCTCGTATGTAGCCAATGGACAGGACATTCTCCACAGTTATGTGGAGAGCAGGGACTGACTGACATAAATTCTGGTGCCCCAAATTTGACCACTTCCACTTAAGGCAGGGAGGCCTGGTGGCACTCAGAGAAAGGATAAGCAGGCTACCAGGAAGAGACTTGATAGACTGTGACCATATGGTGGGGGAGGAGGTACTCTCTGTCAAGACCCAGAGGAAGGTAATAGAATGAAGGAGGGAGTAACAGAAGTATACAAGTGAGGGAAAAACAATTGAGATATAATCTGAATAAATTAATTAAATAAAAATGCTTTATTTCACTTTCATGATATTTTATCTTCTATCTCAAAGATAGTTCCTTGAGCAGTTGCTGCTTAGTTTTCTTGTCTTGTCCATAACTCTCTGTAAGGCTTTGGTACTTTGTCTAGGAGTTGCACCATCCACCAATTTGTACCCAGTGTCCTGGTACCCCTGTATTTTCAGTTTTGATAATCCTACTCTCACAGGACATTTTATGTCTATTTAGTATATATACTGTAAAGTTGGGAATAGTCAGGTCAACACTCAGGAACTTCACAGGAAGAGGATCCTGGAGAATACAAACAAGAGGGTAGAATGCAGTCTAAACTGAAAGAAAACTGAGACAGTTATGGCCCTAGAAACATGCCATAGAGACATTGCTGTAGAAGAGTTAGATGAAGGACATTGACTGTCAGTCACTGAATCAGACAGAACAACATGTACAGTAATCTTTGTCTCATAAAAACAAACTCTATTAGCCAGGAATGGTGGCACATGCCTTTAATCCGAGCACTTGCGAGGCAGAGGCAGGAGGATCACTATGAGTTCAAGGTCAGCCTCCTTTACAAAGGGAGTCCAGGACACCTAATGTTACACAGAAAAACCTTGTCTCAAAAAACAAATAAATAAATAAATTTCATTGCATATATTTAAGGTATACAACAGGATGGTGAGATAAATATAGAGTAAGGTGGTTATTAAAGGTAATAGATGAACATATTATCTCACACAATTGCCTACATTATTTCATTACTTTCTAGAACAGCCGTAATCTACTCATGTCACAGAAGTCATGAGCACACAGCACTACCATGAACTCTAGTATTCAATTTGTCTCAACAGAGGAAGAAGATATAGTCAGTCCAAGTGATACTTGATAGGCTGAGGTCAGATGATAGGGGAGGAGAGATCCCACTTTCTGAGGGCTAGGGAAAGGGGTGAGGGGGTGAGGGAGGGGACTACATTCCAGAGCTTCTAATACCATTTGTTAAGAAGCCTTTCTGACAAAAAAAAAAAGTCAATCGGCTGAAGTATAAGAAGTTCATATTTATTGTGTTGAACTGCTACGTCTATTTGTACACTACTGCTTCACTTCCTTCAACATTGTAGCTTTTTATTAAATTTTGACTGGAAAGAAGACTCTTCCAATTTTGTTCTTTATCACAATCTAGAAATTCTGTAGCCATTTTTATACTGTGTGTGTGTATGTGTGTGTGTTTGTGTGCGTGTGTGTGTGTGTGTGTGTGTGTGTGTGTGTGTGTAAGTTAGAGGACAATTAGTGGAGTCAGTTCTCTTCTACACATGTGTTCCAAAGATCAAAGTCAAAGTAAAATTGATAGGCTTGGCAGCAAGTTTCTGTACTCATTGACCCATCTCATGACCCCATCTTTTATTTCTATATGAATCTTAAACTGTTTGTCAATATCTAGGAGAATATTCAAGATTTTGATAGCGATTGTAATAAATATGTAGTGATATTTTCATTGCTTTCCAAAAATTCATATACAAATTCTTTAGAAATTTCCAATGGTATATAAATTAAAGGTGGTGAAGAAGTGCACGTGATTAAATAATGGTGACTACTTCCTTGTTATACGATTAAAAATCCTCACACAACACCCTATCCCTTCTTCTTCACCCCCAACCTTGACTCTTTCTGCTTTGAGAAGACAAGGTATTTACTTATGCTCAGACGAGAAAACATGCCAATTAAGCCTTTAGCAGACACTGAATGCAGACATTTTTTGTCTTGAACTTCGCAGCCTCCAGTACTATATGAAACTATTTCTCCTCTTTATAAATTCTGCAGTCTCAGGCAGTCTGCTAAAGCAGCCCAAGTGGACAAAACATGGGACATTCCTGTCCTGACAACATCAACTCTTCCAAATTCATTATTTGGGCCTCATTTCTTAGTTTCCTCTAACAATGATTTGTAGTTTCCAGTGTAAACAACTTAAGCTCCCTAGTTGAACTGATTTCAATTTTACTGTCTCTGATGGCATTTCATTTTATTTTTTAATAAAAAAAGAATCACTTGTATCTGTCATTTAAATTTATGAAGATTTTTAATAGTAAAGCTTTAAATAGTGGTGGTAAGTCCATTGCTTTGTAGAATGCCAGTTGCTTTCATCCCTTTATACTCAAATTTACATTCTGATATTTAGTATCAGGGAGAGCAATACACAAAGAAAAGGTCTTTGTTAGCAATGAGGTATAAATTTACATACACTGCTATGCATTTATTTATTATTTTCTTAAATCAGACGGCAGGATCAAAAGTAACTGACAATGGTAGTAAATTATGTTATGGAGAGCTGTTCCACTCAGCATTATGAACCCTGTTCACCTTTTAGAAATAACATTTGATTTTGTTTATTAGATTCAGAGAAAAGATGTTAGAAATACCAATATGAAGAAAAATAAGTCTGTGTTATGACACTCTAGACTTCCAGTTCCACACCCACTTATCACTGTCAGTCAGTCTAAAGACAGAGTATTTGTCCTGTCAACAATTGCAGGCTGTCTATCTCTACTTTCCTTTTGTTCCCTAGATGTGTTCAATGCCATGTCAGAGTATTGCATGTTGTAATCCACCCAGAAATGAGAGATTTAGGTCAAGAACTAGTTCTGTGAGTACCACTAGCTGTGCAATCTTACTTTGTGTTCCTTTTTTCCCCCTCATACATTTCTATAAGCTTTTGTGATTGCTGCAAATGACAGATCATTACAGCAGAATTCAGGAGAGTGTGACAACTAAAACGCTGCTCTAGAAGTTCTACCTTCTAATCGCACCGTGATAAGGACTGAGTGGGGAGTTAGGAGTCAAAATTACTGCTCTGAATCCAGCAGCAGCTTGAACATATTTATAATCCATGAAAAAACTGAGCCATCTATATTTTCTCAAACCATTCTATCCAAATAAACCAAAGATACAAAGAAAGGTATGTGTACATTTTTATGTGCGTTGTGTACATGTATATACATGTGTGCACACTGTATATATGTCATATGTAGATCAATTCATCATGAAATGGCTTATGTCATATGTTTTCCTTTAAGATATATTCTTAAATCTCTTAATAAACATTTTATTTTTATTGAGACTGGAAAGATGGACCCATTGCATCTAATCCCAGCACTCTGCTATGTCGAGACAAAATATCCATGAAAACTCACAGGCCAAATATCCTGATATACATAGTGATAAGCAACAGAGAATCATGTCCCCAGTAATGAAGAAGGAAGGATCAGCAGCTCTAACCTCCACATATACACAGTAGCATATGCATATCTGTGTGTATGTGCACACACATACACACACACACACACACACACACACACACCTGTCCACAGTAACAATAATAATAATAAATAAAGTGGAGAGCTACTGAGGAATGCATCTGACATTGACCTCTGGTTTCTAATATGTATGTCCATACACATGTCATACACACATGTAGGACACATAGGCCTACATACATGCACACACACACACACTCAGATCAAGAATATGAAAATAATATTCCTCTTAAGGGGTCTATGAATTTTGATGGGGCCTTATAGCTTCTTGCCTTTCTATGGGTCGAAAACAGTACGAGAAGCCCAAATAGACATGGTAATGAACACGCACGCCAGAGTCTTGAATCCACATTGGTATGTTGCCTCACATGTTTCCATTTAGAGTCTCATAGATAATGACTGCTGAGTGCCTTGAATGTTCTCTGGCGGGGCTTACTCCATGCTTCTCTAACCACTGTTCATGGAACTAGTGAAATGTACACATGACTACCCAAGCCCACAATTACCAAAGTGCACATGCAGCTGGGCATTTAACCAGAGGCTAAAAGCTTCTTGTCCGTCACTGGTCACTGCAGTTCCTTTTCCAACCTTAAATTTATCCTCTAATGTGCATGTAGGCTTAGCAAGTACTTTTTTAAAAAACCAAATAACTGGGCCACTACTGAACTAATGACTTTCTAATGAAGAGAGAGCAAGACTATAGGAGAGGTCTTTTTCCTCCCTCTCGTTAATTTTTATTCATTCTTCCAATAGGCAGTTAATGTCAGCATGCCCAATTAAAACTTTCCAGAATTAATCTTATAACTTACCATTCCAAGTTCACACACACTCACTGGCACACTGAACCCTCCAGATACTGCATTTGCCTCCATGATAGGGCTTATCACATGTGTGTAAGATGATGCTCCGTGTGTTGATCTCCTGCCCAGAGGTGACGATGCCTTTCAAGTCTCAAAGTCTTATCTTAGCTCTACATTTAATATGTGTTTTGTAGGTAATGCTTAGTAACTGCATCCACTTGAAAATGAGAGTTTCTTGTCATTTCACTTCTGTGCCTACTGCTCTTCTATTACTTATTTTAAATCAGCATAGACCAGATCCCCTCTGCAAATTACAATTTGATAGCATGTAGAGTTATCATCTGGCCTTTTCAGAAGGACTGGGTTGGATTTCCATTCAACTCTGAGCTTTGAGGAATCTTCTGTATAGAAAATTATCCGTTTGAATTCAGAAAATTCTTTCAACTTCTAATTTAGCAACTGGCTCAAATTTTATTAAAGTAATGTATCCTCATTTGACATGGGACAAATTAATAATATACAGTGGAGTGGTTCATCAGTTTATTTAATGGACTGAGGAAACTACTCATTCAAATCCCTGTTCTGTGAATTTAGCATTGGTCAGATCTTATTGCTTGCTTCTTTTGTTTTTCATGGTCTAGCTTACTCTTATTAAGTGAAACTTGCTACACTCAAACTATTATGAGCTATTAGCAATGAATCCTAGGGTGAATTTATTTTACTGATATTTTCCTAACATCTGAAGTTAATAGCCCTAAGAGTAAGGTTTTAGTAGGACGTAAATAAAGGATAAAAATGTTCCCTCAGGAACTGGTGGCATTTAGGTCCTTGGAGGGAAGACAAAGATGTTCCTCATTAGCCGCCTGCACAAAGCCAGAGGGCAGATGAGGCAAATGGACCTCAGATGTAAGATAAAATGGAAATCTCGTTTCTTTTAGAAAATTCATTAGGTGTTAAGTGAATACAAAAGGAGCAGCTTTCAGACAGTGGATGTGACCTGTGCAGTATTCTTTTTAATAACCATGACAGAGAAGAATCTGTGGCCAGTTTTGCCATTCCAGCTCAACCTTCCTCTGCTTCCAACTTTAACAAGGGTTCTACAGTGCAGTATTTTGAAAAGACAGCTTGACACCAACTTGAAGTGCTATCATTTGGAACTCAGTGAAATAATTTTTGTTCCTCTTGATTTGGTTTATACAATGTAGAAAAAAGTCATAATGTAAAAAGGCTTCCACACAGAATATCTCTGTGAGGGTGCTTTGACTTCACTATCCAGACCATCAGTGCTTCCAAACATATGAACAGTGCTCGGATATTGCTCAGCTTTAGTCACCACACTAAGCACACCCACTGGCATTCTGATGCTCTAACTATTAATGACATTTTAAATTGACAATAAAAGCCCTTCTGGACAGTTTATAGTGTATAATGAAATCAATGTCACTAGGAAGATGAAGAAAAACTTACAACTCAGGTTCTAAAGACATCATAACCTTTCCTTTACATTACAAATAAATGGTCTAAAGGAAATACGGTTAACATTAAAGGTGAAAAACAAAAACAAACACAAAACAAAACCCACCACCAACTACTAACTGAAAACTTATATTATAGAACATAGTAAACATGCTTTGTGACATGATAACAGATTAGTATTAGTAGGGCCTTACCATGACTCAGAGCATCAGCTCTCTACACATCTCCTGAGGATTAAGTATCAGTGAGACACTGATGCAGATGTAATACCAACAAAGTAAGGGCTCACTACCCTGCCTAGAAGTACCCAAAAGTTGAAAAGAGAAGCTGGGTGTTGTCCTAGCACGTGGGATATGGAAGCATTAACATCAGAAGTTAAAGGTGAATCCTGCATGTTGAAAGTCAGCCTAAGCTACATAAGACCATATCTCAAGAATTTTATAAATAAAAAGAAGATAAAAATAACAAATACAATATTAAGAGAAATACTATATGATAAGAATAAGTTAAACTAATTAACATTTACTGAAGAGATTCAGAAAGTAATAAATGCTAAAACATTCACACAAACCCAGTGCTGAAGAATTTAATAATTATGTAATTACTAGCATTTACCAAACAACACTATTTTCTGAATTAAATAGCATATTTAATTCATTTCTAACATATATTTAACCTCTCATTTCTTAGATTATGAGAACACTGGAAATTTGGTAAGATAGGCATTCTATGGAATTAATTTAAAAGTTCTTTTTTATATACTACCTTTCAAATTCTTAAATAAAAGTAGGTTTAATCCTTAAGTTTAGGCTGAGGGAAGAGTGTAGAGTCTAAGTATAACTGAGCCTGGTAGAAGTGATATATATCTAAGGAGAATTTAATTATTTACTAAGAATAAAGCTGACAGTAAAAATCCAGAAGGGAAAATATCTGAAGATATTTACAAAAATCTGAAATTTTTAATTAATTAATACTTTATCTAAAAATTAAATATCTTTATAAGTAATGTTTAATGGTATCAATAGGGCAAGAAAAGAGTAATATTTTTCTTTTTTTAATTCTCAATTTTATTCATCTAGCAAACTTTGAAATTTGCATGTTTGTCAGGTTCAAATGCAAATTTTCCATCACTATTGTCAGTTTAGATGGAAAGTTTTTTACAAATTGTACTTTATAAAGTACAATTATTTCACTGCTCCTGAGAATTTAAGCTTTATTCTTTCTGCCTGAAATATCTCAAAAACAGATAATACACCCATAAAAAAAGGTAAAAATGAGGTTATTTTGACCTAAGTAATGAATAAAACCTTAACCTAAACTATGAATTATTCCATAATTTATTATCTTTTCATATTGTACTATTTTAATATGTTTATATCATTAAAAAGCATATAAATGTAATTCATTGGTGTCAAAGTATAAAATTTCTGAAATAAAAGTGAAAATAAATGAAATGTAATAACAGTCCTTGAAAGTTGAACTGTAACACTTACCAAAATATTTGTGTGTTCATCAAGATGACAGAAAATTTAACTATGTTAAGCTAATATAAAGAATTTTACAAGTTTTCAGAAATTTTAAAGTTTATAGATATAGTTCAGTTTCAAAACTTTTAGCATGTATGGCACGGTTAATCATAGGTTTAGGTTTGACTGGACTAAACACTTATATTATTGCCCAAGAAATAAACATATGGAGGTTATATGTAAGGGTTTCCAGACTGGTTAAACTCAGAAAGAAAAGCTGACTCTGAATGTGGAAGGGGGTCCTAGACTTAATAAAATTAGGAGGCAAGCTGAACATCAGCACATCTGTCTCTATACTCTACACTGCACCCCACACACCCCACACACACCCCGCCATGATGCACTGTGTCTCTTCAAACTGTAAGCCCCAAAGAATATTTTTTTCTGTTTTCTTTGTTTTGTTTTGTTTGAGATATTTTGTCATATCACAATAAGTAGATAAAAAAAATTCACATTCATGTCTTTACCAGAGAAAGCACCATCAAATTTACTGTCTGACAAAATTAAAGTATCTAAAGAAACTTCTAACTACACAAAATTAAGAAATGTAAAGTGGGGGCCGGCAGGATGGTTCAATGTATAAAGGTATTCCCATGCCAGCCTGATCGCCTGAGTTCAATCATAGAGTCAACTTTCACAAGTTGTATACACACACACACACACACACACACACACACACACACACACACACTCGTAAAATATAAACTATTGAGAAAATTGGGAGTTATATGTTTTTGTTGTTAATGTCAAGTAAAATTCAGAGACATTGACACCATAAAGTAATTTCTATCACTTTATCTTTTCTGGCCACGGGCCCAGAAGGTTGTAATAGTCTTTGCTATATGTTGTAAAGGGCATTCACTCAGTAACTGTTAACTTTCTCCTCATTTTTACCACAAGACATACTTCAAAGAGGATGAATAATTTTAATCAGTTGTGGATACTAATATCTCAGGCCAGACATAATGTCATAATCTTCAGACTTCTCGGTGATTACAGACTATGCCAGATTATCTGGGTTATTTATATTACATTATTTTATAATGTATTATATTGTTATTTATATTATACAGATTAAAGATGTATGCTAGAAACCAACCCTAGTGAAACTAATGCCAGGCTCAATTTGACTTGTAGCCTGAATGTCATAGTTAGGGTTAATCATCACTGTGATAAAATCTAGGATCCCATAGAAGATGAGATCTTTTTGGCATGGGTGGAGATTACAGTGATTAGATTAATGGAAGTGGGTAGACCCATCCACTGTGTGTGATGCCCTTCCCTGGTTGGGATCCTGGACTATATAAGTGATGACAGGGAACTAGCAGCAGCCTGCATCTTGATCCCCCTCTGTTTCCTGACTGTGGAACGATGCAACCAGAAGCTTCAAGTTCCTGCCAGCTTGACTTTTTCACCATGATACCTTGTACTGTGAGCCAAAATAAACCTCTACTCAGAAGTTTCTTTTGTTAAAATATTTTATCACATCAACAGCAAAAGTAACTGAGACACTGGGATACTGCCTTTCAATCCAATAAGCAGATGATTTCTGAAAACCTGTAATATGACACTAGTTTACTACTCATGGTAGGTAGTAAAACCATAAGTGTTCTGTGTGACGTTCAACATCCTAGTACCAGAGCTTGTGTATGTGTTCCTCCTTAATAAGGCCTGAACTTGGTAACACAATTCTATCACACAGTGCATGATGAAGGTAGTGAAGTGTCATTTGTAAGACTAGGGTCTAGAAGGCTGGCTTATGTTCTCTGTCTCTGCCTCTCTCAGTCACGTTGCTGAACAAAGTCTTGTGTTGAAAGCTGTCTCATGTACAGAGGAAGTGATAAAGCCGTCAACAAAGAGATGCATGCCTAACACAATGGTAATCTAGGGATCTAACCAAGCAGCCTGGGAGAAATAGAATCTCGGCATAAAACTCTGCATGCAGAAGCAAATTCGACTTTGAAATATGTCTGGAAAGAATTGTATCCCAAATAATACCGTGATTGTAGCCAAGGTTACAGCTAAGCCAGAGAGCTCAGTTAACTTTGGATTCCCACCTCCAGTTTGGAAAGCAGTAGGCAACTAAGACATGTCTTATGAGAATAACATACACTCTTTAAAAAGAATGAGGTTGATTTTAATATAAGATAATATACTGTGAATGAATAAATATTTTCAAGCATCAATGAAGCATTGTGAATGACGGTTTCTGATAAATATTTCTGATGAAGAATATCGCAAAGGGGCAGGGGGAGTTCGACAAGAAAACAGATGGCAACCATTAAACTAGAATGACACTAAGGGATCAAAATGTTAATCCATGAAAGGTGAAAAAAAAATTATTAAAGATTTGTAGGAGATAGAAATTATGTCATGAAGTTCATTTTGTAACAAAAACTTTTTGTGCCTTTTTATAATGGATCAGAAGAAAATGAAAAGAAAAAACTCATAGTACATTGCAAAAGTCAGGATAACTATGAATGCAATCTGGGCCATCAGAAATGGCAGAGAGATCATAAATAAAGAAAAATGTGAGGTTTTTTTTTGAACAAAATTGCTGGGATTTATAGAACACACAATGGGGTGGAAGCTGGAATAAGTTAGGAAGATGGCATAAGACAGCCAAGTCATACTTACCTAGAGAAATGAGGCCTTTATGGAAAAAAGGGAATGAGAAAGAAATTGTGGAGCCCTTCAAAGGACAACGCTAGTTTGTTTAAAGCGGACTCGTTTGAGAGACAGCAGGAAAATCTGTATGATAGCAAGTCAGCAATTTCCCAGACAATCATGATGCATAACAACCAAGTCAGAGCTGCAGGTAAGGAATTGGGAATAATTAACTTAGAGATGCTGGGGAAAGCTGTGAAAGGAAATGAGGCAGCCCACTGTGTGCTTAAAAACCTCTTTTTTGCTCTCCCCACCAGTGGAATAAAGCATAAAATCATTAAAATACTCACTTATGCAGCCTTAGCTGCCAAAAATGCCAACACACACTCCATATTCCAAACACAAACAATTATTACCTGGTCTCCCAGCATAGCATATACTTCTGTATCCTACTCCTAAACCTTTGCAATTTCTATTCTAAAATACACACTCTAAAAACTTTTTTTTAAACCTTCCTGGAATTTCAAATGTCAGTCCACTTTGCTTCTACAATATATTGTCTTCATAATTATAGAACCTTTGTAACAAAATGTTGTTTTTTTTTTTTAACTTTTCTTACCTTTGTGCCCCTAATACATAAACCAGAGCAATAATACAGACCATTTACTTTGTATATGCAGTGAGGCCTGGCCTATATATAGCAAAAGGTTAATATGTTTTTAAAAAGCAATTATTGAGTGATAAATCATGAAAAGGGAGATGAATGATGGAACGGCTACAAAAAGGTTGAAAAAAACTTGCCTTAAGAGGCAGACCAATGAAAAAGAAATAAGAGCAATTAAGAAATTGAAATGGTGATGTGAACAGACGCTCTTCCACTTAGGATGCGATTATGTCTTATACAGCCATGGAAATGCAACGTGAGAGCCTGAAGTCCCTCAAGCATGCCTACTAAACATCAGAGCTTAGTGCCCAATACTGTGTGATGCAATGTTTGATGCTATTCACAAGTGGGCAGCTGCAACACATATTGTATCACTTGCCTAGGAAAAGACCTCTATTCACATTTTGAAATAGGTTTGCAACTTAAAAAAAATGTGTCATCTTTGAAGCATCATTAAGGAGGAAAATCATAATCTAACCATTTTATGTTTGGCACTGTTTTAAAGGGGCAAAGTTGCCTAACCTTGGAAGGGAACCTCTCAGTTACCACCTGTTGGATTTTTAATTTGTAAAAAATGCAATCAAATTAATGTCTTGTAACTTTTAGAAGCCTTGTGGATAAACACCAGGGAATTTTTATCAGCTCTCCTAGGAACTGGAAAGGCTGCCAACGGATTCTTTCGCCTCTTGTACGGAAGGGAGAGAGCAACAGCATTCTTCCTCAGAATTACAGAACTCGTCCAGTTATCTCACTTTATTCCTTTGTCCACATTTATGTACTTGTCTCGACCAAACACGATCGTGTAGCCTCCAACCTTGTTCCAAAGCAAGCATAGCTGCCTTCTTGCCCTTCAGAAACTCGATGACATGGAGTGGCCCTCGTGGTCACACCACTGTCTTCTGGCAGCCTTTGATCAGCTCTTAAGGCAGCACAGAAAATCTTTCATGTTTTGAGCACTGTGGCAGCACACGTGAGTTTTCCTCTATTGTGCTCATGAGCTTCTTGCAAAATTTTGGTTTTTTGTAGTGGAACATGAAACTTAGCTGTTACCCAAAGTCTAATCCTTCCTATGATCGCTAAATAAATTAAAAATAAAGCAAACATTAATTCATGTAGGCAAAGATAAAATTGTGGATCACAGTTGAGTTCTATTCTGCTCCTTGCTTGTAAAAAGTCATTGTTCTCTTTCCTATTACTGAAAACTCTACATTCTCGTTTACAGAAGCAATTTTTAAAAAATCTGCTGTTCTTCCATGGCAATACATCCCAAAGTCAACCTACCAAAAATAATTGATGGCATAGGGTTATTCTATTATTATTGTAGAATAAAATGGTTTTAAAGCAAAGCCACAATATAATAAAATAATACTGTAATTACAA
This sequence comes from Acomys minous, assembly GCF_964271855.1. Taxonomy (NCBI): domain Eukaryota; kingdom Metazoa; phylum Chordata; class Mammalia; order Rodentia; family Muridae; genus Acomys; species Acomys minous. The sequence continues at coordinate 55,746,367 of NC_140489.1, forward strand.
GTAATAGCTATGGAGCCATTATTAGGTATAGGCAATGGAATAACAGCCTCTGTGAGACTCATTGACCCATCAAAGACAGTATACATAATAAGGAGATCCAAATGCAGTAGCGGACTTCAAGGCCCAGCATTGTAACTAATGCTTTAAGTATGCAGGGTCTAAGATTCTAAGGATTTTGTGATTTAAAATAAAATTCTAATATTGTGTGATACCACTGAGTGATGTCAGATATAAGCAAAAAGGTCAGTTACATTATTGCACAATACAGTGACTATAAGTAATAATAATGTAGTATATGTTTTTAAAAGATGAGGTAGGATTTTAATGTTTTGCCATAAATGATAAGTAATCGAAGGACTATATATACTTAATGTGATTTAAATATTGCACAATTAAACATATATCACATCTTAATTATGTAAAGACCATAACTATGTATGGTTTTTATGTTTTGTGCATTTGCTAAAATAAATTTTATATAAAAATTTTAAATGATTGCTAAAGTGGAGATCAAATATCTCCTGTAGATAAACCACTCTCCTTCCATTTATTCTTATTTGAAATAACTGAAAAATTATTTTATTTTTTAAAATGTTGAAGAAGTTGGATTCTTATCTATACTTTTGATCATTAAAAGTAAGTGAGGAAAGAAATGCAAATGCTGACAAGAAGACAAAATACAATATATTCCCAGGTGAGAAGTCTCGGGGAGGTTTGGCCACAATCTCAGATGTGAACTGATATTCCTCCAGGATACAGCCAGGTGGGTTCATTTTCAGAAGGCCTCTCCAAGCCTCATCTGTTGGCGACTGAACAGGCAAAGTGAGGTCTGGAGATCCTCCAGGATACTCTGGTACTTTCACAAGTGCACTCAACAGAGCACCAAACTCCCCGAAATTCTACCAGCACATTCATAGTTCAGAGCCACGTGTGGCTTCAGAGAGAGTTTGCTTAAACCTAGCAGGAAATAATTGAGATGGAAATTTAAATCTTTAATAACTGTTTTCTCTGTCTTTTTCCTTTGAAGACATCTAACTGCTAATCAGCGCTTCTGAGAAGCAAGAGATACTGTTACAGAATTATCACTTGAGTGGATGCAGTTCTGTTTCAGAGGCGATATTTGACAGATTAGTTAACTCATGTCACCTTTTCGTGAGAAGCTATTCCATTTCTGTTAAACTTTTAAAATATTTGAAATGTTTCACAGACAAAACTCCAAGGAGCACAGAAATGCCAAATTGACTCCAGAACAAAGCCTCCTGCATTTAAAACCCTTGGTTAACATTTCTCAATCTGAGTGAAATGCCTATGTGTGGAGAATCCAAAACAAGTTTAATATCCCTTCTAGTCAGCTGAAATCTTGGGCTGCTTGGGGTCCCAAGTCAGGAGGAAAGCAAATCCCCTAAGAAAGGATTCAGCTGAAACCTAGAAGCTTTAGTTTTGAATCTCTAATTCTACCATCCTCTCTTGATAAATTCTCACTGTTGATATTTGATACAACTTATGTATATTTCACTTTCTGCTTAGCACCATATGAGACATATCCTTTTATTTAGATTTTGCAAAAGTGCTGTTGAGTCACACACATATCTATATCCATGTATAGATGATAGATAGATAGAACTGATAGGCAAATCAGCCTCCATATAGGTCCCCAGTTAAGGGGAGCAGGGGCTGTCACTGTTTTGGAGTCTGTTGTCTGCACTTTGATCACTTTCCCCTGACGGGGTGCCTTATGTCACAGAGGAAGAAGATGTAAACAGTCCTGTGAGATTTGATAGGCTGGGGTCCCTTGGTAAGGGAGAAGAGATCCCCATCTCTGAGAACTAGTGGAGGGGAAGAGGAAAGAAGAGCGAGGAAGGGTGGGGCTAGTAGTAGATGAGGGAGGGGTTACAACTGGGATGTACAGTGAATAAGATTTTAAAAAATAAATTTCAATTTTAAAAAGGTAGATAAGTAGATTAATAGATAGATGATAGAAAATAAATAAATGACAGATGATAGATATAGCTGGATGGTAGATAATTAGATGATAGACAGGTAGATGATAGATAGGTAGATAGATTGATAGATGATAGATAGATAAATACATACATACATACATATATACATAGATAGATGATACATAGATAGATAGATAGACAGATAGATAGTAGATAGGTAGATATATGACTCTGTGTGTGTATGTGCGTGTGTGTGTGTGTGTGTGTGTGTGTGTGTGTGTGTGTGTGTGTGTGTGTTGTTACTACAAGTAATAAGCAAAATGCTGATGACCATAGTGGTAAGAAACCACCCAGCACTGCACGAATGGTCTTCTCATTGCTTCTTGTCCCATCATTTCTCTTCTATGCATTTCTCTCTTTTGACATTTTTATACTGTCCCCAACCTGATATTATTAATGAGAATCTTTTTTTTTCTATATTGGGTTCATTTCAACCTCAAATAACCATTTATTTCTTGTACTAAAAAGCCCTGTTATTGGTCTCTTTCAAAATCAGACCCTGGAGGACTCCTTCTTAACACAAGGATATTTCTCAAGGTGTTTTGTTAAAAATATCCATCTACCTAGCAGAAAATGCATGCCACTCCCTTAGGGGCAAGGCAGGGGCCTTCAATTGTATGTCTAAACAGCTCTGCTTATCATTTTGTTGTCAAATAACTTTGTCAATAAATAAAATTCATGTGTTAATAAAATGTTAACTCAAGACAACAAAATATTCTACATGTAGTATCCATTCCCTTATTATTCTCAACTTGTTAGTTTTTAATCTTAAAGTTGTCTTGTGTTATGGCCTTAACTAGATGAAAATTTCCATAACATTTGAATGATTTATGTATTACAGAAAACCAATTAATTTCATTACTATCATTTAATTAAACCAAGCAGTACTTTACAATAGCTATAAAACTAATGGCTATATTGAGCTTAATTATACAAGCTTATGCTATGACTGAATATCATGTATTTGTATGAACAATGAGTGCATATATGGGCTTTATGTAAACATGTCCACATGTACTAAATTCACTTTATTATAAGTGAGATTTCTTTAGAGTACTAGTGAAACAATGTTTTTATAGTTTTGGTACTTTACTGAAAAAATAAAAATAGTATTTGGTTAAGTATTTTCTAATCATATCCACCTACTTGATTTTGCCAACAAAACATACACCATTAGCAAAAATATCATTAAGAGATAATGAGGTGGTCTCCTGAACTCTATCCTCTAGGCCACAGGTCTGCCAGCCTCTGTAGAGAGGGTCTGTTTTCCCCAGGAACATCCAGGTTAAATCCCTCCTCCCCAGTTCCCTGCCTGTTGAGGCTCTCTGGGTCACAGTCAGCTGCAGTAACTGTGCCCTATTCCTTGAGCTCCATTTTGTGAGCCACAGCTCTGGTTCTACCTGCCTAGCTGAGGAGGACTCCAGACCATTCGAGTTAGACCCCTATCTACCTAACTGAGGAGGACTCCAGATGATCCAGGTTAGACATCTATCTACCTAACTGAGGAAGACTTTAGACCATCCAGGTTAGACCCCTCCCTACCAATCTTCTGCCTGCCAAGTCTCTCTAAAGCATACACAACAGTGGTAAATAACACCTGTTCCCCTGAGTTTTATTTTTGAGCCACAACTCTGCATTACAGATGTTAGCCATGGTTAACCAGATGGCTAAAAGCCAGTATATGAACACAGTTGATAAGATCCATAACAATATGGCACTACCAGAGCCCATAAAGACATGGATAACAAATATAGCCAAAGCACTTAATAATTAATAAATTATTAAATCCAATCTTATAATGATGATAGAGGCTTTTAAGGAAGAAATTAATAAATTCCTTGAGTAAATAGAGAAAAATATAATCAAACAAGTAATAGAAATGAATAAAACCTAGGGAAGATAATGGGAACGATAGATGCAAGTGTCACCAACAGAATACAGGAAATGAAAGAGAGAATCTAAGATGTTAAAGATACAATTGGGGAAAATGATACCTCAGTCAAAGAAAAATGTTAAATCTAAAAAGTTCTTGAAAATGATACCTCAGTCAAAGAAAATGTTAAATCTAAAAAGTACTTGACACAAAGCATATAAGAAATCTTGCACATTATAAAAAAAGACCAAATCTAAGAACAACAGGAATAGAAGAAGAGGAATAGGAAGGAAGAGGAGGAGAAGGAGGAGGAGGAGGAGGAGGAGGAGGAGGAGGAGGAGGAGGAGAAGAAGAAGAAGAAGAAGAAGAAGAAGAAGAAGAAGAAGAAGAAGAAGAAGAAGAAGAAGAAATCAAGCTCAAAGGCCCAGAAAATATTTTCAACAAAATCATAGAAGAAAACTTCCCAAACCTAAAGAGATTATTTTAAACATACAAGACACTTACAGAACACCTAATAGATTAGACCAAAAAGAAATTCTTCCCTGTAAAAATATAGCTTTCTATTCCCACCCTAGGTCCTAAATAATGACATGTACATTTATTATATTTATTAAAAGCTTCAGGCACTGTAACTGGACAGATATTGAGCTATTCTCACTTGACAAATCTGGCCTGGCCTACTTCCCAGCTAAGTGCTCCATTAATTGTCATCTTAGTCTCTTGCTCTGGCTATTATTTTTCCATCTGTGTCCTCAGAGCAACTCTATCTATCTATCTATCTATCTATCTATCTATCTATCTATCTATCTACCTACTTACCTCTATCTCTATCTCTATCTCTGTCTCTGTCTCTGTCTCTATCTCTATCTCATCTCCACCTGGGTCCTTCTAACAGGGATCTGAGTCCCACCTTGACTCTTCATCCCAGCTATAGGCTGTTAAGCATTTGACCGTACAGAAGGTGATGAAGAACAATGTTTACAGAATATAGAGACAGGAGATGTTACATAAAATTGACAGTGCCAAAATCTGGCCTGAATAAGATCTGCACTGGCACAGAAACCAACATTTGAATAATGCAAGGATAATCTGTACACAGTGCACAAAAACAGCCTTCAATATCTCCCACCAGATAATAATCAAAGCAGTAAATGTACAGAACAAAGAAAGAAAATTAAAAGCTTCAAGGAAAAAAAAGCCAAGTAACATCTAAAGCCAGACCTATTAGAATTACTCGTAACTTCTCAATAAAGACTCTAAATCCAGAAAGGCCTGGACAAATATCCTACAGACCCTAAGCAATCACAGATGTAAGAACAAACTACTAAATCCAGCAAAACTTTCAGTTAACATAGACGGAGAAAAAATATGCCATGACAAAACCAAATTTAAACAATATCTATCCACAAATTCAGCTCTACAAAAGATACTAGAAGGAAAACTGTAATCCTCGGAGGCTAAATACTCCCAAGAAATCACAAGAAATAAGTAATCCCACATCAACAAAATCAAAAGAAGGAACACACACACACACACACACACACACACACACACACACACACACACTCATACAACCACAAACATCAAAATAAAAAGAATTAATAATCATTAATCATTAATATCTCTTAACACTGATGGACTCAATTCCAGAATAAAAAGACACAGTCTAACAGAATAAATATGAAAACAGGATCCATCATTCTGCTCATACAAAAAAATGCACCTCAGTAACAAAGATAAACATTAACTCAAAGTAAAGGATGGAAAAAGGTTTTCCAAGTAAATGGACCCAAGATGTTGAAAGATCCTGCTCTTAAGGTCACAGCCCACCACATTTGGATAGCTCTCTGAGCTTAGCACAGAAATGGAGGAATCCATTTCACAGCAGGGCTTCCTCTTCTTTCCCTGACCTTATCTGGATAGTTTCTCTATCCACAGATGCCTGACTTTGCTTGTAGGAGGACCCTATACATAAATTTCCTCAAACCCTTTGTGATACTCCTGCTCACTGAACGCATGATGATTAGATACTGTGTTATAATCAATCAGCCCTTCCTGTCCATATGAAAATTAGGTACTGTGTTATGACCAATCAGTTCTTGCTGCCCAAAACCCTAAGAATCTTTATATACCTCCTCCCTGAAACATTAAAATAAGCTGTTTTCTGAAGCTGACTCTCAGAAGTTTTGTCTGTCATACTTATAACCATGTGAACCCCATTTGTTGCTTCTGCACATTTTCCTCCCATGGGGGAAGGGAGGATCATACTGAGAAACTAGCCAGAGTAGTCATTCTAATATCTAGCAAAATACATTTTCAACCAAAATTAATCACAAGAGATAGAGAAGGACAATCTACTCACTAAAGGAAAAATCCATCAAGATGATCTCTCAATTCTGAATATCTATACCCCAAATGCAAGGGTACCAGCATTCATAAAAGAAACATTAAAGCTTAAATTACATATTAAATCATACATATGAAAAGTGGGAGACTTCAACACCATATCTCTTCAATGGATATGTCATCCAGACAGAAACTAAACAACAAAAACAATGAAAATAACAGATGCCATGAATCAAATGGACCTAACATATTATCTTCAGAACATTTCACCCAAACACCAAAGAATATACTTTCTTCTCAGCACCTCACAGAACCTTCTTCAAAATTGACTATATTCAGTCACAAAGCAAGCCTCAACAGATACAATAAAACTGAAATAATCCCTTGTAACTTATCACACGACCATTGATTAAATCTGGAACTCAACAGCAACAGAAAAAGCAGAAAGCCTACAAACTCATGGAAGCTGAAAACTCTCTACTCAATTACTATGGGGCCATGGAATAAATAAAGAAATTAAAGAATTTTGAGAATTTGAGGAAAATGAATGTACAACATACTCGACCTTATGGGACAAAAAGAAAGGGGTGCTAAGAGGAAAGTCCATAGCGCTAGGTGCCTTTATAAAGAAATTGGAGATACTAGTAACTTAACATTGCACCTGAAAACTCTAGAACAAAAAGAAGCAAACACACCGAAGAAGAGTTGATGGAAGGAAATAATCAAACTCAAGGCTGAAATCAATAACTTAGAAACAAACAGAACAATTCAAAGAATCAACAACACCAAGAGCTTTTTCACTGAGAAAATCAACAAGTTAGACAAACCCTTAGCCAAACTAACTAAAATGCAAACATGAAAAGGAGACATAACAACAGATACTGAGGAAATGCAAAGAATCATTAGATCTTACTTCCAAAACCTATACTCCACAAAATTAAAAAATCTAAATGAAATGGAGGATTTTCTTGATAGATATCACTCACCAATGTTAAATGAAAATCAGGTAAACAGTTTAATTAGACCTATAAGACCTACGGAATTGGAAACAATAATTAAAATATTTCCAACATGAAAAATCCCAGAAGCAGATGGTTTTATTACAAAATTATACCATACTGTCAAAGAAGAACTAATACCAGTACACCTCAAACTACTCCCCAAAATAAAAACAGAAGGAACACTGCCAAATTCATTCTATCCACAGTCACCTGGACAGCTAAATCGCACAAAGTCTCAACAAACAAAAAGATTGCAGACCAATATTCCTCATAAATGTTGTTCAAAAAATACTCAACAGAATACCCACAAATCAAATCCAAGAATATATCAAAATCATTATTCACGACTATCAAGTGGGCTTCATCCCAGGGATACAAGGATGGTTCACCTATGAAACCCCATCAATGCAATCCACGTGTGAGCAAACTGAAAAAAAGCACATGATCAGCTCTTCAGATGATAAAAAAGCCTTCTGATGAATCAAACACCCCTACATTGTAAAAGTCTTGGAAAGATCATGAATAATAGGCCTATACTCAAAAACAATAAAAGTAATTTAGACTGAGCCACTAGCCAACATCAATCTCAAAGCAATTATACTAAAATCAGGGACAAAGCAAAGCTGCTCACTGTCTCCATATCTATTCAATATTGTCCTTGAATTTCTAGCAACAGCAATAAGACATCCAAAAATGATCAATAAGATACAAATTGGAAAGGAAGAAGTCAAAGAACCACTATTACAAAGACCCAACAAAAAAGGAGACCATCAGACCAATTTCTCTTATGCACATAGATGCAAAGATACTCAATCAAATACTCAGAAAATGAATACAACAGCATATCAAAGATATCATTCATCATGACCAGGTAGGCTTTATTGCAGGCACGCAGGGATGGTTTAATATACGGAAATCCATCAATATAATCCACCATATAAACAAACTAAAAGAAAAAAAGACCACATGATCACCTCCTTATACAGAAAAAGCATTTGAAAAAAATTCAACACCCATTCATGTTTAAAGTATTGGAGAGAGTGGGGATATGAGGCACACACCTAAATGAAATAAAGGCTATATACAGCAAGCCAATAGCTGACATCAAATTAAATGAAGAGATACTCAAGGAAATTCCTCTAAAATCGGGGACCAGACAAGGCTGCCCACTTTCTCCATATCTCTTCAATATAGTTTGTGAAGTTCTAGCCAGAGCAATAGGACAACAAAAGGAGATCAAAGGGATCCAAATAGGAAAGGAAGAAGTAAAATTATCCCTATTTGCAGATGATATGATAGTATATATAAGTGACCCCCAAAATTCCACCAGAGAACTCCTACAGATGATAAACACATTCAGCAAATTGGCTGGATACAAAATTAACCCAAAAAAATCAGTAGCCTTCCATATACAAATAACAATCATACTGAGGGAGAAATTAGGAAATTTACACCCTTCATGTTAGCCACAAGCAATATTAAATATCTAGGAGTTATTCTAACCAAGCAAGTGAAGGACTTGTTTGAAAAAAAACTTTAAGTCCCTGAAGAAGAGTTGGAGATGACATGAGAAGATGGAGGGATCTCCCTTGTTTGTAGATCAGGAGAATTAACAGTAAAAATGGCCATCTTACCAAAAAGCAATTTACAGATTCAGTGCAATCCCTATCAAAATACCTACACAATTTTTTAAAGACATTGAAAGATCAATTCTCAACTTTATATGGAAAGACAAAAAACCCAGAATAGCTAAAACAATCTTATACAATAAAAGATACTCAGGACGAATCTCCATATCCAATCTCAAGCTGTACTGTAGAGTAATAGTAATTAAAACATCATGGAACTGGCACAGCAATAGTCTGGTTGATCAATGGAATCGAACTGAAGACCCAGATATGAATCTACATACATATAGTAACCTGATTTTTTACAAAGAAGCCAAATCTATCAATGGAAGAAGGATAGCATCTTCAACAAATGGTGCTGGTCTAACTGGATGTCTACATGTAGAAAAATGCAATTAGACCCATATTTATCACCATACACAAAACTCAAGTCCAAGTGGATTAAAGACCTCAACATAAAACCAGAGACACTAAATTGGTTAGAAGAAAAAGTAGGGAAGAGCCTGGAACACATTGGCACAGGAGACAACTTCCTGAACAGAACACCAGCAGCACAGGCCTTAAGGTCAACAATTAACAAATAGGACCTCATGAGGCTGAGAAGTTTCTGTAAGGCAGGAGACACTGTCAACAGAACAAAGCGATAGCTTACAGACTGGGAAAAGATCTTCACCAAACCTGCATTTGACAAAGGTCTAATATCCAAACTATATAAGAATTCAAGAAATTAAACACCAAACCAAACGCAATTGAGAAATGGGGCTCATAACTAAACAGAGACTTCTCAACAGGAGAATATTGAATGGCTGAGAAACACTTAAAGAAATGCTCAACATCTTTAGTCATCAGAGAAATGCAAATTAAAATGACTCTTAAATTCCATCTTACATGCATCAAAATGGCTAAGATCAAATATTCAAGCAACACCACGTGCTGGCGAGGATGTGAAGACAGGAATACTCTTTCATTGCTGGTGGGAATGCAAATTACTACAACCATTTTGGAAATCTATCTGACGCTATCTCAGAAAACTGGGAATAGGGCTCCCTCAAGACCAAGCAATTCCACTCCTTGGAATATACCCAGAAAAAGCTCCAGCACACAATAGGGACATATGCTCTACCATGTTCATAGCAGCCTTATTCATAATAGCCAGAACATGGAAACAGCCTAAGTGTCCCTCAGTAGAAGAATGGATAAAGAAACTGTGGTACATTTACACTATGGAATACTACTCAGCTATTAAAAACAAGGAATTTCCAAAATTTGTGGACAAATGGATTGAACTAGAAATGATCATAATGAGTGAGTTAACCCAGAAGCAGAAAGAGTCAAATGATATATACTCACTTATATCTGGACACTAGCCAAAGGGGCATGTCCCATGACTGTCTCCACTTATCAAGAAAGTGGGTCAGAGGGGAGGACATCCTATTGGGTCTTTAGGCAAGAGAAGCATGAGAGAATGGGGAAATAGAAGGATCCAGAGGGTCCTAGAAACTTACAAGAAGAGCATTATGATGGGCAGATCTGGGCCCAGGGTTCCTGCTCAAACTATGGCACCAGCCAAGGACAATACATGCAGTAAACTTCGAACCCCTACCCAGATCAACCCAATGGACAGGATATTCTTCACAGTTGAGTGGAGAGTGGGGTCTGACTTTCACACGAACTCTGGTGCCGCATATTTGACCATGGCTCCTGGATGGGGAGGCTTGGTAGCACTCAGAGGAAGGATAGCAGGCTACCAAGAAGAGACTTGATACCCTATGAGCATATACAGGGGGAGGAGGTCCCCATCAGTCACAGTCATAGGGGAGAGGAGTAGGGGGAAAGTGGGAGGGACGGAGAAATGAGAGGATACAAGGGATGGGATAACTATTGAGATGTAATATGACTGAATTAATAAAAAATAAAATAGAATAAACACAAAGTACCACTATTCGAAGATGACATGATAGTATACAAAAATGACCCCCAAAATTCTACCAGAAAACTACTACAGATGGCAAATACGTTCAGCAACATGGCTGTATACAAAATTAATTCAAAAAACTAAATAATCTTCTTGAATATAAATGATACTTTGGCTGAGAAAGAGATTAGGAAAATAACATCCTTCATAATAGCAACAAATAATGTAAAATATCTTGGCATAACTATAACCAAGCAGGTGAAAGACCTATATCACAAGAACTTCAAGTATCGAGTAAATTGAAGAAGATATCAGAAGATGTAAAAATCTCTCATGCTCATGAATCAGTAAAATTAACATAGTAAAAATGTTCATCTTACCAAAATACAATATACAGATTCCACACAATTCCCATCAAAATTCCAACATAATGTTTATAGGCCTTGAAGGAATAATACTCAACTTATATGGAAAAACAAAAAACTCTGGATAGCTAAAACAATATTGTACAATAAAGTCACTTCTGGAGGTGTCACCATCCCTGATTGCAAGCTCTATTACAGAGCAATAGTAATAAAAACTACTTGGTATTGGCATTTTTTAAAAAAGTCATATTGATCAATTGAATCGAAGTGAAGAGCCAGAAAAAAAATCACACACCTATGGAAACTTGATTTTTGACAACAAAGCCAAAAACATAAAATGGGGGTGGGGGGGAAGATACCATATTCAACAAATGGTGCTGATCTAACTTGATGTCTTCAAGTAGAAAAATACAAATAGATCCATATTTATTATTCTACAAAAAAACTGCAAAAAAAAACTCAACTCCAAGTGGATAAAAGGCCGCACTATAGTGTCAGGTGAATCTAACAGAAGAGAAGGGGGCAATAGCCTTAAATGAATTGTCACAGGAGACAATTTCCTAAACAGAACACCAACAGCTCAGGCACTAAGATTAACAGTTAATGAATGGGATCTCATGAAGCTGAAAAGCTTTTGCAAGGAAAAGTACACAATCTAAGGCACAAAATGGCAACCTCCAGAATCTGAAGACATCTTCATCAATCTTACAATTACCGAGAAAGTACTAATATCCAAAATATATTTTTAAAACTCAATAAATTAGACAACAAACCAAATATTCAAATTTTAAAATGAGGTACAGATCTAAACAGAAAATTCTCAGCATATGAGTCTGTAATGGCCAAGAAGCACTTAAAGAAATGCTCAATATTGTTAGTCGTCAGGGAAATGCAAATTAAAATGACACTGAGATTCCATCTTACACCTATTAGAATGACTAAGATCAAAAACTCACGTGACAGCTCACACATGCTGGTGAGTGTGTGAAGAAAGGGGAACACTCCTCCATTGATGATGGGAGTGCAAGTTTGTACAACCAATGTGGAAATCAATTTGGCAGTTATCAGAAAATTAGGAATATTTCTACCTCAAGGCCCAGCTATACCACTCCTGGGCATATACTCAAAAGATGTTCCACCATACCACAGGGACACTTGCTCAACTAGGTTCATAGCAGATTTCTTCATAATAGCCAGAGACTAGAAACGACCTAAATGTCCCTCAACTGAAGAATAGATGAAGAAAATGTAATACGTTTACAATGGAATAGTACTCAACTACTAAAAACAAAGGCATCATGAAATTTGTAATCAAATGGATGGAACTAAAAAATATTATCCTGAGTGAGGTAATACAGACCCAGAAAGACGTGCATAGTATGTAATCACTTATAAGTGGATATTAAAATACAGGATAACCATGCTACAATCCACAGACCCCAAGAAGCTAAGTAACAAGGAAGGCCCAAGGGAGGGTGCCTGATTCTCACTCAGAATTGGAAATAAAATAGAGATCAGAGGTAGATGGAGGAAGGGAACTTGAAGGGAGATGGGGGTGAAAAGGGGAACAGGATGAACTAGTTGAGGGAAGAACTAAGGGAGAGAGAACTGGGAAAGTGAGTTGTAATTTGTTGTGGTGAGGGAAGCTCTTGGATGAGCTGGAACCTAGGACAAGGGAAACTCCAAGGAACCTATGGGGACAACCCTAGCTAAGATCCCTAACGAGAGTGATATGAAACTTGAAATGGCCACATCCTGTAACCAGGCAAGACTCCCAGTGGATGGATGGAGGCAACAACCCACCCCAAAACCTTCAACCCAAAATTTGTCATGCCTACATCAATCACAGGGTAAAGATGGAACAGAAAGTGAATGAACGGCAAAGCTTGAGACCCATCCCATGAGAGCAAGCCAACTTCTGATATTATTAATCATATTCTGCTATATTTAAAGATAAGAGCCTGGCATAACTGTCCTCTGAGAGGCTTCCCCCAGCAGATGACAGAAACAGATGCAAAGACCAAGCCTAACCTTTAGGCAAAGTTCAGGAAATCGTGTAGAAGTGGAGGGATGAAGGATTGGAGGAGCCAGAGAGGTCAAGGATACCACAAGAAAACCTACAGAATCAACTAACATGGGTCCATTGAGATGCACAAAGACTAAACCACAAGCCAAAGAGCATGCATGGGATGGACTTAGGCTCCCTAAACAACCGTAATAGATGTGCAGCTTTGTTTTCATGTGGGTGCCTTAGCAACTGTAGCAATGACTGTCTCTGATTCTCTTTCCTGCTCTTGGATCTATTTCCCTTAACTGAGCTGCCTTGTCTAGTCTCAATAGAAGATGTCCCTAGTCCTACTACCAAGGAAAATCCTACCAAGGATATCCACTGAAGACCTTCACTGAGAAAGGGGAGAAAAGGGGAGGAGAGAGGGGAAGAAAGGACTGGGAAGAAAGAGGGAAGGGAAACCTGTGATTGAGATGTTAATAAATTAATGAAAAAAGAATGGGACATTAAATGTGATAACCATAAGTAACTTAAATAGAAAAAGCCTTCTAAAGCTATTCATTTAGAATTTAAATTTGTCAAATAGACTCAACATTGTTGAAGAATTGCCATATCTGCTCCAACCAGAAAAATTGTGATTTTTTTTCTTAGAATGCATATATTTCAGCCAATATTATGAATGTTTTCAAACATATCCCTTAAATGATCCACATTTCTCATTTATTTAACCCACTTCAAGGTGACTGATCAGTAATATTTAGTGCTACATAGCTCAGAATTTAAAGGCATTGCCTTCAGATGTGACAATAATTTACAATTTTCAAACAAAAGAACCAACTAAATTAATGCAACTCAATCATATCACTGGTATATTTGATTATTCCTGGATTTGAAACCTAAGATGCATGAGAAAGAAGCCACTAGAGAAAAAAAATTCTTTCAGAACTACTGGGAAAGTAGTGATTCAGGATATAGATGCTTCTATCTTATTTTCTATTTATTTTCTTTGTATTTTGTATATCAGTTGTTCGATTGTGTTTTGGCTTGTATTGCACCAGAACAGACTTGTATGTGCATTGTTTTCTTTGTTCCTACTCTACAATATTTTCTCCACTATTTTCATTTTCTAACAATCTACCCCAAATTCTGTCTCCAATCACAACTTAATACCAAAACTCCTCTCAAATAACTCTGTTATAGCAGTTGGCTTTCTTCGTAAATACTACTAAGGAAAAGAAATCAAGATGAAAACAACTTATCAGGAAGACTCACATAAAAATCTGAAAAATCGAAGAGGTAAAAACTGGAAGATACAATCCATCCTGAAAGATAGGCAAAACACAGCAAATACAAAATATATGAATACTGTCTACGATGACAAATTTGCAAGCTTACAGGCCCCTAGTCCTAAAACCAAGAATAATAAGAGAGCTGAAAGGTAAGGAAGAGAGTATGAAGAACTACTTTGTTTATTATTATTATTATTATTATTATTATTATTATTATTATTATTGTTGTTGTTGTTGTTGTTATTTATTCAGATTATATCCTGATTGCTATCCACTCACTTGTATCTTCCTGTGCCTTTTTAAAAGTATCAATGGCAATGCTATGCTAGTTTGACCACTATGGCTTTGTAGTATAACTTGAAATCATGAGTTGATAGCTCCTCTATGTATTTGTGTCCAGGAATTCTTTGTCTAGCCTTCCTCTTTTGTGTTTCCATATAAGATTTAAAATTACTAGTTTCACATCTGTGAATAGGATTGAAATTTTTATTGGGTTTACATTAAATTTGTAGATTTTCTTAGATAGAATGGCTAGTTTTACTGTATTAATTGTTCCAAGATAGAGGCATAAAAGATCTCCTACTGTCAACCTCAATTTCTTTCTTCAGAATCTTAACTTTTTGTTGTTGTTGTTCTGAAGGTCTTTTGTTTCTTTGTTTAGGTTTCTTCTCAAGTGTTTTTGTGGCAATTGTGAATGTGTTGTTTCTTTTATTTCTCTTTCAGTCTGTTTGTCACTGATATACAGGAAAGATATGTGCTTAATTGTGTATCCTGCTACTTTATTGAAAGTGTTTCTAAGTTCTAAGAGGTTTCTGATGGACTCTATAAGATCTCTTATGTATGTATTTTAAATAAATGGTGCTGGAAAATTATATGGCTATGTAATAAAGTAAAACTATATCTTTATCTCTTACCAGGAACAACAATCAACTGAGGTTGAGGCAATGAGGACCTCAACATAAAACTAGATATTTTGAAGCTGCTAAAGAAAAAAATAGGGAATACAGAGGCACACTCTATCCTCTTGTGGCTTTTGTGAGCACTTGTACATATGGGGCACACACACACACACACATGCACACACACACACATGCACACACACACACAAAAGTAAAGTACAACTTTAAAATCTTCATATATTTTTGTGTGTGCATCTATTATATAAGTTTTGAGAGAGAGAGAGAGAGAGAGAGAGAGAGAGAGAGAGAGAGAGAGAGAGAGAGAGAGAGAGAGAGAGAGATTGAGACTGAGGCCCTGCATGTCACTGACCTGGCTAGTTTTTGTCAACTTGACACAAACTTAGGCACCAACACCTGTGAAACAGAAATCTCAATTGAGGAATTGTCTCTATCACACTGATCTGTAGACAAGTTGAGGAGATTTTCTTGATTATTGATGGGAAAGCGTCCACCCCATTGTTGGTGACTCTACCAAGGGCACATTGTCCTCAGATTATAAAAAAAGCAGACTGTAGCCCAGGGTGGTGGTGCAAGCCTTTAGTCCCAGCACTCCTGAAGCAGAGGTAAGCGGATCTCTGTTGGTTTGAGGCTAGCCTGGTCTACAAAGTGAGTCCATGACAGCCAGAGCTATCATTACACAGAGAAATCCTGTCTTGAAAAACAACAACAACAGTATCAGACTGAGAAGCCATGATCAGTAAGCAACATTCCTCCATGGCCTCTACTTCAGTTCCTGACTCTAGATTCCCGTCTTGATCTCCTCCTACTCTATCTTTCCTTGACTAAGACAGTCACTAAACAAGAGTCTATATAATGTTACTGTCACCTGGACTAAATCACTGCCATTTTCCCCCACAGATAGCCTTTTCCCAGCCAAGTACTTATCCTGTTTTTACATATTCCCCAATGCCCTCAATTTATCAGCCAGAATCACCCTTCAAAAGGCAAATCAGATCAGATGCCACTTTGAATAAACCCACAAGTGGTTGCTTTTCACTGCTAATATGATCCACACAGGTCCTGTGTGCCTGCCTGACTTTGTCCCGTGTCTGCGCTTGATTACTCTGATGGCTTCCACCGGCTGACCTTGCTTGTACCTTGCATCATCTAATTCCTTTTCTCTGCCTGGAATGGCCTGTCTCCAGGAGCTAAGGTAGAGCAAAATCTCAGAGAGGCACAAAAGAAGGCTAAATAAATAAAGAAATTCTGAGAAAGTACATAAGATGTGGTGAATGCACAGTTCTGATGTGAAAACACACCCTACTAAGCATTTAAGACAACAGCTCCAGATTTCCTACTATTATATTTTTACAGACACCCTTATCTATATGTAACTTGGATCACTGGCATACTAATTATATTTTTCATAGGCTACAACTAAAGATTTTGTATATTATGCTAGTGTAGCCAAGTACATTTTTTTTCCAACTAAGCAATCCAGAAGCCTAAATCACACCAGGCCCAGAGCACAGAAAAACTAGGTAGTACCACATATTATATTGTCAACATGTTTCTGTCAGAACATACAACATTTTTTACACTGTTCCCTTAGAATTATCTCATGGTATTTTATTTGATGAAAAATCAAAAAATTTTCATCTATATATACTAGATTCAAATAAAACAAAACAGTTAATTAAAAGGTCATTTTTTTCTACAGATACCTATGAGCCAGGCAGTATGATGTATCTGTCTGAATTATTAATCCTTCAGTAAATAACCATCTTTTATTCTCCAACTTCCACCCTGCAATACATCTCAACATTTTTAGCACTTTCATCACTGAAAAGTTACAATAGAGTTAGACTTAACAGGTAAACTTAGAGATGGGGGAAAAAAAGATATTTATTACTATCCAGAGTTTAGCAGAGCTATCTGTATTTGAGTGTATTATTTGGAATCATATGTTTTAATCAAAGTAACCAGAGATGTATTGTATTATTATTTTAAAGCTTAATTTTACTCAGAACTAAAATTTAGCCTGCAAAGGTTCTAAATTCAAGCATGGAACATATGACCTCACTGAAACTGATGTGTCAAGCACAAGACCCTCAAGGGTATGCACCAGGTCCTTTTAGTATATACTGTTGCTGTTAGTTTGGTGTTTTTGTGGAACTTCTAACAGGTATGTCTCTGACTCTGTTGCCTGCTCTTTGGACTCTTTTTCTCCTGTTGGATTTGCCTTCTGTGAGAGATTTTGCCTTGTCTTACTGCATTATGTTTCGTTGTGTCTGTTTGTCCTCTCCTAAAGGCCTTCTCTTTTCTGAAGGGAAACAAAGGGGAGTCGATCCTGGGAGAATGGGGGTGGGAGGGAGTGGAGAAAGTGGGGGGATTGAGGGGAGTGGAGAAGGCAGAGGTGACTGGGAGGAATGGAAACTGTGGACAGGATGTATTGTATGACAAAAGAATCTATTTTAATTTTTTTTAATATCTAAATTAAGGAAGTTGTATTACTCAAGAAAAGGTGTTCTTGCTGTTTTCTTTGTAGCATGGTGGTTTGCTAGGAAACAGTTGGCATCAGTGTTTTTTAGAAAATCTGAAGGAGAAAAAAGCTCTGACATATTGTTCTCATTCCACATACTGTGGTGTTGTTAGTAACGGCAGATTGCTGGTTTTGTTTCCTTTTGTCTCAGTGGTGCTGGCAACTACCTCTGGAGCCTTGAACATGCTAGATGAGCTCTCATTTTAAAAAAAAACATTTTGTTTTGAAATAGAGTCTGACGAAGTTCCCCAGGCTAGTCCTCACCTAAATTAAAAAGAAAGAAAGACGACTATCACATTCTGAATGAAAATACACACACAGATAGACTCCTGCCCTCTACCCTCTATACTAGAATATTCCTGCAATCCCAAGTATTAGCAAGAATTTTAAAGGGGTTTTAAGACACTGTATAACAGTGTCTAGTTATGTAGCCCGGTTATCTTCTTGTTCATAATCCCCCTGCCTCAACCTGCCACTGGTAAGATCTTAGGCACATGTGACTATAGTCAGCTAGGAATTCATGTCTTAATACTGCTCTCTTTAGTATTTTTCATTTCTTCAAAAAGTGCTACTGAGTGTCTGTTATCCTTAGATTTTCTAGCTATAAGATGTCTTTATAGAGACAGAAAGACTATCTCCTAGGAAGCTCTAAGGTTCAAAATCGATCTCTTTAGCATGTTATTATTCACTTCATCTTCGTTCAAACACTGAGAAATATAAGTAATAATTTAAACAAAATTGGTCTAGAGTAACTCTATCATCAACAAAATTGATAAGTTCCTAGGGATTTCATTCAATGTTTCTCAGTTGTTGCTTACTACATTTCTCTCAGCTCCTCCAACTTCAGGGTCAAGATAAAGAGAATGGGATCTAAGCTTTTCATGAAAGCTTCAGCATGACTGCCATAGAATTTTCTATGTGATAATGAACATAAACACATGAAACCATATCTACAACTAAGATAACTTCATCTCTCACTTCCACAGGTTTCCAGGTGTCCATTTCTCTGTTTAAGCTTTAGTCTTTTTGTTAGTAACAGTTAGTACATTCTCCCTTCTTGATTAAGTCCACAGTGCAGTGCTTTTAAGTATATATATATGTGTGTGTTTCGGAGCATATATCTAGAATGGATCTTGTATGGTTGAAGACCTATAGTCACTGAACATTTTTAAACATTTACTTAATAGGTATACAGTGTTCTGCCTGCATATATGCCTGAACTCCAGAAGAGGGCACCAGATTTTATTATAGTTGGTTATGAACCACCATGTGCTTGCTTGGAATAGAACTCAGGACCTCTGGAAGCACTCTCAACATAAGAGCTATCTCTCCAGGCCCATTCATTAAACAATTTATTTCCTCCTTTCCAGTTAGCCAACCACAATTCTGTCATCTGCTTTCATAAGTTGAGCTATTTTAGGTCTTTCGTAAGTGGTCCCATGTCATGCAGCACTTTTTCATAGATGACTTGATTCACTTAGCATGGTGGCTTGCAGGCTGTTGCATGTTGTCACATATTGTGGGATATCCTCCTTCCTTGATGTTGTATCAGTATGGTGATGTGCTAGATACTTTTAGATCAACTTTGATGCATGCTAGAGTCACCTGAAAGTAGGGAACTTCAGTTGAGAAAATGCCCCCATAAGATCAGATGATAGGCAAGCCTGCTGGGCATTTAATTAATTAAATGATTGATGGGGTTGGAAGCCCATTGTGGGTGGTTCTGTCCCTGGACTAGTGGTCCTGGGTTCTATAAGAAAGCAGTCTGAGCAAGCCTTATGGAGAAAGCCAGTAAGCAGCCTCCTTCTATGACCTCTGCATTAGCTTCTGCCTCGAAGTTCCTGCCCTGTTTGAGTTCCTGCCCTGACTTCTTTCAATGGTGGACTATGATATAGAATTATAAGCCAAATAATACTTTTCTCCCCAGATTGTTGGTGGTGATTCACCATAACAATAGTAACCCTAAGACAGATGTTGACTGTATGGACACCTGTACATAGACCATAGTTTCACTCCAAACTCAGTGATCAATGGGCAGTTAGACTGTTTCATACCTCAGTAATAATAAGAAATGAATTCAGTTTTAGAGTGATGAGATTTTTCTTTTGTTGCTGTTTTACTTATGTTCGGTTTTTGCTGCTGGGAATTGAATTCAAGGCCTCGTGCATACTAAATAAGCACTCTGGCAATTAGCTTTATCTTTAATCTCATCATGCTAATTAAGAATAAACTTCAAACATTATAACACTATTATAAAATGGTGTCCCATGTTTAGACCAGTAATTATCATCCTAATGAAGAATTTGGGGAGATTTTTTTCTGGTTTTGTTGTTGTTAAAAATAAATATATTCTGTAGTAGAAAAAGAATAATCAAAAGCCCCACTATTTCATGACTGTACCATTTTAAATTTCTTTTTATCTAATTGAAAGTATATTGTAATATATTGCCCCTTTCAAGTAATCGAGTGAAATGCCACTAAATACATGAGGCACTAAGAAATTATTCAGTGCTAGCTAATAAACTTCAAAAATATCTTTTTAAATCTGAAACACCCCATAGACTAGAAAATTGTTAATTGTTTAAAAGTACCCTGGCTTTGTCATGAATTTAATGGTAAGAGCTAGAGCAAGGCAGGATTTGTGTCTTACAAACTCCAAAAGACATCATCCTAAGTACCCATAATTCCCCCTCACCACAGGTGTACTCTGTGGGGCTTCAGGAACATTATAACCAGAAGGGCACTGAGTAGATGCTTTGTGCTCAGAGACCTTCAAGGACTGGCAGGTGGCATTTCTCATGTACAAAAACACTGTAACACAAGAGTGCACTTCTGCAGCAGAAAACGATCAGCTTTCAGAGTCAGTTACCCTGCCATGCATGACTATTAATGACTCCCTGTGACTCTCCATGGTATAGCAGGTGTGCCTCTGTGTGCTGGTGACAGTGTCATATAATCAAAGAGTGGGAAAGCATCTTCAGGGTTAGCTCATACAGAAGTACTTTTAGGAAGATGAGGCCCAGGGAGAATAAGTGCCTGCCATGTTCTGGAATGTTCTGTGCAGATAATCACTATCAGTGGATGAGGCTACTTTGCCTTTTCAAAGAATTCCACCTGAAATTTGAAAATTATACCAACATACTCTCCCCATGCATCTAATGATCTAAATGATCTAATGATATAATGATATAATGATCTAAAACTAAATTCAACTTTAATGACCATGCCTCTGAAAATAATTCTTACATTTAAAAATTAAGAATATGTATTACTTTTTCTAAACTGTTTTGTAGATGTAAAACCTATGTTGACTCCAATTTCGGGAGGGAAAATCCACATCACTCTTAACCTCTCAATTCAAATATTAATTTATAGAAAGATAAGAAGCATTTGTCCAGGTAGGTCCAATTCCCAGTCAGTTTGCCAGATGAAAATGGCAGAGGCAGACCAAATTTGAAATTATCAGTTAGTAATGCACTTGAGATAAGAAAATTGATGTTTTCTCCACTTTGAATTGTCAGGAATCATAGCTCCATGGAGGCAGGCAGAACTGCTGTCCTCACTAATAATCACTCCGTTCTTTCTCCCCACTACCAGACCTATTCATGAATTCACCCTTTCTACAGCAGGGGCAGCAGTGGAGTAGAGCAAAGCAGAAATTAGATCTGCTTACCCACTCTACCACAGACTGGAGAAAATGCAAGAAGTCGACCCAGACTCTAGAACATGCTACCTGTGTGACAGTGCAGTGTAGGTGACCTCTAAGATCACAATTCCTTTTAACATTTCAGGGATGTTCTCTAACCCCCACAGGCTTGTCTGGATAAGATGGCATTTCAAACATGCTTGGCTCCTAAAGGGAGTATTTTTAACATATGGTACGTGGTACCACTTTTTTTGTCTGACACAGCTTTGTTCAAAAAGAAATTCAAATACATAAAATTTGCCTTGTGAAAATGAAATAGAGAATAAACTCCTTATTTATTCTTAATTTTTATATATAGTATATATTAAATAAATAAATAACTTACTGATGATTATTCCTGTTCTATTTAAACTGACAATCCCATTCAGTAATCCTTTGGGGTCTGTAGATCTGTCTTTTCTTAACATTTTATACACCAGGAGGCTTATATATCTTAGACTTTCTTCGTGGTTTCATTTCCTTGACATGTTTTCAAGGGTCATATATGCTGTAGTCTACATATGCATGTTATCTTTGATTTCTGACTACTATCCCATTGTATCAGTTGATAGACTACTTCAACAGCTGACAGACTCTTGAATATTTATGCTTTGTGAATTAAGGCTGCGATGAAAACCCATGTATAGGATTATACATTGATATGTTCTCAGTATCTGAGTTAAATATTCAGCAGTGGAACCACAAGATCCAATTATGCTAGCCCGATGGTTAGCGTTTACATCAAGTATATTGAATGAGTGAAAAGACTGATTCCAATCATTATGATTCTCTCTACCATCTTAAGAATGTCAAACCATGTGCCCAAGTGGCAGACTCATTAATAATCTTGTACCACATGAGTATATCTCTCTCTGTGCCCTTCCCAACATACAGGGTCTATTTTTTCCTGCCTGTTGTTTTAATTGATTTCAGTTCTCAATAGATGTTACTGGATAGGTCACCGTGGACCCAATTTGTATTTTTCTAATAATCAAAAAGTTAGGTAATTTTCGTGTGCTTATGTTCTGTTAAAAATTTGGCCGATTTTAATTGTACTGGGTAAATACAATTGTACAGGGTAAATAGTTGTAACCATTCCTATGTCTTCTGCAAATTCTTGAAGATGCCACATAATATAGAAATATATTCTATCAATCTTTATGTTATCTTTTCAATTTTTGTAGTATCCTCTGAAGCCCAAACAATTTTCTTCATTTCTTTTTTGGAGTCTTGTTTATTTTTTCTGTCCTTGAGGCTTTACTATCATAACTAAGGAGTTCTTGCTTAGTCTAAGCTCATAAAGATTTACTTTGATCTCCTAAGAATTTTATAATTTTTCTGTCAACCATGACTGTGACTTATTTTGCGTTTATTTTCCTATGTTTTATTTATTTTTATCTACATTTTAATCCATCTCAGTACCAATCATTGAAATAAAATACCATCATTTCCACAGGGAACTGCCTTGTTGTCCTTACAATAAATCAGTTCACACAAGGAAAAGGTTGTTTTTCTAGATTTTAGACTCCATTTACATAAGCTTTGCAACTAAGACAGGAGTATAACTTTATAGGAATTTCCGGAATCAAAAGAGAGAATGCTCAAATATTATTCTTTC
The DNA here is from genome assembly GCF_964271855.1 of Acomys minous. Lineage (NCBI taxonomy): Eukaryota > Metazoa > Chordata > Mammalia > Rodentia > Muridae > Acomys > Acomys minous. The sequence continues at coordinate 55,769,539 of NC_140489.1, forward strand.
TTCCTTATTGTAGGGATTCTGCAGCTCCTCATTTCTGTATTAATTTAGAACCTGCTTTCAGAAGGACACGTTGGCAGAGAAGCCATGAATCCTGAGACCACATGAAACACTCCACTGTCTCACCTATGGGCAGCCTCTTCTAATTGTAAATGTGTGACATTTTCTATTATCTGTACCTCTTTAAATTCTCTTTAAAATATTCTGTCCTTATTACCGATTGTTTTTAACTTCCTCTATTAGTAGTCTACCCTTTCAATTCTATCTTAAATGGAACTGATTTTTAACTATTTCTTTTTTCTTTTCTAATGCATAGAAGTACAATTTTAATTTTTTGCATAAATAGTATATCTTCAAAATGTCCCCAATGTGTTAGTTAGTTCTAAAGCTATTTTTAATTCTGTCAGCCTTTCTATTTACAAAAATATAGCCTCTACAAATGGAATTAATTTTATCTCTTGCTTACCATTCAGAATATGGTTCTTTGTTCCAACATAGGTAGATCCTCTAGTAGATGCTGAATTAAGATGTCCTCCTGGCTAGGGTAGGAGGACAGCCAAATTTTGCGCTGAGTTCAGGCAAAAGCATCCAGTCTTCCATAAATTATTCACTTCAGCTGGTGATATTTTTGTAGATTCCAAATCATGAACCCAAGCAAGTGGTTGCTCTCTTTCTAGTTTGTTGTTGTTACTGTTTTGTTTCATGTGTGTGTGTGTGTGTGTGTGTGTGTGTGTGTGTGTGTGTGTGTATGTGTGTGTGATTTGCTTGTTTGTTTGGTAGCCCTACAATGACAAGAAGTTGAACTTTGTGTTTCTATTATTGGAGTTCTATTGTTGTGAACACATGACTTTTGACCTGTGTTCTATTAATATAAATGGTTCCATTAATCATTAAACTTGAATGATTTTCAGGTATTTAATTAATCTTGTATTCCTGAGGCAAACCATAGATCACACTGTGTAAAACATTTCATGTCACATCATTGAGTTTTCTGGATTGAGGTTTGTTTGGTTTTCTGTTTTTGTTTTTTGTTTTTGTGTTAATGGCTGTATTTACAAAGTCTTTTAGTTTGGAGGTTTTGTGTCTGATTTTGGAATCAAGATAGCACTGTTATCCCAGAGGTGATTGAAACTTTGTCCTCCCCTTCTGATGTTGGTGTGAACCACAAATATTGTATATTCTGGTTAATGAAAAAGTGTGTTCTTAATTGTTATTTGAAGATGGCAATGCCTGGCTAGCAGAATATGTAAAAGTCACTTCTTACCTGCCTTTAAGAAAAATAAGACAAGCTTCCTTTTTGCATAGTAAAGAGCTGGCCACTGGAGCTGGGGCAGGGGGTACTGGATGGGCTTCCAGGAAGACTGAGCTACCGGAAGACTCAAGTAGATTCAGAAGGATGCAGAAGGAGATGCAAGGGAGCCAGAATAGAGCAGGGACATAGGCAGTGAGAACCATTGATGGAGACATGGTTTAAGTAAAAAGCTAGCTGAGAGACCGCACCAGCAAAAGGCCAACACCTTTAAACTATATAGATGCTTCCATGTCTTAATTAAACCTAGAATGGAATCTGCAAAAACCCCACAGTATTCTTATTTTTGGAGACAGTGTGGAATCCACATTGAGTATGTGTTCTCAATTTCACTCGTATCAAATAACGCTTTTGGATTTTTTATCACTTTATTTTTTGTTTGTTTATTTTTAAGACTGTAATTTAATTATATTTCCCCTTTTTCTTTACTTCCCTCAAGCCTTCCCATATATCTTCCTGCTCCCCTTCATATTCAGGACCTCCTTCTAATTGCTTTTGCATGCATATATGCATTTGCATAAATATACATTCCTAAAAATGACCTGTTCAATCTGCATAACGTTATTTGTATATATGCTTTCAGATATTCTAGTGTCTCTTATGTTTTTTTCCCTCTGACTCACTAATAATCTAGAAGTATTTAACATTTGTGGTAAGTTCAACCTCCCTGCTTTTTGAAAGCATTTTATATTGATTGATTTTTTTCACTGTTGTTTCTTTGGACTGAACCTGTTTCTAGTCTCTCTTTTGGTCTCAACACTTGCACCAGAACACTACTGCCATCACTATGAAGCCTTCTAGAAAAGCCTTGCTTTCCCCAGCATTTGTTTTTACTGTTCACCACTGTATGCTTGTTTAGTGACTTCTGTGAACTAACGATTCACAGTCTTATTTCTGATGTGTAGCCACAGACTTCCTCTGTTTGGCTGTTAATAGTAGATTAATGAATAAGCAAATCTCTTTGAGTCATCTTTATTAATGTACACCCCAGCCTCTACTAAGGGTCTCCTTGTGTGTTAGTCCCAGCCTCGTACTCTGAAGGCTTCTGGCTTATGTAGAGAGAGGCTCTAGCTGGACTCCAGCTTCATTCAGCCAATGAAGCACCAGGGTTTTCTCAGGTCTCTGATGGGCTTTGAACAGCCTTGCACACGCACACAGCCTTCACAACCCTCATTAAGACATTCAAGCTTCTCAGCCAGCCACTAGGAACACGCTGTGTCAGTCTGTCCCTAGAGTTCCCTCTAGGCTTCCCACTCATGCTCCTCTCAACAAGTCCCACTCTTCAGAGCAGCTGTGATGCTGAGAACTCATGCCGATTCTCTCTTTTCCTTTTTCTTTTTTTTGATTAATCTCCTGGAAAGAGTTTGCTCAACAACCTTTAAGGCACATTAAATACAAACAAATCCCCTGAAAGACTTTTCTGAGGCTTCAAATCAGCCAAGTATTGATAACAATGTGGGTGTGGCCTTTTTAAAGCCCCATTCCCTCCTCTAAGGATCTCAGTATTTGCTGTTTTTCAGAGCTATGTTAGGGAGATGCTAATCAGCAGGTACAGGCCTTTCTCTTCTTAGGGACAGTCATTCTCCTTGCACAAGTGTGTCCTGCGTTTCCACAGCACTGGTACAATTTTGATTCTTACCCCTACTTCTGAAAAAGATGATTTTCAGTGTTCTCGTTACTTCAATAGAGATTTTCACGTTGTTTAATTCTCAATTCCATGAGTGCTTCTTCACAATACTTTTCAATTTAAGGATATTTAGTTTATAGAAAAATCTCTAAATTCTTTCCATTCCCTTATAGAAATACTTATATCAATCCTATTGAGGAGGAAGTTGAACAAATGTTCCCCCATGAAAGACTGTAGACTCTCAACATGGTGATCACACTGGCTCTTTGAACCAGCTGGGTCTAGATAATCCTGGCTCATCAGTTATGTATTTTTTGAACATTAAGTTTTGAAAGTTTTTAGTCTTGTTCTTCAAGTAACACCTCCCCCTAGGGTCACTGTGAATAGAGTTATTAGACACATAAAGACATTATTCTCTTTGTTGCCTTTAAGGGGTTCACTCATGGAGCAAATGCCTAGATCTGGTGCTTGGTTCTTATGACACTAATGCCATCTGCTGGAAATGCTACCATGGTGCCCTGAAAAGAAAAGGATGCTGTGTATCCACTTCCTCTCAGTTGAAACTTTCATCCCTCCCTGGAGGAGCAAGGCTTGCAGGACTCAAAAGAACATAAAAGGACTTTCTATGATGTTCTAACATGTGGCTCTTCCTCAGAGTTAGATAAGAGTGAACCCTTGCTGGAGAGAGACTATGCCTGCCTGAAAGTTGCTTAGGAAACTTGAGTGACACAGCTTCCATCAGTTCTACCAGTTCTAAAAGGGGCTTTCCTATGACAGATGCAGCTACATTTGAGTCACTTTTATCTTTGAAAGCAATTCCAATAAACTAACAAGATCCTCAAGCTAGATAATTGGAAATATTCCTTTGGTCTGTCTTTAGTGCTCTATTTGGGATAAACAGATTTTTGCTTATATCTCATATTTCCCCTAGCATCACCAGGCAACCATGGGCCACAATATTAAAAAGGCATTAAATATAGTAGGCTCTTCTCCTGGAACCTAAAGCAATTGACCTGTTTCCTGGTAGAAAAATGTGCTAGAGAAAACACACACACACACACACACACACACACACACACACACACACACACACACACCAGAAAGGGGGGCCAGAGAGAAAGAGACAAGTGCATAAATAGATATGTGCATGTAGACTCACATCTGGGCTCTCCAGCGGTTTGTGGTTTTAAGCCCTCACTTTTCAGTATCTCAAAGGAGCAATTTCTGGTAGAATACCTCACCATGGTACAGTGGTTCTTTTATTTACAAATTTTCCTAATAACCATAATTAGTTTCATATGTTTCTTATAGAGTCACAATTTTAACTAGAATCACAGATTTTTAAATCACAGAGGGTTCTAGCAGTATCCAATAAAAGAAATTGAAAAATAGAAAACAAACAAACTTCAACTTACAATTTAGAAGAGGTGATCCACTATTAACCAGTCAACTCTTACTGGAAATAGGTAGAGAGTACACTTTTATAAAAGACGAGTCTTCTAATTGTGTGATGATTGACAAAATTGATAATTACTAAATGAGTCAGATCAGAACAGTTCTTACTACATTATGTATAGTCATTAAAACTATATGCTCACTGAAGGAAAATTATGATGTATTATATGTATTATGATATATAATATATTATATATATATCAAATAAATGACTTATAAGAAAATTACTAAAACATGATCAAATGTTGATCAGAGAAATAAATAGTGAAACAGAAAGCTCAGTAAGCTTAAATATTCCCAAAATCTGGACACTAATCATTTTTATATCTTAACTATTAGATTTTTTTGTATTGGTTTATTTTGATTTTCTTTTTTGTCTGTCTAAAAATAGAATTCTTAAATTTTCTTCAGTGAATGATATTTTTTCATTATAGACATATTCATCTGAATTTGGATTTTTTTCCTTATTATTCTTAGAGACTGTAGTTGGCATAATGTGCTTCGCATTAAAATAACAATTCCAGCAGTTTGAATCCTGGTGTGACAGAGAAATGTGCACTGGTTTCTTCTACATGTCTGCTTGGCCTGTCTTTTTCCCACTGCTTGTCCGAGCTTCAACACAGTTGAAGATGGCTGGGGGTCAGGCTGGAAAGGACTTCAGAAAGACCAAGACATTTCCTTGCAGGCCTTATTCATGAACATCTGAAATCTAAGACAACCAGCCACAGTCCTTGCAAGTGAATCCTTGTCATTTGCAACTTACTGTTTATGGAGATGAGGAATTAGAGTCTCTCATCAAGGCTACAGTCAGGGGTTCTGGTGTCATCCAACATATCCACAAATCTCTGATAGGGAAGAAAGGACAAGAGAAATAATCTTAACAGCTGTCCAATATGGATGATGCCTGTGGATGGTATCTCTGTGAAAAGCACAATTTTGCCTTTTTGTGATTCTATTGAGCAAGTTGGAGGCTTAATTAGTCTTCCAACGAACACATTCTTGCATTTGTCTTAACCGTATTTAAGTGTTATTGTGGCTTCATGGAAGCTACTGATTCTGAAGCAGTGGGTATTGATAGAGTATTTGGATTTTACTTGTGATGCAAAAAATATAGTAATAAACACGCAGTTTTGTACAGACGTTATTTCCACTCTGATGGATAAGCTCAATAAGGATATTATCCCAAACTTTAAAAAAAATGTTGCAGACACCATACAGGCCCACAGGCAGGATGGGATATGGGTAAGCACCACTGCCATGAGCAACTATGTGGTGGAGAGATGCGGGAAAGAAAGAGAGAAAGAGAAAGAGAAGCAGAACAGTTGTGCACTCTGAAGAAGGGCAGAAATGGAAACTAGAGGGTGGGAAAGAACAGCCTGGTCTGAGTAGCCTGTACTGCCATCCGAGGCCGTGGTGGTGTTTGAGAATATGTTCCTACTGAGAGCCAGGTCTGGGTCTCTGGCCCTGGCGTAGCATGAGTCTGTGAGTCCATGGTCCATGTTACTGCCAAAAATTGTGTGGACTTGCCTGGTCTGGCCTGCCACCTGAGGCCACCTTGCGGTCTGAGGGCTGCTCAGAGCTGGCCCTGACCCTCAGTGGATGATGCCCTCAGGAGAGCTGTCCCCACATCTCACCTGGTCAGTACAGAGGACCTGACCCAGAGAGTGGGAGAGCCATCTCTGTACCTCACCTGGGCAGCACAGGAGAGCTGACCTACCAGCAAAGGCACAGGAGATCAGACAGGCTGACCAACTCAGCTAACACTCAAGCCCAGATCCAGGGCTGAGTTCATCCATTCCCAACTTCTGCCCTATCTATGAATTGCTGAAGCATATGAAGGGGCCAGTCCTGCAGAGCCAAAGCTATATATATATATATATAGTTTTGTTTTGTCTTGTGGAAAGGTTTCAAGGGTAGAGGGACAGGGAGATGGGTGAATGGGATTGGGATACATGATGTGAAATTCATTAAAAATCCATAAAATTTAATGTTTATTAAAAATAAAGTAAAATGATCATTAATATCTTGTAGATTGTTTAAATAAAAACAATAATCAGAAATGGAAACATGACTAAGCCACTAGAAACACTTGCTGCTCTTACAAAGGACCTGTCTTTAGCTCCCAGCATCCACATAGCAGCTCATAACTGCCTGTAACTACGGCTCCAGGAGATCCAACTGAAGTGGTGCACATACATATATGCAGGCAAAACTATCATACACATGCATGATAAAAGTGAATTTATCCTTAAAACTAATGTTAATCCATTGTGCATATAAACCAGATTTTCATTAGCCATTCAGGACATCTAGGCTGTTTTCATTTCCTGGCTTTTGTGAACAGCAACAATGGACATGGAAGAGCAATTGATTCTGTAATGGGACATAAAGTCCTCTACAAACACATGCATGAGTAAGACAGCAGGGTCATGTGGCTAATCTATTTCTCACATCTTTAGGAAAATCCACATGGATTTCAGTAGTGGCTGTATCAGTTCTGTAGCTCTAGTGACAGCCAAGAAATGTTCCTCTTTCCTGACATCCACACCAACATTTGTTAGTATTCATTTATTGATTTGTTTATTCAGAGAAAGGGTTTCATTATATAGCCCTGGATGGCCAGGAGCTCACTACGCACAGCAGACTAGCCTCAAATAAAGATCAGCCCTTCTCTTCCTCCCTAGTGCTAAGATCAGGACCATGCCTGACATCATATGGGATTTGTGGGTTTTGTTTTATATTAGTCATTTTGACATGGATGAGATGAAATCTCAAGGTAGTTTTAAATTTCATTTCCATTATAGACAGGAATGGAAAATATTTTTAAGCCACTTGTATTTTTTCTTTTGATAATCCTCTGTTTAGTTTCAAGACCACGTTTTTAGTTGAGTTATTTATTTTCTTGGTGGTTTGTTGTTGTTGTTGTGCTTTGTATAGTATAAACATTAACTCTCTGTCAAATATAGCTGATAATGATTTTTTGCAGTTCTGTAGGCTGTTTTTTCACTTACATTATGGTGCCCTTTGCTATAAGAAACTTACTGGTTTCAAGTGGCCACATTTGTCAATTGTTGATATTAATTCCTGTGTTACCTGGGTCAGGTTCCCAAAGTTCTTTCTTGCACCTTGAAGTATAGTCCCTTCTTTGGATCTTATGAGGTCCTTGATGCACCTGGAGTTGAATTTTGTGCAAGGTAAGAAATGTTTCATTCTTCTACATGTAGCTATCCAACTTGACCTGGACCATTTATTGAAGGTGCTATCTTTTCTCCAATATGTATCTTGACAGGCTAGCGAGGCAAGAGAAGCAAGCCACTAAACTGCACTCCTCTGCTGTGTCTGCACTGGCTCCTGCTTCCAGGGTCCTTCCCTGTTTGGGGTACTGTCCTGACTTCCTTCAACAATGAACACTGATGTGGAAGTATAAGCCAAAAGAAACAACAACAAACAAACAAAACAAAACAACAACAACAACAACAAAACAAAAATAAATCCTTTCCTCCTCAAGCTGTTGTGTAGTACTAGAATCCCTAATGAAGCCAATGCACAAGATCAAAGTCCCAGCCTGTACCAGGGCTCATGATGGCCCACAACTAGATGAGACTCAATTGGCAACTAATGGCTTTTGGAGAGATTCAAACTCTGAAGGCTACCCATGGGACAGAAGAGTCTATGATATGAAGGAAACAGTCCTTCACCTGTGTACACACAGGCAACACTAAGTAGACTCAGTGAAAAAATTAAAAAGAAGTACATTTTACTGTGAGGAAAAATGGAATGAGGAGTACATTGAATACAACACACTATACGCATGTTTCAAAGTCTCAATGAGAAAAGTATAAACGATTTATTAAAATTCATAAATATAATAAAATTAAAACACTTTATTACAAATGATTCTTTGCTTAGCCATCACTCATTCATAGTTTTCTATGATTTGGTTTTACATATAAGCCAAGAAAAAAATTCCTAAAGCTCAAGGCCATTTTGTGTTAGTTGTGAGGTGTGACCCTTCTCAACTATGTACTGCGGTGTACAGTGTTATCATTGCTCTAGATGTGTATAGTAGAAAGCCTGAGGCATACTCCATATCCAATAGGGAAAACAACGAAGCCAGAACATTGCTTAGCTTAAAGACAGAGGGAAACAACTTTCTGGAAGGTTGGTCTACAGCATTCCAGCTGCAGGAAGACAAACATCTCATGCCATGCATTTGGCCTTACAATTTGCATCTATATATGTATAAATGACCTATCTCTCTATCAGGCATGAAAAAAATCTAGTACAACAGGTTCCCCTCACTAAAAGATTCTGCAAGGAAATGAGATCATAGGGCAGGCTCGTTCTCACACTCACACCTGGGAGATTTCTAAGTCTTATGTCAAGGCTGGCTGAAGTGAAGGAATGTTGAAGAGCAGAGCAGTGTCTAGGGAGAGCTGATTCTAAAAGTCAAAAGGAGCCTGAGGTTTATCAGTGAGACCTGACATAATTTAACTGGTCTGCGCTTTGTCCTGCACAGAGAGGTGTGAGTGCTGTAGGACTTTGAGGTTTGATTAAGCATATGCTTTTATCTCCTACATGATAATCTTCATTATGAGTATCTACCCTGTTGTAAAGACTGTTATAACCATATAGACTCTGTGAATGACAAGTCAGAATGAGGAAAGATAAAACAGATGTGCTTTACCACATTCATTGCTTGAAATTTTCATTGTAGTTATAGGATTATAAATGGAAAGATACCTTTTCCCCTGCCGCTGCCGAATTGCGCAGAGGCGGAGGCTCGGGTGTGTTCAAGATTCGGCCTCACTCGCAATCCACCACTATGGCCGAGGAAGGCATTGCTGCAGGAGGTGTAATGGACGTCAACACTGCTCTTCAAGAGGTGCTGAAGACCGCCCTCATCCACGATGGCCTAGCACGTGGCATACGCGAAGCTGCCAAAGCCTTAGACAAGCACCAGGCCCATCTTTGTGTGCTGGCATCCAACTGTGATGAGCCCATGTACGTCAAGCTGATGGAGGCGCTGTGTGCTGAGCACCAGATCAACCTGATTAAGGTAGATGACAACAAGAAATTGGGGGAATGGGTAAGCCTCTGTAAAATCGATCGAGAGGGAAAGTCACGGAAAGTGGTTGGTTGCAGTTGTGTAGTGGTTAAGGATTATGGCAAAGAATCTCAGGCCAAGGATGTCATCGAGGAGTACTTCAAACACAAGAAATGAATAAATAAAAATTTTGCTCATTAAAAAAATAAATAAAATAAAATAAATGGAAAGATAGCTCAGCAACTAGTTCTCAGAAGTTTCCAGCAAGAATCCATGTTTTATCAGAAGGGTGGGGAAACAGTGAACATGGAAAGGAAACCATAACACAAACTGCTTAGTCATGGGCAGAATACAAATAAGTATTATCCCTGATTATTTATAAATGAAAACTAATCTTTGAAAGGATTAGCATGGATACCAATATTGAAATTGAGGTTAACTGTATACATTCAGAAACAACTGGTCGTTGAAATCCATTTGAATTTTGTCAAATGGTGACAAAAACCGTGTTTTCGACTGATAGAAAACCCTGTATTAATTACTTTTTTATTGCTGTGATAAAAAAAAAACCAAGGCAGTTATAGAAGAAAGAGCTTATTTGGGGCTTATGGTCCCAGAGAGTGAGAGTCTAAGATGGAAGAGTAGAGATGGCAGGTGATTGGAGCAGGAAACCACAAACCAGGAAGCAAAGAAAACATGCAATATGGCATGGGTCTTTTACAAACTCAAAACTAGCCTCAACACTCTCCCCAACCTCACTCCTAGCGAAAGACCTCCTTTGGCAAGACTATACCTCCATAATCAGCCACCAATTGGTGATTAAGTAAGTACTCAAATGCTGGAGACTTACTGGAAACATCTCATTAAAACTTCCACCACCCCTTCCCCAATTAAAACCTATGTCAAATAATCCCTTTGGTATAATTCACCCAATTGTATCAAAGCCATTACCTGTTTCCGGGAAGACATTGCACCTTTCAGACTTACCCCACAGTTTGGGACTTAGTTTTATTTTTGCTTTGTGGTAAACAATAATCTATACTTTCTATTTAGATGCCTTTCAGAAATAAATCTTTAAACTTTCACAAAGAAATGCCTTTTATTTCCACTTGACAGAAAGAAACAGGAATCAGAGAGCCTGACAAGGTCTCAGTTGTAAAATTTGCAAATAACACAAACAGAATTCTAAAGGCAGTCTGCATGACTACAGATTTCCTTCCAAAAGTAAAGCAAGCTTTGTGCTTTGTTTTCACTCAAAGGTTTGGAGCGTATATTTTTGATGAGAAGAAAATGAGCATATTGACTTTGAAATGTTTTAATGCAAAATGAAGCCAAGTGGAGAGAGGAAATTTAAGTGTACAAATAGGAATCTAGAAATCACTGCCAGCTGAAATAATAACCAGCCCTACAAATTCCTGACCAAAGCATTAGTGGGGTGTGTGTGTGTGTGTGTGTGTGTGTGTGTGTGTGTGTGTGTGTGTGTGTGTGTGTTCATTATTTAGGTAAATAAAAATTTAAAAATCTAATTTAACTCCCATTAAAAATCAAACATGATTGCTTAGCAGAAACTACATAAACAATAAAGTTGATCAGAGATCAAAGGAAAGAGACATTAATAGCACTTGGATCAAGTAAGCAAACATACCTGTAAGAAATTATGTAACAGGAAAGAGCTTGGAGCCACATAGAAGGCGAGAATTTAGCAAGAGCAGACTTACAATGAGAATTCAGGAAACTGCATAACACCAAGCAGCCAGCTAATATGATGTCTTGGTGTCTATCTGTAAAGACACCAAGACTTCTGACTTCTACTCTCAATTTCTTAAATAGCATAAAGAGTAGAACAACTCTGAGTAAATAAGAAATCCATAGCTGAACTGAAAACTGAAATAAACAAAACCCTTTACTGTTTCAGATTCTACTTCCAGCCATATTGAACCAGTGCTTCAAGAGTATTGGCTTTACAAGATGCTAATTATCAACCTGCCAGGGGAGCCTTTATATGAGCCTATCTGAGAAACTAATCACCTCAATTCTACCTGGCCTGGGAGAACAAGGGGATAAATATTGTTTGAATAAAGAAAGTTCATGGTTTTAAGAGTCAATGTGTATAGGACCTTACATGACAAACATCTGAGGTGGCTGACAGTTTTATTACTCTATGTTAATTGTCAAAGTATATTTAAATGGCACTTCCATACATACATATGATGCTCTTTGCTGTTATTCACACCTTCTATTGCTCTTCTTCATCCATCACTGCTACCGACTCCTCTCCTTCCCGAGTCCTACCAGCCTCCCTTTGAGTTTTATAGTCTTATATTTTTGCCTAGCTCACACATAAGGGAAACTATGCAAAACATGCCTTTGTAGAACTGAGTTGTTTCTCTACACTATGATCTGTAGTTCTATTTATATTCCTTCAAGCAACATAGTTTCATTCTTTTTATGACCAAGTAAAACTCCATTATGTATATTCACTATATCTTATTTGTCGATTCGTTTGCCTCCATCTTTCCCATGGCATAAATAAGTTTTGTCTAAAGCTATCTCCCAAGTAAAGCTGTAGATTACAACTATCCTTAAAACAGCTATTTCTTAATCACATTTCTTGTTTGGTATTTTCATGTGGGCTGTATTATAGAAAAGTTACAGCCTGTTGGGTAACCTGAGTGACTCCGTAGACTGGCTCTGGTGACCAGTGCTGTGACAGACACCAAAGGCAGGTATCTCTGTTGTGTTGCATGCTCTGGGTAGATATCCATCCAGAAGTGGCAAAACTTCGTATGGAAGTTCTTCTTGATAATATTCTCACCTTCTATCTGAGGAGCCACCACACTGTTTTTTAACACCGATTGCATGTACACATTGCCCAACCTATTCAGAAATAATTTTTAGAATGTGATCCCAGATATTATCTCATATTCTTTTCATCTTCATTCCTCTTTCTCAGCTCCATTGTAGCTTCCAACTCAAAGCAACATGAACTATTCCTATTGAAGTTGTCAATGGAGTATCTGTTGCCAAATTGATAGGCTAAGCTTGCGATCCGATTCTTACCTTATTCTAGGCAACATTTAATAGAATTGACAACTTCTCTTGGGATTCTCCAACTCGGGAAAACCGCGCCATTTCCTCCTACCACCTCAGCCACTTTTGCCTTCCATAACTAGCTGATTTTCTCAAGACCCTGAACAGATTCCTTCATTTGCCACCTCCACACCTACTCTTTGTCTGGGCTCATCTTTTCAATGGCTTAAACAAGTCACTTCCAAAGCTAGCTCTCCTGTTCCCAGATGAGCTTAACGTTTCTTTTTCATCTCATTCCTTCTTTTGAATCTTCTCTTGGAGGTCTTCCAGAAAGCCAACCAGCCTTTCTGACAAGGAATCCTTGACTTTAACTCAAAAATATGTTGCTCCTTTACTTCTCAGGAAGTGGTAAGCCGAGAAACTAAGATATCTATTCTTCCCAAACCTGTCCAAACCACCAAGTCACATCTTGACTCTTTCTACTGCCGCAGTGACTACAGTGTGGCCATGAGCACAGCCTCTGGTAGTTGCTGCCTCTCTTACAAGCTACCCCCGGCCAGTTCCGGCTGCTTCTGTTGACCTATGCTAATCCATTCTATGCTCAGAGCAACAGAGTAAACTTTGAGAGATTAAACATGTAAACCAGACCTTGTTAACATCTGCTTCATCCCCTTCAGGGTTTCTCACCCTAATTGTGATGAACTCTAAGGCTTTATGTGCCTTAGCCTCAGAGATTCCAGCTCCTCTGGGCCTTCTCATGCCTGTCCGATAAACACCAGCTGCACTGGCCCCCACTCAATTTGCAGAACATGCCAAGTTCTGTGTCTGGTGTGTGCTTCTCAAACATATTCCCATGGCTGGCTCTTCCGAGCCTGTGAGTCTCTAATCACATTCACTTCCCAGCCCTAGGAGCCCTTCTAGAACCAACCACTCTGTGGAAGTGGCCCTCTTTCCCCATGGTGTCACTGCTATTTTCTATGACAGCATATGGTTTGATTCCTCCATGGTATTTTCCTACATCAAATGGTATCACCATATTACAATGTCCCCAGTGGCTCATTTTTGTAGTGACACCCTTATTCCTTAGAAATATCTCCTTTTATTTCGGAAACGACAATTCATCTCTAAATTACATTTTATTTGTTTACACTAGAAAGAGGTTTTTATTATTTTAAAATTCGTTTTCTTTGTCCTATCCTTCCTTTCACAGAACACCACTCTAACATTTTAGAAGTGTTTTCCTTAAACTGTTAGTTCCTGGATGTGTATATTTTATTTACATACAGATTATTGGCCTGTAGACCCTTTTTCATGCCTTCTTTTCATTATTTGGGAGTTTATTCTTGGTACCTAGCCCACATTGGCCCCAATGTCACATTTCACTTGCCTCCACCTGCCAAGTAACAACTGTGAGACTTTACTCTCAGCTTCCTTTCTTCTTTATTCAGTCAGCAATGTGCTTTTAAAATCTTTGTTACTTTGCATCTAACTAGCCACTGCTCTGAAATGTAACACACAGTTACACTTACATACTCCATCTATCCCTTGCCTCAAGCTCCCCACTATTACTAACAAGCCCATGACAAATAGCTTTGCACATATGCATACAAACATGCTTCTCTGGAGAAAAAAAAATCAAGAAGTTCATGAGCTATAAGAAATGTGGGCATTTAACTTGACTAAGCACTGCAGAAGTAAGCCCTGAGGAATGCCTGCTTCAAACGCTACTGCCATGAGGGTCCCTAGGCTGCCACAGGTTCTCACTGCTATTTGACACTTGCCCTATTTTCTAGCGTTTGCTCATTAGACCAGTATAAAATAATAGGCCATTTTTAAGTTGTTTTTTCCAGTCCCACAAACCTGAGCAAGTCTTCTTATGTTTCTTAGCTACCTGGAATTTCATTTCTCTTCCATTTTTATTACTAGGTTTTATAAATGAGGACTAAGTTTCATCAAATAGTTCATTTATATCCACTTAGTCACAATTTAATGCTCTTTCTATGAGGTGAGAAAGTAATGTATTGTTCACAATCTACAAAAAAATGTATACTTGTTTTTTGTTTGTAAGGTTTTTTGAGACAAGGTTCTCTGTGTAACAGTCCTAGCTGTCCTAGACTCACTTTTGTAAACTAGGCTGACCTTGAACCCACAGAGAGGTGTGCACCACCAAGCCTGGCTATATTTGTTCTTAATATATTATTTGCAGTGCTCTGTTTGGAAATTACCTATTATTTAGGAAATAAATAAATGAGATTAACTTTTTATTTTTATTCCATTTTTATATGGTTGTGGAGTCTTAATGACAGTCATATCACAAATAGTATTGCATAAAAAGCAATAACTATAGTGATATATTCACTATATTTCTTCATCAATATCTATTTATAAATTGAATTGTACTTTGCTGGCTTTGGTCTTTCTCAGATATTTGGTGGCTTGGGGCTGGGAACTCATTTTCAGTAACAGAGTCTTCTGAAAATGTCCTAAGCTTTGGTCTTAACATATGATGCGACAGTGTTGGCTTTCTATGTCCCAGCTTCTAAGCTGTTTACTTCATATTGCTGGTGAAGCTTCCTCTTATTTCTTGCATATGAACTACTTGGTTATGTGTGATCCAAGAAGCATTTACTTCTTCATTCTGGAGAGTAGTTACAGATACTCTTCATTTATCTTAGTATAAGACCCATTTGAAGATGTATATATACCAATACCTTATGTTTTGCCTTATGGAATTTAGAGGTTTTGTTTACTTGTTTATGAGCACAATGTCTGTCTACGAAACTGTATATGTTTCAAACAGTACAGATTTGTGTTATTAAGACTAACAGCAAAAACTCGATCCTAGTAGTTATTGCAAATACTTGTGAATGGATGGGTGACTGTTATCTCATCATGTCTTTCATGAACCCACATGTAAACCATAGTTAGTGTTTTTCTGCTATATTCTAGAAACAAGAAGTTGAAGGTTAGTTAGAGAAAATTGGTCACTGAGGGTAGTTCATTTAGTTATTCAGAGTAAATCTCTGGTATATACACGTGAAGGTAAACATGTATATATGCACTTAAACACACATATGCACACAAATCTTCCACACCACCATGTTCTGTCCAAGTGCATGTGGACTGTCCAGCAGGGACTGAGTCTCAGAAACTATGAACCTAAGCAAAGCTTTGTTTAAGTAGCTTTCAGGTATTTGGCCACAGCTACACACACACACACACACACACACACACACACACACACACACACACACACACAAATAGTTTAAATGGTGTTAAATGGAAAAAAAAGGAGATACAAATTCATTTTTAAAACTTTTCCTTAAGTTTTATAGTTAAATCTTAGAAAAAGTTTGCGGCCTGTGTTGTCTTTGGCAGGTGCAAGGACAATACAGGCCGTAAACTTCAAACCCCTACCCAGATCTAGCCAATGGACAGGACATTCTCCACAGTTGAGTGGAGAGCAGGGTCTGACTTTCACACGTACTCTGGTGCCTCATATTTGACCACGTCCCCTGGGTGGGGAGACCTGGTGGCACTCAGAGGAAGGATAGCAGACTACCTTGATACCCTATGAGCATATAAAGGGGGAGGAGGTCCCCCTCAGTCACAGTTATAAGGAAGGGGAATAAGGGGAAAATGAGAGGGAGGGAGGAATGGGAAGATACAAGGGATGGGATAACCATTGAGATGTAATAAGAATAAATTAATAAAATAAATTTAAAACTTAACAAAAAAATCTCAGAAAAAGAAAATGAAGGAAAAATAAATTAAATGAGAATCTTTTTTCAAGAACAGGAAGATCTGAAGCAAAAATAGGACAGAAAGTATCATCCATGTAGAATCTAATTAATTCAGAGTTTAAGACTAAAATTTGTTGTGTAGATATTACAAATGTAGATAGAAGTGATAGTAGCTATAAATACTTGCTGGTGAATTATTAGGTTATATGTATATTGCATGTCATTGAAATCATGGATAAGATTAGAAACATATTTTTAGAGAGAAAAGTGTATGTAGGCTAAATTACATGGCTGACTGCCAAATTCTTTAAATTTTCTCATGAAGGAAGCAGAAATAAGAAAAGAGTTTTTAAAAAGTGCACAGCCACAAAAAGTGGTCATATTTGCATGTTTAATAGATGGCAGCAAGTTCTGAAATAACATGAAAAAGTTTAAGACATCTAATGTATTAGAAGGTGCCGCATGCTGCTCTCTGGGATAACCCTATCCCAGACTGACCGCTAATGACATAAGTAGGCTCTTTCCTCTACAGTATTTCAGCTCTCATTAGACTAACTCAAGATTATCACCAGGGAGTGAAATTCCAAAAAAGAATAGTGGAGTACCAGGTTTTTTGAGACCTAAACTATAAACTGGCTGAGCACTTTTCTTTCTCCATTGTACTAGCAAAAGACAGTACAGGTTAGTGAGAATGATCCCATTGCTTGATGGGGACAGTTTAGAAAGTCACCTTGAAGGGGGCAAGATGGAGAGCAGGCCGTCAGTTGACATTATTACTGCTATCACTCAATCTGAAAATTCAAAAGCATCTTCCAACTCAGAAATCCTTTTGTAAGAAAGAGCTGAAGACTAAACAAGGAAATAACATGTTTTAAGGTTACTGTCTCCCAATCCACACCTATGTGTAAAAGTGTAGGAATTCATTCATTGGCTGCGTGTAGACTATTTATGTAGTACTATATTGTATTTTGGAGACAGAAGAATGGGTCAGCATTCTGGACCATTTTCCAAAGAAGGACACCAACAACAGAGTTCACTACAGGGTAGAGTAGGAGCTGGGAAACTTTTAAGTATTATCCAAGCAGAGTCTTGAAGGAATAGAGAGTGAAGAGGAAGTCTAGAAGAGGGAAAAAGCTAAACATAAGAGGAAGTCAGGTGTTCAAAAGACACCTATCCTCTTGTTCTACCTCAACGATGCGAAACCTCTATAGAAACACATCGCTGATTTCTACTAGTCTTTTCACTCCTGTCCTGGTCACCACCTCACCCTCTATATTCCAGTGTACACTTTACCAGTATAAACTGGTCAAGCACACACTAATTATTTTATGCTGTACCAACCTTATCTCTCTCCTGTCTTTTGCTTCCAGGACTCATCAGGATATTGACTCTCAGTCTCCTGCTCTTATGCTTTTCCTCCAGTGCCTTGGATAGAAATTTGTTTTTATTTTTTCATAAAATTAAACAGTGCTCATAATGTTTACTCTTCAAAAGCACTTATAATATGATATCAAATTCTTCTTGCTATTTAATCAATCAAAAAGAAAAAATTTTCAGAAATTGATGCTAGACCAATGCTAGACTATAACAGAAGAAAGTTACATACCCACAATTTGTTTTTCAACTCTTTGAAGGTATGGATTCATAAACAACCATAGCTGTATGTTCTTTAATAATAGAATAACACAGAAATACATGAAACACATAAAGGTATCTGTAATAAGCTCTTTTGTGCATAAAGTTGCATAATGAAACACAAACCCTCTGCTAATTACATTAGGGATCTATTAAGCTAGCAGGACTCTAATACACAAATTGAATAATTATCTTCTTCAACAGCAGGAGGACAATTTACCAGAAGAAGAAACCATTTAGATGGCACAATTAAGTTATATTTCTTCTTTTCTTGCAGATAAATTAAAGAGATGAGCACTAATGTTGTTGGTTGTTTTCAGAATTTCCTATGTTTTTACTTCTTGGTTAGTTTTACCAACACTTACCGTCAAGTTCCACCTGTGGTAGCCGACATTGTGCTCATCTACCAAACCATTCTCCCTTCCTTCCTCATAGAACCTTCCCTCATCACTAGCCTCAGAAGCAGAACCTGACGGACCTAGCCTGTCACAGTAGTTTTAGTCTCTCAGTGTGGGAAATGTCATATGATTTCCCCCCAATAAACAGAATAGAATGTCTACAGATACATGGAGCTAAGAAAAAGATGTTCAATTTTCTCATTGTTGTAACCATGAGAGAAAGGGGACACATGTCAGACACAAGGTATGAGTAATTTAGATCTTAGTGATTTCATGATGTCCTCTAATTAGCTGAGGTCGGAACATATCTACCCTATGCAATAAAATTAATTTCATTTGGTTAATTCTTAGCTAGGTTACCTCATTAGTTACAGCAAAATGTTTAAAGTAAGCAATACATTCATTCTAACTACAAATGTCTTCATTATCAACTTTTATTAGGCATGGGATAAGAGCAGTTATGCATCAGACCACTCCAAATGTCCTAAAGGGAAATCAACATTATTGATCAGTGAGGGGTCTATAATAATGTAGCCCTCTTGAAGCAATGTAAACAAATCAAGCACACTACACAGTGATGAAAACTGTCGGAAATGTTGATATGATGGCTTTCTGGAATGTTTCATATTTAAAGACTGAAAAGACAAAGAAATGATGCCACTTGTAGTAAACTAATAATTTCAGAAGTTTGTTGAAATGTTCATCATCCTGTAATTAATCTTACAAAGATATGTAGGCCTGAGTCCACTATACACTACTCCAAGACAGACACAACTTAGTCACCTATCCACAGGTTTTATGGGGTTTTTTTCTCACCAAAAGTAAATATGCTATGACAGATATGTTATTGTTATTATCTCTATAATATATTCTATAGCAACATTTTGTAAAAACTCAAGTATACTGAATGAAATTTGTTTTGTATATTTCAAAACAATATGAGTCAACTGAATTATTTCCTTTTTTCATGGGAAAAATCACTTCTCAACAGATATCTTAAGTAGACAATTACAAGTACCCCATGGGTGTGTTGTGATTCAACAACCTTCTCATGCTGTCTTCTGTTGCTGGGCTAACAAATCACATATTTTCTTATTAAACCTACAAAGGACTTAGCTTCTCTGTCTAAATTTCATAGTATAAAACACCAGGATAAATGCATGAATGACTTCACAAGGCTCTAAGAGGCTAGCTTGAAACATTACACAAATGTGCTCATTATAGTAAGCTACCATTATCTACCTTATTTGAAATGGTTTTAATTTGTAATTAAAGAGAGGAGCCTCTGAGCACCCCACCACCAATGGCTTAGGCTTTGGAGTTTATCATAAAATAAATCAAGGATTCACTAAAAACAAAACAAAAACAAGAAGGAGGCAGAGGCTATTGCTCTGTATAATTCTTATATATTGTCTTTACTGTTTGTCACCTCAGATGTTAAAGTCATGGCTGTCATTCTTTACCAGGTTCACACTGAACATCAGTGCTATTGACACAACAGAAGCCCAGGTTCCTTATAGAAGATCCTTTAGACAACATCACACCAGGAGGAGCAGCCAGTGATGGCATGTGCCTTAGCTTTTCAGGCCCTCTTGGATCTTCCTGTGAAATAAAGGGATTGGGATGGATGACCTTTGTGGTCCTTTTAAAGTCTCACATTTCACCCCTGTTATGACCCCCATGGATGCGGGATAGATTGCCTGTATTGATTACACCTTAAGAGTGGAGCTGAGCTAGTGCCTATTTAATCAGCCCTACAGGGCACAGATCCTTTTCCTGCTATAAAATTTAGAAAGCTCAGAATCAGAGAGGTTAAATGATTTTCCCAGCACACCATCTGGCATGTTCATAATTTCCTGTTGCAGATTGCTTATTTCTAGCCACCAACAAATGGCTAAATTGAGAGCAAGTCTGGAATGCAATGATGCAGCCCCAGCATGGTGCTACACTTTCAGACCTGCAGATACCTGGGCTAAGTCCACACTTCCCTTAGAAAACTTTACAACTTGAAAAGTAGAAAGCTTCCAAATCAATTTTCACTTCTAATTTTTATTTTTTAGACAAGCATGATCCAGGTTTGCTGTTCTAGAGACAAGATCTTTGTAATTTTCTCCATAGCATTCTAGATGAGAATTTGCTTTTTACTACACAGTCTCACAATAATTTCAAACACAGCTCATTATGGTTAGTAACAGAAAGAAATGTTTGAAATAAGTAATACTGTATATAGTTTGATTTTTGACATTTTTATTGTTTTTTAAAAAAATTTCTAGTTCACTTAACAGCTGGACATCTAACACGTATATCATTTTATTTTGGAAAATGAAAGTGTACTTTCATGCCACCCACTTGCCACTGTAATAGATACAATTACTGATTACATATACCCTTCTCAGTAGCAAGAGGATGCACAATTGCCTCCCACGACTGTGGTAACAAGAAGGCAGTTACAATTGGCACCTAGAGAAACAATACATAATTGTCATCCACTAAACTAAGAGAGAGAGAGAGAGAGAGAGAGAGAGAGAGAGAGAGAGAGAGAGAGAGAGAGAGAGAGATTGTCCGATTGTCCACACAACAGTCAAAGCTGACAATGGAATCCACAAGCCCCAGCCCTTATTTTGAGCAGAAAAGAAAGAAGGCGATTTGCTCTCACAAGGGCTATGGAAGGATAAATCCTTTGTTGAAAGATGACTCATACTATATCTTTTACAAACTCTCTTTGCTCACTCTGCAAAAGGCAGAAGGTGAATATGAAATCCAAACCCAAAAGGGGTAAAACCATCCCTGAGGTACCAGGAAAACAAATTATGGTGGCTTTGCCAGTGACAATTATAAATGGTTTTATGTACACTGATATTTTTGGTTAGTAAAACATAGCACTGACACTTCTGTTAGAAGCTTTTTTTTTTCATGCCTTGAAATTTTAATTTATCCCAATAATTGGCTTTCCTGTGTGGGGAGAATGCATAGTGCAGATGCTTTGATGATGTGGGTCCTGGGTTCCAGGCTATGCTGACATGCTGTCCCCATGTAGAGGCTTGAGATGTTTATTATCTCCCATATCCAAACAGAATTCTCCTGCTTACAATCAAGTCTCAACAGGGCTATACTTTCTTCCCCTAAATTTCTTATCAGTTCTAATGATGGCTCTGGTTTCACCAATAGACATTTGTACAGATGAAAGAAAAGGTCTGTACTGGAAAAGAAAGTCATGGAGAGGAAGAACTACAGCCTGATCCCTACACTGTGACCAACAACTATGAGCCTGGCTGAGTGAGAATTAGAGACATATATTTATGCACTCCTTTCACCTATTTTAATGTATTTAAAGAGAAAAAGATTACAACAGGACTTCCAAAGCTGAACACAGAGCCTAGTGAAGGCTTGAGAAGCACTGGTGTCAGCGCTGTGCAACCATAGCAAATGGAGTCACGTATGTCCTCTCTTGGCAGTGTAATGCACAAAGGACATAGTCCGTTCAGCCTGCAGTAACATGAGTTGTGCTGCAAGGGAACAATATTTTTGAAGTTACAATGTTGTGATACTGGTATATTGAAAAGGTAGTAAAAGTCCATGTTTCCTTTCTAGAAAGAAATCCATATAATGAAAGAAACTGGTGTAATGTATCAAGGTCTTAGTACTCCAATGACTATCCCTAGTATAAATTTCACAGTATCATTGACATATTTCTGAATGCTTTTGCTTTATGTTTAGGTGTTGGGGAAAAGACTTGGGTTCACTCTTACGGAAAATAAAATCCTTTACCTGCTTAAGAAAAAGAAAATCAACCACAAAGCAAGTAAATTTAAAAAAATCATTCCCTTTTTTGGGGGGGAGGGCGGGGGCCTGGTGGCACTCAGAGGAAGGAAAGCAGGCTACCAAGAAGAGACTTGATACCCTATGAGTATATATAGGGTGATGAGGTCCCCATCAGTCACAGTCATAGGGGCGGAAAGTAAGGGGAAATGGGATAGAGGGAGAAATGGGAAGATAGAAGGGATGGGATAACAATTGAGATGTAATATGAATAAATTAATAAAATATTTTAAACTAAATAGGTAAGCATTTACTTTTTAAACTTGCTATCCTACTTTCTGATATTTCCTTCACTGAAGGC
This sequence comes from Acomys minous, assembly GCF_964271855.1. NCBI lineage: Eukaryota > Metazoa > Chordata > Mammalia > Rodentia > Muridae > Acomys > Acomys minous. The sequence goes on from NC_140489.1 coordinate 55,791,900, forward strand.
CCCAGTGTTGGAATCGTCCACTATAATAGCATTACATACTTATTAAGGTTCCCATAGCAACCTCAAATGGGTAGAGTTGGAACAATAGCAGTTCTTTGAATACAGCCACTACTATGAGCTGAGTACCATTCCAGAATGTCTGTACTGCTCACCCAGCACTCACAGTACCTCTTTGAAACCATTACTTCTGTTTTCAAACTCAGGAAAGGAAACTGTAAGAAATCAAGTCACTCTTCTAAAACAGTACTAGTGAAGCATGTGGCCTGTACTGAATTACATCGTCCAGTTCCAAGTTATCAAACTGATTTTCGGAGTAGCCCAGCTGAAGAAGAATGTAGATCACTAGGCTGTTCAAACTAATGCAGCTTATGTCCCAGCACAGACTGTCATGTGGTTGTCCAAAGATTTCTAGTATCAGCTGCTTCTTTATAAAAGTTATGGGCAGGAGAGTTGTACCAAGTTAAACGCATCAATCTTTCTACAACGACATGATTTTTAAAATATATTTTATTGAAAATATAGAACAATCTTAATAATTGGAAATATTCTTTTTTATTAATTTATTCTTGTTACAAACATTCTTAGAAATAAAATTTGTCACCTAAGAATTGGGTCTCAGGCATTTAAATGGCCATGAGATAAAAGCTCACTCAATTAGCTTATAACTGAGGAGTTTCAATTATAAAACAACTTTGAGCATATCATAGTAGGCTTTGTGACTCAGCTTCCCTATCTGTCTGCCTAGAATACCTGGAATGTAATAAGCATAGATATTTTTCCACTATCTCAGCTTATACAAGCCAAGATGGTTGTAGATGATGTTCCTATAAACTACAAGGATGCAGCAGACTGAACGGTGTTCATCCATCTTCACTGGGATTCCTTGTTAATCCACAGAGCTTATGAAAGTGCTATGTTATACAATGCACCATCTTATAAATAAATGAAATTAGAACAAAATTCTACCACTGAGATTAGATAACCACAAACTCTAATTCGTTGGTCTGGTATAGAGTCAAAACTTTTAAGATGTCCAGATGAGTCTAAGTCTAATGTTCAGCCAGGCCCTAGCACTATTATTATAGCCCTCTCAGATCCAGAGTGCAATTGAGTGTGCTATTATTGCTGTAGGAATAGCTTCAGCTAAGAACAAACCCGTCAACCACCCACTGTGTTGCTAACCATCTTGTCTCCAGGATTGCTAAAACAAAATATCCCAGCAAACTCTAAATATCAACCTACTATATAATTTCCTGCCATACAAGGAAATTTGAAAGCAGAAGGGAAGCTGCTTTTTGGTGCAGCATTAATTGCCCTTCATCTCCATGTTGTCACAGGGAGTATTAAACTCAGCCTTCAGTTAGGGGTAGAGAACGAAGATACATAAGTAGTTTTCTACAACTGTGTGAGAAGCAGTTGCATTTTTTATGGTTTGCTAAGTCGTCACTTACTGTGGTCCTAAATCTATGAAGGAAGGGGCTGTGCAGGAAAGAGCAAGAAAGCTGAGAGAAAGATCTGGCTAAAATCCTTTTCTAAAGCAAAAGCTATGTGGATGTTCAACACTGGACAAGAACTCCAGAAGCAAGAGCCTTGTCTCTGAAGGCAATAGGACCAACCTACTATCAAACTAAGAACAGGAAAACTGAGCAGACACACTAGGGCACTCAGAGCCACACTGCACATTAGAGGCAGATCACAGACCGTGTCATTCTAGTCATTTTACATCCAAATGCATGTGACAGACAAGAGGTGAGTGACAGACTTACCTCTCGTTGATTTATTGCCATATGCATGTAGATATCCCCAGTCACGCACTCCATCACATACACTATGCCATTTCATTTGTATAGAACGGACAAGGGAAAGCATTCATCAGGCGATGGGTAAGCCTGAACCCTGCAGAGCTCCACTCCCAAGGAGCTAGCTGGTCCTTGCACCCTTCTGGACTCCTTATATCCAGCCAGGTTAAGGTAGAAGCTAATCTTAGAAATTGTTTTTAAAATGCTGAAAAAGAAAAAATATCACAAGGTCTGTCTAATAGTAAAAAGAATTAAGCAAAATGTAACTTGTTTTTGTAAGAGACATTAGGACTTTTCCAAATTCTTGGAGAATTACAAACAAGAACAATTTATATATGGGCATATCTAGGGGATATTTAACAAATCTTCTGTAAGTACAACTCTTACTTTCCATCTGTGCTTCAATATTTTGGCTCTTTTTTATTATTTGTGTCTTTGAGTTCTTTTTCATCTTTTAATTGAAATCTACTTCAAATGATGTGTGTGTGTGTGTGTGTGTGTGTGTGTGTGTGTGTGTGTGTGTGTATAACAGACAAAGCATTCTACATCTATTTCAATTTACAATGATTAATATTATGTTTGACCAGAAAGTATCTTATGGAGGACACTACCAGAAGTTATGGTGTCCCACTGCCAGGTAATATATGTTTCCAGTGAAGTCTGGTTCCCTCTGGGGTTTCTTAATCTCGATAATAAAGAAGAAAGCTGAAGGACAATTTTATTAGATTTTAAAAAGAAGAACCATAGAACAGAGAAAATGTAAATCTCAACCTCTTCCCAGAGGAGCAAAATGCAGACAAGGAAGAGAGAAAGCCCTACTGCATGAGTTAAGCCTGCACAATGGGCAACGGAGATCAGCAATGTGGTAGTTGAGAAACTTCATGGGGATGGCTGTGGTGAGTGAGAAGCTTTGTGGTAAAGGGATAGGGGAACCTGAGAGCAAGAGGAGTGTGGAGAAAGCATACTTATAAAACAAATAGAATAAAAGGAAAGGTATGACTTTCTGAGGAGTTAACACAAGTCCCCAGTTGTGGCTCCACTAGCAGCTGCACAGAGAACTGAGGGGGAAGTACCTGAGCTCTTTAAGAGAATAAGTATTCACTCCATAGTTTAGCATGACTTAATATGATGTGTCTTCTCGATGTATGGCCCTTTAACAGGTAATTGGCCAGACAAACTGGATTAACTTTACCTGGGGTATCTTGGAATCTTAGTTCTCCACCCAGTCCCACACGTAGATTCCAGAAAGAAATCACTTTACTTTAATGGCCCTCCAGTGCTACTTTAATAATAGTTCCTTATGGCAAAGATATTCTACCCTGCTGTAATACTGTAGCTTTGAGGTTCTTGAGTTATTGTAGTAGTAATTAAAAGTTTTCTTTCTGAATTCAGATATATCAGTATGTAATAAAGTTCCTATATCAAACTAGGCATTTATTTTCATTAATACAATTATCCTAAAGTTTAGTTCTTTGTCTGTGACTAAGAAATTGTTGATCATCTAATATTACAATAGTCATACATGACGATAAACACAAGAAATCTAGTATAACAAATCAAAGTAAATGCTCAATAAAACTTATTTCTACAATATATTCTGAAAATATTCTAAATAAAAAATATATTTAAAGGCATGTATGTGGAAGATAATAAACTTAGGGGCTATAAAATCTAAGACCTTAGCAGAAAACAGGAATGATCAAATTCTACAGTCTATACTGGTTCTGAAAACTATAAGACTTTGCAATTACTTACTGTCCTGGTCTATAAACTAAAGACGAAATACTTACTATTGGAAGGGTTATAAATTAGGAACTCACAATGAATTTCTTGGGTGTTCAGAATATAATAGCTCCAGTGGTTAACATGTCAAAAAAAAAAAAAGATCTCTTTCTCCAAAGTTGGGAGAAATGAGGCTATAAAATATCTGGATTAAAATGTAAATGTGAGATCTTAATTATTCAAATGTTCAGCAAAAGTCAATTATCCTTCCATTAAAATGCAAATATTCACTTGAGTTCTTGTAGGGGTGCACTAGGGAAAGGTCTGAGCAGCAGGGAGCAGGACAAGAACAAGGAATCCCTGTCAGCAAATGATGGAACCAAGGAAAAAGAGTCCGAGTGGGCGTTAAACTCGCTGGGTGTACTTCTTAGGGAGAAAGGGGAATTAAATACCTATTTTAGTTTTTATTCATGTGCCTGTGTGTGAGTACATGCCACATGTATGTGGGCATCATGGAGGCCAGAAGAGGTCCTCAGATATCTTGGAGCTGGAGTTAGAGGCGGTTGAAAGCAATTCACCTGGCGAATGCTGGGAAATACACCTGGGTCCTCTCTGCAAGAGTAGCAAGTTCTCTAACTGCTGAGCCATCTCTACACCTCACTGTCCTTATAAAAAGAAAAAAAAAAAGAATTCTAAAAGTGACATGTGATCCAACAGCCTGGAAAGGAAGTGATTAATTTGTGAAAAGGCTATAATTGCTGGGAGAAGTGAGTTCTTCTACAGGGAATTAGCTCCAATGGGAAGGAGCATCAGAATATGTTTGACTTGAAGAAAAAGCAAAGAAGGCAGCCTGCCCGGCACTATAGTCCAATAAGCAGGCAGGAGATATGATATGCAAGCAGTTCACCAGTTGTCTGAGCTTCACTTCCTGATGTTGTGATAAAGTACCCACACAAAACAGGCGAAGAGACATGGGTTTATTTGGCTCGCAGTCTGCCACTGTGAGGAAGTCAAGGCATCAGGACTTTAAAAGCAAATATTCGTATCCACAATCAAGCGCAGAAAGAGCAAATGGATGTGCATACACTGATATCCATCTCCACCTCTCCCCTTATGTTCAGGCCAGGAACCAGGCCCTGAAATGATACCGCCCACATTTAGGGTAGGCCTTTCCATCTCAATCAATCCAATCAAGATGCCCACAATCAACCTAATTTAGACAATCCTACTGGGACCACCCTCTTGAAGGATTCTACTTGAGTCAGTCAAAGATAGCCATGACACAAATGGTGCTCTTAAGAGTTTCTTAAGGAGGAGTATGGGGACTTAACAGAAATGTCTCCCTATAATTCTGGGGATAAAGCTCCAAGGTGAAGGTGTCAACAGGAACACAGAGCATGCCAGGTCTTGCAGAAAAATCCCCCCAGCCACTTCTATCTACTGGGAAATATTCATAGTCTTTTGTTAGGTCTCAAACCAGGGGTAAGTGGCTGAGGTACCAATTTAACCTATCCAAGCAGACCTGGTCTCCAAGTTCTCCCAGCAACCCTCAGTCCCCACTTGCTAAAGGCTATGGCAGGCATACCCTGCCCTCCACCGGGAACTCTCCATCCCAAAGGCTGAGCTACGCCTCCCCAAAAGGCTCTTCCATATATAATCCAGACATTTTTGGTTACCCACGTTCTTTTGTTCCTTTTTGTACCTTTGTGATCATGGCTGCTGTACTTGGCTTCCCTCTCTCCTTTCCCTCTCCCTCTCCCCACATGATTCAGGGTCATGAACCAGTACTCTTCGAGGTGTGCTTGCCTGTGGCTATGCCCTCCCATAGAATCCACAATAAACTTTCTCCTCCATTATATCTAGGAGCAGTCATGTCCTTTCCTTTCGTTTTTCTTTTTTCCTTGATATCTTGGCTTGGGCCCACATTATTCCAATTCCTATGGCTGTCTCCACAGTGCCTTCTCTCTACCTCATGTATACTCTTGTCTCTTATAAAGACCTTTGTCATTGGATTTAGTCTCATCAGAGTACTCTAGTAGAATATCTGAAGATCCTTTACATCTTCAAAGCCTTTTCCCCAAACAATATAAAGGGATATACGTACAGACATATTTTTGAAGACCAAGAATTCAAGCCATGGCAGTATATTCTGGTGTCCCAAACTGTCATCCATTTTGTATGAAAATATATACAAACTACCTGAATGTTCTCCCCAAATATCAGTCTGTTATATAGCAAATCAAAGTTTCATCTCATTATTATGAGCTCAAGTGACATAAATCCCATCTCAGTAAGGCACAATTGAAAATGTAACAATGATTCATCCCACAAAAAGTATTTTCCATTCATGGCCCTATGACAGTAGAATCATAGGGCAGTAGAGGAAAGTATCCATTCTCAATATAAAATGGTGAGAAAATCATATGGTAACTGTTACACACATTCTTATTCCAAACTGTAGAAATTCTAGCAACAAAGAAGTAGCCCACCCTAAGAAAGTTTTTAATGAATCAAGAAATGTTTCATTGGTTTGAAGCTATGTTTTCTAGCTGGGAACCTTCTATGAGAAGCAGCTTCTGCAGTGTAGGCAAGCTAACAGTGTCCCAAACCACAAATAGCCACTTCCTATTACCTGAATAGTTCATTTCCCAAATTAGGTTTTTTGCCCTGATCTTTGCTAAAACTTAAAAGAGGCAATATGGCCACATCTTTATATCATTATTTAATATCTCCTCAGCTAAATGTCTAATTGTATTGCTTGTCTGTTAAACCTTCTGTGAGACTGTATGACACGATATAATCATATTTTCTTTCTCTCAACAGTAACGAGTATCGCTGAGAGGTGCTCCTGGTGTCCTTCGGAGCACTTAGCTGAAATGCTTCTATCCACAGCATTCCAGGACAGGGAGGTAAATGTGTTCAGCACCCTCAGCACTTCCTTCTTGGCACTTAAGAGGACAGACATTTCGATCACGGATCTTGAAATTCTTCGAACCTCCACCCTTCAGTCAATAGTATAGCCACTTCCAAGTCTGCAAGCAATACAGCACAATCTACCTCTCAGTAACAAAATCTACAGAGATTTCCTCTGGCTTCCACCATGGATTAATACAAGTTGAATATCTTAAGACAACAGAATGTTGCTCTTTCACAGTTGTGAAGCCAAAGGCCAAGGCATACAGTATATGCAAGAGGACACCTTCTGGAGGCTGTAACATACACTACTAGTAGTATCCTTGGCCCATCTTTTTCATGAAAGCTGTCAGCAATCTTTGGATCCTTCAGTTGGGCACGTCATTTTACTACCATCTCTGCATCCACTTTGCCAGTGGATCTGCCTCAGTTACATCTCTATAAGTGTACTGTGGGGAAGGGGGTATAATTTATGATTACATGAGGAGAAGTAACTTAAGAAATGAAAGAAAGAACTGAAAATACCTAACTAAAAATGGCCTGTGCTCCGCTACTTAGATGCTCAAGCATCAAGACACAGTGGCTGTGCTTTACTCCAACTCTACTCATCTTCATTTGTCACCACTAGTTCCAAAGACCATTACAACTCTGAGTTGTGTACTTCAGCCAATCTCCTATGTCTGACATGTGAACGTCAAGAAAGAGGAGAAGAAAAAAGACAAAGAAATAATTCAAAAACTTAGAGAAAGCCCAGATCTTGGAGAGAGGAGTGTAAGGAAGCAATGCTTTTTCAAGAGTCATGTCCTAGGCTTTTCCATCTGCTTTTGCATTCATCTGTCTTTTTTTTTTTTAATCTAACTATTGCAAGGGCACATGCTTATTTAACTGCTGATCCACTATTTTGTTTTCTTTTGTTTTATTTTTTATCAAACGTTGGATAATATTACTATCTAGGGAGGAAAAATAATAAATTCTATGAGGTAGTATGAAAATTAACATCTGAATGACCTTGAAGTTCATAAATAGTGTCTTTTGAAGTAAAAGAAACAATCTCCCTTTAGGTCACTGGAATTTCAAAGTGGCATGGATTTTACGGTCAGTTCCTTAAAGCTACTAAAATAGAATTTACCAAGAAGGCAAAAGAACACAAACTCAATTAAAGGAAGCCAGTCCTCTCCCTTAGCATATAAAGCTAGTATATCAAAAGGCAACTCCACAGAATGATGAAGGGGGAAGGTCATGTCTTTCTTTCCAAAGCTAAATTAAGATAAATTTCAAAAGCTTTCGTCTTAACACCTTGCTAAAGAAAATTGCATCTCTTCCTACTATATTTACTAAGGTGGCTGTGCTTCCTGCCTTTAATGACCAGCCTCTTTGACCACGCTCTGCTGAAATCTCATAAAGATGAACTTCAATTATAAGCACAGCACAGAGCCAAGGTTGCATAAGCTAACTGCGTACAGCTGTCTGGGGTACAATGCCTAGATGACAAAGCCACCTCTCTTATTTTAGCTCCATTTTCAGACTGTCCTTGATTGAACTGACCAAAGAGCTATACTTTCTTTAACATCTTTTTTATCATCTCTGTTTTTCCAATACACACAGAAGGAAGATTAAAAGAGCCGAGGCCTCTAGCCCAGCAGCATTACTGGATCACATTGAGTGACCTTGGATTACTGGTTCCTAATGTTTCTGCTGCCTCACTCAAAACAGGAGAAGAGAAAATTCCTCTCCATGGAGGCTTCTCCCAGCTCTTGAGGCAACTGATTGGATTTCCTCAGGAGGAATTTATCAGCTAGAATTTTTTGAAGATCACGTGTGTACCAAAGATTAAGATCGATGTCATTACACAAACAGACCTAGATTCCAAAAACATGTGAGTAGAGCTAGACGTCATTATTAGAGTCTTTTATATACGAAAAAGAGAAACATAGTAACTTAAAAGATGTCTTTAGGTTGTCAAATATCAGCTCTTTACCGTTGTTAGATCACTGTGAATGTCAGCCAATGTTACCTGTCTTTTGCTGAACTGGTTTTTCAAATCCATCACTTGTATTTTCACCTATTATCTCCTGGGATAAAGCGGATCGCTATAGATTCTTTACAATGATTTAATTAAATAGTATAAGTAACAAAGCTAGTACCAATAAAATCAACAATAAGTATAACAGCAACAGCAAAATACTAATGACACAAAGAAATGCACTTGGAAATACCACTTTGTAGTAGTTAATCATCATAACATGTCCCCTCTTGTCAACTTATGTTCTCAAAGCTGCTCTCAATACACTCCACCCCGGATACCCAAAGCCACCTTGGTGTTTTCAAAGATGCTTCCTTTGCCATAACAGAAAATAACAATGAGTTGTCTTAGTCGCTCCAAACATGCATCTCATAGTAGACTATTCATTATGCTGATACATTAGAGATCTATTGCTCTCTCCAAATAGACCCATGTGGGTCCCTCTCACTGAACTCAGGTCCTCAGGCTTAGTGATAAGCACCCTTGCACAGCAAGCCATTGTAGAGACCTCAGGTTTATCATTTCTTAAAGACAGGAAAAAAAACCACATGAAAGATAGTGTGATTTTTCTACTATGCTTATGGATTGAATTACGACTGGCACAACATTGCCCTCATGTAACTAACTTATGCACAGAAGTCAGAGAATATGTTTTTATGGTTGTTTGAAGATTATAATCCCAAAAGCTAATCTATCTGCCTTACCCAGAAAACATATTTAAAATTACAGCTCTTGTAAGTGAATAGACACTGCAGAATTAACTAACTCATGTGTGCACCACCGTCTTAAGTGCAACATGGTTGAATCTCTAAGTTTAATTCATATGATTTAAAAAGAAACACACATTTCTGACTCATCTTTCAGCAGGAGACTGTATAGCTTTATTCTGTCAATGAGAAAAACAAAATAAACTGTTAGAGCTCCTAGTCTGAAAGCCAACTGACAACTACAAGTTGAGAGGAACTAGTTTTCATATTCTTCATGGGGCTAAAGTACAGCATTTGCTCACCAGAGAACTGCTGAGATAAACAGGGAAGAGCTTTCCTTTCCCTTAGAAGGAATTCATGTTCCATTTCTAAGTTTCTTTTGTGTCTTCTCAACATCGTATCTGCTGGGCCCACAGTTGCAGCCTGATGCTAACCACACAGTTCCTCAGAGGTCCTCTAGAGAAAGCATTTAATTCTTTCAAATCCTTTTGCCTTCATAATTGATGTGTTTACCTCTTTTAGTTACTTTGTGGATAAAATACAAATGATTTTTAAAAAATTGATTTGTGAACCTGAAACAGATAACCTCATCAGTCACTAAATCTAAGGATTTAAGTAATGTCTTCTAATATGTTGTTAACTATGCAGAAAGCAAAATATTATCTACCTTCAAATTCTAACACTTTAAAGTTTAAGGCTAAAAAACAACAAAGTTTTTATTATAGAGAATACTAAATACAGATAAATTTTTACTCAGAAATATATCTAGGCTATATAGTATCTATGATTTTTAATTCCACACCTTCCCTAAGAGATTTTTAAATATATAAATATATCAACCAAGCATCAAATCAGAATTAACAATGCAAATATATTTGATGAAAACATATTTTTCCAAAGAAAACAATGTTTTCCTAAAACTGTTCCATTTATTCTCTCTTTTAAAATAATTCTCCATGTTAAACAAGAAGGTTATATTTTCAATGACGGTTAGCAAAAGGTAGGAAAATAGAAGATAAGGGTTAGTGGATGAAAATAACCAGTTCCTGGCCTTCCACCTTTCAGGGAGGGTCTAACATGAGAGACAATGCCATTTTTTGTCTAGGATCCCACAGAGAAACAACCCATAGATGCCTGAATCCACACCTGCACATCTTCTTGGTCTTGAAGTGAGTTCATGGAGATAGTGGCTCAGGAGCATGAAGCCCAGAGGCACTTAGAAGGTCAGCTTCATCAAGAGTAAGCCTTGGTCTAGTTTTCAACCTAAGCACTCTTCAGACTAGGAAAAACTAAACAAACAAACATGCAAGCCAGGCCTGGTGGTACACACCTTTAATCCTAGCACTTAGGAGGCAGCTGCACATGGATCTCTCTAAGTTCTAGGCCAGCCTGGTCTACAAAGAGAGTTCTGGGATAACTATGGTTGTTGCAAAGAGAAAGCCTGTCTCAACTCCCCCCCGCAAACAAACAAGCAGATAAATAAATAAATAATATGCATGAAACAGGAAGAAAACACTGTTCCAAATGAAAGCTAATCTAATTCATCTTGATTATAGGAACTTCAGAGGAATTAGCTTAAGGTTGCAAATCTCTAGTAGTCATGAGAATGAGCATTCATTAATATATTAATAATTTTAATAACTGTATGTCATCACGCTGTTTCTAGTTACTTGAATCGTTGCTAGTACCCACTTTCATTTTCAGTCACTGCTTGCCCTTGATTGGAGAATCCTTCGGAAACAGAGGCAAGCAGACTCATTATGAATGGAGGAATTGTTCTAAGCTCAGATTTATTCTTAGATTTTTCTCAAGTAAAGCACATACTTAACGTTTTGTCATCCCTTTATAGGTCAATTGCATAATGCTTCGTGTACACTTCATCTGAAGACAAGCAGTTAATGAAAGGTGTCAAGAATCCCCTTCTCCAGCTTGGAGTTAGCTTAAAATAACATAGTAACTACAAGGATGCCACCATGTGGCAAAAGCATGCTTTTTGGAGAGCTGTATAGCATAACCTAAAAGATATTTTAAGAAAATGCACAATTTAAATCCAGATTTCAAGAGTGAAATTCTGTTATTTATCAGACCTTACAGTCTGCCTTTGCCTTACTTGTAACTCTCTATTTAATTCACAAGTTCCCAATTCATCTGCAATGTAATTCATTCCTCTTTTACAGAATTCTCAACTCCAATTGTCACAGAAGCAGAAAAAAACACAGCTAGTGCCATCACTGAGCATCAAGTCTCACAAAAATAAAAACAATGATCTTCTGCATAAGCTTAAGGCATTCAAAGCATCTTTGTACCCTTCTAACATTTATTCATATGAAACCAATTCTTATTGTACTTTTCAACCCTTCGGACAATTGCTTAGTAGTTCTTTTGTCAATACAAATAAACCACTGTGTATTTTATATCATTGGTAGGCAATTAAAGATACATGAACGATGCACGTTTTTAAAAGTGACAGGCCAAAGTGGTATAGATTTTTAGAAAAGCAGCAGAAGTGGGTCACTCTAACAAAGGAAATTCTGCCTCAAGTAGATCTTGGAGAATATGTGCCTGTTATCTTCTGTATCAAAATAATCAATTTCAAGCACTCAATGAATCTTTTTCATTAAAGTAGCTTGAAATTGCTATTATTAGAATGTCATTACAGGAAACTCCAAATGCTGCTGCCAATCATCTAAAGTTCAGCAAAAACAGAATCAAAGAGCAGAGCCAGAATGCATTCACCTCAAAACCCCATCTTGAGATTCACAGGCAAGGTGGTTGTAGTTTGAATGAGAAGGGCCCCATAGGCTCATATATTTGAATGCTTGGTCCAGAGTTGGAGGAATTGCTTGGGACAGATTAGGAAGTGTGGCCTTGTTGGAGGAGCTGTGCCACTGGGGGTGGGCTTTGGGGTTTCAAAACCTCATTTTGTTTGCTGTATTCTCCTTCTCTGCCTTGTGCTTGTGGCTCTGACAAGGGCTTTCAGCTACTGCTACAGCACCACGCCTGCCTGTATGTCTCATGTCATGCCCCCTGCCATGATGGCTATGGACTTACCCTCTGAAACTGTAAGGACGCATTACATGCTCTCTTCTATATGATGCCTTGGTCGTGATGTTTTGTCACCATAATGGAACAGTGACTAAGACAGTGGTCTTTGTCAACTAACTCCTGAAAATTGTCTAAAGATAATTTATTGTCAAATTAATATCCTATCAAGAAAGTGATTGACAGAAGAACTAAAAAGTATTGGCCAAGACCCATGGGTCAGTGCCTGAATGCTTCAAAGGTAAGTGGACAAACTGCCCCATTCAGGGTCCTAGGCCCAAAGAGCTGCCAAGAAGATGTGAAGACAGTAAGTGGCCCAAACTGTAGTAAGCAGAGAAATGTTGGCCTCAAGCAATGAAGGGATGCTACAGCTAAGAGCTATCTTTCTAATTTATCAATTCAAATCGAAACAATTTAAAAAATCTTTCACAAGAAAAATGTGTAAACTCCAAGATCTAACTTGAGGTTATATGGATCACTTATTAATTAATGTTTCATATTCTAGTCTTCCTTTCATCATTTCTGATACATAGATTGTGTTTATCATGTATTCATTGAATCAATGACCATTTTAAAGATAAAAAAGAGCTGTCTTTCACAGGCTGTGCCCTGTTATCTACCTGTAGAAGACTGGCATAATCCAGTGAACAGGGAATAATGTGCATGCTGGGACATCTGCAGAAAGAGGATTTGGATTTCTTTTGTTAGAAAAGTGAAATTGGGCATGGTGATACTTTCAGAAGTTCTTTTATACAGAAGAAGTTGAGACTTGTTCTTTCAAGGTCTGTAAAGAATTGTGTTGGAATTTGAATGGGGATTACATTGAATTTATAGACTGCTTTTGGTAAGATGGCCATTTTTACTATGTTAATCTTACCAATCCATGAGCATCTGAGACCTTTCCAACTTTTAACAGCTTCTTCAGTTTCTTTCTTCAAAGACTTGTAGTTCTTTTCATACAGATCTTTCCCTTTCTTGGTTACAGTTACAACAAGATATTTTATATTATTTGTGGCTATTGTGAATAATTTTGTTTTCTAATTTCTTTCTCAGCCAATTTTTAATTTTTATACAGAAAGGCTACTTATTTTTTTAGTTAATTTTATATCCAGCCACTTTGCTGTAGAAGTTCCCTGGTAGAACTTTGGGGTCACTTATGTACACTATCATATAAATTAGTGAGTAAGGATACTTTGACTTCTTCCTTTTCAATTTGTATCCCCTTGATCTCTTTTGGTTGTCTTATTGCTCTAGCTAGAACTTCAAGTCTATGTTGAACAGATATGGAGAGAGTGGACAGCCTTGTCTTGTCCATGATTTTAGTGAAATTCTTTTTTTTCTTTTTTTTTTTAATTTTATTAATTTATTCATATTACATCTCAATGGTTGTCCCCTCCCTTGTATCCTCACATTCCTCCCTCCCTCCCATTTTCCCCTTACTCCCCTCCCCTATGACTGTGACTGAGGGGGACTTCCTCCCCCTGTATATACTCATAGGGTATCAAGTCTCTTCTTGGTAGCCTGCTATCCTTCCTCTTTCTGTGTGATTTGATGTTGGCTCCAGGCTTGATGTAACAGCCTTTATTGTGTTTAGGTATGTGCCTTATATCCCTCATCTTTCCAAGACTTTTAACATGAATTTGATTTTGGATTTTGTCAAAGCTTTTTCAGCATGTAGTGAGATGATCATGAGGGTTTTTTTGTTTGTTTCAGTTTGTTTATATGATAGATTATACTGATGGATTTTCATATGTTGAATTATCCCTGTATCCCTGGGATGCAGTCTACTTGAACATGATGGATGATGATTTTGATATGTTCTTGGTTTCAGTTTATGAGTATTTTTGCATCAATAGTCATGAGGGATATTGGTCTTAAGTTCTTTTTCTTCGATTGGTCTTTGTAATGTTTAGTTATCAGAGTATCTGTGTGGTCTCATAGAATGGGTTTAGCAATATTCCTTCTGTTTCCATTTTGTGGAATAGTTTGAGGAGTATTGGTGTTAGCTCTTCTTTGAAAGTCTGGCAGAATTCTGTGCTAAAGCCATCTACCAACCAAAAAGCTAGCATGAGCCAGACCTAGACCCCCTACACATATGTCACAGATGTGCACCATGTTTATCATATGAGTCCACTAACAGTTGGAGCAGGGTCTGTCTCTGACTCTGTTGCCTGCCTTTCGATCCCTTTCCTCAAGCTGAGGTGTCTTGTCTGGCCTCAGTTGGAGATAATGAGCTTATTCTTGATGTAACTTTCATTGCCTAGAAGCTTTGGTACCTCTTAGGGGCCTTCCCTTCTATGAAAACAAGGAGAGGAGGGATGGGAGAGAGGGCATAAAGGTGGTACTGGGAAGAGAGGATATAGGGGGCTGGGATCAGGCTGCAAAGTGATTAAATGAATAAAATTTTAAAATAAAAATAAAAATAAATAAATAAAAGTGAAATTATATTTCCTAACTTTTGTATCCCTGAGATAACAGACAATGGTATTCTGTAAGATGGATAGCTGTGACTGTGCAACACTATGAGTGACAAGGGTTCTCTCATTTGTTTCACACTAAAAACTAAAAAGACTTGTTTGAGTCCATTTGCAAATGAAGAAACATTCAAGAAATTAGCATTCATTATTCTTTACAAATGTCAGAGACTGGATTCAATTTGATGTTTCTGTCACCTAAACACCCCCCTCCACACACACACACACACACACACACACTTCTTCCTACTTCAGATTCCATTGTCTGCTATTTGAAATAAATATTTCTAATTGCTCACCTATACCCTACAAAAGTTACTCATCTGCTAAACAGCTTCCTTTATTGGAAGTATTATCATGAAAGTAATAAGTGACTTTGGATCTGGAAGATAGAATAGTCTGGTGAGAAGCTATAACCAAACAGGTGCAATTAAACTCCAAATACCCAGATAAATATCAGAATATACTTTTAAAACAAGTAGTGAACTTAGACTAGATCTTCAGGTTGATATATTAAAGTGTTCTAAATTTTTATTTCAAATACAATTCTTCAGGGCCAAAAGTCACTCTAGTCTAGATAATAAACCATTGTCAATGCAAAAGCTAGCAGTTGCACCAAAGAGCATTTGACTAGCTTCCAAAGCTTCTAGTAACCTCCAACCTTGTAGAAGCTTCCATTGCTAATGACTATGCTAATTCAGATTGTTTCTAAACTTAAAAAAAAACCCAAAACTTGAAATTATTTCGAAAAGTGATTTTTGTGGGTAAAAGCAGGGCTCATGAAGGTTTACTGAGACCAAATAGTTCAAATACTTACTAAAAGAAACAGAATGCAAACACAACCCAAGTATCCTGGCCATCTGCTTATTAGTATTCCAGCTCTGGTATTAAATAGTGATTAGGATTCAAAGATTTTTGTTTAATAAAACTGGTGAGTTAAAAATATGGAGTGCCAGATGACCAGTTACAAGAGCAATGAGTTAACTTAGAAGTGAGTTCCCTGTTCAAGCAAAATTCACGGAGAACCACACTGCTGTGGTGTAGCACGGTCATCTCTAAACAAACATCATTTGTCCCAGCAGAGTGAGATAAAGTACTTTACATGTCACCCTGTGTGACCTGTGAGTGATAACCCAAGAACAGAGAGGTAACAATAGAGAGGAGATCCATCGGAGGACTTTTTCAGAGGCATTGCATTCCTCAATACCAATTGACAGTTGTGAGGAAGAGGGTATTTTATCTAACCACTTAACAATCTACTCCAAATTCATAGACTCGCACTGCTAAATAAACCCAGAACACTGAATAGCTCATAAATATATTTCTTTGCATGTACAGTAGACTTTAAATTTAATATGCTTGCATGAAACAATTTTTTAGCATTTGCCGTTGCTTGTTACAGGCCAGTCCTCTGCCATCCATACCCAGCAACCAATGAGAACAATATATAGGCAGTCCTGATCTTGCTCAAGATAGTCAAATAAATGTTAATGTTTATTCATAAGTATGAAGAAATGAAGTGTGCCTGAACTGCCGATTGTGTACATTTATGTCAAGGTACAAAACAGAGGTTTCCTAAGCCAAGCTCCTATTCACTTACATACCCCACTTCCCTCCCTTTATACATCCACAGAACCCTGTGATCTGTGCTCTTACTAGAGTTTGTACAAGAGTATGGGCTGGGAGCATAGGACATTCAGGAATACCACAGACATGGTGGCCAATCAGACGCTTGAGTTGAGGCTTATATCTGAGCATGAGTGTTGAACTAAATATACACTCCAATAGTGAGGGCAATCAGAACCCATTTCCTCTAATCAATAGAAACCTCTCCAATTGAAAATCTTGATCCTCATAGGAAGGGCTTCATTTTTTTTAAATTTATTTTATTTTTCATTTTTTTGTACTCTGTCACTCTAGTTATTATCACCCCAGGGCAGTGTCTAAGTAACTTCTTTAGGACTGCTGGCTCTCAGGAAGAAACAGAAGTGCCAGACTGAGCTTCTAAGGTCCATGCAAGAAGAGTCAGCTGGGCTTCATCATAGCAGAGTCTTTGGCGACAGCACCACTCTTTTCTTTTGATTGGTTGTTGTTGTTGTTGTTGTTGTTGTTTGTTTGTTTGTTTGTTTGTTGTTTGTATTTGTTCTTCAACACATGGTTTCTCTGTGTAGCCTTGGCTGTCATGGACTCATTTTGTAAACCAGATTGGCCTTACACTCACAGAGATCTGCCTGACTCTGCCTCCCCAATGCTGGGATTAAAGGCATGTGCCACCACACCAGGCCAACAGCAACTTTCTTGCTGATCAACTAATCTCTGTGGTGAAGACTGACTGCAAACTTTCTACTCTTGTTCAGACAAAGAACATTCTAAAAGTGGCATTTATTCAGAGAATAAAGAGATGGTGCTTGATGTCATTTGCCAAATATCACTGAATCTGCAATCTTCTGAGACACAACTTTTTCTTTTCTGGCCTTGTTATGGTCTGGAGGTATTTTAGTAATGACCTAGATCAGAAATGATGTTTGAATTCTAAGAGAAAGTGATTCATTCTTAGTCCACACTCATTAGCTCTTTTTCTCTCTGCAAATGTGACCAGTAATGTCAAGAAGTAAAGAGATTGAGGAGCTATTTGTTACCACAGCATAGCTCAGCTTTTTCTTATAGATACATAGAGCATTCTTTCAATATGGTCTACATATCTTTCTCTCAAGATCACTGGTTACCAAAAGAGTGTTTCAGAGTTTGGAGGTTTTCCTGGATTTGTGAATACTTAGCTGAACTTTACTAGGTAGGCATTTCTAATCAGCAAAACATAGAAAATACTCCAAAATATGCCATATATAATCCATTATCCTCTCATTTCCCCTCCATTTATATCTACTCTTCCTCTCTCATACTCCCCTTTCTGTTTCATGTGACATACATAGTTAAATCCATATTTTACTAATGAGAGAAATTATGCAATATTTGGAACAGAAGGAGGAACTACTGGGTGGAGATGGGGTTAGAGACCAGCAAAAAAGAAGGGGGAAGTCTGTGGGAAGTGTAATAAGAATAAAGTTTCATAATATGTGTATTAAAAAATGTCGTAATGAAACCCAATACTTTATATGCTAACATTAGTTAAAAAATACTCCAAAATCTGAAACTTTTTAAGTGCCATGTATGCACTTGACAGTAAGATTAAAACAATTGCTAGAAGTGTGTGTACACCTGTGTGTGGTGCATATGTGTACCTCAGTGTGTGTGTGTGTGTGTGTGCATACATATGTGTGCCTGTGTATATACATGTCTGTTTATATTTTTGTCTGTTTCTGTTTCTCTGACTTTCTGTATGTCTATCTCTGTGTGTGTCTCTGTCCCTGTCTGTCTCTCTCTCTCCCTCTCCCTCTCCCTCTCCCTCTCCCTCTCCCTCTCCCTCTCCCTCTCCCTCTCCCTCTCCCTCACTCTCTCTCTCTCTCTCTCTCTCTCTCTCTCTCTCTCTCTCTGTACTTTTGGGGCTCTTGGCCTTTACTACACAATGATATTGAGAACAATTAGAAAATCAAAAAAGAAACAGAACAGTTTTTTACAAGTCAAGAAGTGGCAAAAACCTGACATGGCCTACTAGAAGATTATTTATAATTCTTATCTTACTGTGAATATTCATTTTTTCACTGCAGATATGGTGCTTAATATAGTTACAGACTCCACTGGGAGCATTATGTAATATGTGGATATGAATTACTATACTTTTTAAAAGTATGAACCACAGATAACTGGCCTCGAAAATTCTACATAATGAGCTAGGGGCCGATAGTTCCCCTGAAAGCACTCAACCATCAGCCTCTACAATTATGTATTAAAATTCCAGAGGTAATTACCTAATCTACCTAAGGCGTCCTGATAGATCCTTTCCACAGTTGGAAAGGCATCAGACTCTGTGGGTGTGGTGGACAGAACATCACACACACACAAACACACACACATACACACACACACACACACACACACACACACACACACACACACACACACACACACACACTGCAAGATATCTAGAACCTTAAGTAGATGCAGAAACTTTGCATGTGATGTAGTCAATGACCTGAAGGCAGACTGATCCTAGGTTATTCATTGGCATCATTATAATTGTAGTGTACTTACAAGGTTCTTAGAAGCTCAGAGAGTTGAACAGAGACTGGACTGTGAGTATAAGCAGAGAACAGAGAAAAAGAAGATGAAGTGAAGATGCAGCAGTGTTAGTTTAAAAGATAAAAGAACTCCAGAGCTGAGCTCTAAAGACTGGAACCATTGTAAGGAAACTTGGTCAGCCAGTCCCATCTTAAGTCACAAAGTTTGTGATGTCTTAGCTTTTATAGCAGTGATAGTAAACTAAAACAGTGGAAGATGCAGTTGAGGTAGAAACATCAACTTTTACCCTCTGGGGTTTGCCACTCCAAGACAGCCACCAGCCTTGTCCTCAAGTCAGTGCACAATATTTCTCTCTAAATTTTGGGTGACTTTTACCTGATTTGAAGGAAAGAAAGTTAGACGTAATTTTATTTATTTATTTACTTCTTTGATTAGAAAACTGGAAAATCAAGGGTTACATAAAGTGAGAAATGCTTTAAACATTTTATTACTTAATAATTCAGTCTATTAAAATAATTTGGAGGATACACAATTCAAAAGGTCAGAAAGAATTATGTTCAAATATAGAAAGACTGTAAGTAAATGATTAATAATACAATAAAGAAACTATAAAGCTGGGCCAGCAACATCTCTCAGCAGGTGAAGGCACTTGCTGTCAAGCCTGACAACCTGAGTTTTATCCCCAGAACTCATGGTAGAAGTAGAGAATCAACACTCAAAAGTAGCTCTCTATATTTCACATGTGTACGACAGCATGCACATGCTCCATTCTCTCTCTCTCTCTCTCTCTCTCTCTCACACACACACACACACACACACACACACATACACACACATTTTAATAAAAAAGAAATATAAATCTATTTTCTTATAAGTGTTGACACAAGATCAAAAGAATGACACCTGGTAAGCAATGCCTTGGGGAATGGTGAGAAAACCTTCAGGAAAAAAGGCTTTGTTACCTAGATTGTTCTTAGTTGTGATTATTTTGCTTCCTGTGACAAACATTTACATTCAATTTATGAAACATGTTTCTTCTTTTTAGATGTCAGAACACCATAGAACCCCACTGGGTCAGTGTACCATGAACTGGATATGGCCTTCTGCCTTGGTTTAATGTTTTCCCACATATATTCTATAGTACGCGCTAGGGAATGAATTGGGTTTAAACTGGTCTGTCCAGAGAAAAGTTCTGGGAAAAGGTTGCTCTATTACTATTTAGTATGTGCTTACAGGAGTTCATTTACATATTTTTCTGAACTCAAAAAGTCATCCTTGGTTTATTGTTTTCTTTTTTACATTATGTATAAAAGTACACTGGGGATGAAGTCAGGATGCCTACACCATTAGACTGCAGTCCACCCCACTCTTTTTTTTTTTTCAATTTAGATGCTTTTATTTTATTATTTATTTATTTATTCATTCATTCATTCGTTTTACATTTCAATAGTTATCCCATCCCTTGTTTCCTTCCAACCTCCCGTTTTCCCCCTACTCCCCTCCCCTATGACTGTGACTGAGGGGTGCCTCCTCCCCCTGTATATGCTTATAGGGTATCAAGTCTCTTCTTGGTAGCCTGCTATCCTTCCTCTAAGTACCACCAGGCCTCCCTATCGAGGGGACATGGTCAAATATGGGGCACCAGGGTTCGCGTGAAAGTCAGTCCCTACTATCTGCTCACCTGTGGAGAATGTCCTGTCCATTGGCTAGCTCTGAGTAGGGGCTCAAAATTTACTGCACGTATTGTCCTTGGCTGGTGCCATAGTTTGAGCAGGACCTCTGGGCCCAGATCTGCCCATCATAATGTTCTTCTTGTAGGTTTCTAGTACCCTCTGGATTCTTCTATTTCCCCATTCTCCCATGCTTCTCTCACCTAAAGTCCCAATAGGATGTCCTCCCCTCTGTCCCACTTTCCTGATAGGTGAAAATTTTCATGGGACATACCCCTGGGCTAGAGTCCAGATATAAGTGAGTATATACCATTTGACTCTTTCTGCTTCTGAGTTAACTCACTCATTCTGGTCATTTCTAGTTCAATCCATTTGTCTACAAATTTTGGAAATTCCTTGTTTTTAATATCTGCATAGTATTCCATAGTGTAAATGTACCACAATTTCTTTATACAATCTTCTACTGAGGGACACTTAGGCTGTTTCTATGTTCTGGCTATTATGAATAAGGCAGCTATGAACATAGTAGAGCATATGTCCCTGCTGTGTGCTGGAGCTTCTTCTGGGTATATTCCAAGGAGTGGAATAGCTGGATCTTGAGGAAGCCCTATACCTATTTTTCTGAGATAGCACCAGATAGATTTCCAAAATGGTTGTACTAGTTTGCATTCCCACCAGCAATGAAGTAGTGTTCCTCTTTTTTCACAACCTTGCCAGCATGTGGTGTTGCTTGAGTTTTTTATCTTAGCCATTCTGATAGGTGTAAGATGGAATCTCAGAGTCATTTTGATTTCTCTGATGAGTAAAGATATTGAGGATTTCTTTAAGTGTTTCTCAGCCATTTGATAGTCCTCTGTTGCAAAGTTTCTGTTTACTTCTGAGCCGCATTTCTCAACTGGATTATTTGGTTTGGTTGCGCTTAATTTCTTGAGTTCTTATATAGTTTAGATATTAGACCTTTGTCAGATGTAGGGTTGGTGAAGATCTTTTCCCAGTGTGTAGGCTGTTACTTTGTTCCGTTGACAGTGTTTTCTGACTTACAGAAGCTTCTCAGCCTCATGAGGTCCCATTTATTAATTGTTGACCTTAAGACCTAGGCTTTTGGTGTTCTGTTCAGGAAGTTGTCTCTTGTGCCAATGTGTTTCAGGCTCTTCCCCACTTTTTCTTCTAATCGATATTAAGGTCCTTAGATCCCAGGTCTTGCAGACACAAATCTACATAGGTCAACAAAAGTTGAGATAAATGGTAGAGAAGAGTAAGTATACTTTTCTAACTCTGAAATAAAACCATGCATTTTATTTTGTTATAAAATCTCAAACTCTCATAATTTCCATATTTAAATCATACATTATATCTTATAATTTGTGCCATGTGGAACAGGCTTCTAGCTTCTATATTCTTTGCAGTTACCACCTTTAACTAGACATTACTATGGCGATTTGAATAAAAATGGTCCCCATAGGCCTATAGGGTATAGCCCTGTCTGAAAGTATGGCCTTGTTGGAGTAGGTATGGCTTTGCTGGAGAATCAGTGTCACTGTGGGGGTGGGCTTTGAGATCTCAAGTGCACAAGTCACTTCTTTCACTATGGCCTGTGCATCAAGATGTACAACTCTCAACTACTTCTCCAGCCCACTGCCATGTTTCCCACCATTATGATAATTTACTAAACTTTTGAAACTGTAAGCCCACTCCAATTAAATATTTTCTTTTATAGAAGTGGCAGTGGTCATGGTGTCTCCTCACAGCAATGAGACACTGTCTTAGACAGTTACTTTGCTTCAGCTACTACAGGTACCTGTTAAAGAAAAAAACAGAGTTCTCAGAATTGCCACACTGATAAAGAACCATTTCTCAGGAGTCAACAGCAGGAACTTTCATCAGCATTAGATATCTCTACTTAAAATTATACACAAAGAGACTGATTACATCAATACAACTCACTTTAATTTTCTGACTTCCTTTTACCCACATCTAAGTTTACAATAGGTAATTAAAAGTATTAATGGTTTGAACTAAGTAAATGAAGCCAGACAGTGTTTGTGGTTCAGTGATAGAGGCCTCTGTGAAGCCTTAGGTTTATTCCAGCGATACACACATGAAAGCACACACATGTACACACGTGTACATACACACACATATGTATCACATGTGCGTGTACATAGGATGAAATTATGAGACAATTTTAGTAGAATAAAAAGGACTGACTGGTTTTCCTGTGCAGCACAAAGAAAGGCTGATCCATGTACTTTCTTTAAAAACATCCAGACGTGAGATACAGAGGCTCTGGCCTTGCTACATGATCATGGGCCCCAACCCAGGTCACTGTGAGGACAATATCTAACATTTAGTGAATGCCTAGTATGTGCCAAACACTCTTAAAAATATTTTTTCATAAATTTTTTGCTGGCTTTTTTTGCAGGGAGAGGCATACTGGGATTGAATGCAAAAGAGCAAACATACTAGGCAAATGTTCTGCCATTGAGCTACAATGCCAACACCCTGGCATGCATTTCCCAATTGAGTCATGAAAACACTAATATGTTCTTTCTATGTGAAAAGAACTGATGCTCATACAGGAAAATATATCTCAAGATAACCACAAGGAAGTAATGACACTAGTAAAAGCCAGGTAATTTAAGTGTAAAGTCTGAGCACAGCTTGCTGAGAGCAATATGGAAGGGAGTATCTGGGAGAGGCAGCTATGGAAAATAAAGTCATGGTGAAAAACATCACATCCAGTTTTCATTGTCACTGCCTTCTGCATGTCCCTCTCTACCACATTGTCTGCCAGGCCTTAGAAAGACAGTCCTATTATTATGCTGCTGAATGACTGGGTTTATCCCTGAGGACTTTTCTCTGGAGACAGGCTCAAAAGAAACAACAGTTTATTTTCATTAGAATGCAGGAGGTGTGCAGGATTATATGGCATGACAGCTTCTAATAACATTTTAAAGCAAGGTGCTACATTAGAATTAATATTTTACTTTAATGTCAGATGGAAGTAAGTGGATTCTAATGTCTCAATTATTTCAATTTATTATGTTACTGAGTTTCAGGTTCGAAAGAGTCTTTTCTAAATAAGACTAGTTATTTACCTATTAATAAATAGACATATTCTCTGTTCATGTAGCACTTGATAAAAATCAAAGAAATCTCAAGGTATGTCACTATAGATCAGCCAACGTTCCCTTCTTAGACAATAAGCAAAGAAGTGAGTGGTTGAGTCTAGAGCTGTGTTCAAATTCACTGACAGTTACAGAGGTAGAACCAACACCCAGATCCTGAAATCAGCAGCCTATGTTGGAAAACTAACCTTCACCTATTTTCTAGAACATTCTCAGCCAACTGCTTCCTCTGCCCATACTTCAGCATCTCTAGTTAGGACCTAACCACCTCTTAAAATGCCTGTCCAGTAAAGAAGCGTCAATGGGAGTTATGACGCTGAGAATCAGTGACTGGGGAGCTAGTGTCCGAGAGTAACTCAGACAGGAATTTCCTCCTCAGTTACTGTTTCTAATTTACAGGGATGCAGCAGAGTTGTGCAGAGAAGCTGTGTGATGACTGGGATGTGTGGGATGTGTTTAAAGTAGAACCATGACACAACAGCTGGTGCTTTCCAACCCACCTCTAAGTAAAGAAAAGGCACTCAGAGGAAGGACAGCAGGTTACCAAGAAGAGACTTGATACCCTATGAGCATATACAGGGGGAGGTAATCCCCCTCAGGAACAGTCATAGGGGAGGGGAGTAAGGGGAGAATGGGAGGGAAGGAGGAATGGGAGGATACAAGGGATGGGATAACAATTGAGATGTAACAAGAATAAATTAATTAAAAAAACATTGTGTAAAAAGCAAAATATCTGGAGTCAGTTGAATTGGATTTAAAGCTTAGATATGTCCACCACTTATATAATTTGGGTGTATTTTTTAAAGCCCCAAGTTTTATTCTCAGCAGTAAACTAAAACTAATAATATCAAACTAGCAGAACTTTCAGTATTAAAATAAACACACTAAAGTTGCTGACACTAAAGTGGCAAGCCATATCATTTTGCTTTTCTTTCGCTGATCCCTCTTTTCCTACATGAGTGATGAGAAGCTTAGGCTTGCTTTTGGCTTGACCAACATGAATGACAACTCTGAATCCTGTAAGTACAATGTCCAACATCTAACAAAAACCAAAGGTCCTGGCCTGCACACCCTTATCCAGAGATAAATCTTCCATAAGGATACACAACATTCACATCACTGGGGTATAGAGAGCTGGGTCAGTGGTTGTGTACTTGCTGCTCTTGCAGAGGACTCAGGTTAAGATTCTGGCACCCACATGGCAACTAGGCAACCATCAATGATCCATAACCTCAGCTCTATGGGACCGTCTAGCCTTTATGGACACCAGGTATACACATCATATATGTATAAGCATGCAGGCCAAGCATTAGTATACATTAAATGAAGATTATAAAAGCCTTATATCGCGAGCTTCTGTTTAGAGTACCACAGACTGTAATCCTGCCATCTTCCCCTGCCAGAATGAGCACTAAAACCAGGCCCTTGACCACCACTGTAGAAGATGATGTCTCACAGCACACATCAGCTAACCAACATGCTCAAATTTCCCTATTCATTCCACTGCAGTGCAAGTATGTGCAGTTCTCTTGGAAAACTCACATCCAGTTAAACACCTCCTGCTCTTCTTATCACACCAACAGCCCTCAAGCACCGACAGCCACAAAACAGTGCGTACTCCTGCTACTCTCACCAGTTTCCTACTGATCACTTTCTCCAAACTTGTTCCCTGAGGCGACTGGAGGATTTATTCTAGGGTAATACTTACATGTTAGTTAAAATTGGATTTCATCTTCTAGCCTGGTAAGCAAGTTGCGGGCTTACGTCCCTAGCAACCTGACTACCTGGACTTTACGACCCACCATTTTCATAGCTGTCTGGTTGGAAAATGGCTATAAGCTGTTTTACTTGAGCTTGTAGGCAGTCCCATACACTAGTGTGTGGCCCCACTAGAGTTATTTGATATTATGATATTGGTAAGGCTATATTTACTCATTTTGAAACTAGAAAATATAATGATAGTTATCTCTTAGATTGGCCTTACAATTAAATAAAACAATGTTTGCAGAGGCAGGTGATCTCTGTGGGTTCGAGGCCAGCCTGGTCTACAGAGTGAGTCCAGGACAGCCAAGGCTACACAGAGAAATCCTGTCTCAAAAAAAAACAAAACAAAACAAAAAAACAACAAAAAAAAAAAAAACAATGTTTGCAAGTGACTGATCAATAAATGACTTTTAGTAACTATTTCATACATTGTATT
This sequence comes from Acomys minous, assembly GCF_964271855.1. Lineage (NCBI taxonomy): Eukaryota > Metazoa > Chordata > Mammalia > Rodentia > Muridae > Acomys > Acomys minous. The sequence continues at coordinate 55,817,715 of NC_140489.1, forward strand.
TATCAATCCCATTATCCACATTATCTTTGTCATTATAACTACCATTTACTCTTAAATTGTTTTTAAATAATTATTCATTTTTATTTTATGAGTATTAGCATTTTCCTCTATGTATGTATGCTCACCACATGAGTGCTTAGTGCCCACAGAAGTCAAAAGATTCCCTGGATTAAAGTCATAGACAACTGTGAGCTGCCATGTCACTGCTGAGAACTGGACCCTAGTTCTTTGCAAGAGCAGCAAGTGCTCTTAACTGCTGATCCATCTCTCCAACCTTTTGGATTTCATTGAAAAGACATAGTTTGAGATACTGTAATATTTTTATAACTCTGGGTTTACCTGAGACAGTAACATGAAGTAGAAATTAAAACATTTAATTTTCCTACTCCTGAGTATTTGCCAATGCCAACAATGAATCGCCTGGTTTTCTGAACACCAACTAGGTGTTAATTCAATTCAGTTCTGTAAATGATGGCAACAATGTAGAATTCCCATACACTCTACATTATTTTTTCAAAGCACAATAAACTTACTTCATGAAATATAAAAAAATAACATGCTCAGTTAGGCTAACAGTGTTTCTCTCCTGAGACAAGAACCACCTCCCCCATATTCAACAATTTGCTAAGATGGCTTACAGAACTCAGAAAGATACATATTTTGTTGGTTTATTGTAATTGCTATATAAAAATAGTTGCATGAGTAGGCACAAAATAGGATCATCTGTCCCTTGGATTTATGCCACATTGCCACCTCCCTCGCACATGTATCAGGTATCAGTTCATGAATCTTGTATGCATAACCTGTTGCAAATCCATTAATTCCCATCTCTCAACTTTGTCACAGAGATCAGAGGATGTAGGGCTATCTCAGCCTTCTGCAACACTGGTTTTTTTTCCTAGTGACAAGCTCCCATCCTGAAACCACAGAGAAGCACATGAATAGTTGCTTCATAAGTAAAGATGCACTGAGGGAATTCTAAAGGGCTTGGGAATTCTACCTTAGGAACTTGAGAAGAAGCAAATGTTATGAGAGTTTATCCAAAATAGGGGACAAAGACGAACTGCATACTTATTCCACACTTCTAAGCCACTGCAGTGGCCATACATTCTACATTGTTTTCACAAAGAATTATAAATGTTCTTCATGAAATAGATAAACTTATACACTCAGTTGGCTCAACAGTGTTTCTCTCCCAAGATGAGGCATAGAAATGGATAACTCTCTCCCCAACACACTGAGGGTCAGAAATATAATTAAATTTACTTTCACCTCTTAAGGTGAAAAGACAAGTATATTAGGGAAGTGATGACAAGCCTGCCCTGTACTCTGATTTATGGTCTGTGATACAATCTCCATATAAAAAATAAACCAGGGAGCAATAACAGCAGCAGCCCGTAGAGACCAGTGGGTGTATGGAAAGAAAGCAAGCAAACAAAACCAACAGACTTAGTGGAGTGGGCTTCACTCCCACTTCCCACCTCTGTAGTCATGCAGGTGGAAGCCTTTCGCCCACACAAACTGAAGGCGGAACATGCCTCTTCTAGAGTATTTGCCTGTGATTCTGTCTTCAAACACAAATTGCAAGAAACTTTATCTAATGTAACTATCCCCTTAATCATAGCATCATTTACTGTGCTTGGACAGATAAAAACGCTAAAAGTTAGTAAGCCAAAAGTCTGTCAGAATGCATTTGACAGAATAAAACTTCATTAAAACCAAACAAAGCAGGCAAGGAACCTAAGGTAGCTGAATGGAACTGTAACACATAAATTGGCCTTAACTTAGTAAACTATTCTACAGTAGTCAATAGAAAATGCCCAAGGGAGTTATATTATTAAAACGCACCAATACCCAGGATGTGAGTATAATTCATTGTGGACTAAGTTTTATGGACTGTGAATCTTCCATTTGGTTTATTTCAGAATTACGTTCAAAGTTTTCAAGTAATCTAAGCTGCAAATATCTTCAGCAAAGCGGATTAGTTTTCTTATTTGCAAGCATGTTTTCTCCATAGTGACCAGAAAGAGAAAAGTGAGGAGGTAGTTCAACACATGTGACTTCTCAGATATCCGTGTGACTCCCATATATACCATACTCTGAAGTTTCATATCCTCAGAAGTCCTTCAAACTCAGGCAGTGGAGAGGGCTGGACAGGCCTGAGAGATGATAAAATACATATCATCACACACATCTATTAACTTCCTGACCTCCCTCTCTTACATAGGCTTTTGATTACACTTAAGGGTCTGGTTTTCTGATTGTTTCTCCTATATCATAATTGAAGCTATCTAATATTCTGAGAAAGGATAATCACAGTTTTACTTGTGGAATTTTGCGTTGTTCAAGATGTTCAATTTTACTTCGAACAAGCTCTGATATTAAATAGGCTTCTTCGATGTCACCCTGTTGATCTTCAAAAATAATGGTGCTTGTTCTGCAGTGAAGACTAACAAGTTCCTTCATTATTTCAGGTTGACTTCAGGTCTTTTTTTTCCACATAAATATGATGTAAAATTGTGGCAAGATCTACCCTTTCAAGAAAGGACTTCAGAGTGTTTCTAAAATAACACTAACCACAAGGACTGATAAAATGGATCAATCTGCAGTTTTTCTAGCCAATCATGCTTATGTTGAATAAGCACCTAGTGGCTGACACCATGAATCTGGGAACTTGAAAATTGTGGAGTTAAATAGGATGTGTGTGTGTGTGTGTGTGTGTGTGTGTGTGTGTGTGTGTGTGTGTGTGTGCATCTGTGTTTGCAGGTCGGCTTGCCTGTGTATGCCCAATAGACACCAAGTAACTTCCTCTGTCAACTAAGGTTTCTCAATGAATGTGGAGCTTGATGATTGGCCTGATTGGCTGGTCAGCAAGACCCCCAGAATGCCCCTGCCTCCACCCCCAGAGTACTGCAGTTAAAAAATGTACATCTCCACGTCTGGCTTTTAAATGAGCGCTACATGTTAAAACTCTTAGACACTTCTCAGTGTCCTGTTGTAAAATAAATATTTGATCACCAATGATGCAAACGATATTTATTTTTATGTTGTTTCAAAGTACAAGGAAGTTAATTCTTGCTCTCACTAGAATGTTTTTTCTAGTTTTGCCATGCAATTTGATCATTCAGTTCTTTCAATTGTCATTCATTAAACTTAAGACTTTGGTAATTTGATTACCAAAAAATTAAAAAGAGTTCCATATTCTAAAATAAAGTTTTGCCATTTTCTTATCCGTGTTCCCAAGTGTTACTGGTGGAAAAAAAAAAGAATCATTCAAATTCAAACTCAGGTATGTTAATATTTGAGTCTTCAGTCTGTACCTGTAGTATTTTTCCACATGCTGATATCCTGACCTTTTGTTGTACCAATAAAATGGTCTTTTGCTAGTTACTAAAGATGGATTTTAGTTGTTCTAATGCCTTGAGAGGGAAATTATGGTCAATAAGCTTCCTAATTAGCTCAGTCTTTTAAATTACAGCATTAGTAATTGACCAATATAAATGGCTAAGAATCCAGGCTTTAAAATGAGATATCCTGGGTTAGAATCTTGCTTTTATCACTTACTCTCTGTGTGACATTGGGAAGTTAATTAAACGTTTATTTTCTTATCTATAAGATAGGGATAATAATGACGCTAACATAAAGCAGTTACTGTGAGGCATAATTGAAGTATGGCATGCAAAACTCTTTCAACAATGCCCAACACACAGTATTTGTGACTGTTACTATTTTTTTAATTTATTCATTTATTATTTGTAAGTATTCTGGCATTTGCTTGGAATTGAACTCAGGACTTTTGAAAGAACGGAAAGTGTTCTTAAGCTCTGAGCCATCTCTCCAGCCTCCTGTTATTATTATTTTAAAAGAATTATTAATGTTTTGGTCTTAACAATTAAATTGTAAGTTCTTATCAATGAGAAGAGAGTAGTTTGATTAAAAACTCGGTTAAAATAAAAACATTTTCTCTAAAAAATCATTCAAATATTAGGAGTAGTTTGTTTAGTCAAGGATGGGATATATACATTGCAAAGCACTTTAATCATGATACATGATAGGAATCAAAAGAAAAGATTACCATCTTCACATTAAAATTCAAATACACATGTGCAATCCAAACAAAATTCCATAATGGATATGGAGAAGTGGACCCAGAACCTTAGACCATACCAGGAAGCAGTCACAATTGACAACTGATGGAAAAGGGAAGCAGTTGTAGCCAGTAGATGAATGTTGGGTATCAGTATTTTCCAGTAGATGAACTCTGGGTGTTTCAACCACACTCCAGGGCAGGCCTTATGCCCAAGAGTAGTTGGCCAACACAAAATACACTCTGTTCTTATTGTATGCTTTTTGTTTTGTTTTTGTTTGGTTTAGTTTAGTTTTGTTGTTGTTGTTGTTGTTGTCTTACTGGATTTATGTCTGTTTTTATTCTTACGATTTTTCTTATTTTCTTTTTTTCTTTCTAACAGAGGAAAAACATACATTTGGGTGGGAAGACGATCTGGGAGGAGTTTGGGGAGGGAAAAGAATATGATCAAAACATAGTCTATAAAATTTCTTAATTAAGACAATCAAACACACTTCACTCTAAACTTAAGTGGTTTTTAAACTCCACTGTGAATAGACATTTGATTTACAGCAACAATTTTCAAGTTGATTTGAAATTCACCTTTTTCTTACCCCTTCACAGAGAAATTATTTATATTTTACAAAATTTTTCCAATTCAGAATCAACCTTACTAAAATAAGCAAACAACCACATACCAGCATATCAAACAGCATTTGATATGTGCTTTGATATGTACCAGTGTTTGATATACACCAGAGTTTGATATATACCAGTGTTTGATACATGCTGGAGTTTGATGTATACCAGTATTTTATATATACCATTATATACCAATGGCATTTGGTATATACCAGTAGCATTTGATATACACCAGTAGTGTTTGGTATAAACCAGGTAGTGCTTGATATAAACCAGTAGTGTTTAATATATGCCAGTGTTTGGTATACACCAGAGGTCCCTCAGATCATGATGAATTGCTGTTATCTCTAGTCTTTCTTGCAAATATAATCACTTCTTATAATGGTATAAAAATGTGAACATATCTTTGGAGTATAAATTTTTCTGCAGAAAGATTGTTTGGAAGATGTTCTCAGAGCAAAATTTGTCAGTGCTTTTTTACTAGACATTTGACTGACTGGGTCTTTTCTCTATTAAGCAAGTACATGTATAGACTGCACTTGGTATTTACTGGCTGAGTACATGCATTTATGAGTTGATGAAATCTTTTCAAGTTTAGCTAAGAGGATCTAGCTAAATGAACATGTTATCTTTTCCCCTGATGATTCTTCCAGGTGAACTGGGGCTGCGAATCCTTCCTTAGAAATAAAGCTACAAGCTGTGCAGTTGATGATGAAGAACCGTTACTATAAAAATTCCTGTTAGTAAGCACAAATAATAAATACTCAGGGATAATACTAATGATTTTGAAAGTAAAATATAAACATAGTTTGGTGACTCTATTAGTCACCTATTGAGACAACATGCTCCAAAATAAGTCACATAAAAATCACTGGTTTACAACCACAGAAGATATCGCTATACCCATTGGTCTGAGGAACACCTGATTGCAGTGACTCAGCAAGGCTAGTACGGATGAGTATGTCTGCTTCAGGCTGGGAGTCAGTTAGCCTTTACGCAAGGCTATACTCTGAGCTTGATCTCATTTCACACAGTCAATACATGCCTAGATTAATGATCCAGCCACTACCTAAAGATCTCAGGAGAGAGTCATAGAACACAAATATAGTAAGAATTTTTAAAATATGCCTTTGTTAAATACTTTAACATTTCATTGACCAGAAACAGTCATAAAGCTAAACTGGACATCAGGGATTAGATATTCGTCCAACCCACATAATTTCCTAGGACCATCTAGCTCGGGTTTGTCAGCTCTCATACTTTCTAGCTGGACTATGGGGTATATATCCCTGACAACTGGCAGAAAGTCTTGGGAGTGATGCTACTGACAACTGCTCAAAACCAGATCTGCTCTAAAGATTTTCAGCCTTAACCCTTGAATTCCAAATTATGGAAAGCTTTTTAAGAGCTAGTTCAGAGCCAGCATAAAGCACACCTCCCCTCTTCCTCGCTTGTTATCCTCTCTCAGAAGGCCTGCTACTGATTTCCCAGGGTACACTATCGCCAAGGATGAGTAGGCTAGGTGAATATGCAATCTGCTACACAGCGTTCCTGGATATTTACTATATTCTTAGGCATTTTATTAACCAACCTCTGAATTTCATTTCTTTTGTTTATGTCTAGCTTAATTTTAGAATTCTTCTCATGGTAAACTTAATTTAGAAATTTGTGTGTTACATCTGTCTTCACAATGTTTGTAGTAAGATTAGGGAGCAGCCTGTTGAGAGCGTTGAGATTATAAACCATGGAACAAAGATCTCAAGTTAATCAAAATAAAATTAAAACATTATTTTTTCTTCTATTTCTATTTTATTGGGCCTCTAATACAGATTCTCTGTACACTTAGTCTGCTGTGGGGACAGAATAATTGTACCACCCCACCCTGGTCTTCAGTGTTATACCATTAGGTAATGTCTTTGGATGTTCGTGAGCTCATGGCCTGGAGCTCTCATGAATGTAATGAAAGCCTAAATAAAAGGTGCCCCAAAGAACACTCACCCTCTTTTCTGCCATTGGAGGAAACAAATTAGTTGTCACTTGGAAGAAGAATTTCACCTTGCCATTCTGGTACTTGGGTCTGCCTCTCAACTTTGGAACTATGAGAAATGAGTTTGTTTGTCATATGCCAAATAGCCCACACTATTTTGTTCTAAGCAGCATAAACTAAGACAGTTTGCCGTGTCAGTTTCTGAAAAGTTGTGTAGTTTCCCCTCAATTTTTTATTTATTTAACATATTCAATAAGATTTAATAGATCTATTTGTCAAGTTTGTAATCATCTATTAAAATATATAGTCCTTAGAATGAATTTTTTCTGTGTTTTTTAAAATATATTTTATTGATTTATTCATATTACATCTCAATTGTTATCCCATCCCTTGTATCCTCCCATTCCTCCCTCCCTCCCATTTTCCCCTTACTCCCTTCCCCTATGACCGTGACTGAGAGGGAATCTCTTCCCCCTGTATATGCTCATAGGGTATCAAGTCTCTTCTTGGTAGCCTGCTATCCTTCCTCTGAGTGCCACCAGGCCTTTCCATTGAGGGGCCATGGTCAAATATGGGGCACCAGAGTTTGTGTGAAAGTCAGACACCACTCTCCACTCAACTGTGGAGAATATCCTGTCCATTGGGTAGATCTGGGTAGGAGTTCGAAGTTTACTGCATGTATTGTTCTTGGCTGGTGCCATAGTTTGAGCAGGACCCCTGGGCCCAGATCCACCTGTCATAATGTTCTTCTTGTAAGTTTCTAGGACCCTCTGGATCCTTCTATATCCCCATTCTCCCATGCTTCTCTTGCCTAAAGACCCAATAGGATGTCCTCCCCTCTGACCCACTTTCCTGATAAGTGAAGACAGTCATGGGACATGCCCCTTTGGCTAGTGTCCAGATATAAGTGAGTATATATCATTTGACTCTTTCCGCTTCTGGATTAACTCACTCATTATGATCATTTCTAGTTCAATCCATTTGTCTACAAATTTTGGGAATTCCTTGTTTTTAATAGATAAGTAGTATTCTGTGGTGTAAATGTACCACAGTTTCTTTATCCATTCTTCTACTGAGGGACACTTAGGCTGTTTCTATGTTCTGGCTATTATGAATAAGGCTGCTATGAACATGGTTGAGCAAATTTTCTTGTTGTGTGCTGGAGCATCTTCTGGGTATATTCCAAGGAGTGGAATAGCTGGGTCTTGAGGAGGCCCCATTCCCAATTTTCTGATATAGCGCCAGATAGATTTCCAAAGTGTTTGTACTAGTTTGCATTCCACTAGCAATGAGGGAGTGTTCCACTCTCTCCACATCCTTGCCAGCATGTGGTGTCACTTGAATTTATGATCTTTACCATCTGATGGCTGTAAGATGGAATCTCAGAGTTTTTTTGATTTGCCTTTCCCTGATGACTCAGGAGGTTGCACATTTCTTTAAGTGTTTCTCAGCCATTAGATAGTCCTCTGTTGAGAATTCTCTGTTTAGTTCTGAGCCCCGTTTCTCAATTGGGTTATTTGGTTTAGTGGTGTTTAATTTCTTGAGTTCTTTATATATTTTGGATATTATACCTTTGTCAGATGTAGGGTTGGTGAAGATCTTTTCCCAGTCTGTAGGCTGTTGGTTCGTTCTGTTGACAGTGTCTCCTGACTTACAGAAGCTTCTCAGCCTCATGAGGTCCCATTTATTAATTTCTGACCTTAAGGCCTGGGCCATTGGTGTTCTGTTCAGGAAGCTGTCTCCTGTGCCAATGTGTTCCAGGCTCTTTCCCACTTTTTCTTCTAACTGACTTAGTGTCTGTGTTTTTATGTTGAGGTCTTTAGAATGAATCTTTTGGCATTCATTTGTGTGAGTGGAGAAAATTAAGCATTTAATCAATGACTGTTGATTTATTGTTTCTTAGAAAAATAAATTTTCATCTTCACTAATTTCCACAAATACAGTAAGTATCATATAACAAATCATTCCACAAATATAGAAGTATGTACATATTTTATGCTTTTACTACTATTTATACATAGCCTTAAAAGTCCATGCTTTGGTTTGTTTCCTCTGTAAACATGAATGTGCACCAAGTACCAGCTGAGTAGTTTTTTAATCAGTAAGCTGGTATTGGTAGCAGGAGAGACAGCACAGAGACAGTGACTTTTAGCCTCATAATCAGATCCTTGTGACCTGCTTGAAAAGACAGCTATGGTCCATAGGTAATATAAAAAACTTAGACACACTAATTTTTAAATGATTGATGTATTAAGATTGTGCCTCATAACTCTACATTTGATTCATTGTAGTTTTCTGTAGTGGTCCCCATCTTTTGCACAGAGAAATTTCTTTGATGAGGAGTGAGGACTGTACTAATCTTGGGTATAAAAGCAAATGCTTAGATTATTGTTAAGGATGATACTGGGTTGGTAAAACAGTGATTTTATGTTCTCCTTTGACATCCGTGACTTCACTAGCACTGAATAATAAAATACTCCCTCACCTAAGGCTCAGGGAACACTGTGGAATTGAAGGCAGAAAGACTGTAAGAGCCAGAAGATAGAGTTTGCTGTGAGATTTTATTTTCGAATAATATCAGAAGCTGTACCCATAATGTCTCACAAATATGAATACACAAACGTGAGCAGAACAAGGGTGACACAAATAGATATACCAAAGTGGACAAGGAAAATTTCACAAGGCCTCAACCCTACACAAGGCAATGAAGAAATCCTGGGAGTGAGAGAAATAGTTTTCCCCAAAAACAGAGCTCACCAATTTGTTACCCAATACTAAATGCATACAAGTAACATTATAAAGTCTGAGCAAGTTAGATTTACTGCTATATATGTGTATATAGAGAGAGATGCATCCAACAACAATAAATGAAAAAGAAGACATAAATTTAAGAGAGAAAGATGAGAGAATTAGAGGAAGTAAAAAGAATAAAGAAATGTTGTAATGATATTATAGTATAAAAAATTAAGTTAAAAAGTTTTTTTATTTAAAAAGATTGTCTAAGGGCATTCAACCTGTCCCTGGTACATTTATTATCACCTAAAGCAGAGGTTCTCAACCTATGGGTCATGACACTTTTGATAAACTTCTATCTACAAAAGTGTTTGCAATACAATTTATAACAGTAGCAAAATTAGAGTTCTGAAACAGCAACAAAAAGATGTTTATGCTTGGGGTCACCACAACATGAAGAATTGTTTTAAAGGATGACAACATTAGGAAGGTTGAGAACCATGCATCTAAAATATCTCCATAAATAAGCTATTATTGCTTAAAAATCATTTTTATCCTTCCCATTGTCTTCTTGCTTAAATATTATCCTTACCTTATACAAAGTATTCTTAATGAAATAAAAGTATTTTTATTAAAACTAAAAAATCCTGAATATCCATGCTCCAAATACATGAGCACCCACATTTGTAAAAGAAGCATTATTAAACCATAAATCACACATCTAGACCCACACATTAACAGTGGAAGACTTAAATACCCAACTCTCACCAATGGAAAAATCATTGAGACAGAAATTTAATAGAGAAATGAAACTAACAGAGGTCATGAAGCAAAAGGACCTAAGTGATGTCTACAGAACACTTTACTCAAACACAAAAGAATATACTTTCTTCTCAGCACCACATGGAAACATCTCCAAAATCAACCATATAGTTGGTCACAAAGAAAACCTCAACTGATACAAGAAAATTGAGCTAACCCATTGTTCTTTATCAGATCACAATGGATCAAAACTAGAGCTCAACTACAACAGAAGTAACAATAAGCCTACATGTTCATGTAAACCAAACAACTCTCTACTCAGTGACTACTGAATCAGGGAAGCAATAAGAAAGAAATGAAACACTTCCTAAAATTCAATGAAAATTAAGCTACAACATACTCAAACTTACGGGACACCATGAAAGCGGTGCTAAGAGGAAAGTTCATAGCACTAAGTGCCTTCATAAAGAAGTTGGAGAGATCCCATACTAGCAACTTATCAGCTTACTTGAAAGCTTTAGAAAACAGAAAGAAGCAAATACACCAAAGACCAGAGACCACAGGAAATAATCAAACTCAAGGCTGAAATCAATAAATTAGAAACAAAGAAAATAATACTAAGAATCGATGAAACCAAGAGTTGGTTCTTAGACGGCCGGTGGTGGCGTATGCCTTTAATCCCCGCCCTCGGGAGGCAGAGGCAGGCAGATTGATGTGAGTTCAAGACCAGCATAGTCTACAAAGTAAGTCCAGGACAGCCAAGGCTACACAGAGAAACCCTGTCTCAAAAAAACAGGAAAAAAAAAAGAGTTGGTCCTTTAAGAAATTCAAAACAAACTCTTAGCCAAACTAACTAAAAGGCAGGGTGACAGTACCCAAGTTAACAAAGTCAGAAATGAAAGGGGGACAGTATCAACAGACACTGAGGAAATACAAAGAACCATTAAGTCTTACTTCATAAGCCTATATCTTTAAAAAATGGAAAATCTAAAGGAAATGGATGATTTTCTTGATAGATTTCACCTGCCAAAGTTAATTTGATATCAGGTAAACAGTTTAAACACTCCTATAACCCCTAAAGAAATTGAAGTAGCCATCAAGAGTCACACAACCAAAAGTTGTGCCAGATGGTTTTAGTGCAGAATTCTACCAGACTTTCAAAGAAGAGCTACTACCAACTCTTCAAACTATATGTCCACAAATAGTAACAGAAGGAAATTACAAAGCTCATTCTATGAGGCCAAAGTCATACCGACACGAAGACTCAACAAAGAAAGGGAATTTCAGACCAATCTTTCTATTGAACATTGGTACAAAAATACTCAGTAAAATACTTATAAACCAGAGGGCATGTCTGAAGTAGTCTCTACTGTCCACAAATACATCTGTTAGCCAGAAGGCTAAAGAAGATGTTCCAACATTATAGAGAGTTTTTGGCTGACTATTCAGGTAGCAAACTATTTCTGTCACTTTCTCATTTGGAAAACTACTAACCTGCACTCCTGGCATACTCAGGTAATCAAGTTTATTCCTTCTCAAGTCTCTGATGGGATTGAAGATGAGGTAGCTTATTTTTACAATGAAGCTTAGTTGTTCAGGGATTAAGATGTTTTTAGGTCTGGATAGGTGTTTTAAGTTGATAATGACAATATGTGATGGAAATTTCTTTACATTCAGAAATTTAGATGCACCAAGATAGGAAAGATGTCTTCTTCAAGGCTGTCACATACAAATAGCCAAAACACCAAGAATGTAACATTTATATAATTCTTCATTGTGTCATGGTTCTTCTTTCTATAGGTAACCTATTGTATATGTATGTAATAATATAAATATATATGTAAAAAAATAAAAAATAAAAAAATTGAAAAAAAATACTTGCAAACCAAAGCCAAAAACACATCAAATATATCAGTCACCATGATCAAGTAGGCTTCATCCCAGGGATGCAGGGATGGATCAACATATGAAAAATCCATCAGTGTAATCCACCATATAAACAAACTGAGAGAAAAAAAATCACCTGATCATCTCAGTAGGTGCAGAAAAAGCCTTTGACAAAACGCAACACTCTGTCATGATAAAAGTCTTAGATTATTGATACAAGGACAACACCTAAGCATAATAAAGTCTATATACAGCAATCACTACATGATCAAATATGAAACTGAAAAAATAAAACAGCTTACATGTGACCAATTTTGATTTACAAAACTACAAATGTCAATGTCTCAAATAACAATTATTTTTCTATATGGTTTTTGCTGTAGACTGATAGTTTTTTCTAGCCATGTAGAATCTCTAGTAATCATCCCTGAGTCCCATTTGAATAAGGAATACCCATACTCATTGTATACCCAAAAAGCTACTTGGAATCATATACGTGAAGCATTCTGACTTTAAACATCTAACAAAGTTAATAGTCTCTAGTGTGAATATTATTACATTAAATAATCTGCATAAGGAGGTAAAATTAAGCTTTAATTCGGTGGTTTATATTTTTTATTCTGTCTTATAAAACAAAGGTAGCTCTTCTACAAACACACAAAAAAAAGTTGTAATCTTTGTAAATACTTGCTACATAAGATTAATCATTAGACCTAAAAGTTAACATTTTGGTATACCTCCTTGACCTGAGTCACTTTTGCTCTGACCCAACTTGTTCCTAAAAGAGTCTTCATTGATCAAATGAGGAAAATTATATGAAATCTACAATGCAGTGCCTGAGACAGAATAAGCTTGCAATACATTAATAGTTACTACTAATATTGTCTCCCTAATAATTACATGCATAAGGTATAAGTGACAACTGATTGAAGTTGCACTGGAAGAGGTGAGAGGAATGTATCTGATGAGACTTCCAGGATGTAGGTCAAAGGACTCACAGTTTTCACAGACAAATGAAGCAGAAATCAGTGAAACGCTCTTGCTAGAACTCAGGGACAGGTTCTGGAGATGATGTCAAAAGGGTCATTTAAGATGTTAAAGTTGCCGGGCATGGTGGTGCATGCCTTTAATCCCAGCACTGGGGAGGCAGAGGAAGGCAGACTGATGTGAGTTCGAGGCCAGCCTGGTCTATAAAGTGAGTCCAGGATAGCCAAAGCTACACAGAGAAACCCTGTCCCAACCCCCTCCCCCAAAAAGATGTTAAAGTCCCCATACACTTTAGGCAGTTTCTTAGAGCATTCAGGAAAAACACCTGTCTATCCCAGAATAATAAATAAACAGAATGCCAGGACCCACCATAGTGCTCTCATACTTATCATCCAGCCCTAGAGGTCTCATATGTGGGCTCATAGGATTTCAAATATCATTGGCTAATAGTCGCATATAGTTAAAAATTATGCATTATAAACTGTGACCTAAATGGAGTCATTCGGGATAACATTTCCAGTAACTGTTTTGTCTCTCAATCTGTAGGCTTTCAACTTTTTCAAATCTACTTTATTTTGGGTTCTTTAATGCTTTACCTCCCATCAAACCCAACTACCCTAGATATGAGCAAAAAGAGGTCAATGGGAATAGGAGAAGCAGATGTTTTTAGACTCAGTTCATTGGAATAATTCCACTCTTTGTCATCAGGATTTCAGCAGACCAGTTAAACAGCAAACCAGCAATTCAGCAAAGGTGACTGCAACCACAGCAGCTGGAATCTGGAGCAGCAGCCAGAACCCAGAACCTCAAAGTGTTCTCTGGGGCGTTTCTTTCTAGAAGCGGAACAATGAACAGCCAAACAATAAGAAGCGATGCTATAACTCAAAAGTCTGTACTAGGATGTTCATCAGCTGGCAAAGACCGTACATCCACAAGAGACAGTTCCTCTTCTAGTAGACAAACACCGTAAGTCTTCTTACAAGTTTGTTTCCAGCAGACAAACACAGCATACCCCCACACAAGTCTGTTTCACATCCCACACTTGAGAGTAAAACAAAAACATGTTTGTATGCACTACATCAATCTAATGTATTATGTACATTGACATCCTTAAAACTCATTGTAAGGAAGGAAAAGTATGATTCTTGGAAGCACCCATCAGTCACTGATATTTTGTTTTTATATTTGTAAACTTTTATTGGTACATATTAATTATACATAGTAGGTTTTATTATGCCATTTTAATGCATATATATGTAGTATTTTGTCATTTTTATCTCCATATAATCTCTTATCCATGCCTGCTGATCATTTCTTCTTCCCTGTCGCCTAGCTCTCCTTTAATGATTCAGTGAGTTATATTAGACTTAGTTACAGAAACATGGATGAGTGGTTGTTTATAAAGTTATGGGCATTTTACCAGTGGTTATGCCACTAAAGAAAATGTCTCTTCTTCCCCCAGTAGACATTAACCATTTATAAATCCTCAGGGAGAGGTTGAATCTGGCAACCCCCCCCCCCCACACACACACACATTTAAATACAGGATGTCTCTGGCCAAACCTGTGAAGTTATTGTGCAAGTGTTCACAGCTGACATGAGCTCAAGTGTTCAATGGCCAAGTCATTTCCAGAACTCAATGCTCCACATCACTTCCCCAGCTCTTACATCCCCTCTGTTACTTCTTCTATTATGTTCCCTGAATTTTGGAGGGGGGCGCTGCACAGATGTCTCGTTGATGGCTGAGCATTTGTCACTTGTTCTCATTACTTTAAGCCTCCACATTTATACTGTCTACAGAAGGAGGAAGAAGAAGAGGAGGAAGAGGAAGGAAGGAAGAAAAAGAGGCTGTTCTCATCAGCACTGATAACAACACAGACTTCTGTGTTAAAAAAAAAAAAAAACAAAACTCTGTGATCTTCCTGTCATGGGCAAGGCATAACATACCAGACAAGGATATTCTTCTCCTGTGCAGAGTACTTCAAGTGCAGATGACTAGTAGATGGTTGCCTCGGTGGCAGACTTGCTACTATTTACCAATGGGAACCTCCTTCCTGGCCTGTCTACATTGTTGTATGCTTCACTCACAGCTACATATGACTGTTGGTGACAGTTCTCTCCCAGCACCCTCAGGGACTGTGAGGACTAACCAATAGGGAAACTCCAACTTGATTTCTCTATTTAATCCAAGTATGCAGTCTCCTCAGCAATAGCTCTTATCATCTTGTCTTGGTGGGCACTCAACAACAGGGAAGATGGCCTGCAGACCTCAGGAACTTCTCTGACAAGCAACACACAGGAAAGTAGCTCATTCATGGCACAGAGATAAAAGGAATTTTTAATTACTGTTGGCAAGAATGCAAACTGGTTCAAGAACTGTTGAAATCAGCATGGGGTGTCTCAAAAGCAAAAATAAAAACAAGTTTGGACTCTTCTTGGTCACTTAAAAACACAGAGTTACTATTTAACCCTGCCGTACCATTCCTTCCTAAATACCCAAAGAGCTCTGAATTCTATAACAGAATACTTGAACATCTACCTTTATTGCTGCTTTGTGCACCACAGCAAGGAAATAACCATATGTATGTATCAGCTATAAAGAAAAGTGAAATGATGAAATTCACAGGACCATGGACACAACAAGCAAGCATTACATGAAGTGAAGAAACTCTGATTCAGAAAGAGAAGCATCCTCGTCCCCTCATTTATAGATCCTGGCTTTGATTTTTATGATGCTCTTTTGTTGCTCATGAGTATGAGTAGGAAACTGGAAAAGGGTCTCTAGGAGGTGGGAAGAGGCCTTGAGTGAGGAGGAGGGTGGTATAATGCATGAGACATAAAGTGGAGGGCAAATTCTGAGGTAGAACTCCTTTTTACATATTTTAAAAAGAAAACAGCTCTCTTTAAAAAAAAAAAACATGAATTGTCATAATACTTCCTCTTTTGCCAAGGGCTGTAATGTAATATTTTATTCTACATAATCTTATCAAATTCCTAAACGTACTTTCCAAAAAGCATTACTCCTATTTTGTAAATGCAGATGTTGAGGACTACCACAAGTAAAGCAATTTGCCTATTGTCCACTCCAAGTAAGAGCCAGATTTAATTACAGCTGGGTCTGACTTCAGAATGTGGCCTAAGCAATCAATTCTTGTGAAAAGCCGGGAGCTCTGCATCGCTGCCCTAGATCTCTGTGGGGTTTTTGTTCAGGTAAACTATCAAAGCACACTGTTGAAATCTCTCTATCCACCCTTCTCTTATGAAGAATAAGAACATGTCAATTTTATCAGTGTATTTGCCTTCTTGAAACACGCCATAAGTAAAAGAAAAATTGTACTAGGTCATTTTTAGGAAAGGTAAATGTGTATATTCCTGAACATATTTTTGTTTGTTTGTTTGTTTTGTTTTGTTTTGTTTTGTTTGAGATTGGGTTTCTCTGTAGCCTTGGCTGTCCTGGACTTGTTTTGTAGACCAGGCTGGCCTCGAATGCACAGAATTTTTTATTTTATAACTAGAAAACAGAGCCTCTAATAAACTATAGACATTTTTCATTTAGACTCTAATTTTCAGTTTCAAAAAAGTGAGCAAGATCTAAACTACTGAAATTGCAAATACTTACTCTAATTATCTACTTGAAGACAGAGGCTATTTCTCACTTATCTGCACATCACACAAAGTTGACACAGGCCCAGAGGTAAGGCACAGATAAAGGTCATTCAGTCTAATTTATTGAAAGTGACATGTTTGAAATGTGGCTGCTCTAGCACACGGGGCTTAACCAAAGAACTGACACTGAAGAGCCTTACTGAGAGCAATTAGGAAAGCACCAACAGGGCTGCTCTGAAATCTGCAGCCATCCTTAGTTTACCTGATCAGAAGTCACAGCTGATCATTTTATACTTTCTATAGTGTGCTAGGGACTGGGTTCAGGATGTTACATAGACAGTCATACATCACTTTCAGTCTTATTTTACTGACATGGAAGTAGGTCAGGGAGTTTCCCCAATGTGTTGTCGATGAGAATCCCTGGAAAAGAGCTGTATCTGCAGAGAGTGATCAACTGAGCAGAACTGCAGTGGTGTACAGAGGCTGGAGTGCTGCAGGACCACAGACTAATTTCCTTACCTCAACCTAGCATTAGACAGACCCCTCAATAGCCATTCTTTACCCACCTCTGTGTTGGAACTAACATCTGTGACTAAGAGATAAAACTGACTTCATTAGTTTGAAATCTGTTAACTCAGTGGAGCACTAGATCCCACCAACCCAAAAATGAAGAATGCCTCAGATAGTCCCTAAATTTTGGCTGTAGAATGAACTATTTATTATTCCCTTTAAATTAAGAGCTGTAGGCTGTGGTGTTTGCTTGTTTATTTGTTTGTTTGTTTTGCTTTCATAGCCAGAGGGTGGTGATGGGAAAATCCAAAGTTGACATCATTATTTAACTCTCTATGCTAGGCAACCTCCTGAGAAACACTCATAGGATATATGTGTAGGGTTTTTTTTTTTCATTTATAAAACTACTGACTGCCATATCCTTATCATGTTTATCCTCCAAAAAGAATATATATTTGTCTTGGAACATACACATCAACACCAACCACACACACACACACACACACACACACACACACACACACACACACACCACCACCACCACCACCACCACCACCACCACCATCACAAAACACACCCCTCAGGAGACATTTTAAACGTTTGTCCTTCCATGAGTTGGTTCTTTGATTCTCTATTTCTATGTATAATTTTAAAATTAGAGATAAGAGGGGAAAGGATTAGAGTGAGGAAATGTTTTTATTATCAGTGTTTCAATTACAAGCTTTCCTCTTCACAACTACATAAATAAGGACATTTTAATACCCTAATTAATATCCATTTTTAACTCTATGCTGTGTTTTTATTGCCTTCCTCTCATTAAAAATCTAACGAGCATTAGCATACTGACAAGGATAATAAATGCCAACGATTCATATTCAGTTATTAACACTAATGGTTTTCCCATTGGAATGTAATATATGTTTCAGCTCTTTGCCAAAAGCTCAATGATACTTTTATCTCCAGTCGACCAATTGCACATTTAATTTAATACCTATTAAATGCAAACAGCAACTCTGAAATTACATTAGAACTGTTACCCAAGCCATCAAGACCCACAAGTACAGGGTGAAGATTAGGTAAAGAGCTGATGTGAGACACAGAGTAGCTAAGATAAGCAAGGCGGGCCATGGTAAGGTGGCTTAATTGAAGAAACAAAGTAAGTCATACGACAGACTCTAAGCCAACATCAGGGCAGATGTTTCTGCATCTCACACAATGCTCAGAGAAGCACCATTCAAGGCATCCTTTTTAAAGGACTGTTTCCATCAGACCTCCGCAGGCTACCAAGATGAGACTTGATAGCCTATGATCATATAGTGGGGGAGAAGGTCCCCCTCGATCTTAGACCTAGGGGAGGGGAATAGGGTGAAAACAGGAGGGAGGGAGTAATGTGAGGATACAAGTGATGGGATAACAATTGAGTTGTAATCTGAATAAAGTAATAAATTTTAAAAAAATTTTAATTGCATACAAAAATAATAAAGGACTCTTTCCAATGAGCAAATTTTACCTCAAAGTTTTATTTTGTAGTATTCAAAAACTGCATTCCTGGCAATATTTCTACTTCCTCTCTGAGATAATTTCTCACTTTCTTTGAAAAGTAAGAAAATAATAATTTAGTTAAATTTTTATTTTTTAGTCTCTCTTTGTGTATGTGTATGAGTGTGTGCACATGCACACCCATGTGCAGGTGTGTGTAAGTGCATGTACCCATATAAGCATATGTGAGGGCAAGAAGTTAACATCCAGTGTCTTCCTCAACTTCTCTCTACCTCTGAGGTAAGGTCTCTCACTGAACTTTGAGCTCATCAACTGACTACATTGGCCAACCAGCAAACCTGGAAATCCCTCTCTCTCTGCCTCTCAAAATGGGAGTTATGAGTGTTATACCCTCATATCTGCCTTTTATATGGATAGTGGAGACAAACACTGAGGTCTTTTTGCCTATGAAACAAGCACTTTCCCATCTCTTTGGCCCTACTTAAATTTTTATTATTTTATTATTTTATTGTGTTATAAAGGATTACAACAGATCTCAAGCATGCTGGTCAATTGTTCTCCTGGGCTATGTTCCTCAACGGCTTTAATTGAAATTTTAAGTGGATACATGAAAACATAAAACATATGCATATTCATTGGGTATCATTTGCTATTTCAATATATGTATAC
Organism: Acomys minous; assembly: GCF_964271855.1. Lineage (NCBI taxonomy): Eukaryota > Metazoa > Chordata > Mammalia > Rodentia > Muridae > Acomys > Acomys minous. Next base: position 55,837,064 of record NC_140489.1, read on the forward strand.
TATGTCATTTTAAGACCATATTACATATACTTGTCTCCTCAATATTTATCATTTCTTCATGAAAAATCATTCAAAATTTTTCCTTCTATTGTTGCCTAAAGTTTCACACTGTGACCCCTAATCACCCTACCATGCTACAGAGTCAAAACTTCTTAATCCTACCAAACTACAACTTAGTGTCTTTTGTCTCTTTCTCTCTAGCAGTTTTTCCCCATTAGAATATACACTATTAGGTTTCACTGTGGCCTTTTTGGGCAAATTTTGTCTTGCTTTTCTTCCCCACTCCCACTCTCCTTGTATGTACCTTTTTTCTGCATTCATGTCTTATATGTCCTATTGTCTCTTACTTCCTCAACATCCCTTTTTTTCCTCTCTCATTGTCTTTGTTGTTCCATAACCTATGCCATACTCACCTCCACTAAAATACAGACATAGAAACATAATTAACTAGAATCCCCATGAGTGAGGACATGGCATTTTGTCTTTCTGATTCTTAATCACCTCACTTCATAGAATACTTAATAATATTTCCCAGCTCTATACATTATCCTGCAAATGTTATTTCATTTTTCTTTTCCACATTTCAATTGTGTATTCATCTGTTGATATGATGGACATGTAGGCTCATTTCATTTCCTTACTATTGTGAATAGAGCAGCAGTAAACATAGATGCAGTTATCTCTGTGGAGGAGAGAGAGTCTTTTGAGTATTTGCTCAGGTTCACTTTTCTGTAAGATAAATTAGAAAAGCTGGAGGAATTTGTTTGGATGTCAGGAGGACGATTGTGTGTGAAAAGGCTTTTGGACCTGAAATTAGGTGAGATGTCAAAGTATATTGCTTATGGACATAGACAGTCCCTGTCTGAAAGCTGAACTATGCTTACAGTAGACATGTTCACATGCTCACCAGTTCTTACACACTGACGCAGCCATGCTCATGGCGATTGCACTGCACTTTTCTTCAAAATGTTCCACTGTCTTTGAAATTAGCATGGCAATGATTAATAATTTGTCATTGTCTCTTTTAGATGAAATCTATAAATGTCAAGGAAATCTCAAAGCTAAATATTTAAAATGCCATGAGTTTACAAATTAATATCAAATATTAGAGTGTGGGTTTGGACTTTGTATGTTAACTTTTTATTGTAAGGAAATAAAATTAAGCAAAAACATATTTAAAAATCATTTTTATCTCAAGAATGAGCTATTTGTAAAAGGATTAAAATTTATCAAACAAGTTGCATGAACTTGGAAGTTCATGCAAACCTTTGACAGATCTTGTAATGCCAGGAAACTTCCTCCCTACAGGTTGAACAGGGAACAGGTATGGGGGTCCCAAGTCTGTGTTGGCCAGCTGCAGTGTAGAATTCCTATATGCAGATCATTTGTCTGGGCCCACTGTACTCTTCCCCATGAGGCTGCAGCAAAAAGAGGAACCCACACAAATACAAGGAATTTTTACTTCAGAGTTTCATATCTTCTGCAGCCCACAGGGAAGAATCACAAGATAATTTCACGACGTCTAGAGATGAAAGCATCACATCCAACACCAAAGGAGAAAAAGCAGTGTCCATCTTGTGACTTTTAGGAAGTCTGAGTGTAAGTTGTAAAGTTCCAGTATAAATAAAATGCTTGGTATTATAAAGAAAGTGTATTTGCTTTTCCTTAAGTACTGCCAGATAAGCGATATTTAAATAAGCAGCCTAGAAAGCTGCTTAATCTAGGAATGCCATGTTCCTCATATCCATTCAGCACAGCTTTGCAGCCCTTAGGACCAGTTTGCAGAAATATAATACTGAAGCACAGCATACCACAAGACTGAGTTCTCCTTGTTTTATTTCTATGGCATTTACTTAACACAGTTATGTAGCAACACACAATCATTAAATTTTTTAAAATCTTCCGATCATCATTAATTACCTCAGAACAAAGTTTGCTCTCTACTAGGGTTCATCAGTTGCCCAGTGTGTTTCCCGAGTCTTTCTGTATATTTCAGCAGACTTTGATAAGCACTGGGTTCCCTTTATTTCTGCAAGTGGTGTACTGATCCTTCTGAGAGGAGTGCTGCCATAGGTGATAGTTCTCCGGACCTTTCACTGTCTGAATGCTGTAAGAACCAGAACAGCCACATCTGCTTCCTAAGTAGCACTATAGAAACTGAAAGGCAGACCTTTTTTTAACCTCTCTTGCAGCTTAGTGGAGCTGTGCAGACCTAAATATGGTTGAGAAACTGTACTGGAAAGCCCAGTGTTGAAGGTAACTGAATGGGAGAGCTCCTCTTGTTAACTGCCCCATTTACCCTCAGTTCTGGGTGAGTGTAGTAGACCATCTTCACAACTCTCCTTCCTCCCCAGCAAAGCTTCCAGTGTGTGGTTCCTTCCTGCCACCAGACATTAGCTCCTGGTGAGGTTCTCAGCTCTTTGTTTGGCAAACCAATTCTCTGGGTATCACTGTGCTCTGATGGAAATACAGATTTTCCCTAAGTCTTTACCTCAGTGACAACACAGACTAGACAGCCTTTATTTATTCAGGGCCTTATTTAGTTTACTATTGACAAGTTCCTTGAGGCATTGCTAGACTTCCCACAAACCTTTCCTAGTACTTACAGCAGTTAACAAATACACAAATGCACATGTGACTTTTGGTCTTCTCAATTAGATCAAAAGAAAATTAAACAGCTCCAAAATGTGGACTGAATCAATAGTTTCAATCACATATTCTGGTAGATAGTTCAAACGTTAGTAAATAGTAAAGGACCAGAGAAAGTGTTAGAAAAGTATTTACAGAGGTTCAGACAGGAAGCAACCCCCCCCCCTCTGTCTCTGTCTCTCTGTCTCTGTCTCTCTCTGTCTCTATCTCTCTGTCTCTCTGTCTCTCTGTCTATATATATATATATATATATATATATATATATATATATATATATATATATCGTAAAACTAAAGATACCTCTGGTAATAAAATTATACTTAACCATTTATAAATGAATTGAACATGAGGAATAATGAAGAAAGCAAACAAATTAAGCTTAGGATGCAGTCCTGTGTGATACACTAAAAAAATAAGCCAATCTATCCTCATGATTTTAGTGATGCTTTGTTATTCAATTCTTTCAAAATTGAAGTTTTTCCTCAATTTTTATCGTCTCCATGTATATTCATGAAGAAGCTATGATACTCGAGTCAACTTCAAGCCTCCAGGCATACAGGCACAGACATGTGTACCTGCACACACATTCATGAGTACATAAATACATCATACACACACATGCAACCCACACACATGCACACAAATGCACACAGTCAATCAATATCCTTAAATTTACTTACTTTACTCACTAATTTTAATAGCCTGCTATCAAAACCATGTAAATTAGATTGCTAGAGAGATGGCTCAGCATTTAAAAGTATGCATTGGTCTTGCAGAGGACCTGAGTTCAATTCCTTGTACTCATGTCAAACCACTTATAACCACTCCAGTTCTAGAGGGATCCAAAACAGACAGTTAGTTCATGGTAAAGGTATAGAAATGACAAGGCATAACACAGTCATCTTTGTGTTTGCATCCAAGAAGCACATGGGACTTCTCACATGAAGTCACACCAGGAATTGTTATTACTTGTTGCCTAGCTCTCTCCATTTTCAAAGGCAAATAAACTTCTTTTTACATTAATAGTACCCTCTTACATGACAGTGGCTAATATCTCAGAAACATTTTGTGCTAGTTGAAAGATATTTCCTCCACTTCATTTGTTTAGAAGTCTAGGAGTCACACATGGGTGCCCATATACACATACTCACACAAGTCAAAATTATTAAATATTTTTAAAATATGTAAATTTTGTTAGCTTTTTTCAACTTATCTGACAGTGTTTGATACAGGAATCACAAGATTATTTTCAATATGATGACATCATCCTACTAAAAATAAAGTAATCTTTAAAAATAAAATTCACAGTTGGAAAATGATAAAAATAAATTAGCAATCTATTTTCAAGACAAGTGTAACTATGGTGGGAAAACACATATTTTAAGTCTATAGCAAAGAAGGTGCTACCTTGTTAGTCCCAAACAATCACATCTCAGGAACATACTAGGTCATTCTTTCTGTGATGATGGCATTCAAAGGACAAATATATTTATGAAAAGCATATGATTTCAGAACAATTTTTTCAGAGAAAAGACAAAGCTTTAAAGACTAGCTGAGGTGCTCTAAGGTCCCTGTGATGTCCAATGCTTGAAGCTGAAATTCAACTTAAAATCTCAAAATGAAGTCACTTCTCCTCACAGCAACAGACTCAAAAGGCACCAGACAGCAGGGTCAAACATTGTAGCTCCCCCAAAAACAGCCTGCCAAAAAACAGAAGTGTTAAAAAAAAAAGAAGAAGAAGAAATCCAATCCACAAAGTGAGGCATAAATAAAAGGACCTCCCGAAACAGTGAAGAAAACCTACAGTTGTACTGAGAGCTTTAAAACATACGTTTTACATCCATGATGTGGAAATTTTATTTTTAAATAAGGTTAGTTGTATACTTCCTTTGTAAGGATGTTAGGTAGATAAGTCTATAAGCAACTGAATATGCTGAAGACACGTGGTCATTTACTCTGAATATCAAAGGCCCTCTACTTTCATGTGGGTATAAGGACTAAGATGTTCTTTAATGTGGGACTATGCCTTCACTATGCTGTGGCCTGGAACATACGTGTGCTCTCTCTGAGCATGAACTGCAAAGGAGAGTGCTGAGTCTTCCTGTGGCATAACCACATTAAGCCCAGTGGGGCAGAGTGAAAAACCAGAATGTTGCCAACCAGAGTGAGAAGTTGGGACACGTGGCCTGGGAAGCAAAATCTAGAGTGGGAAAGAATGGTTGGGAAGCAGCCAGGTGAAGAAAGCATAAGCAGTTGCAGAGCAGAGCTTGTTATGGGAAGGCAGAGAAGTAAGAGCACAGAAGACCCGATAGAATAAAAGGAGGAAAGTATTTCCAGAGGGTTGACAGGAAAGGTCTTCAGGTAGAATAGCAATCATGTGGTTTTCGCAGGTTTTTTTTTTAACTGTAAAGTCAGTCTATTGTGTTTATATTGATAAAAATGCAATGGATTTTTTTTTTTAGCACTGGAACCTCTTAGATTAATTTTTACATGAAATCAGATAGGCAAGTGAACCTGCAAAGTTTTGATCTAGGGAAAAATAATAATAACGCATGACACAAAAAAAGAAAAGAAAAAACGGAGTAAGTAGATGAATTAATTAAAGTTAAGAAAAGTCCCATTAGGAAAATAGAGGAGAAAAGAAGTCTACAAATATATTCATGAATGATAAATATGTAATGTTCACTTGGGTAGCACACACAGCAAAACTGGAACAATGCAGAGAAGATGAACACAGCTTTTGCATAACGATGGCATGCAAATTAGTGAAGTGGTACAAACTCTGTGTGTGTTTAACTTGTAGCACAAGAGGATGCCAGGAAACTTAAAAGATGCCTAGTGGAAGGCATGCTAAGAGAGGGCATATATTAGATTATAGGTAAAATGAAAGCAGAGGTGGAACCTTGGCCAACTAGGATGGAAAGGCTTTAGCAAGCAGGAACTTGGAAGAATGGAGAAGCATAGGATGTGAAGGGAAGGCATAAAGTAAAGGGAGCATGTATGAAAAGCCATGTGGAAGCCTACTCTCTCATAACCCAAATAAAAAATAACTGGAGGGACACTAGAATACATGTGAAATGAAGAAGACGGTGGGAATGCCAAGGACTCTAGGCTTAAGTGGGGATAGGAGCTGGCAAATGGGGTAGAGGAAGGCTAGTGAGTGCATTAAACCAAATTGATAATACATGAAAAAGCCATAAGGAAATTCATTAACTAGTAAGCAGATCTTGAAAACAACCTTTTAAAAAAGTTTCAGTGGGTGAACCCTGTCAACTCTAGACTACGTGGGTTATTAAATGACAATTGCAATTCAAAGTATGGCATACCTCCCTAAGAGTTATTGGTCAGGAGGACCCCAGAAGTCTTCAAAGCAACACAAGCAATCACCATTGTCCTTGATTACCTCCATAACTACATCATAAGATCCTATCTCTGAAGATAGCAAACACTCTGGCTGCAAGACAGATAAACCAACCTCAATCTAGCAAGAAAGCATTCTGCTGGCCAGATTTCATAGAGCTACCGTGGTAGAAAACACCGCAATGTTCTTGTGCAACACTGGACCCTCAATGCTGATACACTGAACTTTCTGGCAAAATATGCATGCCAATACAATAGTGGCATGGGTATTAGGTTTTAACTACTTGCTTACTGATTAAAATTGAGGCCTGGCTTATAGGAGGGAATCCCATGTATGATACTAGACTCCAGACAGAAGCTCGGGGGATAGAACCCAATATTTTTATTTTGCTAAACAGACATGCTGTAAAATTATCTTCTAAATATTTATGTTTATGACTATGGCTCTGGGCATGGGGGTCTCAACCTTAGCCAGAGAATTACCTCCCCTCCATTGCAGGGGGCAACATTCAGTGGAAAAATGGGTAACTAACCAAAGTACTGAGAACAAGAAACTGAATGTGCAACCCTAAAAGAAACTCCTGTGTCAACCATATTCTTCATGGCTCAGGGGACATCACGGTATAAGAGAAGAAAACAATGCAAGAGCCAGAAAGGCGCTGAGAAACATTTTTTTTTTTTTGGACATGGTATGGTTATTGCACTCATGCAATCAAAGTAGCCCTGATTACCTGCACAAGATTTTCTCAGTCTAGCCAAAATTCTGGCATAGTTGATAGCCTCAATCAATAAAGCTGGAAGGTGCTAGAATTCTAAAGGAAGTTTTGGCATCAGGCATGGAGATGTAGATTTTGGAATTCCCCCTGCTGGTTCCTTCTTGCTTTGGTTCAGTGTTTCCTCACTAGGCTCCTTTTTCTCCCTTCTGGAATGATAATGTATGTTCAGTGCCATTTGTATGTTGGAAGAAGCATGTGAGCTTTTTGCTTTTGCTTTTATAGAGAGTTACACTTTAGAGATTGCCTGGAGCCTCGGAAGAGAGTTTGGATAATGAATTTTTAAACAGTGTTTAAACTGTAAAAGACTATGGGAGTTTGGAAGGTAAATTAAATGCTTTTTGCATTATGATAGCGCTACATGGCCAGGGAGTAGAATGTGGCAGTTTGAATGAGAATGCCCCCTCCATAGGCTAATAGGTTTTAATTCTTATTCCTCATTTGATGAACTGTTTGTTAGGATTTGGAGGTGTGACCTTGTTGGAGTAGGCGTGTCCTCTGTGGAGAAAGTATATCACTGGGAATGAACTTGAAGGTTTCAAAAGCCCTCACCACCTTCAGTCTCTCTCTCTCTCCACGGATCAAGATGTAAACCAGTCAGCTACCACTACCACCGCGACACCATGACTTTCTGCATGTTCCCTGGCAGGAATCCTCTGAAACCATAAGCAAACTCCCAATTAAGTGTCTTCCTTTTTGTTGTTGTTTTGTTTTGTTTTTGTTTATTTATTTAATTTATTCAGATTATGTCAATGCTGTCCCCGTCCAGCAGGAAAGACACCAACACCAGGAACTCTTCTTGCCGCAGTTTTATTCAGGATCCTGGACTACCGGAGTGACCCCGGGAAAAGCTCCCACAGAACCTTTATAGTGTGCCTGGTCCTATCAGAGACTTCCACGTTGTCACTCCTGGTTGGTGCATTCAGATCACGCCACCTCACGCTATGCCTCGTTCAGATCACGCCACCTCACGCTATGCCTTGTTCGAATCACGCCACCTCACGCCATGCCTTCAGGCATGCGCATAAGGGGCTTGCTCACTGCACATGTGCATAAGGTTTACTCACTGCACGTGCGCAAAAAGGGGCACACTGCGCATGCGCAAAAAGGGGCGCATTTTGCTGGGGAAGCAGCAGAGGGCGCTGCTATCTGTGGCTCTCCACAAGATTACATCTCAATTGTTATCCCATCCCTTGTATCCTCCTGTTCCTCCCTCCCTCCTGCTTTCACCCTATTACCTTTCCCTATGTCTGTGACTGAGGGAGATCTCCTCCCCCACTATATGATCATAGGCTATCAAGTCTCATCTTGGTTGTCTGCTTATCCTTCCTCTGAGTGCCACCAACGGGACATAGTCAAATATGGAGCACCAGAGTTCATGTCAGAGTCAGTCCCGGCTTTCCACTCAACTGTGGAGAATGTCCTGTCCATTGGCTAGATCTGAGTAGCGGTTTGATGTTTACTGCATGCATTGTCCTTGATTGGTGTAGTAGTTTGAGCAGAGCCCCTGGGCCCAGATCCATTTGTCCTGATGTTCTTGTAGTTTTCTAGGACCCTCTGGATCCTTCTATTTCCCCACTCTCCCATGTTTCTCTCACCTAGAGTCCAAATAGAATGTCCTCATATTTACCCCAATCTCCTGATAAGTGAAGTCTTTCATGGGACATGCCCCTTGGGCTAGAGTCCAATTGTAAGTGAGTATATACCATTTGATTCTTTCTGCTTCTGGGTTAACTCACTCATTATGATCATTTCTAGTTCAATCCATTTGTCCACAAATTTGGGGATTTCCTTGTTTTTTATAGCTGAATAGTATTCCATAGTGTAAATGTACCACAGTTTCTTTATCCATTCTTCTACTGAGGGGCACTTAGGCTGTTTCCAGGCTCTGACTATTATATGAATAAGGCTGCTATAAACATGGTTGAGCAAATGTTCTTGTTGTGTACTGGAGCATCTTCTGGGTATATTCCAAGGAACAGAATAGCTGGATTTTGAGGAAGCCCTATTCCCAGTTTTCTTCCTTTTTAAGAATTGTCTTGTCATGGTGTTTCTTCACAGCAATACAACACTTTTACATGGTTTATATGATCTTCTGATTCCACCTCTCTCTGAGGGCCCATGGGCAGTTTATAGTTACTGGGGCAGGGAGAATCACTGATATTTGGTGATGCCACTGGAATTACTATGCTCCATTGGCAGGCTCCACTGCACTGCATGTATGGCTAGCACTAAGTAGATTCATGTATATATATATATATATATATATATATATATATATATATATATATATATATTTAGAAGAGGGTATCATTAACAGGATATGGCACAGCTAGGAGTAAATGGGAATAATATTATAGAACATTCTACAGTTGGATGGAATTCTCAAGAATAAAAATAATTTTAAATAGAATAAAGTTTGTTAACTAATTTGGGGCAGAGAGATATTCACAATTTACATATGGTTTTAATTATTTATGGATGAAAATAAATCACATGGATAAACAACGTTTCCACAAAAAGAAGAGAAAATAAAAAGAAAAGGCTCACCAATAATAGAAGTGACAAAGGAACCGAACTTGCAAGAGCAGAGGTGGCAGGAAGACTGTATAACCGTGCTCTTCATTTCAGTGCTGGTAGTGGCTTGACCAGATCATGGCCATCAGATTATTTTATAAGCTCTTATGGTGACAAAATGCCTTTTATTCATGAACCAATTTGATATTTTTAACACCTTTCTCATAGGAATTATATAACAATTTTGTAGATAAGTTGCCACAATGCAGATGAGTTAGAAAGCTAGCTTCGTGTTGGCCTTTTCTTTCAGCCATCTAAGTATGGTAGCCCTGAACAACCAGAAGAGAATGGGTAACTGACAGCAGAAATTGAGAAGGTGGGAAAAGCTGGACTAAATGTTTAAAACAAATTATGTAGGAAAAGAGCATAAGATCTGGGAAACTGATGGGGACATTCTTGACTGATTGGTTAAATTGGACATCCTTTGCTAAGACCAGCAATGATTTGGATTTGATTCTTACTCAATCCAATCATCTTCACAGTTCACAGATTCTAACTCTGCTCAGAAGCCTCAGACATACACTAATATTCACAAGGGAATCTGGCTGAAAGAATGAATGTTAATGAGGGACTATCTCTTCTCAGTTTACAGCTGAGGTAGCAAAAAGCTTCTTTCTGCATGGAGAGGCATCTATGTTACTCATGGTCACCAATTGTCTTAGTTAGGATTTCTATTGCAGTGATAAAACACCATGATTAAAGCAAATTTGGGAAGAAATGGTGGTTTTGATCTCATATTAAAATTTGTATTTGTAGACAATCATCCAAGGACACCAGAAAAGGAACTCAGGAGAAGAACTTGGAGGCAGCAATAGATATAGAGGCTATGAAAGAATATTGCTGATAGTTTGCTCATCATGTTTTGCACAGCCTGCCTTATTATAGCACCCAGGACCACCAGCCCAAGAGTTACACTACCAATACAGAGCTAAACCCTCACATGTAAATAATCAATCAAGAAAATGCACCACAGACTTGTACACCAGTCAATCTGATGAGGACATTTTCTCAGAAGAGGATCTCTCTTCCAAAATGACTCTAGCTTGTGTTCAGCTGAAAGCGAGCTAGCCAGCACACAAGTCTGCCTCACATGTACAACCAAGCCTCTCATTTTAGACTTTATTATAAATCATAATAGCCTTGAGGCATTCGTATAATGAGAATGCAATTCTCATTCAACTAATGTCTGGTGTGACCCAAGTGCTATTACTTTTTAAATTTCCCCATAATGCCAAAGTTGAGAATCACAGAAACTGACCCGCAAACATAACCACTGCTGTTAACAGCTGCTGCTTTTGGAATGGGCATGATGTCCAACCTGATCCAAGTAAATACCCAAGAGCGTTTGGAGCAATTCTTAGAACTTCTTCTTGCCTCTTATTAGTAGGTGCTTTAAAAGGAGGCACATTTTCTCCTATCTTATATTTCCTTAACTAGAATGAACACATTGAACTGTAGCTATCTTGCAATCCAAAAAACAAAAACAAAACCCAAAAACCTCATTTCTGACTGAGTGAATGCCACAGACAATAATGTACAAAGGAGGTTCTATAGAGAACAGGTCCCCGTGACCACATTGATTAGGGAACATTATACCTCTGGGCTCCTAGTCATTAAAAAGCAACAGATAACCTTGTTTAACCCTAATTTAAATTGTACTTAACTCTTATTGTCACTCTAAGTAATTTTTATATATGACAATAGTTAGAGTTTGTATTTGAGGGGCCCAATAATCTTGGAAGAACATGAAGGAATTCGTATTTCCATGTTATTGCTCAAGATTAACTTTGTCATTGTTACCAACATTTCCCAGATCTGTGGAATGCATCCAAATTTATTCTGTTAGGAGCACCCTTATGATTCAGAACCATTGTTTCTGAGTTTATTCCACTATGCTCATCTATCCCAAGCTCAGTTCCAAAAATTCCTACAAAGTATTCCTTCTGATGTCTCTTTATTTGTTTAGAAAATCAGTCAATAAACACAAGCATTCCTATGTTCCTTCTGGGATATACAGACTTCCAAACATTTGATCTGCTCTTAATGAGGTCATAGTCTAGTAAAGAAACTATTATATTAACAGATGACTAAAATACCATGTAATTACTTAATCAAGGAAACTAGCTAATAAAATAAATTTCAAGAGTCATGGTAGGTTTGCAAGCAAAAAAAAAATGTCTAATTAATTTGTACATATTAAGTATCCAAATACCTGCTTGTTAGGAAAAAACCCACACCAATAGCATCCAGAGAAACAGAAAAGTAAATCTATAAGTTAATGTGTCAACAGGAAAAAATGAAATACCTTGATTATAAGTCTGTAGTATAATATAATTTCAAAATATACACAAAAGTATTAAACTTTTATATACATAATTTTTACTATCAAGGCATGAGTCAAAACAGTTTTTATACTACTGCTTTATTTGAATCAGAGAGCACTAATGTCTATTTTAAAAGCCATAAATAAGAGAAAAATATCCTTACATCCCAGGTATCTTTTTTTTACATTTCTCAGAAAGCTTGGTTTTGAATAATATGACTTCATAAGTAACTGTCAAAAAGACAAATGATTCGATTATGCCCAAGAATTCTAAGATTGACTAAACAAACCACTTCATTGAACGGTTCATTTTCTAAACTGTTTTTTTTTCCTTCCACTTTTTTTTTCTTACTCAATTGGAAAGGCATCAACTTTGGGAAAGTTCTCTTTGATACACAATTTGAGATTCTAATGAATGAATCAAATATTTTGTCAGTTCACAAACACATGTGATCAGACATTCAATCCTTAGAAATGACATAGACAGTCTATGTTCTAATAGCAGCTAATGAAGAATCCTGCCAATATTTAAGTTTTACATGATTAGGAAAATAGTACATTGAATATGTATGTGTTTGATTATTTTGCCCTTGAGAAACACACTAAATAAAATTGGTTGGTGGCCATTTCAAAAAGCAATCATAACATATTTGCCAAATACTTTCTGCCTAAGGAGTACTTACTCTAATAGTAAACTTAATTGTCAAATATTATCTAATATTTTTCAGGGAAAAATTGTTGAGGAATTTGATCCTCCAGGCACAAATTATTTCCCTAAAATACTTTTTTCCTTCCTAAATCCCTAAGTCCGGACCTTTAGCAAGACGAAAAGGAGATTTATGCTTTGGACCTGATAAGTCTGATTTGCAATTATCCCAGCCCATCTTCTGAGTGCCTGGATTGATATTCAGGTCTTGAGGAGTCTAGCAAGGCTACAAGCTAGACTATTGAAGTTGTCCTAAATTTCTTTTATCTGGAAGATTCAATTAAGTTCTATGACAAATCCATTAAATGCAGGAAATAAACTTCATTCTGGAGCTGTCAAAGAAGGCAAGAGGATCAGTTAAGTGCAGGAGCCCTGGGCAAGCCTGACACTTGTCAGATTTCATCACCAGGTGATGGTTCTAGGAAAAGTACAGACTCAGACCATAACTGACAGCTTTTTCTGGGACCTTTCTGTGGAAACAGTGAAATGTACGTGTTCCTGGGGATGTAGTGCTATATCCAATGCATTTCTTACTTTGCATAGATCGGACTATGTTCAGTTCCCTAATGTGCTACCTTCCTTCACACTTTGTGCTACACAGAGTTTATATGTACTTCATTAACTATAACATAAAAAGATGGGGCTTCCCTCTGTGAACACACTCTTTCTCTTTTTAGGTGTATATGTGTGGGTGCATGCATGCATTCATATCTCTCTCTCTCTCTCTCTCTCTCTCTCTCTCTCTCTCTGTGTGTGTGTGTGTGAGAGAGAGAGAGAGAGAGAGAGAGAGAGAGAGAGAGAGAGAACAATTTGAAGATGAGAAGATGCATTTGGCTCCTGAATTAGGAGGTGTTGATCCATCATGGACAAAGAAAGTCAGTTTAAGTCAATTTGGGAAAAGAAACAGAAAAAGGAAGAATAAAGGAAATGGTCAAACCATAGGTTAACCTAAGGACACACCCCCAGTGCTCTGCCTTCTCTAATTAGACCCCAGCTACAGCAATGCCGTCATCTTATAAGTCCTTTAAGGGAATAACTCATTAATCAGCTCAGATCCCTGGCATACTCATCTCCAGAACATCACACATATCCAAAGGAAAGTTTCACCAACGCCCCGAGCTTCTACAGCAATGACGCTAACAATCAAACCTAACCACCACATCAGTAAACCCATGTTGGACATGCTTCCAGTGATTATTACACACACACACACACACACACACACACACACACACACACACACACACACACACACACACACCACAGGTCACACTTACACCTGTGAAGAAGGAATCTTGAGATCTCAGATTAGAAACCATATGGGTTCCTTTCATAGACCTACTAGGTTTCCAAATGTTCCCTTTTGCTCATGTTCATAGCATTTATATATATTTTATCTGTATAGGTAACTCAGGCTCAAAGAGTAATTTTATATTTTCTTAAATTGAAAATGGAATTTTTTCATACAATGTATTCTGAGTATAGAGTCCCGTCTTCGAGCTCCTCTCAGCTCCTTCCCACTTCTCCACCCACCCAAACCCACACACTTACTTTCTAACTCATTAAAATACAAGCATACATCAGAAATAATAATAATAATAATAATAATAATAATAATAATAATAATAATAATAGATTAAAAACAAACAAAACTGAATAGGCCAAAGCAACAACAAAATCCAAAGACAAGGCACAAATAACATATGAACACTGAGGCACATACATTCACATACAAAGAAAATTTATAGACACAAAATCAGAAACTATAATGTATAACCCAAAAAAATCTGTATGTTTAAAAACCTAACCAGAAAAAAGCAGTGTAAGAAAACAAAACAAAAACAAACCAACAACAAAATGTCCAAAATACCATTAAGATTGTTTTGTGTTGGTCATCGACTGCTAGGCATGGTGCCTGCTCTTAACTGTGGTTTGTTTACCCAGTGAGATTCTGTTGGAAGAAAACCTTATTTTTTTCTCTTCAAGCAGTTATCAGTTTAGGATGGTTAGGGATGGGGGCTGTGTACACTTTCCCTGTCAGCACTGGGACCCCATCTGGCTTGGACCTGTGCGTGCCACCACCATCTTTCTGCTCGCCTTGTTGATGGCCTCCATCAAAGTTCTATGAGAAACTGGGTTCTTTCATGTGACTAACAGCAAGTATGTCTGTTAGGCATTTTGTTGTCACTATTGTTAATGTTTCAGTGTATTTTTGAGTTTAAAATAACTTTTAAAAACATTTAAAAATCATTCACAAGAACAATTCAAAAATTAGGACAGAAGGTATTTTTTAAATTAATTATACATTTTTTATTTTTTACATATACATTTATATTATTATACATATATACAATAAAATACCTACAGCAAGAAGAACCATGACATTTTACATTTTTCATTTTACATGTTACATTTTTAAACCAGAGGTTTTATGCCTATGTCTAGCTGTCCATAAATGAGATAAGAAGATTTATAAATTATATTGCAGAATCCTTTGTTCTTTCTTTTTCTCAATTTTATTAGTATGTGTTTATTTTATGAAGGCATTCATGTGTAGAATGTACTTTGATCATATTGACTCCTTCTATTCCTCTTTCATTTCCCGCCCCTCCCTTTTCCTCCTCCTATCTTGTGTCTCAAATGACCCCTGGTTTTGGTTTCACATTTTTTCCTTACCACACTTCCTTCTATATGAGAGAAAAACTGTACTATCTGTCTTGATGGCACTGATTGATTTCACTTAACATGGTAGTCTCCCATCCCATTCATTTTTCTGTAAATGAAATAATTTCCTTCTTCCTTGTGACTGAATAAAACTTCATTTCATAAATACCATATTTTCTATATCATTCCTCTGTTGATGTTTACTGTGGGTCTGAGTCTCATTAATGAATACATTCATATGTTAACAGTTTAAGGAGCCATAAATAGCAGACATGGGGCTACAGAAAATTAAGCCATATGCATTCATGAGGTCCTCTAAAATGCTTCCTAATACTTTCTAGTAAGCACTGCCTCTGCCTGTCCTGTAGATTTTTCTCTAAAATCCAAGTTAGATGTATTTATGGATGCTTATCATTAACATAGGTAACTAAGGCGACAGAGGTAGGAAATGCCACAAATAGGCATGTGTGTACATACTACTGCTTTCCAAAGACGCTGGTGTCTCATTTTGCTACAGAACATAAAAGACCATAGAGAAGAATAAACATAAAGGGCCATAGAAGGTTGAAAATATTTTCTTTTTTAAAATATATTTTATTAATTTATTCATATTACATCTCAATGGTTATCCCGTTCCTTGTATCCTCCCATTCCTCCCTCCCTCTCATTTTCCCCTTACTTCCCTCCCCTATGACTCTGACTGAGGGGGACTTCCTCCCCCTTTATATGCTCATAGGGTATCAAGTCTCTTCTTGGTAGCCTGCTATCCTTTCTCTGAGTGCCACCAGGCCTCCGCATCCAGGGAACGTGGTCAAATATGGGGCACTAGAGTTCATGTGACAGTCAGACCCCAACTCCACTCAACTGTGGAGAATGTCCTGTCCATTGGATAGATCTGAGTAGGGGTTTAAAGTTTACCGCCTGTATTGTCCTTGGCTGGTGCCATAGTTTGAGCAGGACTCCTGAGCCCAGATCCGCCCATCATAATGTTCTTATTGTAGGTTTCTAGGACCCTCTGGATCCTTCTATTTCCCCATTCTCCCATGCTTCTCTCACCTACAGTCCCAATAGGATGTCCTCCCCTCTGTCCCAGTTTCCTGGTAAGTGAAGACTTTCATGGGACATACCCCTTGGGCTAGTGTCCAGGTATAAGTGAGTCTTTCTGCTTCTGGGTTAACTCACTCATTATGATCATTTCTAGTTCAATCCATTTATCCACAAATTTTGGGAATTCCTTGTTTTTAATAGCTGAGTAGTATTCCATACTGTATATGTACCACAATTTCTTTAACCATTCTTCTACTGAGGGACACTTAGGCTGTTTCCAGGTTCTGGCTATTATGAATAAGGCTGCTATGAACATGGTTGAGCAAATTTTCTTGTTGTATGCTGGAGCATCTTCTGGGTATATTCCAAGGAGTGGAATAGCTGGGTCTTGAGGAAGCCCTATTCCCAGTTTTCTGATATAGCACCAGATAGATTTCCAAAGTGGCTGTACTAGTTTGCATTCTCACCAGCAATGAAGGAGTGTTCCTCTCTCCACATCCTCGCCAGCATGTGGTGTCACTTGAATTTTTTATCTTAGCCATTCTGATGGGTGTAAGATGGAATCTCAGAGTAGTTTTGATTTGTATTTCCTTGATGACTAAGGAGGTTGAGCATTTCTTTAAGTGTTTCTCAGCCATTCGATATTCGTCTGTTTAAAATATTTTCAAAACAATGGAATTACCTTTGCCTTGGCTTAGAGGACCTTGCATATAAAAGGATATATACCCATCGACAAGAACAATTCAGAGATAGAGACAGAAGAACTTTGGGGCTGTTGTTGGTATTATAAATCAGAAGTTTCATGCCTGTAGCTAGATGTCCATAAACGAGATAGTTTATGAACATGTGTGTGTGTGTGTGTGTGTGTGTGTGTGTGTGTGTGTGTGTGTGTAGTGATTCCTTTTATATAAAAGGAAACCTTAAAACATTGCTAAATTTTGAACAGCTGGGGGCTTCTGACATGGCTCACTTATAAAGTGCTTTCTACACAAACCAAATCAATAATCTTCATGTTCTGTGAGAGATCTTGTCTGAAAATCTAAGGTGTAGCACCACTGGGGAAAGCCCAACATCAATCTCTGGCCTCTACTCTCTGTCTATCTGTCTGTCTGTCTGTCTGTCTGTCTGTCTGTCTGTCTGTCTCTCTCTCTCTCTCTCTCTCTCTCTCTCTCTCTCTCTCTCTCTCTCTCTCTCTCACACACACACACACACACACACACACACACACACACACACATACACACACAGCAACACAGAGAGAGAGAGAATGTGTGTGTGTGTGTGTGTGTGTGTGTGTGTGTGTGTGTGTGTAATGGTGTGAAAATTTGTCAATATACAAGTAAAATAATTGGTCTTTGATTAAAATGAAAAATTGAGATACAGACATGGTGACATATACCTGTAATCATGTTACTTTAGAACTTGTAAGCTGAGGACCAAAGAAACAGATGTTCAATAAGCTCAAGACCACCCTAAGTTACAAAGGGAGTTGAAGGTCAGGTCAAAGTCTGCATGATAACCCTCTCTCAAAACAACCAACCAAGAAAGATAAACTAATGTTGGGATTTTTGACAAAGGATAGACCCTACCTGGTTTCTATGCTCATTGCAATCAGCCCAGCTGACCCAGGGCATCTTTTTGCTTGTGTTGCCTTTATAATAAACTTTTTTGTTGTCTTTAAGATAATTCAAAGTTCTTCATGCCCAAGTTTCATTAAGATTTTGCATAATCTTGTGTGTTTATTTTTTTAAATTAAGTCACTTTGTCTAATTAGGTAACTAAGTATTATCTCATGGGCATCCATGATTCTCTCTTGATCAAATAAACAACTTTAAATTATTTTTGATGTAGCTTTCCAGGGATCAAATCTAAATTTTAGAATTAAAAAAAAAACACTTGGATTAAAAATGCTAGAATTATCCTTTCCTTAATACAACCTCTGAGGTTTTCTATTAGGCCCCTGGAGAAGCACAAGTATTTGATCTTGCATCTTATAAAAAGTAGAAATAATTAAACTTTTTGGTATGTCCTCATTTTTAAGGAGCTCCAATTTATTATTAAAACTATCATGAAAACTATCAAAGCAGAAATGAAGTTTAGTTTAGGTTAATTACATATAAGCAGTACTATTACCAAATACTTCAAAAGATATATCATGTGTGTGTCATTTATGTTTAGTAATTTCTTCACTATCTATAATATGTTTTGTTCAGACAAATAGTGAAGCCTATATGGCACAATATTTATTATACCTAAGAAAGAATTGTACTTCTTTTTTTTTTTTTTACTGTTAGTTATTGTAATGAATCAATCATCATCATTAAGTCCCTTTCTTATGTAGGTAATACTATTTTCCTTCATACTTGCCTAAAGGCTCTACTGCAAGGTATATTTTTGTGTTTTCAAGAAAAGTGCACTCTTGGACTTCATGGAAAATTCTCTGCTAAGTGTTCTTATCACTCAGTAACTAGCTCACAGCTTAACTCCACTGGAGCAGGTCTCGAGTCGTACCAATGCACACCCAGAGTTGCCAGGGTTTCTTTAATCAAGAACCTGTGGAGTTGTTGAGAACAGAGGGGTAACCTAAATAAAAACTAATTACACAAGACCAACTGGACTGATGAAGAAAACTAAGTATGATTATTACCTTGAAATGATGATGTTCTGTTATGGACCGTCCAGTTGTACACACTTAAATTTTTTTTTTTTTGCCTTTATGCTTCTTGGTCTCATTATATTATTTTAAGCTAAAGTGAAACTTTTCAATACTGTCTGTTTCTCAATGACCACTGAGAATTCACTGATGTTTGCTGATTCTCTTTCACCTGACATTAATCATTTTCAGGGATTTAACGAATTATCTTTCTTCTTGGATAGATATCATTGATTAAATCAACTTTACTGCTAAAACTATTGCAGGAGTATCATACTTAAGAATAAATCTGTTTAATGATGTACAGTTTTACCATTAGTAAGAAACAAACGTTATATTGTCTATGTGGAAACAACATCCAAAAGTCATTCTAAAAACGTGAGCCAATGTGTGGTTCACAGAGTCTCAAACTCTCCTGTGGTAAGAACATTATTTTGTGATAGGCCGAGCAATTTAACAAATCCATGTACACTGAAAACAATCCCCCCAAAGCATAGATTCCTATTCTAATTATGTTTCTTTACTCCCATTCACAATGTACCTGCCGCCAGCACAGCGTCTGTCTCAGAATTACTGTCTCTATGATTCAGACTTCCCAGTCGTTATCAAGTGTTCCAGATACTACCCTTCATTTCAGTGCTGGTGTTCATTAGTCACATCTGAACCCAATCGTGATGAGCCTTTTTGAAATGGTCTTAGACACAGGCTATCAGGACTTCATCCTTAGAGAGCCTGAATTCTACACCTTTCTGGCCAGTCTCTGTCTGTAACCAACCCGGGTCAACTCAACTCACAACTCAGAGCCCGAACAGTGGCAGCCACTGTCCCGGCAGACATCACCACACTGCTTCTAATAGGTCATAATTTCAGGATCTGAAGTAAATGACATTTCAAAGCTGGCATTGTTCAAGAAATATACTTCACAATAAGGCTAAAAGACTCTGCAAAAAGAAAAGGCAATTTTCTCCAACCAAAGGGAAAAGTAGCTTCTCACTGATAAAATTGCTGACATCTAAAACCATTAATGCAAAGAAAGGAAAGGAATTTAAGACAGGGTGAAAAGCACTTCAGTCCTTCCTCTGTCCCTTGTTAGCTATGAAACTTCAGACAGTCATTTAACCTCACAAAATCTGTTTCATTATCTACTTAAGTGGTCATCTGGGAGAACTTCTAGATAATATAATACATGTAAAAATATATGTATAAAAGTTAAAGTGTCAAATTAATATAAAGTATTATGCCATTAACACAATGATTATTAGACTTCTTGGTGAGTAAAGAAAATGTAAGGAAGAGTTGCAAAATTTACCCTAAGAATTTGAAATGTGGGGTCATATTCAATAAAGAATAATCTTGCTTACACAATAGAATAAATCTATGTACCTTTTTAATCAGTCAGAATAGAAAAATTATTAGACTAATTACCCCCAGGAACTCCCTATCTAAAATTATATTTAGATTAAAATATAAATTTTATTATTAATACCTTCAATCTGTCCTCCAAATAAGGTGGAAAATGTCTGAATGTTAAAATAGGCAGTAAAAGATAATTGATGATAAATGACTATGAGAGAAAGGGGATTTGATACACCAACTTAACTTAACCTTGGATCCCTTTGGTTAGTATTAAAGGAGGCATTTAGTCTGAACTTGAACATGGTAAAAGGGAACACGTCGCTTCAACAAGATTCACTCATATTTTCCTTAATTTAAGATGAGCTGTCTCACCTTGATGAGATATCTGCAAAATGTAATTGGAGAAAGAGAAGGGGGATAGGGTGTCATCAGGTCAAAAACCAGTAAGAAGACATGGTTTAATAAGTTACTGTAAGGGGGTGTATTAATAAAAACAACCTATTGTGTTGTAGAGGCTGAGGGGAAAAGCAATGTAGTGGACCACAGCAGGCCATGTGTACTTTTGTGTAGAGACTCCACAATGTGCTATCGATCTGATGCCTCATCTTAAAATGCATGCATTGGGGGCTATTTTTAAGCATTTATTTAGTTTATAGCAACATTTTTAAAAACCAGTTTAGTTCTGCTAGTTAATATGTTTCTGTTTCTTTGTCTCACAGTGACACATCAGACAAATTCAAATATTTCTCTTGTGGTATGCTTTTGGATTGTTTTTCAATTTTAGTCACAATTTTTATTGTGATAGTTTTTTAATTAATTAATTTTTTCATATTACAACTCAATTGTTATCCCATCACTTGTATCCTCCCGTTCCTCCCTCCCTCCCTCCCGCTTTCACCCTATCCTCCTCCGCTAGGTCTATGACCGAGGAGCTCCTCCTTCCCCACTATATGCTCATAGGCTATCAAGTCTCATCTTTGTAGGCTGCTTGTTCTTTGTTTGAGTGCCACCAGGCCTCCCCACCTAGGGGAGCCACAATTTTTTGAATTGTATCACCAGTACGTAAACTGTGATGACCAGCATAAAAGAAAACATGGAGAAGTGATACACGTGTTTGGCTTTTAGATTTCCACTTCTTCAATAGTAACAGGCTTCTGTTGAATTAGCCTGATTGTGTTCACGTGCTTTGATGACTGTATCACAAACTTATCTTAAACATTTGGAAGGTTAACAATTAAAACTCCAGATGTGAAAGAAAGCTCACATATGTGTGTGTGTGTGTGTGTGTGTGTGTGTGTGTGTTAGAGCTAGTTTTATATATGTGTGTGTATGTGTATATGTATATATATGCATACATATGCATATAACTAAAATATATATATATATATATATATGCACTACCTCACCACCCACCTTAATGCAATGGTGTCTTAAAAAACTTGGTCACTGTTTGGTTCCCCAAATGCTCTATTTTGGGCACCCCTTTAAGTTCCTGAGCTAGCAATTCCATTGGGAAAAAAGTTAGATTGCTCTAATTATGTTTTCTCTTAATTAGCAGGCACCAGCCTCTTTTAATTACTGCTTCTGTTACTAGTTGCTCACAAAGCATTTCCTTATGCATCAACAAAAGAACAAAAAACAAAAACAAAAAACAAAAACAAACAGACAATCTGTAGTCACTATATTTCCGAGTGTATATTTTGCAGGAATCCTCTTATCCCTTATGAAAATGGAGCAGCTTTTTTCTACCTTCATTCTTTTAATATTACTCTCATTTTTCAAACTGAAAATTTTACAGGAGTCAAAAGACCATGCCAGTTTATCTTAAATTTGATGTGCATTGGAGTACCAAGTAGCCAGGCATGTAGCTAATTTTCAGTTACCAGCACATAAATTGTGTGTTGAAGTAATAAAAAGATGGCAATAAAAACCATAAAGCTCATGTTTATAAAACAAAGTAATGAAAAGCAAATCGTTCCTCCATGTGAAGTCAAGTCATGAAATCCCTTTCTATAAAACCTGTGCTTGAAGTAAGTGCCCATGGCACACTCCAGCTATTGATTCCTGCAAGTTAATAATTTCTACCAGTGGTATGCAATCCCAGGATGGCTGGTAAAACATCTGTCAACCTGTGTCACACTCTAAAAGTCACTCAGTGGGTCAATAAAATTTGCGTGTGTGTCTTTGGTGTGCAGACCATTCTAGAACATACAGTGGGGAAATGTAAAGTAAATAAATGTATAAATTGATTCAGAGACCAATGAATCTCAATGACTGCTCTCTGGATAAGAAAATATAACGTCAAATTTAAGGCAATCTAAAGCTCCTCTTGGAATAAACACAAATTTTTCCTGAAATAATAAGTTATTTGAAATCTATTTAGGTCCATTTATATTTTCTTGCAACTGAAAAAGCACACTTTGCACAAATGATGGACTTTACTATAGTGACATATCCCATACCCATTTGGGCTTTAAGGCCCCTTTTCGGGATAGAGTATGTTAATGACATAACCCAGAGAACAGGAAGAAGGCATGAGGCCTTGGAACAGGGTGACCAATCCTATTATCTCATACAAGGAGTGTACAGGAGCTATATGTAGCCTGTGGGAAGTAACGCTTGACTCAGAAGTAGAGGCAGGAGGAGGAAAGAACTGGACAGGTGGACATTTGGTGGAGCTGATGACAGCACAGAATAAAGTATCACAATCATTGCTCCTGATAAGAAAACACTGGGAAAGAAAAAAGCCGAAAACAGATCTACAAATATATTTTATTAACTCCACGGTGTTATAGCCCAACACAGACAGTACTGCCATAAGAAAGGGGAAATACACAGACGGAAACAATGCAAGAAGGGAAAGCCGGGCCCTCAGTTCTTTCAGCCAGATCTTTGTTTTCTTGTTTGACTAACCTGAATCTGAATGCAACAGTTTAATCTTGTGAAAGAAAAAAAAAATAGATGGATGTCTCCATAACCCTATTTATACGTGGAGCTCAACACACTTTTTAGTTGTATTCATCTCAAAAACAATTCTCAAGATACAGTATGAAAAGCCAAGTGAACTGAATGCTGCAATAGATATTCCTATTAATATTCCAGATCCCAATAGGATGTGAGTGGCCTAAAAATAATTTTTCTCTCAATTAGAAATTAAAGACCCCAAAGACCAAGAAAGGATCATTTAAATACAAAAGATATGCTAATGTTGTATCTCATGCCCTCTGCTTAGTAGAGTCTTAATATGTTTTGTGAATTAATATAATAAACAAGGCAACAGCTATGCATAGGTCTTCTTTGTCTCATACTCTCATGTGATTTTCTGGGACCATTTTAAAAACTACTAGAGAAGCTTTTTGAAAGTGAACCTAGACCTCATAGTTTGAACGTCGCCAGAAAAAAAGAACCTACTACACATTTGAAACCAGTTTCTTACCCTCAGCTAAATGGAAAACGAAACAGAACAAAAAGGATATGTAAGGTCTCATACAAAAAATTCTCTGCAGGATGACCAGGTTTTGCTATTGATTTACTCTGTCACCTTGAGAATTCTCTATACCTCTCTGAGCCACAGCTCTCTCAAGCACAAAGTAGCCTGTGCACAATCTCCTCAGATGGATGATGTAAGGACAACGGGAGGCCAGGAACAGACAGCACACAGCACTGTGCCTGTAACTTGATCAAAGCAAAGGAAAGAGAACTACATAATAAAAAGTGTTTCATGGGGTCATAGAGGACAGAACATGTTGATACTCTCTTCTCCCATAAAATAATAATCACCAATCAGAATCATTAGCATTAAACTTCATTACACAATAACAACCATGTGCTAAACAGAATTTTAAAAAACATTTATTACACAATTGCTGTAATCATTGCTGCCCGGGGCTCACACAAGATCAAGCCTGTCAGCAATTAGCCAGATTCTATTAACTACCTATGAAGGATGGAGATCAGTGTCTTTAGCTGTGTCCTTCCTGCTGTGTCTACCAGGCTCCAATAGATAGCTATATGCATATGATCACACAAATGGCCCTAATGGATCTTGGTGGGGGCATAGACCAAAACAAAAAGACATGACTTTAGGAGGGAGATTTGTGAGGAAGCGTGGATAGGTGTGGTAGAGAGGTGGGAGGTGAGAGTAGTCAGTAAGCAAATGTATATATGTGAAATTTTAAAATATAAATTAAAAAATAGTCACCGTATGCCTATGTCCTTAAAATAAGCCTACCATTATATCTGCTACACAGTGGTAAACTCTCAAAGAAAATTTTACAGGTAAAGAATGGCAAAGCTTTCCTTCATATGCAGGTAGGAAGCTTTAAGCCAATGACCTCCCTCTCAATCCCAAAAATGTGTTTATATTCCAAAAATTCACTGTGGAATAAGTACCCATATGTTTTAAAGCTAATGCACATTTTTCTTGTGAATGAAAGGAAAATATGTGACTTTTAAAACTCTCAAGAGCAGCCTCTTCTAATAAGGCAATCAATTTCAAAGTCTACAAAAGCCTCCTAAACAGGAAGCCTGCTATCAGTGCTGTCTTGATCAAGAACTCGTGGATGCTTCCTGATAAAAGACAACTCCTTAGCAGCTCAAACTCACCTAGCAATTTCCAAGTGATTTTTACAAACAAGATCATCAGATGATTATTGATCATTGATATTTATTGAATTAATTTTAAATGCATATGATGTAAAGCTCTATTTGCTCAGTACTTTGTAGGTAGACCTACATTCTGATGATGCAATAAAAACCCTTTTCCACTTAAGCACCTACCATTCATAAGTATCATTTATCTATTACATAAAAGACAAATGCTCATTTTATCAAGCCTCGGGTTTTTTTTTTCATGCATGAAGTCCCAGCATGATAGTGTTCAAGCCATGGAAACTTTAAGGTATGGGGCCTGCTAGAAGGTAATCAGGCCATGGGGCTCCGTGCATGAGATCAATGTTGGTCTCTTGGACTAGGTTGGGTCTCACAGAAGTTCCTAACGGAGAACAAATTGTTAGGAGACAAGGTCATTCTACATATTTGGTCTGTTCTACACGTGACCACTTCTGTTTCTCAGCTATGCTATGACACAGCCAGAAAGACTCTCCCCAGGGTCCCAGCACCATGTTGTTCAGACTTCACTGCCCCCAGACTTATGAGTCAAGGGAACTCTACTCATAAGGTATTCTACCTCGACTATTTTGTTATAGCAACGCAAAATTAACCAATCCAGTAATTCTGTTTTCATTACTTTGAGTTTTAAAATGCATTGTGTAGTTTTGATCTCTTTCTTTAAATACCGAAAAATACATATTTCAATACCCCCTACTGAATACATGAATAGCACAAATATAAACAAATAGCTTCTTCATACATCAATCCTCTCCAGGATATTATCAGTCACTCATTCCATGTAATTTTTGGTTTGAATCATTCATATTTGTTTTTAAGGGTCTTGATACTATACTCAGCTTCCTGTCCTTTTTCTGTCATGAAAATTCTGTTTTAGTAACCCCTTTGTCAAAGGAGCTATACTGTGTTTCTCCCATTAGCTTACTTCTAAGAAAGATGGTGACTATTTAATGGGGTTAGATTCGCTGGAATGTATGAGCTGCATCAAGGGCATCACTCAACAGTGAGGTCCCTAGGTAGGAATACAATTAGCAGGCAGTATCACTTCCCTATGACATAAGTTGACTAAAGATGGCACGGAAAGAGCTTGGAATAAAACTGATACTGCCTACCTTTGTGACATCTCCTTCACCCGGATTTCCTCACCAGGCCGCATGCAGCAGTCAGAACATTTTCTCATTGGAGATTGTGTCTAAGAAAAGGATCAGTATCCTGCCTGACAGACCTGCTGTTCTTGAGCCCCAAGGTTCCCTTTTAGCTTTCAATTTCTTTCATATTAGGTGTGAGTACTGAAGCAATGACTCTGGCGCTATGGCTCTCATTAGAATGTGTCAAAGAGCGGTGGGAGGGGAAAGAGGGGCTTTATTTGAACGTCTAACCTGACAAATCTAATTTGCAGACAAATGAACCTAAGGGAGCCCTGGGCCTCGTTGGTCAGAAAGTGCCTTCCACTCCGTGTCATTATTCCAAGTCACAGCCTGGCAGCCTGTGAAAAGCTTAATCAGGCAAGCTAACCTTTAGTAATCAGTTCATATTCTGAAAGCACCTCGGTTACAGGCGCGTGCTCTGAAAAACACGGCATTCTGTGTGTCGTTAACTCCGATTCTGCCCGGCAGTGGCATGAACACTTATTGAGCACCTATGGCATATGAGGTCTGTGACGCCCATAAGGCAGAGGTGGGGACCCTGTGGTGAAGACTGGCCACGAGTCGGCCCTCCTGGAGTTCACTATTTCACTTTGGAATTCAAACCACCACGGCAATTTTGGACAGGATGTAGCATATTTTATTCCAGGACAACGTAGGAAAGTGCAAGAACATACTGGAGCATTCTAATTTTGTTTTAGAATCTGTGACAACCTCACTGAGAAAGTAACATTTATCGCTGAGGGATAAACGAAAGTTATCCACTATGTCAGACTCTGTCCTTCGCTCATCTCTCACTCCAGATGCGGTGAAGGCAGCCAGATCTTAGCGAACTGAACACTTCCATGCAGCTGGTAGCCTCATCCTGTCTCTTTGGACCTTGCATCTTGCTCAGCTCCCCTGCCACACTCTGGTTTTTCTGGCTTCCCCCCAGAACTTAATGAGTGACCATATTGGTGAGACCGAATTTAAGAGCAGATGAGACGAACCTCTGACGAAAGAGGAGGGATCACAAAATTTCTTTTTCCTCCACCCAGGATCTTCTCTGGGAAGTTTGCTTTAAGAGCCACCAAGAAAACTGAGCCATCACTCTTCCTGAGCTGAGACTTTCTTGTATGGGTTTGCCTCTCCTTCCTTCCCTATTCATTTCTTGTTCCGTGGAAGCAGCTCCCTTGAAAGAGAGTAGCTATTAATAGCCTTCACCAAAGACTCCCTTTCTGGAAAACTGTAGCCTATTATCTGCTCTAGTAAATGAGTTATATTCCAAGCAGAAAGAAACACTAGTTCAAAACCTAAGGTTCTGAGACGCTGATTTAATAAGATGAGACACACAGCAAAAGAATAAAAGCAGTAAATGGGCGATCCGTTGATGGGAGTTCTGATTGGGATTGCATTGGATGTGTAAATGGTTTTTGGTAGAATGGTCATTTTTACAATTTTTCAATCCATAAGCATGGGATGTTTTCCAATACTCTAACATCTTCCTATTTTTCTTCAGAGATCTAAAATTTAAAACAATTCTGGTTTAAACTACATGTTAAAGACAATGGGAAGCCTCAGAGTGTCAAGCAGGGTAGTAACATGTTCAGATTTTCTTTTTTTTTAAACATCACTCTGATGTTAAGACCAATCTAGATATATAGACCATGAGAGTGACACTGAAGTAATTTAGAAACAAAGTTTGTGTGTCCACATTTGTTTGGGTGAATACAAACACACACATACCATGCATGGGACAAGTAAGGATGTCAGAGAACAACTTCCTGTGTTGGTCTTCACCTTCGACCTAGTTTGAGATGAGGTATCTTCATTACTTTCAACTTTATCTGCCAGGCTATCTGGCTCATAAGCTTCCAGAAATTCTCTTGTTTCTGCCTTCCATCTCTCTGTAGTAGCACTGGGATTACAGGTGCTGCATTATATATTTGGCTTCTCTTGGATGCCGGGGATAAAACTCAAACTCTCAATCTTATATGAGAAACACTTTCACACATAAATCCCTCTCCCTCGTCTCAACCGAAACTTCATCCTGAATCTGAATTAGTATTAATGCTGCTGAAGAAATAGTTTGGCAGTTAAGAGTACATACTGCTCTTACAGAGTGTCTGACTTTAGTTCCCAGCTCTGACATTAGTGCTCACAACCACCTGTAAGGTCAGTTTCAGGGGAATCCAATGCCTCTGGCCTCTGCATCATATGCACATACTCACACTCAGACACACACACATACACAGATGCATATAATTAATAATAAGAAATACAAGAAAAGAAGTACCATTTGTGCTGTTTGAGCAGATTTAAGAAATCAAGTTGACAAGGTCATATGAAAGACTGGATGCCGGTAAGAAATAGCATCATATACTTGCTGTGGGTTTGCACATAAACAATTGGTGGATAGAAATCCATTTAAAGAGTTACACAAATGTGAAGGCAAGCTGGAAATTAATTTGTCTTCTGAATACACACACTGATACATCTGTGGTAATCAAGCAAAGTGGTTCACGAATAGAAGGCCTATATGTCTGCAAAGAATGAAGAGACAGTGATGAGCTAAGGGTCTGTTTCTGCTATCGTTTTATTACAATCAAATCCATGGGGATAGAAACCAAGGCTCAGGAACAGCATATAGAGATACAGAAAGAGGACATCCCATGCCTTCATTTGAACCAAAAACTGTTTTTCTAATGGCTGTCAACAGGAGGTTGACACCCTATGATATGACAGCCAGGACTCAGAACCATCCATGTTTCTCATTTCTTCCTCCACAAGACAAACACCCATACCTTTTTAAATACTGTTTCTGGACTGTAACATGTTCCACCCTTCCTTATGATGACTCTCTGTGCATATTCCTTATATAGAAGAGTGTTGAGCTAGGGCTTATTTAGGAGCCACTTCTGTCCCATTCTCCGTTTCCCCGTGAGAATTAAAGGTACTACTTATGGGTGCTTGCTTTTCTAGGCACTTCACCTTCAGTGGCAACTCAACCCTCATTTCTGCAAAATGGTGGCACCTGAAAAAATTATAGCTTCAAACGTATCACTCTCTGTTCACAGGTTTCTGTATTTCTCTTTTCCCAGCTACTTCTTGCTCATTGGTCATTTTGGAGTGTCTACCTTTTTCCTGCCTACTTAAGTTTTCATTTTCTCCCCCAGCCTGCTTATATTTTATCATTTTACTGTCTAAACATTTTTCCATTTTCCCATTTCTCAGGCTTATTGAGCCTAAACAGACATGAACTCGAGCCTCAATCTCCTGACTCTTTTCCTTCAGGGGCCATGTTATTGCTGAAGGAATCCACAAAACATTAGAAGTCAGACTGACGTCACGATAAAATTATGTTAGGCAAGTCACTGAGTAAGTAATACTCAGTGGATAGAGAGTGATAAGTTTGAAACTAAAATTTTTTCAGGTGCCAGGGTCTTAGTATGTTTACAGCGATGAGGGTTGCAGTGTCACAGAAGATGAAGTGCCTAGAAAAACAAGCAGCCACAGAGAAAGAGACAGAAGTGGCTACTAAATAATGACTTTCTATAATTGTGACAAATACCCAAGAAAATAGGTTAAAGAGTGATTTGTTTGGGCTCATGATTTCAGCGACTTTAGTCTATGGTTGACTGGCTCCACTGCTATGGAGCTGAAGCAGGCAGGAAAATCATGATAGAGTGGGCGCACTGGGACATAGCTACTAATGCCATGATGAAGAAACAGGAAGGAGTCAAGGTCAAGATGCCTTTCAAAACCAGTCCCTATTGCCATAATTATCCTAATCTGGTCCTACTCTAGTTTTCTATTACCTCCCAGTAACGCTGTTTTATTATAAGTCCATCAATAGAATCAACCCATTGATTGGGTGAGGGCACTCATGACCTTACAGCCTTTCAATAGCACCACCAGCTAGGACCTAGATCATCAGTACATAAGCCTTTTTGAGGGACACTTCAGATCCAAACCATAACAAGCATTGGTCTTAGGTATGATAACTTCTCTTGAGTAGCACTTTCCCATTACTCTAAATATTTACCAAGTTGCCATCAATGTCTTAAAATCTCAGGTGTCCCTATCCATCTTTATCTCAGAAAATGAAACTAAACTCTGCCTCGCAAAGACATTAATCACTTCCATATAAACACACATTCAACTTTTCAACAGTTAATAGGAAATTTCAATGTTTGTAAACAGATCCTCCTAGCTAAGACATATCCCTTGAAATGTTTTCAATATCCTTGATTCTCCAGCCTTTCTTGGAACTGACTTAGTCCTTTGAGCTTCTATGACAATAGCTCCCAAACAGGGTGGCTTATGGATATAAATGTAAGTCTTACCACTCTAGAGGCTAAGTCCCAGATCAGCATACCTGTATATTTAGTGTGTGGAGAGGACCCGCTTTTTGTCTCACACATGATACCTTACAGGTATACTTTTCCCAGGTAGAAGAGGTGAGACTATTTCTCCTGGATTCCTTCAGTAAGAATACTAGTATCCCTCATGAGGGACCTACTTCATGACCTAATAGCTCCTCAAACCTCAACTACCTCTGAAGGTTAATATTGCAACATATAACCTTCGGTCACATAGTTATTTATACCATTGAAAGAACTTACATTCTAAACAATTCTCTTATCTATTTCGTTCAAAGCAATTCTTTGTCAAGAATGTTTAAGCATCCTTAAGTTTCTGGAATCTTTATAAGAAAACTAAAATAACCCTTGATTTCGGCTCTAAATATCTAAACATCTCTAACACCCTCCTTCCAAGCTCTGGAATATTCCCAAGGTCCAGTAAATATCTTGGAGGAAGGGATGGAAAGAATGTAAGAATCAAATGATGAAGAGGAGCTCGTGAAACACTATCTTCTGAGGCTAGATAGTTGGCTCAGAGGTTAAAAACACTTCTTGCTATGGTAAAGGAAGCTGGTTTGATTCCCAGTACCCAAACAATAGCTCACCACTTTCTGTAACCCCAGATCCAAGAGATCCAACACCATTTTCTGACCTTCAAGGTAACCAGGCACACACGTGGTGTATGTGCATACATGCAGGGAAAACACTCATACACATAAGGTAATAAAATAAGTCATTCTAAAAGAAGAAAGAAACACTCACTTCTAGAGATGTTGTGGCTGTTTGATGTATGAGCTCACAGCAGCCATGGCCACCTGCACAAAACATAGACAATATGTATCCTATAACCATTTCATCTTGGATAGGAAAGGGCAGATGAGGACACAACCCAGAGGTACTACTGTTAAAGAGGTGGTGTGATTTTCTTCAGTAGCATAGCCCACACATGTGTCAGGATACATATATATATATATGTATATATATATACATATATATATATATATATGTACACACACACACATACATACATACACACACACACACACAATAAGTGAGTGTGTTTTTTAAAAGATAGGAAAGTAGCAGGAGGACCTATTGGAAAAAGAATGGGTTTTGATGGTCGTTTTACCTGTTTCCTCATTTATCAACTTCTAATCAATAACTATCAACCCGGCTCATGCCCTAACCCTCTAAACCCCTTGAATAAACACTCCACGTGGGCATTATTCACAAGTGCATACTTTCACTTAATTGTCTTTTTAAATCCTTTCTATTTTTAATTATTGTGTTTCTATGAAATGTATAACTGCTTTTACCATTGCTTGAACTCTCACATTTTTATTCCTGGTCAGCAAGAGGAACAGAGAAGGGTTATGCACATACAAAGCAGACAAGATTGAATGTCTTCATTCCACTGGTCTATTTCCACCTCTGCCAGTTTCCTACACTAGACCTCCAGGTGAAGCCCTGAACAGCAATATCAGCCAATTAAAAAGATGCCCATTAAGTTAAAAATCACTGAGCTGAGTGACTCAGAAGAACATGAAAAACCAATCCACCTTTCACAGAGTCATGGCAAATAGCCTAGCCTGGGGGCTTTCCAAGTCTTTATTCTCACTGGTTTCAATAGCTCTTTATGAGGATAGATATCTTTTACTATTTAGTCTTTAACTTGCCAACCATTTAACATTAAGTTATGACCTAAGAGAAAGCAGCAGTAGGAAATCCATCTAGGTAGACGGTTCCCCTGACAAAAACAACTCGGGTCCAATAGCTCTGAGACTCCCATCCCAGGATGGAGTGTAATAGAGTCATTCTTTCTAGAGTCTCTTTGTCACCAGCCTTCTATGATATAATGCCATACTTAACAAATAGGTTTCTCACTCATTTCCCTCTAAGGAACTACCCAACTGGGAACACTATTTCCTCTTATTTCAATTGCTAAAATCATCCTTTTTTGGTGATTTCTAAACCAGACTATATTAAGCATCTCCCAGAGTGGTTTCTAATACAGCAACACTGGGCTCTGAATCTAAATACTTTGTTTCAATTGGCCTGTAAAGATTGCCATATGACTCCATTATAAGTATTACAAGTTTTCTTTATGTGTTCCCAAATATGCCATCCACAGTATGAAAGCTGCTTACAAACTTCATTTGTGATCAGCAGTATTGGTATGTTATATAGCATACATTCCCACCTTTCTTCTCTGTAAGCAAAGTGTGATTTTAGGCACTTAATCAACTTCACCCATAGAACAATATAATAGAGTTTCTATTGATCTAAAACATCCATGATAATGTCCTTCCATGGCCAGTGATAAGTGTAACATACTACTATGAGATGCATTTCTAGACAATGAAGGGTAAGAAAAAAGTCTGTTCTGTGGCTTGAGAAAAAGAAATGTGAGTGTGTGTGTGTGTGTATGTGTGTGTGTGTGTGTGTGTGTGTGTGTGTGTGTGTGTGTGTGTGTGTAAAAGGGTGTTCAAGGATTTAGAGACTTCCCTCAAAGATAAAGGTCTACCAGTAATGCGGCAATTACAGCTACAATGTGGTCAACATGGAGGTTGAGAGTGGGGGCTTTCCTGAGATCAAAGCCAGCACTGTAAAGATGGTAGAATGGGATGGGAAAGTATGTATTAATCATGGTTCTTAGTTTTAAGCAGCATAAAAGAACTCTGTTTGACTTAACGACATAAAGCAAAGACAGTTTGTTACCATCATTCAATGTCTGGAACATTCAGCTGCAGCTACCCTGCTCTCAATAAACTCCAAACCACACACAACACAGTGCTGTAAAGTGTTTCAGTGGGGTTTCTAGCCTTGCTACACCTCCTGGACCAGTTTGTCTTGTCTGGAAACTACATGCTGCTGTCTGTGATGCTATCCCTGATTCTAAACAACAGCCTAGAGCACCTAAAGAGAGAGCCTAGACAGTAGTGCTGTCACCACAATCGAGGAAGGTTTCTAAGCAGAAAGAGTGGGACTTTCTGCTCTGATATTGAGACGTTGGTTCTGATGCCACAAAGAACTGGCAAGAGGCTGAATTCTCAAATTAGAGGTAGAAGGGTCACATGCTGAAATGCCACTAAGAGTGCTGATAATGCAATACAAGTAAGAAAAAGTCATTGCATCCTAGGAGAGGTTTTAAAACCTCAGTTGAAGATAATTCATCATACTGTTCTCTCTTGTTTTATAGAAGATCAAAAGATTTTTTATGTAACTGAATCAGTCCATGAAAATGAACCAAATATCAATCCTACTCCCCAGCATGTTAGCTTCTGCTATTCTAGCAATTTACTACAACCTTAGTGACTTAACACAAAGGAATTCAGACTCTGTAGCTAGAGCAAAATGTCAGCACTCGTTCTGAAGCCCTGAGCACAACCCGCTCCCTGGCCTTCTGCAGCCTATGCTCTGCATGCTGTGGCTCAAGACACCTTCTAGCAAGGATTCCTTTGTCCTCACAATGGGAACTTCCCAGGTTATAACAGCTCTTTTGGTGCGTTGGTCTCATTTGATAATCCTCAATGATCTTCTCTTTTCAATGTTGTTGATTTAACACATCTGTAAATTCCCTTCTGCTGTATCAGCTAATACCCACAAGGTTCCAGTGGAGACAGTTGTGGTCTGTTGTTCACTCTATAACACCTGGTTTAAAAACAAACAAACAAAACAGTAACTTTTTCTCATGTGGTGATTCCTATCAAAACTGAGTTCTAAATTTGAGGATCTAAGACACTTTACACTCACAGTTTTCAGTTTCTCTTTGTCCAGTAACAGTGAGTACATCAGTGGATGATTTAATCAAAGAGCAGTCTAAGGACAGCTTACTAAATGGAGCAGCATATACAGGGGGAGGAAATTCCCCTCAGGAACAGTCATATGGGAGGGGAATAAGGGGAAAATGGGAGGGAGGGAAGAATGGGAGGATACAAGAGATGGGATAACCATTGAGATGTAACAAGAATAAGTTAATAAAAAATTAAGAAATAAATAAATCTCACAAAAGGCCAAAAAAAAAAGAACAGGTGAGTGTAGAAACTCCAGGAGTGAACTAAGCATTAGAGATAAGACACTATCAAGCTCCTAAGCTTGGAACACTTATGAGCACATCTGGAAAGAGGGCATTCCTACTGGGAGAACTCCTAGTGGGGTCAAGTCACCTTGAGGAGTTATGGATATCGAGACTTGTCTAAGACTTTTAAGTTTCCTTCCTCATTGGTTACTTATCTCTTTAGAGTTGAGTTACAATTTTTCTCTCCATTGAGTGTCTCAAAAGTAGCCTAGATCCTCATATTCCATTTTTAAGAATCCTCCTTAGTCTTGCACCAACTTGTCATTTGCAGGAAAAAAAATCATGAAATCTTTAAAAAAAGAAAATGAGGGCCATGGGAAATATTAGGCGTGGCTGGTAGCTGGATCTAATAGTATTCAGCACCCTCCCCAATAGCATCATTTTGGCTTATATAGGAACCAATGAAATTAAAAACAAAGGAGAACCAAGGCATCACGATACATTCAACATGCCACCTCAGGCTAGATGACCACAGTCTAAGCTTACGTGGTCATCTGATCGGTGTTCAGGCTTTGCTACTGAATACTTTCTCCTTACCACTGAAAATGCCGCTGTCCATGCCAGGAAAGGATCAGTCAGCCTTGTCTCACTCTGTGAGCACCTTTGTGTTTTACCACTGGGTTGTGCTGAAGGCTGAAAAAGATATTAAATATGGGCCAAAATAAAAAATCACTGAAAACCACAGTTCCTGACATCAACAGATAACAAGCAGAAGAGGAACACATTTTACTGCCATATCTGTGACTGTCTCTCAGGCAGAAGAATGAGGTTCACTGCATGCCACTGAATTCCTTAAGTGCTGCTGCACAGTCATTTGCGTCCTGCGAGCATGGTTTCAGGAAACATGTCAATTGTAGTTTCAGCTCTACTGGGTGCGTCTTTGAAAATCATGTATTTGTTCTGTTGAATACATACATACATATATACACATGCACATATATACATATACACATACACATATATACATATACATATATACACAAACACAGATATACATATATACAAGCACATGTATAGATCTGATTTTTAAACCCTTTCCCTCACCGAATGCTTTATTTAAATACATTTCAAGCCAGTCAAAGTCAAGAAGAGCTCAGGAGAGAAGTAACAGCTCCTTCTGAACACAGCAGTGCCCCTGTACATTGGTGCAGCCTAGGCACTGACACAGTTAGACTGCCTACATGACAGGCCATATTTGCCTTCCAGAAGTCTCCCTAGATGATGAGCCTTGAGCAGCATAGAATTTAAGAGGCAAATTATAACCACCTGGATTTGTTTTGATCACTTTGTCACTTGCTTATTGCTCTCTTTCTAATTTGTCTGTGAAATCGATACGAACCAGAAAAGGATGGGCTTTTGCACTAAAAAGAAATATGAACTATTTTTGTAGCATAATCAAAGCTGATAATTACTTGTTTCCCCAATACAGTCTATAATTTGATTGCCCAGATAATGAACAATAAGAAATTGATTCTAAGAACCACAGATAATTTTTAAATGGAAAATAGACATCAATTTTTTTCATAACATATCAAAACAGTCTTCTAAATAACAAAATATAAATATACCATGATGTGGAATGTAAATATATTTAATTAACAGAAAACAGTCTTTCTAATTTGTAAAGCTTGCACAAACTATCACAATGGCCTGAAACGTGGAAATGCATGAGCATAACACAGCCTCAGTAGCTTTACAGTCTACAGGGCAGGCTTCTGATCCTGGGACAGCTATGGAATCTCATCAGTTGTTTTTGCCATCCCTTGGGAAGTTCGAAGGGGCAAGGGCCACCCTCCATTCCTGCTACTTGCCACACATACATGTTCATCCCTACACATACCAGTGTGGAATTACTCTACCTTTTCAAAGAATGAAGAGCCAGAGTTAATAGAAATAAGAGGTTTTTGGAGAGTAAGAGGACATGATTCCTCTTGTATCACAGGGCCTCATTGAAAGCTGTATTTGAGGTCTAATTAATTCAGCAGAGTCAGCCCCATGACAAGAAGAGACCATTGTGTGATTTTTTTTTAATTGCATCTGCTTCCTAAAAGATTTTCGTATCATTCATTGAGATGATTATTTTATGTTTACCATTTGTACACTTTTATCTTGTTAACTATACCTCATGAACCCCTGTAACTTGTATGTGCACTTGAAAATAAGCAAATTAAAAATTCAGTGTTCTCAAGTCACAGTTAACAGCCACTACAGCCCTCTCCCCAAGCACAATTCATAAAGCCTGAGAGAGCCATGCCAGCATGTTGTAGACACACCTGGGGAGGACCAGCCTAGTGAAGTCATCTGGATAAACACCAGAAGCTGGATCTTTCCAGACAAAGTGTCTTGTTTTGTGCTTTACGGAAAGCCTATTGCTATAACAGGAGTTCCATGAGGCACAAGCCTTTCTGTTGCATGTATTACTAGGACTGAGACACTAGGGCTTCCTGAATGAGGAAATACAATCCAAAGAAAAATTCTAATGCAGAAAAATAAAAATAGTTACAGGCAGGAAAGAATGTGAAAAAAAGGGCAATCTGGAAATTTCCTACAAGAGTAGAGAAAGTAAAGCAGAAAATAAAAATATCTAGTCCCAACTTAGTAGCTAATGATCAAGATACATACTACTTAAATGACCTGTCAAATTGTAACTATATAGATAAAACGCTCCTTCAGAAGCCTGAGGATGGTTCCAGTCACAAAGCACCTGCTGTGTATGCATGATGACCTGAGTGCAGGCAGGTCTCTAGCATCACACGAAAGAGTTAAGGTCAGGCATGATAACTCTGAGACCTAGAGCTTGATGGCCAGATTGTCTTGTGGGAGAACTGAGTTCTATCTTTAGTGAGAGAGTCCTTTATCAAAAGCTAAGGAGAGAGTAATAAAGGGAAAACTCCAGCATGAACCACTCAACCCCCACATGCAATATTCCTTCATTAAGAGCTTATCTGAATAAGTGGATGACTGTAGATCTGAGATAGAATCAGAGTACAAGACGATTCTGGGGCATCTTATGATTCTTTAACTTAGAAAAGTGTTTGAAGAAAAGAGGGTATGAGAAGGGTAGCCATGTGCCAAAAGAGTATCAAAGTTAATTAAGTTAACTTAAAGCCTCACAGTGACTAAAACTGGAAAATTTTTCAGTACAAATACAAATAACAGAGATGCAACACAGAGAACAAAATAAGTAGTCATGGGTTAGAGTGATATAAAAACAATTGATTGAATGAATAAGTTAATTAATTAATTAATTGAGAACTTTTTCATAGAAATGGTCAGACTTTAAAACATACATAGAGTTTGGGAGTAGATTCAATAATCTGAGGGAGGATAGAACAAAAGGTAGATTGTTGAATCTATTCCTAAACTCAAGGCCTTAATTGTTACTCATAAACAAGGTTATTTTTAATTCATTAGTACAGAATTTTGTATATGGATGCAAAATAAGTGTAATTCTGATTCACTGGTATAGAATTCAAATCTAAGATTATTCTTCACACACACACACTATATATATATATACATATATATATATATATATATATATATATATATATATATATATGTCCCTAATATGAGGTATTACACCTATCCAACTCAATTATAATACAAGGTTTACTTCCAATATCTTGAAAGTGGTGCTGCAACTTATTTAGGATAATTAAGTAATACAAGATAATTGTTAGTTGAACAAATCATGGTCATTTCAAATACTAGTCT
The DNA here is from genome assembly GCF_964271855.1 of Acomys minous. NCBI lineage: Eukaryota > Metazoa > Chordata > Mammalia > Rodentia > Muridae > Acomys > Acomys minous. The sequence continues at coordinate 55,875,084 of NC_140489.1, forward strand.
AATTTTGTCACAAGAACATAATCCTAGATCTAACAGATAGATATGATTATATATATGGTGAAATACTTAAATAAGGTCTTCAAACGCCTCAGAGACCTACAGAATATGGTATTTAAAGGTTTTTTAAAAATTATGCTAAAGATTCTTTTACAAGACAAGTTAACTCCTGGAAACACCCAGCCTACATCAAAGAAGATGATGAGCATCAAAGAACAACCCTGAAGATTGTCTAACCCAGTGTTTCCCCACACTGTCACACCCAATGCCTCTGGTTGGTGTTGGTGTTGTTGTTTGTTGTTGTTGTTGTTGTTGCTGCTGCTGTTGTTTTACCAGATATTTTTGCAGTGGTCTCTTGTTATCCTACAGCTGAAATCCAAGTATAATATAACCAACTAACACACAATTTCTAATTTATATGGGCAAATCTGTACTATCTATACTAAAAGAAAGGATGGAAGAGAATCAAGTTCAAATAAAATAGCTTGCATTAAAATGAAGATATTTGAGTAGCTCTATACTAAGAAACACAAGAAAGCAGTCGGATACTCAGGTTCTGCATAAATTATCCAGGCTGTCACTGCAACCAATATAGATTGACAAGAGCATTAGCAAGTTGAATTTCTGACAGAACTTTCTTTTGGCATATCACTTTCTAGATGGTGAACAACATTTTGAAAATCCATTCCCCCTCCCAAAAAAAATTAAATTTTCTCTCAAGGTGCACCTATTGATTCCTATAAAATCTAACACCTGTAAAGAAGCTGCTGATGTTTATGTAAAAGGGGTAGACTCTAGGTCAGAAACTCAAAACAAGTTTCACTGCCATCTTCAAGGTCTTCAGGGAGACATTCAAAGCCATATGAGAGGAATGCCATTATTTTTATCCATTTGGATCTTAGGCAGTTCTAATTTCTATCATAGAGATATGGGTTGAGTTTCACCAACCATCTAAACAACTAAGACATGCCTACTCATTACTAAAATATACCCAGGACATCAAACATACAAGCCAACCAGTGTTTGGCAGAAATGCATGCTGGGCTCAGCACTAATACTCTGCCATGCCTAAAAGGACTGAAGTGATGCAGGAAGGGTGAACATTTTTTCTCTCCCTCCATTCACTCCTGCATCTCCTCTATTCTTCAGCTTTTGGTGTTTGATATGTAAATTAGAATGTTCCCATTCCCCATCAACACTGAAAACATAACAGAAACTGCTGTTTCTCTTAAAAACAAATTTTCCTATGAGACACATTAATGCCAGGAATTCCCAATGCAGCCTTCTTAGATGTTAGTCCCAAGTCAAATATGATAAAACACTCAGGAGTTTAACCCCCAAACCAAGAAGAAATGTGATTACTTTAAATCAAGTGTCTCTAAGCAGTGGTATATGGCCTTTCTTCTACTGGAGAATCACAGACACAGAGCTCCGGGTTGCAGGTGGGAGTTCTGGTAGTGTTCTCCGAGTCCTGTGGCTTTGTGTTCATTTATTTAACACAATGTAATCATAAAGGCAACAAAAGTCCAGAAGGAGAGGGGGGGCATGGGAGGTGGTCTGAGGATGCCGAGCAGCTGAGAGCAGCCCAGCTGAAGCCGCACTTCAGCCCAAGGCCACCTAAGCCACTTTAAGACACATTACCTTTCTGACAGTATGACCAACCATCATCGCATTTTGCCATTGAGGGATTTGGTTAGTTGTCTGTTTTGCAGGAATTTATTTTGCTTTGTTTTGTTTGCTGTGCTGGAAACAAACCCAGAGTCTTCCCTATGCTAAGTAAGTGCTTTACCATTGAGCCACAGCCACAGCCACCATGTTTTTGACATAGTGTTAGACAGTTAGTCTCCTAACTACCTCAGATTGATGGAAGTGTTTACCATGAACGAGTTTTTCTGACGCCAAATACCCTTTGTGTACAACTTGCTATTGGGTGAGATAAAAGTATAGTGCAGTGTAGTTTCTTTCTCTGATTTTTAGCACTTAATCACAGTCCTTTGTACAAGAGAAGATTGTTCCCAGAGAAAGATTCCTAGGATTGCAGTACCACTCTTTGCATTGACAAAATTCCCAAACAACCTGTCAAAAATGAAAAAAAACTTCTTTCAGCAGACAAATTAGACACAGAGCCAGTCCCACATAAAGGTTCATTAAAACTATCTAATGTAAGGTTCACGAAGCTATTTCTAAAGTAGCATTTCATTGTATGAAACACTGTATGGGTTTCAGAGAAATACTGTTGGCGTATTTAAAGCCCATCAGAGTTATGACTCATTAGGGATTTCAGTTAGATGACTCTTAACAAAAAGTCAATTGTATGTTTCAAGAAGGATTAATATTCAGTGAACAAATCAAAAGGCATTTTGTTCATCAAAGATTAAGTGTTTCAGAGGTAGTAGAGACTAAGAAATTGGATGATTAATTCCCTTTAAAATATGGATTTTTGAACTAAACATAGAAAAGTAGCAGGTTCTGGCTTTTGAACTAGAAAACACATTTCTAAATTTATCAATCTCAAAATCAAGACAGAAGCTGTTGTAATTCAGAGAGTTTATCTTATTTTATTCCATGTGCTTCTACTATACAATGTGCATCCTAAAGCAAACACAGTGTGAGTCGAACCCACATCTATCTCTAAATAAACTTCATCATGTGCTTTCCTGCTAGATAGAAGTATAACCAGAGACTTCAGGAAAAATACATTTGGCTACATTCAGCTCTGTTTGAGAGAGATGCACTAGGCACCAGGAATAGCAAAGTACTTAGTATGGAACGTTTCCCTAGGAAAAGTTGATGACTAAAATTATGATGAAGGAAAGCATGCCCTACGTCAACATTTGTCCTAGTTGTCCTAATATTGTCAGCTAGACACAGTGAGTGTGGTGTCATCTAAGTAGAGAAGCCTGGGTTGAGGAATTGCCTGGATCGGGCTGGGCTGTGGGCCTGTAAGGGACTCTCTTGATCATTAGTGGATGTGAGAGTGCCCAGGCCACAGGGAGCAACACCACTTACCAGACAGCTGGTCCTTCCAGTCTATATAAAAGAACTAGCTGAGCATGAGCCAGTGCCTGAGCTAAAGACTAGGCTCTCAAGCAGAGTTCCTCCATGGCATCTACGTGGAGCTCCTGCTTCAGTTCCTATCCTGACTTCCCCAGTGATGGGCTGTGAGCTGGAAATACAAGCCAAATAAAGGTGGGCATGCCCAGGTTGCTTTGTCAGTAGCAGAGCAAAGCCAGGGCAGCATTCCTAACTTTCATTTCACTAGATAACTTCATCTATCTTCTGGCCCTCTCCTCCTGCAGTTCCAGCTGGCACAAATAAGCCTTCTTCCTACCTTTGGTCAGAACTGGCCATCCTTGCACCTCTCCCTAAGAGGACACTGCAGCAGATCCCCAGTCACCTGTTTAGAGTCACACTACTTGTGTGCATAAGCTCCTTTCCTCCCTAAGGAGATGAAAACAAGGATACAGAACCCTGGCCACAGGAAGGTCTAACACAGTGGTGATTTCCATGAGAATGGCTCCCAAAGACGTATATATTTGAATTCTTGGTCCTCATCTAGTAAAACTGTTTTGGGAAAGATATGGTAGCATGGCCATGGAGGAAGTGTGTCACTGGGTGTGGCCTTTGAAGTTTTGGGGGATTTTTTTGGTGTATGTGTTGTTGTTGTTTTGTTTTTTCTTTTTTCTTTTTTATTAATTTATTCAGATTACATCTCAATTGTTATCCCATCACTTGTATCCTCCCATTCCTCCCTCTCTCCCGCTTTCCCCCTATTTCCTTCCCTTAGTTCTATGACTGAGGAGGACCTCCTCCCCCACTGTATGGTCATAGGCTGTCAAGTTTCATCTTGGTAGCCTGCTTATTCTTTTTCTGAGTGCCACCAAAGTGGCCAGGCCTAGCCTTTCTTTCTCTGTCGCCATACTTGTGGATTAAATGTAAGCATTTATCTACTACTGCTTGCTGCTGTGCTCCCCACCACAATGGTCAGGGTCTCATTCTCTGAAACTGTGAGCAAGCCTCCACTTACGTACTGTCTTTACAAGTTGCTTTGGTGATGTTTTCTCTTCACAGCAATAGAACAGTGACTAAGGCAAACACTGTGGAGGAGGGCTCCACTGGTGTCAATGGAGTATTCATACGCTGTGGGGATTATGGAAAAGATGAAGAAAATTAGCACCATGAACAATTTAAAAGAGTAGAAGCCTTTATGGCTATGAGCACTTTTTAGTCAGCATGCTTTTACTTTTTTTAATGTATGTTTTATTTAATATGATTTATTCACATTACATCCCAATTGTTACCCCCTCACTCTTATCTTCCCATTCCCACTCTCCCTCCCTCTTCTGCCCTATTCCCCTCCCCTAGACCTCTGATGGAGTGGCCCTCCTACCCCACTATCTGGCCACAGCCAGATGTCTCATCAGGATAACCTGCATCCTTTTCTTCTGTGTGCCTTCAAGGCCCTCTTGCCAAGGAGCAGTGAGCAAATCTTAGGCACCCAAAGTGCATGTCAGAGGTTCAGCAGCAGTGCCCCTCCCCACAATGTGGAGAATCAACAGTCCACTGGCTATATCTGAACAGGAGGTCTTGGTTCTCCGCATGTATTGTCCCTGATTGCTGTATCAGTTTGTGCAGACCCCCCCCTGTGATCAGAGACCCAGGACTTGATGGTCTCCTTTTAGCACTCCTGCTCCCTCCTGGGCCTTCTATTCCCCACCAAACACACACACACACACACACACACACACACACACACACACACACACTTTTCTCTATAACTCCTCTCAGAGCTCCACCCAGAGCACAGCTTCAAGTCCAAGAATTTGTCCGGATCCCCCACTGGGTGGAGTCTCTCAGAGGACATCTATGTTGGGTTGATATCCACTTATAAGTGAGAGTATATACCATGTGTGTATTTATGGGTCTGGGTTACCTCACTCAGGATGATAATTTCTAGTTCCATCCATTTGCTTGCAAATTTCAAGATTTCCTTGTTTCTAATAGCTGAATCGTATTCCATTGTGTAAATACACCACTGTTTC